>NC_054844.1:117741-1566491 GCF_018345385.1 Vulpes lagopus
TTGTTAGGGTTAGGGTTAGTGTTAGGATTAGGTTTAGTGTACGGTTTAGGGTAAGGGTTAGGGTTAGTCTTAGTGTTAGGGGTAGGGTTATGGTTATTATTAGCGTACTGGTGAGGGTTAGGGTTAGTATTAGGGTTATGGTTAGGGTTATGGTTAGGGGTTATGGTTAGGGTTAGGGTTAGAGTTGGGGTACTGGTTAGTGTTACGGTTAGTGTTAGGTTTACGGTTAGAGTTAGGGAACGGGTTTTTTTAGGGTTAGGATTACGGTTAGTGTTAGGGGACGGGTTAGTGTTTGGTTAGGGTTCTGTTACGGTTTGGGTTAGGGTGAGGGTTAGTGTTAGGGTTAGGGTTAGGTTTAGCGTTTGTGTTAGGATTAGGTCGGGTTAGGTTTGGGGTACTGTTTAGTGTTAGCGTTAGGGTACGTGTTAGGGTTATGGTTACGGTTAGGATTAGGTTTAGGTTTATTGTTAGGGTTAGGGTTAGTGTTAGGATTAGGTTTAGGGTACGGTTTAGGGTAAGGGTTAGGGTTAGTCTTAGTGTTAGGGGTAGGGTTATGGTTATTATTAGCATACTGGTGAGGGTTAGGGTTAGGGTTAGTATTAGGGTTAGGGTTAGGTTGAGGGTTAGGTTACAGGTTAGGATTAGGTTTAGGGTTCGGGTTAGGGTTTGTGTTAGGGTTACGGTACGGTTAGCGTTAGCATGAGGGTTAGTGTTAGGGTTAGGGTTAGGGTTAGCATTAGGTTTAGGATAGGGTAGGGATAGGGTTGGGGTACTGGTTAGTGTTAGGGTACAGGTTAGGGTTATGATTACTGTTAATGTTAGGGTTAGTGGTAGGGTTACGGTTAGGTTTAGAGTTAGGTTTAGGGAACGGGTTAGGGTAAGGGTTAGGGTTCGTGTTAGGATTAGTGTTATGGTTAGTTTTAGGGTACTGGTAAGGGTTAGTATTCGTTTAGGTTTAGGGTGAGAGTACCATTTATGGTAAGGGTTACAGATAGTATTAGCATTAGGGTTAGGGTGAGGTTTAGGGAACGGGTTAGGTTTAGGGTTAGCGTTATGGTTAGTGTTAGGCTACTGGTAAGGGTTAGGGTTACGTTTAAGTGTAGGGTTAGAGTACGGCTTATGGTCAGGGTTAGGGTTATTATTAGGTTTAGGGTACGGGTTAGGGTTAGGGTACGGGTTAGGGTTAGGTTTAGGATTAGGGTTAGGGGTAGGGTTTGGGTACAGGTTAGGGGTAGGGTTAGGGTTAGGGTTAGGGAACGGGTTTTGGTTAGGATTAGGGTTAGGGTTAGAGATAAGGTACAGGTTAGGTTTAGGGTAAGGGTTAGGACACGAGGTAGGTTGACGGTAGTGTAAGGGGACGGGTTAGTGTTAGGGTTAGGGTTACAGTAAGGTTAGCGTTATGGTGAGGTTTAGTGTTAGGGTTAGGGTTAGGTTTAGCATTTGTGTTAGGGCTAGGGTTAGGGTTAGGGTTGGGGTACTCTTTAGGGCGGGTTAGGGTATGGCTTAGGGGTATGGTTATGGTTATGGTTAGGGTTAGGTTTATTGTTAGGGTTAGGGTTAATATTAGGGTACTGGTGAGGGTTAGTGTTAGGGTTAGGGTTAGGTTCAGGCCTAGGGTAGGGTTTATGGTTAATGTTAGGGTTTGGTTAGGGTTACAGTATGGGTTAGGGTTAGGGTCAGTGCTAGGGTTAGGATAAGGGTTAAGTTTAGGGTACTCGTTAGTGTTAGGTTTAGGGTTATGTTTAGGGTTAGTGTACCGGTTAGGATTAGTGTTAGAATTAGTGTTAGGATTATGCAAAGTGTTAGGTATATGGTTAGGATTAGTGTTAGGGTTAAGTTTAGGGTGAGGGTTAGGGTACGGGTTAGGGTTAGGTATAGCATTTGCATTAGGGTTAGGGTACGGGTTAGGGTTAGGTTTAGGGTTAGTGTTAGGGTTAAGGTATGGGTTAGGGTTAGGGTCACCGTTAGGGTTCGTGTTAGGGTAGGGTTAGCGTTAGGTTTAGGTTACAGGTTAAGGTTAGGGTTAGGGTTAGTGTTAGTGTTAGGTGATTGGTTAGGGTAAGCGTTAGGTTTAGGTTTATGTTTAGGGTACGGGTTATGGTTAGGGTTAGTATTAGGGTTAGTGTTAGTGTCAGGATTAGGGTTAGATAAGGGTTAGGGTTGGGTTTAGGGTTAGGTTAGTGTTACAGTACAGGTTAGTGTTAGAGTTATGGTTAGGGTACAGTTAGGGTTACGATTTGGGTTGGTGTTACGGTTAGGGTTAGGGTTGTGTTAGGGTTAGGGTTAGGGTACGGGTTAGGTTTAGGTTTATGGTTAGGGTTAGGGTTAGGTTTCGGGTTACGGTACTGTTAGTGTTAGGGTGAGGGTTAGTGTTAGGGTTAGGGTTAGGGTACAGGTTTTGGTTAGGGTTAGGATTAGTGTTAGGGTTAGTGTACGCGTTAGGGTTAGGGTTAGCTTTAGGGGTAGGGGTTAGGGTACCGGGTTTTGGTTAGGGTTAGGATTAGGGTTAGGTTTAGGTTACGGGTTAGAGTTAGGGTTAGGGTTACGGTACGGTTAGGGTTAGTGTGAGGGTTAGTGTTAGGATTAGGGTTTGGTTTAGCGTTAGGGTTAGGGTTAGGGTTAGAGTTGGGGTACTGGTTATTGTGAAGGTTAGTGTTAGGGTTAGTGTTAGAGTTAGGGTACGGGTTTTGTTAGAGTAAGGATTAGGGTAGTGTAAGGGGACGGGTTAGTGTTAGGGTTAGGGTTATGGTAAGGTTAGCGTTATGGTGTGGTTTAGTGTTAGGGCTAGGGTTAGGGTTAGGGTTGGGGTACTCTTTAGGGTTTGGGTTAGGGTACGGCTTAGGGGTATGGTTACGGTTAGGGTTAGGGTTAGGTTTATTGTTAGGGTTAGGGTTAATATTAGGGTACTGGTGAGGGTTAGTGTTATGGTAAGAATTAGGGTTAGTATTAGGGTTAGGGTATGGGCTAGGTTATGGGTTAGAGGAAGGTTTAGGGTTCGGGTTAGAGTTAGGGTTATGGTGCGGTTAGCATTAGGATTAGGGTTAGTGTTAGGGGTAGGGTTAGGGTTAGCATTAGGGTTAGGGTTAGGTTTAGGGTTGGGGTACTCGTTAGTGTTAGGGTTAGGGTACAGGTTAGGTTTATGATTACGGTTAATGTTGGGGTTAGGGTTAGTGTTAGGGTTATGGTTAGGTTTAGGTTTAGGTTTAGGGTACGGGTTAGGGTAAGGGTTAGGGTAAGTGTTAGGATTACTATTATGCTTAGTGTTAGGGTACTGGTGAGGGTTAGTGTTAGGGTTAGGGTTAGGGTGAGAGTACCGGTTATGGGATGGGTTACAGATAGTATTAGTGTTAGGGTAAGGGTGAGGTTTACGGAATGGGTTAGGGTTAGGTTTACTCGATTCAAATCGAAAATACTCGAATTGAATCGAATTAAATTGAACATACACGAATTGAATCGAAAATACTCGAATCGAATAGAAAATACCCGAATTCAATAGAATCGAATTGAAAATACTTGAATCAAGTCGAAAATACTCGAAATGAATCTAAAATACTCGAATCAAATAAAAAAAATGATTCGAATCGAAAACACTCAAATTGAATAAAAAGTCCTCAAATCGAATCGAAAATACTAGAATCCATTCCAAAATACTCGAATCGAATCGAAAATACTCGTATGGAATCGAAAATACTCGAATGGAATCGAAAATCCTCAAATCGAATCGAAAATACTCGAATATATTCCAAAATACTGGAATCGAATCTAAAAATACTCGAATTGAATCAAAAATACTCAAATCGAATAGATTTGTTTGAAAATATTCAAATCGAATCAAAAATACTCGAATCCAATCGAAAATAGTCGAATAGAAACAAAAATTCTCCAATAGAATCAAATCGAATTGAAAATACTCGAATCGAAATACTTGAATCGAATAGAAAATACCCGAATTCAATAGAATAAATTGAAAATACCTGAATCAAATTGAAAATACTCGAAAGGAATTGAAAATACTCGGTCGAATGGAAAAAACCTGATCGAAAATACTCAAATCCAATCGAAAATACTCGAATGGAATCAAAAATACTAGAATGGAATCGAAAATCCTCAAATCGAATCGAAAATACTCGAATCCATTCCAAAACACTCGAATCGAATCGAAAATACTCGAATCGAAACGAAAATAGTCGAATCTAATCGAAAATACTCGATTCAAATCTAAAATACTCGATTGGAATAGAAAATCCTCAAATCAAATCGAAAATACTCGAATCCATTCCAAAATACTCGAATAGAATCGAAAATATTAGAATTGAATCGAAAATACTCGAACCGAATTGAATCAAATTGAGAACACTCGAATTGAATCAAAAATACACCAATCAAATAGAAAAAACTCGAATCAAATCGAATTGAATCAAATTGAAAACACTGGAATCGAATGGAAAATACTCGAATCGAATCGAAAAAAATTGATTTGAATCCAAAATACTCAAATCCAATCGAAAATACTCGAATCGAATCTAAAATACTCGAATGGAATCGAATCCTCAAATCAAATCGAAAATATTCGAATCCATTCCAAAATACTCGAATCGAATCGAAAATAATCGAATCGAATCAAAAATACTCGAATCGAATGGAATTTATATGAAAATACTCTTAATCAAATCGAATATACTCGAATCGAATCAAATATAGTTGAATTGAATCAAAATCAAAATCCTCAAATCGAATAGAAAATACTCGAATCCATTCCAAAAAATTCTAATTGAATCGAAAATACTCGAATCAAATCGAAAATACTCGAATCGAATTGAAAATACTCGAATCTAAATACTCGAATCGAATGGAAAATACTCGAATCGAATCCAAAATAATCTAATCGAATTGAATATAATTGAATCAAATAAAATCAATTTGAATATAGTCGAAATGAATCGAATAGAAATACGAGAATCGAATGGAATCGAAAATACTCAAATTGAATCGAATCTAATTGAAAATAATCCAATCGAATGGAAAATACTCGAATCAAATTGAATCGAATTAAAAACACTCGAATTAAATTGAAAATAAACGAATCGAATAGAAAAAACTCGATTCGAATCGAAAATACTCGAATCCATTCCAAAATACTAGAATCGAATCGAAAATACTCGAATCGAATCGAAAATATTCGAATCGAATCGAATCATTTGAAAATACTCGAATCGAATAGAAAATACTAGAATCGAATGGAAAAAACTCGATTCGAATCAATAATCCTCAAATCGAATCGAAAATACTCGAATCCCTTCCAAAATACTCGAAACCAATCGAAAATACTCGATTCGAATAGAAAATATGCGAATCGAATCGAATTGAATTGAAAATACTCGAATCGAATCGAAAATACTCGAATGGAATCGAAAATCCTCAAATCTAGTCGAAAATAATCAAATCCCTTCCAAAAAACTCGAATCGAATCGAAAATACTCGAATCGAATCGAAAATACTCGAATAGATTCGAAAATCCTCTAATCGAATCGAAAAAACTCGAATATATTCCAAAATAATCAAATTGAATCGAAAAAACTCGAATCGAAGAGAAAATACTCGAATCGATCGAAAATACTCAAATAGAGTCGAATCAACTCGAAAATACTCAAATCGAATTGAATAAAAAATACTCAAATCGAATCGAATCTAATTGAAAATACTCGAATTGAATCGAAAATAGTAGAATCGAATCGAAAATGTTCGAATCAAATCGAATCGAACTGAAAATACTCGAATTAAATAGAACATACTCGAATCGAATCGAATCAAATTGAAAACACTCGAATCGAATCGAAAACACTCCAATCGAATCGTAAATACTCGAATCGAATCGAAAAATCTTGAATAGAATAGAATCGAATGAAAATACTCGAATTGAATTGAAAAAATTCGAATAGAATAGAAAATACCCGAATTTAAAAGAATCGAATTGAAAATACTCAAAACAAATCAAAAATACTCGAAAGAATAGAAAAAACTTGATTCGAATCGATAATAATCAAATCCAATCGCAAATACTCGAAAAGAATCGAAAATACTCGAATGGAATCGAGAATCCTCAAATTGAATCGCAAATACTAGAATCCATTCCAAAATATTCTAATCAAATTGAAAATACTCAAATCGAATCGAAAATACTCGAATCGAATCGAAAATACTCGAATCGAATCTAAAATACTCGAATCGAATCAAAATATTGATTCTCGAATGGAATCGAATCGAATTGAAAATATTCTAATTGAATCAACAATACTCGAATCGAATAGAAAATTCCCGAATTCAATAGAATCGAATTGAAAATACTTGAATCGAATAAAAAATAATCAAAACGAATCGAAAATACTCGAATTGAATTGAAAATACTTGAATCGAATCGAATTGTTTGAAAATATTTGCATCGAATTGAAAATACTCGAATCCAATCGAAAATAGTCGAAGAGAAACAAAAATTCTCGAATAGAATCAAATCGAATTTAATCGAATTGAAAACCCTCGAATCGAATCGAAAATACTCGAATTGAATAGAAAATACTCGAATCGAATCGAATCGAATTGATAATACTCGAATCGAATTGAAAATACTCGAATAGAATCAAAAATACTCGAATTGAATCCAAAATACTCGAATCGAATCGAAATAACTCAATTTGAAGAGAAAAAACTCGAATCGAATTGAATTGAAAATACTCGAATCGAATGAACAATACGCAAATTGATTCAAGAATAATCGAATTGAATCGACAATACTCTAATTGAATCAAAAATTCTCGAATCAAATCGAAAATACTCAAATCCAATCGAAAAACTCGAATCGAATCGAAAATACTAGAATCGAATAGAATTTAATTGAAAATACACAAATCAAATCGAAAATACTCCAATCAAATAGAAAATACCCGAATTCAATAGAATCGAATTGAAAATACTTGAATAGAATGGAAAATACTGGTAATGAATCTAAAATACTCGAATCAAATAAAAAAAACATGATTCAAATTGAAAACACTAGAATGGAATAGAAAATCCTCAAATTGATTCGAAAATACTCGAATCCATTCCAAAATACTCGAATCGAATCGAAAATACTCGAATCGAATTTAAAAACCACGATTCGATTAGAAAATACTCAAGACGAATCGAAAATACTCGAATGAAATACAAAATCCTCAAATCGAATTTAAAACTCTCGAATATATTCCAAAATGCTCGAATTGAATCAAAAATACTCGAATCGAATCGAAATGAATTTAAAATACTCGAATCGAATGGAAAATATTCGAATCGAAACGAAAATAGTCGAATCGAATAGAAAATAATCGAATCACATCAAATCGATTGAAAATACACGAATCGAATCGAAAATACTCGAATCGAATCAAAAGTACTCGAATCGAATCTAAAAAACTCGATTCGAATCGAATATACTCAAATCCAATATAAAATACTCGAAATGAAGCGAAAATACTCAAATGCAATCGAAAATCCTCAAATCGAATCGAAAATACTTGAATATATTCCAAAATTCTCAAATCGAATCAAAAATACTCGAATCGAATTGAAAATACTCTAACCGAATCGAATTGAATTGAAAATGCTTGAATCGAATCGAAAATACTCGAATCGAATTGAAAATAGTCGAATCGAATTGAAAATTCTCGAACAGAATTGAATTTAATTGAAAATACCCGAATTGAATCAAAAATACTTGAATCGAATAGAAAACACTTGAATTCAATAGAATGAAATTGAAAATAATTGAATCAAATCGAAAATATTCAAAACGAAACGAAAATACTCGAATTTAATCGAAAAAAATTGATTCAAATAGAAAATACTCAAATCCAGTTGAAAATTCTCGAATCAAATCGAAAATATTTGAAAGGAATCGAAAATCTTCAAATCGAAAATACTCGAATCCATTCCAAAATACTCGAACGGAATCGAAAATACTTGAATCGAATCGAAAATACTCGAATCGAATCGAACTGAATTGAAAATACTCGAATCGAAAATACTCGAATCGAATCGAAAATAGTCGCATTGAATCGAATCGAATTGAAAATATTCGAATCGAATCAAAATACTCGAATGGAATCGAAAATAGTCGAATCAAATCGAAAATTCTCGAATAGAATCGAATCGAATTGGAAGTACCCGAATTGAATCGAAAATTCTCGAATCGAATAGAAAATACTCGAATCCATTCCAAAAAACTCGAATCGAATAGAAAATACTCGAATCGAAACCAATATACTCGAATCAAAGCAAAGGTACTCGAATCGAATCGAAAATAATTGAATCAAATCAAATCAAATTGAAAATAATCGAATCGAATCGAATCGAATTGAAAATATTCGAATCGAATTGAATTGAAAATACTCAAATCGAATTGAATCGAATCGAATTGAAAATAATCAAAACTATTCGCAAATACTTGAAACGATCGAAAATACTCAAATAGAATCAAATCGAAAATACTCGAATCGAATTGAAAATACTCAAATTGAATCGACAACACTCAAATCGAATCCAAAATACTCGAATCGAATTGAATCAAATTGAAAATACTCGAATCGAATTGAAAATACACGGATTGAATCCTAAATACTCGAATCGAATCCAATTGAAAATACTCGAATCAAATCCAAAATACTCGAATGGAATAAAAAAAAACTTGATTCGAATAGAAAATACTCAAATCGAATAGAATCTAAAATACTTGAATAGAATAGAAAATACCCGAATTCAATAGAATCGAATTGAAAATACATGAATTGAATCGAAAATGCTTGAAATGAATCAAAAATATTCGAATTGAATCGTAAAAACTTGATTCGAATAGAAAATTCTCAAGTCCAAACGAAAATACTCGAAAAGAATAGAAAATTCTCGAATGGAATAGAAAATCCTCAAATCGAATCGAAAATACTCGAATCCATTCCAAAATACTCGAATCGAATCGAAAATACTCAAATTGAATCGAAAATACTTGAATAAAAATGAATTAAATTGAAAATATTCGAATCAAATAAAAAATACTCGAATCAAATAGAAAATACTCGTTCGAAACGAAAATACTCGAATCCAATCGAATCGAATTGAACATCCTCGAATGGAATCGAAAATCTTCAAATCGAATTGAAAATACTTGAATCCCTTCAAAATACTCAAATGAAATAGAAAATACTCGAATCGAATCGAAAATACTCGAATAGAATTGAAAATCCTCAAATCGAATCGAAAATACTCGAATATATTACAAAATTCTCTACTCGAATAGAAAGTACTCGAATCGAATCAAAATACACTAATCGAATCGAATTGTTTGAAAATAATCAAATCGAATCGAATTGTTTGAAAATAATCGAATCGAATTGAAAATACTCGAATCGAATTGAAAATAGTGGAATCGAATCGAAAATTCTCGAATAGAATCGAATCGATTTGAAAATAAAAGAATTGATACGGAAATACTCGAATCGAAAAGAAAACACCCCAATTCAATAGAATCGAATTCAAAATATTGAATCGAATCGAAAATACTCGAAACGAATTGAAAATAATTTAATCGAATAGAAAATACCTGAATTCAATAAAATCAAATTGAAAATACTTGAATAGAATAAAAATATTCAAAACGAATTGAAAATACTCGAATCGAATCGAAAAAATTGATTTGAATCGAAAATACTGAAATCCAATCATAAATACTCAAATCGAATCGAAAATACTCGAGTGGAATCGAGAATCCTCACATCAAATCGAAAATACTCGAATCGATTCCAAAATAATCGAATCGATTCGAAAATACTCGAATCCAATCCAAAATACTGGAATCGAGTCGAAAATACACGAATGGTATCGAAAATACTCAAATCGAATCGATAGTACTCGAATATATTCAAAAATAATCAAATCGAATCGAAAATACTCGAATCGAATCGAAAATACTTGAATCGAATTGAATTGTTTGAAAGTACTCGAATCGAATCGAAAATACTCGAATCGAATCAAAAATAGACGAATCAAATCGAAAATTCTCGAATATAATCGAATCGAAAATACTCAAATTGATCCGAAAATATTCGAATCGAATATAAAATACCCGAATTCAATAGAATCCAATTGAAAATATTTGAATCGAATCGAAAATACTCGAAACGAATCGAAAATACTCGAATGGAATCGAAAATCTTCAAATCGAATCGAAAATACTCGAATCCATTCGGAAATACTCAAATCAAATCGAAAATACTCGAATCGAATCGAAGAAACTTGATTCGAATCGAAAATACTGAAATCCAATCGTAAATACACGAATCGAATCGAAAATACTCGAGTGGAATCGAGAATCCTCAAATCAAATCGAAAATACTTGAATCGATTTCTTAAATACTTGAATCGATTCGAAAATACTCGAATCCATTACAAAATACTCCAATCGAATAAAAAATATTCGAATCGAATAGAAAATGCACGAATGGTATCGAAAACCCTCAAATCGAATCGAAAGTACTCAAATATATTCAGAAATAATTAAATCGAATCAAAAATACTCGAATCGAATTGAAAATAGTCGAATCGAAATGAAAAATCTCAAATAGAATCGAATCGAATTGAAAATACTCAAATTGATCCGAAAATATTCTAATCGAATAGAAAATACCCGAATTCAATAGAATCCAATTGAAAATATTTGAATCGAATCGAAAATACTCGAAACGAATCGAAAATACTCGAATCGAATCGAAGATACTCGATTCCATTCCAAAATACTTGAATTGAATCGAAAATACTTGAATTGAATCTAAAATACTCGAATAAAATCGAAAATACTCGAATCGAATCGAATTCAATTGAAACTCCTCGAATCGAATCGAAAATACTCGAATGGAATAGAAAATCCTCAAATCTAATCGAAATAGATGAATATACAAAATACTCGAATCTAATCAAATTGAATTGAAAATCCTCAAATCAAACCGAAAATACTCGAATATATTCCAAAATATTCGAACCGAATCAAAAATACTCGAATGGAATCGAAAATACTCGAAAGGAATCGAAAATCCTCAAATTGAATTGAAAATATTTGAATCCATTCCAAAATACTCGAATCGAATCGAAAATACTCGAATTGAATCGAATTGAATTGAAAATACTCGAATCAAATCCAAAACTCTCGAATCGAATTGAAAATACTCGAATCGAATCGAATCGAATCGAATTGAAAATACTCGAATCGAATTGAAAATACTCGAATCTAATCCAAAAAACTCGAATCCAAAATACTAGAATCGAATCAAAAAACCACGATTTGAATACAAAATACTCGAATCGAATTGAATCGAAAATACTCGAATAGAAAAAACCCGAATTCAATAGAATCGAATTTAAAATACTTCAATCGAATCAAAAATACTTGAAAGGAATCGAAAATACTCAAATCGAATGGAAAAACTTGATTCGAATCGACAATACTCAAATCCAATAGAAAATACTCGAATCGAATCAAAGATACTCAAATGGAATCGAAAATCCTCAAATCGAATAGAAAATACTTGAATCCATTCCAAAATACTCAAATCGAATCAAAACTACTCGAATATATTCAAAAATAATCAAATCGAATCGAAAATACTCAAATTGAATTGAAAATGCTCGAATCGAATTGAATTGCTTGAAAATACTCGAATCGAATCGAAAATTCTTGAATCCAATCGAAAATAGTCGAATCGAATCAAAAATTCTCGAATAGAATTGAATCGAATTCAAAATACTCGAATTGATTCGAAAATAATCGAATCGAATAGAAAATACCAAATTCAATAGAATCGAATTAAAAATACTTCAATCAAATCGAAAATACTCGAAACAAATCGAAAATACTCGAATTGAATCAAAAATATTTGAATCTAATCGAATTGTTTGAAAATACTCAAATCAAATCGAAAATACTAGAATCGAATCGAAATAGTAGAATCGAACCGAATTTCTCGAATCGAATTGAATTGAAACTACTCGAATCGAATCGGAATATATCGAATGGAATAGAAAATACTCAAATCAAATCGAAAATACACGAATATATTCCAAAATACTCGAATCGAATCAAATCGAATTGAAAATCCTCAAATCGAATCAAAAATACTCAAATCCATTCCAAAATACAGTAATCGAATCGAAAATACTCGAATCGAATCGAAAATACCCAAATTGAATTGAATTGAATTGAAAATACTCGAATCGAATCAAATTGAATTGAAAATACCTCTATCGAATCGAAAATACTCGAATGGAGTAGAAAATCCTCAAATCGAATAAAAAATACTCGAATATATTCAAAAATTCTCGAATCGAATCGAAAATATTTGAATTGAATCGAAAATACTCGAATTTAATCAAATTGTTCTAAAATACTCTAATTGAATCGAAAATCCTCAAATTGAATCGAAAATAGTCGAATCAATTCGAAAATGCCCGAATCGAATAGAAAATACACGAATCGAATCGAAAATACTCGAATACAATCGAATTGAATTGAAAATACTCGAATCAAATTGAAAATACTAGAATGGAATCTAAAATCCTCAAATCGAATAAAAAATACTCGAATATATTCCAAAATACTCGAATCAATTCGAAAATTCTTGAATCGAAACGAATTGAATTGAAAATACTCAAATCGAATTGAAAATACTCGAATCGAATCCAAAGTACTCAAATCGAATCGAAAATACTCTAATGGTAATGAAAATACTCGAATAGAATAGAAAATACCCGAATTCAATAGAATCGAATTGAAAATACTTGAATCAAATCGAAAATACTCGAAATGAATAGAAAATACTTGAATCGAACAGAAAATACCCGAATTCAATAAAATCAAATTGAAAATACTTGAATCGAATCGAAAATACTCGAAACGAATCAACAATATTCGAATCGAACCGAAAAAACTTGATTCGAATCGAAAAACTCAAATCCAATTGAAAATACTTGAATCGAATCGAAAATTCTCGAGTAGAATCAAAAATCCTCAAATCAATTCAAAAATACTCGAATCCATTCCAAAATACTCGAATGGAATCAAAAATACTCGAATCGAATAGAAAATACTCGAATCCATTCCAATACTCGAATCAAATCGAAAATACTCAAATCCAATAGAAAATACTCGAATCCATTCCCAAAACTCGAATCAAACCAAAAATACTCAAATCCAATCGAAAATATTCGAACGAATCGAAAATACTCGAATGGAATAGAAAATCCTCAAATCGAATCGAAAATACACGAATCCATTCCAAAATACTCAAATCGAATTGAAAATACTCGAATCGTATCGAAAATACTCTAATCGAATTGAATACAATTGAAAACACTCAAATTGAATCAAAAATTCATGAATCAAATAGAAAATACTCGAATCGAATTGAATTGAATAAGAAAACTCGAGTTAAATCGAAAATACTCAAATCGAATAGAAAATACTCGAATCGAATCGAATCGAATTGAATTGAAAATACTCTAATCGAATGGAAAATACTCGAATCGAATGGAAAATACTTGAATCGAATCCAAAATACTCAAAACGAATCGAAAAACTCGATTCAAATAGAAAATACTCGAATCGAATCGAATCGAAAATACTCGAATAGAATAGCAAATACCCGAATTCAATAGACTCGAATTGAAAATACTCGAATCCAATTGAAAATACTCGAAACGAATCGAAAATACTTGAATGGAAACGAAAATCCTCAAATCGAACCGAAAATACTTGAATCCATTCTAAAATACTCAAATCGAATCAAAAATACTTGAATCAAATAGAAAATACTCAGATCCAATAGAAAATACTCGAATGGAATTGAATTCAATTAAAAATACTCAAATTGAATCAAAAATACTCGAATCGAATAGAAAATACTCGAATCGAATAGAAAATACCCAAATTTAATAGAATCGAATTGAAAATACTTGATTCGAATCGAAAATATTCAAATCCAATCGAAAATACTCGAATTGAAACGAAAACACTCGAATGGATTCGAAAATCTTCAAATCGAATCGAAAATACTAGAATCCATTCCAAAATATTTGAATCGAATCGAAAATACTCAAATCCAATAGAAAATACTCGAAACAAATAGAAAATACTCGAATGGAATCGAAAATCCTCAAATCGAATCAAAAATCAATTCGATTCGATTCGATTAGAGTATTTTCAATTAGATTAGTGTATTTTCAATTCCATTCAATTCGATTCGAGTATTTTCTATTTGATTCGAGTATTTTCGATTCCATTACAGTATTTTCAATTCATTCAATTGTATTCGAGTATTTTCGATTCGATTCGAGTATTTTGGAATATATTCAAATCAATCGAGTATTTTCGATTCGATTTGAGGATTTTCGATTCTTTTCGAGTATTTTCGATTCAATTCGAGTATTTTCAATTCAATTCAATTTGATTCCAATATTTTTGATTCGATTCAATTTGATTCGATTCGAGTCTTTTTGATTCAATTCATGTATTTTCGATTCAATTCGAGTGTTCTCAGTTCAGTTCAATTCGATTCGAGTATTTTCTATTCGATTCGAGTATTCTTTTTGGATTCAAGTGTTTTCAATTCGATTCAATTTGATTCGATTCGTGTTTTTTCAATTAGATTCATGTATTTTCGATTCGAGTGTTCTCAATTCGATTCAATTGGATTTGACTATTTTCGATTCGACTCGAGGATTTTCAATTTAATTCGATTGGAATCGAATATTTTCGATTCGATTGGAGGATTTTCGCTTCCATTCGACTATTTTCGATTCGACTCGAGTATTTTCGATTGGATATGAGTATTTTCGATTCGAATCAAGTTTTTTCGATTCGCTTCAAGTATTTTCAATTTGATTCTATTGAATTCGGGTATTTTCTATTCGATTCGAGTATTGTCTATTCAATTCCAGTATTTTCAATTCGATTCGATTCTATTCAAGAAATTTTGATTCGATTTACTATTTTTGATTCTATTCGAGTATTTTCGATGCAATTCGAGTATTTTCAAACAATTTGATTCGTTTCGAGTATTTTCGATTCAATTCGAGTATTTTCGATTCGAATAGAATATTTTGGAATATATTCGAGTATTTTCAATTCGATTGAGGATTTTCTATTCCAATCAAGTTTTTTCGATTCGATTCGAGTATTTTCGATTCGATTTGAGGATTTTCTATTTCATTCGAATATTTTCGATACGTTTTGAGTATTTTCGATTGGATTTGAGTATTTTCGATTCAAATCAAGTTTTTACGATTCAATTCAAGTATTTTCGTTTTGTTTCGAGTATTTTCAATTCGATTCTATTGAATTCGGGTATTTTCTATTCTATTCGAGTATTTTTTATTCTATTTGATTCGTGTATTTTCTAATCAAATCGAGTTTTTTGATTCGGTTTGAGTATTTTGGATTCGATTCGAGTATTTTGGATTCTATTCAAATCGATTCGATTCGAGTTTTTTCGATTCGAATCATGTATTTTTTATTCAATTCGAGTGTTCTCAATTCGATTCAATTCGATTCAAGTATTTTCGATTCGATTCGAGTATTTTCGATTCGATTCGAGTATTTTGGAATGGATTCCAGTATTTTCAATTCGATTTGAGGATTTTCGATTCCATTCCAGTATTTTCGATTCTTTTCGAGTATTTTCTATCGGATTTGAGTATTTTTTATTCGATTCGAGTGTTTTGGAATGGATTCGAATATTTTTTATTCGATTTGAGGATATTTGATTCCATTCAAGTATTTTCGATTCGATTTGAGTATTTTCGATTGGATTTGAGTATTTTCGATTCGAATCAAGTTTTTTCATTTCGATTCGAGCATTTTCGATTCGTCTCGAGTGTTTTCTATTCGTTTCAAGTATTTTCAAATCGATTCTATTGAATATGGGTATTTTCTATTCGATTCGAGTATTGTCCATTCAATTCCAGTATTTTCAATTTGATTCGATTCTATTCGAGAATTTTCAATTCGATTTACTATTTTCGATTGGATTAAGTATTTTCAATTCGATTCGAGTATTTTCGATTCGATTTGAATATTTTGGAATATATTCGAGTATTTTCGATTCGATTCAAGAATTTTGGAAGTGATTCGAGTATTTTCTATTCGATTGAGGATTTTGATTCCAATCAAGTATTTTTGATTTGATTTGTGTATTTTGGAATGGATTTGAGTATTTTTGATTCGATTTGAGGATTTTCGATTTCATTCGAGTATTTTCGATTGGATTTGAGTATTTTCGATTCATATCAAGTTTTTACGATTCGATTCGAGTATTTTCAATTCGATTCAAGTATTATCAATTCGTTTCGATTATTTTCAATTCGATTCAATTCGATTCGATTCGAGTTTTTTCTATTAGAGTCGTGTATTTTCGATTCAATTCGAGTGTTCTCAATTCGATTCAATTCGATTTGATTCAACATTTTTCTATTCGATTCGTGTATTTTTTATTCAATTCGTGTGTTCTCAATTCAATTCAATTCGATTCAAGTTTTTTCGATTCCATTCGAGTATTTTCGATCCGTTTCAAGTATTTTCTATTTGATTTGAGTATTTTCGAATCGATTCGAGTATTTTGGAATGGATTCGATTATTTTCCATTCGATTAGAGCATTTCGATTCGATTCAAGTATTTTGGAATGGATTTGAGTATTTTCGATTTGATTTGAGGCTTTTCGATTCCACTCGAGTATTTTCTATTCGATTCGAGTATTTTCGATTGGATTTGAGTATTTTCGATTCGAATCAATTTTTTTCGATTCGATTCGAGTATTTTCCATTCGATTCGAGTATTTTCGATTCAATTCGAGTATTTTGGAATGGATTTGAGTATTTTCAATTTGATTTTAGTATTTTCGATTCCACTCGAGTATTTTCGATTCGATTCGAGTATTTTCAATTGGATTTGAGTATTTTCGATTCGAATCAACTTTTTTTGATTCTATTAGAGTATTTTCGATTCGTTTCGAGTATTTTCGATTCGATTCAAGTTTTTTCAATTCGATTCTATTGAATTTGCGTATTTTCTATTCGATTCAAGTATTTTCGAAACAGTTCGAGTTTTTTCAATTCGATTTGATTCTACTCGAGAATTTTCGATTCGATTCGAGTATTTTCGATTCGATTCGAGTATTTTCAATTCTGTTCGAGATTTTTCAAACAATTCTATTCGAATCGAGTATTTTCAATTCGATTTGAGAATTTTGGAATATATTCGAGTATTTTTAATTCGATTCGAGTATTTTCGATTCGATTCGACTATTTTCAATTTGATTTTATTTGGTTCAATTATTTTCGATTAGATTCGATTATTTTGGATGTGATTCGAGTATTTTCAATTCGATTCGAGTATTTCGATTCGATTTGAGTACTTTTGATTCGATTTGAGTATTTTCGTTTCAATTTGAGTATTTTCGATTCGTATATTTTGAATTCAATTCGATTCGACTATATTCGATACGATTCGAGTATTTTCGATTCCATTCGAGTATTTTCGATTTGATTCGAGTATTTTCGATTCAATTCGAGTATTTTGAATTCGATTCGATTCGATTTGACTATATTCGATTCGATTCGAATATTTTCGATTCGATTCGAGAATTTTTAATTCAATTTGATTCGATTCGAGTATTTTCGATTCGAATCGAGTATTTTGGAATGGATTCGAGTATTTTCGATTCGATTCAATTATTTTCTATAGGATTTGAGTATTTCGATTTGAATCAAATTTTTTAATTCAATTCAAGTATTTTCGATTCGACTTGAGTATTTTCGATTCAATTCGATTATTTTCAATTCGATTCAATTCTATTCGAGAATTTTCGATTCGATTCGACCATTTTCTATTCGATTGGAGTATTTTTGATTCGATTCGAGTATTTTCGAATCAATGAGAATTTTCGATTCAATTCGAGTATTTTGGAATATTTTCGTGTATTTTCGATTCGATTTGAGGATTTTCTATTCTATTAGAGTATTTTCGATTCAATTTGAGTATTTACGATTTGATTCTATTGAATTCGGGTGTTTTCTATTCAATTGGAGTATTTTCGATTCTATTCGATTCGAGTATTTTGGATTCGATTCAAATATTTTCAATTCAATTCGATTCGATTTGAGTACTTTCTATTCGATTGGAGTATTTTTTATTCAAATTGAGTATTTTCATTCGATTCAATTCTATTCAAGAATTTTCAATTCGATTCGATTCTAGTATTTTCGTTTCGATTCGAGTATTTTCGATTCGATTCGAGTGTGTTCTATTCAATTCCAGTATTTTCGATTCGATCAAGTATTTTCGATTCAATTCGAGTATTTTCAATTCGATTCGATGCGATTTGAGTATTTTTTATTCAATTCAAGTCGAGTATTTTCGAGTCGATTCGATTCTATTTGAGTATTTTCGATGGATTAGAGTATTTTATATTCGATTCGAGTATTTTAGATTCGATTCAAGTATTTTGGAATATATTCGAGTATTTTCGATTCGATTAGAGGATTTTCGATTCCATTCGAGTATTTTTGATTCAATTCGAGTATTTTGGAAGGTTCGAGTATTTTCGATTCGATATGAGGATTTTCGATTCCATTCGAGATTTTTCGATTTGATTCGAGTATTTTCGATTTGATTCGATTCTAGTATTTTGGAAGGGATTCGAGTATTTTCAATTCGATTTGAGGTTTTTCGAGTCCATTCGAGTATTTTCTATTGGATTTGAGTATTTTTGATTCGATTCGAGTATTTTGGATTGGTTTCGCTTATTTTCTATTCGATTTGAGGATTTTCGATTCCATTCGAGGATTTTCGATTCCATTCAAGTATTTTCGATTCCATTCAAGTATTTTCGATTGGATTTGAGTATTTTCGATTCAAATCAAGGTTTTCTATTCGATTCGAGTATTTTCAATTCGTTTCGATTATTTTCAATTCGATTCAAATATTTTCAATTCGATTCTTTTGAATTAGGGTATTGTCTATTCGATTCGAGTATTGTCGATTCAATTCGAGTATTTTCGCTTCAATTCGAGTATTTTCTTTTCGATTTGAGGATTTTCGATTCTATTCGAGTATTTTCGATTCGATTCGAGTATTTACTGTTCGATTCTGTTGAATTCGGGGGTTTTCTATTCGATTTGAGTATTTTCGATTCTATTCGATTCGAGTATTTTCGATTTGATTCAAGTATTTTCAATTCAATTCGATTCGATTCGAGTATTTCCTATTTGATTGGAGGTTTTTTTATTCCATTCGAGTATTTTCAGTCGATTCCATTCTATTTAAGAATTTTGATTCGATTCTAGTATTTTCGATTTGATTCGAGTATTTTCGATTCGATTCGATTCGAGTATGTTCTATACAATTTGAGTATTTTCCATTTGATTTGATTCGATTCGACCATTTTCGATTCGATTCGAGTATTTTCGATTCAATTCGAGTATTTTCAATTCGATTCAATTCAATTTGAGTATTTTTGATTCAATTCGATTCAAGTATTTTCGAGTCGATTCTATTCTATTTGAGTATATTCGATTCGAGTATTTGCAATTCGATTCGAGTATTTTAGATTCGATTTGAGTATTTTGGAATATATTCGAGTATTTTCGATTCGATTAGAGGATTTCTATTCCATTCGAGTATTTTCGATCGATTTGAGTATTTTGGAAGGGATTCGAGTATTTTGGAAGGGATTCGAATATTTTCGGTTCGAGTCAACATTTTCGATTCCATTCAAGTATTTTCGATTCGATTCAAGTATTTTCGATTTGATTCAAGTGTTCTCAATTCAATTCGTTTCGATTCGAGTATCCTCTATTCAATTCGAGTATTTTCGATTCGATTCGATTTGACCGTTTTCGATTCCATTTGAGTATTTTTGATTCAATTCGAGTATTTTCAATTCGATTCGATTCGATTTGAGTATTTTTGATTCAATTCAATTTGACTTTTTTCGACTCGATTTGATTCTATTTGAGTATTTTTGATCGATTGGAGTATTTTCTATTCGATTCAAGTATTTTCGATTCGATGCGAGTATTTTCTATTCGATTTGAGTGTTTTGGAATATATTCGAGTTTTTTTGATTCGAATAGAGGATTTTCGATTCCATTCGAGTATTTTCAATTCGAGTATTTTGGAAGGGATTCGAGTATTTTCTATTCGTTTGGGGATTTTCGATCCCATTCGAGTATTTTCGATTCGATTCGAGTATTTTCGATTCAATTCTATTCGATTTGAGTATTTTCTATTCGATTCGAGTATTTTCTATTCAATTCGCGTATTTTCAATTCGATTTGAGTATTTTCAATTCAATTCGATTCGAGTATTTTCGATTTGATTCAAGTATTTTTGATTCGATTCGAGTATTTTGGAATGGATTCGAGTATTTTCAATTCGATTTGAGGATTTTTTATTCGAATCGAGTTTTTTCGTTTCGATTCGAGTATTTTCTATTAGATTTGATTCGATACAACATTTTTTGAATCGATTCGAGTATTTTGGAATGGACTTGACTATTTTCGATTCGATTTGAGGCTTTTCGATTCCATTCGAGTATTTTCTATTCTTTTCGAGTATTTTGTATTGGATTTGAGTATTTCCGATCCGAATGGAGTTTTTCCAATTCGATTCGTTTATTTTCAATTCTATTCGAGTTTTTTCAATTCGATTCCATTCTGTTCGCGTATTTTCTATTCAATTGGATTATTTTCTATTGGATTCGATTCGATTTGAGTATTTTCGATTCCATTCGATTCTAGTATTTTCAATTCGATTCGTTTCGACTATTTTCAATTTGATTTTGATTCAATTATTTTCGATTCCATTATTTTGAATTCGATTCGAGTATTTTCGATTCTATTCGAGTCTTCAGATTCCATTCGAGTATTTTTGATTCAATTAGAGTATTTTCGATTCGATTCGAGTATTTTGGAATGGATTCGAGTATTTTCAATACCATTTGAGGATTTTCGATTCCATTCGAGTATTTTCGATTCAATTCGAGTATTTTGATTTTGATTCGATTCGATTCGACTATATTCAATTCGATTCTAATATTTTCGATTCAATTCGATTCGAGTATTTTCTATTCAAATCGAGGTTTTTCAATTCCATTGTAGTATTTTGGATTCGAGTATTTTGGATTCGATTCGAGTATTCTCAATTCGATTCGAGTATTTTCCTTTCAATTCAATTTGATTCAATTCGAGCATTTTCTATTCAATTCGAGTTTTTTCGATTCGATTTGAGTGTTTTCAATTCGAATCAATTTGATTCAATTCGAGTTTTTGCGAATCGATTCGTGTATTTTCGATTCAATTTGAGTGTTCTCAATTCGATTCACTTCGATTCGAGTATTATCGATTCGATTCGAGTATTTTCTATTCGATTTGAGGATTTTCTATTCATTCGATTCTATTCGAGTATGTTCTATTGGATTTGAGTATTTTCGATTCGATTCGACTATTTTGGAATGGATTCGATTATTTTCGATTCGATTTGAGGATTTTCCATTCCATTCAAGTATTTTCGATTCGATTAGACTGTTTTCAATTCGATTCAATTCAATTCGATTCGATTCGAGTTTTCTTGATTCGATTCATGTATTTTCGATTCATTTCGAGTGCTCTCAATTCGATTCAATTCGATTCGAGTATTTTCTATTCGATTCGAGTGTTTTCGATGTGATTCAAGTATATCATGTCGATTCTATTGAATTCGAGTATTTTCTATTCGATTCGAGTATTTTCCATTCGATTCGAGTATTTTCTTAATTTTTTTTTATTTCTTATTTTATTTATTTATGATAGTCATACAGAGAGAAAGAGAGAGAGGCAGAGACACAGGCAGAGGGAGAAGCAGGCTCCATGCACCAGGAGCCTGATGTGGGATTCGATCCCGGGTCTCCAGGATCGCGCCCTGGGCCAAAGACAGGCGCCAAACCGCTGCGCCACCCAGGGATCCCTGATTCGAGTATTTTCAATTCAATTTGATTGGAGTATTTTCTATTCGAATCAAGGTTTTTCTATTCGATTCGAGTATTTTCAATTCAATTCGACTATTTTGGAATATATTCGAGTATTTTCGATTCGATGTGAGGATTTTCGATTCCATTCGAGTATTTTCGATTCGACTCGAGTATTTACTATTCAAATCGAGGTTTATCGATTCGATTCGTGTATTTTCGATTCGATTCGATTCGAGTAATTTGGAATATATTCGAGTATTTCCGGTTCGATTTGAGGATTTTCGATTCCATTCAAGTATTTCGATTCGACTTGAGTATTTTCTATTCGAATCAAGGTTTTTCAATTCGATTTGAGTATTTTCGATTCAATTCAGTATTTTTGATTCAAGCATTTTCAATTCGATTCAAGTATTTTCAATTCTATTCAATTTGATTTGATTCGAGTATTTTCTATACGATTGGAGTATTTTCGATTCCATTCGAGTGTTTTCAATTCGATTCAATTCGATTCGATACGAGTTTTTTCGATTCGATTCGTGTATTTTCAATTCAATTCGAGTGTTCTCAATTTGATTCAATTCGATTCCAGTATTTTCTATTCGATTCCAGTATTTTCAATTCGATTCGAGTATTTTGGATTCGATTTTAGTATTTTGGAATTGATTCGAGTATTTTTTATTTGATTCGAGTATTTTCAATTCGATTCGAGTATTTTCGATTCGAGTCAATTATTTTCAATTCGATTCTATTGAATTCGGGTATTTGCTATTCTATTCGAGTATTTTCGATTCTATTCGATTTGAGTATTTTCTATTCAAATCGAGTTTTTACAATTTTTTTCGAGTATTTTGCATTCAATTCGAGTATTTTCGATTTAACTCGAGTGTTCTCAACTCAATTCAATTCAATTCGATTCGTGTTTTTTCTATTCGATTCTTGAATTTTTGATTAAGTTGAAAATATTCGAATCGAATCAAAAAAACTTGATTCGAATCGAAAATACTCAAATCCAATCGAAAATACTTGAATCGAATCGAATTCAATTGAAACTACTCGAATCGAATCGAAAATACTCGAATGGAAGAGAAAATCCTCAAATCAAATCGACAATACACGAATATACAAAATACTCGAATCTAATCGAATTGAATTGAAAATCCTCAAATCGAACCGAAAATACTCGAATATATTCCAAAATATTCTAACCGAATCGAAAATACTCGAATCGAATCGGAAATACTCGAAAGGAATAGATAATCCTCAAAAAGAATTGAAAATATTTGAATCCATTCCAAATTTTCGAATCGAATAGAAAATACTCGAATCGAATTGAAAATACTCTAATTGAATCGAATTGAATTGAAAATATTCGAATCGAATTGAAAATACTCGAATCAAATCAAAAATACTCGAATCCAAAATACTAGAATCGAATCGAAAAACCATGATTTGAACACAAAATACTCGAATCGAATTGAATCGAAAATACTCGAATTGAATAGAAAATACCCGAATTCAATAGAATCGAATTTAAACTACTTGAATCGAATCAAAAATACTCGAAAGGAATTGAAAGTACTCAAATCGAATGGAAAAACTTGATTCAAATCCACAATACTAAAATCCAATAGAAAATACTCAAATCGAATCAAAGATACTCAAATGGAATCGAAAATCCTCAAAACGAATCGAAAATACTCGAATCAATTCCAAAATACTCGAATCGAATCGAATAAACTCGAATTGAATCGAAAATCCTCAAATTGAATCAAAACTACTCGAATATAATAAAAAATAATCGAATCGAATCGAAAATACTCGAATTGAATCGAAAATACTCGAATCGAATTGAACTGTTTGAAAATACTCTAATCGAATTGAAAATACTTGAATCCAATCGAAAATAGTCAAATCGAATAGAAAATTCTTGAATAGGATCAAATCTAATTGAAAATACTCCAATTGATTCGAAAATTATCGAATCGAATAGAAAATACAGAATTCAATGGAATCGAATTGAAAATACTTGAATCAAATCGAAAATACTCGAAACGAATCGAAAATACTCGAATCGAATCGAATTGAAATGAAACTACTCGAATCGAATCGTAAAATCTCGAATGGAATAGAAAATCCTCATATCAAATCGAAAATACACGAATATAGTCCAAAATACTGGAATCAAATCGAATTGAATTGAAAATCCTCAAATCGAACCAAAAATACTCGAATATATCCGAAATACTCGAACCGAATCGAAAATACTCGAATCAAATCGAAAATTCTCGAATCGAATCGACAATACTAGAATGGAATCAAAAATCCTCAAATCGAATCGAAAATACTCGAATCCATTCCAAAAGAATTGAATCGAAATGAAAATACTCGAATCGAATCAAAAATACTCGAATCAAATCAAATTGAATTGAAAATACTCGAATCGAATCGAAAATACTCGAATCAAATCGAATCGCATCGAATTGAAAATACTCGAATTGAATTGTAAATACTCGAATCGAATTGTAAATACTCGAATCCAAAATACCCGAATCGAATCGAAAAAACTTGATTCGAGTGGAATATACTCGAATCGAATAGAATTGAAAATACTCGAATAGAATAGAAAATAACCGAATTCAATAGAATCGAATTGAAAATACTTGAATTGAATCGAAAATACTCGAAACGAATCAAAAATACTCAAATCGAATCGTAAAAACTTGATTCGAATCGAAAATACTCAAATCCAATCAAAAAGCTCAAAACGAATCCGAAATTCTCGAATGGAATCGAAAATCCTCAAATTGAATCAAATTGAATTGAAAATACTCCAATCGAATTGAAAATACTCGAATCAAATCGAATAGAATTGAAAATACACGAATCGAATCAAAAATCGAATCGAAAATAATTGAAATGAATAGAAAATCCTCAAATAGAAATGAAAATACTCGAATATATTCCAAAATACTCGAATCGAATGGAAAATCCTCAAATCGAATCAAAAATACTCAAATCCATTCCAAAATGCTCAAATCAAATCAAAATACTCGAATCGAATAGAAAATAGTCGAATCAAAAGGAAAATTCTTGAATAGAATCGAATCGAATTGAAAATACTCGAATTGAATCAAAAATACTCGAATCAAATAGAAAATACCCAAATTGAATCAAAAATACTCGAATGGAAATGAAAATACTCGAATTGAAAATACTTGAATCAAATCGAAAATACTCGAAACGAATAGAAAATACTTGAATCGAATAGAAAATACCCGAATTCAATAAAATCAATTTGAAAATACTTGAATCGAATCGAAAATGCTGGAAACGAATCGACAATATACGAATAGAATCGAAAAAACTTGATTCGAATTGAAAAACTCAAATCCAATTGAAAATACTCAAATCGAATCGAAAATACTCGAGTGGAATCGAAAATCCTCAAATCAATTAAAAAATACTCGAATCCATTCCAAAATACTCGCATGGAATAGAAAATACTCGAATCAAATCGAAAATATTCGATTCCATTCCAATAATCGAATCGAATCAAAAATATTCAAATCCAATAGAAAATACTCGAATCCATTCCAAAATACTCTAATCGAATTGAAAATACTCAAATCCAGTCGACAATATTTGAAACAAATTGAAAATACTCGAATGGAATCGAAAATCCTCAAATCGAATCGAAAATAGTCAAATGAATAGTGTTCTCAATTCGATTCAATTCGGTTCGAGTATTTGCGATTCGAGTATTTTCGATTCAATTCGATTCAATTTGAGTATTTTCGATCGTTTCAAGTTTTTGTGAATAGTTTTGATTATTTTCAATTCGATTCGATGTGAGTATTTTCGAATCAATTCGATTCGATTATTTTCAAATCTATTCGATTCGATTATTTTCAATTTCATTTGATATGATTCAATTATTTTCAATTCGATTCGATTATTTTGGATTCAATTCGAATATTTTCGATTCGATTCGAGTATTTATGATTCGATTTGAGTATTTTGGAATGGATTCGATTCTTTTCGATTCGATTTGAGGATTTTCGATTCCATTCTAGTATTTTCGATTAGATTCAAGTATTTTCGATTGGATTTGAGTATTTTCGATTCGAATCAAGTTTTTTCAATTCGATTTGAGTATTTTCGATTCGATTCGAGTATTTTCGATTCGAGTATTTTCCATTCGATTCAAGTATTTTCGATTCAATTCGAGTATTTTCAATTCGAATCTATTGAATTCGAGTATTTTCTATTCGATACGAGTATTTTCGATTCAATTCAGGTATTTTCAATTCGATTCAATTCTATTCGAGAATTTTCAAATCGATTTGAGTATTTTCAATTCAATTCGAGTATTTTGGAATATATTCGAGTATTTTCGATTCAATTTGAGGATTTTTGATTCGGTTCAAGGATTTTCGATTTGATTCGAGCATTTGCAAATCGATTCGAGTATTCTTAATTCGAATCCATTCGATTCATTCGAGTATTTTCTATTCGTTCGAGTATTTTCAATTCGATTCTAGTGTTTTCAATTCGATTCAATTCGATTCGATTCGATTATTTTCGATCCGACTCAAGTATTTTCGATTCAATTCAAGTATTTTGGAATGGATTCAAGTATTTTCCTTTCGATTTGAGAATTTTCGTTTCCATTCGGTATGTTCGATTCGATTCGAGTATTTTGGAATGGATTTGAGTATTTTGCTTTCGATTTGAGGATTTTCAATTCCATTCCAGTATTTTCGATTTGTTTCGAGTATTTTCTATTGGATTTGAGTATATTTGACTTGAATCGATTATTTTCGATTTGATTCGTGTATTTTCTTTTCAATTCGTGTATTTTCAATTCAATTTGATTCGATTCGAGTATTTTCTATTCAATTCGAATATTTTCGATTAGATTCGAGTATTTTCAATTCGATTTAATTCGATTCGAGTATTTTCGATTCGATTCCCGTATTTTAGATTTGATTCGAGTATTTTGGAATATATTCGAGTATTTTCTATTCGATTTGAGGATTTTCGATTCCATTCGAGTTTTTTCGATGCCATTCGAGGATTTTGGAATGGATTTGAGTATTTTCGATTCGATTTGAGGATTTTCGATTCCATTTGATTATTTTCGATTCGCTACGAGTATTTTCTATTCGATTCGTGTGTTCTCAATTCGATTCAATTCGATTCGATTCGAGTTTTTTCAATTTGATTCTTGTAATTTCGATTCAATTCGAGTGTTCTCAAATCGAATCAATTCGATTCGAGTATTTTCTATTCAATTCGATTATTTTCAATTCGAGTATTTTCAATTCAATTCCATTCGATTCGAGTATTTTCTATTCGATGGAGTATTTTCGATTCGTTTCGAGTATTTTGGAATGGATTCGAGTATTTTCGATTCGATTTGTGGATTTTCGATTCCATTCGAGTATTTTCGATTCGATTCAATTCGAGTATTTTAGATTGGATTTGAGTATTTTCGATTCGATTCAAGTTTTTTTGATTCGTTTCGAGTATTTTCGATTTGATTCAAGTATTTTCAATTCGATTCTATTGAATTCGGGTATTTTCTATTTGATTCGTTTATTTTCGATTCGATTCGACTATTTTCGATTCGATTCGAGTTTTTTCGATTCAACTCGAGTATTTTCGATTCAATTCCAGTATTTTCGATTTGATTCGAGTATTTTGGAATGCATTTGAGTGTTTTGGATTCGATTTGAGGATATTCGATTCCATTCGAGTATTTCCGATTCGTGTCAATTTTTTTAAATTGGATTTGATTATTTTCGATTCGAAACGAGTTTTTTCAATTCGATTCGTGTATTTTCGATGCAATTTGAGCCTTGTAAATTCGATTCAATTCGATGTGGTGTTTTCCTTTCGGTTCGAGTTTTTTCTATTCAATTAGAGTGTTTTCAATTCAATTCGGTTCTATTCGAGTATTTTCGATTCGATTCGAGTTTTTTTTATTCGATTTGAGTATTTTCGATTCGATTCGAGAGTTCTCAATTCGATTCAATTCGATTCTAGTATTTTTTATTTGATTCGAGTATTTTCAATTCTATTCGAGTATTTTCGATTCGATTCGAGTGTTTTCAAATCGATTCAATTCGATTCGATTCGAGTTTTTTTGATTCGATTCAAGTGTTCTCAATTCAATTCAATTCGATTCGAGTATTTTCTATTCGATTCGAGTATTTTCAATTAATTTCGATTCGATTTGAGTATTTTTATTCGATTCGAGTATTTTCGATTCGATTCAAGTATTTTCGATTTGATTAGAGTATTTTCGATTCGATTCGAGCATTTTGGAATGGATTCCAGTATTTTCGATTCGATTTGAAGGTTTTCGATTCCATTCAGGTATTTTCGATTCGTTACGAGTATTTTCTATTGCATTTAAGTATTTTCTATTCGTATTCAGTTTTTTCAATTCGATTCATGTATTTTCAATTCAATTCGAGTGTTCTCAATTCGATTCAATTCGATTCGAGTATTTTCTATTCGATTCGCGTATTTTCAATTTGATTCAATTCAATTTGAGTATTTTCGATTCGATTTGAGGATTTTCGATTCCATTAGAATTTTCGATGTGATTTGAGTATTTTCGTTTGGATTTGAATATTTTAGAATCGAATTGAGTCGATTCGATTCAAGTATTTTCGATTCGATTTAAGTATTTTCAATTCAATTTTATTCGATTCGAGTATTTTCAATTTGATTTGAGGATTTTCTATTTCATTTGAATATTTTCATTTCAATTCGATTATTTTCGATTCTATTCGAGTATTTTGGTATGGATTCTAGTATTTTCGATTCGATTTGAGGATTTTCGATTTCATTTGATTATTTTCTATTCGTTTCTAGTATTCTATTGGATTTGAGAATTTTCGATTTGATTCGAGTATTTTGGAATGGATTCGAGTCTTTTCGATTCGATTTGAGGATTTTCTATTCCATTCGAGTTTTTTCAATTTGATAGGAGTATTTTCGATTGGATTTGAGTATTTTCGATTCGAATCAATTTTTTCGATTCGATTCGAGTATTTTCGATTTGTTTCGAGTACTTTCAATTCGATTCAAGTATTTTCAATTAGATTCTATTGAATTCGGGTATTTTCTATTCGAATCGAGTATTTTCGATTCGAGTATTTTCAATTTGATTCGATTCTATTCGAGAATTTTCGATTCGATTCACTATTTTTTATTCGATTCGAGTATTTTTTATTCGATTCGAGTATTTTCAAACAATTCGATTCGATTCGAGTATTTTCGATTCAATTCGAGTATTTTCTATTCGATTCAAGTATTTTGGAATAGATTCATGTATTTTCGATTCGATATTAGGATTTTCGATTCCATTCGAGTATTACGATTCGATTCGAGTATTTTCGATTCGATTTGAATATTTTCAATTCGATTCAATTATTTTGAAATATATTCGAGTATTTTCTATTCCATTTGAGGATTTTCAGTACCATTCGAGTATTTTTTATTCGATTCAAGTATTTCGATTCGATTCGAGTATTTCCTATTTGATTTGAGTATTTTCAATTCGATTTGAGGATTTTAGATTCCATTAGAGTATTTTTTATTTGATTCGAGTATTTTCAATTCAATTCGATTCGATTCGAGTATTTTCAATTTAATTCGGTTCGATTCGAGTTTTTTCTATTCGATTCGAGTATTTTTTATTCGATTCGAGTATTTTGGAATGGATTCGAGTATTCTCGATTTGATTTGAGGATTTTTGATTCCATTCGAGTATTTTCGATTCAAGTATTTTCTATTAGATTTGAGTATTCAAATTAGATTTGAGTATTTTTGATTCGATTCGAGTATTTTCAATTCAATTCGATTCGAGTATTTTCAATTTAATTCGATTCGATTGGAGTTTTTCTATTCGATTCAAGTATTTTCAATTCGATTCTAGTATTTTTGGAATGAATTCGAGTATTTTCCATTCGATTTGAGGATTTTCGATTCAATTCGAGAATTTTTGATTCGATTCGAGTATTTTCGATACTGTTCGTGTATTTTCAATTCGATTGGATTCGATTCAATTATTTTCTATTCATTTCGAATATTTTCATATAGATTATTTTTTATTTCATTTGAATATTTTTGATTCAATGGAGTACTTTCGATTCGATGAACGTATTTTCAATAAGATTCGATTCATTTTTATTCGATTCCATTCCATTCAAGTGTTTTCAATTCGATTCGAGTATTTTCATTTGGATTAGAGTATTTTCTATTCATTTGACTATTTTCGATTCGATTTGAGGATTTTCGATTCCATTCGAGTATTTTCAATTCGATTCGAGTATTTTCGATTGGATTTGAGAATTTTCTATTCGAATCAAGTTTTTTCAATTCGATTCGAGTATTTTCGATTTTTTCAATCGATTCGATTCGATTCGAGTATTGTCTATTCGATTCGATTATTCTCTATTCGATTCGATTTTTTTCGATTCAAATCGAGTGTTTTCAATTCGATTCAAGTATTTTCAATTCAATTCCAGTATTTTCCATTCGATTCAATTCGATTTGAGTATTTTCGATCGTTTCGAGAATTTTCTATTCGAATTCGAGTATTTTCGATTCAATTCGAGGATTTTCGATTCGATTCGATTCGATTCTTTTTCAGTATTTTCGACCAATTCAAGTATTTTCGATTCGATTCATTTCGATTCGACCATTTTCGATTCGATTCGAGTATTTTCGATTCGATTCGACTATTTTCAATTCGATTTGAGTATTTTAGAATGGGTTCAAGTATTTTCGATTCGATTTGAGGATTTTCGATTCCATTCGCGTATTTTCGATTCGATTCGAGTGTTTTCTGTTGGATTTGAGTATTTTCGATTCGAATCGAGTTTTTTCGATTCAATTCATGTATTTTTTATTCAATTCGAGTGTTCTCAATTCTATTCTATTCGATTTGCGTATTTTCTATAAGATTCAAGTATTTTCAATTCGATTCTATTTGAGTATTTTCGATCGAATCGAGTATTTTCGAATAGTTTCGATAATTTTCAACTCGATTCAATTCGATTTGAGTATTTTCGATTCAATTCGATTTCAGTATTTTCAACTTGATTCATTCGACTATTTTAGATTTGATTTGATTTCATTCGAATATTTTCGATTTTATTCGATTATTCTCAAATCGTTTCGAGTATTTTCGATTCGATTCGAGTATTTTCCACTCGTTTCAATTTGACTATTTGCGATGTTATTCGAGTATTTTGGAATGCATACGAGTATTTTCATTTCGATTCGAGGATTTTCGATGCCTTTCGATTATTTTTTATTCGATTCGAGTATTTTCGATTCGATTTGAGTATTTTCGTTTCGATTCAAATATTTTCAGTTCGATTCTATTGAATTCAAGTATTTTCTATTCGATTCGAGTATTTTCTATTCCATTCGAGTATTTTCAATTCGATTCGATTCTTCTCTAGAATTTTCGATTCGATTCGAATATTTTCATTTCGAAAATACTCAACTCGAATCGAAAATACTCGAATCAAATCGAAAATACTCGAATCCATTCCAAAATACTCGAATCGAATCGAATTGAATTGAAAATACTCGAATCAAATCGAAAATCCTCGAATCAAATCAAAAATCCTCAAATCGAATAAAAAATAATCGAATCCCTTCCAAAATACTCAAATTGAATCGAAAATACTCGAATCGAATCGAAAATAATCTAATCGAATAGAAAAAATTCGAATCGAATCAAAACAAATTGATTAATCGAATCGAATCGAATTGAAAATACTCGAATCGAATTGAATCGAAAATAATCGAATTGAATCAAATGGAATTGAAAATAATTGAAACTATTCAAAAATACTCGAATTGATCGAAAATACTCAAATAGAATCAAATCGAATCGAAATACTCGAATCAATAGAAAATAATCTAATAAAATCGAATCGAATTGAAAATACTCGAATCGAATCGAAAATACTCGATTCGAATAGAAAATACTCGAATTGAATCGGATGGAATTGAAAATACATGAATCGATTCGAAAATACTCGAATCAAATCGAAAATACTCTAATAAAATAAAATCGAATTGAAAATACTCGAATTGAATAGAAAATACTCGAATCGAATAGAAAATACTCGAATTGAATCGAATTGAAAATACTTGAATCGAATTGAAAATACACGATTCAAATCGAAAGTACTCAAATCGAATCGAAAATAATCGAATGGAATCAAAAATAATCGAATCGAATAGAATCAAATTATTTTCTATTGTATTCTATTCTATTCGATTCAGTTTGATTCAATTCTATTCTTTTTTATTTGATTTGATTCAATTCGATTCGATTCTTTTGTGTTCTCTTCTATTCTCTTCATTTCGATTCTATTCTATTCTATTCTATTCTATTCTATTTGATTTGATTCAATTCGATTCTTTTGTACTCTGTTGTATTTGACCCGATTCGATTGAATTAGATTCGATTCTTTTCTATTCTAATCTATTCTATTCTATTTTATTTGATTCAATTCTTCTCTATTCTGTTCTATTCAATGCGATTCGATTTTATTCCATTCGATTCTTTTCTATTCTGTTCTTCTATTCTTCTATTCTATTCTATTCTTTTTGATTCTTCTCTATTTGATTCAATTCAATTATTTTCTATTCTATTCAATTTGATTCAATTAGATTCTATTCGAACTTTTCTATTCTATTCTATTCTTCTATTCGATTTGATTCTTTTCTATTCTATTCCTTTCTATTTGATTCGATTCTTTTCTATTCTATTCGATTCAATTCGATTCGATTCATTTCGATTCTTTTCTATTCGATTCAATTCGATTCGATTCTTTTCTATTCTATTCGATTTGATTCGATTCGATTCAATTCTTTTCTATTCTCTTCTATTCAATTCGATTCAATTCTTTTCTATTCTATTCTATTCGATTTGATTCCATTCAATTCTATTCGATTCTTTTCTATTCTATTCTATTCTGTTCTGTTCTTTTCTATTCTGTTCTTTTCTATTCGATTCGATTCGATTCTTTCTATTCTAATCTATTCTATTCTTTTCTATTGTATTGTAATCCATTCTATTCGATTCTATTCAATTCTTTTCTATTCTATTCTATTTGATTCTTTTCTATTCTATTCTATTCTATTCTTTTCTATTCTATTCTATTCTTTTCTATTCTATCCTTTTCTATTCTATTCTATTCTTTTCTATTCTATTCTTTTCCATTCTATTTTTTCCATTCTTTTCTATTCTTTTCTTTTTTCTCTTTCTTTTTTTATGAGGATTCCCTTTTCAACACTTATTTCTTCTCTTTTTTATTTTCGCCATTCTGACAGGTGTGAGGTGACATCTCATCATAGTCCAGATTTGCACTTCTTTGATGATGAGTAATGTTATGTTGAGTATTCTCATTTGTCTGTTGCCCACCCATCTGTCTTTGGAGAAATGTCTGTTCAGGTCCTCTGCCCATTTTTTATCAGGTTATTCATTTTGTTTTGTTTTGTTGTTTTATACGTTCTGTATGTATGTTTTGGATATTAATCCCTTATCAGATATGTCATTTACCAATATCTTCTCCCCGTCATTGGATTGCCTTTTCATTTTGTTGATGATTTCCTTTGCTGTGCAAAATCTTTTAATTATGCTGTAGTCCCAGGAGTTCATTTCTGCTTTTGTTTCCCCTGCCTGAGGATACAGGTCCATAACTATGTTGCTGAGGTGAAGAATATATTATTATCCCCATTTTACAAATGAGGAAACCAAGGCTCAGAGTAAGAGATTTTTTAACAAATACTATTTTATTACTTAAAAATACATAATGATCATAAGGGTCCATGTCAATAATTACAAAAGAAAAATGTACAGAAAAAAGTGGAGACAAATGTATTAAAAGACAACAAGTTACCCATTCATATAGAGTCCACTGAGAATAAAACAGTTCTTGTTAGTTAGATAAGGCCAAGAAAAGACAGAGTGCTATGTAGAAAATGCCAGCTACCTCGAAATATTCCTTTAGTAAAAAGAAGAAATGTATTGGTACTGTATCTATATATGTCCTGAATTAAATTATAACATTCTATTCTATTCTTTTCTATTCTTTTCTATTATTTTCTCTTCTATTCTTTTCTATTCTATTTTATTCTTTTCTATTCTATTTTATTCTTTTCTATTCTATTTTATTCTTTTCTATTCTATTTTATTCTTTTCTATTCTATACTCTTTTCTATTCTCTTCTATTCTTCTCTATTGTATTCTTTTCTTTTCTATTCTATTCTATTCTATTCTATGTTTTCTATTCTATTCTTTTCTATTCTATTCTATTCTTTTCTTTTCTATTCTATTCTATTCTATTTTATTATTTTCTATTCTTTTCTATTCTATTCTTTTCTATTCTACTCTTTTCTATACTTACAGAATTATAAGGGAATACTATGAAAGATTATACGCTAACAAACTGGGATAACTCGAAGAAATGGACAAATCCCTAGAAATGTGCAAATGAGCAAAACTGAAATAGGAAGGAATAGAAAATGTGAACAGACCCATAACTAGCAAAGGAATTCAATCAGCAAAGCACCTGGGTGCCTCAGTGGTTGAGCATCTGCTTTGGCTCAGGTCATGATCCCGGGGTCCTGGGGGATCAAGCCCACATCAGGCTCCCCCCATGGAGCCTCATTTTCCCTCTGCCTATACCTCTGCCTCTCTGTGTCTCTCATGAATACATAAATAAAATCTTTAAAAAAGAGAAAAGATAAAAAGATGAGAAAGGACCCAAATAAAATCACAAATGAGAAAAGAGAAATAACAACCAACACTAGAGAAATACAAAAGTTTATTAGAGACCATTATGAAAAATTATATGCCAGCAACCTAGAACCTGGAAGAAATAGATCAATTCCTAGAAATATATAACATAGCAAAAATGAAAAAGGAAGATATAAGAAACTTGAACAGACAGATAACCAGCAAAGAAATTGAATCAGCAATCAAAAATCTCCCAACAAGAGACGCTTAGATCAATAGAACAGAATGGAAAGCCGAAACAAGATACAAACCTGTAACTCTATGATCCATTAATCTACAACAAGGCAGGAAGGAATATCTAATGGCACAAAGACAGTCTCTTCAACAAACCCTAACCCTGACCCCAGGATAAGAACAAATGGGTTGGGAAAACCAGGCAGCCACATGCAGAAGAATGAAACTGGACCACTTTCTTACACCATATATATAAAAAATAAATTCAAAATGGATGAAAGACCTAAATGTGAGACCTGAAACCATAAAAAGAAGAAAAGATAGGCAGCAACATCTTTGACATTGGCCATTGGATCTTCTTTCTAGATATGCCTCTGAGGCGAGGGAAACAAAAGCAAAAATACTATTGGGACTTCATCAAATTGAAAAGCTTCCACAAAGTGAAGGAAACAACCAAAGCTAAAAGGCAACATACAAAATGACAGGAGATATTTGTAAACAACACATCCAGAGTTAGTTACCCTGTGAGGCCCCAGGGTTATTCTAGAGTTAGTATCCAAAATATATAAAGCAAATATAAATCTCAGCATCCTAAACACAAATTATCCAACTGCAGATGGACAGAAGACATGAATGGACTTTGTCTCTGACAAGACATCCAGATGGCCACCAGACACATGGAAAGACACTCAGCCTCAATAGGCCTCAGAGGCCAGGAGGGCCCAGGACCGCAAGGATGCTCCTGCCCCGAGCTGAGCAGATCAGCGGCCCCGCCCCGGAGCCTCCAGGCCCCTGCAGATGGAGAGCCCCGGAGCTACTGCGGGAGCTGACTCCAGGGCTCCAGACCTGCCGCCGCCACTGGGGTTGTTCCTCCTGGGGCCTCACAGGGTAAACAACCCCCACTGAGCCCTGCACCAGGCAGGGGGCAGAGCATCTCCCCCAAGTGCAAACACCTGAAAATCAGCACAACAGGCCCCTCCCCCAGAAGACCAACGAGAGGGACAAGTTCCAAGGGAAGTCAAGGGACTTAAAGTATACAGAATCAGAAGATACTCCCCCGAGTGTCTTTTTTTCTTTTTGATATCTGATTGCTTCCCCCAACCCTTTTATTTCACCTTTCTTTCTTTTTCTTTCTCTTTTTCCTCTTTTTTCCTTTTTTTCTTCCTTTTTTATTTTTTCTTTTTATCTTTTCTTTCCTTCTCTCTCTCTCTTTTTCTCCTTTTCCCAATACAACTTGTTCTTGGCCACTCTGCACTGAGCAAAATGACTAGAAGGAAAACCTCACCTCAAAAGAAAGAATCCAAAACAGTCCTCTCTCCCACAGAGTTACAAAATCTGGATTACAATTCAATGTCAGAAAGCCAATTCAGAAGCACTATTGTACAGCTACTGGTGGCTCTAGAAAAAAAGCATAAAGGACTCAAGAGACTTCATGACTGCAGAATTTAGATCCAATCAGGCAGAAATTAAAAATCAATTGAATGAGATACAATCCAAACTAGAAGTCCTAACGACCAGGATTAACAAGGTGGAAGAACGAGTGAGTGACATAGAAAACAAGTTGATGGCAAAGAGGGAAACTGAGGAAAAAAGAGACAATTAAAAGACCATGAAGACAGACTAAGGGAAATAAACGACAGCCTAAGGGAAAAAAATACGTTTAATTGGGGTTCCCGAGGGCGCCGAAAGGGACAGAGGGCCAGAATATGTATTTGAACAAATCCTAGCTGAAAACTTTCATAATCTGGGAAGGGAAACAGGCATTCAGATCCAGGAAATAGATCCCCCCCTAAAATCAACAAAAACCGTTCAACACCTCAACATTTAATAGTGAAGCTTGCAAATTCCAAAGATAAAGAGAAGATCCTTAAAGCAGCAAGAGACAAGAGATCCCTGACTTTTATAGGGAGGAATATTAGGGTAACAGCAGACCTCTCCACAGAGACCTGGCAGGCCAGAAAGGGCTGGCAGGATATATTCAGGGTCCTAAATGACAAAAACATGCAACCAAGAATACTTTATCCAGCAAGGCTCTCATTCAAAATGGAAAGAGAGATAAAGAGCTTCCAAGACAGGCAGGAACTGAAAGAATATGTGACCTCCAAACCAGCTCTGCAAGAAATTTTAAGGGGGACTCTTAAAATTCCCCTTTAAGAAGAAGTTCAGTGGAACAATCCACAAAAACAAGGACTGAATAGATATCATGATGACACTAAACGCATATCTGTCAATAGTAACTCTGAGCATGAATGGGCTTAATGACCCCATCAAAAGGCGCAGGGTTTCAGACTGGAAAAAAAAAAGCAGGACCCATCTATTTGCTGTCTACAAGAGACTCATTTTAGACAGAAGGACACCTACAACCTGAAAATAAAAGGTTGGAGAACCATTTACCATTCAAATGGTCCTCAAAAGAAAGCAGGGGTAGCCATCCTCATATCAGATAAACTAAAATTTACCCCGAAGACTGTAGTGAGAGATGAAGAGGGACACTATATCATACTTAAAGGATCTATCCAACAAGAGGACTTAACAATCCTCAATATATATGCCCCGAATGTGGGAGCTCCCAAATATTTAAATCAGTTAATAACCAAAGTGAAGAAATACTTAGATAATAATACACTTATACTTGGTGACTTCAATCTAGCTCTTTCTACCCTCGATAGGTCTTCTAAGCACAACATCTCCAAAGAAATGAGAGCTTTAAATGATATACTGGACCAGATGGATTTCACAGATATCTACAGAACTTTACATCCAAACTCAAATTAATACATATTCTTCTCAAGTGCACATGGAACTTTCTCCAGAATAGACCACATACTGGGTCACAAATTGGGTCTGAACCGATACCAAAAGATTGGGATCGTGCCCTGCATATTCTCAGACCATAATGCCTTGAAATTAGAACTAAATCACAAGAAGTTTGGAAGGACCTCAAACATGTGGAGGTTAAGGACCATCCTGCTAAAAGATGAAAGGGTGAATCAGGAAATTAAGGAATTAAAAAAGATTCATGGAAACTAATGAGAATGAAGATACAACCGTTCAAAATCATGGGATGCAGCAAAAACAGTCCTGAGGGGGAAATACATCACAATACATGCGTCCATTCAAAAACTGGAAAGAACTCAAATACAAAAGCTAACCTTACACATAAAGGAGCTAGAGAAAAAAACAGCAGATGGACCCTACGCCCAGCAGAAGAAGAAAGTTAATTAAAATTCGAGCAGAACTCAACAAAATCGAGACCAGAAGAACTAGAACCGTGGAACACATCAACAGAACCAGGAGTTGGTTCTTTGAAAGAATTAATAAGATAGATAAAGCATTAGCCAACCTTATAAAAAACAAGAGAGAGAAGACTCAAATAAATAAAATCATGAATGAGAAAGGAGAGATCATTACCAACACCAAGTAAATACAAATGATTTTAAAAACATATTATGAATAGCTATACACCAATAAATTAGGCAATCTGGAAGAAATGGATGCATAACTGGAAAGCCACAAACTACCAAAACTGGAACAGGAAGAAATAGAAAACCTGAACATGCCAATAACCAGGGAGGAAATTGAAGCAGTCATCAAAAACCTCCCAAGACACAAGAGTCCAGGGCCAGATGGCTTCCCAGGGGAATTCTATCAAACATTTAAAGAAGAAATCATACCTATTCTACTAAAGCTGTTTGGAAAGATAGAAAGAGATGGAGTACTTCCAAATTCGTTCTATGAGGCCAGCATCACCTTAATTCCGAAACCAGACAAAGACCCCACCAAAAAGGAGAATTACAGACCAATATCCCTGATGAACATGGATGCAAAAATTCTCAACAAGATCCAATTCCAAGAGCCAATACGATCCAACAACACATTAAGAAAATTATTCACTATGACCAAGTAGGATTTATCCCTGGAACACAAGGCTGGTTCAACACTCGTAAAACAATCAATGTGATTCATCATATCAGCAAGAGAAAAATCAAGAACCATATGATCCTCTCATTAGATGCAGAGAAAGCATTTGACAAAATACAGCATCCATTTCTGATCAAAACTCTTCAGAGTGTAGGGATAGAGGGAACTTTCCTCGACATCCTAAAAGCCATCTATGAAAAGCCCACAGCAAATATCATTCTCACTGGGGAAGCACTGGGAGCCTTTCCCCTAAGATCAGGAACAAGACAGGGATGTCCACTCTCACCACTGCTATTCAACATAGTATTGGAAGTCCTAGCCGCAGCAATCAGACAACAAAAAGACATTAAAGGCATTCAAATTGGCAAAGAAGAAGTCAAACTCTCCCTCTTCGCCGATGACATGATACTGTACATAGAAAACCCAAAAGCCTCCACCCCAAGATTGCTAGAACTCATACAGCAATTTGGTAGCATGGCAGGATACAAAATCAATGCCCAGAAATCAATGGCATTTCTATACACTAACAATGAGACTGAAGAAAGAGAAATTAAGGAGTCAATCCCATTTAAAATTGCACCCAAGACCATAAGATACCTAGGAATAAACCTAACCAAAGAGGTAAAGGATCTATACCCTAAAAACTATCGAACACTTCTGAAAGAAATTGAGGAAGGCACAAAGAGATGGAAAAAATATTCCATGCTCATGAACTGGCAGAATTAATATTGTGAAAATGTCAATGTTACCCAGGGCAATTTACACGTTTAATGCAATCCCTATCAAAATACCATGGACTTTCCTCAGAGAGTTAGAACAAATTATTTTAAGATTTGTGTGGAATCAAAAAAGACCCCGAATAGCCAGGGGAATTTTAAAAAAGAAAACCATAGCTGGGGGCATCACAATGCCAGATTTCAGGTTGTACTATAAAGCTGTGGTCATCAAGACAGTGTGGTCCTGGCACAAAAACAGACACGTAGATCAATGGAACAGAATAGAGAACCCAGAGTTGAGCCCTCAACTTTATGGTCAACTAATATTCGATAAAGGAGGAAAGACTATCCATTGGAAGAAAGACAGTCTCTTCAATAAATGGTGCTGGGAAATTTGGACGTCCACGTGCAGAAGAATGAAACCAGACCACTCTCTTGCACCAGACACAAAGATAAACTCAAAATGGATGAAAGATCTAAATGTGAGACAAGATTCCATCAAAATCTTAGAGGAGAACACAGGCAACACCCTTTTTGAACTTGGCCACAGTAACTTCTTGCAAGATACATCCACAAAGGCAAAAGAAACAAAAGCAAAAATGAACTATTGGGACTTCATCAAGATAAGAAGCTTTTGCACAGCAAAGGATATAGCCAACAAAACTAAAAGACAACCTACAGAATGGGAGAAGATATTTGCAAATGACGTATCAGATAAAGGACTAGTTTCCAAGATCTATAAAGAACTTATTAAACTCAACACCCAAGAAACAAGCAATCCAATCATGAAATGGGCAAAAGACATGAAGAGAAATCTCACAGAGGAAGACATAGACATGGCCAACATGCACATGAGAAAATGCTCTGCATCACTTGCCATCAGGGAAATACAAATCAAAACCACAGTGAGATACCACCTCACACCAGTGAGAATGGGGGAAATTAACAAGGCAGGAAACTACAAATGTTGGAGAGGATGGGGAGAAAAGGGAACCCTCTTACACTGTTGGTGGGAATGTGAACTGGTGCAGCCACTCTGGAAATCGGTGCGGAGGTTCCTCAAAGAGTTAAAAATAGGGATCCCTGGGTGGCACAGGGGTTTGGCGCCTGCCTTTGGCCCAGGGCACGATCCTGGAGACCCAGGATCGAATCCCACATCGGGCTCCCGGTGCATGGAGCCTGCTTCTCCCTCTGCCTGTGTCTCTGCCTCTCTCTCTCTCTCTGTGACTATCATAAATTAAGAAAAAAAAGTTAAAAATAGACCTGCCCTACGACCCAGCAATTGCACTGTTGGGGATTTACCCCAAAGATTCAGATGCAATGAAACGCCGGGACACCTGCACCCCGATGTTTCTAGCAGCAATGTCCACAGTAGCCAAACTGTGGAAGGAGCCTCGGTGTCCGTCGAAAGATGAATGGATAAAGAAGATGTGGCTTATGTATACAATGGAATATTACTCAGCCATTAGAAACGACAAATACCCACCATTTGCTTCCACATGGATGGAACTGGAGGGTATTATGCTGAGTGAAGTAAGTCGATCGGAGAAGGACAAACAGTGTATGTCCTCATTCATTTGGGGAATATAAATAATAGTGAAAGGGAATATAAAGGAAGGGAGAAGAAATGTGTGGGAAATATCAGGAAGGGAGACAGAACATAATGACTCCTCACTCTGGGAAATGAACTAGGGGTGGTGGAAGGGTAGGAGGGCGGGGGGGTGGGGGTGAATGGGTGTTGGGCACTGAGGGGGACACTTGACGGGATGAGTACTGGGTGTTATTCTGTATGTTGGTGAATTGAACACCAAGAAAAAATAAATTTATATTAAAATAATGATAATAATAAATAAATAAATAAATAAATAAATAAATAAATAAATAAATAAATAAATCAGGGTGCAGGTGTCCTGCATTTCATTGCATCTGTATCTTTGGGGTAAATCCCCAACAGTGCAATTGCTGGGTCGTAGGGCAGGTCTATTTTGAACTGTTTGTGGAACCTCCGCACAGTTTTCCTGAGTGGCTGCAGCATTTCACATTAACAAAATATTTAAGAAGAAAAAATGATATAATCTCAAAAGAGAAAAACAAGAATCAGAAATGTAGAAGATAAAAAAATCTAATTGATCTGATAAGAGGATTGCCACCCAACTTTCTTTTGAGGACCATTTATATGGTAAGTAGTTCTCCACCCCCTCATTTTCAGTCTTAAGTTTTCTTTCAGTCTAAAATGAGTCTCTTGTAGAAAGCATATATATGGGTCTTGCTTTGTTATCCTGTCTGTTACCTTGTGCCTATTGACTGGAGCATTCAGCCCTTTCAGGTTCAGAGTAACTATTGAAAGAAATTAATTTAGTGCTATTGTATTTCCTGAACATCTAATTTTATCTAATATTATGTTTATCTAATATTTCTTCCTCTGTATGTTAGGAATATCTTGTCTCTTTCAGGATTTTCTTTTTTTCTCTGAAATTTGTAAGCTTTACTATTATATGTCAGAGTGTTGCTCTATTTTTATTGATTTTGGGAGGGGTCCTCTCTACCTCTTGAATATGAATGCCTACTTGCTTCCCCAGACTTGGGAAGTTCTCAGCTATGATTTGCTCAAGTATACCTCCAGCCCTCTGTCTCTCTCTTTCTCTCTGCACTCTCATAAATTCCAATAATTCAGATTTTTTTCATACCATCAATTATCTCTCAGAGCCTCTCCTCATGGGTTATTGTTTTTCTCTCTTTTCCTCAGTTTACCTCCTTTCCATCAACTTGTCTTCTATGTCACTTATTCTCTCTTCTTCTCATTTACCCTGTTAGAGCATTCATTTTAGACTGCATCTCAGAGTATATTTAATCTCAGTATGATTAGATCTCATTTCTGGGTGAAAAGATTCTCTACAGTATTTTATGATTTTTTCTTTTTTTGTATTTTTTTTATTGGAGTTCATTTTGCCAACATATAGTAGAAGAGCACCCAGTGCTCTTCTCGTTAAGTGTTTTATAATTTTTTTCTTTTTTTAAAAGATTTTATTTTATTATTTATTCATGAGAGAAACAGAGAGAGAGAGAGGCAGAGACACAGGCAGAGGGAGAAGCAGGCTCCACGCAGGGAGCCTGATGTGGGACTTGATCCTGGGACTCCAGGATCATGCCCTGGGCCGAAGGCAGGTGCCAAACCACTGAGCTACCCAGGGATCCCCCTATGATTTTTTTTCAAGCCCAACCTGTAACTAAAATTGTTATGAACTCCATCTCCGACATTTTACTCAACTCCATATCCATTAGGTCTGATTCTTTCTTTTGTTGTCTAGTCATTTTGTCTAATGAAGAATGACTATATGAGTGAACAGAATAAAAAATATCAACCACACCCTAAGCAAAATGCACACTAGATAAATCTGAAGAGGTAAGGAACAGGAAAATAAAAAAGACAAAGACAAAGACAAAGATAAAACCAAAAAAAAAGAAGAAGAAGAAGAAACTGAAGGGGTCAGGATATAATCTCACAGAATGGACAAAACAGGGTGATCCAGTTGGTCCTGAATATATTTTGGTCTCTGTGTTAGAAAATACTAAAATTCAAAATTATAAAGGAAGCAAAAAACTGTATTTATACAAAAATAAAATTGAATACAGTGAAAGGGAGGGAGGCACTTGGCGGGATGAGCACTGGGGGTTACGGTATATGTTGGCAAATTGAATTCCAATAAAAAAATTTTTTAAATGAATACAGTGAAAGGAAGCCAAAAACGAAGAATATATCCATAACATGTAATTGTAAAATATGAAAGTTTTTTTAAAAAACTTAAAAACAAAAAGTTGATAAGAAACTAGTTGAAAAGGGAAAAGAAAGTAGAATATTTTTAACTGAAAAGTAAACAAATTATAAGAAAAAAAACCTCAAGTTCTATATACTATTTCCCCCTAGCCCTGGAGTTTTACAGTCCTTTTTGGTCAGTAAACTTGCTTTGCATCTATTCTTCCAGCTGGTTCTCTGGGGGAGGGGCCTGCTGCACTGATTCTCAGGTGTGTGTGCCCAGGTAGAGTTACACCACTCTTTGCCAGGGGGCCGGGCTCAGTGTTTTTGTTGTTGTTGTTGTTGTTGTGTGTGGCTTTTGTCCCCTGAAGGCTTTCTGTGCCTCTTTAAAGGGTGAAAATAAAAATAGCTGCACCCGATCTAGACTCAGAACTACAAGATTGGAGTGTGTGCCAAACTCTGCAGATTCCTGTCGGCCACCCACCCAGATCCTACCTGAGAGAAGGCAGAGGAACACTGATTTGTGCAATTTGCAGGGCTCTGGTAAGGAGAGCTTTTGCCCCCTCGTGCAAACACCCACTCAGCCCCCCCTTGAGGAAGCAGAGGGTCATCTCCTTTCTGTCCATTGCAGGGCCCTGGCACCAAGAGTATTCATCCGATGAAGAGTGTACCACTCCAACACTCCTGGAAAAGGCAGAGTGTTGATGCACTGCAGTCCTTTGCAGGGACCCAACACTGAAAGTGGTCACTCAATCCCCTACATAAGTTTGTGATTTATGGAAAAACATGCTGAGAGCCCCCTCCCAGCTAGCTAACCTAAACTCATTTCCTGCTCCAGTGCTTGGGAACTATGCTGGATCAGGCACCCCTGTTCTTTCTGTGGCTCCTGGGATATTGAGACCCCACTGTCCCACCTGCAATTCTGCCCCACTTCACCACTGAACACCTTTCAGGCAGGGAAATCTCTCACAGGAGTAGGTCCTGATTTTGAGCTCCAGGGCTGCATCACTTTTCTGTGGCAGCTTACAAAGGCTCTCTCTCCCCCTTCTCTTCTCCTCAGTCCTACCTTACAAAAAGTGGGCACTTTTCTATTTGTAGAGTTCCGGCCATTCTTTCCTTACATCTCAAGTTGAATTCATATGTGTTCAAGATAGCTTGATAGTTATCTAGCTAAATTGAGGGGACTAGCTGAAATGAGGACCCCTACTCTTCCACCATCTTGGCTCTTCCTCATGTTAACTGGAATTAAAATAAAAACTTGGGAAAGAAGAAGCCCAGGAGCACCTGGATGGTTCAGTTGGTTAAGCATCTGACTCTTATTCTAAGCTTAGCTCTTGATCTCAGTGTTAGGAGTTCAAGCCCCATGGTGGTCTCCATTGCTGGGCATGGAGCCTACTTTAAGAAAAAAGAAGCCCAAAAAGTGACTGATGTTAATCAGCACCAATTTAGCAGTATCTATTACTATTTTTAGATACTCATGTCCTTTTTTTATTTTAAAGATTTTTATTTATTCATTCATGAGAAACACAAGGAGAGAGAGAGAGAGAGAGAGAGAGAGAGAGAGAGAGAGAGAATGGCAGAGACACAGGCAGAGGGAGAAGCAGGCTCCATGCAGGGAGCCCGACATGGGACTCAATCCCACCAGGATCAGGCCCTGGGCTGAAGGCGGCGCTAAACCGCTGAGCCATGCAGGCTGCCCTAGATACTCATGTCCTTGACCTAAATAATTTCACTTCTCAGTACCCACAGAAATATTTATACATGCACAAAAATATGTCTAAAGGTGGTCATTTATTCTGCATTTTTTAAATACTAAAGAAATGGAAATGCCCTTAACATTCACCAATAGATGGGAATCTAAAAATATAATAATCTATGGAATAAAACACAACTTTTGCAAGAGGATTTTCTAGGGCACTGTTAAATGAATAATTTATTATGTAAAAATCATATAAGTGATATATTTATGCAAATGCATAGAAAACAGCCTGTTGACATACACACCTTGTACTGCATGAAATAGTGTCTCACAAAAATTCATGTCTTTCTGGAACTCTAAAATGTGAACTTATATGGAAACAGAGTCTTCACAGATATAATCATCTAAGTAAAAATGAGGTCACAGTGGATTAGGGTGGGCCCTAAATGCAGTAATTGGTATACAAAGGTCATATGAAGACCTACAGGAAAAAGGCCATGTGAAGATGGAGACATGGTGTGACATTAGGTACCAGTCAATGAATGGCAAGGCCTACTGGCAACCACCAGAAATTAGGAGAGAAACATGGACCTTCCCTCAGAGGTGCCGGAAGGAACCAACTTTGCCAATACTTTACTTTGAACTTCTAGCTTTCTGAACTGTAAGAGAGAAAAAATCCTGTGGTTTTAAGCCACTCATTTTGTGATAACTTGTTATGGTAGTTCTAGGAAGCTAATTATATACCTGTTTAACAATGGTTTGCTCTAAGGAAGAGATTCTATGTATTTCTATATGCTTGAACATTTTACATTGAGAGTTTATTATTGCATTGCTAACTTTTTGCCAATAAAAATAAATTATCCACATTTTATGTTGGAAGTTTTGACTGCCATTTATCAAGTATGAAATCTTGAGCAAGTCATTAAACATCTGAATGTTTCAATTTCTTCTTTTGTAAAATGGGGATAGTAATGTCTACCTTCCTCACCTTCCTGGTTGGTACTGGAGTCCTGCCTGGGCCCTGTTTCTCTCGCTGTCCACATACATTCTTTCTCCAAAATGGCTCTAGTGACTATGAACACCTTTCCATTCACAGTACCATCTCTGTCTCTAATTCATGTCACCAGCCCCCAACAGATTCATTTTGCCAAAAGCACCATATGTTCTTTTCCTCTTTGAACCCCTTCAACACTTCTTCAGTACCTATTAAATTAGTTCCAAACTTACTTGTTTAAGACTTTCTCCATTCTGAGCGCCACCTACCCACCAGCCTTATCAGTCTCCACTGTTTCCTTGGTAGAGGGAAGCCAGGTTTGTGGATAATCTTTGAATCTTGAACTTTGCCTTTTTAAGCTATGCCATTGTGTATGCTTATTCGTGTGAATGGATTATCCTCCATCCTATCTCTCTTTCCATCCACAATAGAAATATTTTACTGTCCTTTGAATTTCTGTAGCATTTTCTGTCTTTAAATTCTGTAGACCTTAAGTTTTTTAATTATTTAATCACACTCCCCCCCCCCAATTAAACTGCAAACTCCTTCTGAGAAAAAGACCTTTATTCACTCTGGTGCCTAGCACACCATCTTATGGAGAGCAGGTGATCAATACATATTTGTCAAATAAATGAATAACAATTAAAAAACACTTGACTTTCACAGAACTGATATGGGTTCTAAAATTGTTTTAAATCATAATGTAATATCCTGCCAGTACATAGCAGGACAGTCACACTAGCTTTAAAATACAGAAATACATCCCTACCACTGCCCCTTGCCACCTGAGAGCCTCCCACTACCACTGTTGGCCTGGTTTCTCCTCCTCCAGGGGCGTGTGGACTCTTGCACTCCCCTATCTAAAGAACTGATGCCTTCCACAGCAGGCAGCATTCAGGCCCCTGCTCCAGCCATATGGCCGGGGTCCACAGGTGGAAGTCTCCATTCTGGCCAATCAAGACCCATGCAAAGTCACTGTCGAATATTTGATAATTACCCCTGATTATATGTAAAGTTTGAAATGTATATGTAAAATTTGAAAATGAGGTTTCTTCTCACTGCAAAATCTCTTGAAAGAGTCAGCAAATCCAGGGATAGAAAGGAAAATGAAACTTTGTCAGTCTCTGAAGGTCTAGGGTACATCCATTAGGACTCAATCTTCATGTAAACCAGAAGGTAAGCAGTTTCCCGCCTAGAAAGAAAAAAAAATGCATCAGCATAACAGAGATGAATCATTTATAGTCAACGGATCCATTTATTAATTCATGATGGCACAAGCATCAGAAAAGTTTCTGGTTGTTGGATCAAGTCTTCATCTATCCAATACCTCAGAGGGGGAAAATGGATAACTTGAAAAAATAGCCACTAATCTTCTACTAGTTGACATCTCTATCAGGGGTTGACAAACCAACAGCCCACAAGCCAAATATCACCATGTTTCTGCGAATGAATTTAGCTGTAATACAGCCACACCCATTCATTGAGGTATTGTCTGTGGCTGCTTCTTGCTACAGGTTAGAGTTGAGGACTTGCAACAGAGACTTTATGGCCCACACAGCCTTATTTACTCTCTGGCCATTTACAGAAAAAGTTTGCCAAACACTTATCTAAATAAAGGGAGAACTGATCACAGACAACCAGAAGGTGACAGAGAATGGGCATCTAAGGAAGATGTTCAGAAGAAAGAAAAGATAAAAACCAGAAGACTATAAGAGGATTTCAAAAACAAATTTCATCTACTTCATTATTTTTCACATAATCAGGCCTACTCCTGCTCCTGAAATCATTTCAAATACCACCTGTGGTATACAATGTCACTGCTAACCCAGAAACTCAACTTAAAAAAAAACTTACAAAGTCTCCCTGTTTTAACCTCATCCAGGAGGAGACAGGTAAGATGGCGGAGGAATAGGGGACCCTAATTTTGCCTGGTCCCTGGAATTCATCTAGATAGCTATCAAATCATTATGAACATCTGCAAATTCAACTGGAGATCTAAGAAAAGAATTGCTGCAAATGTACAAATACAAAAAGGACCACTTTTTGCAAGGTAGGAGGTGTAGAGAAGTGAATCTGAGGTGATATATCAGAAGATAAATCCTGTAAGACAATACTGGAGAGTGATAATAGCAGCAGAGTGCAAAACTGAAACCTTTAGAAGTCTTCTCTGGTGAAGGACGTCCCTGCCTGCAAGGTGCTCAGGTGGCAAAGGAGGGCAGAATCCTAGGTGGAACAGTGTGTCTCAGGATCCCCAAGGCCACAAAAAGAACGGGGGTGCCTGAGCGCAAAAGAGTTCCCAAGCATTGGAGCAGGGAACCCAGCTGCCAACAGTGAGCCCAAGGAGTGGGTTTTCTGTTTGGTGTTGCCATAAATCATGAAGTGTTGCACGGCTGGGTGACTACTCTCCAAGGAGGGGCCCAGCAAGAGGCAGAAGAGCAGCAAGACCACCCTCCATGACATGGGAGAGGCAGTGCGGGTGCATGCCACCGCAAAAGTTTGTAAAGTTGGAGACTCAAAACAAGGTCTCATGCCTGAGATAAAAATGTTCCATCACAGGCTGGGTGAGCTTGGAGTGTGGAAGGAAACCAGGGAGACAAGAGTGATGAACTGTTTTACCCTGAGGGCACACTGAGGAGTGGGGGACATGAGCTTTCAGCTCCAAGGCTGGAGATTTGGGCACCAGCATTTTTATTTTCATCCCTCAAATTGGTGCTCAAAGCCTTCAGGGAACAAAAGCCACAGAGAGCAATTGAGAGCTGATTATACTGAGCATGGCCCCCTTGGCAAAGGGAGCGCAATACTGCCCGAGCAAAGACACATGAGAATCAATGCAACAGGCTCTAGAATATTAGTAAGAACATCTAGATAATACCAAGTTTACTGATCATAGAGAACTGCAAAATTCCAGCACTAGGCATGTTTCTTTCTCATGATTCTTTAGTTTTTCATTTAAATTTTTTTCCATTCCAACTGATTTTTTATTTTAGCAACTCCTTTTTTAATTTATGTTTTATATATCTATTTTTAATTTTTGGCTTCCTTTCACTGTATTCAATTTTATTTTTGTATACACATAAGTTTTTCTTTCTTTACAATTCTGGGATTTAGTTTTTCTAAGATCAAAATACATGCAGGATCTAATTTATTGCTCTGTTTTGTTCACCTTCTGTGTGATTTTATTCCTTTTTTTCTTCTTTTCTGTAGCTTCTTAGTTGATCTCTTCTTAGTTGTTTAGTGTATATCTTTCTGGATTGTTGCCATTTTTATACTTTGTGCTCTCTTTCATCTATTCTTCTCCGGACACAATGACAAAAGAGAAGAACTCAACCAAAAAAAAAGAGAGAGAGAGAGAGAGAACAAGAGCTAGGGACTTATTCAGTATGGATATAAGTAAGATGTCAGAACTAGAATTCAAGACAATGACTACAAAAATACTAGCAGGATTTGAAAAAAGCATAGAAGACAATGGAGAACCCCTTTCTGGAGAAACAAAACAACAAAATACTAATCAGGTTGAAATAAAAAAGATATAACTGAGATGTGATTTTTTTTAAAATGTAGGCTCTAACTGCTAGGATAAAGGAGGCAGAAGAGAAAGTCACTGATACAGAAAAAAATGATGGAAAATTTAATAAATGAGAAAAAGAGAGAGAAATAACTACTGGATCATGAAGGGGAGAATTCAAGAGATAAGTAACACCACAAAGTGAAATAATATGAGAATACTTGGCATGCCAGAGAAAGAAGAAAGAGGGAGGGCAGACAGTTTATTTGAGCAAAATTATAGCTGAGAACTTCTCTAATCTAGAGAAGGAAACAAGTATTCTCCAGGAGACACAGAGAACCAAAATCAATAAAAACAGATCAACACCTTGAAATACAATACTGAAGCTTGAATATTTCAAAGACAAACGGAAACTCTTGAAAGCAGCTCAGGACAAAACGTCCTTAATCTACAAGGATAGAAACATAAGGCTGACAGCAGACTTATCCACAGAGACCTGGCAAGCCACTCTCCTGGCAAGCAGGAGAAGCCTGCTTCTCCCTCTGCTTATGTCTTTGCCTCTCTCTCTCTTTCAGCCATTAGAAACGACAAATACCCACCATTTGCTTCAAATCATTCTGAAAACCTACAAATTCGACCTGAGATCTAAAGAGAGAACAGCTGGAATGCTACAGTGAGAAGAGTTTGCCCTTCCATCAAGTACAACTTGTTTTTGGCCACTCTGCACTGAGCAAAATGACTAGAAAGAAAAATTCACCTCAAAAGAAAGAATCAGAAACAGTCCTCTCTCCAACAGAGTTACAAAATTTGGATTACAATTCAATGTCAGAAAGCCAATTCAGAAGCACTATTATAAAGCGACTGGTGGCTCTAGAAAAAAGCATAAGGATTCAAGAGACTACATGACTGCAGAATTTAGATCTAATCAGGCAGAAATTAAAAATCAATTAAATGAGATGCAATCCAGGGATCCCTGGGTGGCACAGCGGTTTAGCACCTGCCTTTGGCTCAGGGCACCATCTTGGAGACCCGGGATTGAATCCCACGTCGGGCTCCCAGTGCATGGAGCCTGCTTCTCCCTCTGCCTATGTCTCTGCCTCTCTCTCTCTTTCTCTCTCTGTGTGACTATAGTAAATAAATCAAAAAAAAATTTAAAAAGTGAGATGCAATCCAAACTAGAGGTCCTAATGACGAGGGTTAACGAGGTAAAAGAACAAGTGAGTGACATAGAGGACAAGTTGGTGTCAAGGAGGGAAACTGAGGAAAAAAGAAAAACAATGAAAAGATCATGAGGATAGGTTAAGGGAAATAAATGACAGCCTCAGAAGGAAAAATCTACGTTTAATTGGGGTTCCCCTGGCACAAAAACAGACACATATATCAATGGACAGAATAGAGAATCCAGAAGTGGACCCTCAACTTTATGGTCAACTAATATTCGATAAAGGAGGAAAGACTATCCACTGGAAGAAAGACAGTCTCTTCAATAAATGGTGCTAGGAAATTTGGACATCCACGTGCAGAAGAATGAAACCAGACCACTCTCTTTCACCAGACACAAAGGTAAACTCAAAATGGATGAACGATCTAAATGTGAGACAAGATTCCATCAAAATCTTAGAGGAGAACACAGGCAACACCCTTTTTGAACTTGGCCACAGTAACTTCTTGCAAGATACTCCACAAAGGCAAAAGAAACAAAAGCAAAAATGAACTATTGGGACTTCATCAAGATAAGAAGCTTTTGCACAGCAAAGGATACAGTCAACAAAACTAAAAGACAACCTACAGAATGGGAGAAGATATTTGCAAATGACATATCAGATAAAGGGCTAGTTTCCAAGATCTATAAAGAACTTATTAAACTCAACACCCAAGAAACAAGCAATCCAATCATGAAATGGGCAAAAGACATGAAGAGAAATCTCACAGAGGAAGACATAGACATGGCCAACATGCACATGAGAAAATGCTCTGCATCACTTGCCATTAGGGAAATACAAATCAAAACCACAATGAGATACCACCTCACACCAGTGAGAATGGGGGAAATTAACAAGGCAGGAAACTACAAATGTTGGAGAGGATGGGGAGAAAAGGGAACCCTCTTACACTGTTGGTGGGAATGTGAACTGGTGCAGCCACTCTGGAAATCGGTGCGGAGGTTCCTCAAAGAGTTAGAAATAGACCTGCCCTACGACCCAGCAATTGCACTACTGAGGATTTACCCCAAAGATACAGATGCAATGAAACGTCGGGACACCTGCACCCCGATGTTTCTAGCAGCAATGTCCACAATAGCCAAACTGTGGAAGGAGCCTCGGTGTCCATCAAAAAATGAATGGATAAAGAAGATGGGGTTTATGTATACAATGGAATATTACTCAGCCATTAGAAATGACAAATACCCACCATTTGCTTCAACGTGGATGGAACTGGAGGGTATTATGCTGGGTGAAGTAAGTCAATCGGAGAAGGACAAACAGTGTATGTTCTCATTCATTTGGGGAATATAAATATTAGTGAAAGGGAATAGAAGGGAAGGAAGAAGAAATGTGTGGGAAATATCAGAAAGGGAGACAGAACATAAAGACTCCTAACTCTGGGAAATGAACTAGGGGTGGTGGAAGGGGAGGAGGGTGGGGGGGTGGGGGTGAGTGGGTGACAGGCACTGAGGGGGACACTTGACGGGATGAGCACTGGGTGTTATTCTGTATGTTGGCAAATTGAACACCAATAAAAAAATAAATTTATTATTATTAAAAAAAGATATGAAGAAGAACACTATATCATAATAAAAGGGTGTATCCAACAAGAGGATCTAACAATTGTAAATATTTATCCTGTAACTTGGGAGTAGCCACATATATAAATCAATTCATAACAAATTTAAAGAAGCATATTGGTAATAATGCATTAATAGTCGAGGACTTTAACATCCCACTCACAGCAATGGGGATATCATCTAAGGATATCAAAAGGAAACCAGGGCTTTGAATAACACACTGTACCAGATAAACTTCACAGATACGTTCAGAGCATTCCATCCTAAAGCAACAGAATATATATTCTTCTCCAGTGCACATGGAATATTCTCCATAATAAATCACAAATTGGGTCACAAATCAGGTCTCAACCAGTACCAAATATTGGGATTATTCCCTGCATATTTTCAGACCACAATGCTTTATCATTTGAACTCAATCACAAGAGAAAATTTGAAAGGAAAACAAATGCATGGAGATTAAAGAGCATCCTACAAGAGATTAGGAATGGGTCGACCAAGAAATTAAAGAATATTTTTTTAACGCATGGAAACAAGGAAATGAAAACCTTTTTGATGCAGCAAAGGTGGTCCTAAAGGGAAGTATATAGCAATAGAAGCATTTCTCAAGAAACAAGAAAGGTCTCAAATATACAACCTAACCTTACACCTAAAGGAGCTGGAGAAATAACAGCAAATAAAGCCTACATCAAGCATAAGAGAAATAATAAAGATTAGAACAGAAATCAGTGATTTAGAAACCAAAAGAAAAATAGAACAGATCAATGAAAGTAAGAGCTGGTTCTTTGACAGATTTAACAAGATGGATAAACTCCTAGCCAGACTTATCAAAAAACAAAGAGAGAAAGGCCCCAAATCAATAAAATCACGAATGAAAGAAGAGAGATCACAACAACCACCAAAGAAATACAAACAATTATAAGAACATATTGTGAGCAACTATATGCCAACAAATTAGGCAATCTGGAAGAAATGGATGCACTGCTGGAAACCTACAAATTATCAAAACTGAAACAGGAAAAAATAGAAAACCTAAACAGACCAATAACCATCAAGGAATTTGAAGCAGTCATCAAACCCCTACCAAGAAACAAGAGTCCAGGGACAGATGGCTTCCCAGGGGAATTCTACCAAACATTTAAAGACAACTAATACCTATTATTCTGAAGTTGTTTCAAAAATAGAAATGGAAAACAATTTCCAAACTCATTCTATGAGGCCAGCATTACCTTGACCCCAAAACCAGACACAAAGACCCAATCAAAAAGGAGAATTACAGACCAATATGTCTGACAAAGATTAATGTCAAAATACTCACCAAGATACTAGCCAATAAATGTATATTAAAAGGATTATTCACCAGACCAAATGGAATTTATTCCTAGGATGCAAGGATGGTTCAACATCTGCAAATCAATCAATGTGATACACCACATTAATAAAAGAAAGGACAATAACCATATGATCCTCTCAATAGATGCAGAAAATACAATTGACAATTGTTTCAAAGTGTTTCAAAGAAAAAACCAATTTCTTTATTAAAACTCTCCACATTGTTAGGGTAGAGGGAACATACATTAATATCATAAAAGCCATTTATGAAAAGCCCACAGTGAATATCATTCTCAGTGGGGAAAAACTAAGAGCTTTTCCACTAAGGTCAGGAACACAACAGAGATGCCCACTCCCACCATTTTTGTTGAACGTAGTACTGGAAGCCCTAGCCTCAGAAATCAGATTAAAAAAATAAAGAAAAGGCATTCAATTGGAAAAGAAAAAGTCAAATTCCACTCTTTGCAGATGACATGATACTCTATGTAGAAAACCCAAAAGACAGCATCCAAAATTGCTAGAACTCATACAGCAATTCAGCAATGGGGGAGGATATAAAATCAATGCACAGAAATCAGTTGCATTTCTTCTATACACTAACAATGAGGCAGAAGAAAGAGAAATCAAGGAATCCATCCCATTTTCAAATGCATCAAACCTACAAGATACCTAGAAAAAAACCTAACCAATGAGGCAAAGGATCTTACTCCAAAAACTATAGAATATTCATGAAAGAAATTGATGAAAGACACAAAGACATGGAAAAATATTCCACGCTCATGGGTTGGAAGAACAAATATTGTTAAAATGTCTATGCTACACAAAACAATCTACATGTTCAATGAAATCCCTATCAAAATACCATCAACATTTTTCAGAGCTGGAACAAATAATTCTAAAATTTGTATTACTCAGCCATCAGAAACAACAAATACCCACCATTTACTTCAACACGGATGGAACTAGAGGGTATTATGCTGAGTGCAGTAAGTAAATCGGAGAAGGATAAACATTATATGGTTTCGTTGATACGGGGAATATAAAAAATAGTGAAAGGGATTATAGTGGGAAGGAGAGAAAATGAGTGGGAAATATCAGAGAGGGAGACAAAACATGAGAGACTCCTAACTCTGGGAAATGAACAAGGGGTTGTGGAAGGGGAGGTGGGCAGGGGGATGGGGTGACTGGGTGATGGGCACTGAGGGGGCACTTGACGGGGTTAGCACTGGGTGTTATGCTATATGTTGGCAAATCAGACTCCAATAAAAAATATACAATATATATTTTTTAAAGAATTTAAAAAATAATAAAATAAAATAAATAAAATTTGTATGGAACCAGAAATGACCCCAAATAGCTAAAGGAATGTTGAAAAAGACTAAAGCTAGTAGCATCACTATTCTGGACTTCAAGCTGTATTACAAAGCTGTAATCATCAAGACAGTATAGTACCCACCCAAAAACAGACACATACACCAATGAAACAGGACAGAGAATCCAGAGTGGACTCTCAACTGAATGTTCAACTAATCATTGACAAAGCAGAGAAGAATATCCAATGGAAAAAAGACAATCTCTTCACCAAATGGTGTTGAGAAAATTGGACAGCCACATGCAGAGGAATGAAACTGGACCATTTTCTTATACTACACATAAAAATAAACTCAAACTGGATGAAAGACCTGAATGTGAGACAGGAATCCACCAAAATCCTAAGGAGAACACAGGCAACAACCTCTTTGACTTTGGCCACAGCAACTTCTTGCTAGACTCCTCTCCAAAGGCAAGGGAAACAAAGGCAAAAATGAGCCACTGGAATTTCAAGATAAAAAGCTTCTGCACAGGGATCCCTGGGTGGCACAGCGGTTTAGCGCCTGCCTTTGGCCCAGGGCGCGATCCTGGAGATGCGGGATTGAATCCCACGTCGGGCTCCCGGTGCATGGAGCCTGCTTCTCCCTCTGCCTGTGTCTCTGCCTCTCTCTCTCTCTCTCTCTGTGACTATCATAAATAAATAAATAAATAAATAAATAAATAAATAAATAAAGCTTCTGCACAGCAAAGTAAAGAGTAAACAAAAGCAATAGACAACCTACAGAATAGGAGAAAATATTTGCAAATGACGTATCAGATAAAAGACTAGCATCCAAGATCTATAAAGAACTTCTCAAACTCAACACCCAAAGAACAAATAATCCAGTCAAGAAATGGGTAGAAGACATGAACAGACATTCCTCCAATGAAGACCTACACATGGCCAACAGACACATGAAAATAATACTCAGCATTACTCAGCATCGGGAAAATACAAATCAAAACCACAAAGAGAAACCACTTCACACCAGTGAGAATGGCTAAAATTAACAAGTCATAAAACAACAGATGTTAGTGAAAATGCAGAGAAAAGAGAACCCTCTTACACTGTTGGTGAGAATGCAAGCTAGTGCAGCCACTTTGGAAAACTGTGTGGAGGTTCCTCAAGAAGTTAAAAACAGAGCTACCCTATGACCCAACAATTGTACTACTGGGTATTTAGCCAAAGGACACAAATATAGTGATTTGAAGGGGCACCTGCACCCCAATGTTTAAAGCACAATGTCCACAATAACCAAACTATAGAAAAAGCCCAGATGTCTTTTGACAGGTGAATGGATAAGGAGGATGTGATAAATATATAGATAGATAGACATAGATATAGATATTTAATGCAATAGTACTCTTCCATAAAAAGAAACTGAAATCTTTTGCAATGGCATGTACAGAACCAGAGGGTATTATGCTAAGCAAAATGGTAAGAAAAAGATAAATACCATATGATTTCACTCATATGTGGAATTTAAGAAACAAAATAGGATCTAGGGGAAGGGAGAGAAAACTAAAACAAGACGAAATCAGAGAGGGAGACAAACTATAAGTCTAAATCTAAGAAACAAACTGAGAGTTGCTGGAGGGGAGGTGGGTGGGGGAATCGGGTAACTGGTGATAGATAGGCTATAAGGAGGGCACATGATGTAATGAGCACGTTATATACAACGGATGAATCACTGAACTCTACCTCTGGATATAATAATACACCATTTAAATTAATGAATTTAAATAAAAATTTTAAAAGACCTTCATCCAGCTTTTTTCTCTACCTGCCCTCTGCAGTTGTTGATTTTTAAAGATGTACTTATAGCTACTTACTAAATGCAAGCCACTGTACCAGGCAAAGAAAAAGAAAAGAATGACCCTTGCTCACAAATACATGGCATGTTATAAAAGTTATATAAACAAACAATTACAAACAGGGTGGTCCTTGCTATAAAGGAAGTATGCTTAAAGTGCAGGACAAGCATATGAAAAGCCCCTAAAAATCTTCTGGACTCAATCGACAAAGGCTCTACAGAGTAGGAGAAGCCATCAACAGAGATATAATAGCATGAGTGGGAGTTTGCCTCAATAATAAATTAGGAGAGGGCAAAACAGAGCAGAAACTGCATGTGAAAGCCATAGACGACATGACATTTGAAGCACTACTTATACTTTAGTATTATTGGAATCTAAATTGTGAAAAATGCATGGTTTGGTGAGATATGTAATGAGAGAGGAGGCTAAGCAGTCACTGGGGAGTTTTCCAAATATAAGTGGCAGCTGAATCCATGAGAGTTTCATACAGCAATAAGAACCTTGTGTACAGGATGCCTGGGTGGCTCAGCAGTTGAGCATCTGCCTTTGGCTCAGGGTGTAATCCCGGCTCCCAGTGGAGAGCCTACTTCTCCCTCTGCCTATGTCTCTGCTTCTCTGTGTGTGTGTCTCTCGTGAATAAATAAATAAAACCTTAAAAAAAAGAACCCTGTGTGAACTCATTGGGCTTCCATTACACAAACACTTCTCTTACCAGCGGTAGTTATGATTTCCATAAGTACACTGGATGTCTTCCCAGGATACCTGGAAGTACATAAATAGATGAAGTGAAGCATCCAGCTGACATATGTTAAGCACCCAGATAGTACAGGGTGCTACCATTTACCCTTCCTCAATCACCCAAACAACCCCACCCCTAGTACCTCCCAAGACCTGGATCATCCAGTGTCAGGATGCCATGTTTATAAAGCTGCTTTTAATATCGTTGGTCTCTCCATTTAAACTTGACTGTGCTTGGTTTTTGCATATATCTAACTCTTCTTTCTTTCCCACAGAGCATGAAGCTAGAACACCAAAAACCTGGATACTGTGCTACGTGGACTCTCACAGAGCTATACGCTAGATGGGGACTTCATGCAGAAAAGGACGTTAAGCAGAATCATACCTATAAATATAACAAACCAACGGTTGCTAGAAGGGTGGGGAGTGGGGATGGGAAAAATGTGAAGGGGATTGGAAGATATAGGCTTCCCAGTATGGAATGGGTAAGTCACAGGAATAAAAGGCACAGCATAGGGCACCTACATTGCTCAGTCAGTTGAACATTCAACCTGATTTTGGCTCAGGTCATGATCTCAGGGTCATAAGATTGAGACCCATGTCAGGGCTCTGCACTGAGCATGGAACCTGCTTGGGATTCTCTCCCTCTGCCCCTCTCTCACCCCCACTTACTCGCACTCGCTCTCTCTCTCTCTCATAAAGAAAAAGGCACAGCGTAAGGAATGTAGTCAGTGATGCTTTGATAGCATTGTATGGGAACAGATGGTAGCTATACCTCCAGTGAGCACAGCATAATGTATGAACTTGTTGAATCATTATATTGTACACCTGGAATGAATGTAATATTGTGCCAACTATGCTTTAGTTTAAAAAGCTTTTCATAAAGAAAAGGACTTGTTTTTAAAGGCCCCATGCACAGAAATAACTGGCTCACAATGGGGCCTGACCTTGAGAACACATCTAGTACTGGGCTCAGAATTTATTAGAGGTGGCTAACCCAGGACAAAATGAAATTTTGGACAACATTCTCACCCAAGAAACATTGGAATCATTGAAGCAGAACCATTTTCCATCCACAGAATTCTGGATATAGGCACAGTAATGACCAAAGTCAGCTGCTCCCACATGGGCAACCACAGCAAAGAGTTCATATTGTCTTCCAAGCTGGAAGGACATAAGGCACAGTATTATGCACCATCATCCCTCCTTTTCTAACCGTAGTCTAGAATAAAGAAACATTATTTCGTCACATATTTATTTAGTGCCTACTCTGTGCCAGGCACTGGTACTTCAAGGGTCCTAGAAAATAGTCCTTGAACTCAAGAATTTCACAATTAATTAAGCCACAATTCTATTGCCATGCCCCTGAAAAGGAGAAGGAACAATCACCTGGGGAAAGCTCCCCAGAGAAGATATGCTTTAATTGATCCCAAAGGATGAACAAGGCTAGCAGACAAGTTATATCTATGAGGGATACTCAAATGGACCTAAAAATTGCAAAGACTTGGCAGCACGGCAAAACACAGCATGCTGAGAAAGTGGAAGTCAGAGGTGGTGCTGGGAACTCACAGTAGATGAAGCTACAAACGTCAAGTCAATAATTGGAACTTTATTTTTTTGTAGTTTCGTTTTTTAACATTCCAGTTAGTTAACATAGAGTGTAATATTAGTTTCAGGAATAGAATTTAGTGGTTTTTGAATGAGAATTAGAGTTACTGAGTGTCATCAGATGGGTTTAAGCAGAGAAGGAACATCATCAGATTTGTGCTTGAGGAAAACACCAGAATAACATGGTTTGAAAAACGGAATGAAAAGTCATGTGAGACAAATGAGGTAAGTTAGGGCACTGCAACAGTTCAGAGAAGAAATGGTGATAGCCTAGATACTTACCATCAATAGTAATCATTAAATAATAATAATCGTTCTTAACCTCATCATTATTAGCCAACTCTTGGCATTCACTATGCATTTAGCTACGTCTTTATATGAATTACTTCATTCAGTACTCACAACAATCATGTAAGATGGGTGCTAATATAAATCTTATTTTACAAAGGTGGAATCTAAGCTCAGGGAGGTAAAGTAAATTACACAAAGGTCAGAACTTATAAATAGAAGAGGCCGGATTCCAACCTGGGCCTGACTTCAAAGTCCAAGCTCTTAATCCTCACTCTATACTAAGAAAATGAGAATAAAGGTGGGGATGAAGGGACAAATTTGTGTAAAACTAGGGATAAATAACCAAAAATACTTTGTAAATGAATGGATATTGGGCAGAGGGCAAGTAGGAGGCATCACTGGCTTAGAAATTAGGAACATATTGGTGCTGTAAAGTTAAATTGGAACAGAGCTGATTTAGGAGTGAACATAATGAACTTGGGGACTATGTGACAACATTTGGTAGGAGGTCAATACATTGGTCTGGAGCTCAAGTGTAATACCTGGACAAGAGATACAGATTTGGGTGTCTTCAGTTTGAAATGACTGTTGAAACCACAAGAATTAATGAGATGAAAATTTGAAAAATGGAAAACAGAAAGAATGAATTTTTTTGTTTTTTTATATAAATTTATTTTTTATTGGTATTCAATTTGCCAACACATAGAATAACACCCAGTGCTAATCCCATCAAGTGCCCCCCTCAGGGCCCATCACCCAGTCCCCCCACCTGCCACCCACATCCCCTTCCACCACCCCTACTTCATTTCCCAGAGTTAGGAGTCTCTCATGTTCTGTCCCCCAGAAAGAATGAAAGTAAAACTAAATTCCACTTTCCGAATCTGGGAAGGGAAACAGGCATTCAGATCCAGGAAATAGAGAGATCTCTCCCTAAAATCAATAAAAACCGTTCAGCACCTCAACATTTAATAGTTAAGCTTGCAAATTCCAAAGATAAAGAGAAGATCCTTAAAGCAGCAAGAGACAAAAAGTCCCTGACTTTTATGGGGAGGAGTATTAGGGTAACAGCAGACCTCTCCACAGAGACCTGGCAGGCCAGAAAGGGCTAGCAGGATATATTCAGGGTCCTAAATGACAAAAACATGCAGCCAAGAATACTTTATCCAGCAAGGCTCTTATTCAGAATAGAAGGAGAGATAAAGATCTTTCAAGACAGGCAGGAACTGAAAGAATATGTGACCTCCAAACCAGCTCTGCAAGAAATTTTAAGGGAGACTCTTAAAATTCCCCTTTAAGAAGAAGTCCAATGGTACAATCCACAAAAACAGGGACTGAATAGATATCATGATGACACTAAACTCATATCTTTCAATAGTAACTCTGAGCGTGAATGGGCTTAATGACCCCATCAAAAGGTGCAGGGTGTCAGACTGGATAAAAAAGCAGGCATCTATTTGCTGTCTACAAGAGACTCATTTTAGACAGAAGGACACCTACAGCCTGAAAATAAAAGGTTGGAGAACCATTTACCATTCAAATGGTCCTCAAAAGAAAGCAGGGGTAGCCATCCTCATATCAGATAAACTAAAATTTACCCCGAAGACTATAGTGAGAGATGAAGAGGGACACTATATCATACTTAAAGGATCTATCTAACAAGAGGACTTAACAATCATCAATATATATGCCCGGAATAGAGCTGCCAAATAAATCAATCAATTAATAACCAAAATTAAGACATATATAGATAATAATACATTTATACTTGGTGACTTCAATCTAGTGCTTTCTACACTCGATAGGTCTTCTAAGCACAACATCTCCAAAGAAACGAGAGCTTTAAATGATACACTGGACCAGATGGATTTCACAGATATCTATAGAACTTTACATCCAAACTCAACTGAATTCACATTCTTCTCAAGTGCACATGGAACTTTCTCCAGAATAGACCACATACTAGGTCACAAATCAGGTCTGAACCTATACCAAAAGATTGGGATCGTGCCCTGCATACTTTCAGACCATAATTCCTTGAAATTAGAAGTAAATCAAAACAAGAAGTTTGGAAGGACTTCAAACACGTGGAGGTTAAAGACCATCTGGCTAAAAGATGAAAGGGTCAACCAGGAAATTAAGGAATTAAAAAGATTCATGGAAACTAATGAGAATGAAGATACAACCGTTCAAAATCTTTGGGATACAGCAAAATCAGTCCTGAGGGGGAAATACATCGCAATACAAGCATCCATCCAAAAACTAGAAGGACCTCAAATACAAAAGCTCACCTTACACATAAAGGAGCTAGAGAAAAAACAGCAAATAGATCCTACACCCAGCAGAAGAAGAAAGTTAATAAAGGCTCAAGCAGAACTCAACAAAATCGGGACCAGAAGAACTGTGGAACAGATCAACAAAACCAGGAGTTGGTTCTTTGAAAGAATTAATAAGATAGATAAAGCATTAGCCAACCTTATTAAAAACAAGAGAGAGAAGACTCAAATTAATAAAATCATTAATGAGAAAGGAGAGATCACTACCAACACCAAGGAAATACAAACGATTTTAAAAACATATTATGAACAGCTATATGCCAATAAATTAGGCAATCTAGAAGAAATGGACGCATTCCTGGAAAGCCACAAACTACCAAAACTGGAACTGGAAGAAACAGAAAACCTGAACATGCCAATAACCAGGGAGGATATTGAAGCAGTCATCAAAAACCTCCCAAGATACAAGAGTCCAGGGCCAGATGGCTTCCCAGGGGAATTCTATCAAACGTTTAAAGAAGAAATCATACCTATTCTACTAAAGCTGTTTGGAAAGATAGAAAGAGATGGAGTACTTCCAAATTCGTTCTATGAGGCCAGGATCACCTTAATTCCGAAACCAGACAAAGACCCCACCAAAAAGGAGAATTATACACCAATATCCCTGATGAACATGGATGCAAAAGTTCTCAACAAGATACTAGCCAATAGGATCCAATAGTACATTAAGAAGATTATTCACGATGACCAAGTAGGATTTATTCCTGGGACACAAGGCTGCTTCAACACTCATAAAACAATCAATGTGATTCATCATATCAGCAAGAGAAAAATCAAGAACCATATGATCCTCTAATTAGATGCAGAGAAAGCATTTGACAAAATACAGCATCCATTCCTGATCAAACTCTTGAGAGTATAGGGATAGAGGGAACATTCCTCAACATCTTAAAAGCCATCTACGACCCCACAGCAAATAACATTCTCAATGGGGAAGCACTGGGAGCCTTTCCCCTAAGATCAGGAACAAGACAGGGATGTCCACTCTCACACTTCTATTCAACATAGTACTAGAAGTCCTAGCCTCAGCAATCAGGCAACAAAAAGACATTAAAGGCATTCAAATTGGCAAAGAAGAAGTCAAACTCTCCCTCTTCACCGATGACATGATACTGTACATAGAAAACCCAAAAGCCTCCACCCCAAGATTGCTAGAACTCATACAGCAATTTGGCAGTGTGGCAGGATACAAAATCAATGCCCAGAAGTCAGTGGCATTTCTGAATACTAACAATGAGACTGAGGAAAGAGAAATTAAGGAGTCAATCCCATTTAAAATTGCACCCAAGACCATAAGATACCTAGGAATAAACCTAACCAAAGAGGTAAAGGATCTATACCCTAAAAACTATCGAACACTTCTGAAAGAAATTTAGGAAGGCACAAAGAGATGGAAAAAATATTCCATGCTCATGGACTGGCAGAATTAATATTGTGAAAATGTCAATGTTACCCAGGGCAATTTACACGTTTACTGCAATCCCTATCAAATACCATGGACTTTCTTCAGAGAATTAGAATAAATTATTTTAAGATTTGTGTGGAATCAGAAAAGACCCCGAATAGCCAGGGGAATTTTAAAAAAGAAAACCATAGCTGGGGGCATCACAATGCCAGATTTCAGGTTGTACTACAAAGCTGTGGTCTTCAAGACAGTGTGGTCCTGGCACAAAAACAGACACATAGATCAATGGAACAGAATAGAGAACCCAGAAGTGGACCCTCAACTTTATGGTCAACTAATATTCGATAAAGGAGGAAAGACTATCCACTGGAAGAAAGACAGTCTCTTCAATAAATGGTGCTGGGAAATTGGACATCCACGTGCAGAAGAATGAAACTAGACCACTCTCTTGCACCAGACACAAAGGTAAACTCAAAATGGATGAAAGATCTAAATGTGAGACAAGATTCCATCAAAATCCTAGAGGAGAACACAGGCAACACACTTTTTGAACTTGGCCATAGTAACCTCTTGCAAGATACAGCCATGAAGGCAAAAGAAACAAAAGCAAAAATGAACTACTGGGACTTCATCAAGATAAGAAGCTTTTGCACAGCAAAGGATACAGTCAACAAAACTAAAAGACAACCTACAGAATGGGAGAAGATATTTGCAAATGACATATCAGATAAAGGGCTAGTTTCCATGATCTATAAAGAACTTATTAAACTCAACACCAAAGAAACAAACAATCCAATCATGAAATGGGCAAAATACATGAACAGAAATCTCACAGATGAAGACATAGACACGGCCAACATGCACATGAGAAAATGCTCTGCATCATTTGCCATTAGGGAAATACAAATCAAAACCACAATGAGATACCACCTCACACCAGTGAGAATGGGGGAAATTAACAAGGCAGGAAACTACAAATGTTGGAGAGGATCAGGAGAAAAGGGAACCCTCTTGCACTGTTGGTGAGAATGTGAACTGGTGCAGCCACTCTGGAAAGCTGTGTGGAGGTTCCTCAAAGAGTTAAAAATACATCTGCCCTACGACCCAGCAATTGCACTGCTGGGGATTTACCCCAAAGATACAGATGCAATGAAACGTCAGGACACCTGCACCCTGATGTTTATAGCAGCAATGTCCACAATAGCCAAACTGTGGACGGAGCCTCGGTGTCCATCAAAAGATGAATGGATAAAGAAGATGTGGTTTATGTATACAATGGAATATTAGCCATTAGAAAAGACAAATACCCACCATTTCCTTCGACATGGATAGAACTGGAGGGTATTATGCTGAGTGAAATAAGTCAATCGGAGAAGGACAAACAGTGTATGTTCTCATTCATTTGGGGAATATAAATGATAGAAGAAATGGGTAGGAATTATCAGAAAGGGAGACAGAACATGGAAGACTCCTAACTCTGGGAAACGAACTAGGGGTGGTGGAAGGGGAGGAGCCGGGGTGGTGGGGGTGAATGGGTGACGGGCGCTGAGGGGGGCACTTGACGGGATGAGCACTGGGTGTTATTCTGTATATTGGCAAATTGAACACCATTAAAAAATAAATTTATTATTTAAAAAAATAAAAATAAAAATAAATACTATGGGCAGCCTGGGTGGCTCAGTGGTTTAGCACTGCCTTCAGCTCAGGGCCTGATCCTGGAGACCCGGGATTGAGTCCCATGTCAGGCTCCTGGCATGGAGCCTGTTTTGCCCTCTGCCTGTGTGTGTGTGTGTGTGTGTGTGTCTCTCTCTCTGTGTATCTCATGAGTGGATAAATAAAATTTTTTAAAAAACTAAATACCGGGACCTCTGGTGGCTCAGTGGTTGGGCCGGCTGCCTTTGGTTCAGGTCATGGTCCCAGGATCTGAGATCGAGTTCTGCATAGGGCTCCTGCGAAGAGCCTGCTTCTTCCCCTGCCTATGTCTCTGCCATTCTCTCTCTCTCTCTCTCTCTCTCTCTCTCTCTCTCTCTCTCTCTCTCTCATAAATAAAAAAAAACTAAATACCAATAAAAGGATGGGCAGGGAAGGATCCAGCAATGTAGTAAGAAACCCTAGGAGGAAAGCCTAGAGTAGATTTTGAAGGAAAGTACGATCAATAACAGAATATTACAAAAAGATCAAGTAAAGAAAGTATCCGTTAAATTTAGCAGTAAGTCATTCTACTTCCTCAAATTTCAGATGGGAGATAATTTTCTGTGAAAAGGGAATAGTGGTAGGAGAGACAGAGTTTTGACTGATTGTGAGCAAGATCTCCACATTAGTCAGGAATACTTTATTCTTCTATCTGAACATAGTCAAATATTGTCCCTAACCTGCGACTTTGAAATGCAATCAGTGAGGGAGACAGGGGTTGGTGAGTGTAGTGCAAATGAAGCTAAGTTACCCAAAAAGGAGAGCTCAAATTATCCTCTATTTTCACTTGGGAACTTTATGCTAGATTTTTTTAATGCAGGGCAATATCTAGATCTGTTTACAAGAAATACAAGGATAAAGGTACATGTTAAATAACACCAGTCAGCAAATTCTGGATATATATATAAAAAAACCTTCAACCAAATAAATTGCAATGGCAAGAAAAGGAAGGGAGAGAAACTTAAGGAAAAAGAAGAAAGAAAAGCAGGTATGAAGAGAGCAAAGGAGGGAAAGAGAGGAGGAAGAAAGGATGGAAACAAACAAATGCAAGTGTAGCCCTTGTTGGGATCTGTATTTAAACAAACCAACCTATTGGGCACAGAAATCTAAATATTGACTGGGCATCAATGATATTAAGAAAGTAGGACATGCACTGTTGGTGGGAGTGAAAACTGGTACAGCCACTGTGGAAAAACAGTATGGAGGTCTCCCAAAAGGTTAAAAATGGAACTATTCTATGATCCAGTAATCACATTACTGGGTATTCACCCCCAAAAATACACAAACACTAATTCAATGGGATATATGCACCCCAATGTTTATAGCAACATTATTTACAATGGCCAAGATATAGGAGCAGCCCAAGGATCCATCCTTTGATGAATGGTAAAGATGTGGTGTACACACACACACACACACACACACACTGGAGTATTACTAAGCCACAAAAAGGAATGAAATCTTGCCATTTGCAACAATATAGATAGAGCCAGAGAGTATAACGCCAAGTGAAATAAGTCAGTCAGAGAAAGAAAAATGCTGTATGATTTCACTTATGTGTCGAATTTAAGAAACAAAACAAATAAGGAAAAAAAGCGGAGAGACAAACCAAGAAATACACTCTTAACTATAGAGAACAAACATACGGTCACCAGCAGGAGAGGTGGGTGAGTGGGGACGGGTGAAATAGGTGATGGGGATTAAGAGTACACTTATTACAATGAGCCCTGAGTAATGTACATAATTGTTAGATCACTGTATCATACATCATAAATTAATATATCACTATGTTAACTATACTGGAATTAAAATTGAAAACTTGATAAAAAAATTATATGATAGAATTGGTTACATTTAGAAAAAAGAGATCTCATTCTTTAGAAATACATGATGAAATACTTCAAATGAAAGAGCACAGTGATCAGGACTTGCTTCAAAATAATCCAATAGGGGTTTGGAGAAAGAGGATGAGGATGTTGGCAAGAAAGATTGGCAATGGGTTTTGATAATGGTTTAAGCTGCTTGACGGACATGGGAATTCATTGTAGAATTTCTCACAACTTTGATATGTATTCAAATTGTCCATAGCCATGTTTTTTTAAGTGGAAAAAAATTTAGGATATTATTTCATCTGTTTTTTTAAATTCCACATATGAGTGAAATCATATGGCATTTGTTTTTCTCTGACTGATTTATTTTGGTTAGCATAATACGCTCTAGTTCCATCCAGAAGAACAGAGGGGAAGGGAAGGAAAAATAAAATAAGATAAAAATAAGCAGGTAAATCATAAGAGACACCTAATTCCAGGAAACAAACTGAGGTTTGCTGGAGGGAAGACGGGTGAGGGGATGGGATAATTGGGTGAGGGCATTAGAAGGACATGTGATGTAAGGAGCACTGGGTGTTAAATGCAACTCATGAATCACTAAATTCTACCCTGAAAGTAATAATATACTATGTTAACTACATTGAATTTATATTTAAATAATTTAATTTGAATTTAAAGAATTTTTAAGAGATTATTTCATTAAGATATACTTCACAGTGCAGAAGTAGAAAGAAGAAAAACTCAAAGGACAAAAAATGAGAATCTTATGAAATGTATATGCACTGAATAGGTGAAGAAACTGTCATATAGGAACTATTATATTATTAGGTCTCAATTTTTATTTTTTATTTTATTTTCTTAATTTGAGTTCATTTAATTAACATATAATCTATTATTACACTATATGTTTCAGATGTAGAGTTCAGTTGCATATAATACCCAGTGCTCATTACATCATGTGCCCTCCTTACTGCCCATCACCCAGTTACCCCATCACCCTCACACCCACCTCTCCTCCAGCAGCCCTCTGTTTCCTAGATTTAACACTCTCTATGGTTTGTCTCCTTCTCTAATTATGTTTTGTTTTTCCCTCCTTTCTGTGCTGCTCTGCTTTCTTTTTTTTAATTTATTAATTTACTTTTCTATATATTTTTTATTGGAGTTCAATTTGCTAACATATATAACACCCAGTGCTCATCCTGTCAAGTGCCCCCCTCAGTGCCCATCACCTAGTCACCCCCCACCCACCTCCCTTTCCACTACCCCTTGTTCGTTTCCCAGAGTTAGGTGTCTCCCATGTTCTGTTACCCTCACTGATATTTTATTTCTTAAATTCCACATTATGAGTGAGATCATATGATAATTGTTCTTTCTCTCATTGACTTATTTTGCTTAGTATAGTACCCTCTAGTTCCATCCATGTCATTGCAAATGGCAAGATTTCAATTTTTTATGGCTGAGTAATATTCCATTGCGTGGATATACATACATCCCATCTCTTTATCCATTCATGTGTTGCTGGACATCTGGGCTCTTTCCATTGTTTGGCTATTGTGGACATTGCGGCTATAAACATTGAGGTGCAAGTATCCCTTTGGATCATTATGCTTGTGTCCTTTGGCTAAATACCCAGCAGTGCAATTGCTGGGTCATAGGGTAGCTCTATTTTTAACTTTCTGAGGAACCTCCATACTTCCATACTGTTTCCTAGAATGGCTGCCCAGGTTGCATTCCCACCAACAGTGTAAGAAGGTTCCCTTTCCTCTTATCCTCACCAATATCTGTTGTTTCCTGACTTGATCATTTAGGCATTCTGACTGGTGTGAAGTGGTATGTCATTGTGGTTTTGACTTATATTTCCCTGATGCTGAGTGATGCTGAGCATTTTTCATGTATGTTGTAGGCCTCATTTTAAAAATACTATGGTTCTACATAAAGACTCCTAACTCTGGGAAACAAACTAGGGGTGGTGGAAAGGGAGGAGGGCGGCAGGTGGAGGGCAATGGGTGACAGGCACTGAGGGGGACACTTGATGGGATGAGCACTGGGTGTTATTCTGTATGTTGGTAAATTGAACACCAATAAAAATTAATTTATTAAAAAAATAAAAATAAAAATAAAAATAAAATAAAAATAAAAATAAAAATACTATGGTTCTAGAGCATGAATACTGTATATATATATATGCTAAATGCTACATTTAGTAAATTCTGTATTAATGTATTAACTAAATTCTGTATTTATATACATGTATATATATACAGAATATATATTAATATATAATTAATATATAAATACAGAATTTAAATACATTAATACAGAATTTACTAAATGTAGCATTTCAAACCTAAGAAAATATATTTATGTCATATTTTTTCTCAGAATTTCCCAGTAAGTTATTAGCTCAGGACAACTAAATTCAACTTTATTTTGATTGAATTTGGCCTAGTGAACTGGCTCTTTTGTTATGATCCTCAAAGTGGGCATCAGCTGTTTTAAGAAGAAAGTTAGGTTGGTACTGTGTTTAGAACCCAAGATGTTGTGCTTATATATATATATATACAAATATATATATTATATGTCTTATTTTTTTTATTTTTTTATATGTCTTATTTAAGCTGAAGGTCCTGAATTATGGGTTCCTTCCCTTCCTCAGTGCTGTGAGGGATATGAATAAAACCCAATATTTAGAAATAAGGTCTTTTGATTTTTAATTTAAATTAAATTAATTAACATATAGTGTATTATTATTAGTTTCAGAGGTAGAATTTAGTGATTCATCAGTTGCATATAACACCCAGGTTCATCACATCACATGCCTCCTTCATGCCTGTCACCCAGTTATCCCATCCCCCTACCCACCTCCCCTCCAGCAACCCTCAATTTGTTTCCTAGAGTTAAGAGTCTCTTATGGTTTGTCTCCTTCTCTGATTTCATCTTACTTTCTTTCTCTCTCCCTTCCTCCATGATCCTCTGTTTTGTTTCTTAAATTTTACATATGATTGAGATCATATAATTATCTTTCTCTGATTGACTTATTTCACTTAGCATAATACCCTCTAGTTCCATCTGCATCATTGCAAATGGCAAGATCTCTCTCTCTTTTTTTTTTTTTGGTGGCTGAGTAATATTGCATTGCATATATACCACATCTTCTTTATCCATTCATCTGGCACCTGCACCCCAGTGTTTATAGCAGTAATGTCCACAATAGCCAAACTGTGGAAAGGGCCCAGATGTCCATTAACCAAAGCCTTTTGGATATTTTTTTTAAAATATTTTATTTATTTATTCATGAGAGACAGAGAGAGAGAGGCAGAGACACAGGCAGAGGGAGAAGCAGGCTCCATGCAGAGAGCCCAACGTGGGACTTGATCCCAGGACTCTAGGATCATGCCCTGGGCCAAAGGCAGGCACCAAACTGGTGAGCCACCCAGGCATCCCAGACTTTTGAATCTTAAGAGAAAAGCAGCTGTAAACAGCAAATGTTGGTGATAGTAGTATGGTGATAACAACCCATCACTGTTATTCAAGAAAACATAGATTTCCATCATTAAAATACTGTTTAAAAAAAATAAATGTTTCTTGAGCATATGAATATGTTTTATGAATCACACCAAGCAGCTGCTGGTGAGTTTTCCTCCCTGTATGTACCCCAAGCACAGCCAATAGAGGCCATGATTTATGAGACGCTATAATAACACAGATGAGATGTCCAAAAGTGCTCTGTTGAGCAGGTGACTTCAAGCACCTTAGGGGAAGAGAGGCAAAATCAAGCAAAGGATCTGAAGAGATGGAGGATAGAGGGGAATTAAGGAGTTTCTCACCTGTTCCTCAGCATCATAGAGGTCTTCCTCCATCAGAAGGACCTGACTTAAATCCAAGCTCTGTGGGAAATAGAGTGAGTGGCAGATTTTTTCTGTCCGTGAATTCCTGATGGAGAACCGCAAGAGGTGGATTGTCAAGGTCTGGGGTAAATGGGTCAGCTTCAAGACCTGAAAAAGCAAAATTACTGTGGAGATGAAACCCTAAGGTACTTGAAATAGGTAGGTTTAGAGAAATATCAGGGCCGATGGTGTGTTCTTCTTCCCCACAAAGGATTGGAATGATATAATACAGTTAAGGGCCCCCTTCTGCTGAATCTGTTGAGCAGCCCACAGAAGGCATGAGCAGCCCTAGTGTTCTGCACAGGAACCAGAGCCCAGGGGAACCACAGAGTCTGCTCTAGAGAGTCAGTCTAACCTTGCATGTAAAACTCTGCCTCCTGATCTCGGACCTTCTCTTATCTTTTAAAATGCTCTGCCCCTCTCAGTGATGGGCCTCTGAAAGTCAGAGGCCCCAGATTCCAGATATTAGCCAGATATACTTCCTCCCTCAACCAACACATGGGACCCTCAAGGCCTCTGAAGACTCTATCAGGAAATCCACTAAAGGCAACCCCAGATTAGGGAAGCTTCTGGTTTCAGACAGTGAGTACCTGTTTCCCACAAGTCTTCTTCCCACATTTCTCACAGAAGCATTTGCTTTTGCCTGATAACTCCCTGGGCTGGAAGAAACATCGAAGGGCATCCTCCTGTCCCAAGAGATCAAGAAAAAGCAGAGAGGATATTTACCATCTAGAGTACATCCCCTCACCCTACAGATAAGGATTTAAGTTTCTTTCTGGTTCTTTCCATGTACCCTCTTAACACCTGGCCCAGTGTAGTGCATGTGGCAGGATCCCCCAAAGTACCTACTGATTGGAAGGAAAAATAGAAGGGAGCACTTGCTAAGGTAGCAGTATGAGGAAAGGAAGTAAAAGGAAACAAATTTTATTTCCACCAAATCAAAGGAGAAACTTAGAACTGTGCAAAGGAAATAGAAATTACTTTTTAAAAGGCAACAGTGATTAAAGAAGCAAGGGCACATTGGCAGCACTGGGTGTATGGAAACAGCAAATTAACCAAGAAAAATCCCTCACCAGTGTTTTCAGAGGTTTTGAGTCCATATCAAAAAGAGGAAGGGGGAGGGTCAGCATGCTACTGTTTCTGCTCCTCTCCACAGTACATTCAAGGCAAACCAAGGACTCCTTCACCCGAATTGTATACAGAGCCTTCAGCCTCTCTACCTGTTAATAGAGAGGAGGTGAGAGGAAAGAAGGGTACAGAGCCATAAACAAACCAGGTCAGGTCAATTTCCAGAAATGGTAGCCAGCAGACAGAAGCTCCAAAAATGGCAGCCACTGATGTTCTTTGCTCTTTGAAAAGGAGCAAAGTAATAACAGTAATAGTAGTACGGAATTGTGATAAGCATTTTATGTGGATTTCTCTTTTAATCCTCTCTATACATTATATTAATGATTGCTGAATGAGCTAAATGAACAGCATCTTAAACTTCTGAGTTCTCTGATTCTAGTATCTCACCAAGTCCACATCTGTGATTTGGTCCTTAATTAGGTTCCAAACTGTGAGGTAGAGTTGAGCAGCATCATGCTGGACAAACACTGGCCAAAGAGAAAAATAACAGCCCGATCAGTGAGATCACCAGGGACATTTTTCATGCATACCCTTGTGCCATAGCTACCTAGATGTACATGAACACTCATCACTTTGTCCTCTCCTAGCCTCCCCTGCTTTAGTTAGGCACTAAAAATGAAAAATAAGCTTGTTATTTATTTTTTAGAACTCCTGTTAAAACTTAAAATCCAGTCCAACTGCATCACAGAAGTTTCCTTTCCACTGACTGGTCAACCATGCCTACTGGCCTCTACTGGGGGACCTAGCCAGATAAAAACAACATTCAATAGTGGATTCTCTCCTATTCCAAGCCAAGCCGGCACTCTAATTGGACTCTAGTGGCCACTTGTTTCTCTGTACCTTTATTTAATCTCTTTTTAATTCCCCAGAAATTGAGCAGTTTCCCAAAACTCATATCTGACCCAGGTCTTCCCCAAAGGTATCTAGGAGAACAGGAAAGGAAAGAACCATCTCAGTGTTGATGCTGGCTAAGAGGAAACAGGAATGAAGCAGTGAATTCTCCATATGTTATATAAATAAATGTAAGCCCAAAAGACAGATGTAAATGAATTTCTGTCATTGAAAAGAAACATAGGACGACAAAGAACATGAAAAACACACTGAGGACTATTTTACAAAAAGACGGATGTCTGCCAACATGCAAAGATATTGCAAGAAAAGGTAGTTCCTGTAAATGTATTAAATATTCATATCATCTATCTCAACACCATTTTATTACTTCCTTCATGATACCACAGTTTGTACTTAATGCTTTTGGATTTCATTTTGCTTTATTTTACTCTTGTTTTGGCCTTTCTCTTCGCTAAACTAAAGCTTCATTGATACAAAGACTCTATCATCCGCCTTATATCCTTATCTACAGAACCAGCACAATACCTGGCACACAATAAATATGAGCTGAATGAATTAATTAATTCATATTTAAAGGTAACAATCCCCAAACCTAAAGACAAACAGAGTGGAACTAGGATTGAACTATGCTGTCTCCAGGAATTATTTGCAGAAGGCTACCTACCACAGAGCCAACACTGAACATAAAGGAAGTTAGATCACCTTGCCATATGAAGACATTTTGCCTCATCTGACCATACCAGAGCCAAGAGTCCTGATTCATCTAAAAAATAAAGGGTGTTATTCTGTATGTTGGCAAATTGAACACCAATAAAAAATAAATTTATTATTAAAAAAAATAAAGGGATGGTGCACCGGGGTGGCTCAGTGGTTGGGCATCTGCTTTCAGCTCAGGTCATGATCCCAGAGTTCTGGGATCAAATCCCATATCAGGCTCCCCACAGAGAGCCTGCTTCTCCCTCTACCTATGTCTCTGCTTCTCTCTGTGTGTCTTTCATGAATAAGTAAATAAAATCTTTTTTTAAACTAAAAAAATTAAAAATATAGGGATATTTGCCCAATCCATAATTTACTTAACACCTGTTATGTGCAAGGCATTGCAATTGCTAGAGAAAGTCACTGTCCCCAAGAAACCTATATTCTAGGTTCTTGTTCTAGTGGACAAGTATCCATTAAGTCTTAATTCAAAGAATAAGAAAAATTCCCAAAGTATATAAACTACTATGAAAAGCTGTATTAAAGTGAGAATACAACTGGAATGGTGGAGTGAGGATCTCTATAAATCTACTCCTCCAAAAAAGCAATGAAAATGCTGGCAAAAAAAATGTCAAAATCAATTTTTCAGAACTCTGAAAATTACCTAAAGGTTTACAAAAATCCTAGGAATATTTATTCAACAAACACTGCAGAACCTAAGTAAGAAGAACAGGATTTGAGACTTTTCAACCTGGCCAATTTCCATTTCCTTCTTCCCAGCTCTGTAGTAGCCTTGAAAACAAGAAAACTTGCCATCATGAAAACTGTTAACCGGAAGCCTTGTGACCAGAAAAAGGAGTAGACTGGGGCTGGAGTTCCTCAAAAAGCCCCATACTGAAAACATTTTTATTTTTTGACCTGTCTTGCAGCTTCATGGAAAAGCCCCATTTGAAGAAGTTTGTCATTATTTGACCCAACTCAAAGCTTTGAGCCCTATCCCCACGGTATTTGTGGAAAAAAAGTCAATGATAATTAATATTGTGACTGCCTAAGGCTGTAATACCAGTTGGGACAAAAAAAGAGTCTGGCTGAAACTTAAAAGATGGTTGTGGGAACTGAGATGTCCATAGGGAACTTCTAGAAGTTCTGACATATTTCTGGTGATCTAGAAGGCCTTTTGCATGCCTCAGTAAGACCTGAGAAGGTCTCAGTCTCTCATATTTGGCTAATATTGACAATGCAAGCAAGAAAGGCAGGCTAAAAGTGTCACAAACAGCCTGAGCTTTGAAGGTAAGCCCCACTAGACACACAGAGTTCCTCATCAAAGACTGGAAGACTCACTGGTTCAAAGCATTTTTAAAAAATCTCTGACCAATCATTAGGTGACATTAAGCTAAACAGACAAAATCTTTAGTGGCCACACACTATAGGGAACATAACCTTTACAAAATTAGTCCAGGAGAGTCACTAAACAATAGCAACGACAAAAATAATAGCAACAACTCCATTCTGGGGGTTTCTTATTTCCACTGTTGCCACTGTTGTCCAAAATGTTTAGTTTAAAAAAAAAAAAAAAATGTTTAGTTTTTAACAGAAAATTACAAGACACAATAAAACAAAAAAGTATGGTCCCTCCCACACACACACACACGAAACAATCAGTAGAAATTGTCATTGAGAAGATCCAGATGTTAGTCTCACTAGACTTTAGATTAATTATCATTATATGTTCAAAAGAACTAAATAAAACCGTATCAAAATAACTAAAGTATGAAACAATGTCTCACCAAATGCAGAATATCAATAAAGAAAAAAATTATTTAAAAGAATCAAAATAGAAATTCTTGAGCTGAAGAATACAATGACAGAAATGAAGAGTTTGCAAGAGGTGGTCAATAGCAGATTTGAGCTGATGAAAAAAGAATTATCAAACTTTGAAAACAAGTCAATTGAAACCATACAGTCTGAAGAATAAAAATAAAAATGAATGAGGACAAATAAACAGAGCATCCAACAGGCTCAGTAATTAATTCTACCAAACATTTATGGAACAAATTATACCAGTTCTCAAATATATATATTTCATTTATATGAAATATATATATGTATGAAATATATATATATAAAGGTCAATCACTTTCCTATATTATCAGCAATGAACAGAGGAATTTTCAATTAAAAGCACAGTATTGGAAGGGGAATAAAGGGAAAGGAGATAAAATGAGTGAAAATATCAGTGAGGGTGACAAAACATGAGAGACATCTAACTCTGGGAAATGAACAAGGGGTAGTGGAAAGGGAGGTGGGTGGCGATTTGGGGTGACTGGGTGATGGGCACTGAGGGAGGCACTTGGTGGTATGAACATTGGGTGTTATGGTATATGTTGGCAAATTGAACTCCAATAAAAAAAAACATTAAAAAAGCACAATATTGTTAACATTAGAACCCATGAAAATGAAATACTGAGTTATAAATCTAACCAAATGTGTACAAGATCTATATATGAAAAACCACAAACTCTAATGACAGAAATCAGAAGAATTACATAAAAGGAGAGATACCCCATGTTCATGGATAAGAGAACTCAATATTGTCAAGATGCCAGTTCTTTCCAACTTGATCTATGCACTCAATGCAATTCCAATCAAGATCCCAGCAAGTTATTCTGTGGATATTAACAAAGTGATTATAAAGTTTATTTGGAGAGGCAATCACAGAATAGAAGACACAATATTGAGGGAAAAAACAAAGTCAAAGAACTAATTCTGAACTTAGAATAAAGTGTCAGTAACTAAAACAATGTGGGATCAAAGGAATAAAACAGAGATCCCAGGAATACACCAACATAAACAACATCGACTGCTCTTTGACAAAGTAGCAAAGGCAATACAATAGAACAAAGATAGTTTTTCATCAAATGGTGCTGCAATCCTGAATATCTACATGCAAACAAATGAATCTATACACAGACTTTACATCCTTCAAGAACACAAATTCAAAATGTATAATAGACTTAAATGTAAAATGCAAAACTACAAAAGTCCTAATATAATACAGGAGAAAAATCTAGAAGACCTTCTGTTTTGTGATTACATTTTAGATACTTTTTGGCTAAAACTCCAATGTACAAGCAATAAAAGAACGAAGCAATATACTGAACTTCATTAAAATTAAACATTTCTGCTCTGTGAAGGATACTGTCAAGAACATGAGAAGACAAGTCATGGACTGAGAAGAAATATTTGTAAAAGGCCTGATAGAACATAAAGACTCCTAACTCTGGGAAACGAACTAGGGGTGGTGGAAGGGGAGGAGGGCGGGGGGGGTGGGGATGAATGGGTGACAGGCACTGAGGGGGGGCACTTGACAGGATGAGCACTGGGTGTTATTCTGTATGTTGGCAAATTGAACACCAATAAAAAAAAATTTATTATTTTAAAAAAGCCTGATAAAGGATTGTTATCCAAATATACAAAAAAACTCTTCATATTCAACAATAAAACATAAAAACCAACCTAATTATAAAATGGATAAGAAACCTGAATAGACACTTCACCAAGAAAGATATATACAAATGGAAAATAAGCATAAGAAGCAGGGCTTGGCATATGTCAATGACAAATCACAAGTTAAAATAATGAGACACCTCTACAAACCTATCAGAATGGCCAACATTTAAAACATCAACATAATATTAAAAGTCCAAGCCTCAGCAATCAGACAACAAAAAGAAGGAAAAGGCAAATTGTCAAAGAAAAAGTCAAACTCTCACTCTTCACAGATGACATGATACTGTATGTGGAAAACCCAAAAGTCTCCACCCCAAAATTGCTAGAATTCATACAGCAATTCAGCAACATGGCAGGATACAAAATCAATGCACAGAAATCAGTGGCATTTCTGTACACTAACAATGAGGCTGAAGAAAGAGAAATTAAGGAATCGATCCCATTTTCAACTGCACCAAAATCCATAAGACACCTAGGACTAAACCTAACCAAAGAGGTAAAGGATTTATACTCTAAAAACTACAAAGTCTTATGAAAGAAATTGAGGAAGATACAAAGAAATGGAAAACATTTCATGCTCATGGATTGGAAGACTAAATATTGTAGAAATGTCTGTGCTACCCAGGGCAAATTACAGGTTCAATGCAATCCCTATCAAAATACCATGGTCTTTCTTCACAGAGTTGGAACAAATAATCTTTAAGGTTTGTATGGAATCAGAAAAGACTGAATAGTCAGAGGAATATTGAAAAAGAAAACCGATGCCAGGGGCATCGCAATGCCAGATTTCAAGCTGTATTACAAAGCTGTGATGGTCAAGACAGTGTGGTACTGGCACAAAACAGACATATAGAACAATGGAACAGAATAGAGAATCTAGAAATGGATCCTCAACTCTGTGGTCAAATAATCTCTGACAAAGCAGGAAAGAATATTCAATGGAAAAAAGTCTGTTAAGCAAATGGTGTTGGGAAGACTGTACAGCCTCATGCAGAAGAATGAAACTGGACCATTCTCTTACACAAAGATAACACCGACACAAAGATAAGCTCAAAATGATGATAGACATAATGTGAGACAAGAATAAAACCTAGAAGAGAACAAAGGCAGGGACTTCTTTGACCTCAGCCACAGCAACTTCTTGCTAGACTCATCTCTAAAAGCAAGGGAAACAAAGGCATAAAGAACTATTTGAACTCATCAAGATAAAAAGCTTCTGCACAGCAAAGGAAAGAGTAGACAAAACCAAAAGAGAACCTACAGAATGGGAGAAGATATTTGCAAATGGCATATCAGATAAAGGGCTAGTATCCAAGATCTATAAAGAACTTATCAAACTTAACACCCAAAACACAAAAAATCTAGCAAGGAAATCAGAAGACATGAACATACATTTCTCCAAAGTAGACACAAATGGCCAACAGACATGTCAAAGAATGTTCAGCATCACTCAGCATCAGGGAATACAAGTCAAAACCAAATGAGATACCACTTCACACCAGTCAGAATGGCTAAAATTAACAAATCAGGAAACAACAAACATTGGTGAGGATGTGGAGAAAGGGGAACCCTCTTGCACTGTTGGTGGGAATGCAAGCTGGTGCAGCCACTCTGGGAAACAGTATGGAGGTTCCTCAAAGAGTTAAAAATAGAGCTACCCTATGACCCAGCAATTGCACTACTAGGTATTCACCCAAAGAACACAAACATAGGGATCCAAAGGGGCACCTGCACCACAGTGTTTATAGCAGGAATGTCTACAATAGCCAAACTACGGAGAGAGCCTAGGTGTCCATCGGCAGATGAATGGATATATATGGAATGGAATATTACTCAGCCATCAAAAAATGAAATCATGCCATTTGCAATGACATGGACACAACTAGAGAATATCATGCTAATAGAAATAAGTCAATCAGAGAAAGACAAATATATGATCTCACTCATATTTGGAATTTAAGAAACAGAGGAGCATAGGGGAAGGGAGGGGAAAAAAACAAGACAAAATCAGAGGGCAACAAACCATAAGAGAGTCTGAAATCTAGGAAATAAACAGGGTTGCTGGAGGGGAGGTGGGTGGGGAGATTGGGTAACTGGGTGATGGGTTATAAGGAGGGCACATGATGTAATGAGCACTACATGTTATATACAACTGATGAATCACTGAACTCTACCTCTGAAAATAATAATATACTATATGTTAATTAATTTAATGTAAATAAAATTTTAAAAGGAAAGAAAAAAGGAAGGAAGGAAAGAAAAAGGAAGGAAGGAAGGAAGGAAAGAAGGAAGGAAGGAAGGAAGGCAGGCCTTGGTATCTCCCAAATTTGGGGAGAGATTTAGACATCAAAGTTCTTGAAGCATGTCCACAATAGCCAAACTGTGGAAGGAGCCTCAGTGTCCATCGAAAGATGAATGGATAAAGAAGATGTGGTATATGTATACAATGGAACATTAGCCATTAGAAACGACAAATACCCACCATTTGCTTCAACGTGGATGGAACTGGAGGGTATTATGCTGAGTGAAATACGTCAATCGGAGAAGGACAAACATTATATGGTCTCATTCATTTGGGAAATATAAAAAATAGTGAAAGGGAATAAAGGGGAAAGGAGGAAAAATGAGTGGGAAGTATCAGAAAGGGAGACAGGACATGAGAGACTCCTAACTCTGGGAAACGAACTAGGGGTGGTGGAAGAGGAGGGCGGCGGGAGGTGGGGGTGACTGGGTGATGGGCACTGAGGGGGGCACTTGATGGGATGAGCACTGGGTGTTATTCTATATGTTGGCAAATTGAACACCAATAAAAAATAAATTTATAAAAAAAAGTTCATGAAGCTCTTAGTTCCCTAAACATATTCAACTCAAATGAGTATTCTCCAAGACACATCAATAGTAAAGCTTTTTAAAATCAAAGACAAGGAGAAATATTAAAATCAGTAAGAGAAAGGGAGTTTATCACTTACAAGGGAACCCCCCTCCCATAAGGCAATCTGTATATTTCTCAGCACAAACCTGACAGTCCAGGAGACAATGGAATGCCATATTCAAAATGATAAAAGAAAAAACTGCCAATCTAGAAAACTTTACTTCAGAAATGAAAAATACATAAGGCTTTTCCAGACAACTGCTGAGGGAGTTCATCACTGCTACACTTGCCTCATAAGAAATTGCCTAAGGAGTTCAGTTTTTCAACTAACTGCAAAAAGGAAATTTGTCATTTTGAAACATCCTACAAAGAAAAGCCCAGGTCCAGGGGTCTTATGTTTTTTAATAATAAATTTATTTTTTATTGGTGTTCAGGGGTCTTAATTCTACCAAATATTTAAGGAATTAATACCTACCCCTTCACAAACCTCTCCAAAACAAAGAAGAGGAGGGAACAGCTCCTGACCTATTCTTTGAGGCACTCCCTCTCCCCCTGTTCCCTCTCCCCAGCCTCCTCCCTCTCCCTGTCTCTCAGAACTGAGAGGGCTGTCTTACTTGGAACATTGTACTTCTGGAGACAGTAGGCAAGCTCCATAGGTTGCACTGCTTTCTGACGGCTGTCCTGCATCCTCTCCAGTAGCAAGAGCAATTGGAAGGGGACACTTTTCCTCTGCTCTTCTGTTCCCCTTGGTACCGTTATCCTGCCAAATAAGCACATCCATGAACCTCCTTATTCCCAGAGTTCTCAATGTGAGCTGCATACTGGAATCACTTGGGAGAACTTTCTAAACTCTCCATGCCCAGGCCACTCTGCAGACAAACTAAATCAGAATTTTTTTAAATCAAAATTTCCAATGGTGGGGCCCAGTTATCAGAATATTTAAGTTTACCAGATGATTTAAATGTAGAGATAAGGGGCAACTTGGTGGCTGAGTTGGTTAAGTTTCTGCCTTCGGCTCAGGTTAAGATCCCAGAGTCCTAGAATCAAGCCCCACATCGGGGTCCCTGCTCAGTGGGGAGTCTGCTTCTTCTTCTACCCCTCACCCCCTCATGCTCTCTCTCTCTCTTTCACTCTCAAATTAAATATAAATAAATAAATAAATAAAGTTGAGAAGCATCATATTAGCAAATTGGCTATAGAGAATATCCTCTCAAGAGGAGAATCAGACAACTGTTACCTCACCCCTCTCCCCACTCTGCCCAACAATCACACTTAAATGAAGGGCAGATAAGAAGTCCTAGGTCCACAGCAAAGTGGCCATACCACAAAATGTCCAGGCTGAAGTACTCCAAAGTGAAAAGGCAAATACTGATCTAGGCTCTGGCAATAAAAGAAAACATGAAGTAATGTCAGTTTATTTTGAAAATGATTTGCCCAATAATAGGCGTCTCTCAGTTGCCCATGCAATTAGAAGGGAGAACACAATTAGGAACACAACTAGATAACTATTGGATCATCTCAAAATCTGACCTGAAGACAGAACAAACTCCACAACTAAAGGTAGAAAAGAATACAGGAAGTGCAGAGATGCAATTTTGGGGAGAAACAGACTGCAGGTGCTGCAGAGGGGATGGAGAAGGGGAGAAATAGAGAGGAACACACAGGAGAACACACAAAGAGAACATTTCCCCAAAGCTATTGGCTTAGAAAAGGAGAGGAGCAGAATTTCATGAGTTCTTGCAATCAGCAGGACTTAAAGCTTGAAATTTTAAAGATCAGAGGGTTTGGCTGGGCTAGAGCCTGGAGTTCACTACGCTGTTCCTGGAAAGAAGGCAGGAAACAACCTGGGGGAAGACAGCATTGAAACAGTGATCTAAAGACTGTCTGGGGCATACAGTGGGAAGAGTATTTGCTCTTCTCAAAGCACGTCCCTGAGAGACAGCATGCACAGAGACACCATCCAGGAATGAAAGAGCCAGGTGGCACCATTTCACTCCCCTGTCCCTCAGCATAAACACACAGCCACCTGTGGGAAGCAGCACAATGACAACACTGGCTGCCTAACTTACCTACAACAAGCCCCATACTCCATCACTCCAGTCATACTTGCCTGTATCCCAATGTGGTGATCCCCTCACCCAAAAGACCAGTACAAATCCCATTCCACACTTCCCAACTAGAGTCCTGCAGGACCTCAGTTGTGGGGGAGGTGGTGACAGGTCTCATTTCACAAGAAGACCAGGGCACACCTAGTTTGAATTCACAACCTATTAAAATTCAGGCCAGGGACAAAACACTGCCTACAGCAGGCAAAGAGACCTCTTCAAACAACTGTCCTGAAGGACAGATCAGCCAAAACACAACAGAAGAGAACATGCAGCACACACAGGAGACACTCCCTGAAGCAGCATGCCTTTGACACTATCTGACCTCCCTTCTTTAGGCCATTACTTCCAGGAAGAGGAGACACAGCTGGATTTTCTAACAAAGAAGCAGGCAGAGACTTACACACAATGGGAAGGCAGGGGAATTTATCCCAAATGCAGAACATGATAAGGCCATGCCAGAGATCTAAGTGAAACAGACGTAAGTAACATGCCTGAGGGAAAATGTAAAGTAACAATTATAAGGATACTCACTGGGCTTGAGAGAAGAATGAAAGACAATAATGAGATCCTTACCACAGAGACAAGAGTTTAAAAAGAACCAATCAGGTCTGGGGGAAAGATGGTGGAGTAGGGGCTTCACCTCACCTGGCCCAAACTCACCTAGATAATTTCCAAACCATCCTGACACCTAGGAACTCAACTTGAGATTTAAAGAGAGAATAGCTGAATGCTACAGAGAGAAGGGTTTTCGCTTCTAACAAGGTAGGAAGGCGGTAAAAAAAGAAAATAAAAAAGAATCAAGTGGGAGAGGGGCCCCGCGAGAACCTCCGGGACAGGAAAGCCCAGCCCCAGAGAAGTGGAAACTTTAAAAATCCGCACGGGATTCTTCCCTGACAGAGAAAAGCTCAGCAGGGAAATTGGGAAGAAGCACAGGAGGGGGAAGTGAAGCCTCCAGTCTCCTGGAGTCACTACTAGAGGAAGTGCGCCCAAGGAAAGCACGGGCCAATCTCAGTAAAGGGCTGGGCATGCACCCAGAAGGGCATCAGGAAGAAGTCAGGTCAGGTGGGGGCTCCAGACCGAGGGGTCTGCACCCTGCTGCTTTCAGGAGCCACGGCCCCGGAGCACGATTCCAGCAGCGCAGGCCCTGGATTCCAGGGCACCGGGGGACACAGCTCACCATCCTGAGCTGCCCCCGTACAGGCGGAGGTGGGGAGAGCACAAAGAGCAAGGACTCTCCTGCTGCCAGGTGCCCCAAGATGTGCAGGTCAGTGCCCCCACCCTGGGAACATCTAGGCCAGTGTGGACTGGGAGACTGAGGGCGGTTACTGGGGAAGCTGACCCCAGAGTTGGAGTCAGTGTTGGCCGCTGCCAGTGTTGTTGTTCCTCCTGGTGTCACCTGGTGCCTGGGAGGGGCGGAGGCCCAGGGGACAGAGGCCTCACAGGGTAAACAGCTCCCACTGAGCCCAGCACCCAGCAGGTGTTGGGGGCATCTCCCCAGGTACACACGCCTGAGAGTCAGCACAGCAGACCCACCCCCAGAAGACCAGCTGGAGGGACAGAGGAAGAACAAATTCTTGACCAAGCAGCGCTGGAAAGCTCCAGGAGAATTCGAGGTATTTATGGTATATAGAACCAAAGGGTACCCCCTCCTTTTTAAAAAATTTTTAAAAGTATTTTCCCTTTTTCCATCACAACTCATTTTCATATCAGACTAAAAGTTTCCAATATTTTTTTCTCTTTTCCCACCTTAACTACAATATTTCACCACTTCTTCATTTTTAAGTTTCTTCCTTTTTGACTTCCATATTTCTACAATTACAGGTCTTATATATATTTTACACTTCTAGATTCTCTTCACCATAATCAACTTACTTTGGGGAGGATATAAAGATAAGTTTTGTTTTGTTTTGTTTTCTGTTTTTTGTTTCCTCTGCCTCATTTTGTTCTACAATGGAGGAAGTTAATACCTTCTAAAACATGACCAGCATGCACCCAGACCAAGTAGAATACCATGCTGGTTCATTCTGTGAGACTATCTTCTCTCTTCATCCCCATCCTGCCCCCTTCTTTTATCTCATTTATGTTTTGGTGGTCAATGTTGGGGCTTTCTACAAGTATTGCTGGTTTACATAAATTTGGGACTGAGCATCTTCTAACATACAGAAATTAATATACTCAGAACCAAAGGATCACCATCTAGGACCCCTCAGGTAGATTATATTCTCCCTCCACTATAACTTCGTCACCACCACCATCTCCCAGTCCCCTGCCCTTTTTCTTTCTTCTCCTTTCCTTTTCCTCTTTTTTCTCTTTACTTTTGCATATTTCTCTTTTTTTCTTTTCTTTTTTTTCTTCTTCTTTGGGATTCTTGGCCTTTTATTACTTACTACTTTAAAATTGTTTTAAAATTTTTTTTTTCGCTTTAGTGGTCCTTTTGTTTAATTTTGTTCTGATCTTTGTTTTCAATTTCTGGTCTCTGACCTCATCAAAATCATCAAGGGTGAAATTTACTTAGGTCATGGTTGATACTCTGGAGTCAGCCAACTCATACTCAGCACTGAGCAAAATGACTGGAAGTAAGAACTCACCACAAAAGAAAGAATGAGAAACAGCACTCTCTGCAACAGAGTTATAAAACTTGGATTAAAAGTCGATGTCAGGAGGAGGAGTGAGATGGCGGAAGAGTAGGGTCCCCAGGTCACCTGTCCCCACCACATTACCTAGATAACCTTCAAATCATCCTGAAAACCTACGAATTCGGCCTCAGATTTAAAGACAGAACAGCTGGAATGCTGCAGTGAGAAGAGTTTGCGCTTCTATCAAGGTAGGAAGACGGGGAAAATGAAATAAAGACACCAAAGGCCTCCAAGGGGGAGGGGCCCGCGAGGAGCCGGGCTGAGGCCGGGGCGAGTGTCCCCAGGACAGGAGAGCCCCGTCCCGGAGGAGCAGGAGCTGCACCAACCTTCCCGGGCGGAAAGGGCCTCGCAGGGAGTTAGAGCAGGACCCAGGAGGGGGGGGATGCCCTCGGGCTCCCTGGGACACTAACAGGCACCTGCTCCCCGGGAGATGCCCCGAGCTCCCTAAGGGCTGCAGCGCGCACGGCGGGACCCGGAGCAGCTCGGAGGGGCTCGGGCGGCGGCTCCACGGAGGGGGCTGCGGGGCGGGAGCGCGGATCCAACAGCGCAGGTTCCGGAGCACAGGGCGCCGGGACACAGCCCAGGATCCGGCCTCCCCCGGGACAGGCAGAGGCCGGGAGGGCCCAGGACACCGAGGACACTCCTGCCCCGAGCTGAGCAGATCAGCGGCCCCGCCCCGGAGCCTCCAGGCCCTGCAGACAGAGAGCCCGGCAGCTACTGCGGGAGCTGACTCCAGGGTCCCAGAGCTGCCCCCGCCACTGTGACTTCCTCCCGGGGCCTCACGGGGTGAACAACCCCCACTGAGCCCTGCACCAGGCAGGGGACAGAGCAGCTCCCCGAAGTGCTAACACCTGAAAATCGGCACAGCAGGCCCCTCCCCCAGAAGTCCAGCTAGAAGGACAAGTTCCAGGGGAAGTCAAGGGACTTAAAGTATACAGAATCAGAAGATACTCCCCCGTGGTTTTTCTTTCTCTTTTTGATTTCTGATTGCTTCCCCCACCCCCTTTTTTTTTCACCTTTCTCTTTTTCTTCTCTTTTTTTCTTTTTTCTTCCTTTTTTTTCTTTTTCTCTTTTCTTTCCTTCTCTCTCTCTCTTTTTCTCCTTTTCCTAATACAACTTGTTCTTGGCCACTCTGCACTGAGCAAAATGACTAGAAGGAAAACCTCACCTCAAAAGAAGGAATCAGAAACAGTCCTCTCTCCCACAGAGTTACAAAATCTGGATTACAATTCAATGTCAGAAAGCCAATTCAGAAGCACTATTATACAGCTACTGGTGGCTCTAGAAAAAAAGCATAAAGGACTCAAGAGACTTCATGACTGCAGAATTTAGATCCAATCAGGCAGAAATTAAAAATCAATTGAATGAGATGCAATCCAAACTAGAAGTCCTAACGACGAGGCTTAATGAGGTGGAAGAACGAGTGAGTGACATAGAAGAGAAGTTGATGGCAAAGAGGGAAAATGAGGAAAAAAGAGACAGACAATTAAATGAAACCAGACTAAGGGAAATAAACGACAGCCTGAGGAAGTAAAACCTACATTTAATTGGGGTTCCCGAGGGCGCCGAAAGGGACAGAGGGCCAGAATATGTATTTGAACAAATCCTAGCTGAAAACTTTCATAATCTGGGAAGGGAAACAGGCATTCAGATCCAGGAAATAGAGAGATCACCCCTAAAATCAATAAAAACCGTTCAACACCTCGATATTTAATAGTTAAGCTTGCAAATTCCAAAGATAAAGAGAAGATCCTTAAAGCAGCAAGAGACAAGAGATCCCTGACTTTAAAGGGGAGGAGTATTAGGGTAAGAGCAGACCTCTCCACAGAGACCTGGCAGGCCAGAAAGGGCTGGCAGGATATATTCAGGGTCCTAAATGAGAAGAACATGCAACCAAGAATACTTTATCCAGCAAGGCTCTCATTCAAAATGGAAGGAGACATAAAGAGCTTCCAAGACAGGCAGGAACTGAAAGAATATGTGACCTCCAAACCAGCTCTGCAAGAAATTTTAAGGGGGACTCTTAAAATTCCCCTTTAAGAAGAAGTTCAGTAGAACAATCCACAAAAACAGGACTGAATAGATATCATGATGACACTAAACTCGTATCTGTCAATAGTAACTCTGAATGTGAATGGGCTTAATGACCCCAACAAAAGGCACAGGGTTTCAGACTGGAAAAAAAAAAAAAGCAGGACCCATCTATTTGCTGTCTACAAGAGACTCATTTTAGACAGAAGGACACCTACAACCTGAAAATAAAAGGTTGGAGAACCATTTACCATTCAAATGGTCCTCAAAAGAAAGCAGGGGTAGCCATCCTCATATCAGATAAACTAAAATTTACCCCGAAGACTGTAGTGAGAGATGAAGAGGGACACTATATCATACTTAAAGGATCTATCCAACAAGAGGACTTAACAATCCTCAATATATATGCCCCGAATGTGGGAGCTCCCAAATATTTAAATCAGTTAATAACCAAAGTGAAGAAATACTTAGATAATAATACACTTATACTTGGTGACTTCAATCTAGCTCTTTCTACCCTCGATAGGTCTTCTAAGCACAACATCTCCAAAGAAACGAGAGCTTTAAATGATACACTGGACCAGATGGATTTCACAGATATCTATAGAACTTTACATCCAAACTCAACTGAATACACATTCTTCTCAAGTGCACATGGAACTTTCTCCAGAATAGACCACATACTGGGCCACAAATCGGGTCTGAACCTATACCAAAAGATTGGGATCGTGCCCTGCATACGTAGTAATTCCTTGAAATTAGAACTAAATCAAAACAAGAAGTTTGGAAGGACTTCAAACACGTGGAGGTTAAGGACCATCTTGCTAAAAGATGAAAGGATCAACCAGGAAATTAAGGAATTAAAAAGATTCATGGAAACTAATGAGAATGAAGATACAACCATTCAAAATCTTTGGGATGAAAAATAAATAAATAAAAAATAAATAAAAAATTAAAAAAAATTAAAAAAAAAAAAACAAAATCTTTGGGATGCAGCAAAAACAGTCCTGAGGGGGAAATACATCGCAATACAAGCATCCATTCAAAAACTGGAAAGAACTCAAATACAAAAGCTCACCTTACACATAAAGGAGCTAGAGAAAAAACAGCAAATGGACCCCAAGCCCAGCAGAAGAAGAGAGTTAATTAAAACTTGAGCAGAACTCAATGAAATCGAGACCAGAAGAACTGTGGAACAGATCAACAGAACCAGGAGTTGGTTCTTTGAAAGAATTAATAAGATAGATAAACCATTAGCCAGCCTTATTAAAAACAAGAGAGAGAAGACTCAAATTAATAAAATCATGAATTAGAAAGGAGAGATCACTACCAACACCAAGGAAATACAAACGATTTTTTTAAATTTTTTTTTAATTTTATTTATTTATTTTTTTTAATTTTTATTTATTTATGATAGTCACAGAGAGATAGAGAGAGAGGCAGAGACACAGGCAGAGGGAGAAGCAGGCTCCATGCACCGGGAGCCCGATGTGGGATTCGATCCTGGGTCTCCAGGATCGCGCCCTGGGCCAAAGGCAGGCGCCAAACCGCTGCACCACCCAGGGATCCCATTTAATTTTATTTATTTATGATAGTAATACAGAGAGAAAGAGAGAGAGGCAGAGACACAGGCAGAGGGAGAAGCAGGCTCCACGCACCGGGAACCCGATGTGGGATTTGATCCCTGGTCTCCAGGATCGCGCCCTGGGCCAAAGGCAGGCGCCAAACCGCTGCGCCACCCAGGGATCCCACAAACGATTTTAAAAACATATTATGAACAGCTCTACGCCAATAAATTAGGCAATCCAGAAGAAATGGACGCATTCCTGGAAAGCCACCAACTACCAAAACTGGAGCAGGAAGAAATAGAAAACCTGAACATGCCAATAACCAGGGAGGAAATTGAAGCAGTCATCAAAAACCTCCCAAGACACAAGACTCCAGGGCCAGATGGCTTCCCAGGGGAATTCTATCAAACGTTTAAAGAAGAAATCATACCTATTCTACTAAAGCTGTTTGGAAAGATAGAAAGAGATGGAGTACTTCCAAATTCGTTCTATGAGGCCAGCATCACCTTAATTCTGAAACCAGACAAAGACCCCACCAAAAAGGAGAATTACAGACCAATATCCCTGATGAACATGGATGCAAAAATTCTCAACAAGATACTAGCCAACAGGATCCAACAACACATTAAGAAAATTATTCACCATGACCAAGTAGGATTTATCCCTGGGACACAAGGCTGGTTCAACACTTGTAAAACAATCAATGTGATTCATCATATCAGCAAGAGAAAAACCAAGAACCATATGATCCTCTCATTAGATGCAGAAAAAGCATTTGACAAAATACAGCATCCATTCCTGATCAAAACACTTCAGAGTGTAGGGATAGAGGGAACTTTCCTCGACATCTTAAAAGTCACCTACGAAAAGCCCACAGCAAATATCATTCTCAATGGGGAAACACTGGGAGCCTTTCCCCTAAGATCAGGAACAAGACAGGGATGTCCACTCTCACCACTGCTATTCAACATAGTACTGGAAGTCCTAGGCTCAGCAATCAGACAACAAAAAGACATTAAAGGCATTCAAATTGGCAAAGAAGAAGTCAAACTCTCCCTCTTCGCCGATGACATGATACTGTACATAGAAAACCCAGAAGCCTCCACCCCAAGATTGCTAGAACTCATACAGCAATTTGGCAGCGTGGCAGGATACAAAATCAATGCCCAGAAATCAATGGCATTTCTATACACTAACAATGAGACTGAAGAAAGAGAAATTAAGGAGTCAATCCCATTTACAATTGCACCCAAAATCATAAGATACCTAGGATTAAACCTAACCAAAGAGGTAAAGGATCTATACCCTAAAAACTATCGAACACTTCTGAAAGAAATTGAGGAAGACACAAAGAGATGGAAAAATATTCCATGCTCATGGATTGGCAGAATTAATATTGTGAAAATGTCAATGTTACCCAGGGCAATTTACACGTTTAATGCAATCCCTATCAAAATACCATGGACTTTCTTCAGAGAGTTAGAACAAATTATTTTAAGATTTGTGTGGAATCAGAAAAGACCCCAAATAGCCAGGGGAATTTCAAAAAAGAAAACCATATATTGGGGGCATCACAATGCCAGATTTCAGGTTGTACTACAAAGCTGTGGTCATCAAACGGTGTGGTACTGGCACAAAGACAGACACATAGATCAATGGAACAGAATAGAGAACCCAGAAGTGGACCCTCAACTTTATGGTCAACTAATATTCGATAAAGGAGGAAAGACTATCCACTGGAAGAAAGACAGTCTCTTCAATAAATGGTGCTGGGAAAATTGGACATCCATATGCAGAAGAATGAAACTGGACCACTCTCTTTCACCATACACAAAGATAAACTCAAAATGGATGAAAGATCTAAATGTGAGACAAGATTCCATCAAACTCCTAGAGGAGAACACAGGCAACACACTTTTTGAACTCGGCCATAGTAACCTCTTGCAAGATACAACCATGAAGGCAAAAGAAACAAAAGCAAAAATGAACTATTGGGACTTCATCAAGATAAGAAGCTTTTGCACAGCAAAGGATACAGTCAACAAAACTAAAAGACAACCTACAGAATGGGAGAAGATATTTGCAAATGACATATCAGATAAAGGGCTAGTTTCCATGATCTATAAAGAACTTATCAAACTCAACACCAAAAAAACAAACAATCCAATCATGAAATGGGCAAAAGACATGAACAGAAACCTCACAGAGGAAGACATAGACATGGCCAACAAGCACATGAGAAAATGCTCTGCATCACTTGCCATTAGTGAAATACAAATCAAAACCACAACGAGATACCACCTCACACCAGTGAGGATGGGGATAATTAACAAGGCAGGAAACCACAAATGTTGTAGAGGATGTGGAGAAAGGGGATCCCTCTTGCACTGTTGGTGGGAATGTGAACTGGTGCAGCCACTCTGGAAAACTGTGCGGAGGTTCCTCAAAAAGTCAAAAATAGATCTGCCCTATGATCCAGCAATTGCACTGTTGGGGATTTACCCCAAAGATACAGAAGCAATGAAACGCCGGGACACCTGCACCCCGATGTTTCTAGCAGCAATGTCCACAATAGCCAAACTGTGGAAGGAGCCTCGGTGTCCATCGAAAGATGAATGGATAAAGAAGCTGTGGTCTATGTATACAATGGAATATTACTTAGCCATTAGAAACGACAAATACCCACCATTTGCTTCAACGTGCATGGAACTGGAGGGTATTATGCTGAGTGAAATAAATCAATCGGAGAAGGACAAACATTATATGGTCTCATTCATTTGGGGAATATAAAAAATAGTGAAAGGGAGTAAAGGGGAAAGGAGAAAAATTAGTGGGAAATATCAGAAAGGGAGACAGAACATGAGAGATTCCTAACTCTGGGAAACGAACTAGGGTTGGTGGAAGGGGAGGTGGTTGGGGTTGGGGGTGACTGGGTGGCGGGCACTGAGGGGGGCACTTGATGGGATGAGCACTGGGTGTTATTCTGTATGTTGGCAAATTAAACACCAAAAAAAATAAATTTATATAAAAAAAGTACAAGTCACTGTGAAAAATTATATATGTGGGGGATCCCTCGGTGGCTCAGCGATTTAGCACCTGCCTTAGGCTCAGGGTGTGATCCTGGAGACCCAGGATCGAGTCCCACATCAGGCTCCCTGCATGGAGCTTGCTTCTCTCACTGCCTGTGTCTCTGCCCCTCTCTCTCTCTCTCTCTCTCTCTCTCTCTCTCTCTCTCTGTGTCTCTCATGAATAAATAAAATATTTTAAAAATTATATATGTGAAAATGTACAGTAACATATATGCTTATCAACCTGAATAATAGTCTTACCTCTTCAATATCTTGGTGAATCCCACATTCATAATTAATATCTGAATCAAGGAGTTAAGACAGCAGGTCTGTCCAATGTTGTGTAAACCAACAGGGCCTATATAGAAAAGAGAAAAAAATACTGAGGACAAGATCAAGCTAAGCAATTTAACAAAAATCAAATGTCTTTCTAAGATCTAACAAGGACATGAAATCCCACAAAATTCTCTCAGAGGTACAAAGACTTCACTAAAGAGCTTGCAACCAAATTGGAGAGGAGGGATAAAGCATGGGATTCTGAAAAGCAAACTAGTAGTAAAACTTTTGATAGTTCTTAGGAAAAGAGAGCTGTCACAAGAAAGTATTATGCAATGTCAAATGAATAGTACAAGCAATTGTTATAAAAGCAAAGAGAAAGAAAGAACTACAGAAAGTACAACTGAGAGAATTATGAGTTCCTCCCACTCAAGCTGTTCCTTATAGAGTTGAGTCAGAATGGGCATATATGGAGCTCAGAGATAGAAGTAATTTCCTAGCTAGTATAGTTCAGACTCCAGTGAACAGGATCCTACCTAGTCCCCACCAGTTGAAGAATATCAGGGGAAGAAAACTCTGGGAGAGATTCACTAATCTAAGCTCACCTCCAGAGGCTGGAAACCAAAAGGAATTTATGAAGATGTGAGAAAACCAAAAGATAGCATTTCTCTGAAGTCTCCTTTCCCAACCCAACTTGGGGTCATCTGACCTCACAAAGTGAGTAATTTAAGAGGGAGGTAAAACCACTAAACTCAGAGTTCCTGAGGAAAGGATTTTTGTGTATATGAGATAGGATATTAAGATAAAAAAATCCAGGGACAGTAAGTATTCACAGATTTTGGCTCCTGAATCAGCAGAAGAACCTCTAGACATACTAGCACACAGGTGCAACAGTAAAGGCAGGAACTAATGCTGAGTGCCACTATATGCCAAGCATTAATTTGAGGCACTTTCCACAGATTATTTCATTTACCCCTCCCAACAACCTTATGTACTCAGTACTAGTATTATGCCCACTTTACAGATGCAGAAATGGAGGCACATGAAATCAGGAGTCATTAACCACAAAGCTCTACTGGTTCAGAATACAGTAGGTGAGCAAAGTATTTCTATACAGCCAAAAAGAGAAAAATGTGAGGTATCTAATGACCATGAGGACAGTCCCAGGCGCTGAGGCACTCCCTTCGCTGCTCCTTCTTCCTCTTCATATTGTTCTCTTCCTTATTTTCAGTGGGTTCTGCTGAGAAATGCTGAGACTCAGCCAGGATGCACTGGCAAGTTACCTCAGGAACCCTAACACCTGACCCATTAGTGATCACTCCAAAATCCCCAGGCTACTGGCTGCCCGGCTTGTCTTCAGGACTGCACACTTCCAGGAAGAGTTCACCTGAGTCAGCTTTGGTGGGAGCTCTGTGAAAACACACCACAGCTAGGTAAGAATAAGGGAGAAGGAAAGCATATCCATGTGATCAGTTCTGATTCCAAAGAGACAAGTCACGTGGATGGAGGCAAAACATATTATTCTAAGTGAAATAAGTCATTCAGAGAAAGACAAATATGTATGATCTCACTCATGTGTGGAATTTAAGAAAGAAAATAGATGAATATATGGGAAGGGGACAGAGGGGAAAAAAAGAGAGAGGGAAACAAGCCATAAGTGACTCTTACCAATAAAGAACAAACTGAGGGTCTATTGACTAATATATGTAGTTAGAACTTGACTTTCTGGGAATCTGCTGAAAATCAATGAATGAATGAACGAACAAGCAAACAGCCAGCCAGCCAGCCAGCCAAACCAACCAACCAACCAACCAACACCTCAGAAGGTTTCAAGACACGTGCCTACAAAGGATCACGGATCATTACAAAACTGAAAACATCAGTATCTGCTTTGCCAAGTTGGCCCTAGGAGATTCTACAGGATATTATAGAGTTGTCACCAAATGTAGCTCCTTTACTATTGAGAAGTTCTCACTCTCTTACGTAGGTAAAGACCAGATAAAAATGAATATAAAAATCTTGCTGTTCTGGGCAGGTAAAAGAATAAAAATATTGTCTTTTCTTCTCTGTTCACAATCTCTTCTCAAGAGTAGACTACCAATGCAAGAAAACTTTGGCATTTTAAGAGAGAAGAGCTAAATCTCAACGTTATACCAGTGTACTTGTAAAACTCACTTCTCCCAATCTCAGTCTGTCCAGACAGTGCATAAAATTCCATTTCAAAAAGTCTCCTTCAGGGACACCTGGGTGGCTCAGCGGTTGAGCGTCTGCCTTTACCTCGGGGCATCATCCCAGGGTCCTGGGATCAGGTCCCACATCGGGTTTCCTGCGGGAAGCCTGCTTCTCCCTCTGCCTATGTCTCTGCCTCTTTCTTTCTCTCTCTCTCTGTCTCTCTCTGTCTCTTTCTGTCTCTCATGAATACATAAATAAAATCTTTAAAAAAAAAAGGATCAATCTGAGGGTTGATGGAGGGAGGTTTGTGGAGGATGGGCTAGATGGGGGATGGGCATTAAACAAGGCACTTACCTGCAATGCCGTGGATGGAACTAGAGAGTTTTATCTGTCCGATAAAGACAAATATGTATCATATGTGGAATTTAAGAAACAAAACATAGGGGAAGGGAAGGAAAAATAAGTTAGAAACAGAAAGGGCAAACCATAAAAGATTCTTAACTATAGGAAACACATTGAGGGTTGCTGGAGGGGAGGGGGTTAAGGAGATGGGGTAGCTGGGTGATAAGCATGAAGGAAGCACATGATGGAATGAGCACTGGGAGGATGACAGAACATGAAAGACTCCTAACTCTGGGAAATGACCAAGGGGTAGTGGAAAGGGAGGTGGGCGGGGGGGTTGGGGTGACTGGGTGACAGGCACTGAGGGGGGCACTTGACAGGATGAGCACTGGGTGATATGCTATATGCTGGCAAATTGAACTCCAATTTAAAAAATAATAAAATAATAAAAATAAATAAAAATTAAAAAAAAGAATGAGCACTGGGTGTTATATGCAACTGATGAATCACTAAATTATACCCTGAAACTAATAATATACTATATGTTAAGTATATTGAATTTAAATAAAAATAAATTAAATTGAATTTAAGTAAAAATTTAAAAATAAATAAATAGGGCACTTGTGATGAGCACTGGGTGTTATATGTAAGTGATGAATCACTGAATTCTATTCCAAGAAACCAATATTGCACTGTATGTTAACCAATAAAATTAAAAAACAAAAAGATAAATCTTAAAGGGAAAGAAATGTTCGGCTTATAAAGCTCTAGGGTTATAAGTGAAAACTAAACTATACATTCCTTATCTCTCCCACATGTTTCCGTTTTTTTTCTTCTTTAGAGCAGACAGCCATATGCTTTTTCCTGTAGGTTCTCTACTCTGCCAAATAGCACAACATTCACTAAGGGGGTCCAGACCAGAAACCTAGGTATCTCTTTTCTTCTCACCCCCAGGCCCAATCATTAAGGACTGTCAATTCTACCACTTAAAGGTTGCTCACAGGCATTCTCCTTGCTAACCATACCCTTGACTTCCTGGGAAACCTGTCCTGGCTCCTCAGCTGAGCCTCCACATTGTCTATGTGTCCGTGCAGTTTGTACTCAGAGCTCTTCAAATAATTGGTTTGCTATATTCTACTGTGGGGAATAGCTATGTCTCCACTTGTACTGGAGAGTGGTGCACCACTCAGACTCTTCCTGCAAGGCAGACATGATTTCTCAGGCAGCACTGGTTGACAGCTCCCCACTGAATCCCTGTCCAGTAATTTACCCTTGAGAAGAAATGTATCCCTATCCAGTGACTGGACAATAGAGAGTATAAAAGTCTTATCACCTTGCCTCAAGGTGATATAGCTCTGAGGGGCCATCCAGCCCCTTAAGATCACCTAAGCCCTCAGATGCAACTATCTGCCAGGACAACTCCTCCCTCTGCCCAACCCTGCTTTTCTCACCTCTCCAAATTGTTGTTCCCAAGGGTACTCCCCAGTAAACCTCCTGCATACACATCTCAGAGTTTCAGCATCTGACCTGAGACCCTAAATTGTGAACATCTGGAAGGCAGGGAATGTGTATCTTCAATTGCTACCATTACACTTTGCACAGAGCATAGTGAGAATTCAATAAATAACCACTGAATGAATGAATGAATGAATGAATGAATAATGAACGAATGAACACATACATGAATAAGGATCTATATGGAACAAAGAACTGTTTTCAAATATCGAAAAGACTATCATGTGGAAGAGACACGATTAGATTTAATTATATTTCTTGTCTTTGGGGCATGAGGGTGGGGGAGGTCAAATGATGTGATGTATGAAAACTATTAAGAAATAGATTTCATGGGATCCCTGGGTGGCGCAGCGGTTTGGCGCCTGCCTTTGGCCCAGGGAGCGATCCTGGAGACCCGGGATCGAATCCCACGTCGGGCTCCCGGTGCATGGAGCCTGCTTCTCCCTCTGGCTGTGTCTCTGCTTCTCTCTCTCTCTCTCTCTGTGACTATCATAAATAAATAAAGAAAAAAAATTAAAAAAAAAAAGAAATAGATTTCATTTCAAAATAAAGAACTTTCTCACAGCTGGCAAGCCAACTCCAGAAGCAGTAATTTGTATGTAAGCAGAGGCTAGGCAAGCAAGCCCTTGAAAGAGAATGTAGAAAAGAACTGAATGATGGGTGGAGGCTGAGATCTGTTGTTTACCTTCCAAACCTGAAGCCTCTGATCCCCTCTAGATATTCATTTTAATTCAAGTGGAAGCATTCAAATGTGTCCCACTGAATTATGTATTCTGGAGAATTACCATCGCAGCTGCAGAGAGAAATCACTGTTGTTCCTAGAGAAGACAGTCCCCTTATACATATATAAATACCCACCAAGGAAAGAAATATATACATTTTTTAATTTGTATTACAATTTTTAAGGTTGTTATTTTTCAGATAATGCTAACTTATAAAGAATATTTGTAAAATTCAGAAACATAAAATGAAGAAAACATACATCATTCATTATCCTAGGATTTGAGGATAACTACTACTTCGTATGCACCAAGTCTTTTTTCTTATGTATTTTTGTGTGTGTGAGAGAGAGAGAGAGAACAGGTGAGGAATACAGGGAGAGGGAGACAGAATCCCAAGCAGGCTCCACATTCAGCACAGAATCCCACTCGGGGCTTGATCCCATGACACTGAGATTGTGACCTGAGCCGAAATCAAGAGTTGGATGTTTAACCAACTGAGCCCCCTAGGTGTCCTTTTTCCTAAATATGTTTTACATGGCTGATATTTTACTTTTTTCTCATTTCACATTATAACATGAATTTTCCCAAGGTCTTCATAAATACCTTTTGATGACTGATACAACAATAAAACATTGTGAAGTATTCTGGTTCTTTTTCAATATTTTACAATTATAACAAATACACTTTGGTGAACATTTTTAGGCATGAAACTTTTTTCTACCTATTTGATGTTTTTTCATGCAAACTAACACAACAAAACTTAGCTATAAATGAGGTCATATTAACCACGTAACCCAAATTCCCCCCTACTCTTTTACTTTCTCCTGACAACACAGACTTCAGCCACCCATAAATGCTCCCAGGCATATTTTGGAATCTTAAGAGGAGTCTCTTATGTGTTTTGGAACAAGGTGACAACCACTGTACCCTGCCTCTGCCCACTCCCGAATTTCCACTACGCCTGCAAGGCAATGCAAGGTAAAACAATCAGTGAATTAAGGTTCCTTCCTATTTCCAAGTAGGGGCTTGATGTGGAAGTGGGATACATGCCCAGGTCCTCCCACTGCCCTGTGCCCTTCGATTTCACCAAATTCCTTCTGAAAGGGCTTCACCCTCTGCCTGCAGCTGCTCTCTGTCCAGGGCTTTCAGTCCTGTGCCCAGGTCTAAGTTGGGAAGCATAAACTATCCTGTCTTCTCTACGTGTCTACCCAGGGGCATACATGCAAGATTTCCTTATTTGTTCCCCTCTTTCCATGCAAGTAAATCTGCAGCCCTCTAACTATTCTGATCATCAGAAACAACCAGACATTTTATCAAGGTTTAGGACAGATGCTTAGAAATGTAATTATAGGGGATTCCTGGGTGGCTCAGCCGTTTGGCACCTGCCTTTGGCCCGAGGTGTGATCTTGGAGTCCCGGGATCGAGTCCCACATTGGGCTCCCTACATGGAGCCTGCTTCTCTCTCTGCCTGTGTCTCTGCCTCTTTCTGTCTCTCATGAATAAATAAATAAAAATCTTTAGAAATGTAATTACAATAGGATAATTGGGTAATGGGTATTAAGCCTCAAGGGCATGTGATGTGATGAGCACTGGGTGTTATACACAACTAATAAATTATTGAATACTACATCTGAAACTAACGATAATTGAATTTAATTTTTAAAAAGCAATGTAATTACAAGGTTGAAGTATACAATGTTTGAGATTCTTAATATATGTTGCTAAATACCTTGTACCAGTTTATACACCAACCAGTGGGGTGTGAGCAACCCATCAGAACCCAAGGGTTAAATGAAATAACCTAAGTTCATTGATGTTTACAAGTACAGGCTTTCTGGAAAAAAGTGAGTCTTGAATTAGGTTTATTAAAGAAGAAAGAGTATAGTTTGAAATAAGGGGCATCCTGAGGCAAGGCAGGTGATATGCAAGGATCAGTGGTTGGAGAAGAGAATATGGGGAAAAGTGTACAAAGGATCATATAAGCAGATTTGCATAAGTAAATCCAAACCAGGATTAGAATAAAATGTAAAAATTCCAAAATTTTATTTTTATAAAAAGTAACTGGCCACTAGTAGTGAGGGAAATGCAAATCATGACCACAATGAGATACCATTTTATACTATTCAATTGGCAACAATGAAGAATTCTGACTGAACCAAGTGTTGGAGAGGATGTGAATAAATAGGATCGTTTATATACTACCAGGGAAGGCATGCAAAATGGTACAATCACGTGGGAAAACAATTTGGTATCATCTTCTAAGGTTAAACATTCACTTAACTTCAACCAAAAAATTCCAAAGGAAATTCTTACATGAAAAAAATAAATAAATAAAAAATAAAAATAAAAATAAAAATAAAGAAATTCTTACATGTCCCTGCAGACATATAAAAGAAAGTTCTTAGCAGTACTGTTTATAATAGCAAAAACATGGGGGAGGGCAGCCCAGGTGGCTCAGTGGTTTAGCACTGCCTTCAGCCCAGGGCCTGATCCTGGAGACCCGGGATCGAGTCCCACGTCAGGGTCCCTGCATGGAGCCCACTTCTCCCTCTGCCTATGTCTCTGCCTCTCTCTCTCTCTCTCTTCCTCATGAATAAATAAATATTTTTTAAAAACATGGGGGAAAAAAATCCAAGCTTTCAATCCAATGACAGAAGAATGGGTGCATATGCTGTAATAAAGTTATACAATGAAATAATATTCATCAGTTGCATATGAATGAACTACAGTACATGTCATAATATGGTGACTCTTAGAAACATAATAAGTCAAAATATATTCAAATTCAAGGAGTCAAAATATATTCAAACTCAAAATATATTCAAACTATGTTGTTTAGGCATCAATGTATATGTGTATGATAAAGTTTTTTAGATAAATAATGAAAACTGCAAGGATCAGATGTGACTGACCTGTGATGGGGAGGAAGACAGATGAGACCAGTGGAGAGCATGTTATTGCTAGCAACAGTCTAGTTTGGGGGTGAGGAGGCTTCCTAAAGGTTTTATTATTAATTAAGTAATTAATTGGAACTTGGAGTCAAGGTTAATGGTCTGAGGAAGACATGGTCTAACACAGGCCTGAAAGAATCATTCCCTCTGCACAGAATTTATACCACAGCTCAAGCAGTTAAGGCAGAATTAACACAACTGATGACAAATCTGAACTTATGACAAGTCACTTTGTGTACTTTCCCCAGCAACACTGAGTTTTAATTGATTATGATGAGGAGTCCTGAAAGGCAGATGTGCTGTCACAAAGCTCTTAATGTAGTGTGTTCTAGTGGAAAAAATTAAGCCAAACTAAGTTTGGGTATGTAGGCACTGTCCCCTAGTGGAATATGTGAAGAATATCCAGGTGGAAATGAGGTGAAGAAAGACTGCCAAGCAGTATACCAAGTAAATAAAAGTGAGCACACATTAAACAACATATAATAGAGAGGAGCCAAGATGGTGGAATTGTAGGGGTCCTCATTTCAGCTAGTCCCCTCAATTTAGCTAGATAACTATCAAGCCATCATGAACACATGAATTCAACCTGAGATATAAGGAAAGAATGGCTGGAACTTTACAAATAGAAAAGTGCCCACTTTTTGCAAGGTAGGACTGAGGAGAAGAGAAATGGAGGGGATATATCAGAAGACAAACGGTGGGGGAGGGAGCCATTGTAAGCCGCCACAGAAAAATGATGCAGCCCTGGAGCTCAAAATCAGGACCTATAGAAATCTGCTCCTGTGAGTTATCTCCCTGCCTGAAAGGTGCTCAGTGGTGAAGTGGGGCAGAATTGCAGGTTGGACAGGGCGGGTCTCAATATCCCTGGAGCCACAGAAAGAACAGGGGTGCCTGAGCCAGCAGAGTTCCCAAGCACTGGAGCAGGAAATGGGTTTAGGTCAGTAAGTCTGGGAGAAGGCTCAGCTTCTTGTGCCATAAACCATTAACTGCCAAGGGATCAGGTGACCACTCTCTGTGCTGGATCCCTACAAAGGACTGGAACACAGCACCTTTCTCTGGGAGAGGCAGAGCCGGCACACACTGTTGGGGTAAACACTTTCCATCCAAGAGCCCTGCAATGGACAGAAGCAGGGTGATCCTCCACTTTCACTGGGAGGGGTGGGAAAGGTGTGCATACAAGCAGGCAAAAGCCCCACTGGGGCTCTGCAAATTGCACAAATCAGTGTCCCCCCTGTCCCCTCCCCCAGGATCTGAGCGGGTGGACACGATAGGAGTCTGTAGTTTGGCACATGCCATTTTTTTTTCTTTTTCCTTTCACTTTCAAAAGAGGCCCAAAAGAAACAAACTAGGGGTGGTGGAAGGGGAGGAGGGCGGGAGATGGGGGTGACTGGGTGACGGGCACTGAGGGGGGCACTTGACGGGATGAGCACTGGGTGTTATTCTGTATGTTGGCAAATTGAACACCAATAAAAAATAAATTTATTATTTTAAAAAAAAAGAGGCCCAAAAGACCCCAGGAACAAAGACCTCACATGGCAAACTGCATACACTGAGCCCAGCCACTTAGCAAGGGGCAGGGGCATCTCCACCCAGGCACAGACACCTGAGAATCAGCCCAGTAGGCCCCTCCCCCTCCCCCAGAAGACCACCTGGAAGAACAGGCAAACAACAAGTTTACTGACAAAGCCTCGCTGGAAAACTCCAGGACTGAGGGAAAATCGTATGTAGAAATCAAGGTTTCTCTCTTATGATGTGTTTATATTTCAGGTTAAAATTTTCCAATATTTTTTTCTTTTCTCTCATCTCAGTTTAGTATATTATCAATTCTTCAGTTTTAAGTTTTCTTCTTTTTTAACTTTGATATTTCACAATTACATGTTATACATAGATTCATTTCTGGCTAACTTTTCACCATATTCCATTTTAATTTTATATATATATTGCTTTTTAATATAATTTTGGAATTTAGTACTTTCTAACAGACAGACCAAAATACACTCAGAACCAATTGGATCATTTTGGTCCACTCTGTGAGATTATATTCTCTCTCTCCACACTTCCCTGCATTTTTCTCTTTTTTTCTTTTTTGTGTTGTTGTCTTTCTATATAAGTTTTGTTTTTTTTTTTATAATTTTGGAATTTAGTACCTCCTAACAAATGGACCAAAATACACTCAATCAAGGGGATCACTGTTTTGGTCCACTCTTTGACATTATATTCTCTTCCCCATTTTTATTTGTTTTTCTTTTTACTTGTATTTTTTTTTTTATTTTCTGGTCCTTACCGTCTTCAGAACTGTCTAGTGTGTATTTTGCTTGGGTCATGGTTGATATTTTTGACTCTGCTCACTTGTACATCATTCTGCACTGGACAAAATGACTAAAAGGAAGAATTCACCACAATTTTAAGAAAAAACCAGAGGTAATACTCTCTGCCACGGATCTAATGGATATGAATCCAAGTAAAATGTTGGAGATGGAATCAGGATTACAATTATAAAGTTACCAGTTGGGCTTGAAAAAAAGCATACAAGACTCTAGAGAATGTCTTAGTGCAGAAAAGAGATCTAATCAGGATGAAATATTTTTAAAAACCTATGAAATGCAATCTAAGCTGGATGCTCTAACAGCTAGGGTAAATGAAGCAGAAGAGAGAATAAGTGACTTAGAGGACAAGTTGATGAAAAGGAAGGAAACTGAGAAAAATAACTAAGAGTCCATGAAGAGAGGCTCCAAGAAATGTGTTAGTTTGAAAAACAATAATAACATCCATATTATCAGAATTCCTGAGGCTGCAGAGAGAAAGAGGACCAGAAGGTATATTTGAGCAAATCACAGATGAGAACTTCCCCAATCTGGAGAAGGAAACAGGCATTCACTTCCAAGAGCTAGAGAGGACATCTCCCAAAACCAACAAAAATTGATCAACACCCAGACATAATAGTGAAGCTTGCAAATTTCAGATAAAGAGAAAATCCTGAAAGCAACTCAAGACAAGAGACTCTTAATATACGAGGAAAAATATTAGATTGACAGAAGACCTATCCTCACAGACCTATCAGGACAGAAAGGGCTGGCATGATATATTCAGGGCACTAAATGAGAAAAATATGGAGCCAAGAATACTTTAACCAGCAAGTTTGTCATTCCTAATGGAAGGAGAAATAAAGAGCTTTCAGGACAGACAGAAACTGAAAGAATATGTGACTACCAACCCAGCTCTGTAAGAAATATTAAGGGGGATTCTGTAAGTGAAGAGGGAGCCCAAAGAAACAGAGACAGTCTGCAGAAACAGGGACTGTACAGGTAATACAATGGCTCTAAATTCCTATCTTTCAATGTTACAATAAATTTGAATGGGCTAAATGCTCCAGTCAAAAGACACAGGATATCAGATTGGATGAAAAAGCAAAACTCATCTTTATGCTATCTCAAAAAACTCATTTTAGACCTCAAGACACCTTCAGACTGAAAATGAGGGAGTGGAGAACCATTTACCATGCAAATGGACCTCAAAAGAAAGCTGAGGTAGTAATCCTCACATCAGATAAATTAGTTTTTATTTTATTTTATTTTTTAAAGGTTTTATTTATTTATTCATGAGACACAGAGAGAGAGAGAGAGAGAGAGAGAGAGAGAGAGAGAGAGGCAGAGACACAGGCAGAGGGAGAAGTGGGCTCCATGCAGGGAGCTCGATGTGGGACTTGATCCTGGGACTTCAGGATCACACCCTGAGCCGAAGGCAGGTGCTAAACCACCAAGCTATCCAGGGATCCCTAAATTAGTTTTTAAATCAAAGATTGTAGTAATAGATGAAGAAGGACATTATATCATACTTACAGGGTCTATCCAACAAGAACACCTAACAATTATAAAGATTTACGCTCCTAATATGGGAGCAGCCAATCATATCAGCCAATTAATAACCAAAGTAAAGAAACACATAAATAATAATACATTATTGGGGGATCCCTGGGTGGCGCAGCGGTTTGGCGCCTGCCTTTGGCCCAGGGTGCGATCCTGGAGACCCGGGATCAAATCCCACATCGGGCTCCAGGTGCATGGAGCCTGCTTCTCCTTCTGCCTATGTCTCTGCCTCTCTCTCTGTGTGTGTGTGACTATCATAAATAAAAAAAAAATTTTTTAAATAATACATTATTGGTAGTAAACTTCAACACTCCACTCTTAGCAAAGGATATTCTAAACAGAGGATCAACAAAGAAACAAGGGCTTTGAATGACACACTGAACCAGATAGACTTCACAAATATATACAGAATATTCCATCCTAATGCAAGAGAATACACATTCTTCTCAAGTGTACATGTAACTTTCCCCATAATAGACCACATATTGGATCACAAATCAGGTCTCAATTTATACCAAAAGATTAAGATAATCCCCTGCAGGGGATCCCTGGGTGGCGCAGCGGTTTAGCGCCTGCCTTTGGCCTAGGGCGCGATCCTGGAGACCCGGGATCGAATCCCACATCGGGCTCCCGGTGCATGGAGCCTGCTTCTTCCTCTGCCTGTGTCTCTGCCTCTCTCTCTCTCTCTGTGACTATAATACATAAATAATAAATAAAAATTAAAAAAAATTAAAAAAAAAGATAATCCCCTGAATATTTTCGGACCACAATGCCTTGAAACTAGAACTCAATCACAAGAAGAAATTTGGAAGAAACTAAAACACATGGAGGTTAAAGAGCATCCTACTAAAAGATGAATGGGTCACCCAGGAAATTAGAGAAGAATTAAAAAGGTTCATGGAAAATAATGAAAATGAAAATATAACTGTTCAAAATCTTTGGGATACAGCAAAGGTGGTCCTAAGAGGGAAATACATTTCAGTAACAGCCTCTCTCAAAAATTAAAAAAAATATCAACTACACAAGCTAGCCTTACACCTAAAGGAAATAAAGAAAGAACAGCAAATAAAGCCTCAACCAAGCAGAAGAAGAGAGATAATAAAGATTGAGCAGAACTCAATGAAATAGAGACCAGAAGAACAGTAGAACAGATCAATGAAAGCTGGTTCACTGAAAGAATTAATTAGACAGATAAACCCCTACCCAGACTTATTAAAGAGAAAAAAAGATTCAAATTAATAAAATCATGAATGAAAGAGGAGAGATCACAACCAACACCAAGGAAATACAAAAAATTTTAAAAACGTATTATGAGTAACTATATGCCAACAAATTAGGCAGGAATGGGAAGAAATGGATGCATTCTTGGAAACCTACAAATTACCAAAACTGAAACAGGAAGGAATAGACAACCTGAACAGACCAATAACCATCAAGGAAATTGAAGCAGTCATCAAAAACCTCCCAAGAAACAAGAGTCCAGGGCCAGATGGCTTCCCAAAGGAATTCCACCAAACATTTAAAGAACAACTAATACCTATTCTATGGAAGCTATTTCAAAAGATAGAAATGGAAAGAAAACTTCCAAACTTGTTCTTTGAGGCCAGTGTTACTCTGGCCTCAAAACCAAACAAAGACCCTACCAAAAAGGAGGCCCACCACAGCTTTTGCAGTGGGAGATGGTGGCCACTAGAGCCCAAGAGGGGAATTTTCCTCTGCCAGGATGGCTTCTAGAAGGTAAACTTTGAGCTTCAGTGAAAGGCATCAGAAATCAGTAGATATAAATCACTGCAAACAATTGTAATCACTAAGAAAGATATAGAATAATGTCAGGGGCCAGGTGGTGCAGAATGAAAATGATGACTGCGTGGAGCACAAGAGATTCCTCAGATTATTACAGAATGAACAATTTGAGTTGGATATGGAAGAGGCCATTCAAAAGGCAGAAAAAAACAAAAGACTGAGGAACTCCAGCTTGAACAAGAAGAAAAATTGGCTGTGAAATTGGCAAAACTAAAACATGATAGTCTAACGGATAAAAAGATGAGGCGACAAATAAGAGAAAACAGTATTAAGCTCAGAGAATTGAAGAAAATTAAAAGCAGCTTACATGAATAAAGAAAGGGCAGCTCAGATTGCAGAGAAGGATACCATTAAATATGAGCAAATGAAACAGTGTGCTGAAATAGCCAAAACCATGATGGAATAACATAAGAGAGCAATAAAGGAAGAGACTGCTGCAGAGGACAAAAGAAATAAAGTAAAAACACAGTATTATCTGGACTTAGAGAAACAACTTGAAGAACAAGAAAAGAGAAAGCAGGAAGTGTATGAGCAGTTCCTGAAAGAGACACTCATGATTGATGAAATTGTTTGGAAAATCTATGAAGAAGATCAATTGGAAAGACAACAAAAGTTAGAAAAAATGAATGTAACTCAAAGGTATATAGAAGAGTTTCAGAAAGAAGAAGGAAGAAGTGTGATAAGATGGAAGAAAAAAACAGAAAAATCATAGAATTTGCCAACATGCAGCAACAAAGTGAAGAAGATCGGATGGGCAGCGCGGGTGGCTCAGCCCGGGTGGCTCAGCGGTTTAGCGCTGCTTTCAGCCCAGGGCCTGATCCTGGAGACCTGGGATCAAGTACCATATTGGGTTCCCTGCATGGGGCCTGCTTCTCCCTCTGCCTGTGTCTCTGCCTCTCTCTCCCTATGTCTGTCTCTCATGAATTAATAAATAAAATCTAAAAAAAAAAAAAAAGAGGGATCCCTCGGTGGCACAGCAGTTTAGCGCCTGCCTTTGGCCCAGGGCGCGATCCTGGAGACCCGGGATCGAATCCCACGTCGGGCTTCCGGTGCATGGAGCCTGCTTCTCCCTCTGCCTGTGTCTTTGCCTCTCTCTGTGTGACTATCATAAATAAATAAAAATTTAAAGAATAAATAAATAAATAAAAAGAAAGGAAGAAGATTGGATGGCAAAAGTTCAAGAAAATGAGGGGAAAAGGCTACAGCTTCAGAATATGCTGACTCAGAAACTGGAAGACATGCTGTGGCAACGTGAAGATCTGGAACAAGTGAGACAAGAATAATACCAGAAAGAACAAGCTGAAATACATAAGATGAAACTAAAAGAGAAAGCAGAAGAGAAATTGAGAAAGCAAAAGAAGTTGAAGCAAAATTTTATAGAATAAATGGCCATGAAGGAACTAGTTCTCCAGGCTGCCAAAAGGAAGAGTAAAATTTTTGAAAGGCTATGCTTGCTAAGTTTGCTGAGGATGATCAGATAGAACTGATGAATGCTCAGAAACAAAGAATGAAGCAACTAGAACACAGGAGGTCTGTGAAAAAACTCACTGAAGAACGTCATAACCAGTCCCTTACAAACAACATGAACTGGAAGAATGGCAGTTGTAGCAAAGAAGACAAGGATGCATTAATGGAATTATTAAAGAAGACTAAAACTTCTTAGAGAACATGCTACAAAATTACTAGGATATCTCCCTTCAGGGGTATTTAAAAAAGAGAATGATATCAATATGCTTGGTGAAGAATTTAGAAAAAGGAATGGAATTTGTGAAGACAAGTGATACCATCAAGATTTGGTGGCAGCCTGGGTGGCTCAGCAATTTAGCACCGCCTTTGGCCCAGGGCATGATCCTGGAGACCTGGGATCGAGTCCCACGTCAGGTTCCCTGCACTGAGGGGGGCACTTGACGGGATGAGCACTGGGTGTTACGCTGTATGTTGGCAAATGGAACTCCAATAAAAAAACACACACAAGGGGATCCCTGGGTGGCTCAGCGGTTTGGTGCCTGCCTTTGGCCCAGGGCACGATCCTGGAGACCCGGGATCGAGTCCCACGTCGGGCTCCTGGCATGGAGCCTGCTTCTCCCTCCTCCTGTGTCTCTGCCTCTCTCTCTCTCTCTCTATGTCTATCATGAATAAATAAATAAATCTTTTAAAAAAAAAAAAACACACACACACAAAATTGGTAAAACATGGATTGTTTTTACCGCTAGATGTCACTATAACTTTCATTTTATGGATTCACTATCACTGAAATGTAATCTATTTGGATTTTCTAAAAGCATCTCTGTAATTCATGATTTGTAAACAATTATAAGAAAATATTTTCTTTATGATTTTAAAAATTACAGAATATTTTTAGCTGCAAAATTGATTTTAGTCAAACTCTTGTACTGATAATTTGAAGATCTGAGTTCCATACCACATCACAACCTCCATATATAAAAATACATGATGGGCCAAACTCAGGAAACTAATTTCTCCATACAACTTGTGCTGCTTAGAGCTTCTCCTGCATCTTCATTCAGACTATAGCTCCATAAGTATTTGTGTTTTAGGAACCTTACTCCTGGAATAAAGGGGAAAGGAGAGAAAATGAGTGGGAAATATCAGAGAGGGTAATAGAACATGAGAGACACCTAACTCTGGGAAATGTACTAGGGGTGGTAGAAAGGGAGGTGGGCGGGGGTTGGGGGTGACTGGGTGATGGGCACTGAGGGGGGCACTTGGCGGGATGAGCACTGGGTGTTATGCTATATGTTGGCAAATCGAACTCCAATAAAAAAATATACAAAAAAAAAAAAAAAAGAAAAGAAACTCAACATGCTAAAAAAAAAAAAATGGAACCTTACTTCCCATATTTGGCCAAAGTATCTTTTTCTTTATACTCTAAAGAAAGAGAATGTTAAGACTGAGGAATTTCAAAGGGCTTTATTGTCAATAAGAACTTAACAGAATTTCTATCACACAAACTATCATTTATGAACTAAAGCTGAATAACTAGAACATAACGGGCAAGTGGGTCACAAGAAAGAACCAAAAGTTAAATTCTTATTATTTTACAAAATATTTCCTTTAATAATTACATGTCAATTCTGTATCCCCTAAATCTAAACAGGGATTTCTCCAGAGTTGCTTTGATTTCATTTGCTTTTCACCAACTATCTTCCTTACTTATAAAGAGTAAAAATACTTTAATTATAAAGTAGATCATTTATGAATTTCCCCATTCAAGTGCCTGGATAAATTCCTCTTCAGTGAAAGACACCATCTTGGCAGCTTCAATATGTATCTGCGTTTATAACAGATCAATATTGTTTTAGTATTAAGAGTAGACCACAGAACAATAGGAAATTGATAAAGGTGTGTGCATAAATATGCTATCAAATTATAAGCTCTGTTGAAATGTGTACTCGAATTCCAACAAACATATTTGAAATAATTTTTTAAAAGACCCTATCAAAACGAACTAGGGGTGGTGGAAGGGGAGGTGGGTGGGGGTGGGGGTGACTGGGTGATGGACACTGAAGTGGGCACCTGACAGGATGAGCACTGGGTGTTATTCTATATTTTGGCAAATTGAACACCAATAAAAAATAAATTTATAAAAAAAAACAAAATAAAATAAAAGCAAAGCCAACTTAAAAAATAAATAAATAAATAAATAAATAAATAAATAATAATAAAAGACCCTATCAAAGGCAGCCTCGGTGACTCAGCGGTTTAGCGCCGCCGCCTTTGGCCCAGGGTGGGATCCTGGGGACCCAGGATCAAGTCCCATTTCGGGCTCCCTGCAGGGAGTCTGCTTCTCCCTCTGCCTGGTCTCTCTCTCTATGTCTCTCATGAATAAATAAACTTTTAAAAGACCCTATCAAAAAGGAAAATTAGATACCAATGTCCCTGATTAGCATGGATGTCAAAATACTCACCAAGAAGAGGATGCGGAGAAAAGGGAACCCTCTTACACTGTTGGTGGGAATGTGAAATGGTGCAGCCATTCTGGAAAACTGTGTGGAGGTTCCTCAAAGAGTTAAAAATAGACCTGCCCTACGACCCAGCAATTGCACTGTTGGGGATTTACCCCAAAGATACAGATGCAATGAAACGCCAGGACACCTGCACCCCGATGTTCATAGCAGCAAAGTCCACAATAACCAAACTGTGGAAGGAGCCTCGGTGTCCATCGAAAGATGATGGATAAAGAAGATGTGGTTTATGTATACAATGGAATATTCCTCAGCCATTAGAAACGACAAATACCCACCATTTGCTTCAATGTGGATGGAACTGGAGGGTATTATGCTGAGTGAAGTAACTCAATCGGAGAAGGACAAACATTATATGGTCTCATTCATTTGGGGAATATAAGTAATAGTGAAAGGGAATAGAAGGGAAGGGAGAAGAAATGGGTAGGAAATATCAGAAAGGGAGACAGAACATAAAGACTCCTAACTCTGGGAAATGAACTAGGGGTGATGGAAGGGGAGGAGGGCGGTGGGGGGGTGAATGGGTGACGGGCACTGAGTGGGCACTTGACGGGATGAGCACTGGGTGTTATTCTGTATGTTGGCAAATTGAATACCAATAAAAAAAAAAATTGGTTCCTCAGCGTCAGACAACAAAAAGCAATAAACGGTATGCCCAAATGGCAAAGAAGAAGTTAAACTCTGACTCTTCAGAGGTGACAAGATGCTGTGTATGAAGAACCCAAAAGACTCCACCCTAAAATTGCTAGAACTCTTACAGCAATTCAGCAATGTGGCAGGATATAAAATCAATGCACAGAAATCAATTGCATTTCTAAATTGTACACTAACAATGAGGCTGAAGAAAGAGAAATTAAGGAATCGATCCCATTTTCAATTGTGCCAAAATCTGTAAGACACCCAGGAATAAACCTAACCAAAGAGGTAAAGGATCTATACTCTAAAAACTACAAAAAGCTTATGAAATAAATTGAAGAAAATATAAAGAAATGGAAAACACTTCATGCTCACGGATTGGAAGAATAAATATTGTGAAAATGTCTATGCTACCCAGAGCAATTTACACATTCAATGCAATCCCTATCAAAATACCATGAGCTTCAGCGGTTTAGCGCCTGCCTTTGGCCCAGGGCGTGATCCTGGAGTCCCAGGATCGAGTTCCGCATCGGGCTCCCGGCATGGAGCCTGCTTCTCCCTCCTCCTGTGTCTCTGCCTCTCTCTCTCTCTATGTCTATCATAAATAAATAAATATATATATATATATATTTAAAAAAATACCATGAGCTTCCTTCACAAATAATCTTAAGATTTGTTTAGAACCAGAAAAGATTCCAAATAGCCAGAGCGATGCTGAGAAAGAATACCAAACCTGGGTATCACAATGTTCTCATATCACATCATATCATATCATAATATAGCTACTTTACAAGGCTGTGATCATCAAGACAGTACACTACTGGCACAAACACATACACATAGATCAATGAAACAGAACAGAGAACCCAGAAATGGACCCTCAACTCTATAGTCAAGTAATATATTCAACAGAGCAGGAAAGAATGTCCAATGGAAAAAAAGTCTCTTCAACTAACGGTGTTGGGAAAAGTGGACGGCAACATGCAGAAGAATGAAACTGGACCACTTTCTTACACCATACACAAAAATAAACTTAAAATGGATGAAAGATCTAAATGTAAAATAGAAATCCATCAAAATCATACAGGAGAACACAGGAAACAACCTTTTTGGCCTCAGCTGCAGCAACTTTTAGAAGATGTGTCTAAAGGCAAGGAAAACAAAAGGAAAAATGAACTATTGGGACTTCGTCAAGATAAAAAGCTTCAGCACAACAAAGGAAACAGTTGAAAAAACTAAAAGGCAACCTACAGAATGGGAGAAGATATTTGCAAGTGACAAATCAGACAAAGGGCTAGTATCCAAAATCTATAAAGAACTTATCAAACTCAACACCCAAAAAACAAAAATTCCAGTCAAGAAATGGGCAGAAGACCTGGACAGATATTTCTCCAGAGCAGACCCACACATGGCCAACAGACACATGAAAAATGCTCCGCATCACTTCCCATCAGAGAAATACAAATCAAACCCCTCAGGCCTCTCAGAACAGCTAAAGCGAACAACTCTGGAAACAACAGATGTTGGTAAGGATGTGAAGGGGAACCGTCTTACACTGTTGGTGGGAATGCAAACTGGTGAAGCCACTCTGGAAAAACAGTGTGGAGGTTCCCTCTAGTTAAGTTAAAAATAGAGCTACCCTCTGACCCAGCAATTGCACTACTGGGTATTTATCCAAAGGATACAAACATTGATTTGAAGGTGCATATGCACCACAATGTTTATAGCAACAATGTCTACAATGGCCAAACTATGGGAAGAGCTGAAATATCCATCAACTGATGACTGGAAAAAGAAGAAGTGAGATAGATGATATAGAAATAGATATATTTATATAGATATATAACGGAATATTACTCAGCCACTAAAAATGAATACTTACCATTTACATCAACATGGATAGAACTAGAGGGTATTATGCTAAGCAAAATAAGTCAGTCAGAGAAAGACAAATACCATCTGATTTCACTCATATGTGGAATTTAAGAAATAGAACAAATGAACATTGGGGAAGGGAAGGAAAAATAAGATAAAAACAGAAAGGGAAAAAAACATGAGAGACTCTTAACTATAGGAAACAAACTGAGGGCTGCTGGAGGGGAGGTGGGGGAGGATGGGGTAATTGGGTCATAGACATTAGGAGGGCACTTAATGTAATGAACACTGGATGTTATAAGCAACTGATGAATCACTGACCTCTACCACTGAAACTAATTATATAGTATTTGCTAACTAAATTGAATTCATTTTTTAAAGATTTTTTATTTATCTATTTATTCATGAGAGACACAGAGAGAGAGAGAGAGAGAGAGAGAGAGAGGCAGAAACACAGGCAGAGTGAGAAGCAGGCTCCATGCAGGGAGCCCAATGTGGGACTCCAGGATCACGCCCTGGGCTGAAGGCAGGCACCAAACTGCCAAGCCACCCAGGGATTCCCCTAAATTGAATTTAAATTAAAAAATTTTTAAGAGAAAAGAAAAGCAGGTCTCCAGACCGCAACATCAGCATTTTCTGGCAGTCTATTAAAAAGCATTTATTAGTCCCCAGTCAGGCCTATGGAATTGAATCTGCAGTTCAACAAGATTTCTGGCTATGTACATATGCCTTAAAGCTTGCGAAAATGTTCTAGACAGCAAGTACTAAAGAAGCTTAAGATGTCAAGGGTTGACCAGTGACATACAGGATTCAATGCCAGACGACAACCTTTTGGCGCCTGCCTTTGGCCCAGGGCACGATCCTGGAGACCCAGGATCGAATCCCACGTTGGGCTCCCGGTGCATGGAGCCTGCTTCTCCCTCTGCCTGTGTCTCTGCCTCTCTCTCTCTCTCTGTGACTACCATTAAAAAAAAAAAAAAAAAAAATATATATATATATATATATATATATATATAGTTTAAAAAAAAAAAGAAAATTGTTCTGTTAGTTTCTCTAAAAGTGCATGATTTCCTGGTTGTTTTATTTGCATTTAAGGAAGTCATTAGTGAAAACCTCATGTTGCTTATTTGCAAAAATATGGAAGATACAAAGCTTTTGGGAGCAGGTCTAGCGGTACCAACCAACTTTCCATACTTACCCATTTTACAAGTATTCCACACTCTGCCATTGGGAGTAAAAGCTGCTACAGCCAGCCTTGACACAAATTTGGCAACATGTATCACAACCTCAACAATGATCAGTCAACATCTGTCATTTCTGCCAGCCCACTGCCTGCCTTTAGGTAGCAAAATCACCTTTTCTTTTTAAAAAAAAGATGAATGGATAAAGAAGATGTGGTTTATGTATACAATGGAATATTACTCAGCCATTAGAAACGATAAATACCCACCATTTGCTTCCACATGGATGGAACTGGAGGGTATTATGCTGAGTGAAGTAAGTCAATCGGAGAAGGACAAACATTATATGCTCTCATTCATTTGGGGAATATAAATAATAGTGAAAGGGAATATAAGGGAAGGGAGAAGAAATGTGTGAGAAATATCCGAAAGGGAGACAGAACATAAAGACTCCTAACTCTGGGAAACGAACTAGGGGTGGTGGAAGGGGAGGAGGGCGGGGGGTGGGGGTGAATGGGTGACGGGCACTGAGGGGGGCACTTGACGGGATGAGCACTGGGTGTTATTCTGTATGTGGGCAAATTGAACACCAATAAAAAATTTATTATATAAAAAAAAAAATAAAAAATAAAAATAAAAAATATCTCCATTTTCATACTTTGATGATTAGGTAGAGCTCATCCCAACTGCTCACACCCACTCTCTGGCTCAAACATGATCCAGGTCTGACCACATGGTGTCCTCAGTGGCTGTTTTAGCAATGGTCATGTGATCTAATCAGAGCTGATCATCATCAACCCTTAGACTTGTCAGAAGGCATTCTGAGCTGGGAAAAAATAAATCAGATCATCCTTTCTACCACAGAAAGAAAATCCACCAGCCAAAGAAGAGCCACTAACAGAAAACAGAACCAAGAGATGGGAAAGAAACTGAGACAGAATTCTGAGGCCAAGAGAAGCCCTCAAGCTGCCCCCCCCACCAAATTTCTCCACTCAGGCTCTCCTCTGCTGATTTGGTTTTTGTTTTGTTTTTAAGATTTTATTCATTCATTAATTCATTCATTAATTCATTCATTTGAGAGAAAGAACACTTTAACACAAGCAGGGGGAGGGCCACAGGGAGAAGAAGAAGCAGACTCCCCACTGAGCAAGAAGCCTGACCCAGGACTCGATCTCAGGCCCCCAGGGTCATGATTTGAGCTGAAGGCAAACACTTAACTGACTCAGCCACCAGGTGCCCCTCCTCAGCTGTTTTTAAAATTGCTTTGTGGGAAGCCTGGGCAGCTCAGTGGTTGCCTTCAGCCCAGAGCATAATCCTGTAGTCTTGGGATAGAGTCCCACATCGGGCTCCCTGCATGGAGCCTGCTTCTCTCTTGGCCTATGTTCTGCCTGTCTCTCATGAATAAATAAATAAAAACTTTAAAAATAAAATAAAATTACTTTGAAAAAGCTTCCTGGGGCACCGGGGTGGCTCAGTGGTTGAGCGTCTGCCTTTGGCTCAGGACATGATCCCAGAGTCCCAGGACTGAGACCTACATCAGACTTCCCGCGGGGAGCCTGCTTCTCCCTCCGCCTATATCTCTGCCTTTCTCTGTCTCTCATGAACATATATAAATAAACTCTTAAAAAAATAAAAGGAAGAAAGGGAAAGCTTCCTGTTACTTGTAGCTGAAAGAGTACCAATTAATACTGATTAAAAAAGTAGTTGATGGGTGGAATAGGTGATGGGGATTAAGGAGTGCACTTGTTGTGATGAGCACTGGATGATGTATGGAATTACTGAATCACTGTATTGTACACCTGAAAGTAATATAAAACACTATGTTAATTATACTGGAATTAAAATAAAAACTTAATAAATAAAAAATAATCAGAGATACATATAAAGATCTATTTAAGAGATTCATTTTTATGGCCTATTTTCCTTATGCATTTTACAAATAAAATGAAACACTGATGAGGAAAAGTGCAGTATTTAGGAGAGTGAAATCACTCTATTACCATTTTGTCTATTCTTTTAAATATCTTTTTGTTCCTCCTTAATTAACATTAGATGATATTTCAAAGGGGGATTTTTTTGTTGTTGTCAACTGACAAAAAAAATAAAAGGATGCTTTCAAATCTAAGAGCTAAAGCACTACTTACATTGGCCAAAAGAAAAAAAAAAGGAAATTCAACAATAAAAGTTAACTAAATTATGACACACTAATAAAATGAAATACTATAGTGACATTAAAATCATTTTAGACTAAGAAAGATGGGAAAATGACTAATATTTCACTGAATAAAAAAGAAATTATTAAAAAAAAATCACATGGTATTAACTTAATATTTTAAACATAAATAGAACTAAGAGAGAGAGGAAAGCCTGGATGAAATATGCCAAAAATGTCAATTAAGAGTGATTCTCACTGGTGGGATTACAAATCATTTTTTAAAAATTATTTCTCTTAATTTCCAAACTTCTTGTAATTAATTAATATGCAATTTTAAAATAAGCAATAATTCATTTAGGGGACAGATTTAATATCTCTTAAAGGAACTTTTTGGCAATAGTGTTCCTATTCCAAATTCCAAAAAATTAACAAGTTAAGAATGAGAAGAATTGTTAGAATTTCTTTTTCTTAATTCTTTTACAAAATGTAAAGCAAATGTGAAAATCTGAAATTGGAAAACACCTAAACATATAATTGACATATATTAATAAATCAAGTTAAATGACCCAGATTATAACCTCTTTTACTTGGCATTTATTTTCAACAGTCATAAGCAGTCTTAATAGTCTCTTCACCTGGCTGGCTCAGTCAGTAGAGCATGGGACTCCTGGCCTTGGGGTTGTAAATTCAAGCCTCATGTTGGGTGCAGAGATTACTCAAAACAAAAAAAAATTAAAGGGCCGCCTAGGTGGCTCAATGGTTGAGCATCTGCCTCCAGCTCAGGATGTAGCCCCGAAGTCCTGGGATCGAGTCCCGCATTGGGCTCCCCACAGGGAGCCTGCTTCTCCCTCTGCCTGTGTCTCTGCCTCTGTGTGTGTGTGTGTGTGTGTGTGTGTGTGTCTCATGAATAAATAAAATTTTTAAAAAAATAAAAAATATTAAAAAATAAATAGTCCCTTAATAAATTAAATAAATAAAAAATAGTCTCATAGTCTTATAAGGCTCATCATGAAGGGTTAAACTAAGAGAGAAATGATGGCAGCTGGCAATTCCATGAGCAAGAAATAGGATTCTAAGACCACACTGAGGGAAATCTGATGAAACAGAGTAGAACAGGACCAGCCTGTGTTTTCCAGAGACATTGTTCTATACTCCACTAAGCCCTCAAAACTATTTATGTCAGCCCAATATAGCAGTAAAACCCAGTGAAGAGTATCATTTGGGTAAGCTGGCAGGTCAGATTCCAAAAGGGCAATCGTCAGAGCTGATCATAGAGGGGAAACAGGTAGGTGTGGCTACAAAATGAAGGAAAATGAAACCTAGAGGTCTAAGAAGGTTGGAGAAAGGCAGAGTGATCAGAGAACATGCGGCTGAACTAAGAAGGTGGCAAGAAGCATCAACCAGAGAAAAAAAGATGGTTTTATTTCAAGGAAAGTGAATTTTCAAACTCAAGCCCTGACTCAAAAAGTTTGCTCCAACAGACGATTTTTAGGGCAGTGAAATTATTCTGTATGATACTATAATGGTAGATACTCGTCATTATACATTTGTCAAAACCCATATGACACCAATAGTGAACCATGTTGTAAAGTATGAACTTTTGGTGATAATGATGGTGTCACTGTAGGCTCTTTAATTGCAGCAAATGTATCACTCTGGTGCCAGGTGTTAATAATGGTCTCGATGGGGCAGAGGGAGGGAATGATCTGTAGGAACTCTGTATCTCCCAACTTTGTTCAACTTTGCTGTGAACCTAAAATTGCTCTAAATGCAGTCCATTATTTTTTAAATGCTTTTTGGTTCCAAAGAACTAAACTAATTTGGCTCCCAACCTCCCCCAAATTTTTATCCTTAAAATAAGTAGGAGATGTGAATGATAGAAGCAGGTCTAAGTCCACCATCACTGTGGCCACAGAATCAATCAGTCTTCCAAGAAACAGCAAAAAATGTGATGCAGGAAAACTGAGTGGTCTGGGTCTCTACCTGGGCTGGGCTCTTCCCCACAACTAGGCTCTCCAGTCAGGAAAACTGACTGTCTTTAAATGGCCTAAAAGGAACAAAATTAACATGCCTATGACATGATACAAACCATATCACAGTCTTCCAAATCCAAATCATCATGGCAACAACAAATTTAGACCTTATCCTTAATCATGTGTTTTGCTTCTTGAGTAATGGTGATGTGCTGTGTACACCGCTTAGAGCACACCAGATGAAACCCCAAATAAGACGGAATGAATCTTGAGACTACTCTCTCCAAAAGAATCAACTCATGTGGAAGGCATTAGGATTTATCTTCTTTGAGGCTGTGTACATATTAAGTATTTCCCCTTTGCAAGCCCATCATTGTGTAAAAGTGCCAAAAGCACAACACATTATTAATAGTGAAAAAGGAAAAAAAAAACTTTTTTAAAGTTCTTTGATAGTGGGATCCCTGGGTGGTGCAGCGGTTTGGCGCCTGCCTTTGGCCCAGGGCGCGATCCTGGAGTCCCTGGATCGAGTCCCACGTCGGGCTCCCGGTGCATGGAGCCTGCTTCTCCCTCTGCCTGTGTCTCTGCCTCTCTCTCTCTCTCTCTGTGACTATCATAAATAATAAAATAAAAATTAAAAAAAAAAACATTTAAAAAAAAAAAAAGTTCTTTGATAGTGCTCCATAAATCAAGATGGAACTGCTCTCCTACTCCCTCCTACTTATTTTGTTCTTATGAACACGTTAGATAGCCTAGGTATCTAGATCTAAACTCCTCCCCACCTCACTGCCACCACATAACACTATAAAGAAATGTTTTTAAACATTTGCCTTATTTAAGGGGCACCCAGGTGGTTCAGTTGGTTAAGCCTCTGAGTCTTGATCTTGGCTCAGGTCACGATTGCAGGGTCCTGAGATTGAGCCCCCCACCACCACCCCCCCGCCGCTCCCCCCCTTGGGCTCTGCACTCAGGGTGGAGCCCACTTAAGGTTTTCTCTCTCCCTCTTCCAATGCCCCTTCCCCCCTCTAAAATTTTTAAATAAAATACTAAGTAAATAATTGCTTTGTTTTTCTGGAGTAATTTCAAAGTATAACTACCTCACTGCTATAAAATGTGCAGTTAAAGCTACCGCTTTAATTTTCAAACACTCTGAAACCCATATTTTCAAGAGTTTTGGAATGAAGTTTTATGTTTCAACAGATCTAAATTTAGTTCTCTTCCAGGAAAAAAAAGGCAAAGAGGTTGGAGGAAGATCAAGATTAAAATACTCTGATTGCACATTTTGACAAAATCCTTCAAATTTCTCAATATATACATCCGCTGACTGAGCAATTCCACATCTAGGAATTTTTCACAAATATATTTGTATATTCACATCAATGTGTACATAAAATGATATCCACTGCTGCATCATCTATACCAATAAAAACTGGAAACAACCTAATGTCTATGAATTGTTTAAATAAATAATGTACTTGCCATATTATGTACCAATTTTTCTAAACGAGGTTGATGTATCTATGTTTTGCTATGAAAAGAGGTCCATCGTATACTGTTCAGTGGGAAAAGGCAAATTCCAGAACAATTTTAATGACTTGTCTGGATGAGAATTTAGCACCCAACTTGCCTCAAGCTCCACGAGACAGCCAAGCCTGCACTTCGAAGTCCGACGCTAGGGAGCCTCCAAGAAGCCTTCTCTGCTCCTGCCCGCAGCAAGCTCCGCGAAGCAGCCGCTGGAGAGCACAGGCGCGGCCGCGTCCTCGGGCTCCCGGGCCGAGCCGAGCCCCGCGCCGCCCCGCCCCGCCCCGCGCCGCCCCTGCGGCCGCCCCGCCCCGCCCCTGCGGCCGCCCAGCTTTCGTTTCCCACAGAACAGAAAGCGAAACTCAGCGGGCGGCTGGCTGCGCCGGCGGCCTCCGCGCGTGGGGGAGGCTCGGGGGCCGGCGACGCCCCGCCCCCCGGGGGCTCGGGGAGCCCGGGAGCCACACGCGTTCCCTTGTCAGGATGCGTGCTGCTGGGGGGGGGATGTGAGCTGGGGCAGCCGCTCCGGAAAACTGTGCGGGTTCCTCAAAGAGTGAAAAATAGACCTGCCCTACGACCCAGCAATTGCACTGTTGGGGATTTACCCCAAAGATACAGATGCAGTGAAACGCCGGGACATCTGCACCCCGATGTTCATAGCAGCAATGTCCATAATAACCAAACTGTGGAAGGAGCCTCGGTGTCCATCGAAAGATGAATGGATAAAGAGGATGTGGTTTATGTATACAATGGAATATTACTCAGCCATTAGAAACGACAAATACAAAAAAAAAAAAAAGAAAGAAAGAAAGAAAGAAATGACAAATACCCACCATTTGCTTCAATCGGAGAAGGACAAACAGTGTATGTTCTCATTCATTTGGGGAATATAAATAATAGTGAAAGGGAATATAAAGGAAGGGAAAAGAAATGTTGGGAAATATCAGGAAGGGAGACAGAACATAAAGACTCCTGACTCCGGGATTCGAACTAGGGGTGGTGGAAGGGGAGGGGGGCGGGGGGTGGAGAGGAATGGGTGACGGGCACTGAGGTGGACACTTGACGGGATGAGCACTGGGTGTTATTCTGTATGTTGGCACATTGAACACCAATAAAAAATAAATTTATAAAAATAAATAAATAAATAAATAAGATCTGTGCTGTGCTTGCGGTCCTTGCGGCCCTTGCCCTTTTCCTGCCCTTTGTCCAGGAATACAGGGGTCTCTTTTTTGCCACTTTGGGATCCTGGTAATTAGGATGCGCCTTACAGTCGTTTGTCACATTTTGTCTTTCATTATCACAAAATCATGCATCGTGAACTCGATGGCTGTAGGTTCACTGAGATGTGGCGCCCAGGACGACGTCTTTGTGCTGTGTCCTGCTGCCACTCTGAGAAGCCAGCAGAGGACAGACATGGGACAGTGGGAAAAGGAGGAAAGAAGTCAACTATTTACTTCTCCTTAAAACTTAGGGTGGCGAGATCTAACAAGATGGTGCTCTTTGAACGCACTGGTTGACATTTCTCAAAACTAGGCAAGAAAGAGGGTTTTTTTTTTTTTTCATTTGTTTTTATTGAAGTTTGATTTACCAACGTATAATATAACACCCAGGGCTCATCCCATCAAGTGCCCTCCTCAGTGCCCGTCACCCATTACCCCATCCCCCACCCACCTCACCTTCCACAACCCTTTGTTTGTTTCCCAGAGTTAGGAGTCTCTGGTGGTTTGTCTCCCTCTCATTTTTCCCACTCAGTTACTCTCCTTCCCTTATAATCTCTTTATATTCCCCGTATGAGTGAAACCATATGATTGTCCTTCTCCCACTGACTTACTTCACTCAGCATAATACCCTCCAGTTCTATCCATTTTGAAGCAAACGGTGGGTATTCATCTCTTCTGATGGCTGAGTAATAATCCATTGTATACATAGACCACATCTTCTTTATCTATTCATCTGTCAAAGGACATGGAGGCTTCTTCCACAGTTTGGCTATTGTGGACATTGCTGCTAGAAACATCGGGGTGCAGGTATCCCCGTGTTTCACTACATCTGTATCTTTGGGGTAAATACTGCAAGAAAGAGTTTAAATTGAACCTGAGTAATAATTGTTTCAAAATAAAGTTTGGGCCCTGAGAAGTATTTTCTGTAGCTTGCACGGTGTCACTGAAAATTGCAAATGGATTTCGTTCTCTTTTCCCTTTTTAATTTAAAGCGCAAGACAAAAAAGCCACACCTAAGTGCTAAAATTGAAATTCTGCCTAAAAATTTGGTCAGAGAGGAAGAAGCTTGGCTGACTTTATGGAATTATCTAGTTATTCTCCTTAGAGAAAAGTTAATTGTCAAAAATGATGAACAATTTATAGAACCTGATGCTAATTTTTGTTCTAGGAAAAGGACGGACTTTGTTGCATGGGATAGGGGCAAGTGATGTTTTAAGAAAAAGGAAAAATGGGCAGCCCAGGTGGCTCAGCAGTTTAGCGCCGCCTTCAACCCAGGGCCTGATCCTGGAGATCCGGGATCCAGTCCCACTTCAGGCTCCCTGCATGGAGCCTGCTTCTCCCTCTGCCTGTGTCTCTGCCTCTCTTTCTCTCTCTCTCTCTCTCTCTCTCTCTCTCTCTCTCTCTCTCTCCTCTGTGTGTCTCATGAATAAATTTTAAAAAAAAGAAAAAGGAAAAAATCAATGACTAATAAAGTACATAATTGGTAGTTCTTTCCATAGCTCATTTGTCCACAAACACATCTATTTTCAGGTGACCGGTTTGCTTTTTCTCTCCACAACTTGTCTATTTTCCTCTGCATTTTATCAAGATGTGCTTTTTTATTTTAAATTTTATTTTATTTTGCATGGTTCCTAAAACAAATTATACATTTGCTTTTCAGGTATATAGATTGAATCTCTCTCATAGAATTCCTTTGGGTAAACAAACATATTCTCTTAAGAAGAAGTGAGTGGAGATAAATTGAAGCTGTCAAACAGAACTCTTAAGTTTCAATTTCCTGGCATGGATGACAGGGTGGAACTAAAACAGAGTACTGGTTAACATCTATTACCTTTCCTAAATTATTCTGTATCCTCTGGCAATTTATTGCCTTAATGGAGGACTCTTTAAACCAAATATTTTAGGGATCCCTGGGTGGCCCAGCGGTTTGGCGCCTGCCTTTGGCCTGGGCATGATCCTGGAGACCAGGGATCGAATCCCACGTCGGGCTCCCGGTGCATGGAGCCTGCTTCTCCCTCTGCCTATGTCTCTGCCTCGCTCTCTTTCTTTCTTATTTATGATTTATCATAAATAAATAAAATTTAAAAAATAAATCAAATATTTTATATTTGGAAAATAAACAGAGAAGTTACAAAAATATTACAATACCCCATATACTCTTTACTTAGTATTCACGTTGCAGCACAGTTGCTTAATTACTTTTCCCTCTTGTGTACACACACGCACATACACACACCCTGTATATATTTTACATCAGTGTTGTTTGTTTGCTGAACTATTTGGGAGGAAATTGCATATCAAGATTCACCACCCCTAGATAATCCAAAGTATTTCCTAAGATCAAAGAAATTTTCTTACGTAAAGCAAGGGCAATTGTCAAAATCTGGAAATTTAATATTGATACAATACAATTTTCTAATGTATACAGTAAATATTTAAATGTTGCCAATTATCCCAACTTATCCTTTATATTAACTCTTTTTTACCTGTAGAGAATCCAAGCCATAATATTATTCATTTGGGTTTTTTATTATTAAATGTTATATTTTGAGATAATTGTAGAGTCACAGTACATGTAGAAATACAGCAGAGAAATTTCACTTTTCTCATCCTGTAAAACTATGGCATACGTCAAAACCACAGTATTGACACCCATGCAGTCAATGTCAGTACAGAATGTTTCCATCAACACAAGAATCCCTCATGTTGGGACACCTGGGTGGGTCAGTGGTTGAGCGTCTGCTTTCGGCTCAGGGCATGATCCTGGGGTGCTGGGACTGAGTCCCACATCGGGCTCCCTGCAGGGAGCCTGCTTCTCCCTCTGCCTGTGTCTCTGCCTCTCTATCTCTCATGAATAAATAAATAAATAAAATCTTTTTAAAAATTCCTCATGTTGCACTTTTATATCCACACCTAATTCCTTCCTGCCCTGCCTTCTCCTCATCTGGTATTACTCATCTGTTCCCCTTTTCACTACTTTGTCATGTATTTGGAATCACACAGTATGTAAACTTTTGGAATAGTTCTTTTTTCACACAGTATAATTCTCTGAAGACATATCCAGATTATTGAGTATATCAATACTTTGTTCCTTTTTATTGCTGAGTAGTATTCCATGGTACCACAATTTGTTTAATGATCCATATGTTGAAGAATATCTAGATTATATCCAGAATTTTTATAGGTTTCAGAGGTAGAATTCAGTGATTCATCAGTTGCATATAACACCCAGTGCTCATTTCATCAAGTGACCTGCTTAATGCCCATCACCCAGTTACCCAATCCTCCCACCCACCACCCCTCAATTTGTTCCCTAGAATTAAGAATCTCTTATGGTTTACTTCCCTCTCTGTTTTTATCTTATTTTATTTTTCCTTCCCTTCCCCTATGTTCATCTGTTTTGTTCCTTAAATTCCACATGAATGAGATCAGAAGTTAGGCGTCTTTCTCTGACTTATTTTGCTTAGCATAATACCCTCTAGTTGCATCCACATCCTTGCAAATAGCAAGGTTTCATTCTTTTGGATGGCTGAGTCATATTCCTTTGTGTTTATATACACCAGTTCTTCTTTATCCAGTCATCTCTCCATGAACAACTGGGCCCTTTCCATACTTTGGCCATTGTAGATATTGCTGCTACAAACATTGAGGTGCAGTGCCCCTTCCAATCACTATGCTGTATCCTTTGGAAAAAATACCTATAGTGCAATTGTTGGGTCATATGGTAGCTCTATTTTTAATCTTTTGAGAAACTTCCATACTATTTTCCAGAGTGGCTGCACCAGTTTGCATTCCCACCAACAGTGCAAGAGGGTTCCCCTTTCTCCACATTCTCTTCAACATTTGTTGTTTCTTGTCTTGTTAATTTTAGCCATTCTCAGCAGTATGAAGTGGCATCTGATTGCGGTTTTAATTTGTATTTCCCTGATGCCAAGTGATGTGGAGCAGTTTTTCATGTGCTTGTTGGCCATATGTAGGTCTTCACTGGAGAAATATCTATTCATGTCTTCTGCCCATTTCTTGACTGGTTTTTTTTGGGGGGGGGGGTGTTGAGTTTGGTAAGTTCCTTACAGATCTTGGGTACTAGCCCTTTACTGATAAGTCATTTGCAATTATCTTCTCCCATTCTGTAGGTTTTCTTTTGGTTTTGTCTACTCTTTCCTTTGCTGTGCTGAAGCTTTTTATCTTAATGAAATCCTAATAGTTCATTTTTGCTTTTGTTTCCTTTGCCTCTGGAGATGTGTCTTACAAGAAGTTGCTGCACCTAAGGTCAAAAAGTTTGTTGCCTGTGTTCTTCTCTAAGATTTTGATGATTCCCTGTCTCACATTTAGATCTTTCATCCATTTTGAGTGTCTCTTTCTGTGTGGTGTAAGAGAATGGTCCAGTTTCATTCTTTTCATCCATTTTGAGTGTATCTTTGTGTGTGGTGTAAGAGAATGGTCCAGTTTCATACTTCTGCATGTGGCTGTCCAATTTTCCCAACATCATTTATGGAAGAGACTGTCCTTTTCCCATTGGATATTCTTTCCTGCTTTGTTGACTATTAGTTGCCTATAGAGTTGAAGTCCATTTCTGGGCTCTCTATCCTGTTCCATTGATCTATGTGTCTGTTTTTGTGCCAGGACCACACTTGATGGTGCCCAAGAAATGGGCACATCTTGATCACAGCTTTGTCATACAGCTCGAAGTCCAGCATTGTGATGCCCCTGGCATTGGTTTTCTTTTTCAACATCCTTTTGGCTATTCGGGGTCTTTTCTGGTTCCATAAAAAATTTAGGATTATTTGATCCAGGTCTGTGAAAAATCCTACTTGGTCCTGGTAAACAATACTTTAATGTACTGTTGGATCCTCTTGGCTAGTATCTTGGTGAGAATTTTTACATCCATGTTCATCAGGGATATTAGTCCCTGATATTCCCCTTTTTGGTGGGGTCTTTGCCTGGTTTTGGGACAAGGGTGATGCTGGCCTCATAGAATGAGTTTAGAAGTTGTCCTTCCATTTCTATATTTTGAACTGTTTCATAAAAATAGGTATTAATTCTTCTGTTAAGTCCGTCCTGTCCAGTATGTCATTCAAAGCCCTGTTCAGTATGTCAAAGGACACACATTCAAAGTGTGTCCTTGTTGATCTTCTGCTTAGATAATCTGTCCATTGCTGTGAGCAGGTGCTAAAATCCCCTACTATTATTACATTATTACCTAGGAGTTTCTTTAATTTTGTTATTAATTGGTTTATATGATTGGCTGCTGCCAAGTGAGAGGCATAAATATTTACAATTACTAGATCTTGTTGGACAGGCCCTTTTATTATGATATAGTGTCCTTCTTCATGTCTCATTACAGTCTTTGGTTTAAAATCTAGTTTATCTGACATAAGGATGGCTACTCCAGTTTTCTTTGGATGTCCATTGTCATGATAAATTGTCCTCCACCCCCTCACTTTCAATCTGGAAGTGTCTGTGGGTCAAAATGGGTCTCTGGGCAGCCCGGTGGCTCAGCGGTTTAGCGTCACCTCCAGCCCAGGGTGTGATCCTGGAGACCCTGGATCGAGTCCCACGTCAGGCTCCCTGTATGGAGCTTGCTTCTCGCTCTGCCTGTGTCTCTGTCTCTGTCTTTGTCTCTCTCGCTCTCACTCTGTCTCTCTCATGAATAAAAAAAATTAAAAATCTTATAAAATGAGTCTCTTGTAAGCAGCATCACCATGGGTCTTGTGTTTTTATCCATTCTGATACCCTATGTCTTTTGATTGGAGTATTTAATCCATTTACATCCAGAGTAATTATTGAAAGATATGAAGTTAGTGCCATTGTATTACCTGTAAAGTTGCTGTTTCTCTAGATTATCTCTGTTCCTTTCTGGTCTTTGTTGCTTTTGGGCTCTCTCTTCACTCAAAGGATTCCCCTTCAATAATTCTTGTAGGGCTGGTTTAGTGTTCACAAATTCCTCTAGTTCTTGTTTGTCCTGGAAACTCTTTATCCACTCTGTATTCTGAATGACAGCCTTGTTGGATAAAGTATTCTTGGCTGCATATTTTTCCCATTTAGCATGTTGACTGTATCATGCCAGTCCTTTTTGTCTCGCTGGATCTCTGTGGATAGGTCTGCTGCCAACCTTCTGTTTCTACCCTTGTGGGTTAAGGACCTGTTGTCCTGAGCTGCTTTCAGGGTTTTCTCCCCATCTTTGAAATTTGAAAGCTTCACTCTTATATGTCGATGTTGATTTATTTTTATTGATTTTGAGGGGGGTTCTCTGTGTCTCCTGGATTTGAATGCCTATTTCCTTCCCCAGATTAGGGAAGTTCTCCATTATAATTTGTTCAAATAAAACTTCTGCCCCACTCATTCTCTCTTCCTTCTCTCCTCCTTCTCTTCTGGGACCCCTATTATTTGAATATTATTTCACTTTATGGAATCCTGATTTCTCAAATCCTGCCTTCATGATCTGGTAGTTGTTTTCCTCTCTTTTTCTCAGATTCTTCATTCTCCATCATTTTGTCATCTATAGTCCTGACTCTCTTTTTTGCTTCCTTTATCCTAACCGTTAGAGCATCTCTGTAATAGCATTTTTAATTTTGGCCTGATTAGAGACTTTTATTTCTGCATTAAGGAATTCTTTACTCTCCTATATACTTTTATCAAGCCCAGCTACATCTTTATAACCATTGTTGTGAATTCTAGTTCTGACATCTTACTTACACCCATATTGATTAAATCCCTGGCAGTGGGTACTCCCTCCTGTTTTCTTTTGGGGTGAGTTTCTCCATCCTGCCATTATGTCTAGAAAAATAGAAGAAAGAAAGAGAAAAAGACAACAGTAACAACAACAATGGAAAAAGAACAAAACAAACCTGAAAAAGGAAAAAGAAAAATCAAACAAAAAACAAAGCAGAACAAAACAAAAAACTAGATCCTAGGTGTATTTGGTCTGCTTGTTAATAGAAACTAGATCCCAAAATAGGAAAGAAAGAAAAACTTACATATGTACAAAAAGAAAATGTAATGAAAGGAAACCAAAAATAATATGTATATAACACATATATAAAAATTAAAATTAAAAATTGATAAAATAAGAAAATAGCTGAAAAAAAAATACTGGAAGACTAAAGAATTTTAAAACCACAGTTGCTATATACTGTTTTCCCCAAGAGCTGAAGCTTTGCAGTTTCTTTCAAAAGTCAACTTGGTGCTAAACAGTTGTTCCTGCTGGTCCTTTAGGGATCTCACAGGTGTCCTCATCCTGATGGTAATGGGCCTCCGTTGCCAGAGAGCTGGGCTCAGTGTAAAGGGCTCTGAATTGCACTATATGGTGCTGTTTTGCTCTCTGAAGCCTTTCAGCACCAATGGACAGGATTACAGGTCATCCACCTGAGATCTCATCCTAGAATTGAAAGTTCGCATGACTCACTCTTCAGTGAGCCCTCACAGAAAAGCAGTCAGTCACTCATCAACCTGGTTTCTGTCCTAACTCTGTATTCACCCAACCTGTGATTGAGCATTTTTATCTCAGGCACATGACTGAGTTTCAGGACTCCAAATTTTATGTACTTCTTGAAACTGTGCCATTCCTCCCTGGAGAGAGAAGGAGGTTTTGCCCTGCTTCTGTCTTTTGCTGGGCCCTCCTAGAGAGTAGTCATCTGACCAGCAGTGGCTTACTATGGCAACACTAAGTGGAAATCCAACACCTAGACTCACTGCTTTCAGCCAGATTCCCTGCACCAATGCTTGGGAACTCAGACATCCTCATTCTTTTTGTGACCCTGGGATCCTGAGACCATACTGTCCCACTTGGGATTCCACCCTACTTCACCACTTGTGCACCTTTAACCCAAGGACAGACCCAACTTTTAGACTTTTAGATGGTTCAATATTCAAAAGTCAATGTAATCCACCATATTAGCAGGCTGAAGAAGAAAATCACATGATCATATCAACTGATGCAGAAAAAGCAGTTAACAAAATTCAATTCCTAATTATGACTTAAAACTCTTAGAGAACTAGAAATAGAGGTATATATATATATATATATATATATATATATATATATATATATAAAACCCCATATATAGCATTTTCAAAGTAACAAAACTATGGAGATGGGAAACAAATTAGTGATTTCCAATGGTTAAAGGTTAAGGGAGGAGGATGAGTAGGAATACAAGGGAGTAGCAGGAGAGAGGTCTTTGTGGTGATGGAACAGTTCCTTATCTTGACTGGAGTGGTAATTACACAAATCTATGTATGTGACAAAGTGACATAGAGATATGCCCACAAATGGTGTCAACGTCAATTTCCCAAATTTGATATTATGTAAAATAAAATACAATTGCTGGAGGAAACTGGGTAAACCTCTCTGTACCATTTTTGCAACTTCTCATGAATCTCTGTCTCACAATAAAGATTTTTTTTTTAAAGAAAAAAAATACTTTTTAAGAAAAAGCAATGGGCATTTTTATTGCATTACGTTAAATTTATAAATTAACTCAAGGAGAATAATGTGTTACTATCCAATAATAAGGAATATATTTAAATTTGCTTGTCTATTTTTGCATCTTTGAATTTAAAGTTTTCTCATAAAAGCTTCTGTTTCTAGTTGATTTGTTATTTCTAAGTATTTTTTTTTGTTTCTGCTGTTAATGGAGGAGTCCAGTAACCAATTATTGTATTTGCTAAATCAAGCCTATTAATTCTTGGAAGTTAATTTAATACCCTGCTACCATACTGACATATTTGAAGTTAGTCATAGAATAGGGCTTTCCAAATGTACCATCATATCATCTACAAATAGAAATAGTTTTACTTCTTCGTTTCCAACTATTATTCTTCTATTTTCCCTCATTTAAATGTATTAGCGAATCTTCCCAGTACAATTTAAATAGTAGCAGAGATCCTAGGCATTCTGTATCCCTGCCTTATTCTTGATCTTAGTGAAATGCCTTATTATTTCCCCACTAAGATGCAAGCTTCAAGACTGATGGAATTCCTAATATTGAACTATGGTTGAATTCCTAGAATAAATCCCACTTGGTTATGCTATATTTTTCAATGTATGAATTCTATTTGATAGTATTTTACTAATGATTTTTGCATTTGCATTTATAAGGAAGACCATTTTATGTTTTTATTTCTTCCCCTCCCACTGTAAAATAATGGAACCTGCTTAGAGAGTATGTTTTCAGAGGGGGGGGGAGCACCTGGGTGGAGTAGTCAGTTAAGCATCTGACTCTTGGTTTTTGCTCAGGTTGTGATCTCAGGATTGTGAGATGGAGCCCTGCATTGGGCTCCACACTCAGAGTGGAGTCTCCCAGAGATTCTTTCTCCCTCTTCCTCTGCCCCTCCCAATTGTGCACTCTCTCTCTCTAAAATAAATAATTAAATCTTAAAAAAAAAAAAAAAAGAACATGGGGATCCCTGGGTGGCTCAGCGGTTTAGCACCTGCCTTGGTTCTGCCCAGGGCGTGATCTTGGAGTCCCGGGATCGAGTCCCACATTGGGCTCCCTGCGTGGGGCCTGCTTCTCCCTCTGCCTGTGTCTCTGCCTCTCTCTCTTTCTCTCTGTGCCTCTCATGAATAAAAAAATAAAATCTTTATAAATAATAAAATGAAATAAGTAAAAAATTAAAAAAATTTAAAAAGAACAGTAAAGCAGAGTCAGAAAGGTTAAAAGTATAATTGGAAGTGTTTGAAGGTATTAGCACTTGGGGAAGGTGGCAAAAGTGATTGTATTAGACTATATTAAGTAAAAGACTCATAATCTATTTATTCATGAGAGATGCAGAGAGAGAGACATAGGAAGAGGGAGAAGCAGGCTATTCACAGGGAGCCCAATGCAGGACTCCATCCTAGGACCCTGGGATCACACCCTGAGCCCAAGGCAGACACTGAACTACTGAGCCACCTAGGCATCCCATGGACTCAAAAGAAAGAAAGAAAGAAGAAGAAAGAAAAAGAAAGAAAGAAGGAAGAAAGAAAGAAAGAAAGAAAGGAAGGAAGGAAAGAAAGAAAGAAGAAAGAAAGAAAGAAAGAAAGAAAGAAAGAAAGAAAGAAAGAAAGAAAGAAAGAAAAAAGAAAGAAGAAAGGAAGAAAGAAGAAAGGAAGGAAGGAAGGAAGGAAGAAGGAAGAAAGAAATCAGGGCAGAAAACTAAAGAGAATTTCACTAGAAATTCTTTGGAATTTCTTTGGATTTTTCTAAATTCCTGGGATAAAGTATTTAAAAAGTAATTTTAAAAATGCCTTTTTTTTTTCTTTTGGTAAATGAGAGTGACTTGGAAATCCCTTAGAGCTGGTGTTAGGATTCAAGAGCCTGGATAATCCAGACTCAGTGAGCTAAACAAGCAACCAGCGAAAGGCTGTTGTACAATTGTCTTATCTGCATCTGCCAAATTTGTTTTACAATCTTAAGAAGACTCTTCCTAATCCCCTGCTAGAGAAAGAATTATGAAGATACCTATCTCAGGGAATGGTACAGAATCAGCCACTTTCCTATTTACCCTCTTTGAAGGGATACTTAATTACAGTTCTAAAATTAAATAATCCTACTTCATGACTAGAGTCATAAAAGTTGAGTGGGGCTGGAGGTACCCAATCCCATGATTGGACAGACTTAACCAAATGAAGAAAAATAGAAAAGAAATGAGAAAATACATCCAAAGGCTTTGTATATCATCCGTCAAACTTTCCTGCAGCCCTATCCTCCTTTATTCATATCTCTTAAACATCACTTCTGTGACTTTGCCATTACTGTTAATTTAACCTAATTCACATAAATCTAGAGGAAAGGAATACATCATAAGTGATTTACCACAGCCCTAAACCCTGGCCTTGAGAGTGTGTTATTTTCTCCCTAATTAGGTCATATATACCAAGGAATTCCTTTGAGGCTTATCTGAAATCATGGGCAGATCTCTCAACTTCCATCAAGAGAGAATATGCCCCTTCCTGATCTCTTGACCTTAATTCTCTAATACAATTCTCTAATAAATTTGTCTATGCATATGCTTATGGGACTTGATACAGGAATGATCCTCAGAGTGTTATATGTAACTAATAAATTATTGAACAGTACATCTGAAACTAACAATATGTTGGCTAATTGAGATTGAATCTTTACAAAAAGGAATGATCCTCAGGCAAGGGAGGTCATAATGGACAGCAGATCTGGACTTCCTTTTTTTCTTTTTAGCACCATGATCACTTTCATGGAAGAGCAAAAAAGTATGGTCTATCTAAAAACAATCCTCTAGAAGTGATTAGCATTACTTCTTACCTAATCTTCCTTTCAGCATTTTATTCTGTTTTTCTCAGGGCTTCAAAAAAATATACAATAAAAATTAGGGAAAATCAACAATTAACAAGATGTACATTTAATACACAAGGACCTACTATGGTCCCAATCCTGGGTATCTTAACAATAATAGTTATTTAAGAACAGCTTTTTTGTTTTCTAAAATCCTACCAGAGCTGACTACTTCAGGAAAGAGATGCATTAACTCATCTTCTCTTTTGTAAATGTTATGGGCTTTTGCTTCTCCCCCATCCATCATTTTGTGAAGCAACAGTTGGAACTGGGGCACAGATACCAAGGCATAGAAATGGTGTAGGGTAGACAATAGATCTGGTAGTCCCTGCTATCTGAGTTCTCTTACTTTGTGCAACATGTTAACTCTGCTTGTAGTTTCTTCTATAAAATGAGCAGAATATCCATTTTGAGATTGTTGGGAAGATTAGAGTTAAGGTATACATGTATATAAAGTATAATATATTGGGGCAGCCCTGGTGGCTCAGTGGTTTAGCGCCACCTTCCGCTGGTGGTGTGATCCTGGAGACCCGGAATCGAGTCACCTGTCCGGCTCCCTGCGTGGAGCCTGCTTCTCCTGCTGCTTGTGTCTCTGTCTCTGTCTCTGTCTCTCTCTGTGCCTCTCTTGAGTAAATAAATAAAATCTTTAAAAAAAAATAGTATATCGTACTTAAAACCTATATTTCACATAGAGAAAAACCTAAACTCCTTACCATGGTCTACATAGGCCAAATATGCTCTGGGCCCAGGTTGGCTCTTAGATCTCATCCCCATCTCACACCATCTTCCAGGCACATTGACTTCCTTTATGTTCTTCATACAATCTAAGCTTGTCCCCATATCTGTGTTCTGCTCTATATCCAGCATCCTCTAACTCCAGAACTTAACGTGATGCCTTTCTCCTGTCATTCAGATCTCTGTGAGGCATTTTCTGATCACCCAATCTAGAGGAGCACTCCCCTGGAAACTTTCTCTCATCACAGCTTTTTTTTTCTTTTTACTTCATATCAGTTAACACTACCTGAATTATCTCACTCATTTATTTGTGTTTTTACAAGGGCAGAAAATGTGTGTGTCTTGTTTCTCATTCTCTAACAGTACCAATCTCTTCCTGGAATCTTCCCAATGCCCAGATCTTTCCTTTCTGAGTGTTTTACCATTCCACAGCCAGTAAGCTGCATTTTGGAGTGGGCCCAGACTAACCTAGAATTTAAAATCCTGATTAGTCTCATTCATTTGGGGAATATAACTAATAGTGAAAGGGAATAGAGGGGAAGGGAGAATAAATGGGTAGGAAATATCAGAAAGGGAGACAGAACATGAAAGACTCCTAACTCTGGGAAACGAACTAGAGGAGGGTGGGGGGTGGGGGTGAGTGGGTGGCAGGCACTGAGGGGGGCACTCGACGGGATGAGCACTGGGTGTTATTCTGTATGTTGACAAATTGAACACCAATAAAAATAAATTTATTATTAAAAAAATAAATAACAATAAAATAAAATCCTGATTAGTCCTCTTCACAACATGTAACCTGCCTCATCCTAACCTAGAGACAGTGACTCTCATTTTTTTTAATGACACAAAGCTGCTTTTACCCAAGGGAGGGTCTGAACAGTTCAGCATTTTTGGCCCAGTTACCCACAGGCACTGGTGTCAGATACCTCTTCCAAATGGAAGACAGAAATTAGGCAGGGCTTGGGAGTGTAGTCTGTTATTCTTGGAATATTTGAATGTGCTTTGAGTGGAGCAGTATAAATAAAGAGACATAGCCAAGGAGAAAGTGTTGTATTTAAAACTCCTCCCCTTCATTTTCTTCTTCAAATGAATCAGTCCCCACTTCTTCATAATCCTTCTCCAGTGCAGCCAGGTCCTCCCTGGCCTCAGAAAATTCTCCTTCTTCCATTCCCTCTCCAACATACCAATGCACAAAGGCCCGCTTGGCATACATGAGATCAAACTTGTGGTCCAGGCGGGCCCAGGCCTCTGCAATTGCTGTGGTGTTGCTGAGCATGCAAACAGCCCTCTGGACTTTGGCCAGGTCCCCTCCTGGTACCACAGTGGGTGGCTGATAGTTGATGCCCACCTGAGGAACAGAAAAAGAAGAGGAGTAACAAAAGAAAATGCAGAGCAGCCAAAGGATAACTCAAGATGGGGTTGTCTTGGTAACATGGTGTGGTAGCAAGACACAGTCATGGGTTGGGAATGGGAGCAGGCCTGGATGTGAAAAGAGGGAATCAAGAGGTTGGAGAAACAGACAGGTAAAGAGAGGTAAGTGGTGAAGAGAAATTAAAAGTGAGTGGAATGAGGTGCAGGCAAATTCAAGAGAAGGGCTATAAAATCTAAAGACTGCAAAATACTAGGTGGAATTTAAATTAAAAGTTGGAAGAAAAAACTGCAAAAGAAAAGGGTGAAAGAGCTGGTATAGGTAGAAATGTTAGTGGAGGGATTCAAGTAGACAAATGAGAGTAATGAATGAGATTATTGTTAGGAAGGGTGTACAATACATGTTTATCTTGAAAAGGGAAATAGGTCCCCTTTAGAAGCAAATTAATTTCTAGACTTGGTTTTTTGTTTTATGCATGATCATCTAAAGTTTCTCTTAGTTATACGGTCAGCAAATTTAGGTAAGTTTCTCTACCAACAGTAAAGGGCTGTTTAAAAGATCATGGAGAGGGATCCCTGGGTGGCGCAGTGGTTTGGCGCCTGCCTTTGGCCCAGGGCGTGATCCTGGAGACCCGGGATCGAGTCCCACGTCGGGCTCCCGGTGCATGGAGCCTGCTTCTCCCTCCGCCTGTGTCTCTGCCTCTCTCTCTCTCTCTCTCTGTGACTATCATAAATAAATAAAAATTAAAAAAAAAATAAAAAATAAAAAAATAAAAGATCATGGAGATAATGCAGAGTGATAAATTTAAAAAATCTAAAAGGTCCTAGAGTTGGTGTTAGTGTTAGCCAGGCCCCATATTTCAGGGGAGGAAGGCTTGTTAGAAGAAAAACAAGGACCTCAGTCAAAGAAAGTTTATTAAAACTCTTGCCTGAACAAGCCAACTTCCCAAGATCTGGTAGCATGGCAGGGTCCTCTAAGCTAACCCTAACCCCATCTGATATTAGGGATCTAAGAAATCTCCCTTCTGCTCATATACATATCACAAACCAAAGCCAATCCCAGAAACTGTAGAAATTTGGAAGAACTCTAAGGTGACAAATTGTGATAATATTTATGGGAAACTGAGAACCACAGTTCTACCCAAAAAATACCCCTCTACCCAGGTCATCATGCCTTGTCAGCCTCTCAATTTTATAGCATTAAAATGTATGTCCTCTTGAGAGATGTAGTTGGGAGTTGCAACAGGCTATATAGCCAAGGTGGGTAGCCCATGAAATGACTTTGCAATTATCTATCATTCCTCTTAGACAAAAGTAGCAACTTGGTGGTGGAAGTGATGCTGAGCCAGGGGCAAAGGACCAAAAATGAGAAGAGGAAGGGCAATGAATATAAACTTTGCTGCATCACATATTTTGCTAGATCTGACCCTGACCAGCAAAAAACTTTGTGCCTGGAGCCAACTCTTCTCTCTCGAACAGTAATTATCCCTTCAACTGAGTCAAGTAGGGACAAACTCCTTTGAGGAGGTTATGAGAGGATGAAGTTCAATAGCATGTGCCTTTCTGAAAAGCAGCTAAAGATGCTAGTACTACCTATCTTTCTGGACATAATCCCCAAACTTCAGCTTAAAATAACAGAGTCAGAGTAAGAGGCATCTCCTTTTTATTTACTTCCCCACCACCCTCACATCTCATTTCTTTTATCCTATTCATTTTCCTACTAGCTCACTTTGTTGTTTGTTTCCATTTTAAAAATTTAAAAAGAACTCCATATTTTGGAAGATCTTGACAGTTTTCACAAGAATGACCAAAACTTACCCATAAAAATTGGTGAGTCTAGAGGGAAAAGATTGTGTATATAGGTAGGAGTACAGCAGTGAGGAAAAATCCTACAAAAGGAGATTAGCTACTAGGGTCAACGCTCCATATGCAAATATGTCAGTCAAGAGAGTGGCACATGGTACCTTGTTTTTATAAGTCCCATCAAGGAAAAATAGAAATGCTCATCTCTGTATCTGTAGCAGCTGGTATAACTACCCCTAGTGCTGAGTGAGCCTCTTAAATTATTAGCATGACTGGGGGTTACTAATTAATGTAAATGATGGTAGTTATTTTGATAGTAGAATCTCATTAAAGACCATGGAGGGAGGGCAGCCCCAGTAGCTCAGTGGTTTAGCGCCGCCTTCGGCCCAGGGCATGAGCCTGGAGACCAGGGATCGAGTCCCACATCAGGCTCCCTGCATGGAGCCTGCTTCTCCCTCTGCCTGTGTCTCTGCCTCTCTCTCTCTCTCTCTCTCTCTCATAAATAAATAAATAAAATCTTAAAAAAAAAAAAAAAAGACCATAGAGGGGCACCTGGATGGCTCAGTTGGTTAAGCATCTGCCTTCAGCTCAGGTCATGATCCCAGAGTCCTGAGATGGAGCCCTGCATTGGGCTCCTTGCTCAGCCGGGAGCCTTCTTCTCCCTCTCCCTCTGCCTGCTGCTTGTGCTCTGTGTCAAATAAATAAGTAAAATCTTAAAAAAAAAAAAAAAAAAAAAAGACCATGGGAAGACAGGACAAAGTGGTCAAGCAGTTCACATGCACAGAGCATTACCTTGTGCTCTCAGCTGCATTACCTTGCCAGGGCAACTCAAAGGAGTGGCTTCTAACATTCAACATTTACTAGTCCTAAGATCCATGGTTTTTCTCTGGCTATTATATCTACCCACTGACCCTCAGAGTCTGAGACATTTTCTAGATTGCAGACACCTGCTCTACAACAGGCTTCCTCAGCTTCTCTTATTCCTGGTTAACGGAAAATGTTGGGGCTTCACAAGATAAGTGATTCACAATCCTATAGTACACATATAATTTCTTATCCTCACTCTAAGTTAATTAAGACTTACAGGAAAAATATTTAATTTTTCAAAATAAATTGGAGAGGAACATATCTTTTGTTAAAGGAGGGAATTAAACCTCTTTGGTAATTTGAATCATTTGGTTAACTCCATTCTCTAATCTATTGTCAGATAACAACTACCTCTGCTCATTCATCCTGTACATCCCACTTGCCTGCAAGGGTTCTTTCTAGCCTGTTCACTCCTCCTTCTTAGAGAAAAGCCCTTCTCTACCTGACCTTTGGGATGCTTGCAGATATTAGGGTAGGAACTTTCTCCCTCTGTTGTATTGTCCCTCCGAGTATTGCAATTGTTCTCCTCCCCTTCTCTCAATTATCCTTTCAAATAGTCTCTTCCTTACCTAAAATGAATGAATTAATGATATCATGGTTATATTTGTATTAAGCCTTCTTCCCATGTCATCCCATGAAGCCTGAAGCTCCCATGAAATTTTGTCTAACATCCTGGAATTTACATGTATTTCTCCCCCATCTCCTTCTGCTTCTCTAATTGTCTATCTTCTCCCTAAGTCAAGTCATCAGCTCTCACCTTGAAGCCTGTAGGACACCAATCTACAAATTGAATAGTCCTCTTGGTCTTGATGGCAGCAATAGCGACATTCACATCCTTAGGCACCACATCCCCCCGGTAGAGCATGCAGCAGGCCATGTACTTCCCATGTCTTGGGTCACACTTCACCATCTGGCTGTTGGGCTCAAAGCAGGAGCTGGTTATCTCAGCCACGGAGAGTTGTTCATGATAGGCTTTCTCAGCAGATATGATGGGTGCATAAGTGACCAGTGGGAAGTGGATGCGGGGGTAGGGCACCAGGTTGGTCTGGAACTCAGTGAGGTCCACATTAAGGGCCCCATCAAAGCGGAGAGAGGCAGTGATGGAGGACACAATCTGACTGATGAGGCGGTTGAGGTTGGTATAGGTGGGGCGCTCGATGTCTAGGTTCCTGCGACAGATGTCATAGATGGCTTCATTATCCACCATAAAAGCACAATCTGAATGTTCCAGTGTGGTGTGGGTTGTCAGAATGGAGTTGTAAGGCTCCACCACTGCAGTGGAGACCTGAGGAGCTGGGTAAATAGCAAACTCTAGCTTGGATTTCTTGCCATAATCCAAGGAGAGGCGTTCCATCAACAGAGAAGTGAAGCCAGAGCCAGTGCCCCCACCAAAACTGTGGAAGATGAGGAAGCCCTGCAGGCCAGAGCAGGCATCTGTCTGGGGAGAGTAGAGCATGAGAAAAAAACCATGGAGACAGGTTTATTAAAATATCTTTATGTGAACAAAGGCAGGCAATCCTCTCTATCTGCCCCACTCTATTCCTCAACATTTTTATGTAGGTAAAATAAAAACAGCCTTGAAGTAGTAAAATAAAAAGGAATTAAGTTGATCTGGAGAGAACTAGCTAAAATATATTGGGTGGCAAACTGTACAAGTACATGCCACTAGGTACGTATACGGTTCCAGCCCAGCGACTTGGTTGAATCAGGAATAAGAGTGTCAGAACCACAATGGTTAACAACTTTGCCCTTTGAGAACCCCAAATCCTTGCCCATTTTCCCTGCCTTTGTCATTGGTTTTGTGGGAACTTGTGACTATACATCTCAGCCCAGCCTTGAAATGTGGCTCAGGATATCAATTTCAGACATATATATGGAGTTAGAAAATCTGAGTTTTAATATCAATTTTGTCATTTCCCAGCTGTAAAAACTTGAGCAAATTATTGAACCTCTCCAGATTTCTGTTTTTTCCTGACTGAAGTAGGGCAATAAAAAAATACTCATCTCACAAGGTTATTGTGATTATCAAATGAGATAGCATGATATGCTGAGCAAGTACTTGACATGTAGTAAGCACTCAATGTTAGCTCTTATCAGAACTAAGAGAATCCATAACAGTCGCAAATTTTCCCATTCGGTATGATTTATGATACTGGTTCTGAACTTTTGGAGCCCACAGACAGCTTTGAGACAGATAATTCCTACGAGCTCTCCACTAAGCAGAAAAAGTGAACAAAGGGACGCCTGGGTGGCTCAGCAGTTTGGTGCCTGTCTTCAGTCCAGGGCGTGATCCTGGAGTCCTGGGATCGAGTCCCACACAGGCTCCCTGTATGGAGCCTGCTTCTCCCTCTGCCTTTCTTTCTCTCTGTGTGTGTCTCTCATGAATAAAGGAAAGAAAGAAAGAAAGAAAGAAAGAAAGAAAGAAAGAAAGAAAGAAAGAAAGAAAGAAAGAAAGAAAGAAAGAAAGAACATATACAAAAATTTGGCATCCTTAGCTCCCAAGAACCACTGACCAAGTCCAACCATTTCCATTGTAAAGATAAGGAAATGAAAGTTCGAAGAGATAAACTGGCCCACCCTATAACTCAGAGCTTTTTAATCATACAACCGGATTCAAATCCCAACTCTACCACTTTCTAATTGTGTGACTGAAGCTAAATAATTGAGCCACACTGGCCCTCAATTTCTTCACCTGTAAAGTACAGGAAAATGACTTTCTCTGTATCATTGTTATGGGAATTAAGTGAAGGAATGTATTTAATTGACATTTGTAATGGTATTTTTAAGTTCTCAAATGTATCAACAATCTCTTCCTCTTCTCTTCCAAGTTAAATTCTTTGTTAACTTATGCTTTCAACAAGCAAAGAGCTAGCTTTCCTTATATCTAGAATTTCCCCCAGATACTACCATAGAGTATCAATAAGAATTGGTAGGGCATCAACCTGTAGGGTAGTTCATAATGTCCAGGTGAAGAAAGGGGCATCATCCCTATGAATGCTTCTTATAGAACATAAGCAAAAATTCTCAAATCTTAAGAGCTCTATTCTGTAGCTAGGTGTCGTGTGCCTTCACTAATTCTGTTCAGACTTAGCCTATCCATTTTAGCCTAACTCATCAATTCCCCACCCTTGTTGTTTTTTTTTTTTTAATTTTTATTTATTTATGATAGTCACAGAGAGAGAGAGAGGCAGAGACACAGGCGGAGGGAGAAGCAGGCTCCATGCACCGGGAGCCTGATATGGGATTCGATCCCGGGTCTCCAGGATCGCGCCCTGGGCCAAAGGCAGGCGCCAAACCGCTGCACCACCCAGGGATCCCCCCACCCTTGTTAATACTTACCAGCTTCCGTATACGATCCAGCACCAGGTCGATGCTCTCCTTGCCCACTGTGTAGTGGCCCCGGGCATAGTTGTTAGCTGCATCCTCCTTCCCTGTGATCAACTGCTCTGGATGGAAGAGCTGGCGGTAGGTTCCTGCCCGAACCTCATCTACCAAGGGACAGAAACCATCAGGTCTTTCTACCTTGTTTCTAGAGAAGTGTCCCTCATTAAATATCATATAATACTTTTCTGGGTCTCCATTTCCTCTGCCTATAAAACTCCACTGAGGTAGAACCAGACAACCCTATAATAAATCTGCAAAAATGGGCAGCCCAGGTGGCTCAGCGGTTTAGTGCCACCTTCAGCCCAGGGCCTGATCCTGGAGACCTGAATCGAGTCCCACATTGGGCTCCTTGCATGGAGTCTGCTTCTCCCTCTGCCTGTGTCTCGGCCTCTGTGTGTGTGTGTGTGTGTGTGTGTGTGTGTGTGTCATGAATAAATAAATAAAATCATTAAAATAAAAAAAATAAATCTGCAAAAGGTTAAGAGAATTCCAGGGTAACATAGGCACTAATTGAATCAGAAGCCTGTGACTCAAATAGGCAAAGAGAAGCCAGCTGCTCTGCTGGCAGGAACTTTTAAAAGCATCAGGTTCACAAAGTTCACCAAACATCAAAGCTAAGTGCCCTGGCTTCCTTCTACTTTGACCCCTCAAGTCTTCCTTTTTTTTTTTTTTTCATGCTGCAAGGTTATCCAAAACTTTAACCCAATTTCACCTGCACTAAAATGCTCTAGGTACACAGATAAAAATTCCAAGTAATCTGCTCTCTGAGGAATTGTTCTATCCCTAACCAAATAAATGTCAGACATTAGAGATATTTTAGGATGTTCTTAAAGCAGAACCATGCTCCAGGTTCTAGAAGAGCAGGAGCCCTAGAGAGGGTGGCTATTCAGCTCACCTCCAAGAGTCCACACAAAATAGATATATGGCAGACCAAGATGTATCAAGCCCCAGCTACATGTCCTCTTCTCTTCAGAGTTATTCTAATCTCCCCACCCCAAGGAAATCAGTCATTTACACAGTTGTCTGGGGGAGTAATCTGTACATTTTGTATTTATACAATGTATCCAAGGGCAGTGTACCTATAGTCTGTTGTCCCTGGAAATTAGTGTTCAGGCATTACAGACGTTAGCCTAGATATCTCTGTGAAACGTACCCATTCCTTGTTTGGTGAACCAGCCTTGAGGCTGAGGAAATCCTGATGTTGAGCTGAGAACTGACCCAGGAGTCCAGGGAAGTGATGTAGGGAGTGAGGGGGACCTCAGGGGAAAGGTGAAGCACTAAGAACCTGTACCAACACAAGTCAGAATTCCTGTTTTCTAGGATCCAGAAGAGGTTCATTCTAGAACTACAGCAACTTCTGGCTGTAAGACAATGTGTCTGCTCTTACTCCATTTTGTATAAGGTAATACAAGGTTATATCAGACCCATGGGAAAAGACTGCAATTATTATGAAATCAGAAACCCTATGCTTTGGAAAATTGACTATTTGGAGACCTCTTACAATTCTTATAATTATTTTTTTATTTTTTTACTCTTAGTATCTAGTAAAGAATCTTGACTAAAAATTTAAGTCTTTCTTAGCAGGTTAAGGAGTTTAAGTATAGGTTCTTTCGTTCTGCATAGGTTACAGCTAAAATGGGGGAGCAGAGATCTGTGATTTCTATTGTATCTGGAGACTCCAAAAGACTGGAGATTTCAAGGAGCTAACAGAAGTAAATGTGGGGTGGGGAGGTTCTAGTTGAGCCACTCCCACCCTCCAATTAGAGATTCTGCTTCCTTAGCTATCATGGACCAAAGCCTCTGCAGCTTTATGTTGTTTTCTGTGGAAAGGATACTAGCCCATACTCACCTACAGCCCATACTCACCTACTACAGTAGGCTCCAGATCTACCATGACAGCCCGAGGCACATGTTTCCCATTACCAGTCTCACTGAAAAAGGTGGTGAATGAGTCATCATCATTGACCTTGCTGCCTTGGACACCAAAGGTGCCATCTGCCTGGATGCCATGTTCCAGACAGAAGAGCTCCCAGCAGGCATTGCCAATCTGAACTCCTGCTTGACCCACGTGGACTGATATGCACTCCCGCTGTGAGGAAAATGCAGAATCAAGGTCAAAGAGTCCTACACCTTGGTCATGCCTTTATGCTATATCCGGCACATCTGAAGACTTGTCTATCTCTGGCATCCAACTCTCAGGATATCCATCCCTCCAACCATGCCATTTAGAACCAGATGGGGTCTGACATGTCAGGTGTCTGGGTACCAATGCATCTGGACTGAGACTTGGCTCAACAGGGGGTTAATTCAAAACCATGAATTCTTGTACTGATGAAGGAGGTCAAAGGATGAACAAATGATAACAGCAGAAACTGTCCATAAATTCACTACCATACACAGTGACAGCATTTGTATTCATGCCTAGGCCTTCCTAAACAACATCACCTCTCCTGTCCCCTTTCTCTCTCTTTCCTTCCATTCATCTCTCTTCCTCTCCCCCTCTCTCCCTCTTTCTCTCTCTCATGCACACACACACACACACACACACACACACACACACACACACTAACACACAAAGTCTCAGAATATCATAGAGCAGATAAACACTAATGAATATACTTTGTAAATAGGTATCATGGGTGTCTTTAGTGTTCTGGCTACAAATGTAGAAGAAAGGATTTACATCAGCAAAGGAGAATTGGGAGTATATAAATGAGCTCTTCTTAAACTCTGATAAGTTGGAAAACTTATTTATAGCCACCATAACCTGCTCCCTTGCCTATGTCAGGCCAAGTATTAAAGGGGACCTTTAGAAGGTCCTTACTTCTTCATTACTCTGGTGTGAAGTCATGATTACCTGATTGATCCCAGTGCTAATAGTTGAGGATGAGGATGGGTGTCTGTGTGTGTGTGAGAGAGAGAGAGAGAGAGAAAGAGAGAGAGTATGAATGTGTGTGTTTGAACAGAAGCTAGGGTTTTACCAGGAAGTATGGCCTCATCACCTCCACATATCCCACCTGTGAGGAAGCATGGCCAGCACAAAGTGGCCCTGTGCACATGATGCCTCCTAAAGCCCAGCTGGGAAGCATGTGCTTGGTCCGTGGGTTTCTATTCTTATGCATGATGTGACCTGGCATTTTCCAGCACTAGGTAACCCAGGCCAGAGCAGAGCCTCTAGAGGATTTGGCTGGGCACTGAAACACATGGAGTCAGAGGGAACTTGGACGTTCTTTGGCCATGGGAACAGGGCAGCTGCCCTGAGTAATAACTCAGAGTCAGAGATTCCAGGACTCATTACCTCCGAATTTGATTTTAGAACTGAGACCTACCCTACACCTGTCTTTATGCCCTTGCCTTGGGGACCACAGAGCACAGGTGTTCACAGCAACCAGTATGAAACATATCTCTTTCTGGATATACAACCCAGCTATATTTCTGTGAGTCTGATGGCCAGGGAAAGGCTTCACTCACAAAGTTGTCCACACCCCAGGGTTTAAATTGCACCTTCTCAATTTACTTATGCTGTGTGACCATGGCTGAGTTACTTAACTTCCTCTCATCTGGAAAATAAAAGGTAGCCATGATTATTGTTGTTTTTGCCTTTACCGTTATCATTTTCATTATGATACTACCTTGTAGCTTTATTCTGCACCCAGAAGAAACAGGAGTGGAAAGTTAGAGACCCCAGGTTCCCATTCCACTCACCCCTACTCTGAGGTCTATTTTCTGCCTTCACCTTACGTCTTAATTCAGAATTTTAAAAAAGTGTCCTATACTTTGATGCCCCTTTAATCTTACACACACTAATAGAGATGCGAGTCTTCACAGACCCATTCTCTCTCTCTCTCTCTCTCTCTCTCTCTCTCTCTCTCTCTCTCTCACACTCACACACACACACACACACACACACCTTAGAAAGAGCTATTTCCTCTGTTAAACTCGCTTGAAGAGACTCAGAAATAACTGACATGTTGATAGGTGCTTCCAAAACCCAAAAGTGGCTACACCAATCAAGAGAAAAGGAAGGTCCCTCAATACCATTGCCACTAACAGGAACCAGGGCTCCTGGAAGAAATGAAGAGTTCTGGGTCTGAGATAAGGAATATACAAGATGATCCTGGAACATGTTATGGTGCCTGAAAGCACAGAAGCTATCACAGACTGGAATGATGTTAAAAGAGCTCAGAAAGCTCCCACTGCCAAAGATGAGTCAGTATGAGCATGAAAAAGAAGAAGGATGGTACTTGATTGAAATAGGGCAGCCCGGGTGGCTCAGCGGTTTAGCACCACCTTCAGCCCAGGACCTGATTCTGGAGACCCGGGATCCAGTCCCACATCGGGTTCCCTGCGTGGAGCCTGCTTCTCCCTCTGCCTGTGTCTCTGCCTTTCTCTCTCCGTGTATCTCATGAATATATAAATAAAATCTTTAAAAAAAAAAAAAAGAAATAGGATGTATATAAAAATCCATACTCCTTTGTGTTGTTAAGAAAGGAAAATAAATAAAACTGATTTGTCCCCATTCAAACAGTACTCTTTATGAGGGAAAGCTCTTTTTTTTAACTGAAGAATGTCAGCTAATCAATGTACAAGGAATAATATATTAATAAATGTTGCCATATGATAGTTCCTAATTACATAAGAAATAGATATTCAGATAGTGCCAAAGAATCAGTTACTTACAGGTTACAATGAGAAAAAATAACTACAGCAGTTACTACCCTAACACTGGGATCAATTTTAACAGTACTGATAGTGAGAAAACCAGACATTAAGGACCTCCTGATGTGATGCAATATAACATACACAACACCACCCATGCAGGAATTCTTGTACTTAGTCTTGGGGTCCTGGGGTGGCTCAGTCCGTTAAGTGTCCAACTCTTCATTTTGGCTCTGGTCATGATCTCAGGGTCATGAGATTGAGCCTGTGTTGAGCTCCTCACTGGAGGATGACTGGAGCTCCAGATGGAGCCTGCCTAAGATTCCCTCTCCTTCTGCCCCTCTACCCCCACCTGCTCACATTCTTATGTGCACGCTTTCTCTAAAAAAAAAAAAAAACAAAAACAAAACAAAAAAAAAAAAAACAAAAAACTCAGCCTTAATCTATGAAACACTTTAAATTTAGTTTTCACATTATAGAAAACACAAGAATCAGAGTAATAAATGACATGAGAAAACAGTAAAATAAATCCAGAAAGTGAAACATTCTACAGGACAATTGATATATTTTTAGTTTATGGAAAATAAAGATGATAGGAGAGATTGTTCCATATCAAAAGAAACTTAAGAAACATAATGCCCACATGTAGTATGTGCACTTGGCCTAAATTCTGGTTTGAACAAATCAAAATTATTTGGGGGACAAATAGAGACATTGATTAGTTTTATTAAAACATGATAATGAAAGTATAGTTAAGTATGACAATGACCTTATTTTTTAGAGTCACTTCTAAAGCATTTGGGAAAAAATACTAAAACATCTGTATTTTACTTTAAAATACTTCAACAAATACAGCAGATAAAGTAAATATGGCAGAAAAATTATAATTACTAAATCTAGATCATAGATGAATGAGTGGCATTATAGTACTATTCCAGGGATTTAAATTTTTCCAAACTAAAAAAAAAAAAAAAAAAAAAAAAACTAAAGAAAAAAAATTTTAAGTATCTTATTCTGCAGGGTCCAGGCTCTTCCTGTCCCATTTCACTTAGTCATTGATTAAGCTGGCAATACTAAGAACTAATATGCCAAGGCACTGAGCTAGCCTTCTCCAGCCATTGCCTCATCACTGCCCCCATCTTCCTGCCTGGAAGTTCTACATAAACACAGAGCAGACACAGTGCTGTTGGCCTTGTGAGGCCACCCCTCATGCCCAAGAAAGGTCATCCATCTGGCCTAAGCAGGGATGTTATGTCAACTGCAAACATTTAGGATACTAAAACTGGACTGGCTTTATGGATCACCAAATATGATTCCCTCCCCATTTTACAATGAAAAATCTGATGCTCAGAAAGGTAAAGGAACAGATTCAAGATTTTACAACTCCGGGGGATCCCTGGGTGGCGCAGCGGTTTAGCACCTGCCTTTGGCCCAGGGCACGATCCTGGAGACCCGGGATCGAATCCCACGTCGGGCTCCCGGTGCATGGAGCCTGCTTCTCCCTCTGCCTGTGTCTCTGCCTCTCTCTTTCTCTCTCTCTGTGTGTGTGTGACTATCATAAATAAATAAAAAATTCATTAGGAATTAAAAAGAAAAAAAAAGATTTTACAACTCTGTAGCAAGAGCCCAGACTGGAATCCAGGTCTTCTCTGACCTCAGCCTGAGTTCTTTCCTTTAAACCACACAACCTCCTGGCCCATTGCACTCTGAACTTCCAGGGCCCTGGGGTGTGCCCATATCTACATCAATGCAAGCCTGAGAGTATATAACAAGGCCAAACTCTTATAGCAAAACTCCAAACAGAAAAAAGCTCCAATGCAGAGAGAAATTGAGAATGGCTTATGGTAGTAGTCTCTTTGAAAATGGGTCATCCTGGGTCATCCTTCTCTGATAGAACCAGAAATCTGTTTCTCAGGGCTGGTGTGTGTACAAGGAGAAGGAGGAGCTGAAGTGCAGAGGAAACTGACCCAGCAGAGGATATTTATGTCCTAAATTTACTCCAAACTCAGATTTCAGATTCCGCTCTAGCCAATCAGAGCTCAGGCTTTCTCTCTCGCACTATTTCTCTCTTTCAGTTCCATTTTGTTTTTTTGTTTTTTTTTTTTTAATTTTTTTGTTTTTATTTATTTAGGGTAGTCACGGAGAGAGAGAGAGAGAGAGAGGGAAAGCAGGCTCCATGCACCGGGAGCCCAACGTGGGATTTGATCCCGGGTCTCCAGGATCGTGCCCTGGGCCAAAGGCAGGCGCTAAACCACTGCGCCACCCAGGGATCCCTTCAGTTCCATTTTGAATCTGAGTTTATACAGCTCAGACCACTTCTGTGCTCCAGGGATGTTGTGGGGTGAAGGGGGTCCCGTGTATGCTGCTGGACCTCTCTGCCCAGCAATCCAGGGAGTGAAGATGAGGGAGAGGGGAGAGACCTAATAAAGGAATTTCATTTCCTCAAGAAAAGTATGACATATCCTTACACAGACCTAGTGCCAGGATAACTACAAAAGTTACTCACTGTCTTCATTTCTACAACATATATTTATTGTGTTATTATGTGTGAGGAAGTGTCAAAAGATACTAGGCGAACTCCTACCCATCCTATTCATTAAATGTCACTTCCTACAGGAAGTCTGGAAAACCACTAACCAGCATAGGGCCCCTACTATGTGCTCCTACAATCCTCTTCTTTCCTATCATGGTATTTATCACACCATATTATAGTTGCTTGTTCAATTTTCTGACTTTCCTAGCAGAGAGAATAAGATTTATGAGGGCAAGAAACCCTTATTTACTTACTGCATCCCCAGCATCAAGCACAGTGCTTGAATGTAGTGGGTGCTCAATAAATACATGGACAATTAGAATGAAAACTCTGCCCAGAGAGGTCTTATAATCTATTTAACCAGAGTAACCAGTGCCTAAGAGATAATGGGAGTTCAAAGGAGAAAAAAAACAACTCTGGCTTGGTTTCCTGGAACAGGAATATCTGCAGTGACCTTGACGAATTTAGACATGCCAAAATGATCATTTTAGTTGGGCTTGGGAACAATATGAACAAGAGGCAGGAACATTTAGGGCAGGTCCCACAAATGGCAGTTTGCCTGACATGTAGGCTCATGAAAGGCAGAGCAGATGAGGCATCTATGCCACCTACCTCCATCTTCCATGGGGAGAGAAGCCTACATTTTGCAGAACATCAAAAGGAAATTCTAGAATAGCCCTTTTATAAATCCACCCTAAGAAACCTTTTCTTATATAAATCTTATATTATTTCTATTTTAATATTAGTCATTCCCATTAATTTTGTTCTCAGAGGACTAAGATCAGCTAGTTAGGATCCTCTGTAGAAGGAGGCTTTGTAGCTTCAAAAATCATTTTGAAGTATCATAAAATAGTAAAACTGGCATATTACCTAGGAAAGGAACTGACATGGAGCAGTGGTATATGGCATGTAAAAACCTGAGACCAGTTCACATCCCCTGAGCACCAATGTAATCAAATGCCACATAGGTGCTTTCAGGGAGCATATTATTATATCAAATTATGTCTAGATGCCAGGCTGGGCTAATAACTCACCTATATTTTAGGATCTAGGTCAAAGATGGCAAATAAAAAGTAGATCCACAGTGTCATGGAGGAATAACTAAAGTAAGAAAAAATGTGATTCATAAAAGATTTTTTGAATTATCCCTGTTCAAAACCCTTCAATTACAGCATATTTGGAATCAGAACAAAAAATAGATAGCAAGCCAGAAACAGCAAGAACAAAAACTTGACCTAAATTAACATCAGTGAGTGAAAGTAGCTCAAGAGAGGGGGCTCAGTTCAAAGACATTGCATTTAGGGCAGCAATAGGGATGACATAGACCAACTTTAGGAGTGGCAGGGGTATCTGGTAAATGGACTCCCAGCATGAGGGACCCATTGGTGTCAGAAGGCCCATCAGCTTTAGCTGACATTGGGGACAAGTGTGAGAGACAGTTAAGGAGTTTTAAACTGGTGTACACTGCCCACTCCATTTTCCCATTCTCTTCCTAGTTCTTTATCTGGTAGAAATTCTAATAGGAAGACACAGACAGGGAAATGTCGACCACAAAGGCCACAGATAGCATTACTGGTCCATTGGTGGCCAGAGGGAAAAGGAGCAGTTGGTCCACTTCTGCCCTCAAGGAAAGAGTAGTGAAGTACACCCACCTCCTATCACTAGTCCTGAATTCACCAGCTATTGCTTCCTCAGAAGTTATTTCTTTCTTTTTTTTTAGATTTATTTATTTATTTATTCACAAGAGACAGAGAGAGAGAGAGAGGCAGAGACACAGGCAGAGGGAGAAACAGGCTCCATGCAGGGAGCCCGACATGGGACTCGATACTGGGTCTCCAGGATCACGCCCCGGGCCGAAGGTGGTGCTGAACCCCTGGGCCACTGTGGCTGCCCAGAAGTTATTTCTAACTTTTCATCTTCCTCTCAAGGTCACTCAAGAGCCCCCTCAGAAAGGACACTCTGCAACAGCATTGGCCCTTTAGCTCTACATGGACCTAACCTGATCCTGGAAGCTTCCTATGAAAACGCCTCATTTAATCAGCACCTTTGCCCAAGCCACTGCCAAGGGAAATTCTGTTCATCAGGCTCCTCTGCTGCTCAGAGGCATATACCCCTCCACCAATGTCTGGGGGAATCTGCCCTTAGTTGCCAGAAGAGCAGATGCAGGGGTGACTCCAGCAGTGGTCTGAAGTCAGAAAATAAGTATGGACCCTGCAGAGCTCAGCCATGGCTGACTACATGGAGGCAATTTGCAGAGGACTGCAGACACAAAAGCAGTCCATCTCACCCCCAAAACACTCTCCCCTCCTCTCTGTTTTTTGGGGTTTTGGTTTTGTTTTGTTTTTGAGAAACAGGCTTTTTGTTGCCACTTCATGCCTATTCCCATCTGAACTGGTGCTCCACAGTTCAGGAGGAATGCAGTAAGGAGGCTGAGTTGCGGATGTTTTCACCTCTCCATAAACCCAGGCAGTTTCTCTGTGCCTGAGATCATAGACATGGGCTTGACTTGGGGCACCTGGCCAGAAGTCTCCAACCACTTTCCCCAAAGGTGTCCTAGCCCCAGTTCCCAAAAGAACTGCTTACTGGAGGGACACTGGGAGCAGATGGGAATGCTCACTTATAGGATTAGTTAACGCATTTCTTACTCATAACATACAGAAATGCTGAACCTAATTCTTTTTAACACAGCAGAATTCTTTCTCCAACCCCCAAGAGGGAAGGAAATCCTAGAGAATGGCTGCCTGAAGGAAATGAAGTCCTTTCTGCATGGGTGGGATTCTTTGGGTCTATGTTTATTAGATATGTCATTTTAGCCTTTCAGGAACAAGTCAAGAGGTTTTTAAAAAGAGGTTCCTTGAGTGAAAAATGGTCAATTAAATATGTTTTCCCATTAAGACAATGCTGCCAAATACCCACCATTTGCTTCGACATGGATGGAACTGGAGGGTATTATGCTGAGTGAAATAAGCCAATCGGAGAAGGACAAACATTATATATCTCATTATATGGTCTCATTCATTTGGGGAATATAAAAAATAGTGAAAGGGATAAAGGGGAAAGGAGAAAAATGAGTGGGAAATATCAGAAAGGGAGAAGATCATGAAAGACTCCTAACTCTGGGAAATGAACTAGGGGTGGTAGAAGGGGAGGTTGGCAGGGGGTGGGGGTGACTAGGTGATGGGCACTGAGATGGGCACTTAATGGGATGAGCACTGGGTGTTATTCTATATGTTGGCAAGTTGAACACCAATAAAAAATAAATTTATAAAAAAAAGACAATGCTGCCAATGTAATTAAATATTTTAAACAGAACCTGCTTTACAAAATTCAGTTTCAAAATAAATAAAAGATATTTTTTTCTTTCCAAAATATTCAACCATAGGTTTTCAATTAAACATCTACATTTAAAATAAGGTTTTACTGTTGAAAAATTTTATTTACCTGACATTTTCAGAAACTTGCCTATTGAATACACAAAGTTTGCTCAGAGGGCTAGATTATGATCATTGGATCCCCTGTAAGTTCCCTGTAGGCTCTACTATGAGAGTTGCTATGGCACTCAGGTCAAAATTAAAACATGCAAGAAAAAGCACTTTGAAAATTATACAGCATGACAATACTAGACATTATAAATATTAAATATCAAATTTTGAGTATGTTGCCTAGGATTTGCTTCAAAATAATAGGAAGTGTGGAAAGGGGGAATAAATGAAGCAAGACTTGTCAAAAGTAGGTAATTGTTGAAATTGGATGAGGCATACACATTGGTATATTGGGGTTCATTATACCATTCTCTCCTCTTTTGTATATGTTTGAAATTCTCCACAATAAAAAGTTTAAAACAGTAAAGCTATGTGGAGCCTTGGGAATTGTATTGTAACCCTCTTTCATGTTGTAAATGAGAAAACCAGTTTTCTCTAGAGAGGTTAAACGATCTTCCTGAAGTCACATAGCTAGCTGCAGAGCCAGGAGTCAAAATTCTTCTCTGGGTCTCTGGGCTATGGCCTCACAGCAGGGGCCTCGGGCAGGAGTGGGTTCCTTTGGCCACTGTCACCAACATCCCCCAAGTTCTTCAAGCTGCCAGGTGGGTCTGGGAGCATGCTCCGGAGAGAGAGGCTGCGACAGACCTCCAGCTAGGAACAGCAGAGCTGGAGCTGGAGCTGGAGCCAGAGGCCCTGGGCGCAGTCCAAACTGAGCAGAGCAGGGGGAGGAGGGGAGTTTTCCCGCCCGCCCTGCTGGGTCACCCACACCTACAGCAAGACGGCCTGGAGAACTGACCTTGGCCTAAGAGACAGGCTTACTCTCTTCCCGCCGCCGCGCCACCTTTCCAACCCACCACCCGCTGCCAAAACCCCAGGGCTCTGAACCGGGAGGTGCTGGGGTGTCCGGGAAGTAAACTGCGGCGATTCACCCACTCCAGGGACGGGAAGGATTCTAGAGGGTCTGGAGAGGCCCGCTCCAGCAAGGTCTGTGGCGCAAAAGGACATGGATTTCGGAGGAGGGAGAAGGGAGCCGCCACTGAGCCCTTCGCCACCGTAGCAAAAAAAAAGGAAGTCTGAGGTCCCCTTGCCTTCCGGAGGGGGACTTCTGTGTGCCAAAATCCTTCAGATTTCGACCGCTGGAAAAACTGGGGAGTTGGCGTGGGTGCCAGGGAAGCCGGGCGCGCTAAAATTGTAAGTGCCCCCAAACCCAAGAAAATGTTCAGAGACGAGAAAGGAAAAAGACTTCAAGACTGGGGATACTATGACTAAGTCCTCTGTCACATTTGATTGGACTTGGGGACCTTTGATGGCCCAGGTGCCCGTCAGGAACCCCTGGGCTGCATCCTCCTGACCCCGCTCCCGTCCCCAAGCCGCCAGCCCGCGGGGTCCCTCCGAATCCCACCTCCTCCGCGGCGGTTCACCGCGTCCTCCGCCTCCTCACCTGCGTGCACGAACCTCCCCGAGGTCCCTCCGGGGGCCAACTCGCCTCAGGTCTCCACTTTGTCTATTATGAAGGGTCCTGGCCCCGGGTGTCCTCCGCGCGAGGGTACGGACCCCCTCGGCCCTGAACTGAAATCCCAGGAACTTCTAGCTCTGCAGACCCACAGCGACGGACCCACTAGCCCCCCACGTATATGTGGCTTTTGGCGGGGTGCCAGCCCCGCGCCCCCGATTCCTGCCCACCCCCAGGCCGGGGCCCTGGAAACGCTCACCATCGCGGCTGCTCTCCTCGCGGGCTCGCCTCCCAGCTGGGCCTGCCCACCCCAACTGCTCCAGATACAGCCGCCTCCGCTGTTGTGACACCCTGGGCGGGAGGGGGCCGGGGACAGACAGGCCCGGCCAGCAGCTGTCCCGCAGCATCACAGTGCCGGGGAGGGGAGGGACCGGGCAGGTCACAATTGCTCCTCCCCGCCCACCCGCGGGGCCCCGCCCCCGCCCCCGGGTCCACCCTGTGGACCTGGGCGCCGCTCGGGCTGGGGCTGGGGATCGGGCTGGGAATCGCTCGGGCTCCCGCTCCCGCTCCCCTCCGCTGGGGAGGCAGTCCTATCACCAAAGCGCACTCTTTCACTCTGTGTGATCTGCCATTAGCTGGAAAGCTGCTTAGAGGGATCCCTGGGTGGCGCAGCGGTTTGGCGCCTGCCTTTGGCCCAGGGCGCGATCCTGGAGACCCGGGATCGAATCCCAATCCCACGTCGGGCTCCTGGTGCATGGAGCCTGCTTCTCCCTCTGCCTGTGTCTCTGCGCCTCTCTCTCACTATCATAAATAAATAATAATAAAAAACAAATTAAAAAAAAAAAAAGAAAGCTGCTTAGGAAAGATATGTAAAAGTGCTGCAAAATGTGTATCACTGCCCAAACTTTTATTCTTTTCCTGCTGCCAAATACTAGCTGCCAGGAAGGCCCAGGACAGCAAGAAAGGCACCTGATTGGGGTTTAGTTGACGGCAGTCACCCTAAGCCTGGGAGAGTGCAGGGCTCACTGCTACCAGGAGTAGGCTACCAAGCTCAGCTCTGCTTCTTACCTGCCAGTGCTTGAGCAAGTTGCTGAGCTTCTTCTCTAGTAACCTGTTTCTACTTCCATCAAAGCCGATGTACATTAGAGAATTAAGTGAGAGAACATATACAAAGCCATAAAGCTCCTGACACACAGCAGGTGCTCAATACTCAACCTGTTTCTATTTCTACTGCTCTATCCCTGTACATCACTCTTCCATTATTTTCAAATCTGTCTTGATCCATTTATCATCACTCCCTCTTCCTACTTTTAAGCCCAGAATGCACTAAATGATATCAGGGTTCTGGCTTTCTCCTTACCCAATAATAGGGCCTCCTGGTGGTGGCCACAATGATGCCAAAGGGCAAGGGATCCCAACTCTCTAGTCAAAGAAAGAGGCTGGGGGCAACTGAGTCTGACCTTGGTAAGAGCCCCTCTCTTTATACTTCAGATTTTGGCAACATTATTAAACCTCCACCCACTTTCCCCAACAGAGAACAATCCCTGCTGAAACATGAGACCCAACCTCCTATCTCACTTTCCTCTGACACCTGACTACCAACCATCAAGTCATTCCAGGCAAATTCATGGCTTTTCTGCAAGATACTGTAACACAGAGCTGTTTTGATCAGGGTACTATGCTTTACCCACTGATACATACAGTACTTATTAGATTATGAGTTGGATTTTTGTCTGTCTTATAATGTAAGGTTCCCAAGCATATAATGGTAAATGCTCAATAAAGGATACTATTACTAATTTTATATTTCTTTCTCTTCCAAATCCCATTGCATATTCCATTACTTCTTCCATTACATTTATCACTTTCCACTTTGGATTCTAGGTATGTGTGAGTGTGGATGTGTTTAGACATTACCACAAAATTTGAAAACCTTAAAGGCAAGGATTGTGCTGTCTTCCCCATCAAAAGTATCGAGTTGAACCTAGGTATATTTAATCAAAGGATACAAAATTACAGATTTGAAAGGGTACATGCACCTCAATGTTCATAGCAACATTAACAAAAATAGCCAAACTACAGAGAGAGCCCAATGTCCATCAATTGATGAATAAAGAAAATGCAGGGCAGCCCAGGTGGCTCAGCGGTTTAGCGCCGCCTGCAGCCCAGGGCGTGATCCTGGAGACCCAGGATCGAGTCCTACATCAGGCTCTCTGTGTGGTGCCTGCTTCTCCCTCTGCCTGTGTCTCTGCCTCACTCTCTCTCTCTCTCTGTCTCTATGAATAAATAAAATAAAATCTTTAAAAAAATAAAAATAAAAAAGAAAATGCGGGAACAGTCCTCAATATCATAAAAGCCTATTATGAAAAGCCCACAGTGAGTATCATTCTCAAGGGGGAAAAACTGAGAGCCTTTCCCTTAAGATCAGGAACTCGACAGGAATGTCCACTCTCACCACTGCTATTCAACATAGGAGTCCTAGCCTCAGCAATCAGACAACAAAAAGAAATAAAAGGCATTCAAACTGTATCTCCCTTTTCACAGATGACATGATACTGTATATAGAAAACCCAAAACGAGCAGCCTGGGTGACTCAGCAGTTTAGTGCTACCTTTAGCCCAGGGCATGATCCTGGAGACCTGGGATCAAGTCCCACGTCGAACTCCCTGCATGGAGCCTGCTTCTCCCTCTGATTGTGTCTCTGCCTCTCTCTCTCTCTCCTCCCTATGTTTCTCATGAATAAATAAATAAAATCTTAAAAAAAAAAAAAAGAAAATCCAAAAGGACTCCACCCCAAGATTGCTAGAACTCATACAGCAATCAGCAACCATGGCAGGATACAAAATATGCCCAGAAATCAGTGGCATTTCTGTACACTAACAATGAGACTGCAGAAAGAGAAATTAAGGAGTCAATCCCATTTACAACTGCACCCAAAACCATAAGATACCTAGGAATAAACCTAACCAAAGAGGTAAAGGATCTATACCCTAAAAACTATAAAACACTTCTGAAAGAAATTGAGGAAACCACAGAGAGATGGAAAAACATCCATGCTCATGGATTGGAAGAATAAATTTTGTGAAAATGTCTATACTACCCAGAGCAATTTACACATTTAATGCAATCCTTATCAAAATACCATGGACTTTCTTCACAGGATTGGAACAAATTATCTTAAGATTTGTATGAAATCAGAAAAGACCCTGAATAGCCAAAGGAATATTAGAAAAGAAAACCAATGCCAGGGGCATCACAATGCTGGATTTCAAGTTGTATTACAAGCTGTGGTCATCAAGACAGTGTGGTCCTGGCACAAAAACAGACACATAGATCAATGGAACAGAATAGAGAACCCAGAGTTGGGCCCTCAACTCTATGGCCAATTAATATTCAACAAAACAGGAAAGACTATCCACTGGAAAAAGGACAGTCTCTTCAATAAATGGTGCTGGGAAAATTGGACATCCATATGCAAAAGAATGAAACTAGATCATTCTCTTACACCAGACACAAAGATAAACTCAAAATGGTTGAAAGATCTAAATGTGAGACAAGATTCCATCAAAATCCTAGAGGAGAACACAGGAAACACCTTGTTTGAACTTGGCAACAGTAACTTCTTGCAAGATACATCTATGAAGGCAAGGGAAACAAAAGCAAAAATGAATCATTGGGACTTAATCAGGATAAAAAGCCTCTGCACAGCGAAAGAAACAGTCAACAAAACTAAAAGACAACCTACAGAATGGGAGAAGATATTTGCAAATGACATATCAGATAAAGGGCTAGTATCCAAGATCTAAAAAGAACTTATTAAACTCAACACCCAAGAAACAAGCAACCCATGAAATGGGCAGAAGACATGAACAGAAATTTCACAGAGGAAGACATAGACTTGGCCAACAAGCACATGAGAAAATGCTCTGCATCACTGGCCATCAGGAAAATACAAATTAAAACCACAATGAGATACCAACTCACACTAGTGAGAATGGGGAAAATTAACAAGGCAGGAAACCACAAATGTTGGAGAGGACGTGGAGAAAGGGGAACCCTCTTGCACTGTTGGGGGGAATGTGAACTGGTGCAGCCACTCTGGAAAACTGTGTGGAGGTTTCTCAGAGTTAAAAATAGAGGGTAAAAATTTTACCCTATGACCCAGCAATTGCACTGTTGGGGATTTACCCCAAAGATACAGATGCAGTGAAATGCCGGGACACCTGCACCCCGATGTTTCTAGCAGCAATGTCCACAATAGCCAAACTGTGGAAGGAGCCTCGGTGTCCATCAAAAGATGAATGGATAAAGATGTGGTCTATGTATACAATGGAATATTACTCAGCCATCAGAAGAGATGAATACCCACCGTTTGCTTCGACATGGATGGAACTGGAGAGTACTATACTGAGTGAAGTAAGTTAATGGGAGAAGGACAATCGTCATATGGTTTCACTCATATGGGGAATATAAGAAATAGGGAAAGGGATTATAGGGGAAAGGAGGGACACTGAGTTGGAAAAATTAGAGAGAGAGACAAACCATGAGGGACTCCTAACTCTGGGAAACAAACAAAGGGTTGCGGAAGAGGAGGTGGGCAGGAGTTTGGGGTAACTGGGTGACAGGCACTGAGGAGGGCACTTGATGGGATGATCACTGGGGGTTATACTATATTTTGGTAAATTAAATTTAAATTTTAAAAAATGTAATAAATACATAAGTAGAAAAGAAAATGTGGTGTGTATATATATACAATGGAATGAAATCTTGCCATTTGCAACATGGAGGGAGCTAGAGGGTATCATACTAAGTGAAATAAGTCAGAGAAAGTCAAAAAGCATATGATCTTACTGATACGTGAAATTTAAGAAAGAAAACAGATGAACTTGTCAGAAAGGGGAAAAGAAAAAAAGAGAGGGAAACAAGTCATAGAGAACAAACTTAACAGAGAACAAACAGGGTTGATGGAGGGACGTGGGTGGGAGACGGGCTAGATAACTAATGGGTATTAAAGAGGGCACTTATGATGAGCACTGGTGTTGTATGTAAGTGATGAATCACTGAATTCTATTCCAGAAACCAATATGGCACTGTATGTTCACTAATTAAAGTTTACATTAAAAAAAAAAAAACTGCTGTGTGGCTGTAGGATTGACAATAGACCTGTATAACTGGCCATTCAATGTATCTGCCACACAGAGGAGCGAAGAGTCCCACAAAGTTACAGAGATCAATTAGGAATAGCAAAGTCAAGACTGAGAACAGCTGGGTTTGGATTTCCTGGAAAGCCTGTGCCAGAGGCCAGGACAGAATCCAGGGAGCAAAGTTGAGTGGTTGTTAGATCAACAAGCCCATATGGTGAGCTGCCCAAGCAAGGGCCAGTGTTCATAAGCCATGAGGACAAAGCAGAGGCTGGAGATGGGAGAAAGCCATCTGGGAGACCCAGATCTCTGAAAGCTCATGAGAACTTACCCATTCAACGAATTTCACTAATCTTTATTGAGTACCAACTATGTGTCAGATACTGTCTAGGATGGGGGATATAGCAATAAATGCACCAGACAATAAAAAAGTAATTAGTTGAGTGTATTAAAGATGTTCAATAAACATTGTTGAGTAAATTGGTCTTTGAGTTATCTTTGTGAGCCAGCAAATATGTTGTGAATAGGTTCTTAATGTCTCAAGATAAAAAAGATAATGACAATACTAGTGATTATGATGATGTCCTTTGAATTCTTCTCTTTATGGGGTTTGGGCAAAAGGGAGCCATGACTACCCCGTAAATGCTGGATTGTGCACCCTCCCATTCCTATGTTGAAGCCCTAATCCCCACTGTGACTATTTGGGGATAGGGCCCCTAAGGAGGTAATTGAGGTTAAATGAAGTCGTTAAAAGTGGGGCTCTAATCCAATAGGTCTGGTGTCCTTATAGAAAGATAAGGTGAAGGCAGCCCCAGTGGCACAGCGGTTTAGCACTGCCTGCAGCCCAGGGTGTGATCCTGGAGACCCGGGATCGAGTCCCACATCGGGCTCCCTGCATGGATGGAGCCTGCTTCTCCCTCTGCTGTGTCTCTGCCCCTCTCTGTGTGTCTCTCATGAATAAATAAATAAAGATTAAAAAAAAAAAAAAGAAAGACAATGTGACACCAGGAGTGCATATGCACAGAAGGCCATGGTGAAGATGTGAAAAGGAAGCTGCATATAAGTCAGGAAGAAAGGTCTCACCAGAAATCGGCCCTGCTGGATGTTAGTCTCCAGAGCAGTGAGAAAGTTCAATTTTCTTTATCTATTCATCTATTCATTTAAGCTACCCAATGTGTGATATTTTGTTCTATGGCAGCTGGAACAGACTAAGACTGTTCTGCCTTAGAGACTTTAGAATAATAATAATAATAATAATAAAAGATTGCTTCCCTTTAGTTTTTAAGTCCTCTATTTTAAAATTATTTGACTTGTGGCAATCCAGATCTCACCGATACTTCCCCATCCCACTTCCATCCTATGCTTTTATCCCTGCGTAGAAGTTTGGAAAGGAGGAAGGACATGTTTTTTTAGTCCCTGTAATGATTACTATGTTATCAACTTTACTGGGTCACAGAATTCTCAGTTATTATGGGTGTGTCTGTTGTGAGAGTATTTCTGAATGAGATTAACACATGAATCAATAGATGCAGTAAAGTAGACTGCCTTGATGATGCAGTGAGCTTCACCCAATCAGTTGAAGACCCGAATAGAATAGAAAGGCTGAGTAGGAGAGGATGGCTGCCTACCTGACTGCTGGGCCAGGACATTTGCCTCCTGCCTTTGGACTAGAACTATACCATCAGCTCTCCTGGGGCTCCAGCTTGCTGACTGCAGATCTTGGGATCTGTCACCTCCCATAATCATGTGAGCCAATTCCTTAAGTAAATACTTCTCTCTCTCTCTCTCTCTCTCTCTCTCTCAATAAAATAACAGTAATACTAGTGATTATATTTATATTTATGAGAAAACAAGTTCCCATTCAGTGTAATTTAGGCCTTGTAAAGAAATTACTCCACATCCCAGTTACTACATATGAGTGTATTTCTTGCATGAATTTTTGGACTGTGAAATCACAATCTCAAATACAATCATTATTGTGACAGCCTAAAAAGTTGAGTCACATCTATCTGAGTAGGAGGTAAGATAATTTCTATCAGTCACCCAAGAGAAGACTTAGTCTTTCATATTTATATACTCATTATTTATACAGTATTTATTTATACTTATATATGTAATATTTGCTGATATTGAATATTTTGTGTGCCAAACACTATGCTAAGGGCTTATTTCTTTTACTCCTTACCATAAACCTCTGAAATTAAAGTCAGATGAAAAATCTGCCCAAGAGATGTCAATTGTCAATTCTGGGGCACCTGAGTAACTCAATCGGTTAAGCATTTGACTCTCGATTTGGGCTCAGGTCATGATCTCAGGGTCATGGGATCTATCCCCACATTGGGCTCTGTGCTCAGAAGGGAGTCTGCTTGAGATTCTTTCTCCCTCTCTCTCTCTGCCTCTCCACCCATTCTCTGTTTCTCTCTAAAATAAATAAATGATTCTTAAAAAAAAAAAAAGAAAGAAAGAAATGTTAACTCAATCCTGATCATCACACCTGTTAAGAGGTAGAGCTAGGGTATGTACTCAAGGACTCTGGTATCAAAAGCTAAGCTCAAATGTTTAATCATTATAAACTGGAACTGAAAGGGCAAACTGTAGGTAGAGAGGACTTTTCATTCTCTTAGCTTAAACTTTGAGACTCCACATATCTAGGTTGGTGCTCCCAGAGGTGTGTATTAAAGATGGAGTTCCCATGTGGAGGGAGACTGGGAACCCAGAGAAAGAGATACAAAAAAAATCTGTTAATTTCCAGGCACCTACACTGCTGTGAGACTACAAATTCCAGAGAGCAGATTAGATTTTATAATCAGATGATTTAGATTTAGATATCGCCATATTTATTCAACTTTGGTTATCTCCTAGCCAGAGTACACTCACATATACACATTAATATTCTAAGCTGTTTCTCATAAGCTGTTGGGCACTAAAAGAAGAGAAGAATGGGAATCTTTGGCCACAGTAATCACAGATGAAGTGGTTCCCTTTGAGGTCTCTATGGTTGCAGCCACCATATTCATCAGGAAACCATCAAAGAGAAGGCGAGTCTCAGATAAACTTGGAGTCACACAATCCAGTTTGCCCTTCTCTTGGGCAACTCTCCTTTCAAAACTAACCTTAGAGAGTCTGGGTTGTATTGTTATAAGCTGGGAAGGCAGTATTTTCCTATTGGCCCTGATTCTTCCCCTGATCACACCCCTCCCAATTGGCTAATGCCAGAAATGGCACCTTTGGTGCATCATCTCCATAACTTTAGCTTTTAATCCCTGTTAAACTCACCTCCCTTGAGAATGGGCAGCCCTTTAGGCTAACAGCAATCAGCCACATAGAATTCAGCAGAACGATGAGGCAGTCCGAATGTAAGGCAGTGGGCACTCAGGCCTGGGGGCAGAGTACAAAGAACACCAAGGTTGGGGAACTAAGAAAAAACCTCACTTCTTTCACAAGTTGGCTCAAACTGACTGGAGGTCTATACTGAAGCCCTTATGCTCATTGGATCTACGGTTCTATTACAGATCAGCTAACCACCTTCTTTAGCTGCAAGCCCCTAAAAAGGCGTCAACAGATCTGTGTGGGATAAAGTGGCACCACAGGAAGAATACGTTGACCTCTTCTCTCTGAGGTCTTGGTATTCTGCATATAGTTAATTCTTCACTTGTTAGATATTTGCCTCCTGTTGCAGACTGAATCAATTGATTGGATTATCTCTCTCCCCTTTTTTGGTCTAATTATTTCACATATTGCTGTAAGTATTGCAAAGTGATCCAATCTCTCTGGACCACACCCTCGCAGTATGTTAAAAGAGCTGGAAACCTGTTCTCACCACTGATGTTATAAACTGACTTTGGAAAATTATCCCAAGAAAATAACACACGAGGAAAATAGTACTGTTTCGTGGCATTTTCATGTGCAATTTAGAGCTGCTATTCATATTAGCAAAAAGTCAGAAAGAATTGAAATGGCCAACAAATTAATAGAAAGGAATACTATATGGCAACTAATGTACAGTAGTGAGTTGAATTGTAGTCCCCAAAGACTACACTTGGAAGCTCACCTATTATTTGGGATGCCAGCCTTTTTAGATACAATTAAGATGCATCAATATGAGATCATCTGGATTAGGGTGGGTCCTAAATTCAATGACAAGTTTCCTTATAAGCATCAGAAAAGAAGACAGAAACACAGAAAGCCAAATGAAGATGGAGGCAAAGATTGAAGTTATGCTGAACCAAGGCAGTGGATGTGAGAAGCCACTCATTTCTCCAGAAAGGGATTCTCTAGTGTTTTCTATGCTTTTTTCAAGCCCAGATAGTATCCTTATAATCATTATTCTTAAAAAAAAAAAAAAAAAAAAAGAAAAAAAAAAGATTTTATTTATTTATTCATCAGAGACACACAGAGAGGCAGAGACACAGGCAGAGGGAGAAACAGGCTCCATGCAGGAAGCCCGATGCGGGACTCAATTCCAGGACTCTGGGATCACAATCTGAGCCAAGGCAGGTGCTCAATCACTGAGCCACCCAGGTGTCCCTATAATCATTTCTGAAGTCTAGTTCTGACACCTTACTTATGTCCATACTGCTTAGGTCCCTGGCAGTCAGTATTGCCTCTTGTTCTTTTTTATGAGGTGAATTTTTTCATCTTGTCATTCCTGCAGAAAGTGGTTGCTTTTCTATTTGCAGAACTTCTTAGAGCTCCAGTTGAGTTCACAGGTGTTCATATGATTTGATAGCTATCAAGCTGAATTCCAAGGACCAGACAAAACTAAGGTCCCTTACTCCTCCATCATCTTCTCTCTCCATGTGAGGAGCCACTTAGACCTTAAAAAGGCAAGGAAGGATTCTTCCCTACAGCTTTCAGAGAGAGACACCTTGATTTTGGACTCCTGGTCTCCAGAGCTGAGAGAGAATCCATTTCTGTTGTTTTAAGCTACCCAGTTTGTGGTAAACTGTGACAGCCACCTTAGGAAACAAACACATATGGAAAGGAAGTAGATAATGTTGGAAACTGAGAAGATGACAATATTAAAAGAAAAAAATTGCAGAACTCAAAGTAGTCAATCTGTGCTTATGATAAATAAATATGAATGCATATCACAGAGAAGATACAGACTATTTAATTTTTATGGGGTTTTTTAGTAAAGTTGTTTGAATAAATACAAAGTTTTTGATATGTTAAAAACATAGTAAGTAGCATGGACTGTTAAAACAACCTAAAAATAAGGTCCATTCCATGTAGCAACAGAGCCAGGTTACGAGCCAGGCTATTTCTCACTCTGGTCAACTTTATTTTTTTGTTTTTGACCTCAGCAATATTGCCTCATGAGTCCATTTTTAAAACTCACCACCAAAACCTTACCCAGCTCTGTCATAGACTCTTGTTTATAAAGATAGATTCACTCTTCTTGGTCCCAGTCTTTGTCTTCAGCCAAACAAAATATTCTCTACAAAAGGAACCCTGTGTACTGTTGGTGGGAATATAAACTGGTGCAGCCACTATGGAAAACAGTATGGAGGTTCCTCAAAAAATTAAAAATAGAAATACCATATGATCCAGTAATTCCACTAAGTATTTACCCAAACAAAGAGAAAATAGTAATCTGAAAAAGATGTATGTACCCTTATGTTTATTACAGCATTATTTATAATAGTCAAGATATAGAAGCAGCCCATATTATGGACATAATACATGAATGATAAAAGATGTGGCATACATACATACATATGCAATGAAATAGTACTCAGCCATAAAATAGAATGGAATCTTGCCATTTGTGACAACATGGATGGCCCTAGAGTGGTTTCATTTATACGTAGAACCAAAACACAAAACAAAACAAAACAAATTAATAAACAAAATGCAGAAACAGACCCATAATACAGAGGACAAATTGATGGTTGCCAGAGGGAAGGGGAGATAGGGAGGCAAACTAGATGAAGGGGACTGGGAGATACAGGTTTCCAGTTATGAAATGAACTAAGACATAGGGATAGAACATACAATGTAGGGAATACAGCCAATGTTTTGAATAGCATTTGTGGTTAAAGATGGTAACTACACTTGTGGTGAGCACAGCATCACCATAGCATAAGCTGTCAAATCACTATGATGTATGCCTAAAACTGATATAACATTGTACATCAACTATATTTCATTTTTTAAAATAGAAAAAAACATATATAGTACTAGTTTGAAAAAAATTCTCCCACAAACTCTATTACCTCCTCACTCTCCAGTCTCCACCCTCCTCTTCCTATAAGCCCTAAGTAATGGTAAGGCAGAGAGCATATTAGTTTTTGACCTATTACCTGATTATTTTAAATAGTTCAGAGAAAGTGTTAATTTGTAGTTGCCTATGTAACTATACACAGATCTCTAGTGGATCATTTAAGTCTTACTTAATTCAACTAAATGTGCCTATATGAAAAGTCAGTATCTACTTAGCCTTTCTATTCCATGCATCCATTTGAAATATTTTCAATCTATTTTAACAAAAAGACTTAACCACTGTATTTGACATTAGATAATATGCAGTATTTTCAAGACTCCGTTCCATGTATATCACTTAGTACTTCTCAACATTTTTATAGCCTTTTGCTCACTTGACACAAAATATTATAAGTCAGGTAATTTTTATCACCAACTTTCAAGTGAGAAAATTGTGACCCAAGATTAAGTGACTTTTGCAGTTTTAGAAAAAGTTACTAGCAGAGCCAGAACCAAAACCAGCCTAGTCCTATTTCCGAAGGTCCACATTATAGTAATATATTTTCCTTTATCTCCCTCAAAATCATTCTACTTCTTTGAAAAATTAAACACACACACACACACACACACACAAGGAGTATAATAGTATATATAACATATTACAATTGTGTTTTATAAAAAAGGAAAAAATAAGATCTATATTCATTTTTTTTCTATATGTACAAAGAAACTCTAGAAGAAGAAAAAAACAAATAGCAGTGGCTAGCACTTGAGAGAAGAAGGAACTTGTTGGATGGTAGACAGGAATGGAAGATTCTTCACACTAGGCCTTTTCATACTTTTTTAAAAACTATATGACTGTACTGAATATTCAGAAAACAAAATAAGTTCTTAAATAAACATACAAAAAAAGGCTAGGCATTTCTTTAAGTAGTTAGAGTCACCTGCAAACCCTAGTTCCTCAAATAATCTTAAGATTTGTGTGGAATCAGAAAAGACCCCGAATAACCAGGAGAATATTGAAAAGAAAACCAGAGCCGGGGACATCACAATGCCAGATTTCAAGTTGTACTACAAAGCTGTGATCATCAAGACAGTGTGGTACTGGCACAAAAACAGACACATAGATCAATGGAACAGAATAAAGAACCCAGAGTTGTGCCCTCAACTCTATGGTCAACTAATATTCAACAAAACAGGAAAGACTATCCACTGGAAAAAGGACAGTCTCTTCAATAAATGGTGCTGGGAAAATTGGACATCCACATGCAAAAGAATGAAACTAGATCATTCTCTTATACCAGACGCAAAGATAAACTCAAAATGGATAAAAGATATAAATGTGAGACAAGAATCCATCAAAATCCTAGAGGAGAACACAGGCAACAACCTTTTTGAGCTTGGCCACAGCAACTTCTTGCAAGATACATCTATGAAGGCAAGGGAAACAAAAGCAAAAATGATCTATTGGGACTTACTCAAGATAAAAAACTTCTGCACAGCAAAAAAAAAAAAAAAGTCAACAAAACTAAAAGTCAACCTACAGAATGGGAGAAGATATTTGCAAATGACCTATCAGATAAAGGGCTAGTTTCCAAGATCTATAAAGAACTTATTAAACTCAACACCGAAGAAACAAACAATCCATCATGAAATGGGCAAAAGACATGAACAGAAATTTCACAGAGGAAGACATACACATGGCCAACATGCACATGAGAAAATGCTCCGCATCACTTGCCATCAGGGAAATACAAATCAAAACCACAATGAGATCCCACCTCACACCAGTGAGAATGGGGAAAATTAACAAGGCAGGAAACCACAAATGTTGGAGAGGATGTGGAGAAAGGGGAACCCTCTTACACTGTTGGTGGGAATGTGAACTGGTGCAGCCACTCTGGAAAACTGTGTGGAGGTTCCTCAAAGAGTTAAAAATAGACCTTCCCGGGGATCCCTGGGTGGCTCAGCAGTTTAGCGCCTGCCTTTGGCCCAGGGTGCAATCCTGGAGTCCCCGGATCGAGTCCCGCGTCCCGCGTCCAGCTCCCCGCATGGAGCCTGCTTCTCCCTCCTCCTGTGTCTCTGCCTCTCTCTTGATCTCTCTCTCATGAATAAATAAATAAATAAATCTTTTTTAAAAATTGCTTAAAAAAAAAAAAAAAAGACCTGCCCTACGACCAGCAATTACACTGCTGGGGATTTACCCCAAAGATACAGATGTAGTGAAACACGGGGACACCTGCACCCCGATGTTTCTAGCAGCAATGTCCACAGTAGCCAAACTGTGGAAGGAGCCTTGGTGTCCGTCGAAAGATGATGGATAAAGAAGATGTGGTTTATGGATACAATGGAATATTCCTCAGCCATTAGAAACAACAAATACCCACCATTTGCTTCAACGTGGATGGAACTGGAGGGTATTATGCTGAGTGAAGTAAGTCAATCGGAGAAGGACAAACATTATATGGTCTCATTCATTTGGGGAATATAAATAATAGTGAAAGGGAATAGAGGGGAAGGGAGAAGAAATGGGTAGGAAATATCAGAAAGGGAGACAGAGGGATCCCTGGGTGGCGCAGTGGTTTAGCGCCTGCCTTTGGCCCAGGGAGCGATCCTGGAGACCCGGGATCGAATCCCACGTCGGGCTCCCGGTGCATGGAGCCTGCTTCTCCCTCTCCCTGTGTCTCTGCCTCTCTCTCTCTCTCTCTCTCTGTGACTATCATAAATAAATAAAAATTAAAAAAAAAAAAAAAAAGAAAGGGAGACAGAACATGAAGACTCCTAACTCTAGGAAACGAAACGAACTAGGGGTGGTGGAAGGGGAGGAGGGCCGGGTGTTGGGTGACTGGGTGGCGGGCATTGAGGGGGCACTTGATGGGATGAGCACTGGTTGTATGTTGGCAAATTGAACACCAATAAAAAATAAATGTATTATTAAAAAAAGAAAGATAAAAAAGAAAAATTGAACTCCAATAAAAAAAATATACAAAAAAAAAAAAAAAAAAAAAAGCCTAGTTCCTGAGCTGAGAACCAGGAATTGGGGGAGGCTACTAGTCTCACACTTTGATACATGAATGATCCTGAGTTCTAACACTACTGACTCTCCCCTCCCACATCTCACACTTTATTAATAGCAATGGTAAGAGTAACTAGCCCTTGTTCACTATATGCTATGAACTTTTTCAGTATTTATTCATTTTAGCACCATTTACTCTTCACAACAAACCTATAGAGTAAATACAATTATTATATTCATTTTATAGATGAGAAAGTAAGGCATAGGAATGATAGTTTGCCCAAGGTCATAGTTGGGGAAACCAAAATGTGAACTCAGGTATTACAGTCCCTCGGTCCACACTCTCAAACACCATCCACAGCGGAGCTCACTCTACAGCAAAATTATCCCTTTGGGTTTAAACCTGATTTCTTTAAAAAAAAAAAAAAAAGACTTGTAAAAATCCATGTGTTTCCTGGGAGGATTAATGAGGCATATCTTTTAGTCATTGTCTTTAGCACCTCTGAAACAGCTAACTGCCACCTAGGAGACCATGAAAGCCACAAATAGCACAGAACAGTAATGAGTACTAAGAGGGGAGGGTGTAGAATCCTCAGAATGTTCCAGAGCATTCCTGCTGGGCAGAGGCTGCCATCCACAGTCAAGAGACCAATGCTCAGGGAGATTTGGAGTGGGTAGGGTGGCTCTTAGGGTAACAAGCCAATTTTAGCAGCTTTTCAGCTTGGCAGTGGATTCGGAAGAGTGAGCATAACTCTCAGACAACACTTTGAAAGGGATCAAAGATACAGAGTAGCTTCCTTTCAGAGAAAGCAGCCCACTCCTTGGGATCCAGCTGAGTCTGCCGGTAACCAAGAGCTTGGTTTATCCAGATAAGTCATCTGATGAAACCACAAGCTTGTATTTATATCTACTGAAGGACACCTGCCAGGCTGTCTTTGTCATCACTAGAACACTTGAGAAGGAATACATCCTGCACTTTCCCTCTGTAGTGAGCTGAGCAATTACACTGCTAAAACAGGTGCCAAAGCCCTGTGTCCTTTCTTCTCTTTCTACCTCCACCTCTATCCTTCAGCCCAGATGTTTGTCTTTCTGTCCACCCTCTTTGCTGCCTTTAAGATTTTATTTATTCATGAGAGACAGAGAGAGAGAGAGAGGCAGACACATAGGCAGAGGGAGAAGCAGGCTCCCTGTGGGGAGCCCAATATGGGACTAGATCCCAGGACCCTGGAATCATGATCTGAGCCAGAGGCAGACGCTCAACCCCTGAGCCACTCAGGTGCCCCCTTTCTTTGCTGCTTCAATTTCTTCCTTCCTCTAATTCTCAAGATCAAATCCAATGGGCAGTCCCAGTGGCTCAGTGGTTTGGCGCTGCCTTCAGCCCAGGGCATGATCCTGGAGACCCAGGATCGAATCCCACATTGGGCTCCCTGCATGGGGCCTGCTTCTCCCTCTGCCTGTGTCTCTGCCTCTCTCTCTCTCTCTCTGTGTGTGTGTGTCTCTCATGAATAAATAAATATTTTTTTAAAAAAGACCAAATCCAAGTTTATTCAAAAAATCTTTCTTGTGTGGCCTTATTCTATGCGTTATAGGAGATATAAGAGCATGAACTCTGGTGTCAGTCTGCCTAGGTTCAGATCCCAGCTTTATCACTTAATAGCTATGGGACGATTGGGCAAGTTACTTAACCTCCCTGTATAATAATATCTGCCTCTCTGACTTGTTAGAAGATTTAATTAAGTTAATAGAAGTGCTTAGAATGGTGCCTGGCACATACAAGTATTTTACCAATGTTGGCTATTATTGTTAGAAGACATGACACCCTGTCCCATATAAGGGCTTTTATCCAGTTAGAGAGACAAAATATGACCTTCTGAAATAGTTAAAGAACAAAACTAGGATCTATTGACTTAGTAAAATGAATAGTTTGGCTATTAAGTGCAAGACTGGCTGAAAAACGGGTCACCTGGGTGGCTCTGCAGTTGAGCATCTGCCTTTAGCTCAGGGCCTGATCCCGGATTCCCAGGATCAAGCCCCACATCGGGCTCCTCACACAGAGTCTGCTTCTTCCTCTGCCTGTGTCTCTGCCTCGCTTTCTGTGTCTCTCATGAACAAATAAATAAAATCTTTAAGAAAAAAAAAAAGACTGGCTGAAAAGAGAAATATCATGATAATACCAAGAGTGGCCAGTAAAAGTGTCATAGGAGAAATTTGGTTGAACAGTAAGTCGAGATCTAAAGGATAAACAGTCCAAGGAAAGATGAAGCCCAAGGGAGAACACAGGGCCTGCATAGGTTTGGGCGTGACGCTAATCAGCAATAAGAATGAGTCTGGATGGGGACCTTGAAGAGGAGGAGAGGAATGTGGGTCCAGATTTTCTCTGCAGTTGGAAATATAATTAGACAACCCCTGAGAAACCACAGATGGCGTTGGAGACTAGGGGTCATTCAGATAGATAGTGGAATCCATGAAAGTAGAAACTCAGCAAGAGAGACTTGAGGATACACTCACTTCAAGTTTGAAGGCCAAGAGAAAAAGAGAAACCAGTTAAAGAAACAGCAAAGGAGGAATCAGAGAAGCTAGAGACAGAGGAAGGAGCCATAGAAGAGATAGTGGTCTATTGCATTTGGAAAACAAGCCTTTTGCATAAAAGTATGAAAGATCTTTTTCTCTGAGGCTCAGAACCTGTTGACTACATTCTAAGGACCATACAATTTGGTTTTCTGTGACTTTTTTCTATACTGACATACTTCTGCAAAAATCCTTTTGTTTTCAACCAAGTCTCCAAATACTACCTTATGTTCATCAGTCCTTACCTCAGATGGTATAATAGGGACAAGGGGATGTTAAAAGCTGCAAAGAAATAGGAGGTTGGATGGGATCCCTGGGTGGCGCAGCGGTTTGGTGCCTGCCTTTGGCCCAGGGCGCGATCCTGGAGACCCAGGATCAAATCCCACATCGGGCTCCCGGTGCATGGAGCCTGCTTCTCCCTCTGCCTCTGCCTCTCTCTCTCTCTCTCTCTCTCTCTGTGACTATCATAAATAAATAAAAATTAAAAAAAAAAAAAAAAGAAATAGGAGCTTGGAAATGGTGTTAAATAAGAGTCAGTATTAAAATTAGAAGTGGGTAATAAAATCCCAACCCTACCTTTTGGGATTTGGCCACATTGGTCAAAGTGGGTGTTCATGGATATTTTACCATTCCGTTATACCTCACACTATTTAGCCACCACAGAATAACTGGCCACACAGCCTCTCCTCCCCTAGCTTAACCTCTCCTAGGTTATTCCTACTCTCTTTAGTAGAAGTCATCCAGCTGAACCAGTTAGTCCCACTCATCCACAAACCATTCTGTCTGGAAATTTCCATTTTTTCCACAGCTCTTCAAGCAAGCACCTGGGCTACCAAGAGGGTTAGGTGTTTAAAAAAAATAAACCTGAAAGGAAATCAACCAATATTGACAGTGGTTACCTCTGACTAGTGGGATCACAAGTTACATATTTGCTTCTATGCAATTATTAATATTTTCCAAAATATATATAAGTATTGCTTTAACACAAGAAAAACTGTCATTGTTTTATCAGGAGGCCTAGAGACCAGCAAACAATATCTGGAGGAATAGCGCAGAGAGGGATTTCATAGGCTGCTAAGGACATTGTGCACGGTGCCTTTTAACTTCACTTCTTATCAGTCCATAAAACTAAGGTTTCCAGAGGGAGGGAAGCAAAAGGGCCCTACTTTCTTCTAGTAAACACTTCAGCGTCATGTATCAAATTCCAAAGTAGTGCTACAGCAGGAAGCTTGCCTAAGCCAGAGAGTAAAATTAACGGAATTACAATAGGCCTCACCTGTGGGTGCCAGAGGTGAAATTCCATTGGCCCTGGGACTCCTCCATGTAGGAAGGCAAAGAGGGCAAGATGGTGTGCCAGTGCCCTACTTGCAATCCATGTCAGGCCTTTCTCTTTCTGCCATTTCCTCTGGCTCTTTTCACCAGATGGCAGAGGCTGCTTTAGCACCAGTTGAGATTCAGAAAAACTGAATGTCCAGGATGTGAAAGGGCCTGCTCTTATCTCCCACTGCGGCTGTGGTAGTTACCAGACAGGCTGAACAGACTGCCCCATGTTTGCTAGGAAGTGACTGTAAAGAGGCAAGACCAGTACCTGCTAATCTCAAGCTCAAGAGTGGCTGTGTTTCAATTTAGGAGAAGGTAGAGAAGTTTCAATATATTAAAAAGAGAAAGGGGGTTTTATACACTGCAATCCTATCACACAATGGAATACTGAATAGCTAGTAAGAATGAGGCAGCTCTACGTGAGCCGATGAGGAACAATCATCCAAGATTAATTAATTAACAGTGGTGGCCTCTGGGCAGGAAACTGGGAGTGGAAATAAAGGTACTCTTTTCCATGAATATCCTTTTGTGATTTTGAAATCTGTACCCCATATGTAAAACTTCTGTTATCATTTTTAAATGCCTTACATGCACACATGTGCAAACATACATGTGCACAAGAGTGGAGAGCACCTGCACAAAGCTGAGAGTCAGTCCCTTCTAAGCGGCTTTTTGGAAGCAGAACAACTATGTCCTTCACCAGTCCCCCACCTCCACCCCTGTGATGGCCCACGGTAGCCTAATGTCACCTCTCCCCCTCACCCCAACCTCCCTAGCCTCCTGTCTGACCATAGACATTACCCATTGCTGCTCTTCTCAGCATCCCTAAAGGTTAAAATACCTGTTCTATGTTGTATTCTCTCAGAAGCCTGTAAAATGAGAAAAAAAAAAAAAAAAAAAAAGTCTGTAAAACGAATCTACCAACTCCAAGTGAAGTTACCCTCCTAGATATATGTGTATATTAACAGTGAATTTCAGCCAGAGAGTGACTGATTTTAGAGCAAGTGAAGCAGGATCATGGCACAGTGACAGGAACACCAGACTCGAGGGTCAGGAGACCTTGATCTTATTCAGGCTATGCATCTCGAGGCAAATCACATCACCTCTATGGATCTCAATTTCCGTAACTTAAAAAGGGGAGGAGGTGCTATAAGAAATTATCTTCCCAGATCTAACACTCTGTAAAATCCCAGCATATAATGCTGATCGCTATCCCCTCTGAACTTGATGTATACTGTGTGTTCAACAGCACTATACGATAGAAATACAATGTGAGTCATATATGTCATTTTAAACATTCTAGGAGCCCTACAAAACAGTAAAAAGAAACAGCTGAAATCAATTTTAATAGATTTTATTTAACCCAATATGTCCAAAATATTATCATTTCAACATGCAATCAATATAAAAATTACTGAGTTTCCATTCTTTTTTTAGTACTAAATCTTCAAAATCCAGTGAGTATTTTACATTTACAGAACATCTTGATTTGGACTAGCCGTACTTCGAACGCTCAAAACCCCATGTGGCTAATGGCTAACACAGGTCTAAGTCCAACAAGGAAGCCCTCCCTTCATTTCTGACCTCATGAAGCCCAGACTTGAAGACTGATATGAATACCAGCCTCCATCCTTAGAAAGGGTCAAAGTCTCATCAGAGCAGTTCTGATTCTGAGTACCTCGTTGGACTAGGAAGGGAATTGGGGCTGGTTATCAGACAACACTTAAGGGTTCAAGACAAACATCAAACAGAACCTAGAGGCCTGCAAGCAGAATAATACAGAGGAACTTCAGGGAACAGACAAAAAAAGAAGGTGGGCATAGTCGGGTCTTCTTTTACTCAGACTTTTCACAATACAAAACACACCAAAGCACACAGATCTTATGTCATGGTGGCTGAAACAGTTCATTAATCTGAGTATCTCTGAATACCTTCACATTCCTGGGGGCTGGGCTAGGCGACCAGGACACAGCTACCACTCACAAGAGCTCTTATTTGGAGCAGGATAACATGCTAAGCACTTCCTAAGTCGGCTCTCCTTTACTTGGTCTATGAGATAATAACTCACTAACAGATGAGGACACTGAGGCAGAGAAAGGATAGGTCAGTTTCCAACCGTCACATACCTCCGTGAGTAGTAGAGCAGGGATCCAAACCTGATTCTTAAACACTGCAACATACCACATTCCCCAGCTTCAAAGAGCTCACAGTGACTGGAGGGAACAAAGAACTTCACAGTTTTACGGCCATGAGGTCACAACCACAAGAAGGATAGGAAATAGGGACATGGAAGCAGAAGACATAGGGAAAGGATTCCCAAAGGTAACCTTGAGGAAGTCTGGAAATTTGAGGAGCTAACAAGGCAAAAAGTGGGAGCTGGACCTCCCAGAGAGAAGAGCAGGTGCTAAAGGTTCAGCGGTGTGAAGGAGCAGGAAATATTCAGAAAACTATGACAGGCTGCACAGCCGGCAGGCAGCATGTGTGAGGAACAGAGGCCTGCACGAAAGTGGAGGTGTTAGCCAACACCAGTGCAGAAGATGCCCTAAATTGCATGATGGAATTAAGAAATGCCATGTGATGCATGGAAAGCTATTAAAGACTTTTATCTAGGGTCAAGAAAGGTACTAGATCTTCATTTTGAGAAATCATTCTAACAGAGAGATACCAAAGCTAACCTGTCTCCTTGCCTCTCCCCAGAGTTCTTAACTCTATTTAAAAGTCTGTATGTAAAAGCATGGATTCATTTCCCACAGAGTTGGCCAACTTTTCTACCTAGGGCCCATGAGGTTTACTTATTCTACCCATTTTACTACAGAGAAGTTGTTGACTTGAAACTCCTGAAAAGCAACCCACTAGAAACTAATAAGCACCTCCTATATTCCTGGCATCAACACTGCCTGAAGCCCCAGCAGGGGGTGGTTTGCTTGGCCTTCAGCCTTAAAAAGCCTAGCCCCTGTTGAAAGCCTTTTACAGTTCCAACAGCACAGCAGTGTTTTATATTTACTTGCACAGAAACATCTGAGATTCTGGCGGCCAGTGACAGAAAACACTGAAACATTTCAAATTCTCAAATGTTATGGCCCCAATGCCTCCGCAATGAATTGTTCATTGACTTCAAAACCCGTATCTCCCCTCTGCCCAACTCCCTCCACACATCCCTTCTAGCTCACCTGATTACCCAGTTCCATTTTCAGCTCATCAGCTTCTTGGGCTGGCCTACTTTTCAAGGCCACATGAGCAGAAAAACTTGTACATTATACCAACAATGTACTATAACTAGAACAACAGGACATAGGAAGGGGGGCAACCAGCAACAGCGGGCACCAAGAAGGCAATGATATAGGCAGAACCTAGTGAAACAGCCATAGGAAAAAGTGCAAAAATACTATTGCAGGGATTGACAGGAAGAGAGCACAGGAATACTGTGTGTAATAGAGCAGGACTTGGCCACTGACAACCTGGAAAATTGAGCTGAAGCCCAGGGGCACCAAGCAAGATCACTTTACCCAGTGAGAAGAGCAGAGCAGCTTTACTTGGCTTTCAACAGTCACCTGAAAACCACATCCTGGTCTGAAAAGAGAGGGCCCAAGCAGCTTCAAGCCCATTGCAGAACCACAGGAATGGTGTATTGATAAATAACCTCTCTCTGCTCCTGTCCACAGATCCAGTGGAGAGGAGCAGAGAGAAGAATTAAGAGGCCCTCTCAGATCTTTACTCTGCCTAATTAAGGACCTGCCTTGTGAGGCAATTTTCAGAGGTAAGTTTTAGAAGGAAGTGAAAGGCCAAGGGTCATTCCATCAGAGTTTTCTGTACTTCCAGCCTCATTAACACCCTGACCTGAGAAATCAACCCCTTGCCTTTGACAAGAAGATGGAATATTTCATGGACACGCTCCTCTCCCAAACTCCTCCTTTAGGAGGGGCCTCTGGGTATAAGGGAGTATTATTCTGGAGGATTTGTGGCCTCTGGCCCCACTTTGTTCCCACATTACCTACCAACACCAGCCAAAGTGGGGTGCAAAGGGGAGAACATTCAGGTGGCAAAACACAGTTCACCAGACTGGATCACCTCTTTCTAGAATTGGGGCTGGCCCCATTCCCACTAGCACCCAGCCAGCAACAGGAGAGCGGCCACTGATGAGTTACTCTGCTTCTGTCCTGGCAGACTTGGAGAGTAGAGATGGTGAGTGGAATGGGAAAGACCACTCAGTCGTGGACAGGAAGCCGGTAGAGAGAAAACATGCCCTCCTGAATCCGATGGAAGAGCTGAGCCAGCTTGTAGAGGAAGGGCAAGGAAGAAGGAGAAGCTGCAGGGAAAAGGAAGATGGTTGTCAGTGTGCCTGCCTCTACTTCCTTCTTCCTCCTTTCAGCCTCAAGTCCCATCCCTGGGAAATCCTACTGTTTTGGGAACATGCATGATCTTTTTAAAGCATATATTGATACTTGGTGTTATTTGCTCCTCCTCCCCTTCCCAACAATAAAGAATTTCACTTTCTCTAGGATATACTTTATGAGATATATTTTCTTCACTTGGATTAGAGTGACCTTAAGTTTGCTGAGAAAAAGATTCAAACTTATTATGTTTTACCGTAACTTTTTTATACACACACAAAAAGACTCGTAATGGTGGCTGCCTCTGGGAAGATAAATTTGAGAAGACATTTCACTAAATTCCTTTTCATACCTTCTTAACCTGGAGCCAAGTGATAGTATTATCTATTTTCATCCTTAGTTAATTATATTGAAAATAAAGTTCAATCTACCTCTTTGGAATTAAGGTTGAACTGATTGGTTTTTCCTTATTTGATTGCTGATTTTTTAACTGATTTTTTTCTTTCTTAAAAAGAAAAATGTTATTTTTATTTTTATTTTTTATTTTAATTTTTTTTAGAAAAATGTTATTTTTAAAGAAAGTTATTGACAGTCTATTCTCTTTATATCCTTCCTATAGAGTTCTAGTTGCAGCCTCGTCTGGGTTCTCCTCACAGCACCACTGCTGCAATGAGTCAAGACTGCCACTGGGGGTCAGGAGTGCCAGGCCAGAGCACTGCGAAGCTCTGAGTAGCCTGGGAAGCAGCAAGCTCAAATTACCTCTTGCTGCCCTCGCTCAGAAGAAACCGACTTCTAAAAACCATACAAAAAAATTCTAAATTTTTATCAAGTCTCTGGAACAAAGTAGAAAGTCAGAGAGTGGACAGGAATGAACACAAACTATCGTCAGCCTTCCTGAGAACTAACAAGTGACTCTTTCCTCAAAGTTGTACTCCTGTCTCCTATTCAGCAAAGCAAAAAGGACAGCTTGGAGCTATGCAAAAAAGCTCACAGAAGAAGAGAAAGGGGGATGCCTGGGTGGCTTAGCGGCTGAGCATCTGCCTTGGGCTCAGGGTGTGATCTGGGGACCTGGTATCAACTCCCACATTGGGCTCCCTGTGAGAAGCCTGCTTCTCCCTCTGCCTGTGTCCTTGCCTCTCTCTCTCTCTCTCTCTCTGTCTCTCATGAATAGATAAATAAAACCTTTAAAAATAATAATAATAAGGGGGATCCCTTGGTGGCTCAGTGGTTTGGGGCCTGCCTTTGGCCCGGGGCATGATTCTGGGGTCCTGGGATGGAGTCCCGCATCCAGCACCCTGCATGGAGCCTGCTTCTCCCTCTGTCTTTCTCTGTGTGTGTGTCTTTATGAATGAATGAATGAATGAATAAATAAATAAATAAATAATCTTAAGAAAAAAAAAAAAAGAATAAGAGAAAGGTGAATGGGGGAAATGGGGAAGACCTGAAGATAAACACGAGAACTGGGAGGTTTGGGTTAGTTTCTTTTTCTTTTTTTTTTTTCAAGATTTATGTATTTGAGAGAGGGAGAGTACACATGCTCAAGAGTGTGCATATGGACTAGAAAGTGGGAGAAGGAGCAGAGGCAGAGAGTCTCAAGCAGACTCCCCCATTGAGCTCGGAGCCCAACACCAGGCTCCATGTGGGGCTGGATCTCATAATCCTGAGATTGTGACTCAAGACAAAACCAAGTCAGATGCTTAACTAACTGTACCACCTCGGTGCACCCAAGAACTGGCAATTTTTTAAATAGACAAATTATTTGTGTGATCCTGGGCTAGTCACTTTTTTTTCTGGTTCTTAGGTTTCTTGACCAAAAAAGAAAGAAAAAGAAAATGAAGGGACTGGAATAGGGTTTCCAGTTTTCCCCGCAGTTTTGAAAGTTATATGTCTATTCTAAGTCTAAATTCATAAGAAGAGTAGAGATTAGACCATAACTCACATAGAGTAACACACAAACATAAAAATCTAGAAGAGTAAGCTCCTAATCTTTGGCCCAGCACTTAATTTTGGGGAGTTAATCCTCAGGAAATAACCAGGGTTGTTCCCAAATAGTACTTAGGGAGTTCATGTCTGCTGCACAGCACTGCAGAAAACAGAGTAAGAAATAATCAAAATGTTCAGTAACAGGGGGTTATTGATCACCTATGGAAGTTTCTGTAACTTAGAATATTATTTATGTTAAATAATACATAAAATGTAAAGCCATGTTGTTCTTGTTTTTTAAGATTTTATTTATTTATTCATGAGAAACACAGAGAGAAAGGCAGAAACAGAGGCAGAGGAAGAAGCAGGCTCCCTGCCGGGATCATGACCTGAGCCAAAAGCAGACACTCAACCATTGAGCCACCCAGGCATCCCTAAAGCCATGTTTTAAAGAACATTTATAACATGCAAAATTGTATCTATATCCATATAGAAAGAGACTAAAAGCACAACCATTACAATAGCAAACTTATAGGCGATTTCTGTTTTCTTCCTTTTCTCTATTTTCCACATTTTCTAAAATGTACATGTATTTCACTTAGAATTTAACACAATTTCTTAGATATCCAATGAGGGAATTTTTTCTTCTAATTATCACATTCTAGTCAGAGTTCATCCTCAGATAAAGTAGATGACAATGACTCAAAGTCAATGTCTGAAGGTCAATAGAGTACAGTGGAATTCCTCCAGACTGCTCTCATGGACTCCAAGGCTGTTCTCTCCTAGGTGAGCTGGGCTGGCTCTCACTGAGGTCCAATAGTCCCTCCTTATAGAAAAGACTCAGGGAGAAGTGGCATGGAATCTGTCTCCACCCCCAGCAGGCTCCCACAAGCCCAGCCCCTGTTCAACTGTACCTTCCCAAGGAAGGGTGGGAGAGAAGACAGGCTTTATTACTCACCTGGATCAAACCTCACCACCAAGAGGCAGAGGATCAAGGCAGCCAGGAGGCTCTTTTTGAAGGGCATGGAAAAGAAGTGGCTCACTATAGAATCCCAAAGCCGGCGAAACAACATCATTAGTGACAGGAACTTGTGGGAGAAGGAGCCTGGTCAGGGAAAAGAAAGCATAACTGCAGGGTAGTCCAGTCCAAGAGAACCAGCTTCTCTGACTCTGAGCTTTGAGCTTAATTATGAGAGTTGAGCAAACGGTAACAAGTCTAGTTTGCTCATGTAGTTCTAAAAGAAATTCCAAAAGCTCCAAAAATGTTTTAAAGAGAGACTACAACACTAGAATGTCATCTCATTAGGAGAGACTTTTGATAGAGAACATCTACTCAGCTGGGTAAATCTGGCATATTTGGTGTACTTTTTAAATATTATTTTACAGTATTCTTTATATTTTGGCCTAAGATATGTACAGAGAGTTACACGGAGTAATAGTTCTTGATTATCACATTAATGCAGGAAAATGAAGGGCACTCAATATATACAGTAAAGAAGTCAAAAGTCTTAGGTGATAAATATAAACATGAACACCGCCAATTTGAGAACAAGCAGTGCCAAGTCTGGAGTAGAGGACCTTTAAAATCCCTTATAACAAAATAACACACATGCCCACACCCAACTCTATGAGGCATCCTCTGTATGATAATAGCCAGGTGTATGATGTTGGGTCTTCAAATAGCTTCCCTATAAAAACCATTGTGTGAAAGTGCACTCTAATGGGCAGATACCCAGGAGATCTAGTACGTAAAGGCAGACAGAGGTAGGGCAATGGGGCCTAGCTGTAGATACGGAAGTTTATCTAAGTCAAGTGACCAACTTGTTGGAGCAGCTTCTTATTTTCCTTTAGCTATCCCACAGCACAGCTCAGGTGTGTCTGTATTGGGCCAGCTTTGAAGGAAGGAATAACATCCCACTCAGGCCAGCATGACAGAGACAAGAGATCTAGTGAGTGGACCCTAAGGAGAAGGTGGCTTTCAAGAGACAAGAATTAAGTTTCTGAGACTCATCAATACCTCCCTATATAGGGATTCTCCTTCCACTGCCAACTACAAAGGGTCAAAGTTTGGCTTTTTAATCAAATCAACAGGTTTCCTATTCTGCAATTTAGGAGTTACTCATCCAAATAATTGCTCCAGGGAATGTCATGAGAACCCCAAGGTATAGGGGAAAGCCCACAACTCCACTTTACAGTGGCCACAGAAGGATGATGTCCTACCTTCCTGGTTCAACTTCTGGGCCTCCTCAGAGCCCAAGTGTTGGTGTTTCTGCTGTTGCTTTGCCTTCCTAATGTCCTGAAGTACATCCAACCGCTCTTCCTCACTGAAGGCTGCAGAGCCCACCACTAGCTCCTCAGCCTCTGATAAGTAGCCGAGAGGCAGGAGCACCCGCTGCAGGTGAAGTTCTGCCAAGGCTCTGTATTCTGGAAGGCCTTGATTGTCTGGGTCTCGCAGCCAGGCACTGACCACTTCCAGCACAGCTCCAGGCTCCTGCATTTTGCTGTATAAAAGAACACTGCAGCCCCAAATAATACAATTTCAAAAAAAAAAAATAGTCAGTGCTCCACAGTTGATTCTCCTAACTACCACCCTTTCCCACTGAACCCCTCCCCTATGTCCTCCAGTCCTTCCCTATGGGATGAGGATACTGAAAAGAATTAGGGATTCCTAGGAAGTTGCAAGAAGCTCTCTCAGCTAGGACATACTCCACTTCACATCTCCTATTCCCATTGTCTCTTCTCCTCTTTTTCTCTACCCCATTCCTAAATTCTCCCTTCCTCATCCTTCATGGCTATGTTTTGAGGTTAAAAAAATTAGATATAGAGGGAAATGGTAGGCAATGGGGTAAAAATATTAGGCACAGATTCAGAAAAAGACATGAAAATCCTTTTTCCTGAGCCGATCCAATGAATCAGAACAAGGACCTACCATAGTTCCAGGACTTTGGGGGGTAGCTTTTCAGGGACCTGGTAATACTGAAGAACCCAGGACAGGACTTCCCGCCACCGATTCATTTCTGCCAGGGCCTGGATCCCCACAACACAAAGGGAGCCTTTCACCTCCAAGGAGCTGCCAGCAGAAAAACCAATTCAAGTTTAGGAGTGGTTCCCCTCCAGGGGCGGCTGGGTGGCTCAGTCAGTTAAGCATTGACTCTTGGTTTCTGCTCAGGTCATGATCTTGGGATTGAGCCCCACTTCCTAAGCTTCATGCTTAGTGTGGGGCCTGATGGAGATTCTTTCTTTCCCTCTACCTCTGCCCCTCCCCACCCTGCCTGCTCACACGGAAGGAAGGAAGGAAGGAAGGAAGGAAGGAAGGAAGGAAGGAAGGTAGGAAAGAAAAGAAAAGAAAAGAAAAGAAAAGAAAAGAAAAGAAAGAAAAAAAAAAAGATAGATTGATTGATTCTCATTTCCATTACTACATTCACCCTGGGATTGTTCCTCCCCAGCTCCCAACTCAGCAGCCTTCACCTCTATCCTCCTCTTTAGTGAGTATTCAAGAGGATCTCAAATTACAACTGGTTTCTTGAGTGCCAACACAGAAAACTGCCCTTTCCCCCAGGAGTTCAAAGTCCCTGTAAATCTCATGGAGGCAACTCAACTGTTGCCTAACATACATCTTTGTATCCAGGTGAAATTAGCGTAGGGAAAAGGGACAATATGTAGCACAGGTGTATGGGTGGAAAGAGAGCTGGAGCTAAAAGTCTGCCTAGTAGAGCAGTGGGGATGCTGGAAGGTTTCTGGTTGAGTGTGGGTATAGGAACTTCACAACTGGCTTGTTAACACCATGTGAGGTACATCCAGGTACCCCAAATCACGGCCTCCAGCATGTACTGCAACAGGCCCGTAGCCCCTATCCCCTAAAAACACAGCCAGGGTTCCCCAGTTCGTCGTTTTCTGGGTTCAGCTTTGACTATTCTACCCACCACCTCCTTAGTGTGCCTAAATCAAGATGGCAATCCGTAGAGAAATGATGCCCTCAACTTCCCAAAGAGGCTAACAGCATTAGAAAGAGCAAGGCAGGGATCCCTGGGTGGCGCAGCGGTTTGGCGCCTTCCTGGAGACCCGGGATCGAGTCCCACGTCGGGCTCCCTGCGTGGAGCCTGCTTCTCCCTCTGCCTGTGTCTGCCTCTCTCTCTCTCTCTCTCATAAATAAATGAAAAAAAAAAAAAAAAGAGCAAGGCAGAGCCAAGGTCTTCTCTGGATTGATTCTTTAATCCCGTCCTTCAACAGGACCAGGACACTACTCCAGCTCCGAACTCCATTTCCATTTATCAGCCAAGGTCAGAAGTGAACAACGCGGGGGAGGGAAGCATACCTAGACTTCCACCACCCGCTTACTGAAATAATTTAACTCAGTGCACATGTCTCCCCGCCCCCCCCCCATGCCACTGTACACGGAACAGGGAGGGAAGAACCGGCTGTGCGTTCTCACGGAGCTCTATTAACCTCCTCTCCCAGCAAGGAAAACGTGGTCATTGCGCAGCGCCTCAATTTCCTCGTCTGTAGAAGGGGCGCACCAGCCTCTCAGAGGGCGTAAGGCTCCTCGTGAGCACCCTGGGAAGGACAGAACTCCCAAGACCCCGAGGCCCTCGGCAGGGTCACCCGGAAAGGAGCGGAGCCCAGCACGTACGCTGCCGCCTGGTCGCCGGCCAAGCTCCGCCAGGCGCGCTCGCAGGTGCGCAGCGCGGCGCGGAAGTCCAGGTGCACCACCAGGAGGTCTGCGGCGTCCTCCAGCAGGGCGGCGGCGGCGGGCGGGGCCGGGGCCGGGGCCGGGGCCGGGGCCGGGGCCGGGGCGGCGCGCGCGGCCTCGCTGCTCCTCGGCGGCCCCCACAGCCCGCCGAGGGCGGCCGCAGGGCTCGCGGAGTCACTCCTCATCGCCAGCGGGGTCGGGGCCTGTCTCCGCGGGCGTCAGAACAGCAGGCTCCTGGGAGCCCCAGAATCCTCGAGCCGGCCCGGGAGAAGGCGGACAGTCCTCACGGCCTCGCCCAGAGCCCTCACCCCTAGCGGCCGTGTTCAGGGCGAAGGCTGGGCTCGCCGGGCGGCCGCTGCAGATCAAAACAGCCCGACACCCGGGAACCAGTTCGCGCCTCAGATTCGCAGAACAGCTGCACCCCTGGAATACCTGGCCCCACGACAGCTCGGCTACCGATCCAGCCCCGGGGAGCGCCGTTCCCGGTTCCCGCAGCAGAACAGAGCCGCTCGCTGCAGGCGCGGGACGAGGGCACCGACACCTCCAGCTCTCGCAGTCCCCTGTGGGCTCCCGGGGTCCCCGGGGGCGCGGAGGACTCTGGGAGTTGTGGTTCTCTGGCTCTCGGCTCAGCCGCCATCTTGACGCAGATGCGGGACTTCGGACTACAACTCCCAGCATACCACGCCCCAGAAACTCTCGCTGTCCCAGGAGAAAACAAACTGGCGCCAAAGCTTTGGAAAAGAAAGCGAAGCCCCCGCACCAACCAGTTCCGGCAGAGGCCAGACGGAGGAAATTCCAGTAACGGAGGTGGAGTTACAGGCAGGCTTCCAGATCTGAGCCTCCGCAAGAATAGCAATCAGAACTGCAGGGGGACGGAGAGCACCGAGGGCGAACACCAGAGCCGGGCGCTCCTCGCGCTTTGCCTTCCCGCCCAGCTCACGCCCAGCCCTGGCCCACGGGGCCCGCCGCCAGCCGAGCGCTGCGCGGACAGCCGCGTTCAGCCCTTCCCCCAGCCCGGGGGGGGGGATTAAGAGCAACTGTTAGCCCCATTTCACAGGTGAGGACGTTGGAGCTTATTTAAACAGTTTGCTGAAGGTCACACAAAAACTAAGTCAACAAGGCTATTTGTGCTCAAAGCCATATATTTAACCACTATTCTGTTCTACAGGACAGGCCTGAGTTCTACATTTTCTATTCAGAGAATTTACAATCATTGCACCAGCAAGCTCATTGAGCCTCATTGCTTCATATGAAATACAGATATTGTGAAAACAAAGCCACATGGTGTTAATGCAACTTACAATAAAGAACTAATACAGAGCAGGTATTCAATAGATTACAGCTATAATAATAATTAAGTTATTTACACAGATACATAAATTACATTAGCTATTGTATTATGTGCTTCCCCCAGACTCTGCCGAATTTATACTAGATTCTCTCAGCTTTAGTTTCTCCTCAGTTCCCTACCTTTTGAACTCTTTGCAAAAATTCACTAGAATTGTTTAGTCACTGGGTGATTAAATTAGAAACGTCAGGCACAGGGTGAATGCCTGTGTTTACACCATACATCCCCTTCCCTTATCGCTGGATATAGACACACCCATCTGCTAGGCTTTCAGCTCTCTGCAGAAAGTCCTCATGGAAAGCTGAGGCAGAAACATGAAAGCCATCAATCTCTGAAGAAAGAGAAGTATGGACCTGTCACCATATAAGATGATAAAGTCTGGACTTATTCTTCAAATACTTTTTGAACACCTGCTAGGTGCTAGGCCCTGTTCTAAGTACTGAAGATCCTACAGTGAACAAAAGAGACAAAAATATTCACTTTTATGGAGTTTATGTCATAGTAAAAGGAAACAAAATAAGTAAAATACAAACAGTAGTATGTCAGATTATAAATGCTCAGGAGAAATAAAGACAGATTGGGAGTGACAGCAGTGGAGAGGTAGGGTTGGTATCTACATTTAATTTTGTTTTCTAACAAGGAATCCAGGGTTGGCGGCAGAGTAAAGAGAAAATGTGGACCTCATGCTCAAGACTAGCCTCTGCCAGCAAGATCACTATTCACTTTGGAGCACTGCCCTTGGGACCAACATATTTTCACTATTGCTTGTGAAAGGCTCCACCCTAATCTCTCTTCCTCACTGGCCAGTATTCATCCCCACACAAAAAACTCCAGAGGCAAGCAGAGATCCCTGGAAAATGTGGATCAGTATGAGAATCAAGTTACCAAAATGTTTTATCAGTTCTGCTTCAGATTTCATTATTATTACACTGCAAATAAAAACCCTGTTCTCAGAACTAGGTTTAGAAGTCTTCCTGAAACATCAGGAAAGCAGTAGGAGCATCAGAAAATAGACTGGAGCAGGCCTAGACAGGTTGAGACTAGCACAACCATATCCCATCACATCCGGAAGCACCACCTTAAGACTGAAAGGGCCCCTTCCCTAAATCCTAAGTTTCTTACCATTTCCAAATGCTTCCAATAGATGGCAGCACAGCCTTAAAAGAAGCACACCTGCCCCTGCCGGAAACAAAATTTGCCTGTTGAGTGGTGTGGCTGCCATAATGAGGTCAAGATTGGGGAGTGGGGTTGGGGTGTGTGAAAAATCACATAAAAATATGATTGTGTTCTACTGTGTTTCACCCAGTTTTTTACTATACAAGAGTTCAGTGGTCGGTACGTCACCTCTTATCCTTAAGCACTGTTACACCCATAAATCGACTACCACTGGGACACTCCATCGTCTCTCCTACGTCTGAGTGTACCCAGAATTTCTCAGGCTAAGACACGGTAATCCTAAACATGAGCAAGTTCATTCCACTGAGGGAGAGTGAACAGATAGTATGTATACCCGGTTCACGACACAATCTGTGAAAGCACCTGTCCTCCCCTTGTGATAGATCAAGGAGTGGAAATAAGGCCTGATCTAAGATTTGGTCCATGCTAATATTTGTATTATTGGAATCTTTTCATTTTGGGGAAATAGAGTAAATGAGATGAAAAATCCACATCATGAGCCATCCTCTAACCCAGACCCGAGCTCTGGAACTTGGTGTTCCTCCTTCTGCTCAGCAGTGTGCTCAGTCTACCAATGTATTGCCTTAAGAATGTGGATTTGCTCTGCCTGCTTTTAAGCAGGTATTGGCTGGTATTTTTGTAGCAGAAAGAATTCTAGACTGGAAGATGAGCTATCCCAGTTAGAATACTGGTTCCTTCGGTGACTAAACCAGTCATCAGACCTCTGGAAAGTCACTGAAACACTCTGGGCCTCAGTGTTCTTTTCTGAGGACATGGATAACAACACCTGCCACACAGGGTGGCTGTGAGGGTCAGAAGACACCATGTGACTCTAAATCCTCAGAATAGTTCAGGCTGATATAAGGCTAGTTGGTATAATATTTTGGGGAATGAGTAAGGAGAAGAAAGAATCCCTTTATACCTCAAAGTTCCATACTCTAACTTTCTGATCTAGAATTTGACTCGACTCTTTCTTACTAAGGTCAGTAATGTCCATCCTGTCCTGCCTTTTCCAAACTGGTTCTACACTCTGTAGCAATAGACAGCATCCATAGCTACCCCTTCTAACACATCTCTTCCAGCCAGGGGCATTGGTGGATAAAGCTCCAGTGGAGTAAAATCATACCTAGTGTGGACTTTTGACCAGAAGCAAGCCAGAGAGATAAATATTAGCAGGGTGTTTTTCCAGGATGGCCAAGGGGGTGTGCCTCCCTTACTCCAGACCTTCATCTGTTAGTTGGCATTTTTATGGCTCTTTTTTAAAGCCTGGACTTGGTATTCAAGACAGAACTCAATGCTTCCTATTTGCTCCTCATCATACAGACACAGCAGGACTTAGACTTCTGTGTCTAAGAAGTAATCATCATAATCATCCTCTATAGTACTTTACAAAAATAAGACAGGTCAATTTATATAGTATGGTATTAACTATGTACTAGGTACTACTCTGAGTGCTTTACATTTAACTCATTGTTAGCATCAACAACTCTATAACATAAGTCTTTGTGCCATCCCTATTTTGTAGATGAAACCAAGGCACAGAGAGGTTAAGTGACTTGCCAAAGGTCACATAAGACATGCGAAGAAGGGCTGGGATTTAAATCCAAGCAGTTTAGCTGTAGAGTCTTTCTTCTTAATTAACACCTAATAGGGCAGCCCTGGTGGCGCAGCGGTTTGGTGCTGCCTGCAGCCTGGGGTGTGATCGAGTCCCACGTCGGGCTCCCTGCGTGGAGCCTGCTTCTTCCTCTGCCTGTGTCTCTGCCTCTCTGTTTCTATGAATAAATAAATAAACTCTTAAAAAAAATTAACACCTAATACTGGCCCTTCCAAATACTTATTTTATTTGAGCATAACAACCAACCTGTGGGCAAAGTAACAGATATATTGTTATTATTCCTATTTATATATAGGAAACTAAAGCTCAGAAACTGCCCGAGCTTAAAACATTTGGTTTCAGTGGCAAAGATGATGCAATTACTGGAGATTTCTAACCAGATCCCATGCCCAGGACATTCTTCAAAGGGCCATCCGTAGCTCCTCTTCACCACCTTAAAGATGACTAGAGGAGCCACTCTGTGGAGACCTGTTGTCCAATTTCCACTGTTTCTCACCCACTACAGGAGTCAGAGGATTCACTCAGAGAAGTCTGAGCAAATCTTCATGATGCCAGACCAAGCCTGAAAAAATCAAACAAATAATGGCTGCTCACTAGGAATAAGTCAGCCCTGGCTCTCTCACGGAAGAGTAGAAAGATGCTACCTTCTCTCTGGAATCTTTCCTGATCACACCTAATTCAAGCTAATAACTCCTTCCTTCAAACTCCCAATTGTGCTTTGCTTTTTTTATGCCTTTCTTATTGGTCCTTCCCAATTTCCAAGTCTTCTTATAGTTATTTGTGCCATTTCCCTATTCAGCAGTGCCCTTCCTGAGGGTAGGGACAGAATCTCACTGCATGGTCTAGCAATGGGCACACATTGCTCAGGAGGAACCCCACCTCTCCTGAGCTATTCTGCATCGTTTGGTCTTGACATTCTCTGGTGAGCACTGTGTGAAGAGGTTGGAAGCTGAGGAGATACATGCCCTCAACCAGCCCCTCCAAAAGGAGAGACATCTGGGCAGCCCGGGTGGCTCAGCAGTTTAGCGCCTGCCTTTGGCCGGGGTGTATGATCCTGGGGACCCGGGATTGAGCCCCGCATCCGGCTTCCTGCATGGGGCCTGCTTCTCCCTCTGCCTGTGTCTCTGCCTCTCTCTTTGTCTCTCATGAATAAATAAATAAAATCTTTAAACAAAACAAAAGGAGAGACATCTAAATGTGTTTCCAGATACCAATACCCCTGGCCTACCTTCCTGCCCACAGGCAATTTGCAATGTTCCTTCTTGTTGTCTCCTCTTTATTTCCTAGGAAATAATCAAATAACCTGAGTCACCCTGACTGATAGAATTTTAGAGTTGGAAGGAGGCTTATCATACTACATACAGCCAAGGAAACTGAGGCCAGGAGAGGTTAAACAATAGATTAATATTACATAGCTGAAGAAGGTAGCTTGCTCTACCACATACCGACCCAGAGAGGACCTTACCTTGGCTTAAACATGTTTTCCTCACTAGCCCAGAAATCCCTGCCACTAATTGTACTTTGGGGTAATTTACAGCATCAAGGTCACTGTTAATGTACAGATACTGGCAGCACATGGGGCTATTGCCAGGCATTGACAATCACTGCACTGCAAGAGGGGAGGGGAGGGGAGGGAGAAGGGAACGGAGAAGAGAGAGTCTCCCTCCCTTCCCCTCCCCTCTTATCTCCTCTCCTCTCCTCTGTCTTCTCCATGAGAGCAGCAGTAGTTCTCAAAACCTACAGTTTTTGCACCTAGCAGGCCTTATGGGGGATGGAAGGGTTCTCAAGACACAGTTTTAATATTTCAAGAAGAAATTGTATATTTACCTACAATAAATGCTTATTTGTTAATAGATTTTATTTAGTTGACAAAGCATTCCAAAACATAGGATTGATGGAGATGTAATTAAAAGTGATTACTTGTATTTAAAAGGCTGAGAACCATGAGAGAATATTTACGTCCCAAGTTATTTCCTGAAATTATCTCCTGAAGTGCAATTTTGAGTCAAATACCTTAAAGTATTTGAGGAATGGTGGAGAAGGGAGAAATGTTGGGAGGATTTCCAGAAATCTTAATTTTAACCGCATCCAGGTAAAGGCAGTAAGAAAGGAAGGGTATGGTAAGAACCTCAAGGAAACTTTAATCTAAAAAAAGAGAACAAGTGGTGAGCATTTTGTAATGCATATAATTCTCAAATCACTACTTGTATATAATATTGTATGTCAACTATATATAATATAGTTGTCATATAATATGACTAATATATACTGTATGTCAACTAATATAATAGTGTATGTCAACTATACTTCAATTTAAAATAAATTGTTGAGGGACGCCTGGGTGGCTCAGTGGTTGAGCATCTGCCTTCAGCCCAGGGCTTGATCCTGGAGACCCGGGATCGAGTCCCTCATCGAGCTTCCTGTATGGAGCCTGCTTCTCCCTCTGCCTCTGTCTATGTCTCTGTCTCTCATGAATAAATAAATTCTTTAAAAAGTATGTAAACAAAATAAAATAAATTGTTGAAGGGCAGGCCTTCAGTCTTAGCAATCCTGATAGTGTAAGTTAACCCTAAAATTGGACTTCTTACTCGTTGAGTACAGCAAGTAAAACAAATATTTGCCCAACACTGTTGCATGTGTCCAAGGCCTAAAGCAAATAACACAATAAGCATAAAATAACTAAAAGGAATTGCAATTTACCTTTGCATTTGTTTTAATTATTACTCTCAGACAGTGACCTCAAGAGCATCTTGGTATCCCCACCCCTAGTCTAGTGCTATGGTCCACAGGTACTCTGACCCCACTCAGCCACTGTTTCTGGAGCAGAATAAGATTGACTCCAGAAAGAACATTAAAAAGTTAGTAAAGTGAGGAAAGCAGATGTCTGACCATATTTTTTAACCAAGGGAAATTCAGTTCTTTTAAAAAATTAACAACTATGCAGGGAAGCTCCAATCTGTTGTTGCAAAGGCCTCTTCTACAAACCAGTAAGCTCAGTGGGAGAGAAAAATACCCTTCCTAGGATTCATTCAGGCTCAACTACGGGAGGTGCTATTCACATGGAGTCTGAACGTACCCTCTGGAGTTGTGAGGCTTTACAACCTACAAGTCCTACCATGGCAGCCCTGTTTGTTCCTGGCACCACATTAACATGGGCTTCGATGCCAAAATCTGAAAACTTTCAGTTCTTCCTGGAGACAATTGTTCGTGACAGCAAGGAAGAACCTGCCCATCCTCCATGCCCATTCTTCTGTCCTCGCTGGGGACGGGCTGCACCACAGACAAGCTGCCTCCAAGCTTGTGTGGACTTGCCTGTGGAAAGTTTACTGGGAAGATTATCATGAATGGTAAGGCATGCTGTTTTGTGTCCTGCTGGGAGGTTTTTTCCTTGTGCATCGGGTTCTGAAATATAGCGGGACCGTGGAAGCCCATTAGGAGTAGGCTCACCACACCCTTTCTCTAATCAGTCGTGACAAAGGGTGATTACCTGGGCCACATGAATGAGTAGGTGAGTTGCTAGTTCTACCTGACAGCCAGGGCTAAGGGACCAGAAAGAACAGAGACAGAAAAACAGGAATCACGTGTTACCATAGCAAATAAGGAAACTCAGGTACACACAGGAAATGATTGAAACTACCATATTATTACAGCCTAGGAAATAAACAGAAATAAAGGGTCACCTCTTCCTCTCCTCGGGGTCATCTTGGAGGGATTCCATTTCCCGCCAACTCCTTTTCACAGGACTTGTCATCACCATGTTCACAAACTTCTCCTTGTTGCCAGAAACTCTATTTTCCATACCCAAGAAAATGTTTTCTGGGATAAAAGATGACCGAATAGATTCTCCTAGTGTTTTACAACCTGAGATCTGCCTGTTTGATATCTGCTCTTCTTTAGTCTTTTAACTGTTTTTGTTAAAATTATCCAGATCCAGAGTAAAAATAATCCAAACAGGGCAGCCCCGGTGGTGCAGCGGTTTAGCGCCACCTGCAGCCCAGGGCGTGATCCTGGAGACTCTGGACTGAATCCCACGTCAGGCTCTGCATGGAGTCTGCTTCTCCCTCTGCCTGTGTCTCTGCCTCTCTCTCTCTCTGTGTCTCTATGAATAAATAAATAAAATCTTAAAAAAAAATAATCCAAACAAGACAGAAAAGTATAAGGGACTAAGAATCACCTGAAATCCCATCACCCATAAATGACAAGTTTTAATATTTTGATGAACATCCTTCCATAAATACACATAGTATATATATATATAATTATACATTATTATGCTGCCCTATAACCTGACTTACTCATTCACAGTGTGTCATAGGAATCCTTTTTATTTTCCAATAGGATATTGCTGTTACCCACTACCTAAAACAAGAAACAAATAATCTTGCTGTTACTAGTAACAATTCACATTTTTGTAGTTCTTTGTAGCTCAAAAGCACTTGCACATCTTTAATCCTGTGTCATGCTGAAGCTGCAAGGAAAACTCTGGGAAGTCCCATCTCCCTTTTTTATGGGTTTAATTCTAATCATCTCTCATGTTGGTGTAGTACTTTACAATTAAGAAGCATCTTACATTACTTTATTTATTACAAAGTAAGATGATTAAAAGTGAGGTAAGTTGGACACCTGGGTGGCTCATTCGGTTAAGTGTCTGTCTGCCTTCGGCTCAGGTCACAATCTCATGGTCCTGGGACTGACCCTACGATCGGTTAGTCCTGCTCAGCTGGGAGCCTGCTTTTCTCTCTCCCTCTCCCCCTGCAGTACTCGCTTCTCTCTGTGTGTGTCTCATGTAATCCTCACTATCCCCAGAGATATTATAACTAAGATTTAGAGAGCAGTGATTTGATCAATTTCCACAGGAAATCCAGGTGAGATTTTAATCGAAATGTGTCTGACTTTAACATTCCCTGTTGGGGTTTTTTAAGATTTATTTATTTATTTTAGAGAGTGGGGAGGGGCAGAGGGAAAGAGAGAATCTCAAGCAGACTCCCCCGATGAGTACAAAGCTAGATACTGGGGCTTGATCCCAGGGCCCTGAAATCATGACTTGAGCTGAAATCAAGAGCTGGACACTTAACTAATTCCCCTGGGTGCCCGAAGTTCCTGTGTTTGTGTGTTTTTTTTTTTTAAGATTTTATTTATTTATTCATGAGAGACACACAGACAGAGAGAGTCAGAGACACAGGCAGAGGGAGAAGCAGGCTCCATGCAGAGAGCCCGACGTGGGACTCAATCCCAGGTCTCCAGGATCACGCCCTGGGCCTAAGGCGGCGCTCAACCGCTGCGCCACCTGGGCTGCCCAGAGATCCTGTTTTTAATCACAGCATCATCCTGCATTTTATAACAACTAACCTTAGTGCAACGTTGTACAAAACACTCTATAATATATTATTATTTCCATTTCATAGCTAAAGAAACCAAGGCCAGAGAGGTCAAATAATTCACCTGAATCGGAGCCAGGACCCAATCATTTGATTCTAAATCTACTGCTGTTTCCACTACACTGGGCCAGTCCTGCTGTAGTGAAATCTATTTCTTCTTCAACGAGAACAAAGGTCAGTCTCTTCCACAGAGACCAAGCTCTTGATCACATGCACTTGCGAGTTGGGAAGGTGTGAAATTGTAGAGCTCAGATCAGGTCCAAATCACTCCTTCTTCATGCTTTCTTGTGCTTTGGATGTAAGGCAGAGTTGGTCTGTCTTATCCTTTACTTTCAGAGAGGACAGAGAGAGAGCATTTATTCTTGATGACACGAAATGAGAGATGATGAAACAAAATAGAATGAGATGCAGGGAAAACATTGAAAACAGGGTAGATGGAAGGCATATACAAGGAGTTAAATAGAATCTTTTTGACATACAGGCAGATTTGGTTTGTGGAGGCAATTAAGAAATGAAAATTAATATTTTCTTCTTTAAAGATAACAATTTTTATTTATAAAGCACTCCTTGCTGGAATAAGCTCAAAGCATTTAATGGGCACTGGCTAATTACCCCACCCAACAATCTGGCAGCCAGGAAAAGAGAGAGATAATTATCCCCATTTTGCAGGCAAGGAGATCAAGCCACAGAAGAGTGGTGCCTTGCATAAAACCAGAGAGCTGAAAATAGAAGGCAAGCCTCCTAATAGCACCCTTCCACTCCACTGTATGTTTATAGACGTAGACTTCTGAGAAAGGACAACACACTTGCTGGCCAGAAAAAAACAGCCGTCACTCATTGGGAACTACAGCTCCCAGCAGACACCAAGAAGGCTGTGCCCCTACTGCCCATGCCAGATTCCCAAATATGGAGAAGGACTGGATTTTGGAAGAGGAACAGAATGCTCACCCTTGAAAGAGAGGGAGAGACAGAGGGAGTATGAGGTAAGTTTGGAATATTTAACTCTATCACCCAAATGTCTGCCTGGGTTTTGAAATATAGCAGCCAAAGTCATGATCTTTTCATAAATATTACTAGATCTCACTCTGTAAACCAAACAGTTACTTTAGCAGAACCCTGTTTTTTCCTGAGATTAGATATATGCTAGCAGGGGTGGTTCAGTTCTAGAAGGTCAAAGACCTCCTCTGAGCCCAACCAGCTCAGATGGTAATGGTGGCAGTGGTGAGAAAGAACTCAGAGAACAGCTCGGCTGTGATAGGAGCAGACATTCCACAGGCTGGGGCTGGTGGCCGGTTTGTTGAACTCAAGAATTAGCAGCCCTGGGAAGACAAGAGTTATTCTCTTTCTGCTTTGAAGACAGCTGAGCCTGCCTGGTGGGAAAACCATGAGAGAACTCTTTCCCCTCATTCTGTCTCATTCTGTCAACAAACACTTATTAAAGCACCTATGCTCAGGACAATGGGCTAGCTAATGAGGGAGAAACAAGTCATCAGACCAGATTTCTGTCCTCAGGATGCTTATGATTGGGGGAATGGCTAGGTACAAAAGGAAAGATGGAGAAAAGAAAGAGACAAACAATGCAAGACAGTCTATTATTTATACTTTTCATCCAGCATGTAGCCAATTGATCACCCACCATAGGCCAGGCACCATTCAAGCCACTTGGAGCACAATGGTGAACACACCAAAAGCAAAAGCTTCTGTCCTCACAGATATTACTTTCTGGTAGCCCCTGGGTGTCTGGAGGAAGAGTCCTCTAAGCAGAGGGAACAGTGAGTGCAAAGCCTTGAGATGGATATGAGCTTAGTGAGTTTGAGAGCAAGCCAGTACAGCTAAAGGGGATTGGATGAGGATAAGGGTAGGAAGAAGTGAAGTCAGAGAACTAGTCTGGGATCAAATCACACAGGGCCTCCTTATAAGGCTAAAACAAGTGACTTAAGTTCTTATTGGGAAACCATTGTTTTTAAGCAGTAGTTTGTTATGATTTGATGTAAAGTGCCAGATGAGGGGAACAGACCTATAACAGAGTTTGCAGAATAGAGGAGACGTATCACTGAACTGGGATGGACAAGGAAGGCTTTCTAGCAGAATGGAATGCAAGCTGTCAGTGATTAAGTAGAATTTGGATCTAGAGAGAAGGCATTCCAGCTGGAAGGAACTCCAGGAGCAAGGTGGGCAGTCAGGATGGCACATGGCATGTTCAGATCATCAATCTCGGAAGAATATAAGGTCTCTATGTCACAAGGTTCTGAATCTCAGGTTAAGAGTAATCGGAGATTTGAATACACAGAGGCAATATTCACAGGCCTAAATATCCAGTCAGAGAATCTGGTCTTCACCAGGGACCAACATTTTCTCCCAAGAGACTTGTTGCTTGGCAGACTTTTTTCCCACATTGAAATTGAGGCAACTGAGTTGCACAATTCCAGAGGGCACCCTTACATTGTGTCCTATGTGAAAGGTGCCCCCTTTATATGAGATAAACCACAAGGCAAATGATGCCCTCTGGAGGTATACAATAGCAAAGGCCCTGATTAACATTTTGGAGGATAAAGTACCAACCTGCCCAAAGGTGACACATAGTGCTCTAGTAGCTTCCTTCACCTTTAAGACTAAAGCCCAGCTGAACTGGCTGCAGGGAGAACTGAAAAAGGAGAATGGACAAAAGAGAGATTCAAAGAGGAGGCAAGAGAAGAAGCCCTTAATATTGGTCATCTTTTTGCTTAGTGGAACATGAGAGAGAAGTAAAGGAACTAGGAGAAGAAGGGTGGCAAGAAGGGAGAAAAAGATTGCTCAGATAGCTGAGCTGCAAGTGTTTTAGTAGAATTGCCCTGTGGCTGTCATTCTCCTGCAGAATATCATGGTACTTCAAGTCTGTGGGCTTCAGGAGGGCAGCAAGCTGCTGAGCCTAGCTATGATTTGGGGGTGGGGGGACATCTAATGAAGAATCTTCCCTGGAGACAGTTAGATTGACCACCCAGTTACTTTACTTTACTGAGTTATATCCATTTAAGCACCTCACCAAGGAGTCTCCCACCTGTTCCCTTTCTACCTGAATTTGGGGGAACAATGGTGTGGTTCCAATAGATCGACGCAAAATAAACTCGAAGCAAATGACATTCCCCTCTGTGCATTCTTCTTCCCCCAATCCTCGGCAGCCATACAGAGAAGGGAATTTGCATGAACAGGGAGCAGCAGAACATTGCATGTTTGCATGCTTCCCCAGGAAAGGGCACAGGGTTGTATGTTTGGAACTGGTATGTTAGCTGCCTCATCCATTTTACATTCTTAATAATAAGTAGAGCAATAAAACATTCTCTTGGGCTATCACACTGGGTTTCCACACTCCCTCAGACATGGCAGACCCAGGAAATCCAAAGTGAGCCACATTCCAACAGTGTTATCTCTCCAGCCTCTCATCTTTCCTCCTTTCCTCCTTTCCTATATAGTCATTGCATTTGAAATAATATTGCCCTTTAGTCCCTGCACTAAATACTAGTATACAGCTGCAAACACAGCTGCCATGTCCTGCTCCACTCTACAAAAACCCATTTTTGAGAACCATTGAAGAAGTTATTGGCTTTAGCATGGTAGTCTCAAAGTATATAGATAGAATCCTTGATCCTCTGGTCTATCCAAGAATACCATAGCTATGTCTCATCACAATGGCTGAGAACCTCTGCCCACTGGCCTTCTTCTCACTTTCCCTTCCACTGGCATGACTGCACAGCTTCCTCCTGAGCTTGGACTCAGAGATGATGCAGCTTTGACTGAGGGCTGTAACCACTGACTACACACTGGTGGCCCAGCCAATAGAACTCCTTTGAGGAACATAGACTCATCCCCTCTATTGGAAGTGCTTGTCCATCACCTTCAGGATAAGTCCCTACCTACTTTTCCAGTCTTGTTTCTCACACCCACATGTCCAGGCATAAAGCCCTCTGCCATTTTCCCGACCAACCCTGCTTTCTCCAAGTCTCTCTAGGACTTGGAGAAAATTATTCCCTCTTTTTGGGAGCCCGTTCCTACTTCCTGGACTGGACTAACCCTCCAGAGTTCAGCTCAATTATCATCTCCTCTGAGGATGTTTCCTGAATCCCTCTTCACCTCTCTCAGATAAAATGCCTTCCTATCTGTATTCTTGTAGTACTCTATACTTAACTGTGCTGTAGTATGCTCTGCGTTTACTTAAATGAATACACCACTAAGCTATTAACTCCCTCAGGGTAAAGAGCTGTGTATTTTATTTCTGTATTTCCAACTTCCAACCCAGTGAAGTGGTGGCTATCATTTATTGAATTAATAAAGGCTTTGGGGGATCCCTGGGTGGCACAGCGGTTTGGCGCCTGCCTTTGGCCCAGGGCGCGATCCTGGAGACCCGGGATCGAATCCCACGTCGGGCTCCCTGCATGGAGCCTGCTTCTCCCTCTGCCTATGTCTCTGCCTCTCTCTCTCTCTGTGTGACTATCATAAAATAAATAAATAAAACAAAAAAAAAAAATAAAGGCTTTGGCCTAATGAGTCACCAGGTCTCTACCAGTGAGGTAAAATAAAGTAAGGCCATGATCTGTTTTCAAGGCCAATCACCTGTCTTATTAACTAACACACCTATTTCCTGGAAAATGTTCCACCTATGCTCTCAAACCCTCCCTCTCCCTTCTCCCCACCCCACCCAGTCATCACCCCCACATCTTGCCAACCTCTACCCTAAGGCTCTCCTTCAGTATTCACTGAGCTAAGAAAACACTAGTGTTGGGCAGCCTGGGTGGCTCAGTGGTTTAGCCCTGCCTTCAGCCCAGGGCATGATCCTAGGGACCCAGGATGCAGTCCCATATCAGGCTCCCTGCATGGAGCCTGCTTCTCCCTCTGCTTGTATCTCTGCCTCTCTCTGTCTCTCATGAATAAATAAATAAAATCTTTAAAAATTAAAAAAAAAAGAGAAGAGAGTAGTGTCTTTCTGGATTACCAAAAAGAGAACACATTGTGTTCTTGGATGTCAACCTTCCATTTCTTCCTCAATTAGGAAAATGTTGGCTTCTGGCACTATTTCCAAACTGTGTGATGTGGAATGAAGGAAAGATAGGACTGAGTTCTCAGTGCCCATCAGACTCATGCATGTGACATACAGTGCTGCCTCTGAGCACCAATATATGTGAAGCCAACATGCCCTTTTTCCTAGCTGGGGCAGTTCATCCTAACAGAGCTAGAACTTGAAGTACTGTGCAGTTTGGAGAACAGAGTCTGAACCTGAAAAAGTGTCCTGGAGTAGTGGAGAGAGCATGGGTTAGAACATCTGGTTTCTCTTTCTGGGTAACATATGACAAGTTACTTACTCTTTTATCCCTAGTTCCTTTATCAAAGAAAGAGGATAAGGGAGGAGGATAGACAGATGAGAATAAGTAAGTGCCCATTCCACTGATCTTGCTAAGTTACAAAGATGAAATGCAGCCTAAGTGATGAAGCATCTGTGAGGGTTCTCTGTGATTCCCATCATCCAAATAGACTTCATCAAATTCTTGGCAAGATCATTCCCTGCCTAGCTGTCCGGTCCTAATATGAACAATCTCAATTCCATTTTTCTGAATTTTCTTTCTCATCACTGGACTTTCACAAACTCCACGTTCTTAACTTAAAATGCTTGGTCTGATCATCCCCATCCCCACATCTTAGGTCAATATCTTTTTTTTTTTTTAATTTATGATAGTCACAGAGAGAGAGAGAGGCAGAGACACAGGCAGAAGGAGAAGCAGGCTCCATGAACCGGGAGCCCGACATGGGATTCCATCCCGGGTCTCCAGGATCGCGCCCTGGGCCAAAGGCAGGCACTAAACTGCTGCGCCACCCAGGGATCCCCCTTAGGTCAATATCTTTAAAAAATTAGACTGTGTCTTTATTCACATCGTATCTTCAATAGTTAATGCAGCCCATGGCACACAGTGGCTGCTCCGTAAATATTTAATGAATATATTAATTTTCCTATGATTTCCCTCCTCATCTCTGCCTATTTTTTCATTGCTATCAAATGGCAATCTCTCTGACCTCATCCTGTGGGAACACCACAGAGATCAGCTAATTAATAAGGACAAAGCTCTCCTGACACTTTGAGTTAATGTTTGACAGAAATAGCTGGGAGTGTGGAGACCCAGGGAGACAGTGGTGAAATCCTCTGGTCTCCTCAGACCATCATGACGTGAAGTTGCCGCTGTTTCCTTCTCAGTGAACAGACACTCAGTGGGGGGCCTAACCCTCAATCTTCATTTTTTCCTGGGCCCTACATTCTTCTCTTGGCAAGGCCTGTCCCCAAGGTCCAGCCTGAGGCCTAAACTCCACCCCACCATCTCCTCTGGACATTGCCTCTCCCTCTGGGGTATTCTTGCAGCTGTCAAACAGCTGGAGTCTTTGGAAGCACTGCAGGGTCTGCAGGTCACAGTCACTTGTTGCCAAGTTTCCCCTCCTCTCTTCCTCTTTCCCAGATCAGATGTGGGGATCTAGGAATATGAGGAGGCAATTTACCCGGTTCTTCCCTGTCATAGAAAAATGGAGTGGAACAGTCACTAGCAGTGAATAAATCAAAGTGAAAAACCCTATGCCAGCTAGGGACTATTGGAAAAAATCAGCAAATCTGTGAATTATCCTGTTTACACCAGAAATTATAGTTTGGACCGTTACTTAATAGATTGTCCTGAAATTACAGCCATTCATTAAGATGAATGTATGAAGCTATGTTTTAGGCCCTCCTTATTCATTGAACACTTTGGCACCAAACTTCTAGTCTTCCACTCTATGCCAAGTCTTGCTATCATCCTGGGTAACTTCAATGTCAAACAGACCAATTATTTATAAGCTAGGGATCACAACCCATTAGTGTGTCATGAAATTGATTAAGAGGATTGCGACTAGGGGCAGCCCCGGTGGCTCAGTGGTTTAGCGCGCCTTCAGCCCAGGGTGTGATCCTGTAGACTCAGGATTGAGTCACACATCGGGCTCCCTGCATGGAGCCTGCTCCTCCCTCTGCCTGTGTCTCTGTGTCTCTCTCATGAATAAATAAATAAAATCTTAAAAAAAAAAAAAAAAAAAAAAAGAGGATTGTGACTAGAATTTTAATTTTTTTAAATTTTTAACAAGATTTTATTTATTTATTCATGAGAGACACAGAAAGAGGCAGAAACATAGGCAAAGGGAAAAGCAGACTCCCTGCAGGGAGCCCAATGCAAGACTTGATCCCAGGACCCTGGGACCATGACCTGAGCCAAAGGTAGATGCTCAACCACTGAGCCAGCCAGGTGCCCCTAGGCTCTTTTTAAGACACAGAATGGAAATAAAATATCACATGTAGAAACAGTGGTTTGAGGTAAAACATTTATTTCAATAATATAATAATATATATTATTATTATGTAACATATACCAACAATGTATTATTTCAATAACATAATACATACATGTGTACTAGTTATGATGTAAACTACATTTTTTATGATTTATTATTTATTTTGAGAGAAAGAGAGCACATGGTGGGGGGAGGGGAAGATGGAGAGGGACAGAGAGAATCTCAAACAAACTCCCCACTGAGTGCAGAGCCCAGATGCAGGGCTCAACCTCACGACCCTGAGATCATGATCTGAGCTGAAACCAAGAGTTGGACACTCAACTGACTGAGCTGCCAAGGCGGCTCTAAAATACATTACTTATTGTGAGCCATAATCAAAAGCTTAAAATGGATGGGAATACATGCAATAGAATATTATTTAGCCTTAAAAGGAAGGAAATTCTGACACATGCTACAAGATAGATGAACTTTGAAGAAATTGTACTAGATGAAATAAGCCATCACAAAAGAACAAATACTGTAATGACTCTATTTATCTGAAGCACCTTAACTAGTCACATTTGTAAAGACAGAAAGTAGAATGGTGGTTGCCAGGGGCTGGGTGGAAGGACAGGGAATGGGCACAGACTTTCAGTTTTGCAAGATGAGTTCTGGGAATGGATGATGGGAATGGTATCGCAACAATGTGAATATACTTAGTGTCAATCAAAATGCTTACTACATTTAAGATGATGCATTTAACACCCTTAAATGATGAAGAGGGTAAACTCTCCTAAGGTTGGATCTGGGGCCTCAAGTGAGGTCCTACAGTCCCTTTGGCCTGGCCAGATCAGAGCAATTACCATGCTGTACTGTAATTATCTGTTTACTGTTCCATCTGCCCTTACTAGACTGTCAACTGCCTCCTTAAAGCCAGGTGCAGTATCTGATTCATCACTGCATCCTGTGCCTACTATAATACTTACCACAGAGTAGATACTCTCTGAGTGATGAGTAGGTGGGCAAATAGAAGAATGTTCAAATGAATAGATTTCACATTCACAGGTTTTGAAATTCAAATACTTTCAGCTTGAAATACCTTTGATCAAGATCTAAAGAATGGTTCATCCGAATTAATAACAGTTACTATATTTGTTCAGCATTCAACAGTTTATAGAACACTGTCATATATTTTATCTTATTTGACAGACTTAATAACCTATGAAGTAAGATAACCAACCACAAATAGAAGTCTTGACACTTTGTAACAGAATGAGTACTACACTTTATCTTAATTCTTAATTTAAAAACATGGTTATGAGTTGCAACCAACATCTATGAACCAACATCTATGAAAAGTCAAATATATAAATAATAAAATACAGTGAGCAAGAGGGAATGAGTGAGAGAGAAAGCAAAAAGAAATTCCTAAAAGTCAATTTGTTTTTGTAAAAAAATTTTTAAAACAGGGGTGGCTCAGTCAGTTAAGCATCTGCCTTCAGGTCATGATCCTGGGGTTGAACCCCGCATCAGGCTTCCTGCTCAGTGGGGAGTCTGCTTCTACGTCTGCCAGCAACCCCTGCTTGTGCTCTCTCTCTTTAATAATAAATAAAATCTTTAAAATAAATAAATAAATAAATAAATAAATAAATAAATAAATAAATAAAAATAATGTGTGAAGTAAGAAGGAAAGCCACCATCATCATCTCATTATAAATGAGGATACTATGGGCTGTCCAAAGTCAGAAAGTTAGTAATGGAAAAAGCAGGACAAGTGCTCACACCTTCCTTCCACTCACTTTACTATGATGCATTTAACCTTCAGGAATGAAAACAATCAGAATAACTAATTCTGAAACCAGGACTTTTCAGAAAACAGTATACTATTTTCTGGCTTCCACAGGGTCTTAATAGGGTCCTAGTTCACAGGACCTTGTTAATATTAGCAAATATTAACTAGTTGCACTGCAGCAAAACCAGGCCTGATGTGCCTTGCTTTATTCTCATTTTCCAGAAAAAGAAAGAAAACTAAACACTCCAAGGACCAATATCTGGGATTTTCCCCTTACATTCACCCTATATCTCTGTGTTGCAAATCAAGCCCAATTTCTTTTGATTCTCAGCAGAGAGAAATAAATAAAGCATTAATATTATTTATATCCTATTTGCATCCAAAAAGACAGAAAAGGAGAAGAGTTTAGCACTAGTCCCCATGTATGTAATGTCTTCCTTCTGCCCTCTCTGGTCCAAGTTAAACAATTCTAATTGCATTTTGCATATGATCTGTTTTCCAAGCATTCAGTCAAATAAAATATTTGTTCTTATGTGGACTCTATCCAATTGTTCCCAGTCTCTTCTTTACTTTTAGAGCCAAAACTGGACATGAGTCACCAGTAAGATTCTGGTTCAAATGAATAGATTTCATTTGAATCTATTCTATTCAGAATCTATTTGATTCTGGTTAAATGCAAGAATCGTACAAAGATGAAAGGAAAAAGATAGTGGGAGGTTGACTACCATATTATTCAGGAATAGCACTACTGAGTATTTACCCAAAAAATACAAAAACACTAATTCAAAGAGATACATCCACCCCTGTGTTTATTGCAGCATTATTTACAACAGCCAAACTATGGAAGCAGCCCAAGGGTCCATCAATAGATAAAGAAGATGTGGTCTATATATACAATGGAATATTATTCAGCCATCAAAAAGAATGAAATCTTGCCATTTGCAGTAACATGGATAGGGCTAGAGAGTGTAATGCTGAGCGAAATAAATCAGAGAAAGACAAATACCATATTATCTCACTCATATGTGGAATTTGAGAAACAAAACAAATGAGCAAAGGGGAAAAGAGAGAGACAAACTAAGAAACAGACTCTGAACTCCAGAGAACAAACAGATGGTTACCAGAGGGGAGGTGGGTGGGGGCATGGGAGATGGGAGAAAAAGGGGAAGAGGATTCAAGAGTCCATTTACCATGATAAAAAACTAAAACTAAAATAAAATAAAAAAAGAATAGTGGGAGGATGACTTCATGGACCTTGAGCCTTACCCACCATATTTATACTAGTGCATGTCAGGCATACAAAATCCAGCCAGCTGTGTCCACAGAGCAAAGCAAACACTGTGAGGCTCACGGCTACTGCCTTTGCACAAGAGAAAGGACAGAAAGAACAGCTAGACTGCAAAAAACCCTCCCCATTCCTACACAAACACACACACACCACAGTCACCGTTGCCTCTATCTAGGTCACTTAAGGACTGATTCTTTGCCTTTTGCAATGTAAAACTTAGCAAAACCCAAAACTCTGTTTTCAGGAACACTGAGAAGGCCTGTGTCTCCATAATCACAACTCCTGGAATTTTCCTGACTTCAAAAAGTTTATTCTGGTTTTCCATAAACCAGAAGTGCCAACACTTAAGGAAAAGCTTCTTACATCTAAAATCAATTTTAAAAGAAGGTTCATTGGCAGACACAATATCCAAATTTCTAATTTAAAAAACTGTGGTATCTTGCAAGAAGTTGCTATGGCCAAGCTCAAAAAGGGTGTTGCCTGTGTTCTCCTCTAGGAATTTAATGGATTCTTGTCTCGCATTTAGATCTTTCATCCATTCTGAGTTTATCTTTGTGTATGGTGTAAGAGAATGGTCTAGTTTCATTCTTCTGCACGTGGTTGTCCAATTTTCCCAGAACCATTTATTGAAGAGATTGTCCTTTTTCCAGTGGATAGTATTTCCTTCTTTGCCAAATATTAGTTGGCCATAGAGTTGAGGGTCCATATTTAGGTTCTCTATCCTGTTCCATTGATCTATCCTGTTCTATTGATCTATCTATGATCTATTGTTCCATGATCTGTTTTTGTGGTACAATGGAATATTACTCAGCCATTAGAAATGATGAATACCCACCATTTGCTTCGATGTGGATGGAACTGGAGGATATTATGCTGAGTGAAGTAAGTCAATTGGAGAAGGACAATCATTATATGGTTTCACTCATACGGGGAATATAAAAAATGGTGAAAGGGATTATAGGGGAAAGGAGAGAAAATGAGTGGGAAAAATCAAAGGGTGACAAAACATGAGAGACTCCTAACTCGGGGAAATTAACAAGAGGTAGTGGAAGGGGAGGTAGGTGGGGGGAATGGGTGACTGGGTGATGCACACTGGGGAGAGCACTTGACGGGATGAGCACTGGTTGTTACACTATACTATATGTTGGCAAATCGAACTCCAATAAAAAAAATATACAAAAAAAGAAAAAAATAAATAAGCACTTTGAAATATTCATGGTTATTGAATTTCCTTATTCCCATGCAGAAACAAGATAAAAAGTTCTTTTGAAATCTGAAAAAACAAACAAACAAACAACCTATAGTCAATGAATCTAGGTGTTTCCAAAAGCAGCATTCCATCTGCTTGCTCCAACCTTCAGTTCCACAGCTGGAGCTTCATCCTTTTTTATCTGAAGGTGCTGCCAGGGCTATTACTGGGCAATATTCCTGAGAGAGATGCTATTTCGAGCTTTTATCAGCCATTTATAACTTGCAGGGAAAGTGTTTTAGATTCTATGCTGAAAGCAAAGTTTTGTTCTGGAGAAAGAAAAGCAAGAGCAGGAGACTAGAAGGACAACCTTTTTGTCACACCTTATGGAGTATGCTTAACCATCTTTATGATAATTTCTCCCCCCATGAAATTTGAATACCACAGATAGACTGTACAGCTGTGTGTATATTGTATGTGTATCAGGGCTTTCTTTTTTTTAAGATTTTATTTATTTATTCATGAGAGACACAGAGAGAGAGAAAGAGGCAGAGACACAGGCAGGGAAAAGCAGGCTCCATGCAGGGAGCCCGACATAGGACTGGATCCAGGGTCTCCAGGATCACGCCCTGGGCTGAAGGCAGAGCTAAACCATTGAGCCACCTGGGCTGCCCCAGGGCTTTCTTTATACCAAAAAAAGAGTTGTGGTTTCCCCAATCCCCCAAGAACAAATGTCCCTGCTTGGGGTCAGTATTGTCCTCATTGAGAACGCATAGTTGAGAAGCCATCACCAGAAGGAAAATATAGTCATAACTAAGAAGTTGAGAGGCACCAGAGACACCGCTTGCACAGTGCTGTTTGGCTTGATTTGAGCACACTGCCTTTCTGCATCCTTGATAACCATCCCAGACTGTGGGAACAGAATTCAGCCCATACAGTCTTTCACCACTTGTGGGAAATTGCTGGAGCCAATGTTGTATACTTTTTTATTAATACTCCTGGCCCTGACAGTACTTAGATTAACTGGCCTCTGAGCAAGAGACAATGTTGCTGGGTAAGTAGGTCCCCAAGCAACACTTGTGATTCACTATGGGACGATGTGCAGGGCTAGGTGCCCCTGGAATGTAGTCAGGTATCAGACCAGAGGTCTGCAGGCATAGTCTGTCCTTTCCACCTGGTAATGGATGAGGAATGGGCCTGACATCAGGAAACACATGACTGGTAGAAAGGGAAAAGGAGTACCAAGCTCCACCCTCCTCCAGAGAGGCAATGAGACATCACAAGGGAGGCTGACCCCCAGCCAGTGTTGTCTACTTTTTAATTAATTCTACTCACTGCCTTGGTAATCAGAAAGTAAAAATGATTTTAAAGAGTCCCCATAGACCATATTGTACACCTGAAACTACTATAAAAATGTATGTTAACTAACTGGAATTAAAACAAAAATATACATACATGTATACATACATACATAAGCAAGCAAGCACCGTAGATGCAAGCTAAGAGAAGAGAAACAGTGGAATTAGAAATCCAAGCCTGCAAAGAGCAAAAGATGAAAAGCTGCCCACCAAATGCAAATCTAGATGAAAATAAGGTAAACAAGATAATGCCAGCTAGGGTTGTCCAAGGAAACAAAGAGTTCTATAAATATAGCCAGAAAAGAAAATATTTGTCTTAGCTAATGAGATCACCACACATGGCTCATGATAGGAATCTTCTGTTGCTCCCTTAATTGAAGCTTGGAAGAGAACAGAAATGAGAGCAGAAATCAGACTACCAGCCCACACGGTCTGTGTTCCAATAAGCCATTCCATTTTTAATTAAACGCAGATTTGCATTTGATTAAGACTTGATACCATCAATCTGGACTGTGGCTTGTATTTTCATTGATATGCTGGCCCCCACCTTTTCCACCCACCGCCCCCCCCCCCCACACACACACACAACAAACTGGCTAGCAGCTTACCCACACTGAACAAATGGAGTCAAAAACAGGAAAAGGCGGATGGCTATGAGCTGGACACAGGCCTAGGGGAGGGAAAAGGCTAAAAACAAAACCCCAGCCTCCACTTCTCAGGGACTTCCTTTTTCTCTGAAGGACACTCATTGTACAGGCAGGAGCAGGAGAAGAACTGGAGTCCTCCACAAATATTCAGTCCCTGATTTGTGCCAAATAGAGTTCTAGGCACTGCGAATATGGCAATGAATGAGATTAACTCTTTGCCTCAAAGAGTTAATCATTTGGAGCTGGGAATGGGAGACTGGGGAATAGCTGGAGACAGACAACATAAATAATGAATATATGAGATATTTACATACTGATAAGTGCTATGTAGACACAAAATGGACACAGAGAATTATTGGAAGGATTCTTTAGCTCAGGAGGTTAGGGAAGGCCTGTCTGAGCAGGTGCTGCAACCTGAAAGGAGGTGGTCAGGCAACAGGGCCAAGTGTTCCAAGAAGAAGGAACATGGAATGGAAAGCCACTGAGTCAGAAAACAGCTTGGCATGTTCAGAGGACATAAAGTAGGCCAGTAGGGCAGTACCATAGTGGGCCAAAGGGAGAAGAGGAAGGTGCCTGCAAAACCAGACAGGACCACTTATGTAGGCCCTTATAGGCCATAGAAAGGGATTTGGATTCTGAGAATATTTTAAAAGGAAGAGTACTATGATGCACATCTATTTTAGAAAGATCACTCAGGCTGTGATGTAGACAATGGACTAGGCCAGACAAGGCCAGGAATAGAGATAGGAAGACTAGGTAGAGGCTTGGGTCCAAGGAAAAGAGAGGGTAATGATTTAGATCTAGGTGGGCACAATGGGGAATTTAGTTGCAGTATATTTTGAAGGTAAAACAAATAAGAAGATTCCTTGTGAGATATAAGAGAAAGCAAAGAGTTAAGGATGACTCCTGGGTTTTTGTCCTGAGCAACAAGGTAAATGATAGCTTCATTTAATAAGACCAGGAAATAAATGGGTTTGGAGTGAGAAGGAATTAAGTATTCTGTTTTAGATATATTGACCTTGAGATGACTACTCCACATTCTCTCTTGGACACCAAAAGAACATGGTGAACTTTATGCCTCAGTTTCTTCATCCTTATAATATGATAGTACCTACTACCTTCCTGGGTTGATGTGAAGATTAAATGAGTTAATGTGGATAAAACAGAACAGTTCCTGGCATAGAACAAGCAGCATGATATGAGTTTTTAATATTAATAATAAGGCAGTTTCTTCTTTTTAATTGCAAATGGTGATGAGGAGGAGAGCAAGGGAAAAAATGTTGAAAATTTGGTAGAGACAGGGAAGCAGCAGGAGGAAGACCTTGTGGAGACAAGAATTGATTCCCAGAGTCCAAGTAGAAGACTGACTTCAGGTAGTTAACAAGGACACTTCTGCTGCAGAAACAAGGAGGAGATTCTGCTGGTGTGTTACAAATGCAGTTGGACCAGAGGGACGTGTGGAGGGAGGAGACAGTTGTCCTCTGACCAAACCAATTTTCTCTATGAAATATGGGGCAAGTTCATTTTCTAGTATGTAGAGCAGGGAGGGAATAACATGAGAGTCAGGAACATGAAACTGTCTTCTCTAAAGTGGGAGGAGGAGCCCACGGAAAGGTAGAGCCTGGCAGGTGGGAGAAAATCTGGCATCTCTAACTGCCTCACATAATACCAGGTTGGTTTTGCGGTTTGTTCCAATTATTTATTCTCAGTTGAGCGGGTGTTTGGTGAGTAGTTGCTGTGTGTGTAGCATTGCAGTGCACACTTGGGGAATAAAGAGGGGAACAAGGTATGTGCAGTCTGGATAAAGAGAAAAGTTTTAGAATAAATTAAATAATTTGAGGCCAAAGATTATTCCATTCAGAACCAAAAGAGCATGTTATAGAAAAGCATTCTATCAAATTCAGAGGAAATGGAATTTGTCATATGCTGGAATGATAAAGGATGGCCTCCCCATGGAAGTAGAGTCTGAGCTCAGCTTTGAAAGATAGGTTGTAGGAATTCAACTATCCCCAAACCAGAGGCCACTGTTACCTAAAATCCTTGGACCTTTGTATCCATCTTTATCATGAATAGTGCCCTAAGACTGCTCTAATAAGGTAGAGCTGATTTGCCTGCTTTGTCCAATGAGGACCCATCCATCCTGTGTCATCTGCTGAAACAATAGCAGAAGAATTCAGTAGGCTTCTAAGGGGAGTTCTTTTGATGGCAGGGCAGTAGTGTCTCCTGAAGCAAGAGAAGGTTTTTTTTCATATTAATTGGCTTTCCTGTTCCTAACATCATCATTTGCAGGGCACATGGGAAACTGCTAATTAGGAAATATTCTGGCAGAAAGATAACCAAAAAGGTCATGCTGAAATCCATCCACATCTTTTTCCCTTGAAAAAAGGGCCCACATTCTTGTTCCCTGCATGATGGAACAGTCTGTTTTGCTATCAATGATTATCAGCCTTATCCAACTCTGAGGCTAGACCTCCTCTGAGGCCCTTGGGAGCTATCCCCACAAAAGGGTCATAAGAGATTCTCCTGCCTCCCTTAAGTGGCAGGCTAAGGAGTAAATGGAGAGACTCATGGCTGAACCCCAAAGATGTGCTCCCCATAGTGTTCCAGGCAGAAGGATCCAAGACTTGATCTGTGCTGGCAAAGTCATTTTTTAAAACTGGAATTGCTGGTAAGGCTGCTTCCCTAAAAGGCAACTCAAATCCTATCTTCTCCTTGCCCTTCCCTGAAGCTATGGCTCTCTGCCATCATGCTGCTACTAAGATTCTCTAAAGCCAGGGGTTCTTCTGATCCATTTTCCCCTCTCTGAATCCCTTAACTCCCCACTCTGCTACCTATAGCCCCTCTAGCATAAAACTGGATGTTTGGAAAGCTTTTCCAAAACACTCTATAAAGTAAAATGCCTCTGATTACATATGGTGCAATGCACAGCCCCTATCTTCAGATTCCGGGATGGCACAAAGGCCTTCCTATTAGGCTTAAACCCAGTCCAGGCCACTTCAGGACTTCAGTAGTTACTACTCCTTCATATACCCCTGTTTTATGATCTTGTCTCAGAATGGCAGATCATTTAGAAGTTAGACAAATTTCGTTATCTTCCCTGTCTCCTCCAAATGGTTGTGATCCACTCAATTAGAGGAGTTATCATCGCCTAAAATAAAGATGGTTTCACAAAGGACTGTGGATTTTATTTGCCCTGCCCTTTGCAAAGTACATTCATGAAACAGGAGAGAAGAAGGGAGACGCTCACTACATTCGTGAGGCCCCGTGATCCTTCCTTAGGGTCTACTAGGAATAAGGACTGTGACCCAGACTTCATATATGAAAATCACACCTCGCCATCTTTCTCACTATAGATGCTGTCTTCCTTGACTTCTGTCCCTGAGCCCTCAAGGTGAATTTTTTTATGGGCCTATCTGACTCCGCAGGCTAAGGAGTGGTAGTAAAAAACAGAGTAGTTTTGAAAATCCCCATAAAAGTGAAGCAATGAAAAAAAAATAAAAGTGAAGCAATGAAACACTTAGAATATGAAGGAGGACAGGAAGGGGAATCCATTAAAGGCAATTAATAAGACAGATAAAAATTGAAGGGTTGATAAAAAGAGATAAGTAAGAGGAGTCAGGGTAAGATAATTGGGGTGAAAGAAGCCTGATGTAATAATAACAGTGAGCTCCACTTACTGACTGCCAAGCTCTGTAAATGGAGAAAGACAGAAAGGGCTTCTGCTTGCCTTTGGAAGGAAGGAACTAATCCCTTTGGAGAAGGAATGGGTTCTAAGAGGGTCAAAAGAATTGTTGTAGACACCACATGGTTCCCAACGAGTAAGGGAATGTAAATCAGCAGTGAGAGCAAGTCACTTCTGTGCATGTCTGTTCTAGTTGTGCTTCTGGGTCCCTGTGTGGTTCTAGATTTGTTATTTACTTCCTGGATTCTTCTTAAATGCACTGACACATGATGCAGATTTGAGAGCTATATTTATTAAATATTCTCAGGTCCTGGAGAAAATATTTTTCTTATTTATTAATTCTTATTAGCTTATTTATATTTCATGACATCTACACCTTCCTTTTGAAGAAATCAATAAGAGATGTGATCTAGAGTATGCACCAAGAACCAGAAGACATGGATGGCTTAAGATTGCCAGAGAACATAAGACAATATATATGTACCAATAGTCCATTTTTTAAAGATTTATTTATTTTAGAGAGGAAGAGAATGTGTGCAAGCAAGTAGAGGAAGGAGCAGAAGGGGAGGGAAAGGAAGAGGAAGAGGGAAAGAGTCTCCTCTGAGAACAAAACCCTAAGTGAAAACTGATTTCATGATTGTGAGATCATGACTGGAGCTGAAACCAAGAATTGATTGCTTGACAGACTGAGCCACCCAGGTGCCCCAGCCAATAGTCCATTTTTAAATCAATGTTCTTTGTTGGAAAGTATTGTAAGCATTAATAAAGACACTATCAGAGATACCTAGTATTTCCTAAGCATTGTTTGTGGGGAGATCAGAAAAACTAAACTTCTGAAGAAAGGTCTCCAGTTTAACTCAATCATTTGGCCCTTCAAGTTGATCTGTCTGTAATTTTTCCTTCTACAAATGATTTTCTGATTTGGGGGTCACCTAATGCTACCTAGATAATACCTTAGGTTCAATTTGTGACGGCAAGTTACCATCTTGAACTTGGTAAAGTTCAGGACCTATACAGACATATAGGCAGTCTGTATAGGTTTTCAATGGTGTGATTCTTTATTCTTTATTTCCTTCTAAGGAATACTTACCAAATCGTTAGCTTATAGATTCATAGACTGAATGCCCATGAGCCTTAAGTTACCATATAGCAGATAAAGACAAGTCACTAAAAAAATAAAAATAAAAAAATAAAAAAATAAAGACAAGTCACTTACCCAAAAGGCACATAGCAAGGTGCAAGGCAGGATCAAGATCTTCATTTCCACTCAACCCCATAGCATTTCAGGTTTACTTGTAGATTCAATGATAACATTTAAGGATTGAGTGATTGTGATCAAATTTGATACTGTGTGGGGAGATCCCTGGGTGGCTCAGCGGTTTAGCACCTGCTAAACGGCCCAGGGCGTAATCCTGGAGTCCCCGCATCAAGACCCATATCAGGCTCCCTGAAGGGAGTCTGCTTCTCCCTCTGCTTCTGTCTCTGCCTCTCTCTCTGTGCATCTCTCATGAATAAATAAATAAAATCTTTAAAAACTTTTTGACACTGTGGAAAAGCACATAAAAATAGTTTTTGTTTGTTCAATCTTATGTTTATGACAGAAAAAAATGAATGCCAAAACCAACTTGTCAATTAGAGCCTGACTTTTTTTTATTGGTTGTAGGTGATATTTAACAAGTAATAGGGATTAGCAAATGAATGTCTTATAAGGATAAAAGCTCAATTTCCCATATTAAAAATAATCCATTGAACACTACCAATATTTTTATACTTAACAACTGTCCTTCATACACATATCCGCAGGATCTGTGACATCTGCCCCTTTATTTATGTCAGTAATATTTCTATAGGTTTTTTTATACTTTATTAGTCACATTTTAAACTCCATTTTACCCTAGAGACAAAGGGTAGGTAGAAGTAAGTATTTTTCAAAAATCAAGTAAAGTAAAAATGTTTGGTTTAAGATCATTTAGGAAGTATGTTGTGGGTCTAGTAGGAGTCTAACCAGAGTATCTAGGTCTAGGGCCTATGGTAGAACTAAGACTTGAGAAAGAGGGAGGAAGGGAGGGAGAAAAGTAAGTCTGGAGAAGTAAAGAAAGAGGGAAAGATAATGAGGGAAGAGATTGGTTCTGCTTCCTCCTGAAGGCCTCCCAGCAAAATCCATCAACTAAGAGCAGGACAAGCATTGCATAGAGAAATGGGAGCATGACCAGTCAGAGATGTTTTAGCCTTGCACACATCCTAGGTCTAAGAGTTTGCTGAGCTGGTGCCCTGTTCAGGTTATACATCCTTTGTGAACTTCTGAGCTTCACCTGCAAGGGGTCCTCCTTTACTCTCATGTACCCCTAAGCCCAGAGCTCTCCAGGGATTCTGCAGGGCCTGTGAGAGCAGCACTCATCCCTCCAGGGAGAGAGAGAAGTGAGCCCTGGTGCTCCAGTCCCAGGACTTGGGAGGACAGAAGCGGGGAGAGGGGTGAGGAGAAGGGCTGGGGAGGAGGTTTTCATCTCCAAGCCAGATAGCTGCTCTAGGGAGGAGAGTGATGGCAAATGAAGTCTTGCTATTATTTTCCTATGTTGCTGCTGGGGATGGGGGCTCCTGGCAGCTGGCTTTGGCCCTGTCTTTGGCCTTTGTTTCCCTACTCTCCCCTCTTGGCACAGTGAGAGGCTTTCAGTGTTGTGCTTTCAGGGTCACATGGTTAAATCTTTGCACAGCTGCCTGCAGGAAAAAAAAAAATGAGAGAGACTGAGACAGAGAGAGCACCCATTCTATTATTAACATGTGTGAGGCTAAACAATTGTTATTGGCATGACTGAAAGTCCATCAAAACATTCTCTCCCTGACCCCTACCCCTAGTTATATAACAAACCACCTCTCACTCCACTTCTGGACTATTCACACCCAAATCATCCTCTGTCCTCCACACACATGCTTCTGTCCGCATTCCTATGCACACACACTCTCTCACAGCCACAATACAGAGGGTGTGCATATATCATTATCACACCTGCTGAAAGGGAAGTCAACATTTTAATCAACCCAATAACTTCTGCACCTGATGTTGGATAAAAAGTCTGGGTTTTTTTTTTTTTTTTGGAAGATGTTAGCGGCTCTGGCAATTTACACAAACACACACACACACACCCCTGATCTTTTCTAAACTACTTCAAAGTTTTATGATGTGCCCTTAAACCCTCTCTCTTCAGTATAAACTCATGAACTCCATCCTCCTGTTTTCCCCTAACAGTACATCTTTCCCACCTGAAAAGTTAACACAACTATGGTTTTTCAAAGACCAGTCCTCATGTCTCTCCAGGCTCCCACTAGTGAGTTTTACTCATCAGTCTTTCCCACAAACCCCTGACTACTGCTCCATTTATTTCTACATGTTTATACCACCATTAACGGCCTTTCCAAGTCACTGCAAGCAGCAACAGCAAAAGCAGGTAGGGATCCTTGGCATGCCCTGTTGTTGCTTCAGGCTACCTCAAATTGGTCTTTACTAACCTAATACCTTGAATGGCCAACAGAAAATGTGGTCTTACAAAATATGGTTGTGAAGTAAAATGGTACATTTTTTAAAAAAACAAACAGACCAGTGTTAAATATCCAAATAAAATGTCATGTGATATTGTGATCTGCATCACTAGAATTAGTCTCTTCTCGGGGGCGTTACTTGTTACATTTAAATGTGTAACATTTGATATGCTGTTTAAAAACAGTCTCATTATTTTATAGGTCCAATTCTGCTATATCCAAGAGGGTTTGAAATATACAGAAGCATAAAGATAACTAACAAGTACGCAATAAATGCTTCCAACGCTTATCTCTTGGTTTATTTGTTGGAATTGTATCCTGTATCACAGGGCATGGCAAACTACAGCCTGAAGCCCAAATCTTGTTTTTGTGCAATCTGTGAACTAAGTTTGGCTTTTGTATTTTTTCGATAGCTGAAAAAAAAAAAAAAAGGAAGAATATTTAATGACGTGTGATATTATATGAAATTCAAATTTCAGTGTCCAAAAATTTTTATTTGAACATAGCCACTCTTATTTACCTATTTTCTATGGCTGCTTTCATACTACAACAATGGAGTTGACTACCTACAACAGAGACCATATAGCTCCCAAAACCTAAAATATTCACCATCTGGCCTTTTACCAGAGAAGTTTGCTGACACCTGCTCTACAGTGTAGCTTTTCTTTTTTCTTTTTTTTTTTTTTAAGATGTTGTTTGTTTATTCATGAGAGACATAGAAAGAGGTAGAAACATAGGCAGAGGAAGAAGCAGGCTCCCTGCGGAGAGCCTGATGAAGGACTCCACTACATCCCAGGACCCCGGGATCACGACCTGAGCCAAAGGCAGACAATCAACCCCTGAGCCACCCAGGTATCCCTACAGTGTGGCTTTCTATCCTTAAATAACTTTGGGAAAGGATCTATATATTTAGGAATAAGTTTGGTTTACTAGAAACAGAGGCCTGAAATAATAGTGGCTTATACAAGGTAGGGGTTCATTTTTCTCTCATGTAAAAAAAGAAAATTGAAGAAAGGCAGACTAAGCTGGCATAGTGTCCTGGTGGTCATCAGAAACTAAGGCTTCGGGCAGCTCAGCGGTTTAGCACTGCCATCAGCCCAGGGCCTGATCCTGGAGACCCCGGATCCAGTCCCACATCAGGCTTCCTGCATGGAGCCTGCTTCTCCCTCTGCCTGTGTCTCTGCCTCTCTCTCTCTCTCTCTCTCTCTCTCTCTCTCTCTCTGAGCCTCATGAATAAATAAATAAAATCCTAAAAAAAAAAAAAAAAACACTAAGGCTTCTTGTATCTTTCTGCTCTGCCATCTTCCATAATGGCTTTCATCTTGACGATTACCTCAGTCACATAATGGCTACTGGAATCCCAGTCATCACATCATGTTCCCAGGACTAGAAAGTGACAGTGTGATCAGGACAAAACAGCAGTCCCCCAACTGAGTTAACTATCAATAAACAGCTTCACCAGAAGTTCTATCCAAATATTATTCTCCTCCTCCTCCTCCTCCTTCGTTTTTATCCAAATATTCTTCTTATACCTAATTGGGCAGCTCTATTTGCAAAAGAGGCTGATAGATGTTCTTTATTGCTGAGAACATTGCCACTCAAATAAAATCAGGATTCTGTTAGTGACACACAAGGAGAGTGGGTAATGGCTGGGCAACCAACGATCTCTGCCCCAGGAACAAATGGGCTCTCTGTATCCTTTTCAATATATTCGGTGTAATAGTTTCTCATAAATATAAGAGTTTTTTTGAATTACTTTTTTTTTTTTTGCCTTTTTTAAGCATACATCCTTACTCAGCCTCCTCAGGTCTAACTCTTCACAAAGTATATTCTACAAATATTGAGTCAGTTAGCCTTTACAATAACCCTGTGAATCACAACAATTACTACTGGAAAACTGAGGAAAATTAAAATTCAGAATAATGAAGTAGAATGTCCAAGGTCACTCAAATAAGAAGTAGCAAAAGTGGAACTCAAGTCCAAGTCTCCTCCCCAAATCCAGTTGGCTTTTTCCACCATAGCAAAACTGTACCCAGTTTGATGGCACAGATACTCAGACCATTCCCTGCCAACAATATCCATTATCTCTACTCCTCTCTCTCAACCAATTTTTTTTCTTTTCCATGTCGTCCTCTCCTCCCTACTAACTTGGCCTCATTGAGGCCCTAAGAGTTTCTTGCCCAGACACCTCTTTTCTGGTTGCTAATGCTTTTTGTTCTATTAAGTTTTATTTGCAAGCCATTTTTTTCCTCTACTGTCTCTTTATACCAATGATTATATTTAAGTAATTAATGAACAGCAACATAACTTTACTCAACAGTATATATTAACTTAACAGTATATATTAATGTTCCAAAAACCAGACACACAAAAAATAAAACTATTAATAAGGATGACAACCAAATGTGTGGCATAGCCATCATCCTCTGTCACTTTCCTCAATTTGTGACTCATTTTATGCATGCTTTAAAAAACACAGACTTTTTTGTAAAGTATTATTTATCTCAACACCCCACAAGGGACTTGAACTCACAACTCTGAAATCAAGAGTCCCATGCTCCTCTGACTAAGCCAACCAGATGTCCCTAAAAGACACATTTATTGAAAATTCATGAAGATTTTTTTTAAAGATTTGATTTATTTATTTATGAGAGACACAGAAGGAAAGAGAAGCAGAGACACAGGCAGAGGGAGAAGCAGGCTCCATGCAGGGAGCCTGATGTGGGACTCAATCCCAGGTCTCCAGGATCACACCCTAGGCTGAAGATGGCACTAAACCACTGAGCCACCAGGGCTCCCCTCATGAAGATTTTTAATTGGCTATGATGGTTAATTATAAATTCATTTTTCCAGCTTTATTGAGGTATAATAATTGACATATAACTTTGTATAAGTTTAAGATGTTCAATGTGTTTTGATAAACTTGTACATTGCGAAATGATTACCACCATACATACCATTAACTAATACTTCCATCACATCACATAATTACTAGTGTGTGTGTGTGTGTGTGTGTGTGTGTGTGTGTGTGTGTGACATCTTCTTTATCCATTCATCCACTCAGACACTTAGGCTGTTTCCATAGCTTGACTATTGTGAATAAATCCTGCAGTGCACACAGAGGTACAAATATATCTTTGAGATAGATATTTCCATTTCCTTTGGATATATACCCAGAAGTGGAATTGGTGGATCATATCATAGTTCTATTTTTACATTTAGACACTGGTTTACATAGTCACTATACCAATTTACAATCCCACCAACAATGCATAAGCATTCTCTTTTCTCCACATCCTCACCAAACACTTGTTATTTCTTGTCTTTTTGACAATAGGTATTCTAATAAATATGAGGTGATAGCTCACTGTGTTTTGGATTTGTATTTTCCTGATTATTAGGGATGCTGAGCACCTTTTCATGTACCTGAAGACCATTTTTGTATCTTCCTTGGAAAAGTATCTACTAAGTTTATTCGGTTCCTCTGCCCATTTTACAATCAGGTTGCTTTTTGTTTTGATTTGGTTTTTTTGTTTTGTTTTGTTATTTTATTGAATTTTTGTTGTTGTTATTGTTTTCTTGCTATTGAGTTGTATGAGTTTCATACACGTATTTTAGATATTAACCCCTTATCAGATATATGAGTTGTAAATATTTTCTGCCATTATGTTAGATTGTCTCTTCATTTTGCTGATGGTTTTCTTTGCTGTGAAGAAGCTTTTTAGTTTGATGTAGTCCTACTTGTTTGTTGTTGCTTTTGTTGCCTTTGCCTTTGGTGTCAAATCCAAAAAATCATTGCCAAGATCAATGTTAAGGATTTACCCCCTATGTTTTTCCTAGGAGTTTCACAGTTTCAGGTTTCCAAGTCTTTAATCCATTTTGAGGTGATTTTTGTGTATAATGTAAGATTGCCTGGTTTCATTGTTTTGCATGTGGACACCCAGTTTTCCTAACATCATTTATCGAAGAGATTATCCTCCCTCCCCCCACTGTAGATTCTTGGCTTCTTTGTAATAAGTTTATTGACCATTTTTGTGTGTTTATGTCTGGGCTCCCTATTCTGTTCTACTGTTTTTTTGCGAATACTATACTGTTTTGATGACTGTTGCTTTGTAATATAGTTTGAAATCAGGAACTGTTATGATTCCAGCTTTGCTCTTCTTTCTCAAGATCACTTATTCAGGGCTTTTGTGGTTCAATGTCACTTTTAGGATTGCTTTTTTCAATTTCTGTGAAAAATGCCATTGAAATTTTGATAAGAATTACATTGAATCTGTAGATTATCTTAAGTAGTATGGATATTTTAACAATATTAATGCTTCCAATTTCAATAGAATGTCTTTGTTCATTCTTTGCTTTCAGTCTGTACATGGCTTTAACATCTGAAGTGAGCTTAGAGTCAGCAGCATATAGTTTTGTCTTTTTTTTTATACATTCAGCTAAATTGTATCTTTTGATTGGACAATTTAGCCCATTTACATTTAAAGCAATTATTGATAGGTATAGACTTGCCTTTATCATTTTGTTAATTGAATTATGATTGGTTTCTAATTCTCTTTTTCCTTTCTTCCTTTGATTCCTTTTTCTTTCTCTTTTCTGTGTCTATATAGGTTTTTGCTTTGTGGTTACCATGTTTTATATAAAACGTTTTCTTTTTTTTAAGATTTTATTTATTTATTTAATCATGAGAGACACACAGAGAGAGAGAGAGAGAGAGAGAGAGAGAGGCAGAGACACAGGCAGAGGGGTAAGCAGGCTCCATGCAGGGAGCCCCATGTGGGACTCGATCTGGGAACTCCAGGATCACGCCCTGGGCCAAAGGCAGACGCCCAACTTCTGAGCCACCCAGGCACCCCTATAAAACGTTTTCTATTTATAACAATCTATTTTAAGCTGATCACAACTTAAGTTTGCATACAAAAGCTTATATTCTTACACTGCTCTCAACCATTTTGTTTTTGATGTCAGTTCTTTTTTACATTGTGTATCCATTAACAAGTTATTGCAGTTATATTTATTTTAATACATTTGTCTTTAACTTTTATACTAAATTATGAGTGATTTCTCCACTACTATTACAACATTAGAGTATTCTAAATTTAATGACATATTTATCTTAACCAATGAGATTTATACTTTCATATTATCTCATGTTACTAATTGGCATTTTTCCTTTCAGCTTGAAAAACTAACTTTAACATTTTTTGTAAGGGAAGGCTACTGTAGATGAACTCCTTCAGCTTCTGTTTACCTGGAAAATTCTTCGTGTCTTCTTCAATTCTGAAAAAATTCTTTGCCAGGTGGAGTATTCCTGGTTGGCAGTATTTTTTCTTTTAGCACTTTGAATCTATCATCCCACTCCCTTTTTTAGAAAAACATCTCTACCCTTAATGTGGGGCTTAAACTTACAACCCCAAGGTCAAATGTTGGATCCTCCACTAACTGAGCCAGCCAGGCACCCCTGCTCCCTAGCTTGCAAAGTTTCCTGCTCCCTAGCTTGCAAAGTTTTTCCTGAAAAATATGCAATAGTCTTATGGAAGTTCCCTTGTACATAATAAGTTGTTTTTCTCTTGCTACTTTTAAAATTCTGTCACCTTTAACTTTTGACAATTTAATTATAATGTGTCTCAGTGTGGGTCTCTTTGGAATAATTTTCCTTGGAACTCCCTGAGCTTCCCTGGATCTGGATAACTATTTCTTTCCCAGGTTAGGGGAGTTTGCAGCCAATTTTCATTTGAATAAGCTTCCTGCCCCTTTAATGTCTCTTTTTGTTCTAGGACACACACACACACACACACACACACACACACACACACACACACCATTCACTTTATGGCGTCCTGTAAGTCCTTTAAGCTATTTTCTCTTTTTCTTTCTGTTTGCTTTTTTGTTGTTGTTGTTGTTCTTTTTTCTGTTTGCTTTTTGATCCTCTAATTAGATGAATTCCAGTGCCTTGTCTTCTAGTTTCCTGATCTTTTCTTCCAATTGAGCTAGAATACTGCTCAAACTCTTAATTAAATTTTTCAGTTCATTTAAATTCCTCAGCTTTATGATTTCTGTTTGGTACTTTTTTATATTTTCTATCATTCTGTTGAAATTCTCACTTTGTTCATGTGTAGTTTTGACCTCACTGAGCATTTTTATGACTATTTTTTTGAACTGTCAGGTAAGTCATTTATCTGTTTCATTAAGACCTGTTTCTAGAGTCTATCTTGTTCTTTTGCTTGAAACATATTTCTCTATTTCTTAAATTTCTTTGACTCCCTGTGTTGGTTTCTATGTATTAAATAAAACAGCAATCTCTCCCAGTTTTGAAAGAATAGTCTTGTGTGGTAGATGAACCTCACCAATTAGCCTGGCCAGTGTGCCTGGCTGCCTCTCGAATTTTTGTGATCACCCAAGCCACCTGTTCTTAATGGCTCCCATAGTTGAAGGTGTGCCAAGACCCATAAGTGTCCCAAAGGGAATGATTATGGTCAATGTCAATACCTACCTAGATACAGGCTGTTTGGAAGCTAACCAGGCAGCTGCTGGGAAAGTGTGTAGTTAGGCCCCTTCCAGGGAGAAACTGGGAAGTGGGCATTTTTTGTCTATTGCCTCTGTGCTGAACCCTGGGTGTGTAATCATGGGTGAGAGTTTAGTCCTGGGCTTATTAAGAATTTGTGTGTTTTTAATAGTACCATGGGACTCCTGAATACATGCCCCATTGGCTATCAGAGCCAGGTGATCTGTGGACCCATCTCCCAACTGGCACCCATAAAAGTGGGCTACAGACATGGATATAAACTTCATCCAGAGAGATATGGTGATTTGATATAAGCAGGAGGTAGAAGGCAGGGGAAGCAGGGAGGTGTCTGCCAGTTTTCCTGGTCTTTGAAGATGATTGCAATCAGCTCCTCAATACCTGCTAAATTAGAAGCTTGACCCAAAGGCAGCAGCTTTTTTTTTTTTTTTTTTTTTTTAAATAGGCTCCATGCCCAGTGTGGGGCTTGAACTCATGATTCTGAGATCAAGAGTAGCATTCTCTACCTTAAAGAAAGAATGTAGATGGACCCTATTCAGGGAAAGGCTGGGAGACTGGCAGGTTTTGCTGGCTCCCCATGCACTGAACCCTGAGGTAATGGCAAGAGCCAGTGCTCAGGTCTGTTAATAACTGCTCCTTTGTTTCACTGTAGTCTTGTGGGTCTCATAAACTCAAGCCCCAGCGACTTTCAGAGGTAGATGTTTTGGGAGCCTATCTATTGAGTGGAAATCTTAAAAGTAGGAGTACTAAATATTGGGTCCAAACCCTTCACTCCTTGGGAAGCTGGGAATTAGGGGTTCCCTCCTGATTGTATGGCACTGTGCTGGCAGTGGGATTTATGATAAGAGTGTATCTCAGACTTTCCTATCCACTTGATGTGGATATCTTCTTGTTTTGCCTGATGTATAGAAATTACTCAGCCGGGGATCCCTGGGTGGCGCAGCAGTTTGGCGCCTGCCTTTGGCCCAGGGCGCAATCCTGGAGACCCGGGATTGAATCCCACGTTGGGTTCCCTGTGCATGGAGCCTGCTTCTCCCTCTGCCTTTGTCTCTGCCTCTCTCCCTCTCTCTCTGTATGACTATCATAAATAAAGAAAAATTTAAAAATATATTAAACAAAAAAAAAGAAATTACTCAGCCAGTTCTGAATTATTTTCAGAGGGAGCTACTCCATGTGTAGCTATACATTTGGTGTGTCCAAAGAGGGAGGGGAGTTTAGGAGCTTCCTGTATCATCATCTTTATTTTTTAAAATATTAAAAAAAAATTTTTTTTAATTTTTATTTATTTATGATAGTCACACACACAGAGAGAGAGAGAGAGAGAGGGGCAGAGACACAGGCAGAGGGAGAAGCAGGCTCCATGCACCGGGAGCCTGACGTGGGATTCGATCCTGGGTCTCCAGGATCGCGCCCTGGGCCAAAGGCAGGCACCAAACTGCTGCACCACCCAAGGATCCCAAATATTTTATTTATTTATTCACAAGAGACGGGGGGGGGGTGCATAGGCAGAGTGAGAAGCAGGCTCTCTGGAAGGAGCCCGATGCAGGACCCAGGACCCAATTCCAGGACCAGGATCACGCCCTGAGCTGAAGGCAGATGCTCAACCGCTAAGTCGCCAGGTGTCCCTATATCATCATCTTTAAAGACTACTCCTGAGCAAACCTAAATTCATTCTTAATAAGCAATAAAAAGCATAAAAGTATATATATCCACTGAAAAATAAGTCTCCTTTTCATCTCTGTCTCCAGCTATCTAGCTCTCCTACCCAAAACAATTCTTGCTTCTTGAGTATACTTATGTAGGTAGTCTATGCATTTTCCAGTACATGTTCGTACATACATGCATATAGATGTCTGTATAATATTTTGTTAGCATAAATGGTAGTATATTATATACACCATTCTGTATAATACTTCTCTTACTTAACAGTATATCTTAAGGTTCATTCCACCTGTGACTAGGTCTGTTTAAAACTCGGATCTTAACCATGTTATTATGCTACTTAAAATTCTTTAGTGGCTCCACATTATCCCACAGAATGAAATGTATGCTCCTTAGTTTAACTTCAAGGTCCTCTCTAACCTGGCTCTTCCTAGGACTTCAATCTTCTCTCCCACCATTCACTGATTCCTTATATTCTAGTAGTCAAACTACCTTCCATCATACTCTCTGTGTTATTTCATAAGTCAGAGCCTTCCCACCTTTCTTCACCTTAATTACATTTACTTACCTTCAAAACAAATCAAGGTGTTTCTTTCCCAAGAGGCTTTCACTTTACCCCCAGACTGGTCCAAGGATTCCTGCATACCTATATCATAGACATAATCATGTTAGGTAAAAAGCATCTGTTTATGTGTGCATTTTCATCACTTATCTGCCCCAAAGCAAGGATTAACATTTTTGGTTCATTGTTTTGTATCCCCAGAACCTACATCATGTCTAACATATAGTAGAAGCTAAATAAATATTTATTGACAAAGACTGATTTAAACTATTGAACTTTCTCTGTGGTAAGGGTAGAATCCATTTTTAAGGCTGAGAGTCTAATGAAATAGTACACATTTCTAGAAAAAGTGAGTTGTGATTCACAGTTTGGGATGGGGCTATAAGGAAACTTTCTTGAAAAGTTGACTGGACATGTTGGAGGTGAGAGACAAATCTTGCATTGGAAATGGCTAGTGGGTAGGAAATGAAGAAACCTAAGAAGCATCAATGAAAGGAGAGAAGGGGGTTAAGGAGGAGTACAGCAGGCAGAGATATTAGGACCTAGATCGGACATGCTGGGATGAAATAGCAAAAGGAGCTGTAGTTGTAGATTTTAGTTCAGGGTCTTTTTTTTTTTTTTTTTTTTTTTTTAGTGCAGGGTCTTTGTTCACAGCCTGCATATCAATAGAGAAGGATCCTCCACACTGCAAACTCCATAGTCCCAAAATGACCTTTTCCCCTCCACTCTTCACTCCCTGATGAAGCAGTAATATCTCTCAATGGTCTGGAGAAAAAAAGATGAATTCTCACAGTATTGATAATTATATCTACAACTGTTGATGTCGTTTGAAGTGGTGGAGTTCAGAGCCAACAGCTAAGAAAGAATTCTTGAGACGTCTTTGGTGCGCAAATATCATTTTATTAAACATAGGGACGGGACTCATGGCCAGAAAGAGCTGCACTGGGATTGTGAGGAGTGACTGATTATATAAAATTTTCTATCTTATGGAAGGGTGGGTGATGTTAGGTTCCAAGAAATTGAGTTTATAGGTTTCTGGAGATTGTTTTTTTTCTTGTAAATCGTTAAGACAGTTGCAAACTGATGGAGACTCATGTCCTGCATGACTGTGATCTCTATCAGTTAACCACCTGTTTTTACCTTTCCTTTGTTCTTGGGAGCCAGGAGTGCAGAGGAATGTCACACATATCCCACCTGGGGTGGGGGGTCTGGGATGTTAACTTGTGCTTTGTCCTCAGCTTGCCTTTTGCTTCCTCCTCACTGTGGTTAGGGCTCCTCTTAAGGGATGCAGGTGTCATAAGCACTGATGACAGGGACACCTTCTCAAAGAGATCAGAGAAGGCTTGCCAGAAGGCTTCTCAACCTCAGCTGAGATCTGGAAGTTGACTAGGAGTTAGCTAGACAAAGGGTGATATGAGTGAAGGGGAAGGAACTGTGTTTCAAGCAGAGGGAAAACAACGTGTATGGAACACCAAGGAAGGAAGAAGTCTGGCTTATTGGAGAAAATAAATTAAAGAGTAATATAGGGTGAACAGCAGGAGACAACGCTGAAGTAGGTGGAGGTCCCATCAGGCAGGGCCAGAAGGATTTTGTACTTTATCCCAAGAGCATTAAGAAGCACCTTAAGGCACAGAGGAATGATGTGATTTGTGTTTATAAAATATCACTCTTGGGGCAGCCCCGGTGGCCCAGCAGTTTAGCGCTGCCTTTGCCCCATGGTGTGATCCTGGAGACTGGGGATCGAGTCCCACATCAGGTTCCTTGTCTGGAGCCTGCTTCTCCCTCTGCCTGTGTCTCTGCCTCTCTCTCTCTCTCTCTCTCTCTCTCTCATGAATAAATACATAAAATCTAAAAAAAATTAAAAATAAAATATCACTTTTGTCCATCAACATATAAGTGAATAAACAAAATTTGCTGTATACATACAATGGACCAACATTCAACCTTAAAAGGAAGGAAATTCTGACATGTACTACAAGGTGAATGAACCTTGAGGACACTGTGCTAAGTTAAATAAACCAATACATAAGGACAATATTGTATGATTTCACTTTTATGAGGTACCTAGAATAGGTAAATCCATTAAGACAGAAAGTAGAATAGAGGTTACCAGGGTCTGGGTGGGGGTAGCATGGAGAATGGGGAGTTTTTGTTCAATGGGTACAGAATTTCAGTTTGAGGTGATGAAAAAAATTCTGAATATGGGTTGTGGTGGTGGTTGTAAGGCATGGTGAATGTACTTAAGGCCACTGAATTGCACATTTAAAAATGGCTTAAATGTTCTCAAACTATGAATAGCCAAACAATCTTGAGAAAGAAAAACAAAGCTGGAGGGAAACACTTCCTGATTTCAAACTACATTACAAAGCTACAGTAATCAAAACAGTATGGTACAGGCATAAAGACTGACATATGGACCAATGGAACAAACAAGAGGATCCCAGAATATTCCCCCCATATATGGTCTAATGATCTTCATCAAGGATGTCAAGACCATGCAATAGGGAAAATATAGTCTCTTCAACAAATGGTGCTGGGAAAGCTAGATATACACATTCCCTACTTGTGCTCTCTCTCACTATCTCTGTTGCAATCTCCATCTCTATCCCTCTCTCAAATAAATAAGTAAAATCTTTAAAAAAATAAATAAAAGTATATTTTAAAAATCTGGAAAAAAATTAAGGGAGTTAATGTCCAATATATAGAGAGAACTCTTACAACAACAAAAAAATAGCCTGATTTAAAAATGGGCAAGAGACTTGAGTAGACATTTCCTCCAAAGAAGATGTACAAAAGATTAAAAAAAAACATGAAAATATACCTCACATCACTAATCATCAGGGAAATACAAATCAAAACCACAATGACATATCTCCTCATACCCACCAGGATAACTACTATCAAAAAGGGGAATAAAAACAGAAAATAAGTGTTGGTGGAGATACAGAGGAATTGGAAGTAGTCCATACTTGTGGCTACCTGGTTCCTTTAAGTCTCACCCCCAACATAAAATGATGTAGTTGCTGTGGAAAACAATACAGAGGTTCCTCAAAAAATTGAAAATAGAATGGTTACCATATGATCCAACAACCTGACTTCAGAGTATATACCCAAAGGAATTGAAAACGGGATCTCAAAGAGATATTTGCACACCCTTGTTCATTGCAACATTTTTCACAAAGGCCAAGAGGTGGAAGTAACTTAAATGTCCATTGATGAAGGAATGGATAAAGAAAAAATATATATATTCAATGGAATATTACTCAGCCTTTAAAAAGAAGGAAATTCTGTCACATGCTACAACATAGATGAACCTTGAAGACATTATGCTAAGTAAAATAAGCCAGTCACACACACGCATACACACACACAAATACTGCTTGATTTCACTTATATGTATCTAAGGTACTCAAATTCCTGAAAACAGGAGATCCCTGGTGGTTCAGTGGTTTAGCACCTGCCTTTGGCCCAGGGCGTGATCCTGGAGTCCTGGGATCAAGTCCCACATCAGGCTCCCTGCATAGAGCCTGCTTCTCCCTCTGCTTGGGTCTCTGCCTCTCTCTCCCTCTCTCTGTGTCCCTCATGAATAAATAAAAATCTTTAAAAAAAGAAATTCCTGAAAACAGAAAGTTAAATGGTGGATGCCAGGGCTTGAGGGAGGGAGAAATGAGGAGTTGTTGTTCAATGGGTATAGTGTTTCAGTTTTGCAAGATGGAAAATACTAGAGATCTGTTAAACAATGTGCATGCAGTTAACACTATTGTACCACACACTTAAAAGTGTTTGAGATGGGGTAGCCCCAGGGGCGCAGCGGTTTAGCGCCACCTGCAGCCCAGGGCATGATTCTGGAGACCCTGGATCAAGTCCCACGTCAGACTCTCTGTATGGGGCCTGCTTCTCCCTCTGCCTGTGTCTCTGCCTCTCTCTCTGTCTTTATGAGTAAATAAATAAAATCTTAAAAAAAAAAAAAGTGTTTAAGATGGCAAATTTTATGTTATGCTTTTTAATTGATTCAAATGGTAAGTTGAATGTTGTATATATTTTATCACAATAAACAAATGCTGAGATTTCATTGTGTTTCTGCTCAGGATGAAAAGCAAATAAAGTGAACACATTCTTGCTGGCAGGCCTCAAGCTGCCTCATGATGTCAGCTATAATCTTACCACACTCAGCCTTCTTCACAGCCTCTTCACCCTGCTGATGAAGATGATAATCCCTATTGACCACTATATGATTAACCAGGCTGAGAAGGTCTCTGCCTCCCAAGGAGGGAGCTGGGTGGGGGATACCTGTAGGTAGCTCAGCAGTAGAGAGGAAAGACTGATGCCAGGGGAGCAAGCTACAGGCAGCCCAAGCTTCTGGCTACCTGGTTCCTTTAACTCTCCCCCCAAAGACCATTCTTTTAATCAGGAAACATTTAATTCCCTGACTTTTATTTTATTTTATTTTATTTTTAATTCCATGACTTTTAGACTCAGAGACAGGATTCCTACTCATCTTCATTCAAGATCTCCCATTTTTCTCCAACTCATTTTCCCTGCCTCACCCTGCTCATTGTCTTCTGAATACACCTGGAGATTTCCTGCCTCCCAAGTCTCAGCTTGCTAATCCTCCTACTGCAGAATGCACCTATCCACCACCACCCTCATTTCCAAACACTGCATCAGTGTGAACTCAGAGTGAGCTCTCTCTCTTGGAACTCTACTGGTCCTTGTTCCTGTTACTCAACCTCCACTGGCCACCTGCTGCTCACAATTAGAGTAAGTCCTCTCCATGTGCATGCATCACATTTCCTCAAACCAGATTGTAAACTCAGCTTTCTCATCAAATACCCTGGTATGCCCAGTCAGAGGCCCTGCTCTCACTGTTTTCTTGATGTCCATAGAGTATGTTTCAACCAGATAACTTCCAGAGTCTCTTAAATTGCCCACTGTGTATGGGCACCAGGGTGGCTCAGTCATTTAAGTGTCTATCTTCACACTTAAGTGTCCTGGGATTGAATCCTGCATCTGGCTCCCCATTCAGTGGGGAATCTACTTCTCTCTCTCCCTCTCCCCTCTCCCCTGCTCATGCTTTCTTTCTCTCTCCAATAAATAAAGAAAGAAACTTTAAAAAAAAAATCCAAACCACTGGGTATGTGTAACAAAATGGTCAAACAAAATATACCTGCTGACCATACCTAGCCCATAGCCAATTTGTAACCTCTGACTTAGGCCAAAAACTTATCTATTAAGGGCTTATTTTTCTCATTTTGGATACTTCAGGAAGACCAGAGTCTATATTTCTTGAGTTCTTTACTCAAAGCATTAAGGCTTCTCAACAGTCCTCTTTGGAAAATCATTTTTAAGGCTCCAGTAGGTTTTGGTTTTGGTTTTTGATAGAAATCACCTCTACGAACAGGTGAATATGAATTTGGGACCCAAGATCCTGTGTTCTGCCCTTAGTTACCCATTATGCTTAATTCTCTAAGGACTGATAGGCTAGTTTGGGAATGATCTGAACCATCTCCTTCAAGCCTCCTGATTTCCTTTTCCTTAAACATCTCTCTTAGAGGTTTTCCTGGGTTACAACAGTCCAGGTCCAGAGTGGAAGTGACCAGGGTTTTCTGAGTAGCCCAGGTTAGGAAGCTCCACTCTGTAGGGAGACTTTGTTAAAAGACCTTTATGTTATACCTGTCTTGGCTTCAAACTGTGCTTGAGATCACCTTTTTTGCTTCACATTGGCCCATCACCTAATGGTCAGCTCTATCTAGAGTAGTCCTACTACTGTGACGAAGACTGATCTCCATTAGACTCTGAATTCTGTCTGGTTCTGTTCCTTACCATGATGAGTACACAGGTACTTGCCTCTTTCGTACTTCACGTGTCACCTGCAAGTCTGCACCTCACAGCTCTCTGCCTGCCTAGGGCAGAACAAAAAATAGAAAGTGACAGAAGGGAAAAGCTCTCCACTTTACTATTTACACAGTTTTGGTCAAAAATTGAGTAGCACTTGCAGTGAGCATAGCATAATGAAAAGATTTGTTAAATCACTATGTTGTACACCTGAAACTAAGGTAATCATGTGTGTCAACTATACTTTAATCTAAAAAAAACTGAGAAGAACAAACTGATAAAACTATTATTATTTATTTTAATTAAAATAAATAAAAACATATAATAATCCTTTACGCTTCCATAGCACTATTACAGCTTACAGAGTGTTTCCACGTGTATTGTCATTCGACCCTCACTTGTCCCTGCGAAATGAGAGAAACTGGTATTTTTATTCCTATTTGACATAAAAGGAAATATGTGCTTTGAGGGCACCTGAGTGCTCAGTTGGTTAAGTGCCTACCTTCAGCTCGGGTCATGATCCCAGGGTCCTGGATGGAGCCCCACATCTGGCTGCCTGCTCCATGGGGAGTCTGCTTCTCCCTCTCCCTCTGCCTTCTGCCCCCCTGTTTGTGCTCTCTTTCTCTCTGTGGGTCAAATAAATAAATAAATATTTTTTAAAAAGGAGAGAGAGAGAAGTACCTTGGTTTACTCAAGGTTATACAATTAATAGGAGGTATAGCTGGAACTCAAATTTAGGCTTTCTCATTTTAGGTCTAAAGTATCCTTGGTGTTCGTTTATCCTTCCTCTTTCTGCTACCCTGCAACAGGGCCAGACAGGACTGGAATATCGGAATGCTCTCTGAGTGACCCCGTAAGTTGGTACTCCATCTGGCTTTTATCTCAGTGGATTTGACTAAGTCCGTGAAAGAACAGTAGCTGCTTCCAGGCATGAAGGCTCATTGTGTCCAGGTATAAAAGAGTATTGACTTGCTCGTTTATTGATTTAAACCTAGGAGTCACTCCCAATTCTTTAGCCCCAAGAGGCCTCCTACAATAGAGAACATTCACTGCTAAGGGGACTTACACTACTTCAGATAGTGTGTTTGGTACCAGTGACTCGACTGGTTAGAATGAAGCAGAGGGGCTGACTGCTGGATGTATGAGAAACTGCATAAAGGAAGATGGGTTCCCATGAACACACCTCTTTTCTTCTTATCTTTGAGCTTAGCTGTGTCTAATAGGGATAGAAGAGATGCCAGGCAAAGACCTGCCCCTCTTCCATGCTGACTCAGACAAAGCAATAGGCAGGGCTTGGTCCTGGGCCTATCTCCACCTGACCTGAGATGTCATCATCAGAAAGTTCCCATTAAGCATCTAACTGTAGGTCAGAGGCGAAGAGTGATTTCTGCAACACCATGCCCTTGAGCAGCTACCCAGGCCTTCCTGTTTTGTAATACCATGGAGTGAGTCTAATTATCCCGGAGAGGGGGGGGGGGGGCGGGGGGGGGGGAGGAGCAGTGAAGGGACAGAGGAAGTGTTGATAAATTCCCCAAAGCTAACTGTATTAAAATTCACATCAATTTAAAAATAAATATATACCATCTGGCATTTTTAGGAAAATGGAGAGGGTTGGGTTTGGGGAGGAAGAATTGCTAAGTGGCACAAAAACCAGGCTGTAACTGCTCCAACAGATGTGAGTCACTCTAAGGAGCTCAGTCTTGGGTGTTTCATTCCAAAGCCTCGAGCCATGCAGAGCTGGAGAGCAGCCAATCTCAGAAAGCTGAGCTAGGGAAGGAAATATAGTGGGGAGGTTTCTGAGCTAGTCTGCAGGGAACAGAGGAAATAATGGAAAGAGGAGGCGCAGAGGGAACTCTTTACCACCTGGTGTCCTGCACCCAGGAGACAAAACTTGCTTGGACTTTGAGCCCTTAGCGACTTGATTATGTACACATTGCACGTAGACATCTTGCTGAGAGACAGAAGGGCATAGTGGTTAGGAGCACAAAATCTGTAGATAGAATGCTAAGTTCACATTCTGGCTCTGCCACTTACTAACTTGTGACCTTGAGAAAGTCACTTAACTTCTCCACCTCCCTTTCCTCATCTGAAAAAGTAGAGCTAAAAGTAGTAACTACAGAATAGAGCAGTGGATAGGACAAACATCTAGAAGAGCGCTTGTGTTCTAAGTTAGCGAAATATAAATGTTGGTTACTGTTCCTACTGATACAATGTATAACTGGTGTTCACAGAGGAAATGAAGCCAGTGTCCCAGAGCAGCTATAGTCTACAGCACAATGCATTTAAGACAGAAACTTGTTCTAAAAATATGAAGATGTACCAGGAGATGTAATTACGGCAGTCTGGGGCTCAGTATAGGCCAAGTTAAGGATACCTCATTGGAACAAGATAATATAGTTTCAGATCTATGTCTTAGAGCCTAACCAGGAGACTTCTTCTACCAGACCCTAAGAAAAAAAATTAAGGAAAAAAATGTCCTATTCCATCTTTAAGAAAGTCATTCAAAACACACAAAACACTACCCTGTATAAAATGTATAAAATAATATGTTATTGGAATTAACATGAAGTAAAGGATTTGTACCCTATCATTACGGACCTTTTAATTCCATTGGGAAGTCAGGATCAACACTAATACTGATAAAAGTTTAAATTTCCTCTTCTGAACAATAAGAATCTACATCATAGGGCAGCCCAGGTGGCTCAGTGGTTTAGCACCTGCCTTTGGCCCAGGGCCTGATCCTGGAGTCCCAGGATCAGGTCCCACCTCGGGCTCCCTGCATAGAGCCTGCTTCTCCAACTCTGCCTGTGTCTCTGCGCCTCTGGGTGTGTGTGTGTGTGTGTGTGTGTGTGTGTGTGTCTCATGAATAAATAAATAAATAAAATTTTTTTTTTTAAAAAAAGAATCTACATCATAATTCCTCTATCTGTCCAGACTTTGAGCAAGTTTAGATTTTAACTTAGTGCCCAAATTCTATAGCAACGCATTTTTCCCCAAGGGTACTTCTGATTCAATTTTTCATTAAAAATTTTATTTGTTTTTTAAAAATATATATTCTAATATTACAAACTACTCTGAATTTTTTGGGAAGTCAGAAGGTCAAAAACGTTATCTACTAGAGTGGAATAGCAGTACAAGAGAAATGACCTACAAAGGCTCACAGAATCTGAGTTAAAGGAACTTAGAAGGGATGCCTGGGTGGCTCAGTGGTTGAGCATCTACCTTCAGCTTGGGTTGGGATCCCGGGGTCCTGGGATCGAGTCCCACATCAGGCTCCCTATGTGGAGCCTGTTCTCCCTCTGCCTATGCCTCTGCCTCTCTGTGTCTCTCATGAATAAATAAATAAAATTTTTTTAAAAAGGGGGGGAACTTAGAAGTCATGGAGTCAACCTTTCTCCCAGAGTAGTATCCTCCTTTAAGATCTCTAATGTATGGGCCCCAGAATTTCCTTGACCACAGTTCCAGATCATTCCATTGTGAGTCAGCAGTGCTGGAAAATCTTAGAGCAGAAATCCTTAATGATCATTAATCATCATCCCTAATAATCCTACTTCTGCCCATTGAGTGACATAGAACAAGCAACATATCTCTTCTTCATTTGATAGTCCATGAGATTTTTGAAGGAATGACATCCTTCAGAAGTCTCCAAACTAAACATTCCTAGCTGCTGTGGCCTTTCATCCTATAGAGCGGAGCTCAGGCCTCTCATCATCTTCTGGTTGATGGACTCCAGTTTACAAGATCCTTCTCAGAACATTGTACCCTGTACCACATAAAGTGATATAAATATGACCTAACCAGCACCAAGTGCCCAGGCCACACACTTCCTACAACATCAGATCACTCTCTGCCTATTAATACAACCCCAGAGGTTACACCAACAGTTTAAGCAGCTGTTCCTCACTTGGGGTTTTTACATAGTTGACTTAAGGCCACCAAATTGTTTCACATGAACTTTAGCCAAAGTAGGCCTATACCATGCAATAGATTTTTCAGCTAAAAGTGCAGCCATTGCATTTATTTGTTTGTTTGTTTGTTTATTCATGACAGAGAGAGAGAGAGAGAGAGAAAGAGAGAGAGACAGGCAGAGGGAGAAGCAGGCTCCGTGCAGGGAGCCTGATGTGGGACTCCATCCCGCGTCTCCAGGATCACACCCCCGGCTGAAGGCAGCGCTAAACCACTGGGCCACCGGGGCTGCCCGCCATTGCATTTATTGATGCTGAATCTCTACTTAGGATAGAGATAGGGTTTAGCCTATCATTTCAGGCGGATCACTTTTAATATTTATATTGTCATCTATATATTAGAAATAGACTTCAATCTATTTCTGTTGGCTATCTTTCCCAGCTTTCTGTCATCTGCAAATTTAATCAGCTTGCCTTCAGACTTCAAGATCACTAAGAAAATTCAGTGTCATTTTGAACTAGTCATTTCACCTCTTTAGGCTTCAGTTTTCTCACCTGTAAAATAATAAAGAGGCAGGGAATGATTTCCTGGGTCCCAAGAAATTTGAATATGTCTTATACAAATTCAAATGACCAGCGAGTGAAAGACTGGAAAGGGGAAAAAAGATGGTGTGATCACTTTCACAACGAGGGTAACTTGCTCAAGTAAATTGTGAGGGTTAATTTCAGGTGTCAACTTGACTGGCCCAAGGGATGTCCAGATAGCTAGTAAAACATCAGTTCTGGGTGTGTCTATGAGAATGTGTCCAGAAGGAATTATCATTTGAATCAGTAAACTGAGCAAAGAAGATCTCCCTCACCAATGTGTATGCGTGTCATCCAATCTGTTGAAGACCCAGACAGAACACAAGGCTAAGGAAGGGCAAATTCTCTCTCTCTTCTTGAGCTAAGACATCTCTCCTCTCTTGTCCTCAGACATGAGAGTTCCTCAGGCCTTTGGATTTGAACTGAATTATACCATGGGTTTTATGATTACCCAGTTTGCAGATGGCAGAGCATAGGACTGTTTGGCCTCCATAACCCTGTGAGTCAATTCTTATAAGTATATACATATACATATACAAATATTATACATTTTATCTCCGAAGAACTTTAATACATAAATTCTGTGTTCAAATACATGGATTTCAACTTTGAACCTCAGGCATTCCCTTACAGAAATTAAACCCTGAAAACAACATGGTAGATACCTTCATTCATAGACATTCTATTTTTGCATAGCTCTGGTCTGTGAGAGAGAAAAGCTGCAACAGGTATAGGTATTTGTCAATTTAATTGCAATAATTTCAGTTCCCAAATTCTGTATATTATCTAAAACTGCTTGGTGAAATATTAGTCTTATATTTCCTATAGTGAAATCAGTGCTAAATATTATGCTTTAAAATTCAGAAATTTACTGTAACATAGCCCAATAAGAGAATTTATGAAAGATTGATTATTGCAATGTATCCATGCCAATCAATTTTGCAGCAGCCATTAGCCCTGTAGCCAAAAGCCAAAATCTTTCAGTATAATCTGGATTTGTAAATTATTATTATTATCATTTTAAGGTAAATCCTTAAATAGTAAAAAATAGATCCCCCTTTCTCCCTGCCACACCTTACTTCTTCTATAGGGGAATAACAAATGCATAAATAACTTCTATAGGGGCTTAGATGGGGTTAATTCAGTAGGAAGAGCTTGCAATTCTTGATCTCAGGGTCATGAGTTCAAGCCCCACATTAGTCATAAAGCTTACTTTAAATGAACGAATTAATGAATGGTTTGGAGATATTCCAGTCAGTGTTGCAACCACACCTCCATTCTCCCTATATATTCTTCCTCTTTTTTTGCTATCTTCTGCCAAGGAAGAAGGGAGCCAGCATTAGGCTGGCTTTCCTTGCATTTCACCTTGGCAGATCATTAGTAACATCAAGCAGTCTTATCTCCTAACCTTTGAAAGGTCTATTACTCTAGTTTGCTTTTCTTCAGAAGTCCTCATAACCGAAGCCCAACCCTCTAAGACAACATTATTAAATCCACCTACTCATCTGGTCAGTGTTGAATGCTGAACTAAATGCAGGGATCAGAGGGGAGCCAAAGGCAACTTTTTTATAACAGGATGGGATTGAGGCAGAGTCAGCAGTGAATAAGCTCCATGTCCCAGCATCACTAACTTACTTAAGAACTTGGAAAGTTTACCACTTCTGTGTTAAATTTTGCCTTCCTAAAGCCTAGTGTTTTACTATTTCTTGATTATAGATCTTTTTTAAAAAAAATATAGAATGCTTCACAAATTTGTAGGTCATCCTTGTGCAGGGACCATGCTGCTTATAGAGCATTTTAAAATAATAAAAAGCTATTGAGTTTTTCTGAATAAAACAAACAAAAAAACTGAAAACAGCTATCTCCAATTTCCCAAAGGGTTTGCGAGATAAATAACTTAAATGCCAAATGCCAATTTTGGGAACAGCAGACACTGGGAAAGGTGAGAGTGGAATAAGTTTGTGATTGCCTTGTGGAGGGGCCAGTAACTCAGAAATCCACACTAGAGAGGAGGATTAGAAAATCTTAAAAATATTCATACCTTACATTAGCATCCCCAAATCTAAAAAATATGTACAAGACCTATATGAGGAAAACTACAAAACTGATCTATGAAATGAAAGGAGAACTAATAAATAGAGAGATATTCCATGTTCATGGATAAGAAGATTCAATATTGTCAAGATGTCAGTTCTTCCCAACTTGGCCTCCAGACTCAATGTAATCCCAATCAAATTCCTAGCAAGTTAATTTGTAGATATCGATACACTGATTTTAAAGTTTATTTGGATAGGTAAAATAGAATATTTGGATAGGTGTGTTAGAATAACCAACACAATATTGTTGGAGAACAAAGTCAAAACACTCACACCATCTGATCTCAAGACTTAAAGCTACAATAATCAAGACACTATGGTCTTTATGAAAGAAAAACAAGTAGATCAGTAGAACTGAGAGCCCAGACATAAACCCACATAAGTATAGTCAACTGCTCTGCAATAGAAGAGCAAAGACAATACAATAAACAAAGATATTCCTTTCAAAAAAAGGTGCTGGAACAACTGGACATCTACATGCAAAAAAAAAAAAAAGGAAAATAAATAATAGAGCTAAATGTTAAGATGCAAAATTATGAAACTCCTAGAAGATAACATGGGAGAAAACCTAGATGATCTTGAGTTTGGTAGTGAGTTTTTAGATAAAAACTACTACCTAAAAGAACTACTACCTAAAAAACTAAAAAACTACTACCTAAAAGTACTACTTTTAGAAGTACAATCCATGAAAGAAAGAATTGATCCCTTGGAGATCATTAAAATGAAAACACTTCTAATTGCAAAAGACAGTATCAAGAGAATGGGAAGACAAGCCACAGACTGGGAGAAAATATTTGCAAAAGACACATCTGATAAAGAATCATTATCCAGGGCAGCCCCGGTGGCTCAGCCGTTTAGCGCCACCTTCAGCCCGGCGTATGATCCTGGAGACCTGGGATCGAGTCCCACGTCAGACTCCCTGCATGGAGCCTGCTTCTCCCTCTCCCTGTGTCTCTGCCTCTCTCTCTCTCTCTCTCTGTGTCTCTCATGAATAAATAAATAAAAATATTTAAAAAATCATTATCCAAAATATACAAAGAACCCTTAAAATACAACAATAAGAAAAACAATTCAGTTAAAAAATGGAATACAAACCTTAACAGACCCCTCCCAAAAAAGGCATATAGTTAGAAAATAAGCATATGAAAAGACATCCCACATCATCACAGAGAAATGTGCAAATTAAAGCAACAATGAGATACCACTGCACACCTATAAGAATGGCCAAAATCTAGAACAGTGATAATATCAAATGCTAGCAAGGACATGGAGCAACAAGAACTCTCATCCATTGTTAGTAGGAATGCAAAATGGTATAGCCACTTTGAAAGAGGTTGGCATTCTCTTACCAAACTGAACATACTCTTTGTATATGATCCAGCAATCATGTTCCTTAGTATTTACCCAAAGGAATTAAAAACTTATGACTACACAAAAACCTGTAATGATTGTTTATAGTAGCCTCCCTCACAGTTGGCAAAACTTAGAAGCCACCAAGATCTTCTTTAGTAGATGAATGGATAAAGTGTGGTACATTCAGACAATGGAATATTACTCAGTGCTAAAAAGAAATGAGCTACTAAGTCATACCACTAAGTGAAGGAAGCCTATCTGAAAAGATTATATATTGTCTGAGTCTAATGATCCAAGATTCTGGAAAAGGCAAAACCATAGAGACAGCAATAACAATAAACAGATCTGTTGTTGCTAGGTGTTGGGGAATGAATAAGCAGAACAATGAAAATATATGATACCATAATGACTGATGTATATCATTATATATTTGTCCAAACACATAAATGTGGGATACGAAGAATGAACTGTAGGACACATTATGTGGGCAATAATGATGTGTCAATGTAGTTATAATAAATGTACCACTCTGGTGGAGGATGTTGATAATGGGCAGACTATACATGTGTATGGATAGAGACATGGAAAATCTCTATTCCCTCAATTTTACTATGAACCTAAAACTGCTCTAAAAAAGTGAAGTCTTAGGGCACCTAGCTGGATCAGTTGGTGGAGCATGCAATTCTTGATCTTGGGGCTAAGAGTTTGAGTCCCACGTTGGGTATAAAGATGACTTTTTAAAAAATATAATCTTAAAAAAAAGTAGTCTTAATCAAAAGAAAAAATTCACACCTTTAATCCAGTATTTCACTTCATTTTTTTTTAGATTTTTATTTATGTATTTATTCATGACAGACACACAGAGAGAGGTAGAGACACAGGCAGAGAGAGAAGGCTCCCCCGAGAGGGAGCCTGATGATGGACTCAATCCCAGGACCCTGAGATCATGCTCTGAGCTGAAGGCAGACGCTCAACCACTGAGCCACCTAGGTGACCCTTCACAAGGTTATCTTTAAACGAAAAGCAGGATACAATTATACATATATGGTCTTTGTCTTAGTTCATTCAGGCTGCTATGCCAGAATACTATAGACTGGATAGCTTATTAACAACAGAAATTCATTTCTTATAGTTTTTCACTGGTGGGAAGTCCAAGATCACCAAGGATCACCAGATTCTGTGTCTGGTGAATATTCATAGACAGTAAGCAGTGTTATCCCTGTATCCTGACATGGCAGAAGGGCCAGATCACTCTCAAAGTCTCTTTTATAAGGGCGCTATTCCCATTCATGAGAACACAGCCTCCATGACCTAGTCACGTCCCAAAGGTCCTACCACCAAAATACCATCATTCAGAGATTAGATTTTAACATATAAGTTTGGGAGTGACACAAACGCTCAGTCTGTGGCAGCCTTCATTTAATGATAAAAAGAAAAAAGACTGGAAGAAAATAGGAATATTAATCATAATTTTCTCTGGGTGGTAGGATTATGGATGATTTTTATTCCTTTATGTTTCTGTATTTTTCAAGTTTTCTTTTTTTTAAGATTCGTTTATTTATTTTAGAGAGAGAGCATGAGCAGGAAGGGGAGAGGGAGAGACTCTCAAGTAGACTCTGCCCTGAGCTTGGGGTGTGATGCAGATGTGGGGCTGGCTGAATCTTTGGACCCTGAGATCACAACCTGAGCCAAAACTAAGAGTCAGACTAACTACACTACCTAAGAGCCCCTAAAGTTCTATAAAATAAACATCTTCTTTTAAAAAACAGTGGAAATTGATAAAAGCAGTAAATGAGAAGTAAGAGAAATTACCAGTGATTCTGGATATCCCAGAAAGTTTTCCCTAATATCCACTTGGGCCAAATCCAGATGCCCTCATGCCTTCCACTATTATGTCACACAGAACTGGGTGGCACTTCCACAAGTAAGTAACTTTTTTTTTTTTGCTTCTATGTTCTTAATTTATAAAACAGTGATGTAAAATCTCACAGGTTGACAGGAGGATTAAATGAAATAACCCACAAAAAGCCCAGGAACATTGTCAGAGATCAGTAAAAATGTATTCCCTCTCTAATTCTGGAAGTAGAGCAAAACACCCGCAGATCTGTAGGTGAAACAGACATTGATGCAGATTGTGTGGTGAATGAGGGGCTCAGGATGTCAAGCAGGGACCAGCTCTGTACTACAACCCTGATCCTGTCAGTACCCTGGTCCTCATATTAATGGCTATGGAAATGAGGGGAATACTAATTAATGAGGTAGACAGTGACATGATTAAGAGATACCCCTAGGGACAAACAAGAACCCTCTCTCAGAGTCATCAGGCAAGGATCAGGTCTCTTCTGAGAGTGCTGGCTGTAGTCAATCTGCTTTTGACCACATAACTAAGACAGATATTATACTGAAGCCAATGATCCTTGAAGATGAAATAATCTCTAAGGCTTCTTTCTGCTCTGATTATAATGCTATAATTATAATAAGCAAATGCTGATAGGAATTTATTCAAATCCATCCTGTGTGCTTGGCAGGTTCCTTTCAAGTTTCCTGGGCCATCACAATCCAGGGAGTGTTGTTTGGAAGTGCGAAACAGGATTACTTACACTCTAGCAGCAGGAGCCCTTCTCAGAGTAAGGAGATGAGTATAGGTCTTGAGCCCTTAAGAGGCCTCTTGCACCTGCACCCTTCCTCCAGGGAACCATGCACTGACCTCCATTTAGCAGGATTGCCTAGGGCAAGAGACCTGGAGAAGTATCGCTGGAATTTCGGAGCCTTTTTTTTTTTTTTTAAATTTTTGTTTATTTATGATAGTCACACACACAGAGAGAGAGGCGGGGGGGGGTGGGGCAGAGACACAGGCAGAGGGAGAAGCAGGCTCCACGCAAGGAGCCTGATGTGGGATTCGATCCCAGGTCTCCAGGATCACGCCCTAGGCCAAAGGCAGGCGCCAAACCACTGCGCCACCCAGGGATCCCATTTCGGAGCCTTAAAACGCTAATGTGTGTGTTGAGATAGGGATTGGGGAACGGAGAAAGAAAGAATTCCGAAGGAGGACAAAGGGTTTGGTTTTGGTGTTGGTTTGAAACTAAAAAACAGATATTCTGTTTAATACCATTCAGAAACTCCACTTCTCTTAGCTCTCTTGGGGTCAGCAGATCCCAAGAGAAGGGAGTCCACGACGTCATCACTTATCTGCTACCTTTTCTCCCCTGCCTTTCCCAGCCACCGTCAAGTTGCCAGCTCCTGGTCACCATAGCAACCATGACGAGCCAGCATCCAGCTCTGCTGCACTGACTTCTCCAACGGCAGCTGAGATAACAGCACTGAGGACAAGCCGCAGGAAGCAGACACCCTGGATCTCATTCTTTCCTCCTTGTCTCGACTGGACCCTGAAAAAGAATTGCACAGAAAAGACCAGGGGGAGACAGGGAGGCCCCTTGGAGCCTCCGGATGCTCACCTCCAGTGCGGTCCAGCGGGAAGGTGGAGCGTGCAGCAGTTAGGACGTGTGCAGCTATGGCAGCAGCACCTGTACACTGAGGACCTACTGACTCTGGGGAGCCAACATTTATTACGTATGGAGGAGATGCCCTTTGAAGCCCTAATTGGTGAGTACCATCAAGTCTTCCTTTGGGTAAACAAATCTCCCAAATGACAAGGTTATATGTCTTGGTTCCTGCCTAAAAACAAAAAACAAACAAACAAAAAAACCCACCCCCCGTCTTTAAATTTCTTATGATTAGGAAGCACTTTCCTTTCTGATATCTTTGGGTTTCTTGGAATTATGATTTCTTCTCCCTTTAAACACACTACTGCCTTATCCAGTGGGAGCTACGCTCCAGTCTCTGCGTCTCCATTACCACGCAACAGCCACTGATGCCGATCCAAGCATCACGAGTAAACGCTGCAAAGCTCATCAGAGGAGCAGCAGGGCTCAGTTTACCAGCACTTTCGTCTCATTTGCTTTGCGCTTTGCGTTCCTATCCTACAATCAAAGAAATAACGTCCCCAGGCAAAGCAGTGGCATGCCGGATGGCAGAGGAACGCCAGGAGGTCCTTGTGGAAGTCGCGTCCTTTCTGGCAAGCTCAAGGAAACGAATCCCTGACCTCAGCCAGGAGGAACAATTGCGGGGCGAGGAGAGCATCCGCTCGGGCCCGGTAGGGGGCGCCCGCGGCTGACGACCCCGCCCGCGGAGGGACCCGCGCAGGTGCGCGCGGGGGCGCGGGGCCGCGGGGCCGCGGGGGGAGCGCGGGGGGCCGCGGGGAGCGCGGGGGGGCGCGGGGAGCGCGGGGGGGGGGCGGGGCCGCGGGGAGCGCGGGGGGGCGCGGGGAGCGCGGGGGGGGGGCGGGGGCCGCGGGGAGCGCGGGGGGGGGGCGGGGAGCGCGGGGGGGGGGCGGGGGCCGCGGGGAGCGCGGGGGGGCGCGGGGAGCGCGGGGGGGGGCGGGGGCCTCGGGGGGCGCGGGGGGGCGCGGGGAGCGCGGGGGGGGCGGGGGCGCGCACCCCCTCCCTCCGAGAGCTTCAACACAAGGACGGTCACTTCCATCCCTCCCCGGAAGCAGAGGCAGCGTCGCGCGACTTCTAGGGCCCTGCGTGTCCTTCTCGAACCCTACGAGCGCGACCGCGGCGAACTACCTTGCGCGTCCTTAGCCTTCTCTTGCCCGCCAGCCCTTCTTCCTCGCCACTCCCCGCTTCCGGAAACAAAGCTTCGTTACTGGTCTAGCGCTGTGATCCACTGCTTAGACTTCTCCTTGTTATTAAGATTCCTTTAATGGGAAAGATGAAATTTTGTTAGAATAAAAGATAAATAGAAGGCTGACCTCCTGGGTCCCTGCAGTATTCCTCAGTGGTGCACAGCCTTGGCTGCATGTTGGAACACCTGGGGAGCTTTAAAAAAATACTGTTTTGGGGTCCCATCCCCAGAGACTCTGACTTAACTGGTCTGGGATGCAGCCTAAACAGTGGGCTTCTTATTTTTCTTTTTTTGATTTTTTTTTATTTATTCATGAGAGAGGCAGAGACCCAGGCAGAGGGAGAAGCAGGCTCCATGCAGGGAGCCCGACGTGGGACTCGATCCCGGGTCTCCAGGATCAGGGCTAAAGGTGGCGCTAAACCGCTGAGCCACACGCAATGCCCAACACTGGGCTTTTTAAAGGCTCTCAGGTGATCCTAGTGAACTAAGTTGGCAATCCACCATTCCAATCGATTAGGATGACATTTTTCCAGGTGAACTTGATAGTTAAACTAAGCCTCTCAAGATGCTGCTGTATAGCACAGTATGAAACTGTTGTGAATGCCTGGAAGCTGCAAGCTAAGACAGATCAAGGGGACCCAGCTGCTCACAGTGGCTCAGGATGAAGGTGATGTTTCAGAGGAGCGAGAGAGCAAGTGTCTCCCTCAAAATAGGTTCTCTCACTAAATGAGATGTCCTGATTAATATTCCAGAGCAAAGGGGGAAAAAGATGTGTGCCTTTCCAAGTCTGTAGGGTCTTCTGTAGATTTATAGACTTTAGGTCTGCTGGTACTGACCAGGGTCATGTGTAGATCTTCAGCCAACTGCAAGGAGAATGGACATAGACTGAAGAGGAGGATTAAGAATGCAGTGGTCGGGATCCCTGGGTGGTGCAGTGGTTTGGTGCCTGCCTTTGGCCCAGGGCGTGATCCTGGAGACCCGGGATGGAGTCCCACGTCGGGCTCCCGGTGCATGGGGCCTGCTTCTCCCTCTGCCTGTGTCTCTGCCTCTGTGTGTGTGTGTGTGTGTGTGTGTGTGTGTTTTTGTGTGTGACTATCATAAATAAATAAAAATTAAAAAAAAAAAAAGAATGCAGTGATCACTCTAAAGAAGGGAGAAGCAGCAATAAGATTGCCTGAGAATTTTATAAAGCATTACCCTTCTCAGGCTAAAACCCTTCCAAATGGCTTGAACTCCTCCTAAGCTGGAGGGAAGTCCTACTATATTAGGTTCCCTGAAAATTCAGGTACCAGGGTAAGCTGGTCTCTACAAGTAAAATTGCAGACTGGAGGGCAAACCTTGTGGGAGGTTCTTCCAATGCTCACTTTGTAATGTTATTTCATGAATATTCATAAGTGCTGTGAAGCAACTGGGAGGTAGAAACCACACAGCCATACCTGAGGTTCTCAAGGAGATTAGGTAAGGCCTCAAAACTTTGGGCATGAGAAGTTAGAACTTTAAATACACTGTTAAGTATCATCCACCAGCCTGGAGTCAGAAATTCACTCATTGCAGCTGTCTTTTGCTCCTGCTTTGGTTTTGGTTAGAGAAATGGTTGCGGCCTCCTTGAAGAATTAGGTATGGAAGTGCTAGATCTTCTTTTTTTTCCAAGATTTTATTTATTTATTCATGAGAGACAGAGACAGAGGCAGAGGGAGAAGCAGGGTCCCTCGGGGGGAACCTGATGTGAGACTCGATCCCAGGACCCTGGGATCATGACCTGAGCCAAAGGCAGATCTTAACCGCTGAGCCACCCAGGTGCCCCAAGACTAGATCTTTTGAAACCTTCAGCAAGGCTCAGTCAATTTGCCAAATAAAAAGGCAAGAGAATTCAGATTCTGTTTAAAGATCATGCAGGCTACCTGATGTGAATCAAAAAGCCTTAGGTGCTAGGGCCACTGAGGGAGTACCTGGGAGGTATTTCCTGACCACAGAGTGACCACAGCTCTTCCACACTGCTACACAGGGTTATTCGTCTCTGCATTCTCAGGCTCTGACCTAGACAAGCCCTTCCTTGGTGCCTCTCTCCAAGCAACCTAAGACAGTTGTAATATCCTCCATCCTGCCCTTTAGTCATTGTTTTTCTGGTCTGTGCACAGCCATACACACAACACTATTTTGTCTCCTCCTGGAGTCCACCTGACCTCCTGAGACAATGCCTTCGCTTATCCACCATGGGCCTCCCCCTGGCTTTCCCCAGCACTCACTTGGCAAGTCAGGCCATACCCATGCTTCATGTTGCCTGGTCTTAGCTCTCTCAGCTGTGCTTGGACTTGCTTTTGACTAATTTCATGTGAACGATAGCTTGCAGTGGCTTCTGCTACCTCAGACCCAAAGGCCCTCTCCCTACAGGCCACCTCAGAGCTGATCCACCTCACAGAGCAGGCCAGGCCAATACTGTGAAGGTTTCCAGTCCACTGGACGGCTACACAGGGAAGAGCACAAATATGTCTCATTTCTCACTGCCCCTCCCCACCATTACCACCAGTCTCTGAAAAGAGGCAATTTACTTCACAGGCCCCTGGAAGAAAATGTCCAATTGATCCTGCTTACTTCATGTATATCCATTCATCTTCAGGTGTCACCCAAGCTCAGAGTGGGAGTACTTAAGACAGTTGTGGTGCATTAATAAAATCCTATTTTATACTTTTTCAGACTCATCAGTGAATCATGAAATCAGTTTGGTGGGTCATGACCAGTATTTTTATTTTTTTATTTTTTTTCAATTTTTATTTATTTATGATAGTCACACACACAGAGAGAGAGAGAGAGGCAGAGAAACAGGCAGAGGGAGAAGCAGGCTCCATGTACCGGGAGCCTGACGTGGGATTCGATCCCGGGTCTCCAGGATCGCGCCCTGGGCCAAAGGCAGGTGCCAAACCGCTGCACCACCCAGGGATCCCCCATGACCAGTATTTTTAAAGAAAATGAGTGAACACCTGGGTAGCTCAGTAGTTGAGTGTCTGCCTTTGGCTCAGGGCGTGATCCCGGGGTCTTGGGATGGAGTCCCACATCGGCCTCCCCACGGGAAGCCTGCTTCTCTCTCTGTCTGTGTCTCTGTCTCTCTCTCTTTGTGTCTCTCATGAATAAATAAAAATCTTTTTTTAAAAATATAAAAAATCCTGACATGAAAAATGAATAGAATGGGAGAATATTACATTATATATTACAGATTAAAAGTTCATGTCTTTCAAACAAAAAATTCATTTCAAAAAGGATAGAGGTGGCGTGTTGAAAAGGGAGAAGTGGAGAGAGTTAAGTAGTGACTTTGGCTTTTTGAAGGCTTGTTTCCAGAAGACCTTGTTATACCAGGTGCATCCACATAAGAAAGTAAGAGTCACAATTTCTGTTCCTCCTACACTGTACTGCTCTTTTGAGATTGAACCAAATCTTTAATAAAGTATTTTGAATACTACAAAACAAACTCTTTGGAGTTAAAAAGAAAAAACACATTAGAATTCCACGCATAGCTATATACTATATGATTTCATTTACATGAAATTCTGAAAAAAATACCAAAAAAAGAGAAAAGGTTAGCAATTGCCAGGAGCTGGAGGTGTGAGAAAGAAGTTGACTACTAAGAGAACTGGGGAAGTTTGTGGATAATTCAACTATTTTATAGTGACATATATTTGATAAAAGCCAGAACTACACACTAATCATACATACATGGTCCTGGAGTCCCGGGGTCGAGCCCCACATCACATTGGGTTCCCTGCTCATCAGGGAGCCTGCTTCTCCCTCTGCCCCTTCCCCTGCTCGTGCTCTCTCTCTCTCTCTCTCCCTCCCTCAATAAATAAAATCTTTTCTAAAAAATAAATAAGTAAATAAATAAAAATAAAATCTTTTCTAAAAATGTCTACAAAGAAAAGATTTATAATTAGATGGACAACAAAATGTAAAAAGCAAGCATACCACGTTTGTAATTGTAGGTAATCTGTGTGCACCTAAAAGACAAAAATCCTCATGTACAAGTTGCTGTGCTAAAGTGATGTATTATAGATGTTTTTTCAGTTTTAAATTTTCATTTGCTGTTATATTCATTTGCCATTTCAGTAATAAAGAACCCTCAAAACCTTCAAGATTGAAAGAAATAGATGTGGAGAAGAAATTCCAGAAATTATCATATTATAATGTAGAATGTTGCTTTCTTGGCCCTAGAAACCAGAAAAATCATGAGAGTCACAATTACATTGAATAAGTTCAAGATGTATTGATTTTCATTCATTCTTATTATGAGCTAATGTCAATTTTGGCAAATTCCTTGCTTATGGCAAGCACTTTGTAAATATCTGTTAGCTGACTGACCAGTTAGGTCTTTTGGTTGTATTTTTCATATTCTCAATCCTAGAAAAACCTGAATTTATCTCTGAAGAAGCATCAGAAAGCTCAGTATAGATAACACCTTCTCCTTATCTGTATATCATAAGAGGACTTTAATTTTTCCAGCATAGAGAATAATCTTTGGGACTTTTTTCCCCTATTAAGAGAATTATAAGCTCATTTTAAGGTGTGCCTGGCAGGCTCAGTTGTAGAGCATGCAAATCTTGATCTTGGGATTGTGAGTTTGAGCCCCATGTTGGGTGTAGAGATGACTTTAAAAAAATTTTGTTTTAAAGAATTGTAAGATAATTTTAAGTAGGTCACAGATCTGAAGAGAAATACAAGGTGTGGAATGGACAGAGAGCTGGAGAAATTTTCTTAGAAATCTGCCTCAGGTAGATGTTTAAATGATGGAGCTGTTTTATTTGAAGTGGGAAGGAGAGTGGAGGCAAAACGATAACCAACAACTTAGAAAGCCTGCTATTTCTCTTCTAGACTAGAGCATTTTCAGACTAAATGGCCTACTGTATAATTTCTACATCCCTCCCTTAAACTTTGGTTTGCTGTTTAACCTGAAGATACATGGTTAGTGTCTCTGTGCCTCATTTTCCCCATCCTTAAAGGGAATGAAAATTTTTGCTCTCTTCTTTGTCCAAGGCAGGCTGGGTGGAAGATTTAGATTGTATGCATATTTATATACCCCTCTGCTCATTTTCCACACAGATGAAGGGTAGAGATATGAGAGGAAACTTCCACAAACAGAACTGTGTGTGTGTGTGTGTGTGTGTCTGTGTCTGTATGAAAGGGAGAGGAGGAGGGAGGGAGAGAGAGACTATACTTGGGTCAAGTCAGAAGCAATAATCTTTGGACTAAACAAAGCATTGGTTAGTTTGTTGAATTAACTCTTCAAATATAATAATTTTCATTTTTAGAGGAAGAATATTAATACCTGCTAAGCACATACTCTAGGCCGCTGCTTTCATGTACATTATTTCCATCAACCCTCAACAACTCTGTGAAATGAGCATTATTTTTCCCATTTTTCTAATTTAGAGGGAATTACTGCAATTCAGAGACATGTAACCAGGGTTTTATGCAGAAAAGTGGGGATTTGAGTTCATTTTGCTTTCGTGACAAAACCTATACTCATGTCATGCCTCCGTGTCAGACAGACTTGGGTTAAAATTCTGAGTGTGGGTGGCACTCATTAGCTGTGGGACCTAGGGCAAGTTTTTTAACATCTCTGAAGCCCAATACCTTATATTAAAATAGGGATCATAATAACACAAAATGGGGCTCAGTGGTTGAGCATCTGCTTTTGACTCAGGATGTGATCCCGGGATCCTGGGATCAAGTCCCACATGGAGCTCCCCACAAGGAGCCTGCTTCTCCTTCTGCCTGTGTCTCTGCCTCTCTCTCTCTCTCTCTCTCTCTGTCATTCATGGATAAATAAATAAAATCTTTTAAAAAAATAATGACACAAAATGAGGTTCTTAAGGTTAGTTCATACCTATGGGGTTTTTTTGTTATTGCAAACAACAGAGATAGACTTTAAAGCTAACTTTGGGGAGGGGTGGAAGAAATGTATTGGAAGATGATGAATTAGCTAACACAGTTGAAAGAAAAGTATATTGCCAGATCTTGCAAAGGATGAGGACCAGGGCAGCTAAGGGGATCTAGAGAGTAGAGAAATACCCAGTTTCCTTCTTCAGGATATTCACAACTGGATGTATCAGCTCACATCATTTTCAGTTCTTGTGTCTTTCTGCTTAACACTGAAATCCTAGGAAGAGCAGTCAGCCTGGCCATGGCTGGGCCATGTGCTGTTTACCTCATGGGTGGAGAACGAGATGCCTTGGTTGTCATGCCCACATGCCTGAAGGGAAAGGCAGTTCCCATAACAGATGTAGGAGCTATTCTCTGGTAAGAGAGCCTGGATGCCGAGTAAGCACAAGTCGGTGATACCCACTACGGAACGGATGCATCGATCATTCCAGGACCTGTCACAAAGGAGCAGCTCTGCGAATATTTGCCATCGGTGTTTTCACATCACCTCTGTAAGACTGCAGTTCCGGATCAGTACATCTTGAAACCCTACCTCAGTGTTCTCTGTATGTGTGCTATGTTGTGATACACATAGAAGATGGTATTTGACCAGTATCCTGGGGTGAAGTGACAAGGTATTCCTGCAGGAGGAGGCTAAATGGGAGGCTCTGGCCACTCCTGGTCCTGCAGGGCAGCCCTGAGAGCTGAAGGCATCACTATTTGGCACCTATTAGTGACATACCAGTGCCAAAGCTTAAACTTTTATACTAGAACTTTCAGACCATTTGCCATTACCTAGTCTCAACTCAGCTTGCACCCCCTCTTCTCCTCCCCAATTTTTAACGAGCTTCCCAGCAGGCAGGCAGGAGGTGAAGTCAATAGTGGTGACCCTCAGCCATCTTCTGTCCCCACGCCTTCCTTAAGGCTTTCACTGTCAGGAATTTAAGATTTGCAGAAAATGAAAGTAACTTCTCTTCTAGATAAGGTTAAGGACATCTGGCCCAAGGGGCCTAAACTATCCTAAGAGATTTTATTTTGCTGAAGCCTATGATTTTGCTGCGATACACTCTCTGAGGGGCAGCTCTGAGGCATGGTGCAGCTATTGTCAATGCAAATAGGCTTGGTTTCCGAGCAGAACGAAACATTGACAGGACCTGTGATCGTGGATGTGGCCAGAGGACTCGAAGACCATTCAAAGTCAAAAAGATGTGGATGCTGTTCTCATTCCTTTTGTCTTTTTTTTTTTTTTTTGTGGGCACTGGGAGGAAATGGGGATTGTTTTAAAATTGTTTTTATTTTTTCTTATTACAAAAGTATTCTTTCCCAAAATGAAAAAGCACAAATAAGCAAAAAGAAGATAAGCTCAAACAATCCCACCCATTCCTCTTCACCTACATGTTAACCTTTAATATTTATCCTTTTGAATTCCCTTTCTTTCTAAGCGTCCAATCTATTTCCGCCCTGGGGCAGTGAGGTGCTTCTGAAAACTTCTGGCAAAGTTTGGGGTGGGGGTGGGGGACAGTGTCTTTGCTTCTTTTCAGTACGTAGGCGCTGGCAAAGGTGAAGAGGAGCCTCACCTCTTGGGATACCATTTTCTAGCCCACTCTTTTGAGAGGCCACTCAAATAACCCCTCCTCCATAAAGCTTTCCCTGATCTCTTAGATAAAAATCTTCTCAGTGTCACAAGATAGGACTTCCTAGCTACCTAGCAAAGACCCATCCTAGCAAAGACCAGTTTCTTTCTATGCTTCACTTTCCCTGCTCTGTTGTCAGCAACAGGTCAGACCCTACATCCACTTGATCTCAGAAAGCTCTCACACCAACAACCATAACAGGTACCCATGATGAATGAATGAAAAAGAATTGGAGGCTTAAATCAAACAGAACTTCAGTGATCTCAAGTGGGAGCAAAGAGGATTTGAGATCCTGTATGTGCCTTCAATAGGCACTGGACAAAGGAAGATTTGACCTCTTTTCCTTCTCTGTAAAAGGCTGATCCGTTTGCATATGTTCTCTTAAATCTAAAAGTACCAGTTTGTATACCAGCAGTTTCAAGTTTTTTGGTTCCATTCTGACGCTTTCTCAGGACATCTCTCATTATTCCACTGTCAAAATGTGCAGTATCATATGGTATCTCTCTTCTCTCTTTTCTCGATTCCTTTTTTCCTATTCTTTTTTCTTTCACAATTTGAAAACGGAGCTGTGTAAAATAAGTCATATCCAAATATAACCCAATTGGAACTTGACCTTTGCCTCATGGAATATTGAAAGTGATGTTTTTAAGAGGAATGGGGCAGTCAGACAGAAATGGAAAGACAGTTTCTTTCTCTCCCCACTATAAAATGAAGCAATCACAAGGGTGAGTTTGTTTTAGACCAGATCTAAAATGTTACACATTGAGGTCTGGTAGTGGGCACAGAGACTAGGGTCTGTGTTCAAAAAAAAAAAAGTCCCGAAAGACAGATATATATCTATATCTGTATCTGTATATGTATATATTTTATTTTTGTAAATTTTTCTTAGATGTGAAGAAACAAGTTAAGAAAAGTCCTGTTGGCAAATTTTGCTGTGTTTCTAGAGATTTTCAAGAACTAGGTCTGAGTTGGATTAGGGAAGAGTCTTCTTGCATTACGACTCCAGGAAACTCTATTTTGATGATGATTAAATGTGGTAAACATAGATGTTATTTTGCAGCAGACTTGGTGATTAGAGATTTCTTCTATAGAGTATCTTGGTTTTTCTTGCATGTACTTAGAATATCTGACTGCAAAACATACATACCAAAGAATTGGGGGGAACACTTCTTAATTTTTTGACATACCGAGAATTAGAGATTTAATTAGTTAAAAGATTTCTAAACTTTTCTCTTCTTCTTCTTCTTCTTCTTTTTTTTTTTTTTTTTTTGCATTTGTTTTTATTGAAGTTCGATTTGCCTGTTGGCAAATCTATGTTTAGAGTATAACACCCAGTGCTCATCCCATCAAGTACCCTAATCAGGGCCCATCATCCAGTTACCCCAACACCCCCCGCTTGCCCACTTCCCCTTCCATAACCCTTTGTTTCCCAGAGTTACAAGTCTCTCATGGTTTGTTTTTCTCTCTAATTTTTCCCTCTTATTTTTTCTCATTTCCCCTAAATCCCTTTCATTATTTCTTATATTCCCTATATGAGTGAAACATATGATGAATGTCTTCCTCCAACTGACTTACTTCACTCAGAATAATACCCTCCAGTTCCATCCATGTCGAAACAAATGGTGGGTATTCGTCGTTTCTAATGGCTGAGTAACATTGCATTGTATATATAGACCACATCTTCTTTATCCATTCATCTGTTGAAGGACATTGAGGCTCCTTCCACAGTTTGGCTATTGTTGACATTGCTGCTATGAACATTGGGGTGCAGGTGTCCCAGTGTTTCACTGCATCTGCATCTTTGGGGTAAATCCCTAGTAGTGCAATTGCTGGGTCATAGGGTAGCTCTATTTTTAACTCTTTGAGGAACCTCCACAGAGTTTTCCAGAGTGGTTGCACCAGTTCACATTCCCACCAACAGTGCAGGAGGGTTCCCCTTTCTCCACATCCCCTCCGACATTTGTGGTTTCCTGTCTTGTTAATTTTCCCCATTCTCACTGGTGTGAGTTGGTATCTCATTGTGGTTTTAATTTGCTTTCCCTGATGGCAAGTGACGCGGAGCATTTTCTCATGTGCTTGTTGGCCATGCATATGTCTTCTTCGGTGAAATTTCTGTTCATGTCTTCTGCCCATTTCATGATTGGATTGCTTGTTTCTTGGGTGTTGAGTTTAACAGGGTCTTTTTTTTTTTTTTTTAACAGGGTCTTTATAGATCTTGGATACTAGCCCTTGATCTGCTATGTTATTTGCAAGTATCTTCTCCCATTCTGTAGGTTGTCTTTTAGTTTTGTTGACTCTTTTGCTGTGTAGAAACTTTTATTCTTGATTAGGTCCCAACAGTTCATTTTTGCTTTTGTTTCCCTTGCCTTCATAGATGTATCTTGCAAAAAGTTGCTGTGGCCAAGTTCAAAAAGGGTGTTGCCTGTGTTTGCCTCTAGGATTTTGATGGATTCTTGTCTCACATTTAGATCTTTCATCTATTTTGAGTTTATCTTTGTGTATGGTGTAAGAGAATAGTCCAGTTTCACTCTTCTGAACGTGGCTGTCAAATTTTCCCAGCACCATTTATTGAAGAGACTGTCCTTTTTCTAGTGGATAGTCTTTCCTTCTTTATCAAATATTTGTTGACCATGGAGTTGAGGGCCCATATTTAGGTTCTCTATTCTGTTCTGTTGATCTATGTGTCTGTTTTTGTGCCAGTACCACACTGTCTTGACGATCACAGCTTTGTAATACAGCTTGAAATCCAGCATTGTGATGCCCCCAGCTCTGGTTTTCTTTTTCAATATCCCCCTGGCTATTCAGGGTCTTTTCTGATTCCAGACAAATATTAAGATTATTTGTTCCAACTCTCTGAAGAAAGTCCATGGTATTTTGATAGGGATTGCATTGAGCGTGTAAATTGTCCTGGGTAGCATAGACATTTTCCAATATTTATTCTTAAAATGCATGAGCATGGACTATTTTTTAATCTCTTTGTGTCTTCCTCAATTTCTTTCAGAAGTGTCCTGTAGTTTTTAGGGTATAGATCCTTTACCTCTTTGGTTAGGCTTATTCCTAGGCATCTTATGTTTTTGGGTGCAATTGTAAATGGGATTAACTCCTTAATTTCTCCTACTTCAGTCTTATTGTTAGTGTATCAAAGCCACTGATTTCTGGCCATTGATTTTGTATCCTGCCACACCGCCGAATTGCTGTATGGGTTCTAGCAATATTGGGGTAGAGTCTTTTGGGTTTTCTACATGCAGTATCAGGTCATCTGCGAAGAGGGAGAGTTTGACTTCTTCTTTGCCAATTTGAATGCCTTTTCTTTTTGTTGCCTGATTGCTGAGGCTAGGACTTCTAGTACTATGTTGAATAGCAGTAGTGAGAGTGGACATCCCTGTCGTGTTCCTGATTTTAGGGGAAAGGCTCTCAGTTTTTCCCCCTTGAGAATGATATTTGCTGTGGGCTTTTCATAGATGGCTTTTAAGATGTTGAGGAATGTTCCCTCTATCCCTACACTCTGAAGAGTTTGATCAGGAATGGATGCTATATTTTGTCAAATGTTTTCTCTGGATCTATTGAGAGGATCATACGGTTCTTGTTTTTTTCTCTTATTGATGCGATCTATCATGTCAATTGTTTTATGAGTGTTGAACCAGCCCTGCATCCTGGGGATAAATCCCACTTGGTCATGGTGAATAATCCTCTTAACGTGCTGTTGGATCCTATTGGCTAGTATATTGTTGAGAATTTTTGCATCTGTGTTCATCAGAGATATTGGTCTATAATTCTCCTTTTTTGGTGAGGTCTTTGTCTGGTTTTGGAATCAAGGTGATGCTGGACTCATAAAACAAGTTTGGAAGTATTCCCTCCCTTTCTATCCTTTCTATCCTTTGAAACAGCTTTAGTAGAAGAGGTATTTTTTCTTTAAACGTTTGATAGAATTGCCCTGGGAAGCCATCTGGCCCTGGGCTTTTGTGTCGGGAGGTTTTTGATAACTACTTCACTTTCCTCACTGGTTATTGGCCTGTCCACATTTTCTGTTTCTTTTTGTTCCAGTTTTGGTAATTTGCAGTTTTCCAGAAATGCATCCATTTCTTCTAGATTGCCTAATTTGTTGGCATATAGCTGCTCATGATGCCTTTTTCAAATCGTTTGTATTTCCTTGGAATTGGTTGTGATCTCTCCTCTTTCATTCGTGATTTTATTGAGTCTTTTTTCTTTTTAATAAGGCTTGTGAGGGGTTTACCTATCCTATTAATTCCTTCAAAGAACCAGCTCCTGGTTTTGTTGATCTGTTCTACCGTTCTCTGGCCTCTATTCTATTGAGTTCTGCTCAAAACTTCATTATCTCTCTTCTTCTGCTTAGTGTAGGCTTTACTTGCTGTTCTTTCTCCTTTATGTGTGAGGTTAGCTTGTGTATTTGAGATTTTTTCCCCAATCTTTAAAGGGATGCTTATATTGTGATGTATTTCCTTCTTAGGACTGCTTTTGCTGTATCCCAAAGATTTTGAATGGTTGTATCTTCATTTTCATTTTCAAAACTAATAAGTTTCCCAGAATCTTTTTAATTCATCTCCAATTTCCTGGTTGGCCCATTCATCTTTTATAGTAGGATGCTCCTTAACCTCCATGTATTTGAATTTCTTTCAGATTTCTTCTTATTTCAAAGCATCGTGATCTGAAAATATGCAGGGGACAATCCCAATCTTTTGGTATTGGTTGAGACATGATTTGTGACCTAGTATATGGTCTATTCTGGAGAAAATTCCATGTGCACTTGAGAAGAATGTGTATTCAGTTGCATTTGGATGGAAAGTTCTGCATATATTTGTGAAATCTATTTGGACCTGTGTATCATTTAAGGCCCTTGTTTCTTTTCTTTTTTTTTTAATTTAATTTTATTTTTTAATTTTTATTTATTTATGATAGTCACAGAGAGAGAGAGAGAGAGAGAGAGAGGCAGAGACACAGGCAGAGGGAGAAGCAGGCTCCATGCACCGGGAGCCCGACATGGGATTCGATCCCGGGTCTCCAGGATCGCGCCCTGGGCCAAAGGCAGGCGCCAAACCGCTGCGCCACCCAGGGATCCCAAGGCCCTTGTTTCTTTGGTGATGTTCTGCTTAGAAAATCTCTCATTTGCAGAAAGTTCTATGTTGAAGTCTCCTACTATTAGTGTATTATTATCTAAGTATCGCTTTACTTTGGTTATTAATTGATTGATATACTTGGCAGCTCCCACATTAGGGGAATAAATATTCATGATTGTTAGGTCTTCTTGCATAGACTCTTCAAGTATGATATAGTGTCCCTCTTCATCTCTTACTACAGTCTTTGGTATAAAGTCCAATTTATCTGATATGAGGATTGCTGCCCCAGCTTTCTTTCAATGACCATTTGAATGGAAAATGGTTCTCCACCCTTTCATTTTCTGGCTGAGGTATCCTTAGGTCTAAAATGAGTTTTGTTGACAGCATATAGATGAGTCTTGCTTTTTTATCCAGTCCAATACCCTGCATCTTTGGATGGGATCATTTAGCCCATTCATGTTCAGAGTAACTATTGAAAGATATGAATTTAGGGTCATCATATTACCTATTCAGTTCCTGTTTTTGTGGATTATTTCCTTAAGCTTCCTCTTTCTTTTACAGGGTCCCCCTTAATATTTCTTGCAGAGCTGGTTTGGTGGTCACATATTCTTTCAGCTTCTACCTATCCTGGAAGCTCTTTATCTCTTCTATTCTGAATGAGAGCCTTGCTGAATAAAGTATTCTTGCCTGCATGTTTTTCTCATTTATGACCCTGTATATATCATGCCAGCCCTCTCTGGCCTGCCAGGTCTGTGGAGAGGTCTGCTGTTAATCTGATATTTCTTTCCCATATAAGTTAAGAATCTCTTGTCTTGAGCTGCTTTAAGGATATTCTCTTTATCTTTGAAATTTGCAAGTTTTACTATTAAATGTTGAGGTGTTGAGTGGTTTTTGTTGATTTTTTTTGGGGGGGTCCTCTCCATCTCTTGGATCTGAATGCCTGTTTCCTTCCCCAGAATTGGGAAGTTCTCAGCTATGATTTGTTCAAATATACTTTGTGGTTCTCTTTTCCTGAGCCTCTTCTGGAATCCCAATTAGACATTAGAATATCCAGTTTGGAATGCCTCTCATTTAATCTCTTTTTAAGGTCGGCCTGATTAGATCTCAATTCTGCAGTAATGAAGTCTCTAGAGTCCTTTATGCTTTTTTTCCAGAGCCACCAGTAGCTTTATAATTGTACTTCTGAATTGAATTTCTGACATTGTGTTGAAATCCATATTCTGTAACTCCGTGGCAGCGAGTATTGTTTCTGGTTCTTTCTTTTGTGGTGAATTCTTCCTTCTAGTCATTTTGTCCAGTGCAGAGTGGCTGTATGAGTGGGCTGAGTCAAAAATATTAATCACAACCTAAGTAAAATGCACCCTAGATGATTCCAAAGAGGTCAGAGGCTAGAAAATCAGAGAAAAAGAAGTACAGAACAAAATAAAACAGAAGGACCACAAAGTGAAAAACAAATTTTAAAACAAAGTAGTAAAAATAAAAAGCCAAAAACCGAAAACAAAGACGAAGAGAAAAAAAGAAAAAAAGAATAGAAAAGAGCAAAAGGGGATGGTGGTGGATGGTGGTTGTGAGGAAGTGGTAGTGGAGAGAGAATATAGTCTACCTGAGGGGTCCTAGAGAGTGATCCTCTTTGTTCTGAGTGTATTTTGTTCTGTATGTTAGAAGATACAAATTTTTATAAACCAGAAATACTTGTAGAAAGCCCCAACATTGACCACCAAAACATAAACAAGATAAATGAGGGGGGCAGAATGGGAAGAAAGAGAGAATATAGTCTCACAGAATGAACCAGCAAGGTATTCCACTTGATTCTGGGTGGATTTTGGTTGTGTGTTAGCAGGTACTAACCTCCACCATCGTAAAATAAAATGAGGAAGAAAAAACAAAAAACAAAAAACAAATACCCATATTTCGTATATCTACCAAAATTAAATTGAATATGTTGAAAGGAATCCAGAAGTGAAATATATATCTAAGACATGTAATTGTGGAAATATTAATGTCAAAAAGAAAAAAAAACATAAAAATGAAGAGATGGTAAAATACTGTAGGTAAGGTAGGAAAAAAGAAAGAATATTGGAAATTTTTAACCTGCTATAAAAACAAATCGTAATGAAAAAAAAAAAAAAAAAAAGGAACCCTCTAGTTCTATATACTATTTTCCCTCAGTCCTGAAGCTTTGCAGTGCTGCTTGTTCAGTAAATTTGCTTTTTCCTTGTTCTTCCAACAGTTCTTCTAGGGGAGGGGAGGGGCTGCTGTGCCGACTCTCAGGTGTGTGTACCTGGGGAAGCTGTCGCACCCCCCCCCCCCCAGGAGCTGGGCTCAGTGCGAGCTGTTTACCCTGGAGGCCTCTCTCCCCTGGGGCCCCGCCTCTCCCAGGCACAGGGGGACGCCAGGAGGAGAAAAGTAGATGGCGGCAGCCAGGTCCCCAGCTCTGGAGTCAGCTCCCTTCTAGCAACCAACCGTAGCCTCCCAGTCCACACAGGCCTAGAAGATCCCCGGCGAGCTCGGGCGCGCCGACCTGCGCAGCTCGGGGGCGCCCAGGGCCCGCAGAGTTCTCACTGTCCCGGACCCTCTCCACCTCCGCCTGTCCCGGGGAATGGGGAGCACCGGCTTGTCTCCTTGGGCCACCTGGGCTCTGGGGCCCTGTGCCACGGACCCGCGCTCCCTAGGGCCACCTCTCCCGAGGGGATCGGAGCACAGCCACCTGCCTGCTGCCAGCCTCCAGGGCAGGGGCCGCCCACCTACCCAGAGCTGCGGCGCTCCAGCCCTTCGCCAGGATGGGCCGGTGGTGCGCGTGCCCCCGCGCCCCCGTTCCTAGGTGGGGACGGTGATCTGCAGGCATCACTGCCCTTGAGCGATTTTGCCTGAGTCCCTTGCTAAGCAGCCTTCTGTCTGGGAAAACTAGCGTGGATTTTTATTGTTCCCGCTTCTCCGGGGCTGGGCTTTCCTGCCGCAGAGGCTCTTGCCCTCCACCTTAGCCCAGCTCCTCGTGGGGCCCCTCTCCCACTTGATTCTTTTTTATTTTATTTTATTTTTTTGCCTTCCTACCTTGTTAAAAGCAAAACCTTTTTTTTTCTCTGTAGCATTCCCTGTTTTTCTTTTTTCCCCAGCCGTTCTCTCTTTAAATCTCAGGTCGGGGATCCCTGGGTGGCGCAGCGGTTTAGCGCCTGCCTTTGGCCCAGGGCGCGATCCTGGAGACCCGGGATCGAATGCCACATCAGGCTCCCGGTGCATGGAGCCTGCTTCTCCCTCTGCCTGTGTCTCTGCCTCTCTCTCTCTGTGACTATCATAAATCAATCAATCAATCAATCAATCAATCTCAGGTCGAATTCGTAGGTTTTTGGGATGTTTTCAAAGTTATCTAGGTAAGTTTGTGGGACCAGACGAGTTGAGGACCCCTACTCTTCCACCATCTTGCCCCTCCTTTGATTTCTAACCTTTTATAACCTCACCATGAAATGTTAGCTTAGGGATAAACCCCAGAACCCAGGATGGCTTCCAGCTTTGGGACATCCCAATGCATGATGCCCTCAGCTTTTCTCCAGAAGACTGGGTTGTTTCTCTGGAAGTCCCTTAAAGCTGAGCACCTCCAGGAGTCATGATGAACAGAACTAGTGGCAGTAATGGGTGTGATGTTTGGAATGTGTGGACTGAGTTCCTGTTGGACCACAGAATCCATCCACAGCCAGTGTTTCAGTCAGCATTTTTTGCTTTGCCAGTGACAGAAAAATGACAAGATCGGATTTAAGTTTTAAAATGGGGCGTATTTACTGTTTCATATAACTGCCTTCCCATGAGACTTGATTCAGGCCTCACAGATGTGACCAGATCCAGCTTTGCTTCTCTCCATCTCTCAACTTCACCCCTTCAGGTTTGCTCATCTTAGGCAAAGTCTAGCTTATGGCCCCAGATGGGTGCCAGCAGCTCTCAGAGCTACCTGCATCCCACTTCAGGTCCAGAAAAGGGTTTTGATCAATTCCAGTCAAACTATACTGAGAATGGGGGAGGGGCAATGGTTGTTGATGGCTGGAGAAAAGGACTTTATGTAGAGGCAACCACAAAACCAAAGTAATGCCAAGGGACGGGAGACCTAAGCAGGAGCTGAGAGTAATGTTGTATGGATTAACCAGCCACTCGATACTGGAAGATGGGCTGGCAGCTTAGACCATCTGGATTTGTCCCCATCACAGAATTGGTATTGTTGAAGAGACGCAAACTGATTTGGACATTAGCCAGTACTAATTGGTGATTGATATCCTTTTTTTATTATTTTTTAAAAATTTTTATTTATTTATGATAGTCACAGAGAGAGAGAGAGAGAGAGAGAGAGAGAGAGGAAGAGGCAAAGACACAGGCAGAGGGAGAAGCAGGCTCCATGCACTGGGAGCCCGACGTGGGATTCGATCCCGGGTCTCCAGGATCGCGCCCTGGGCCAAAGGCAGGCACTAAACTGCTGCACCACCCAGGGATCCCGATTGATATCCTTTAAAGCTGAAAGCTCGGATCCCTGGGTGGCGCAGCGGTTTGGCGCCTGCCTTTGGCCCAGGGCGCGATCCTGGAGACCCGGGATCGAATCCACATCAGGCTCCCGGTGCATGGAGCCTGCTTCTCCTCCGCCTGTGTCTCTGCCTCTCTCTCTCTCTGTGACTATCATAAATAAAAAAATTAAAAAAAAATATAAAGCTGAAGCTCTCCTGTTTTTGTGGATTATTTCCTTAAGCTTCCTCTTTCTTTTACAGGGTCCCCCTTAATATTTCTTGCAGAGCTGGTTTGGTGGTCACATATTCTTTCAGCTTCTACCTATCCTGGAAGCTCTTTATCTCTTCTATTCTGAATGAGAGCCTTGCTGAATAAAGTATTCTTGCCTGCATGTTTTTCTCATTTATGACCCTGTATATATCATGCCAGCCCTCTCTGGCCTGCCAGGTCTGTGGAGAGGTCTGCTGTTAATCTGATATTTCTTTCCCATATAAGTTAAGAATCTCTTGTCTTGAGCTGCTTTAAGGATATTCTCTTTATCTTTGAAATTTGCAAGTTTTACTATTAAATGTTGAGGTGTTGAGTGGTTTTTGTTGATTTTTTTTGGGGGGGTCCTCTCCATCTCTTGGATCTGAATGCCTGTTTCCTTCCCCAGAATTGGGAAGTTCTCAGCTATGATTTGTTCAAATATACTTTGTGGTTCTCTTTTCCTGAGCCTCTTCTGGAATCCCAATTAGACATTAGAATATCCAGTTTGGAATGCCTCTCATTTAATCTCTTTTTAAGGTCGGCCTGATTAGATCTCAATTCTGCAGTAATGAAGTCTCTAGAGTCCTTTATGCTTTTTTTCCAGAGCCACCAGTAGCTTTATAATTGTACTTCTGAATTGAATTTCTGACATTGTGTTGAAATCCATATTCTGTAACTCCGTGGCAGCGAGTATTGTTTCTGGTTCTTTCTTTTGTGGTGAATTCTTCCTTCTAGTCATTTTGTCCAGTGCAGAGTGGCTGTATGAGTGGGCTGAGTCAAAAATATTAATCACAACCTAAGTAAAATGCACCCTAGATGATTCCAAAGAGGTCAGAGGCTAGAAAATCAGAGAAAAAGAAGTACAGAACAAAATAAAACAGAAGGACCACAAAGTGAAAAACAAATTTTAAAACAAAGTAGTAAAAATAAAAAGCCAAAAACCGAAAACAAAGACGAAGAGAAAAAAAGAAAAAAAGAATAGAAAAGAGCAAAAGGGGATGGTGGTGGATGGTGGTTGTGAGGAAGTGGTAGTGGAGAGAGAATATAGTCTACCTGAGGGGTCCTAGAGAGTGATCCTCTTTGTTCTGAGTGTATTTTGTTCTGTATGTTAGAAGATACAAATTTTTATAAACCAGAAATACTTGTAGAAAGCCCCAACATTGACCACCAAAACATAAACAAGATAAATGAGGGGGGCAGAATGGGAAGAAAGAGAGAATATAGTCTCACAGAATGAACCAGCAAGGTATTCCACTTGATTCTGGGTGGATTTTGGTTGTGTGTTAGCAGGTACTAACCTCCACCATCGTAAAATAAAATGAGGAAGAAAAAACAAAAAACAAAAAACAAATACCCATATTTCGTATATCTACCAAAATTAAATTGAATATGTTGAAAGGAATCCAGAAGTGAAATATATATCTAAGACATGTAATTGTGGAAATATTAATGTCAAAAAGAAAAAAAAACATAAAAATGAAGAGATGGTAAAATACTGTAGGTAAGGTAGGAAAAAAGAAAGAATATTGGAAATTTTTAACCTGCTATAAAAACAAATCGTAATGAAAAAAAAAAAAAAAAAAGGAACCCTCTAGTTCTATATACTATTTTCCCTCAGTCCTGAAGCTTTGCAGTGCTGCTTGTTCAGTAAATTTGCTTTTTCCTTGTTCTTCCAACAGTTCTTCTAGGGGAGGGGAGGGGCTGCTGTGCCGACTCTCAGGTGTGTGTACCTGGGGAAGCTGTCGCACCCCCCCCCCCCCCAGGAGCTGGGCTCAGTGCGAGCTGTTTACCCTGGAGGCCTCTCTCCCCTGGGGCCCCGCCTCTCCCAGGCACAGGGGGACGCCAGGAGGAGAAAAGTAGATGGCGGCAGCCAGGTCCCCAGCTCTGGAGTCAGCTCCCTTCTAGCAACCAACCGTAGCCTCCCAGTCCACACAGGCCTAGAAGATCCCCGGCGAGCTCGGGCGCGCCGACCTGCGCAGCTCGGGGGCGCCCAGGGCCCGCAGAGTTCTCACTGTCCCGGACCCTCTCCACCTCCGCCTGTCCCGGGGAATGGGGAGCACCGGCTTGTCTCCTTGGGCCACCTGGGCTCTGGGGCCCTGTGCCACGGACCCGCGCTCCCTAGGGCCACCTCTCCCGAGGGGATCGGAGCACAGCCACCTGCCTGCTGCCAGCCTCCAGGGCAGGGGCCGCCCACCTACCCAGAGCTGCGGCGCTCCAGCCCTTCGCCAGGATGGGCCGGTGGTGCGCGTGCCCCCGCGCCCCCGTTCCTAGGTGGGGACGGTGATCTGCAGGCATCACTGCCCTTGAGCGATTTTGCCTGAGTCCCTTGCTAAGCAGCCTTCTGTCTGGGAAAACTAGCGTGGATTTTTATTGTTCCCGCTTCTCCGGGGCTGGGCTTTCCTGCCGCAGAGGCTCTTGCCCTCCACCTTAGCCCAGCTCCTCGTGGGGCCCCTCTCCCACTTGATTCTTTTTTATTTTATTTTATTTTTTTGCCTTCCTACCTTGTTAAAAGCAAAACCTTTTTTTTTCTCTGTAGCATTCCCTGTTTTTCTTTTTTCCCCAGCCGTTCTCTCTTTAAATCTCAGGTCGGGGATCCCTGGGTGGCGCAGCGGTTTAGCGCCTGCCTTTGGCCCAGGGCGCGATCCTGGAGACCCGGGATCGAATGCCACATCAGGCTCCCGGTGCATGGAGCCTGCTTCTCCCTCTGCCTGTGTCTCTGCCTCTCTCTCTCTCTGTGACTATCATAAATCAATCAATCAATCAATCAATCAATCTCAGGTCGAATTCGTAGGTTTTTGGGATGTTTTCAAAGTTATCTAGGTAAGTTTGTGGGACCAGACGAGTTGAGGACCCCTACTCTTCCACCATCTTGCCCCTCCTTTGATTTCTAACCTTTTATAACCTCACCATGAAATGTTAGCTTAGGGATAAACCCCAGAACCCAGGACGGCTTCCAGCTTTGGGACATCCCAATGCATGATGCCCTCAGCTTTTCTCCAGAAGACTGGGTTGTTTCTCTGGAAGTCCCTTAAAGCTGAGCACCTCCAGGAGTCATGATGAACAGAACTAGTGGCAGTAATGGGTGTGATGTTTGGAATGTGTGGACTGAGTTCCTGTTGGACCACAGAATCCATCCACAGCCAGTGTTTCAGTCAGCATTTTTTGCTTTGCCAGTGACAGAAAAATGACAAGATCGGATTTAAGTTTTAAAATGGGGCGTATTTACTGTTTCATATAACTGCCTTCCCATGAGACTTGATTCAGGCCTCACAGATGTGACCAGATCCAGCTTTGCTTCTCTCCATCTCTCAACTTCACCCCTTCAGGTTTGCTCATCTTAGGCAAAGTCTAGCTTATGGCCCCAGATGGGTGCCAGCAGCTCTCAGAGCTACCTGCATCCCACTTCAGGTCCAGAAAAGGGTTTTGATCAATTCCAGTCAAACTATACTGAGAATGGGGGAGGGGCAATGGTTGTTGATGGCTGGAGAAAAGGACTTTATGTAGAGGCAACCACAAAACCAAAGTAATGCCAAGGGACGGGAGACCTAAGCAGGAGCTGAGAGTAATGTTGTATGGATTAACCAGCCACTCGATACTGGAAGATGGGCTGGCAGCTTAGACCATCTGGATTTGTCCCCATCACAGAATTGGTATTGTTGAAGAGACGCAAACTGATTTGGACATTAGCCAGTACTAATTGGTGATTGATATCCTTTTTTTATTATTTTTTAAAAATTTTTATTTATTTATGATAGTCACAGAGAGAGAGAGAGAGAGAGAGAGAGAGAGAGGAAGAGGCAAAGACACAGGCAGAGGGAGAAGCAGGCTCCATGCACTGGGAGCCCGACGTGGGATTCGATCCCGGGTCTCCAGGATCGCGCCCTGGGCCAAAGGCAGGCACTAAACTGCTGCACCACCCAGGGATCCCGATTGATATCCTTTTAAAGCTGAAAGCTCGGGATCCCTGGGTGGCGCAGCGGTTTGGCGCCTGCCTTTGGCCCAGGGCGCGATCCTGGAGACCCGGGATCGAATCCCACATCAGGCTCCCGGTGCATGGAGCCTGCTTCTCCCTCCGCCTGTGTCTCTGCCTCTCTCTCTCTCTCTGTGACTATCATAAATAAAAAAATTAAAAAAAAATTTAAAGCTGAAAGCTCCTGTGCATAGTTACTCACTTCAAGTTACAATGTATAGATTGATGTGTTGTTTTGAGCCATCCGTTCCACTACCTATTTTATTGGTTCAGGTAAAATGACACTGAGTTTATCTGAGCATTGATCATTTGAACATATTCTACTCTGATTTTTCTATCATTCTTCGGGGATTTGGGAAAAGTGTGGTTAAACGGAGGGAGAGGGAAACACTTTGCTGTTTAATTTCAGGGCACTTGGAAGGAAAAAAAATATATTTACCACTTTGATAGGTAAAAATGCACTGTAATAATTAAAACAATGAGATATTTTTCATCTGTCAAATTGACAAGGCTTACAAAAGAAGAGAAATGCCCAGTATTGGTGAGGGTTCGGAGAAATAGCCCCTTCATACCTTGCTGGTGGGAAGTAACTGGTGTAAACTTCTTGAAAGACAATTTGGCAATATACATGAAACATTTAAAAATACAGGAAAAATACATTAACATAGTAACAGTGATATGCTGTTAAGAGTAATTAGTAATTTTAATTGTTTTGTACTTTTCTGTATTAAAATTTTTTATTTTTTAAATTTTTTTTGTAAATTTTTTAAACAATGAACATGTTATTACTTTTGAAATTAGAAAATGTTTTTCTTAAAAGTGAGACAGAATACATCAGTTTTTAAAAAATATTTAATTTATTTATTCATGAGAGACAGAGAGAGAGAGAGAGAGAGAGAGAGGCAGAGACATAGGCAGAGGGAGAAGCAGGCTCCATCCAGGGAGCCTGACGTGGGACTCAATCCCAAGTCTCCAGGATCACACCCTGGGCTGAAGGCGGCGCTAAACTGCTGGGCCACTGGGGCTGCCCACATCACAGTTTTTTAATGGCAAAATTATGGATTGATATTATTCCCTCTACGGTTTGGTACATGTCCAGTTATTTCTGGGTACCCTCCATTTCTCCACTTTCCTCCCCAATATATATGTCCATCCCCCCACCCCTACCCTCTCCCAGAGTTCAGGCCAGTGCTCTTCCTCTTTCTCTAGAGGTCAGGCTTTCTGACGTGAGCTTGCAATTAGCCTTGAGATGGAATCCTATCACATAGGTTTTGAGGAGTTCGGGTTGATCTACTCCTCACCCAGTAGATCTGATGTTCATCACCCTCTACACTCCATAAGGACAGGCTTCATGTATGATCCATTAGGATAACCCCACACAACTCTACAGTCCTTTGCTGGTAGTAGTTGCCCACTAAATGTTAGGATGCATAAATGAAACACTTAAGACAAACAGAGGCATTTTAGAGCTCTCCAGGAATAAGAAAAGACAGAAGAGCAGTGGGAGTGAAAATTAACTGGACTAAAAAAAAAAAAAAAAAAAAAAAAAAAAAAGAAAATTAACTGGACTGACTAGCTCTGGGCTGGGCAAAGAGCAAGTCACCAGTATTGGCTTCAGAATTACCATGCTTAGGCTTCTTTTTTTTTTTTTAATTTTTATTTATTTATGATAGGCACACAGTGAGAGAGAGGGGCAGAGACATAGGCAGAGGGAGAAGCAGGCTCCATGCACCGGGAGCCTGACATGGGATTGGATCCCAGATCTCCAGGATCGCGCCCCGGGCCAAAGGCAAGCGCTAAACCGCTGCGCCACCCAGGGATCCCCATGCTTAGGCTTCTTAATTGACACTGAAAATTTACTGGCTCCCACACCATTTTGCCAGCCTGTCCACTCCTCTGAGCATTCAGCAGTTTGTCTGATTATTTGTTTGTTTATTTATAATCTTATTTATTTTTTTAAAGATTTTATTTATTTATTCATAGAGACAGAGAGGGAGAGGCAGAGACACAGGCAGAGGGAGAAGCAGGCATCATACAGAGAGCCTAACGTGGGACTCGATCCAGGGTCTCCAGGATCACGCCCTGGGCTGCAGGTGGCGCTAAACCACTGCGCCACCGGGGCTGCCCGTAATCTTATTTATGTTTTAAAAATATTTTATTTATTTCAGAGAGTGAGAGAATGTGCACAAGCGGGGGGGAGGGGCAAAGGGGGAGGGAGGAGGAGCAGACTCCCCACTGAGCAGGGCTCCAGAAGTGGAGCTGGATCCCAGGACCCTGGGATCAGGACCTGAGCTGAAGGCAGGTGCTTCACCAACAGAGCCATCCAGACACCCTGGATTTCATTGGTTTAAAAAGAATGAGATCATTAGCCCAGTGTATATTTTCAGGGCTGTGTTACACGTGTCAGTGAAGCAAGATACTTTACTAAGGAGCAACTTGGAAACTTCCCTGAATCTGTGAGCAGCCTGGCACATAGAAATCCCTTCCTCACGGGATTCTGTCTCCAGGTACTCTAGGCAGTGGGGGAGGGGGAGGCTTTTGTTACCCTTTGCTATTGAATTTGCCAGGTGTGTCAAAGGCATAATCTCAGAGACAGAATATAAACAAGCCAGGAGAAGAAACACATAGTGCTTCTCACTCTTTATAGAAGCCCTCCTGGATTTGTTTTCTGCCCTGCAAACACTGCTACCATTCTCCCTGGATTGCACGGTGTGGGTTTTGCTGTTACTTGTTCCTGTCTTGCTTATAATTGTTCTCTACTGGTTATATGTGAAGAGATTGTATTCACTCAGGGATTGGAAATTTCGGTGCGAAAAATGGACAACTTGGATAACCAGACTTCATTATTTACCAGCCCTGCTACCAGAGCTAAATTGGTCAGCCTTTCTAGCTGTGGTTTTCTTGCTCACTTGCGGACAAACTTCTCCTAACCTTCCTGACATGATTGAGGCTGAAATGATATTGTAGGTAAAGATGTGTAAAAAACGATGTAAGTGTATGACGTTATCTTTTGTATGGAATGCCGTAGCATAGGTTCTTCAGAAACAGGAGATAGTATTTGCACTTTGGGGTTGTGAAGATAGAAACTACAGTTAGACCTCGATTGTGTGTGCTTCGGCAACTCGGCTTCTCTAAGACTCACTTTCTTTCTCTCCATAAAACAGGAATAATAATAGTACTTCACAGAGTTCATGTGATGGTGAAATGAAATGATACATGCAAAGCACTTCCCAACAGTACTGTAAGCAGCAGCTGCGGCTGAAAATGAATAAGAGAGGTAACCATATCAATAAAAATCGCGTATTGGGTCAGAAACTCAGGGTTATGGTGGCACAGAGTAGAAATGGGAGCTCTATAAGTTAGCAGCTTCTGTTAATCAACCTGGGAAGACTTCATGGAGAAACTGGACTTTCTAGAACTCACTGAATAATAGTTGGAAGATCAGTTAGAGGGGGTGGTGTGTGGGGGAGAGTGGAACTATTAAAAAAGTATCCCAAACGCCTCACATAATTTGGAAGAAGGTTAAGTGGATGTAGGGTGAGCAGATGATGGAAAGCTGGAAAGTTCTGAAAAATAAAGGTGAAGTTGGTCTGAAGTTTGGTGGCCAAGCTGCCAGAATAAAGCTTTAAAACAGAGCCGACTAGACTCCCAAGGAATGTTTTTAAAGTCTTGAATCTGACATGTAGTGTGACTAAAATTGGCCATGAACAGTTAAATGGTATTGCAGACACTTCAGATAGCACTTCAATGACTCTAATGAGGACTGACCAGCGAGCTTTGTTGCTAAAGGTGGGGATCTGGACAGTTCAACAGGTGTATTAATTATGAATTGAAACTTTGATACTGTGGAGGAAGAGAGAAGAAAGGTTGACTCTCAGAAGATTAGAAATTTCGAGGTATTCTGAGGGGGAGTCGGGTACTCTCCACACATAAGGAGAATGCTTTGCTCTAAGAGAGGAGGGACAAAGAATATTGAATTTGTCTTTACAAAAGGTAGGGTTTACACTGTATAAAGGATTTGGTATCATTTCTGACAAGTCTACCTGACTTTCAACCAAAGTTGAAACATGGGAGAGCATGCCGAAAATTGAAGAAAATATATAAGTACTGCGAATACCATGCAAAGGATCGTAGAATCACAAAATATGAAAAGGACCCTCAGAGGACCCCACTTCTGGTCCAGTATTGTCATTGGGTTAGATGAGGAACCTGAGGCCCAGGGATGTATCTGGCTCACTTCTCCCCGTATTTTCTTTTAGCTCTCTAACCCAAACATCTGAGGAGCTCCTAAATCTCTTTGTTTCCCCGTCTAGATAAGATCAGGAAGAAAACCCTGGTTTTGTTTTGTGGCGGCTGCTGAGGGCAACACACAAGTTCCCTTTAATCGCACCCTGTCTCCTCCCCAGCTGGCAGGGTTGATATGACAACCGTGATTTCTCATTGGCCACTTTGTGTGGTTCCCTACGCCCTTCCAAGATTCCCAGCCAATCAGCTCCTCCCGGTCTCCTGGACGCGGCTCCGAGGACCGTACCACAGAGACCTGCAGGGGGGTGGGGCGGGGGGGGCAGTGGCCGCAGCCCGTTCCCGCACCTTCTGCACGTAACCTTGCGATTCCGGCGCTGTCCAAGCCTGCAGGTCCCAACGGCATCCCTGAGGCCGGGAACCGCGCGCGGGTCCGGAGGCGCACCTCGGGATGCCGCCCCCGCGCCTGGGGTCCCGTGGTCGGGCCGAGCCCCGCCGCCCCCGCCCTCCCATGTGCCCGCCCAGCCCCCGGCGGCCGCGCGGCTGCTCAGCTGCTGTTGCTCGCGCGGACCTGCGGCGCGCGGACCTGCGGCGGGGCTCGGGGCTCGGGGCTCGGGGCTCGGGGCCGGGGCCGGGGCTCGGGCGGCGGCGCGGCGGGGCTCGGCGGGGCTCGGGGCGGCGGGCCCGGAGCGCGGCCCGGTGTGCACACAGCAGCATGAGGCGGAGGTAAGCGTCGCGCTCAGAGACCCACACCCGCGGCAGCCGTTCCGTGGGGCGCCTCCCGCCCGCGCCCTGGGGGCAGGGCTCCCGGGGCCCCGGAGGGCGGCCCTCCCGCCGGCGACCGCCGCGACCCGACCTGCGGCTGCAGACCTCCCCACGAGCAGCCCCGAGGCCCGGACCCGCGGGCTGGAGCGGCCGGCTGGAGCCTTTACCTGGCGGGCCGACGGGGAAGCCCCTCCCCGCGCCTCCCCGGCCGCTGTCCGCACCGCCCGCAGCCCTGCGCGACCGCCCCCGCCCCCGCCCCCGCCCCCGCCCCCGCCCGGACGTGCCGGCGATCCCCGGGCCCTGCCCCCCGCGGCCCCCGGCCCTGCCCCCCGCGGCCCCCGGCCCCTGCGCGCGACCCAGGAGTTGCACGTTCTGTCCGGGGCGGCCGCGCGGGCCCGGGTCCCCAGGGAGGCTGCCCTGGCGGTGGCCCCGGGGCAGCCGGCGGAGCGCGGGGGGCGGCACGGAGAGTGGCGAGCAGGGTCCGGGGCAGCTGGGGCGGGGGCGCACGCGTCTTGCCCTACCGGCCGCTGAGCTTTGGGCGCGGCGGCCTTCCCCTGGGCCCGGGACCGACCCTGCTGGCCGGGCCGGGCGTGCGCCGGCCTGTGGGGACGGGAGACCTTGACCTGGGTTCCGGCGGCGGCTGAGTGCGGGGCCCCGGAGGTCCGTGAAGTGCTTTTCCTTCTGTTTTCTTAGAGTGGTGGTGGATGGGGGCGATGATGGCAGCCGCTGACGTCACTTAATCCGGGAGCCACCCCCTGGCCTCACTTGCAAGGTGACAGGAGGTCTGCGTGCTGTGTGGGAGCTGTGAATTCCTGGTTTAAGAACCACCTCGAGGAGCCCCGTCCACGCAGCAGAGCCTCGCCTTGTGTTAGGAAGCCAAAGGTAGTGGTAGCGTGAGTTTTGCAGGTTCTGGCATGGCTGGTAAACGAACCGTGAGGAGGGGCATGGGTCAGCCCTGTATCTCGGCTGGTCTTCTGGAGAGGCTTGATTCAGGGAAAGCTTAGCCAAGAATGCAGATCACAGATAGGTTCCCCTTTAATGTTGGTGTTTGACACAGACGTTAGTTAAGGTTACCTGACGTGCATTAGTGCAGAGGTCAGTTGTGAGAAGTGTCTTTTCAAAATAAGGCTTACTGCTTTTTTTTTTTTTTTCCTAGTGGGTTGTAAATGGAGACTGTGGCATTTAAACAAGACAACATCAGTGTGTATTTGCTTCCACCTGAGTTTGCTATGTAGACAGTCATTTAGAATGATGGCTTGTACCCCAAGGGTGAGAACGAGTTGGGTTTTATAGTGAGAAAGATACCTTAGAGTTGCTGCCAGCCAGAATGCTTTGCCCTCTCATTACCTGGCCACACGGATGCCAGTTCATTATTGTGGTTGCTTTCTCCTGTGAGCATATCTGTAAAGAGTCTTTAAGAGGATATTATAAATTCTGTATTTGATTGTCAATTGTACTCTCAGGTCAGACATTTAGCTCAAGTTGTTTTAGCCCTACAGTGAATTCTTGTGCTCCATGTTTTAAATATTTTTAAGCGGGCAGCCAGGGTAGCTCAGTGGTTTAGCACTGCCTTTGGCCCAGGATGTGATCCTGGGGACCCAGGATGAAGTCCCACATCGGGCTCCCTGCATGGAGCCTGCTTCTCCCTCTGCCTGTGTCTCCGCCCTCCCCCGCCCCCCGTGTGTGTCTTCCATGAATAAATAAATAAAATCTTTTTTAAAAAATTAAAAAATATATTTTAAGCTTTTTTGTTGGTATATTAAACCACTTAAGTTAATTCCAGAATTATAGGAAAAACATGGTTTGAATCTTCTTCTTGCAAAGAATCTTTAGGAACTTGGACCTGGTTCCTATCCAGTTTTACAGATAATGAACTAAGGTTTGGTGAGACCCTAGGTGGAAGAAGGGGTGACTGAAATCAGGGCAGGCACTCAGACCTATGCTGTCAGATTTCGAAGTGTGTGCTTTTGACTCCCAAGCTTTGGTGGTGACTAAAGAGCGGATGTCAGTCCCTGACTGTTGCTGCTGTGCCTCCCTAGGGCCTGATAAGCTGTGATTGTGCTGGGGCTTTATTTTTCATCGAGGTAAAGTTTTCACACCCTGCACTTTCTCTCATGCCAAAAGCATTCTTCTAGCCAGGTGGAGGGTTATTACTTTAGAAAAATAATGAGACCCGGAAAAGCATCTATATTTGGAGAGTATGAGTATTTTAATAAGACCAGAAAGAATAGCAGAGAGAATCAAGGTGGTTTGTGGATAGGAAATGTGTGATATTCTAACCCAGGGGATATCTTTAGTCTCCAGGCTTTTTAACTTAAGCTGTGAGTTGAAATTGTAAACCTGGAGGCACAGCAGCTCTGGGCTGAAATCTGTGTAGTAAGTAAAGCTCTCAGTTTCTACTTTAAATGGCAAAGTTGAAAATCTGATTCCTTTTCAGTCTTTTGCTTCCACAAATAATGCAGTAAGTTATGGGAATGGTAGGGACATTGTTTGGAACAATTACCTAAACTCTTTGTGGACTGCCCCTTCTCTCCACCCTCCCCTCCCCTACCTTTGGTTCCACTTTTCAGGATTTAGTTCCTATCCTGTAGAATTGGGTGGAATGGTGGAGGGTGTCAGGCCCTGAGATGCTTGGGATATACCAGTGGATAGAACATCCCTGCCCCTGTGGGCTCAGCTGTATGTGACTTGCTGTTTTCATGGTATGGGCTTTAGTTATCTTTAGGTATGAAGGTTTATAGTCATCAAGAAACTAGGGAGGGAGGAGAGGGAAACTGTCACCCCAAACCCTGGAATTCATTGACTTCTTCTCATTGTGGAGTCAGAATTTCACAGAGGAGAGAAAACTGCCACAATTTACAAGAAAAGGAAAGTGGTGACCATCAGATGACATAAAGGAAGAGAAGTAGGACGTTGGGTGGTACCTTGCTGAAAGGTGAAAGAAGGGCAGGAGCTTCTACTAAGTATTAAGTTCTGTCTAAGAACAACTGGGTCTCCCTGCACCCCTCTTGCAGGGCCTGCTCAGCATCTGTCCTAAGATGGGAGAAGCGAGCATATCTTGGTGTGTGAATGGAAGCCAGGAAAGGAGTCTTTCTGCATTAGCCAGGTCTACTGAGGTCTATTTAATTGTATATCCAATGAAGGCTCTGGTTTGGTTAACTCTGGTTAGCACTTGCTTAGCTAGTAGCTTTTATTGACTTCCTTAAGGCAAAGTGAAACTTTGTTTGGTCCCATTGTCCTCTCTTTTGCCATGCTGCTTTTCTGTTATTGATTTAAGTAAAGTATGGCCGAAGCTTGAGTCCGGGGAGGACTTCCCTATGTCATTGTTGGAGTTTGGGAAGAGAGGAGGAGCAGAGTAACCCAAAGAGAAGATGAAGAGGAGGTGTTACTTACTCCTAGCTCCCTAGCCCCTCTGACAACAAATCTTCAGCACAGACTGCTCCCAGCCTGCAAAACGCTGACATGTGAAGGTCCAACTGCACTCTTCCCTCTCTAACCCCCACATCACCCACCTCCACCACCAAAGCCGCCTTATGATTGAGAATCGTTGGGTTTGTGAGTGGAAAAGGAAAAGCGGGTAAAGTAGCATCATGACAAATAATGACATGAGCAGTGGTAGCAGCAGAGACGCTTAGAGTCAATTCACTGTGTACCAGGCTCTGCATGGACAAATTCATTCAGTCCTCATGACAGCCGTAGAAGATAGGTGTTGGTATGAGTCCTATTTTTACATGAGGAAACCAAGGCACAGGGAGCAGTGACTTCTGAGCGTCTCAGTTAGAAAGTGGAGGAGGCAGACTTCAGACATAGGCATTTGGTTCCAGATTGGTGCTCTCACGGACCAGTTATGGGCAGCTGACTTGGGTAGACTTGCACCTAACAGTTTCTCGGTCCTGAAGGTCACCTTTCCTCTCTTCCAACCTCCCCTCCATTTTCACATTTAACCCCCCTCTTTACTTTTCAGTTATCAGTCTGAAATGCTATGGGAGAGATGCATTTAGGTTAACTAGCATATTCCTCTAAAGTTGAGGCAGTCAGAGAAGGTAATTCTGAAGCATCTAGAGGGGTCTGGGTGGGCTTCCAAAAAAGAATATGTAGGACACTGTAAAGAATCTTCAAGGACCCAGGAGCTAGACATGGGATCTGGAAAGAGTGTTATTTATAGCGCTACTCCCAGAAAAGATGAGGAACCCTTTTCCTTTCCCTTTTCTACCTTTTTGCTTGGCGTGGGTTGCTGATTCCTAAGACCTAGAACTTGAGCAAACCTTCCTATTGACCTGGCTCATGGGCTTTTGGATGATTTTTTTTTAAATATTTTTTTTATTTATTCATGAGAGGCACACAGAGAGAGAAAGAGAGAGAGGCAGAGACGCAGGCAGAGGGAGAAGCAGGCTCCATGCAGGGAGCCCGATGTGGGACTTGATCCTGAGTCCCTAGGATCAGGCCCTGGGCCGAAGGTGGCACTAAACCGCTGAGCCACCCGGGCTGCCCCTTTTGGATGATTTTAATTTCATTTTCTTACTTAATGAAATAAAATAAAATAGTCTGCGGTCCTAACTATATTTGGAACAGAACCTTTTCCCTGGTTTGGTCATAATTGGTCAGAATCATCTATTTCCCTGTGAAAAAGGAAAAGGAGAAGTATTGTGACTAGTGACATGGACATGTGTCAGTTTGTTTCCAAAACAGGTTTTTTTTTTTTTTTTTCTCAAAACCAGACTTGCAGAGAAAGGGGGAAAAATCAGCCTTCTGCCTTTAGCATTTTATTTTATTTTTATTTATTATTATTATTTTTACAGATTTTATTTATTTATTTATTCATGAGAGACACGCAGAGAGAGAGGCAGGCAGAGACACAGGCAGAGGGAGAAGCAGGCTCCTCGCAGGGAGCCCCACGCGGGGCTTGATCCCAGTTCTCCAGGATCAGACCCTGGGCTGAAGGTGGCGCTAAACCGATGAGCCTCCGGGGTTGCCCATGCCTTTAGCATTTAAAATTTTTTTTTAAATTTTTATTTATTTATGATAGTCATACAGAGAGAGAGACACAGGCAGAGGGAGAAGCAGGCTCCATGCACCGGGAGCCTGATGTGGGATTCGATCCTGGGTCTCCAGGATCGCGCCCTGGGCCAAAGGCAGGCGCCAAACCGCTGCGCCACCCAGGGATCCCACCTTTAGCATTTTAAAAGCATCTTTAGGTGAGTGAGTCCTGTGTATAGTTATGTAGTAATTAGCTATCACTTATTGAGTGTTAACCACCCAGATGCTGTGCCAAAGGCTTTAATATACACATATCATTTCTAGTCTTCGGGTATGTACCGTCACTCCTATTTTACCATAGGAAAACCATTTCAGAGAAGGTAAGGTCCATAAACCCAGTAAGTTGCAGAGGCTGGATGATCACCTCATTGGAAAGTGAAATGTTGAAGGAGCAAAAGGAAGAGAAAATGGGGAAGAAAAAGACAGTATTGGGCAGGGGAAAGAAATTCATGAGATGGCAATGTGCATCAGCCCCCAGGGTTTACTGTATAGCTCAGTGGGCCGGATGAGGCATAGAAATGCCCATGGGCCTCAAACACCCTCAGGGAGCCAGGGAACAAAGAAATTCCAGAACCTAAGAGTTTTAGGCTACCCACTGGGACTTGGTTTTAGTATGCACTTATTAGTACCCAATAATAAAGCAAGTGCCAGGTATTAAAACATGTCTACCTATAAGAGGTCACCATATTTCTGGGGAAGGCGGACACAAATCCAGAAAACCTAGTGTGCTAAGTGACTTAACTGGCCAGGGAGCCCTGAACATGGAGTGGTGAGAAAATTTATACTTCCTGGCAAAATATTTCTTCTCGATTCAGTTTTGTTAATTTCATGCACATAAGATGGAGAATTTCTGAAATTTACCCACCTTCTGTGGCTGTTTCCGGAATGTTTATGTTTTAGCAGACAGAGGATCTCTCTGCAGCTCCTCTCTGAGGACCAGCCCTGTACCTTGGTTGCAGGAAAGGCTGGGGCCACCTCCCTTTCCTGCAGGTTGCCTTTAGGCACATCACTACACATCACTACTGCAGATCTGCTGGGCTTGGTGCACTTGTCCCCATGTAGTCATTGCTTGCTTGGAGGTACAGGTGCTCCAATAGCACCTGCTTGGAGGTACAGGTGCTTCCTTGCTAGAAGAGTGTTGCTGGACTGTGCCCTTTCCAGGTGCTCTAGCAGGGGTGGGAGCAGTCCTGGGCATGAAGATGCTTTTCCAGAGCTTTGGGAATTAGATGAGACCATGTTACCGCTCTGGCTCCTTTTTAACTCTAGGACCACCTCACTGTACCAGTAGTGACCTGGGTGCCCAGTGGTAGCCTTGTAGTGTTATTATTCTCGGCCTTATCCCTGGCTCTGCATTCTTTTTTTAAATTTCATTTATTTATTTATTCATGAGAGACACACATAGAGAGGCAGAGACACAGGCAGAGGGAGAAGCAGGCTCCAAGCAGGGAGCCCGATGTGGGACTCAATCCTGGGACTCCAGGATCACACCCTGGGCTGAAGGAGATGCTGTACCACTGAGCCACCCAGGCATCCCTGGCTCTGCATTCTTTTCTTATTAGCAACTATTTAGTCTTCTTGAAATAACCTTTGTTCATTAATTTATAATCTAATGGGCCCTTCCTCCACATGAAACACTATACTGGGTATTAGGATAGGGCACAGATTTATAGAAATATATTCATAATGAATGCGTCTGCCTCAGAAAATACAGTATAAATGTGGAAAACGTTTGGGTAAAAAGCAAACAAAAGCAGTGAAATACCAAGTAGCACAGACAGGTGACTTCAGTGTTAGGAGACAATAAGGACAATGACTACAGTTGGCCCTTGAATAACACGGGTTTGATCCATGTGTTCACTCATGTGCAGCTTTTTTTGGTAAGTACAAAATGGTATTATAAATGTATTTTCCTTATGGTTTTCTTCATAACATTTTCCCTGGCTTTATTCTAAGAATATAGTACATAATGCAGATAACATACAAAATAGATGTTAATCAACTGTTTATCAGTAAGGCTTCTTTCTGGTCAGCAGGCTGTTAATAGCTAAGTTTTGGGGGAGTCAAAAGTTATATGCAGATTTTCAACTGCGTGGGGGTAGGCATCCTCAGCCCTCCATTGTTCAAGGGTCAACTGTATTACCTTTTGAGAATTTATTATATACCAAGTGATGGTTTAAATGCTGTGCATGCGTTGTCAACCCTGTAAGTTAAGTGGTACTGTATCATCCCTGCTTTATAGGTGAGGACTCAGAGATACAAGTATCGTATCCAAGGCCACACAGTACATGGGTGAGAAGAGCCTGGGCTTTGAACCCTGGTCCCCACTGACTCACTTGGGCCTGTGCACTGTGTCCCAGGTCATTGGTAGGGTTGTCTAGGTGTTGGTGTGAGCAAAGCTTGGAGTTGAGAGTGAGCAGGATGCATTCAGGGCAGTGAGGAGACCAGCCTGATGGTTGGAGTTGGGTTCAGTGTTTGTGGACTGCTGTGCCACGTTCTGTCTGGGTGCTGGGAGATGAGTAAGATGTGTTCCTTGCCCTCTGGAATCTTGCTGTAGCTGAGGAGACAGACACACAAATAGATGATTTCAGTGTACTGTGGTAAGTGCTGTGATGAGGCTAAGTATAGGGTTCTGTGGAAGCAGATGGAAAGGAACCAGGAAATGCTCCCAGAGTCTTGAAAGGTAGGCTTAGCAGCTGAAGGCAAGAAGAGTTTTCTAAAAGGCAGAGAGCAGCATGAACAAAAGCATGGCCTCTGTGGGCCTTTCCTGCTAAAAGCAAGTTTATTCACCTGGTCTGATGGATGCCATGGCCCAGTGTGAAATTTATAGGCAACAGGTAGTTCATCAGAGGTGTTGGAACACAGAGGAACAGTGTAGAGGTCGTATTTTGTGTCCATTAATCTGATGGAGGTGGGAAAGATTAAGGTCCAGCAAAACCACCTGTGGGAAGAGTTGGCAAACTTCTCTATAAAGGGCTAGAAAGTAAATATTCTAGGCTTCAGTGGGCCACGTCGTCTCTGATGCAGCTATTCAACTGCTATTGTAGTAGGAAGGCAGCCACAGATAATTGGTAAACAAATGGGCATGGCTGTATGCCAACCACATTTATATATGACCCTCCAAATTTGAATTTCATATAATTCTCACATGTCTCAAAATAGTCTTTGATTTTCTTCCCCTGGCCCATTTAAAAATGTAAAGCCCTCTTTGTTTGCAGGTTAAATTTGGCCCACAAGTCGTGGTTTGCCCACCCTGAGCAGTGTAGGAATTCAGGTGTGACGTGACCAGGAACTGTCACAGGTTGTTGGCAGTGGAAATAGAGAGGAAGGGACTTGATGCCAGAGACATTTTGCAAAGAGGACACTGATTAGAAAGAAGAGATAGGGCGAGAGAAGAGCCCCAGATGATGCCGAAGCTTCACATTTCATGTGTTCCCAGCCCCTTTTTGGTAAAACTGGCCTTATTTCCATGTGCTGAGGATATGATTTGATTCTGGAGAAAAACCTGAGAGCATGACTTGATGCTAGAGAAAACCCCAGAAATAGCAGATGCCTTATGTGCTCCCAGACTTCTGTCAGCATTGTGAATTGTTCCAATCATCTCCCCGTGTCACTGTGCCAGCCCCCTTAGCTGCCCTGGCCCCTGGAGTGCTTTAGGTGGGAGGTGGCTCCTGCTGTAACTGGGAGAGCATGCCCACCTGTTTGCCGGCAGGGCACAGGCAAAGCTCATTTGTTGGATAACTTTACTTTTATATGCTTTCACATTTGCAGAAAAGTTGCAAGAGCAGGTCCCTTATGCCTGTTACTAGGTCTATTAAATAAGATTTTATTAATTGCTTACATTCTGTCCCATTTGCTTTTTTATTCTCTCCACTCTCCTCCCATTTATTTCCTGATACATTTGAATGTTGGTGACATCTTGCTTCTTTTTACTGCTAAATACGTCAGCATGAATTTATCAAAGAAAAGGTAACCACAGTATGGTGACCAACATTGGGAGAGTTAACATCAATACAATCTAATTATGATGTTTGGAGCTAGCAGCCTCTAAGAACTGTTCCTCATAGACTGTCTGCCATATGTAAGTAATGATCTGTCATTTACTCTCCCAGTGGCAGACATAAGCAAAGCAGCTACCTGTGCCTCTTTGGGGACCCACACTCCCAGCAGTAGCAGTTCCCAAGGACTCATGCTGGGGCTGGTCAGTGGGCTTCTCCAAAAGGAGAAGTAGTCCCAGGGCTGAAGGATCACTTGTTATCTTGAGCTGCTAAGCTGTCTGAGGGCAGGCACTGCCTTTTACTTTATGTATAGCTCGTGCCATTTCCTGATGCCTTCATGAGAAAGCTCATCTCCTAAATGGAGCATAGTAGCCACAAGCACCCAAGATCTCACTTATGATTACAAACACCTTCTTTCTTTTGACTTTCTTCTCCGTTGCTCCTCAGCCTATGTAAAATGATTCTTCTAGGGTAGATTTTGTTCTGGGCTTGATCTAGAAAATAAAATGGAATTCAATTAATTTAGATTGGAAATAAATGGGAGGAGCAGCTATACTAGCTACCATTTCTGACTTAGAGCAAAAAAGAATGTTCTTTTTGCTACCTTTATAGACTGCAACCAGAAATAGGGGAATGTCTGATGCATACTCTTTAGTTCCTTAGAAGTCGTAATAGCTTTTGGAGCTCTGTGGGAACTATGGGAAAAGGAGTCTGGAAATTCTGCACCTGATGAGAAAGGAATAAAGGGAAGGCTTTTATCTTTGTGTAAGGTGGGTGCCTCATTTCCATTTACTACCTAAATTCTGTATGGCTTAACTAAGTGCTTGGTCTTTGCCAGTGTGGATGTGATGGGACCTTTCACCATGTTCCGTCATCACTGATCTTCACAGAGCCCATTCTTGGGATCCAGGTCATCTGAAATCCAAGAGTCAGTGTCTTAGGTCTATGAGGCCCTGTGCCGGCCGTGGGGTGGGGGGTGGGGCACAAAGGAGGACCAAGGTGCCAGGTGCCTCAGCATATTCCCTCATCTCTCAGTCCACATGAGAAAACCTTGACTCAATTGCTGCTGGGCAGTGATCACTTCATGGTTTTGTGTCACAGTTTTGCCGTTTGTAGAGAGAGGTTGGCTATCAGCCATTTAAAGGGGTATTCTGGAGGTAAAATTTGAGTATAAAATTGGCATGTGGGGATCCCTGGGTGGCGCAGCGGTTTGGCGCCTGCCTTTGGCCCAGGGCGCGATCCTGGAGACCCGGGATTGAATCCCACATCAGGCTCCCGGTGCATGGAGCCTGCTTCTCCCTCCGCCTGTGTCTCTGCCTCTCTCTCTCTCTCTCTCTCTCTCTGTGACTATCATAAATAAATAAAAATTAAAAAAAAATTAAAAAAAATAAAATAAAATTGGCATGTGTGCTTGGAAATGAAATGTTTTACATGTTTTAATCTGTGGAGTCAAGATAAATAGTAAAGGAGCCGTTAGTGAAAACGGAGCAAATACAGAGAATGCAGTGTAAGCCCTGTATTCTCTTCCTTCAAAGGCAGTGGTTACTGTTTGCCTTGCTCCCTGTGCTCCAGCTATTCTGGCTGCCTTGCTGTTTCCTGGATGTCCCGGGCACCCCCTGCCTCAGACTGTTCAGCCTCTCTGAGAGGATCTTCCCTGCAATGGTATCTGGTGGGCCTTCGTAACCTCTGCATGCCTTTGCTTCAACATTACCTTCTCTATGAAAGCTACTCATGCCACCTAGTCTGAAATTTTAATGTGTCCCCCAGTATTCTAAATTCTATCTTACTGTACTTTTTCCTTTTTCCCCTAGTACTTACCACCCTCTAGCATGTTTTACTTAGATTTATTTAAGAGGCATGGTAGCCTGGGCTATAGAGCCCGACCGCCTGGGTATAAATCTTAGCTTCACCACTTACTGCTTATGTGAACTTGGGTAGATTATGGAATCCTTTTAGTCTAGTTTCCTCGTTTGTAAGAATAATACATAAGTCATAGAATTTTTATGAGGATCAAATGAATTAATATTTATTAAATGCTTAGCCTAATAACTGACATGGACTAAGTGCTATAGGAGTGTTTGAATACAGTTTATATTATCAAACAGAAGCTGATGAGGTCACAGGGTTTTATGTTTCGTCCTCTGAGGTATCCCTAGCCTTTAGAACAGGACCTAGCACAAAGCAAGCAGTAAGTACATGTTGGGCAAATGAAGAGGCTGTGGATGAGTTGGTCTGGAAAGGGGAATGTGAGGCATGGGCTGTGCCATGGATGACAGAGGTCCACCTGGGAGTCCCTTCCAGCTCTGCACTGTGTGTTCTTGGACCAGGCTCAAGCTCTTGCTTCACTTGCATAGTTGTTTGCAGAATTAGATGAAAGAATATGCATTAAGTGCCAGGTATGATACCAGCCTGGCTAGTAGCAGATGGTCAGTGAGTGTTAGTTCTTTTCCTTCCTCAGCACCCCTGGAAGAAGTGAGTCAGTGAAGGAAGCGGGTTGTTAGGAAGGAGCAGGGGAAATCCTGAGTCTAGGTGCAGGGAGGGGGAACAAAAACAAGATATTAGATAGAGATATGACCACCATTGATGTGCCAGACTGAACGCTCAGTGAGATGAGACTGTGCATTGACAAACATTGACGCAAAGATGAGAGGTGTAGGGGTATAGGGTCTGGTTTTTTGTTTTGTTTTTTTCATTTTTATTTTGAGATAATTTCAGAAAAGTGCCAGAATAGTATAAGGGACTCTGTTAACCCAGAACTACCAGTTTTCATCCTTGCACCATTTGCTTTTCATATTTGTTTCTTTCTCTCCATATGATTTAAAGACATTGCATTCCTTGGCCCCTAAATACTTAAGTGTTTATCTCCTAGGAAGAGGAATGGTCTCCTAGATTTTGATAGGCAGCTTTAGGTTCTTAAATAGGGAAGTGGCACTGGGTGAGGTGTACTTGGGGAAGATGGGCTGGAGACCAAGTGGGCTCGTGGGCTAGCAGTTTGAGATCACTTCCACTGGTCGTTAGTGAAGACAGGTTGATGACCAGAAATGGGAGAAGTGGGGAAGACGTAGGAGATGTTTCATGAGTCTTGGGTATGTTACTGCTTGGGACGGGGTGGAGATGATGACAGCTGCTCCTATGGAGCAGCGCTACTGTCTGGGGAGGAGGGCAGCACGTAATCTGAAAGAGCAGATTCAGCTTTATTTTACACTTGGGAAAATGAAACCTCACTCCCACCTTTGTTCGTATTATAGTCTACTGAAGATAAAGGTCCACCAAATCCTGGCTGATGCAGTAGAGTCTATCTCCTGCATTCTTGGAGGAGCAGCCATGATAGGCTTGTATTGTCAGAGGCATAGAGATACACAGTCTGATCTGAAGGACAGTTGCTGATAACTGGGGGAGAGTACTTTAGGCTTTGTTTGTCATAAAAAGAGTAAATAGAGATGAGCATTCAGATAGTCTGATGTAGATCTAGGAGTCATCAGTGACAAAGACAGTTGGTATTGACTGGGGAGGATGATGAGAAGTAGGGACCCAAACCAACTTTGGTGAAGCGGTCTACAGGGAACCAAGGAGAGCTGTGAAGACCAGATTTAGAAACTTAAAAGTAGCGTAGCAACAGTGACAGAAAAATAAATAGCATTAAGACCCAAACTGTGCTAGAAAAGACCTAGGGAGTGGGTGAGCAAGCTCCCAGCAGCTCTCAGTACCAGCCCAGTACCTTCTGGGGCCAGGAGATACTTGTTGGGCTCTGTTTTTTCCAGACCAGGAGCCAGAACTCATGAGCTTTAAGGAACACCCTGTGAATAATGCCACCCAGGGTGTTAAACCAAATCAGACTGTTAAAGGATTTAAAATTAACTTCTCAGTGCCTAAGTCTTTTGTGTAAGAACTATTTCAGGGAGAATTTATAAAAAATGTCACACATTTAAAAGATCCCCTCCTTTGAAAGATAATGTGTTACATGGAAAACTGTACCATTCTCTCTAGCATTCAAAATTCCCAAATACAGTAAAATCTTGTTACAGGAAAATCTTGATTCCCTCTAGGAGAGCAGACTCTGAGGAGTGAAGCTACTACAGGAATTGTGTAGGTTGGTTTATAAGTGCAGCCATTATTAAAAACTAATTCTATAAACTTAAAATTAAATAAATTATATTAAAAACAAGGGTAATACTCAAAATTCATTGCTTCCTCATTATTTTAGCATAAACTGTACTCTGCATCTCTTGTATCCATATGGTGGAGATATGATATAATAGTCATCTATGGTGCATCTCTTCCTAGCTCCTTGTCTGTGCTCAGATGTCAAGTTGATAGCTTGAAATTGGCCATGATGGGAGTATTTATACCATGGGAACCAACAGTGCTACAAATCAGGGCCTAATTTAATATTTTGTTTGTTGTCTAAAAAAGTAATGGAAAAAAACGTTAACATTTCCAGTTCAAACTTAGTGGTTTGGTTCTTCTTTTTTCTCAAAATTATTTATTTATTTATTTATTTATTTATTTATTTATTTATTTATTTATAAAAGATTTACTTAATTATTTATGATAGATGGTGGGGGGGGGGCAGAGACACAGGCAGAGGGAGAAGCAGGCTCCATGCCAGGAGCCCGACGTGGGACTTGATCCCAGGACTCCAGAATCGCACTCTGGGCCAAAGGCAGGCGCTAAACTGCTGAGCCACCGAGGGATCCCCTAAGATTTTATTTTTAAGTAATCTCTACACCCAACATGAGGCTTAGACTCCACCCCGAGATCGAGAGTTACATGCTCTACCGACTGACCCAGCCAGGTACCCCCAAACTTAGTGTTTTGTGTCTGTAGCATTAATTGTGATTTAGCACAAAAAAGTTGAGGAAATATTTATTTAGTATTTAAAAGCTAAGAAGTTGCTAATGTCTTGTTTGATATTAATCTTTCTTTTTTTTTAATTTTTATTTATTTATGATAGTCACAGAGAGAGAGAGAGGGGCAGAGACACAGGTAGAGGGAGAAGCAGGCTCCATGCACCGGGAGCCCGACGTGGGATTCGATCCCGGGTCTCCAGAATCACGCTCTGGGCCAAAGGCAGGCGCCAAACCACTGCGCCACCCAAGGATCCCTCTTCTTTTCTTTTCTTTTCTTTTCTTTTCTTTTCTTTTCTTTTCTTTTCTTTCTTTTCTTTTCTTTTTTTCTTTCCTTTCCTTTCCTTTCCTTTCTTTTCTTTTCCTTTTCTTTTCTTTTTCTTCTTTCTCTTCTTTCTTTCTTTCTTTTCTTTCTTTCTTTTCTTTTCTTTTCTTTCTTTCTTTCTTTCTTTCTTTCTTTCTTTCTTTCTTTCTTTCTTTCTTTCTTTCTTTCTTTCTTTCTTTCTTTCTTTCTTTCTTTCTTTCTTTCTTTCTTTCTTCTTTCAGATTTTATTTATTTATTCATGAGAGACACAGAGAGGCGGAAGACACAGGCAGAGGGAGAAGCAGGCTCCATGCAGGGAACCTGATGTAGGACTCGATCCCGGGTCTCCAGGATCACACCCTGGGCCGAAGGCAGTGCTAAATCGCTGAGCCACCCTGGCTGCCTGATATTCATCTTTCTTGTTCCAGTTTTGTTTTACTCCTTAAAGTAAATGAAAATATCAACATTCACTTATTTGTCAATTGAATCCATGAGTTGGCTATAGATATGCGTTAGACAAAAATCTATGATGGCATTCTGTGAGAATCAATTGGCTATATGGAATTTACAGTACAGATTATTATATATTTTATTACTATATATTTTATTATATATTACCACGTGTTAATTAATGTATATATTATTATTATTGTTGGTACACACTTTTTATATCAGTAAAGTTTATTATAAATGTGAATATAAGTATATATAGATATATCTATAAAGACATGAACATGTTTTTGGAGAATAGGTGGTTAAGCATTTACCAGGACACCACCCCAGTGAGTTAAATAAACGCTGCCTTTGTGGAGTTCACAGTTTAGTGGGGGAGGCAGACAAAAACAAGTACAATCACAGAGATACCTAAGCGTGTGAAAGACCTGCAGGAAGGACCAGTACAGTGTCCAGTGAAAATGTGGGATGGAGTGCTTACTAGGGGCTGGAGTGGGGAGGTCAGGAAGGCCTCCCAGAAAAGTGGTAGGGAAGTTAAGCCCAGACTGATAGTGAATGGGGAGTGGAGGAGTGCCTGGGCAGAGTGAACAGTTTAGGCCTGCAAGGAGGTTTGCAGGCTTGAGGAGCAAACAAGTCGATGGACTGAAGCATGATGATAAGAAAGAAGGAGGGGGAGTCCTGGAAAGAAAAGTGGGCGTGGACCACATTGTATGGGTGTTTGCTGTGGATCATATGTGAAAGTCGTGGTAACAATCTAAGGGTTCTGCTTTTAGGCTGTTTGGCAGCTCAGATGCCAGTGGTATTGTGGCCCACTGATGTGGTTTAAGAAATAAGAAAAGAGGCATTAATGATATTTTTTGTGAAGTAAGTACTTAAAGTGGACAGATACAAATTATCCACTTAACTATATGCACATTAACATTGTCCTTACCCACTAGGAATGTATTGCATGGTGGGGGCGGGGCAGATACATGTACAAGGAACTGTGAATATAAGGTGGCTTTAAAGGAAATGCTGTGGAGGAAGCAATTAATTCTGACTGTGGGATGGAGAAGGTCATATGGAGAAGGCATGATGGTAGTTTGCCATACTTTACTTGGGGGACCCCAGAAGAATATCCTACTTTGATCAAAGGTTTTTACCATCTTTTTTTTTTTTTAAAGATTTTATTTATTTATTCATGAGAGACAGAGAGAGAGGTAGAAACACAGGCAGAGGGAGAAGCAGGCTCCATGCAGGGGTCCCAATGTGGGAATAGATACTAGGACTCCAGGATCACGCCCTGGGCTGAAGGCAGGCACTAAACCACTGAGCCACCCAGGGATCTTGGTTTTTACTGTCTTTATTTCCTGATTTATCCCCATCATCCACTGCCCTGAAGTCTGTTTATTTCATGAATGCCAATTCTGTCACATCCTAGACTTCCGTCAGATTCCTCAGAACACCTGACCAGGAGCTCACATTATGTGCTTTAAGAAATATTTGTTGGCGGGACGCCTGGGTGGCTCAGCGGTTGAGCACCTGCCTTCAGGTGGTTGAGCACCTGCCTTCGGCCCAGGGCGTGATACTGGAGTCCTGGGATCGAGTCCCTCATTGTGTTTCTTGCATGGAGCCTGCTTCTCCCTCTGCCTGTGTCTCTGCCTCTCTCTCTCCACGTCCCTGATGAATAAATAAATAAAATTTAAAAAAAATTTTTTTTGTTGGCTTTTTATATTCACCAGCAAAGCATCTTAGCTAGAATCCAGGTTTAGAAGAAACTTTAGACTGAGAATATCAGCCTAATGTGTAGGGGGTGTGTTGGATTGGGAGAAGGTGCTACAGAGGGGCTCCTGTCTCCTCTAGGCTGGGACTGTCTCACTGAATGCAGTGGCAACTTCCTTTAATGAAATCTTTAATGGAAGAACTCAACACTTCTGTTTTCTTTATGTGACCAGCATTTGTTGAGTACCTACTGTGTGCCTGGCCCTTGTGCAGGAGAATACAGGGACACAGTTACTACTCAGTTGGTTTTTTTTTAACACCTTTATTATATAATTCACATATCATACGTTTCTTCATTTAAATTGTACAATTCACTGGTTTTTAGTGTATTCAAAGAGTTGTACAGCCATCACTACAATCAATGTTAGAACAGTCATCCTTAAAAGAGGCCCTATACTCGTAGCAATGACTACTTCTCTCCAGCCCCCAACTTCCCTTAGTCAACCCCTAGTCTACTTTTCTATCTCTGTAGATTTGTTATTCTGGATATGTCATATAAATGTAATCATATAATATGTGGTCTTTTGTGACTAGCTTCTTTCATTTAGCATAGTATTTCAAAGTTCATCTATGTTGTAGCTTTTATGAGAACTTCATTCCTTTTTTTTTTGGCCAAATGTTCTGTTTTATGAACATACTCTATCCATTCAAGAGTTCTGCTTTGGGCTATTTTGAGTAGTGTTGCTATGAACATTAATGTACAAGTTTTTGTGTGGACATATGTTTTCATTTCTCTTATGTATTTATATACCAATGAATAAAATTGCTGGATCAGTTGGTAGCTCTGTATTTAACATTTTGAGAAAGTGCCTATCTATTTTCTGAAGTAGCTGCATTATTTATTACATTCCCACCAGAAATGTATGAGGGTTCCAGCCTCTCCACATCTTGCCACCATTTATTATTATCTGTCTTTTTTAATATAGCCATCCTAGTGAATGCAAAATGGCATTTTCATTGTGGTTTTGATTTGCATTAATGGCTAATGATGTTGAGCATCTTGTCATGTACTTATTGGCCATTTGTATATCTTCTTTGGAGAGATATCTATTCAAATCCTTTGCCCATTTAAAAACTTGGGTTACTTTTTATGATTGAGTTATAAGGGTTCTTTATATGTTCTAGATAAAGTTCCTTATCAGATATATGATTTGCAAATATTTTACCCCATTCTGTGAGTTGCCTTTTCAGTTAGTATCCTTTTTGCTTTGGAGCATAAAAGTTTAATTAATTTTGATAAGTCAAATTTGCCCTCAGTTCTTTTTTTTTTTTTTAAGATTTAATTATTCATGAGAGAGAGAGAGGCAGAGACACAGGCAGAGGGAGAAGCAGGACCCATGCAGGAAGCCCAACGTGGGACTCGATCCTGGGTCTCCAGGATCATGTGCTGGGCAGAAAGTAGAGCTAAACCGCTGAGCCAGCCAGGCTGCCCTGCCCTCAGTTCTTGAGTAAACTCAGATTTACATGACAGATTTCTGTGCTTTCAACTATTTCTATTTTATTTAACAAGTCTCTAGAGTTGAATAGTTTACAACCAGTCTCATTACCTTTAATACTTGCAACTTCTTATATTGGTGAGTTTGTTTTAGCTTTTGTTTTTTTAGTTTTTTAAAAAGATTATTTATTTGAGAGAGAGAGAGAGAGAGAGAGAGAACAGGTGGGGGGAGGGGCAGAAGGAGAGGGAGAGAGAGAATCCCAAGGAGGCTCCATGCTCAGTGGAGAGCCCCACACAGTGCTCCATCCATCTCACAACCCTGAGGTCACAACCTGAGCTGAAATCAAGAATCAGCTGCTTAGACTGAGTCACCCAGGTACCCCTGTTTTATTTTTTTTTATTTTTTATTTTTTTTTAAGATTTTTTATTTATTTATTCATGATAGTCACACACAGAGAGAGAGAGAGAGGCAGAGACACAGGCAGAGGGAGAAGCAGGCTCCATGCACCGGGAGCCCGACGTGGGATTCGATCCCGGGTCTCCAGGATCACGCCCCGGGCCCAAGGCAGGCGCCAAACCGCAGCGCCACCCAGGGATCCCGGTACCCCTGTTTTAGCTCTTAGAAGCTTAAAATCCTTTGAAAGCAAAGACTAAGGCATATAGGCTCTTTATATTATTTTAGTCACCATGTTGCTGGTAAAAATACAACCATAAGCTGATGACTGCTGAACATGTTGGGTCCAGGCTTCTGGGAATAGCTGGTGGTTGGACATAGTGTGTTGAGGTTGTATTTAAGTGCAGCTGGGAAAATGGAGCAGTGTCATTTCCTATTGTAATCTTAACTCCTTTCTGTTATTTAATGAGATTTTTGGCTGTATTTACTCAATAAGGCAAGGAATTTAATAACAAGAAGTCCATCTTGGTTATGTAGATAAGTTACCAGAGTGAAAATACTTAAACTACCTCCTACCTGGATTCCTACAAAATATTTTAGTGGTCTACCTTCTCCTTATATTGTTCAGACAAGACTAAAAAGAAGATGTTTTACTTACATAATAGTGTTTGTTCTGATGGCAGTTTTATTTGCTACCTCCTCTGAGCCACTCACACCTCTAGGACAGTAAATCCTGTTTCCTGTCAATGGAGCAAGCTCAGGGGGCATGCAGCAGGGGCTGTTTCTTGTCCAAGGTCATATTCCTACTAGTAGGTAGGAATGCTGGGGTCCCTTTGGGGGACATATTTGGGATTACAGATGTGTATTTCAGAGCCTCATTTGTTCTGTCTCTCTTTTAGCTCTCCTTATCAGGGATTTTCATTTCTAAGTTGGGATAAATGAGAGTGTGGAGTTTTTTTCATTTGCATGTAATCTGAACAAGTAGCTATAAATCATGTAGGTGGGGGCTGAGAGTGTGTGGAACATAGGAACAAAAACGTGAGAAGGGAAACCTGATTAAGGAGAAATGGAGAAAATGAGAAGTTCTGTCTTTCCAGATGCAAGAAAGAGGTGGGAATTTATGAAATAGGAAGTGAATCAAGAAGAGTATAAAGCAATTTAAAGATTCCCAGGCTTGTTCACTTCATGTTACCCCTGAGTTTTCAAAATGCTTGGATGCCTTTAGCAAGTGCAGTTTTGAAATGAAATCCTGAAAAAAAAAAATCCTGTGTGGAGTTCAAAGAACAGCATGTAAAATAGTGCTCATCACATGGTAAGTGCACATTAAACATTAGCTGCTGTATTTGTCATTTGCTGTTGCCATGAAAAGACCAAAACATGAATTTAGGACCCAGTTTCTGTAAATGAAGTTTGCAACTGGGTTGAATAGCAGTATTTTTGGTAAACATGAAGTAGGAAAAAAAATAAGTCTCCACAGTTCCCATTTATTGAGGACCTCCTATGTGTTAGGCCCTATAGCGTAGCCCTTATTATTTTTTTTTTTAATTAAAAGATTTTATTTATTCATGAGAGACAGAGAGAGAAAGAGAGAGAGAGAGGCAGAGACACAGGCAGAGGGAGAAGCAGGCTCCATGCAGGGAGCCCGATGTGGGACTCGATCCCGGGACTCTGGGATCACGCCCTGGGCTGAAGGCAGGCACTAAACCGCTGAGCCACCCAGGGATCCCCTAGCGTAGCCCTTAGATATACTTCCTCAGTTCTCATGGTGGCCAGGCAGGGTAGTTTTATCCACATCATCAAGGGACGTGCTCAGGGTCAGACAGCTGCTCAGTGTGGAACTGGTCTTGGTCACACAGCTCTCCGCAGCTGGGCTTTCTCTTGACTGCTGTGTTGCTTCCCTTGTCTCTCTTCACCTTAGCAGCCAAGGTCACAGGAAAGTCATTCTTTGCCTTGAGCTTGTAATTTCAGCTATGGATGTAAACCATGGCCTGGAGGGAGGTAAGATTTCCAGGATATAACCTTTTTTGGGGAGAGTTTTTTCTGTTGTGATGATTGATCCTGAGGAGGACCACCTCAGGGGACTTGTCTTTTATTTTTTTATTTTTTAAATTTTTTAAAAAGATTTATTTATTTATTTATGATAGAGAGAGAGAGAGAGAGAGAGAGAGAGAGGGGCAGAGACATAGGCTCCATGCCGGGAGCCGGACGCGGGACTTGATCCCAGGACTCCAGGATCACGCCCTGGGCCAAAGGCAGGCGCTAAACCACTGAGCCACCCAGGGATCCCCCAGGGACTTGTCTTTTAAAAAGGCCCATGATCATCCACCTCTAAGCCAGGTTCCTGTTGGTCCGTCTTGCACGAACAGCCTTACCCCAGGCTGGAACAGGGCTCTTGTCCCATCTTCTCCGCTTGAGTGCAGGGTCTGGATGATCCTATCTGTGTCCTGTCCACTCTTGGGAAGGGACATAAGCTCAATTATATATTTCCTAGAAATAAGTCCCTTACGAGATACATGATTTGCAGAAATCTTCTCCCATTCTGTGGGTTGTCTTTTCACTTTTTTGATAGATGTCCTTCAAAATTCAGCATTCTCTTGCCACTGCTCCAACCCCTCCCCCACACCCTGATCTGTTTCCCGTAAGGTGAGGCATTCCAAATGTTGGGCTGCCACAACATGCAAGAGAAAAAGGTAGCAGCACACACACACACCCCCCCCCCCCACCTGCATACTCTTTCCTTCTCCTTTTTAAGATTACACAAACCACAGAAGAGTTAGGATTAAAGATGTATAGTTAAGTAGGCATGGAATCAGGGTGAAGCTCTGCCTAAAAGAATCAGAGACTGCAGAGCATGGCCCAGGGCCCAGTGCAGCTTGCTGTAGGCAGCCTGGGTGAGCTCCCAGCGCACAGGCGCATTCTCCCTGGCGCTAAGGGGCAGGCCCAGGGCGCCTCAGCTGCAGGTATGTGCTGGCTGCACATGGGCTGCTCTGGGCTGCCTGGCAGTGTGCATGCTGGGTTACTTTGGGTCTAGCAGTGCCAAAGACTACATGCGCTGATGGTTCAGGTTACAGTTGCTGTGGGAGCTGTGACCTTTGAGTTTTCCTGGTTTATGCATGGAATTTCAGTTGCATAATACTACAACAACTTGGATTTTTTTCCCCTTCTTGCCTTTCTTGGCTTTTAATTTTAATTTTAATTTTTAAAATTTCATTTATTTATTTTCTTATACCCCAGCGAATGGGATCCATAGCTCTCTGCCTCTCCTTCCCTTGGGGCAGACAGTCTCACTCACTTTCCCTTTCCTGCTCTCTCAGAGGGTGCCAGGGAGGAGAGGAGCCCAGGGCTCTGGCCTGTGGGAAATCTTCCTCTTGTCTCCAGAGGAGGCCCTGAGGTTGGGGTGAGCTGGCCTGGAGCTACTTGTGTGGTAGACTGCTGTATATTTTAGGGTGGGCTCAGCAGTCCCTGTGTGCTTACTTCTCCCAAACGACCCTTGCTCGTTTCTACTTCTGCACTTCCATTTATACTGTTGTCTAGCGTATCCTCTGCAGGTGGTTTAGCTAAATTCTCCTCAGACTTCAGTTTTCTGCTGGGAAACCTGTTGTCACATAGCCTAAAATCACTCCCCTTTCCAGTGAACTGTATATGACTTAAATGTTTCATTTGGCATTTAATCAGATATTGCCTTAGGATATTTTTCTTGTCTCAGGAACATATGTCATTTGGGGCTAAGGGGTGGTGTGGTTTCTTTTTTCTACAAACCAGATTATAAGATTCTTGAGGGCCAAGATTTTAAGTCATTGCATTGCTTGTTAAATGGTCATTGGCTTATATTTGATTTGCTGACTTAAAAGTGTATTTTCTTAGTGTCTGCCATGAGGAAGACATTGGGCTGATAGCTATGCAGGACATAGGGGAAAACTAGGTCCTTACATCTAGAGTCCTCAAGATGCCTCGGCTGGCCTTGCATGGTAGGGCTGCATTTACCCTGCCATCCTCTTCCTCCTCTCCAAGTGGACTCTATGCCCACTGGTGTTGGCTTTTGGAAGGCCCAAGTCTGTTGTCACCAGATGTTCTGTGCATGTGTGTCTCCTTCTGCCTCTAGAGTAGTTCCTACCTCCACTTCCTTCCAGTCTCAGGCAAGATAATACTTTATTACCAAGGCCTTTTGTGATCACCTCAGCTAGGGAGGCCCCTTCCGTTATTCTGTTTTACATTCTGCTGTTCTTTTCCACCACGGACTTTTTTTTTTTTTTTAAATAATTTTTTTTATTTATTTATGATAGTCACACACACACACACACAGAGAGAGAGAGAGAGAGAGAGAGGCAGAGACACAGGCAGAGGGAGAAGCAGGCTCCATGCACCGGGAGCCTGACGTGGGATTCGATCCGGGGTCTCCAGGATCGCGCCCTGGGCCAAAGGCAAGCGCCAAACCGCTGCGCCACCCAGGGATCCCCACCACGGACTTTTTTGTAGTATATAGGTATAAAACTTAATTGTCTTTGTATTGACACTTTTGTACCGATGGTTCTGTCCACCCCTGTATTTCCATTTCGGGCACACAGGAGATATTGCACTCTGTTTACATTCTGTACTCGATCAGACCCAGTGCAGTGCCTGGTATTTAGTATTCTTATAGAAATGTATGTGCTTTTTTTTAGGGATAAGAAAAGGAAAAAAAAAAAAAAAGAGTGGTGATTTATCCTGTAGTTCTCCGGGTTTGGTTTGTTTGCGATAGACAGGCCTTACAGACCCACCCAGTGTTCCCCTCTTGAGATAAAAATGGAAACTTCTTTGATCCAGGCAAAATACATGTGCTTTTTTTCTTTCCTTTTCCTTTTGTCTCGTCTTCCCTCCCTCCCTTTTTGGCTTGTCTAACAAATAATTTCAGGCCACTTTGGCTCTCTATTTGCTCTATACTATGAGGGGAGTGAGTCAGAGAATATTCTATTCTCTATTCTATGGAATTCTAGACACTTACTTTGGGACCTTTGGGATGCTCACTTTTTTCTGAGTTCTCAGAACCGTATTTGAGAAGCAGCCCTTGGTCCCTGCCAGAATAGCTAGGAGAAGGCATGGCTATAGTCCCATTTCTTCAGGTTTCCCTGGGGCAAATTGGTGTGGGTATGTGTGCTTTTCCTAATCTGTTAGAGTGGATTTAATATCTGAACTTTCCCATGTACTGAATACTGTCTATGACTTGCCTGTGAAAATGTTTAAATAAAGAACCTGGGCAGCCCAGGTGGCTCAGCGGTTTAGCACCACCTTCAGCCCAGGGGGCCTGATCCTAGAGACCCAGGATCGAGTCCCACATCAGGCTCCCTTCATGGAGCCTGCTTCTCCCTCTGCCTGTGTCTCTGCCTCTCTCTCTCTGTCTCTCATGAATAAATAAATAAAATCTTAAAACAAAAATTAAAAAAAAAAAAAGAACCTGAAGAGTCTAGTGAAGTAATGTCTCCAAAGCAATTCAAGTTCTTCAGGGAAGAAAGATGTGCTCTGTAAACTCAGAGTATGATTATTAATCAGACTTTCCTTTGGCCCACTTCTCTGCCCCCGGTTTGCCTTCTGCTGCTGCTTAGGCTGCCAGGATTAACATAGGGAAAGCAACTGGATCATCTTTCCCAGCCCCCCTCCTGGCATGGGGGCACAGACTGTGGATAAACACCTGAGGCAACTGTCCTTGGTGTGTGGGAGTGGCAGCGGTCTGAGTGAGTGCTTTGACAGTCTTTGGTTCCTTCAGATGGGTGGCTCTGCCTCTGCCAGCCTTCAGTCCTACATGCAGTTTTCTGCTGCCTCTGACACCTACTTTCTCAGCCAGGCAAGAAGAGGGGAGACTGGTTCTCCTTCATTAGCGAGGCCTCTTGTGTTGCTGAATACAAGTTGGGAGTGGGTACCAAGTTCTCAACCTGTCTTCCAGTCCATCCTTCAGTTAGCAGTGAACCAGCCACAGATCCCATACCCTGGGGTTCTCCATTCTTCATCCCAGTTCCCACCAGGCAGGGCTCCCTTTGGAAGTCAGATAAAGAAGCTTCTGCAGTGAGAACTGAGTCCCTTTTATTGCAGTAGCAGATTGTCTTTTGTTTTTAAGCTTTAGTTTTCACTTCTTTAAAAGCATCAGATTTCAGTATTATGTGTGTATGTATTAAGTTATCTCTATACCCAATGTGGGACTTGAACTCATGACCCTGAGATTTAGAGTCATACACTCCACCAACTGGGCCAGCCAGGCACCCCGCTCATACACATATTTTTTCTTTCTTTCTTTCCTTTCTTTTCTTTCTTCCTTCCCTCCCACCTTCCCTCCCTCCCTCCATGCCCAGCATGGAGCCCAATGTGGGACCCAAATTCACAGCCTTAGGATCGAGACCCGAGCTGAGATCAAGAGTTGGATGCTCAACTGACTGTTGAGCAGGCACCCAGGTGCCCCCCCACTCATACATATATTTTTTAAAAATCCAAATTTGATCACTTCCCCCTCACTGCCTCTTCCTGTGTCCCCTCCCCCCCTTATGAAGTCCTTTTGCTTAATGCCTGTTATGTTCCTGGCACACAATAGGTGCTTTAATAGTTCTTAAATTGGAGATGGTGGGAAGAGGTACCATATAATTTAGCAGGATTCACAAAAATGTAGGAGAAGGTTTTATTTATTGTATTTTTCTTGTTTCTGTTTTTTATCTTGTCCTCTGTGAAGACACCCCACTCTACCCCCTTTGAGGCAGTGCTTCCTAAACTGTTGCATAGACTGTTAAGTATTCTGGAGAAAATTAAAACATGTTCTTAATAAGATGATTGGATTTTACTTACTTTTTTTGTAGGGATGAGGATTTTGATTATAAAGTTTTAAACACTGATCATTTTTTACAACAGTCACAGTCACTTTATCCATGAGACTTTTTGATTTGTGATTACTAGAATACAACTTTATCCAAAATGTTGAATTCATGGTTTGGATCACTAGCACTTAAATTTGTTGTCCCATGCTAATCTAAGTACATCTAATATTTTGTCCTGAGATCCTTTCATATTCTTTTGTAAATTTTAATGTGAAACTGTTTTATGGTCAAATCTATTTGAGAAACGGTGGGCCGGCGTGGAACCTGCCTTACCTTGAAGGTTACCTTGTGGGTTTTGAGTAGTCATGGTGATCATTGAGTTCTCTGCTCTGTGTTGGGCACTGTCCTAGGCACTTGAGAGTGGTTGCCTACTTGAGACTCACTCAAAATCATTGTATCCCTTAGGAGTTAAATAGTATAGGATCTCTGCAGCAGAGAAATATAGACTGAGGAAGCCTTGACTATCCCAGGGTGTAGAAACCAGCGGATCCCAGATTCAAGTCCAGATCTGTGAGATTCTAAAGCCTGTGCCCTTTCCACAGTCGCCTCTGGCATCTGTATTACTCATCTTTGGAGAAGCCATGTCGCTTCGGTAGTGTGAATCTAAAACTTTGTGCCAAGGTTACTGTTCTTTCCTCCCATTACCCCGCCACCATTCCCAGGAAGGCAGGCTTCAGCACTTTGATTTGCTGCTGTATCTCCTTTGTTCATCATGTTCATTTTCTCATGTTCCTTCTTTTTCTGTTTTCTCTGGCTATCTTCACTTTAATCATCCTTCAGGATCTCCTCCAATTTGTCTTTCCTTCTATGAAATTTGCTTGGATCTGTGTACCAATTTTTACAAGCATTGTTTTTCATTATCATAGTTATATGTTTATTATAGTTAAGTTAGTGATGTGTTTATTGAACTGAATCTATTAGCAGTGTGCAGTCCAAACTCTACCTTGTTTCTGAACTGTTGTCATGCCAGTGACATGGAGTCTATGCCAGTAACCCTCATGGTGTGGGCAGTGACCGTTAGTGTGTGTTAGTGACTTGAGCTTATGCCATCTTGGACATATATATTCTTTTTTTTTTTTTTTTTTGGTAGTATGTAGATGCTGTTGTGATTAACAACATGTAAATTCATTGGAAAATGTTGAATTCATAGTAGGTGTTTCATGGTAGGTTTTTTTATTGTTAGGCATTTTTTTCAATCAGGTTATAAGGAATAGCCTATATCAGGTATCGACAGCAACGGTAGTTGATGGTAAAAAGGAGTCATCATGCCTCCCAAAACTGGGAACTACTGGCTATCCTATCCATTTGGCATTTATGTACTTTTGTGTGTTTTTAGTTATTTGATGTGTTGCCTTCACTGCTTAGCTAGATGGTAAGCCCCGTGAGGATGGGACTGTGTCCCTTGAAGCACTTACACATAGTCTGTGCCCAGGAAATGTTTACAGGCTTGATTTAATCCTTAGATCTTATTTTCCCTGTTCTACTACCTATCTCACTCTAATGTTTTATTTTCTTGAGCTCTTTCTTGCTTTTCTTCCTTTGTCCAGTTTTTATAAATAATCCCTAACCTCTCGTAATTCCCCATTACTGCATTGCAACTACTTGTTGAGCTCCATCTGCACATTCCACAAGCATTTGGTGAGGTTGTGGGCAGATACATTATCACTTACATAATTATTTGTGGAGCAATTTTGTCAGGCATTGTGGAAAATACCTTAGAAATGCATTCTCTCATCTACTTCGTAGAAACACCCTATGATAGGTACTGTTTCTATCTGTTTTACAAATGACTGATGTGAGAGTTGGATAGCTGAGTGTGTGGCTGTCTAGATCCAGTTTCACCTTGACTGTCAAGCCTGTGCTCTGGAGGGGAGGCCTTCTAGCATGCACCTTCTGAGGATCCGGGGTGGTTGTTCCCTTAAGGGATTTTCCACTGGGGAAACAGAAACAATGGCAAACTATACTGCTTGGTTATGAGTAAGTATTAAATTGTCTAGAACAGTGAAGGAACTCAGAGGCGGAGGGACTCAGGAAATGCTGTCCAGAGAAGCTGTCTTCTGCTGGGGTCTGAACGTGGTAGAAGGCCGTGTTGGGCCAGGCCACGGGAGCCCAGGCCTGAGAAAGATGCTCTCAGCCACTGGGGGAGGGGTTGGGGACCAGAGGACAGAGGGCGTCAGGGAATGGGATGTCAGGGAAATGGGAGAGGAGACTGGGGAATGAGAGCCAGCAAATCTGTGTGATTTTCAAGCAGGACATGACAGGATAAATGTTTTGGTTTAGAACCGTGAGGTTAGCAGCAGATGGCAGATTCCTCATGCACAACAATTGCTGCCTTCACTCCCTCATCTACTTCTCATTCCTTGTTGCTTCGTTCCCTGGGTGCCCCGGGACCTAGTGTCACCTCTCCTGGTCCCAGGAATGGTCATCTGTACAGAGGTCTTGTGTTGGTTGACTAAACCACCCTGGAGTGTGGTAAAGTGAGAAAATACTGAATGTGGAGGTCAGAGACTTGGATTTGACTGCTGGCCCTGGAGCTCACCAGCTAGACAAATTATCCTTTCTTTGTTCTGTTCCCCCTGACCCCCCATCTGTGATTTGCAGGTAATAGGGACAACTAAGAGTTGTTCTAGAATCAAGATGCTAACAAATATAAATACAGAGGCTGTTTAGTCTATTGGCTCCAGACTTTCAGAGATCAAGTGCCAACTATATCAACTTACTGTGTGACTTTGGGCAAATTACTTAACCCCTCTGTGTCTCCCTTTCGTTATCTATAAAATCAGGCTGGTAATTGTACATACTTCACAATGAGAATTAAATGAGGAAAGATAGGTCAGTGTCAATAGGCTCTTAAGCAATGCTGGCACATAGTAATGTGATTAATAAAGGTATAGTTACTATCATTAGTAGTATCATCATAATCATCACTAGCACCACGGTAGTCAGTATGGAGTAGGTACTTTCTTTAAGGCAAGAAACTGAAGAATAAAGCCTTTAAGATACATGGTAAAAAAAACTCCCTCTAATTAAACTCTGTGGAATCATTATGTGCCTTCAGTGCTTCTCTTAAGCACTAAAATTACTCTCAACTTCCCCCAATTTCAGGATCTTTTGGAGATTTGAGGTATTACTGAAATCCTTTACAAAGTCAGTCATTGTTTTCTGATGAGAAGGACTCTTGCAATCACAGCTTTTTCAGATACAGAAATATTTCCTTTCTTCTTTTAAATAAAAAGAGGGGAGAAGGAACAGGAGAGAGGAGAGTGCCTGGATCTCCTTTGGCCGCACCATTCTCTCTCTGCCCCAGATCTCCCTACCTCTGTGAGGAGAGGCAGCTGCCCAGCCCTGCTGTATCTGTCCTGGGACTGAGGGGCACCAGGACTCCCATGGAGAGTTCTGGGTCTGCTTTCTGACCTTTTAGCTATGATGTTTTGTTTAGGAATATTTCCCTTCCCCTTGTCCCAGACCTAGACTGGCGCATTTAGCTTTAGCAGTGCAGTTACAGTTAGCAGCCAAGGCCAGTGCCTTCTGGCTGCTGCTTAAAAGAGCCCAATGTCTTGTTCTTAAACCAGCGATTGTATCTGAGTCTTGACTGTATCTGTGTGGAGCAATTCTTCCCCCCTCCTATTTTTTTTAAATACCCAAAACTCAAATTGTTGGACCTTGTCCTTTGTAGATGAAGTGAGAGTTGTTTTCTGAGGACTGGTTCATACCAGAAACCAGCTGCTTTTAAATTATTACAAATCTTTAAAGGGACAGTTTATTTGTGGACAAATTCCCTACCCACAGAACCTGTTGTCTGTAGTATTCTAGTGAAGACTACTACAGTGTTGAGGTAGGTGACAGCTGGCAGAGGTGCATGAGTTTGGTTTTAAGACTTTAATCTCATGTAGGGTCAGAATATTGTAGCACTAATCCCTTCAACACCCCCCTCCCCCATTATAGTTGGTAAAGTGCATGGATATGTGCCATGTACTGAGATGGTGAACAAAACCCAAATGCACACATTAGCCATATGGGCAGATGATCAAACAAAAGTAGACATCATTTGGGAGCCTCTGGCATCGACAGTGCTATCTTACATGGAGCAGTGCCCTCGTTTGGCAGTTACTTTGTAAATGGCCAAAAGACTGGGCTGTGTGTACTTGGCCTCAACTGTGCAAGATAAAAATGCAATCAGAAGGATATGATGGGAGGACAGCCTATTGGAGGGAGGGCTGGGTGCTGAGGAACACAGAATGACAGAATGATAACAACAAGTTTTGCCTCCAGCTTTGCCTTTCTTGGATTTGCTCTGACTCTGAGGAGGAGAGGTTGATGTTTGGGTAGTGACTGGCTCCTTCTCTCATTCTTGTTAGAACATAGAATTCCAACTCCAATAATAATACCATTTTGAATAAACTTCATTTATGTCCTGTAGATTGGGGTTAAAAAGCAAACCGATCTCCATCTGCTTTTGGGGAAGACTTAGAAGAAAGTCTGTCTATTACTATCTTGGTTGTTATTGCTAGGGCATTAAAAAATCTGTGAGGGGCTCAGATTTTGCCATGTATTATAAATACAATGAAGATGGGGATAACATCTTTAAAAATGTCCCTGGGACTGGGGTGCCTGGATGACTCAATTTGTCTCAGCCCAGGTCTTGATCCCTGGGTCGTGAGTTCAAGTCTTGCATTGGGCTCCACAGTGGGCATAGACCCTACTTTAAAAAAATGTCCATAGGACCTTGTACCTATTTGACCCTCAGCTGGTTGCTTAGAGGGTGGCTACTTGTCTGAAGCTAGGAGCATTTTACCTTGAAAGACTGATAATTGAATGTGTGGCATTTTATTTGAATGTGGGTTAGGATGGGATGGGAGATGGCCCCCATCAGTGCCTGTGGCCATGTCTTCAACAGAGTGCAACTTGCCAGGTTTGTGGGGACTCCTGAGGTTCAAGGGGCGGGGACGGTGATCAGGTGAGTGAAAAGTTTTCCTTAGTGCCAGGGGAGTCATAGGTACCCTTCAAGCTCCGGCCGACTGTCTTCATTTGCTCAGGTTCCCACAGAGGGAAGATGCTATTTGGCCACAATGAGGTAAAGGATGGGGAAAATAGGCCCATCAAATGTTAACAACTGTCCTGTTTTACTGTTTGGGAAATAGGAATTTTCAGGTCTTTTCCTCCATATTTATGTAAAACAGCAGCACAGAACTAATTGCTATGAAAGGGTGGAGATGATCATCATTCCATTTCATGCACAGAAGACTAACAGAGTCTTCCTTTAAACATTCCACGTCTAAGAAATTTGTAGGTAAAGTTAAGGCATTGACTGAAGTATAGAAGTATTTGTCAGCCTTCCCGCCTTTGAACAGGATGCAGATGATAAATAAAGTCAGCAGTTGGTTTTTATAACCTCTATATCTAATCTGCTTTGTTATTTCTTCCTTCAAATGTCTTTGGAAACTCCCTATCCCCAGCACCTAAAACTACATCTGAATAATTAGTTCTCAGTGTTTGTTAAGTGGCTTTCCCTTTTAAAATTTTGGTTCCCACTGCTGCAGTTCTGATCCAGTTCCCTTTCATTCCATGCCCAAATGATTGCTCCGGCATCCTAGACATTGCTTGGCTGCAGTTCCATCTTGCTTCTTACCACCCTCCTGTCTGTGACCAGGCCATTGTGCTTGACCACCGGGCTGCTCCTCTTATGGCCCCCATCAGCACTCTTAACCTGGCTTTGAAAGCTCACAGGGAACTTCCTACCCTCCTCCCAGTCTCCTACATGTGTTCTGCTAAGTCCTGCTTCTAATCCTGTTTGCGCCTTCTCTGTATCGGAAGGGCCTTCTCTTCCCAGCCTTCCTGAATCATAACCATCCGTACCCTGATAGCTTGGCCAGACAGTTTTAAGAAATGTTTGTTGGTTTAATGTGATATATGTGTTGGTTTTTCCCTGCTGACTGGATTGTAAGCTTCTGGAGGGTAGAGATATTGTCTTGTCATACTTATTTCATCAGCTAGCATACGATGGTCACATTGTGAGCAGTCAGCAAACACTTAAACTTACCACTTTGATAGTCGTTGGCCTAGAAAATAATCTGTAAGGAGCACTTTCCTACCTTTGCCCCATTTTCAATTCTTTTTTCTGTATGACTCGTCTGTTTCAGGCTGAATATTCAGGACATGGCTTGTATGGATTTGGCTACAAAAAGAAACCCCAGACATTATGTTTTTATTTTTTTTATTATTTTTTTCCCAAACAATATGTTTTTTAAAGATGAATGTCACAGAAATGCAAAGAACTCTTTTGCTCCTTGGAAGGATAAAGGGGTAGAGACAAGGAGTAGCTCTAGATGGGTGATGTAGTGGTATTAGGGGTGGCTGCAGGTGTGGTGTGGCGCTGAGAGGCCTTCCTTTGAGCCGGAGGTGCTCTGGAATGGCTGAGGGCAGGCACAGCCTGAGAGTGGGTTTCTTATCTCCTGTTCCTCCTACCTCCACCCTCAAGTCCATATATACCACAGTCTGCCACGTTGGAAATACTGCCTCCTCAAGTAGCACAAAGTCTGGGGAAGAAACTCTGGCAGTTGTTTTTGGATGTGCTGAGAATAGAATATGGGCTTCTGCTTTATCAGGAGCTCTACTGAGCTGTTGTGGGCCTGCTCAGGATTGATAAGGAGCTCCAGGAGCAGATAGTGCAGGTGTGACTCCATGTGCCCCTCCACCTAGGGGAGGGTCCTAGGGCTGAGAATACAGGAGGCAAAGTTGGGGTGAGAGGCTGGATCTGGAAACGAATGCCCTGGTGGTCACATCTGGGGCATGGGAGAGGACCTCTGCTAGGTGACCGTCTTCCTCAGGGGTAGACTCCTGCATGGCGAGTCGAGATGGCTGAGGGATTATTTCACCTACTCTGTCTCTAGTAGGACCCAAAAGGAGGGATGTTTATACTTTGGTCCTTTTGTTAGTTTGTTCGTCATTTATCTTTTTAGTTCCTCAAGCCCAAACTCTTTGGACTACCTTTTCTTATTCTCACACCTTGAGTATTACCTGATAGCAAGTCCTGTCAACTCCACTTTCCTGTTTTGACTGAGAATCGGACTACAACCTTTGCTGATTCTTCTTCAGGCCAGGCCACCACTGCCTAGCCCCAGGATTTTTGCAGTAACCTTCAAATGAGTATCCCTGTCTCCTGCTTTTTACCCCTGGGTGTGTGCGCTGAAAATCTAGGCTGCACTCTCATCATTCTTCTTTGCTCACACCCCTGCAGTGGTCCCCCCCCCCCATCCCTAGCACCTCTGCAGTGCTTCCTCCCCCCTCTGCACCCCTACAGTGTTTCCCCCACCTCTCACCCCGTACCTCTGCAGTAGTTCACCCCCCTCCCTGGCACCTCTGCAGTGTCACCCCAGGAAAAGCTGAAGCCCTCACTGTGGCCTGCAAGTTTCCATGCAGCCTGAATGTCCCTTTTATATCATGACCCCGGTGCTGCCTTCTTGCCACTGGGCTCCCCCACCCCCTAATCCATGACTTGCTCCTTTAGTTCTTTTCTCTGCTCTCACTTTCCTCACAGGCTTCCCAGACCACCCTGGTTAACAGTGCCATCTCCCCCCACCCCACCCCTAGCACTTCCTTGCCTCCTTCCATGCTTTGTTTTCCCCCCATAGTGCATATTTCCCTCTAGTACGTCAGGCTTTGCTTGCATGTTGTCTGTCACCCTGTGGAAGGAGAGCTCCACCAGGGTGGGAATTTTTGTTTCGTTCACTGTTGTATCTCCAGTGCCAGCGTGCAGGGAGGGAACATATTTGGTGGCTTCGTTTGGTTCTTCTGCATCCACTATGTACTAGGAATCATGTTTTGGGGCCCCCACCCACGTATGTATGTACACACACATACACAGGAGTAAGACATGAACTTTGCTCCCCTCCCCCATTGAACTCTCTGCCTAGTGAGGAGCAAATAGTGAAGTGACAACAGTGTAGTGAAAGTAATAGTGAAGGAGAGATAAATAAACTTCTGTGGGGCTAAGGAGGAAAGCAGCCAAGCTGGGGGAGGGAGCAGGCATGGGAGAGTGGCACAGACTGTCAACTCAGAAGGCGAGGATGGCTAAAACCTTTCTGTCCTCTGTGCACACCTGCTTTTCACCTTCCCCACAAGGCTCAGTGAGAATTTTCAGCTTCCCTCTGCTGACCTGTCAACAAATATTAAATGCTCTTTTGCACACACTTGTATACTTGTAGACACCGGAATACTGCTGGATCTTGAAAGCATGGTAGGTATCATGAGGTTTTTTATCTTCGTGCCAAATGAGTCCAATTCCTTCAACCTTCCCTTATAAGGTCTGTCTTCTATCCAGTTAATCTTTTTTTTTTTTTTTTTCTGTACCCTTTCCAATTTTTTTTCCTCTTTATTTATCTTTGTTTTTCTGTCCTAGAAGGATCACGTCTCTACCAGGGGGAATATTGTCTCCTCCTTAAGCTACCTAATATTTTACTAGCAAAAACCCCCTCCCCCCCTCCAAACAGTAGGCAGTCATTGTGAACCATTGCTGCCAGCTGCATGTAGCACTATACCTTTGTGTAAAACAGGCCCTAGGGCTGGGGCTACCACCATGTAAGCCCCCGTCTTATGGCCAGTTCTGATCCTGCTGGCTGCATCGTGGTGGTGGTGTCATCTATTTATAGATGGACAGTTCAGTTTGACCTATTGAGGATTATCTTTGGCTTTTGGGGTAGAGAAGCACATCTGTTTCAGCTTTAACAGGAGAAAATGATGGCATCACAGGCTGGCTAAGGGACATCTTTGGAAAGAGGATAGAGCCGAGCTGTAGCTCCACTTTCCCTTTCTTTCTTCTGTAACTGCCTCCAGCCATTTGTTACCATCATCAGTACTAGAGAGAGTATTCATTCAACTGAGTCTCTATTAGGCATTTACATTTGGGGGAGCATAATACAATTAACAGTATGGCCTGAGGAGTGAACCATAATAAGGGTGAGTTTTGGTGAATTAATGAACTAAATGTTTAGAAATTCACTGAGATTTGGATTGGTAGGGCTTTTCTATAGGAGATAATAGTAGAAGATAAGCTGGCCTAAAACTGATAGAAATTAATTGTAATGGGGTTTGCATTGTTTTAATTGGTGAGGAAAGTCTAGTTTTATATCATCTAGAGTTCACTGAAGAGATCAGATCATGGCACCTGACTAAATCAGCTTCTCCTGAGATTGCAGTTATGGATAATATGGGATATTTAGTTTGTTGGGGATGAATCTTTCTTCTTCTTAACTTCCCAGGAGACGTTCTGCTTTTATTAGTTGCAGGGCTTTATTTACTACTTATGAAACTGCAGCCAGAGCTGTTTTTTGTTTTTTTGTTTTTTTGGTTTTTTGGGTTTTTTGTAAGCAGGCACCAATTGATAAGCTGCCAGGTGGAGAGTCTGTACCATCTTATTTCCTACAGAGCTTCCTTTAGTAAGGAAAAGGCTTCTATTAAGGGCAGTGGTATCAGGATTAGCTTCAGGTGGGAATTGATAAATGGGGCTTAAACTTGAAGATGATTTTCTCCATTATGTAAAAGAAGCCTGGAGGTGGGAAGCCCACAGCCAGCAATGGCCAGTTCTATGGACATCAGGACTTTGGCTAGGATGATAGAAGTTCTGCTCTCCTGGTGCATGATTTCCACTGTTTAGGTTACCTCGTGGTCAAACATGACTGCTGGAGCTCCAACCATCATATTTCTGGTTGGGAAGGGAAGAAATGGAGAAAGAGAAGTTGCTCTCCCATATGAGACACCTTTAAGGAGTCTTTCTGGAAGGCTCACACACTTCTGCTTGTATCTCATTAGCCAACACTTAGAAAACGTGGTCATAGCTGGCTTTAAGGAAGGCTAGGAAATGTGATTTTTGTAACATTGCTACTAAAATTGGAGTTCTGTTATTTTTTAAAAGATTTTTTATTTATTCATTAGAGAGAAGGAGAGGGAGAGAGCGCCAGAGAGAGCACAGGCAGGAGGGAGGGTCAGCAGGAGAGGGACTCCATGCTGAGAAGGGAGCCCAGCGTGGGGCTCTATCTTGACCCGGGATCATGACTTGAGTCAAAGGCAGACCCTTAACCGGCCCAGGTGCCCCTGGAGTTCTATTATTAAGAAAGAAATCTTTGCTCTAGTTAGTTGTCTAATTTCTTTCTGCCCTGTGTGCCAAGGACATGTAGAGGAGCTGAACATATCAGTACATAGTGATCCTTTCTCCAGAGTCTATCCTTGCATCTCTCCTCTTAGCTAAGTAATAATGTCATTGCACGAGTCAGTTGGAAGCCCAGTGGGTGAGAGACTGTGAATATTTCTGTGGGTGACTGCTTGGTTAGTAGCAGTGGTCGCAGTACAAGCCTGGGCACCCTTGGGAGCTGGCTTTTCTTGCGTCTCTGGGTTCTTCCTGTCCTTGCTGAATCCTGTTTGGTTTAAAAGTTGTGATCTTGATGTGAAACCTTCTTTAGCTTCATTGTTTGGCTGACCATCAGAGGACCTCAGGGGATTGGGCGCTAGCTTGGTGAGCACACAGCACCTCTGAACGTGCGGATGAAGCCAACGAGTGATTATGAGGAAGTGGCGTGTACGTTTGTGTGTCCTCCCTGCAACTTCTCTTCTGCAGCTGCATCTCCTTAAGAGGTCAGGGATTACAGAGGACATACTCTCAAGGGCCCTTCCTGCTCACTTTCTCCCTTTGTATACACATAGTCACAAATGCTGTTTAATGATTCTAGGATTTTTGTGTGTGGCTAGAAATCTGAAATTCCGAAATTCTCAGGAAACCTGGATCCTATATTCAGCTCATTGAGTGAGTTGAGATCTCTTGGATATTTTCCAGTTCAAATCTTCAGCAGTTTTTGGGCTTGAGATCTATTTCCACCTCCTACCCTGGCTGGAAATTGTCCGGAAATTGTCACTGATGCATTGAGATACATACCAAATGGAGTTGTCAAGGAAAATGTGGGATTCATCTTAGAAAATGTTGCTCCCAGCAGCAGCTTGAGAAAGTGTTAATTTGTAAGAATTAAACGGGTATATTATGGGATGATAGTAGGTGGGACTAACTTTGAGTGTAGGAGACGTGTCTTGACTCTTAGACCTTAACTGGTTTTCAGCTGGCAGCCTTTTTAGGTGCTGTTTCTCCTGCCACACACACAGCTTGTTTCAGTGCTGGATCTGCCTTGGGTGAGCAAGTCACTGTTAATTCCTCTGATACTTGCTGATATTTACGTCCCATTTTGGGCAGGACAGACAGAAGTCTGTCTGTAGAGAGGTGGATGAATGGGTATGGATTTCACAGGAACAAAGGGTCAGGGGGCAGACGCACGTATGGCTTAGGTTAGGGTTGGGATGGAAAGGACTGCCACCCCAGTCTGATCCTTGGATTTTTTTATGGTGCCTGCCTCTCTTTTCTGTCTCAGAATGGGGATTTTGAGGAATGGGACAGGGAGAGAAGATGATGATAGCTAATAGCCACCATTGATTGAGCACTTACTGTATGCTAGTCATTCTAAGTAGCTAAAGGCATTGTCATTAAATCCTTAGCAAGAATCCTATGATGTAATTGAGTTTGAGAGAGCTTGAGTGACTTGATTAGTCACATAGCTAATAAGTAGCAGGACCGGGATTTCAGTCTCATTCTGTTTGATTCAAAGCCTGTGCCCTTAGCCATATCAGATATCTGCTTCTCCCTCTTTCTTTCATTCATTTAACAAGTATTTGAGTACTCATTCTGTTCACTGTTCTAGGTGCTAGAGAGAATAGCAGTGACCTAAACAGGTAACAGTCCTTGCTCTGGTGGAGCTTCTGTAACAGCAGGGGGTAGTTTCTCACCATTTTTCTTTCTTTCTTTTTTTTTTTTTTTTAAAGATTTTATTTATTTATTCATGAGAGACACATAGAGAGGTGAAACACAGGCAGAGGGAGAAGCAGGCTCCATGCAGGGGGCTCAATGTGGGAATAGATCCCAGGACTCCAGGATCACGCCCTGGCCGAAGGCAGGCGCTAAACCGCTGAGCCACCCAGGGATCCCCTCTCACCTTCTTTCACAAGCAGTTTCCTGTGTTCTGTCTTTCCATCCCCATAGTCTCTATAAATAACACATCCCCTCCCCACCTCAGGGTGTTCCTTAAATGACTCTTCTTTTTCTCAAATACTAGAACAAGGGGTTTCCTGTTCTAGATACTGGGATATTGATTCCCATTCCCACCTCCACCTATTATCAAAGCCTATCATTGGGGCAGTAAGATTATAGCTCTTATGGGAGGCCTGGGACTGCTCAAGAGTTTACCCATACCTGGGATCTGGCCTTGCCTGTCCAATCATTTCCTTTCTTTCCCAGGGAAGGGTACTCCTAACATACATGGATAGAGTTCTTTGGCTTCCCTCGCCCCACCCCCAGAAGTTGTTTTTGAGGTGGCGAAGAGTAAAAGTCAAGAAATCAGTGATCATGTCAGATCTTGCTATGAGCTGCCCTTCGGGTTGGTCTCAGAGAGGTTCTTGTGTTCAATTTATTTTAGCTGGTCGGTTTCATCTCCCCTCTCCCCCCACCCCCCACATCTGCTTCAGGCCTTATGGATATAAGAGAAGGCTAGCTGAATATTTTTTGTCTACCTTAAGATCAGATTCAGGTACCTGGAGATAGATGACTTCCTATTGATTCAGAGGAAGGAGGAGGGAATATGTCAGAAGATTAATTTACACCAAGAAGAATGCAGTTAGGGTCTTGGAATAAGTATATTCATCTTGTGTTCATGAGATCTGTTAAGTGAATAATTTCAAATTTGATGTTGCCGTCAATTTTCTGATGGTAGGCATATGCAGCAGTGAAACTCCCAAATTCCTCTGCGGACCGTCCATTTGGATCCAGCTGGGTAGAAAATGGGCCCTGGGAGACATCTTAGGGCCTGAGCTGGGATTGCCCTGGCTACAGTCTGCTAAGAAGACCTTGAAGAAAGTCAGTTGTCTCTTTTTTCCTGTCTCTAGAAGTTACAAATGAATTCTGGTGTATCCCCTCAGACAAAAAGCTTCCTAGAAATTAAAAGAATGCTCTATCCTTTCCCTGGTCTCTCTAAAATCATTAAGATCTGACTGAGATCAAGTCTCAAAATTGGTATCTGAAGACTGGGGCATAGGCTGTAGCAGGTGGGGGCTTTGGGACACTCATACCCGAAGCAAGTCTGGGGACTGTAGTGGCCACAATGGCCATTCCACAGTAAAGCCACAAGAGACCCCTAGAAATAGGAGCACATTGATGTTGCTGTCCTCAGTGCACTGAATATCATCCAAGTGGGCGAGTTGGAATGTAAATCCAGGAAGAGAGAGTAGGTTGTGGCTAGCTGGCTCATCATGCACAGGTAGTTTGGCAATGGGACAAGGCCAAACACAGGATACTAAAGCCATGGTTTTTATCGTAGCAGTGCCAGGCATCAGCTATTTGGTCATAAACATGAGCTCTCTCCATACAGTCTATAAATCATTTGGATAATAATATTTTATGTTTTATAGTTCTACTAGGAACACTCTTTTGTAATGAAATAATTCTGAATTGAAAGAAAAAAAAATTATTGATGTTAGGAATGGAAGCCTGAATCCCCACCATCATCGTCATCATCACATTGTCATCTCCAGCCTTCAGTGAGTATTAATTACTAGTGTCAGGTACTTTAAGAGGCACTTCACATATTGTAGCCTTCCCCTAAGGTAGGTGTTGCCTCTTTTTTGGGGGGGGGGAGGGCAGAGGTTAAGAAACTCCTCCAACGTCACATGGAAAGGGAAAGGACAGAGTTGGATTTGAAGTTAGGTCTCTTGGGCCCCACAGCTCCATGTTCTGTATAGGATTTTACACACAGATACGTCCTGTAAGGTCAGGTGCTCTATCTGGATCATGTTCCACAACCCTCTTGAGGACATGCTAGCTTGGATGTGGACTTCTTTCCATAGTTCCCTTACCTTTATAACAATCATAGAAGTTCAGATTTTTTTTGCAGTGTGATTGGTTGTTGAGTCATTCCATTATATTTGATTTCTCCCTCATCCTGTTCCCACTCTTCATTCCCCCAAAACGCACCCAAGTTGGCTTAGTTCTGCCTCCTCATCTCCAAAATTGTAGCACATTTTAAAAGTCTGGGAGAGTGGAGTGGGATAGGATATTTGAAGAGGTGGCATGCTGCCTTTGTGCATCAGAGCTGGTCCTTTACTCCAGAGATTTATAATCTGTGTTCTGGGGTTTCCTTGGTGGTGCCACAGGAAATGAAAATACAAGATTGTTGAGAGTCCGGAAAGAGTTGAGTGGGGTATTGGGGTGGCTGGGGGCCACATACCCCATTTCAGTCAGAGAGCCTTTAACCTGTTCTGGATAGGTGTCAGAAACTGGCCACTAACAAAAGCTTTAACCACCTAGCTAGTACAGTCCTGTCTTTTTACAGAAAAGAATCTGAATCCTGGCCTAAACAAGTGTTGTATCCAAGGTTGTATGATCTAATGAGCCACTGAGTCAGTGCTAGAATCTTACTGCCATCCTTCCGATCAATTCCACTTCAGGTTTTCATATGTCAGATAATGCAAATTGAGTTCTAAGTGATTTGACTTCTGTAGGGCTCCTTTAGAAAATGTTAAAATATTGATTCTCTGCAAGTGAATTATTAGATTGCTCTCTTATTATCCCATAATAGAGAGATGTTTGACTTCATGGCAACCTTTAGCGGTCATTTGGTTCCTCAAAAGTCATGTGTAGTTGATGCTTCAACAGTGATTGGGGTCAGGATTGGGGTCCCAACTCCCTGCACAGTAGAAAATCTGCATAAAAATTTCCATTTTGTGAGTGTGAAGATGGATTTAGAGAGGTAACCTAGCTTAGTAAATGACAGAACCCTGGTTCAAGTCCCTGTTTCTAATTCTGAATACTGTGCTCCCCTGCGGTGCTGCCTCTTCACAAGCATAGTGTGCACACTGTATGACCTTTCCTTGCATCTAGGCATTTCTTTCTGTTTGCTGAGGAACTCATTGGGAAAAGGCAGTGCCACTTTGTCTGCAACAGCAGAGGAAATGACCCAGCCAGGAAGTTGGGCCACATTGCCAGATGGCACAGTTGGAGAGGCCACTATTCTGGCCCTTCTCTTGGGAGATCTGTGTTAGGATGCCAACATAGGGTGGGGCTGACAGTGGGATTTCCTTTCCTGTTCATTATGGGATAGTGAGTATTTAAAAATGTTTCATGAAACATTCATTGGCTAGTGGCTGGGTGTGTGCCAGAGTTCATGGCTCTGAACTTCTGAGCATCACCAAGTAGCTGAGTAGTTGGGGCTGCCTTCTGTAAGATATTTATCTTGGTGTTACCCTTTATTAGATCAACAAACAAGGGGCGAATGGGTGGCTCAGTCAGTTAAGCATCTGCCTTCGGCTCAGGTTATAATCCCAGGGTCCTGGGATGGAGCTCCACATCGGAGTGGAGTGGATTCAGTGGGGTGTCTGCTTCTCCCTCTCCCTCTGCCTGCAGTTCTCTCTCTCTCTCTAAAGTAAATAAATACAATATTTTTTTTAAAAGATTAAAAAACTAAAGTTATTCCCCACCTTGATCTTATTCTCAGGCCAGTTTCGGATTCACTTCTTTACCTTTTCTAGAGCAACCTAGCCCAGGTAGACCTTTGAAGTACTTTAGCTCCCTGTTGGTCAGCAGTGTGGGCATTACCCAGGAGCCTGTTAGAAATGCAGCATCTCGGGCCGCTACTAAGACCTACTAAATTTGAATCTGCATTGTCACAGAATTCCCAGGGGATTTGTGTGTGCATAGAGAAGCATTTGCTTATAGTTCTCATATTGTATTTATTTATCATCTTTTATTATCAGTTAACTGTTTCAGTATTTCTTCCTCCCCTTTACAAACTTATTTATTATCTCTTTGCAGTACTTAATGCAAACTGGGCACAGAATAGTCACTAATCAATATCTTTAGATTGACTGGCAGTCATCATTTATTTAAAAATTTGTCAGAGAATGTAAGGATCATATGAGAGATTTGACATGCATACCCATAAAAATTTACTACTAAAGAAGAAAAAAAAGGGAGAGAGGGCACAAATTTGAATCCACCAAATGAAGCATCATTTATGGAAGGGGCATAATGGGCACTGGAATCAGACAACTTTCAGCAGTGAATTCTCCCAACTTTATCACTTGCTATCTGTGTGTGACCTGGGGGAGTAAGTGATTTCATTGGATTCTTGTTAATTTTTGAGATATCTTCTGTTTTATCATAGGGATAAAATAGAGATGACTTTCTTAAGAGTTATGTCATATCTACCCTCCCTTGTATGGTTTCATGATTTCCAGGATGGGCCATGAGCTCCTGAGAAATAAGGCCCTGTCTGTGTATTTGCTTTCCCCAAGAACACTCCTCCCAAGGAGGTGTGCCTGGTATTAAATGCTATTCAGCGGATGTGTGAGGACATGGGAGGAGCAAGAGCTTGACAAAGAGAGCACACTGCTGTCTTGGAGCACTGTGCCCATTCCATGTCCCCCTCTCCCACCTGGTAGTCATGCTTTTATGGACATATGCACAAAGCAGACTGCTGGCCTAAGTAACTGTCTTGGGAGCTCTCAAAAATAGAAAGTCAACAAGATTGTGGCAACACAGTGGGAACGTCTTCCCCCTAAAGCTCTTTATACTTCTGCCCAGGGAAGGGGAGTATGGGCTTGTCAGATTGCAAACTAATTTGTCATTCAGTGACCAGCAGCAGGAGCATCTGGTAGATCAGCCTGAGACCTGTCCAGCTATTGTGCATTTACTTTGTTGGAGCAGAGGCTTGAAGACCTTGGAGACCTTAGAGCTGATGCCCGAGATCCATGCTGCCAGGTTATGTTTCACTGTTTGCTGTTGAACCCATGATGTCTACCTGGAGCAGGGCATGATAATATATGTAGATGAACTCACAAATAGGCTTCTGGCCTTTGAAGATGAAAACTGTTATGTTTCCCAGCCAGACTGTCATTTCGTCTCCTCTTGATTCACAGTAAAATAGAGGGAATGCTTGGTTGTCAGCATTGGATGTCTGACCTTGTTACAAGTCATGGTGAAAAACTTCTAGCTTCCAAAGGGGTTGAGTCTGTTTCCTAATACTTGTAATTTTGCACTGACAAGTCAGTGAACATTGACTTTTCTGTTCACATTGGTGATTCTGTGACAGCTGCGTGTATATAATACGGCAACGTGTGAAAGGAGGGCCGTATCTTGGAGTTAGCATGAGGCAGGTATCTGAGTGTTTTCCTGTTTCCTTAAAGGGCTCTTTCCTCTGACTTAGTTCCTTTGTTAAGGGTGAAGGCTGGCTGATTGGAGTTGTTGTTAGGTTGGTGGGCAGGGCAGCCTTGGTCTCCTCAGGTTGAGTAGCTGCGTTGGCCGGTTCAGCCTTGCCTACAGGGGTGCAGGTTGCAAAATTAATGTGTGCAAGAGCCATGGTCTGGCTTGAGAGAACAAAGAGGAGAACATATGCCAATCCAGCCAAATGGCACAGCAAGCTTTGTTTGGATCTTAGGTGGACAACAAACAGTTTATGTAGTCTTTCTCTTCTGAAGTCATACTTCGACTTTCTTTGTGATTTAAAAAATTCCTCCCCTCCCACTCTTACTCCAGGCTCCTCAGCCCATATTCTTTGAAGTCCGAAGTGTGGAGAGGCGAAATCAAGGCTCCCACTGCCTCACCCTTCCCGCCTGGTGTCAGGATCCTGTGCTCCAGCCAGAGCAGCTTGCTGGAGAGCAGCGGGAGGGGCATCCCCAGGGAAGAAGGCAGGAAGGACCAGAGGCTAAAAATAAGCAGCTTGGAAGAACCTGCTTACTGTTCTTTCAGGTCAGATGTGGTCCTCCCATGATAACGGAGGTTGGAGTATAGTGATGGTTTTGGAACAAAGAAGAGGAAAGAAATCACCTCTCATTGAAAGAAAGAAAGATCACCACAAAATACAGGCTTTCACTATATGTTCCAGATAAGAGGGACTTTTCCAAATAGCCTGATAGTCTTAGCTGTGTGTTCCCATGTAGTTCTGGGGAAATACATGCATCTAGCACTAAAATGGTTCAGTGTGTCGGGTCCTGAGACATTCTGGGACTGTGGGTAGGTGTTCTCACAGAGGTTTTTCCCAAGAGATCTTTTGTACATATAAAGAAAAATGTGTCCCATTTACAAGGCAACTCTTCTTATGCTAAATGGAAGAAAATCCCCTGGGTCATGTTTGTACAGTGAATGCACAGCACGGGTCATTGTTTTACAGAGGAGGCGTACCAGTCACAGAGCAGAGGGTCAAAAAGCAAGCTGTGCCAGCTCTTCTCATCCTTCCCTTTTCAGTCCTTTTAGAAACTGGTGGTCTCCTGCCCCCCAAACCACAGAAAATGAAATCTTCCCTGACTTCCCTCCCACACTATCTAGCAGACTCAAAAGGAGCTGATTACAGCCAGTGAGAGTCCCTTCTACTTGCCCTGGGGTAGCAAAAGGGGGATCCAAGGAAAACAACAGAAAGTCCTTGCGATGCTACCTGCTTTAGGTCATTTATACCTGCTGGCCCCATCTTCCTCCCAATATTCAGTATGCTGTTTTTTTTTTAATTTTTATTTATTTATGATAGTCACAGAGAGAGAGAGAGACACGCAGAGACACAGGCAGAGGGAGAAGCAGGCTCCATGCACCGGGAGCCCGATGTGGGATTCGATCCCGGGTCTCCAGGATCGCGCCCTGGGCCAAAGGCAGGCGCCAAACCGCTGCGCCACCCAGGGATCCCTCAGTATGCTGTTTTAATGAGGGAGAATTTTCTGTCCTGATTTTCAGACCAGATTTCTGACTACTTAATAAGGTTATGGCTTGTGTCTGCCTTTTCATGTAACCTGAGAAAGGAGCTGTACTGTTCAGCAAACTGCCCCGAGCCCTGATCCTGCCCTGACATGGCTTGTGGCTGGACCTTCCACTGTACTGGGCAATAGTGAAGTCCTTGTGTCATGCTTGGGCCTATGACTCATTTCATTCCTTTTATCTTTGTGTATTAACTAAATATAGCCTCTTCTTTCTCTCAACCTTTCTCTGATCTCTGGGCAGAAGAGAAGCTTTGTCTGTGGTCTTTGATGTAGGGGGCTGGATTCGAAAGGCATTCTTAGGTGAGTGTGAGAGCATATGGTAGAATTGGGGCACACTGGTGCTGCCATCAGGCTTGCGAGGGGGCGGACCCACTGCTCTCACAGAACTCTTCTCCCTGGGCACTGGGATCCACGAGCACTTGATGTCCACGTCACAAGGAGTAGCTTCTCTGCTAGAAGAAAGCAGTTCCTCAGGTGAATCTTGCTGTTGTTTTACTTGGGGGGAAACATGGGAATGTAAACGATGGAGAATCTTCTTAGTTGGCTTTCTTCTGTTAACAGGTGACTGTCCTGCTCACACAACCCGTTGGTTGGTGGGTGGGGATGCTCTCGGGGATTGCAGCAGATGTTGGTGCTGTACGCTTTGGGGGTGAGCTAGCCAAGGACCTTCCTTTCTCACTGGGCCAGGGTGAACCTAGTATGAGCCCAGAGCCCAAGGTGTCCTGAGAATTCAGACTGTCATGTATATTAGTGGCCAAGGGAAAGGGAACACTGGCTGTTGGATGGTTTTTAAGACTTAGGGTGCCAGCTGGCAGTATCCACACAGGTTGAGCTTAACTAGGGAAGGAAATACGGAGACAGAGGAACCAGAGAAACAACTCTTAGGAGAAGGTAAAGACAGAAATGGCAATGGGAGAGAGGAGCTGAAACCTCTCTTCTGGAAGCTGGGTTGAATCACAGTTGATAGCAGTCTATTAAAGGCTCGATTCAGTCTAGCCTATCCTAATATTAGATTATATTGATTGGCTTATCTAGTCATACTGTTTAAAGAAACCAGAATTCCACTGCTCGTGTGTGAGACATTTATATTTAATGGCATTGGAGAGTATACTTACCACTCACAGTAAGTTTGAAGAGCTCAGAGGGATGCAGTGGTTTCCCAGAAACTGCTCCTCCTCCTGCCAGCGTGGCATGCCCCATTTGCAGAGGACCCAGCAGCCTACACTTCTCTTAACACATTCAGTTCCTCCCTGTTTTCACTTAAAAATGCAATTTCTACTGTGTGCTTTCTCATCTAGCCACCTGTGAATGTAGAGCCCATCTCTTGCAACCGAGGCTCTTTGGCCTTTAAGCAGAGTCGAGTGCCAGTTCTCCCTGCTGCCTGGCTGTGCCCAGTAGTCTCAGCCCGTAGAATCCCAGGAGAGCTGGCATACACGTTGCTGGGCAGACTCTGCATGGAATGTTGCCCTCATGCCATTAGCAAAGCGGAGGCTGGGTTGGCCCTGCTCTCCCTGCCTCCGACTTTATTGTTCAGGACTTGATGTCATAATATGCTTGAACAGGCAGAGAGACCACATTAGCCTGGCTCTGCAGTTGTAAACAATATTTGCTCTGTGAGTTTTCTCCTTCGCCCTCTACTCTCCTGGAGCCCTGTGCCCTCTGCTACCACCACCACCCCCTCTCTTCTTGCATATTCCAACCTTGGCTAAACGACTCCATTCATAAGATGGTCAGTGTTTTCTGGGAGGAGAATGGACTGAAAATAACCAAGTCCCAAGAACCTCCAATTGTCATGCACCAGTAAGAACTGCTTAGTTTCTAGGTACAGATTTTAACTACTGTCTAGAGAAGCAATATACTTTCCTTGTATTTCTTACACACTTCACTGCTTTGAAATCCTATTTGAAAACACATACACACACACACACACACACACCCCACGCTCGGGTAACAAAAAACAACTTTCCTAAAAGTCTGACTGTTTCCTTGGTGGGGAGCACTGGGAAGATTCCATCCAGTGCCCCACAGAACAAAGGCTTTTGTATCAGTCTTGGCAGGAGTGGAAGTTGGAGACGGACTGGAGCACAGGTATAGGGGCCGGCTTGGTCTTTGCTTGCACCTAGGGAATTTGTGAATTTCTATATTTTTTGCATGGACAGGTTTTTCTCCCTCTGCTTCTCACTTTAACATAAAAACAGGGTATCAAGAAAACCCTACCTCACACCTGCACTGTCTTTTACAGTTTGACACTTGGCGTGGTTGGTGTCATAGACAAACCTGCTCTACCTTCTCTGTATTGATTGGTGGCTGATGATGTCATGCATAAAACTCAAACCAATTGTTTTCTCTGTGTGACAGGCCTGAAAACAGCAGATGGCAGAGCTCTTGCTCTTCTGTCTTCCTCCAGTTCAGGCTCTCAAACAAGATGGGAAAAGGTGGGAGCAGAGTCATGCAGCAGATCACATTGATTTATTCATAAACCTCAGTCTCAGGCACCTGGAATATGGAGCTTCCTGTATACGGAAAGAATCTTTGTTCTTTGCTGAGAGCACATAGTACTTTTGCTGGAAGGGATTTTGATCTTTCTGCTTTAATCTCTGTTAAGAGAAGGATAGAGGCATTTTCAAGGAAACTATACTGGCCAAGATAGGGTAGGAATAGGAGTTAATTTCAGGAAAATACATAATAATTGAAAAAATTTCACTTGATTCATCACAGAATTTGGCAACTCTTGCTGCCAGCATGCTTCTGTCATGGAAGTAAACTTTAGCTATATAATTACAGCTCTAGTATATGAATTAGGGAATGGTACAACCTCAGAGTGTTACATCTGATCTAAAGAGCCCAAGGAAGAGAAGTTACATGTGCGTTTAGTCTTGAGTGGACTTGATGAGACTTGCTTTCACCTTGGACCTTACTTGGGCCTACTGTGGTACTGGCAGAGCAGAAGGGCCTGGCCTGAATCTGGGGTAGTATTCATCAGGCTTGAACCCTCAGGACTGCTGAGGTTGACATCATGAGTTGGGCTCACCTTATCCTGCCCAGCGGAATTACTGGAATTACTAGACACTTGTCATCTATGGCTGTTCAAAATATCCAGAAGCCTAGCAGAGAGGCCAGGCTCCTTCAGTGGGTTTTGCAGCAGATAGCACCAATGAGTGAAGCGTCTGAACAAAGCTCTTTCTTCCATCAGGTATCTACTGATGACTGTCTTTAGACTTGGTAAAGTCTCTGAGCATCCGAAAGCTTTTCCCCTTAGAATTTTACATGATCATGTCCAGAGGCCCAGCAACTTACCTCAGGACATATTTTTTTCAACGCACTTTTCTTTTTTCAGAGTCGTGGTCATACCTGAATTACCACTAACCTTAATGACCATTTCCAAAAAGATTGACTGGAAAAATCACACTACTCTGGTAAGTAGAGGAGGTGAAGCATGTCTGACATGAGGCATCAATGGCAAGACGGAAGACTGGATAGTCGTGTCTCCAAACCCACAGAGCTGTCCTTGGTGGGGTCATTTTATATTTACTCTCGTTGAAGCACCCAGGACTTAGATTTGTTGATTTGGAAACTAAAGTTGGCTTGGCAACCACAGTCACTCATGTACAGTCTCCTTCACCCGCTTGGGTTGTGCTTAATTCTGTGCTTTCCTGCAAACATACAATCACTGTGCTATCTTTAGATATGTTGTGGTGTCACTTCACCCCAGGAGAGACAGAACATCACAGCTGGTTTACATTTTCCTGAACAAAACATACACATGAAGAGATTAGGCACACCATTTCCTTGAGCTGTGTGGAATATTACCCAATTCTTTTGCTGGGAAACTCTCCTTTTTTGTTAATGTTATTTTAAGGTTGGGGATAGTAGAGATTTTTCAAATTCATGGTTGACGTGTAGAGGGGAGAAGGTCCATCCGAAGGTAGACAAAGCCTCTGATTATTCAGTCAGATGTGTGTTGTATCCCTCGGTTTGCCTTCTGTTTCCCTTCTTCTCAACTCTGGTGGCACAGTAGAATCATGGTGCGAGGAGAGTGACATACGCCTACTCCATGCCACCACAGAGATTCTGATTGGCTTGATCCAGGGTCAGGCCTGAACATTGGTAAATTTTGCCAAGTTCCTGGATGATTCTAATGAACAAGTAGTTACTCTCGAGAGAAGTATAGTAAAATGTAATATATATTTTTTTCTCCCTCTTGTAGTGCACACAGGCCAAAACTGGTACATATGAAGTACATGGTAATTTCTTTCGCATCATAGAATGATTAATCATTTTTTTTTTAATTTTTACTTATTCATGATAGTCACAGAGAGAGAGAGAGAGAGAGAGGCAGAGACACAGGCAGAGGGAGAAGCAGGCTCCATGCACCGGGAGCCCGATGTGAGATTCGATCCCCGGTCTCCAGGATCGCGCCCTGGGCCAAAGGCAGGCGCCAAACCGCTGCGCCACCCAGGGATCCCCTAGAATGATTAATCATAAAATAGTTTTAGTAGTTGAGAATTGCCTACATTTTCTAAACAGTGACACCTGTTGCTCTGGTGTGGCATTTGAAGCTCACCATATTTCATTTTTCCCTCTTTTAATTTCCATCTTTGCAGGGGAGCCCCTTGTCTTCTGGGAAGAACCCAGTTGTAGGTCTACTGAAGGCCTCTCTCTGAGCCCCAGATACTTTCCTCCGGAAAAACTTAAAATGGGGAAGTGCTTGAAGTGCTCAAGACTGGCCTACTGTTATGACTATCCACTGATTGGAAGGCTTCATCTCCACTCCTAAGGATGACTCAGTTTTTAGCTTGGCTAACAGTAGACATTAATGTTTTTGTTCACTTCTCTAGGCCAGAGGAAAATGGTGTGGTAAAGCTCTTTGCTTCATTCTTCCCCACAATAACCCAAACAAAGACTCGTTATAGGCCTAAGAGAACACGATTTATGGGGTACAATCAGTGTTGAGTGCGAGTACCTGCTGTGCCTGTGTGATAAAGTGGGGGGAAGAAGTGCTCTACCTGGTTCATTTGCCTGGTGACCTCTGGGCACAGCTGGGTGTCCTGTACATTTTTAGTGGGAGGGAGCAGATTGGCCCATCATTCTATCAGAATTCTGACCTGATTGTAGGAGTTTACGTGGCTTTTGGCTTGTTTTGTGTAATTTATTACACTGTGATTTAATAGCTCTCTGAACATTTGACACTAACCTGTCAGAGGCAGAATTTACAGCTTTTTCTCTGAGAAGAAATTAGTCCATAGTTTGAGAAAATGTTCTTTAACTCCTCGAGTATTCACTACCTAATTTCCACACCCTTCTCTGCCTAGCTTCCCTCTCTGAGCCCCTCTGGAGTTGCCATTGCTTTTGTATTTGTACAGCCTTGGGTTTATACTGCCTTTGCCTCTCTTTTGTGATGAAGGTTTTTTTTTTTTTCTTAATTTTATGTTATATTCTTCTGTATATTCCACCACTGAACTTAACGATTCATGGAACCAGTCCTTTGATCTTTGGGTTTGATTTGGTTTTTCTGATGCTGTGTTGTATGGGTTCACAACCTTTATCAGGATCAGTTCTCTTCTTTGTAGGTTGACTCACAAATACTTTTCTCCTATACGAAATCTTGTTTTTGAAGTTGTGCTCAACTGGTCCAGAAAGAACAGATAGTAAAATGGCAGCTAATGAGGGGCATCTGGGTGGCTCAGTTAAATGTCCAACTCTTGATTTTGGCTCAGGTCCACACTGGGTGTGGAGCCTGGTTAAGATTCTCTCTCTCAGGGGCACCTGGGTGGCCCAGTGGTTGAGCGTCTGTCTTTGGCTCAGGTCTTGATCCCGGGGTCCTGGGATCATATGTCTTTGCCTCTCTGTATTTCTCATGAATAAATTTAAAAATCTTAAAAAAAAATTCTCTCTCTTCCTCTGCCCCTTCCCCCTCAAAATGGCAGCTAATGACACACTGAAAAAAATCAGACCTTGGTCCTTAAAAGTCCAGGTATCCTATAAGATGGTGGACAGGTGAAGTCTGGAGGAGACCATAGGAATCAGTGGACTCCAGCATATTGCCTCTTAATAAGTACCTACTTGGAAAGGCTGCAGAGGATATGCCTTAGGAGAGAGTTCAACTGAAGCAAGAAAAGGGAGAAAGCTCTGGTAAATGAGGCTGAATATATAGGGGAGTTGGCTGGGTATGGAAGCAAGAAAAGGGAGAAAGCTCTGGTAAATGAGGCTGAATATATAGGGGAGTTGGCTGGGTATGGAGGAATGGTTATAGAATGCACAGTGGTCAGATTTGAGGTTTGAAAGTAAGAGAAGGAACAAGGAAGTTCAGAGCATTATGGGAAGAAAAGTATGATAGCATAAGAAACTTAAGAGTCTTCCACATTTGGTGTCGACTGTTGGAAATAAGGTGTTTGGTAAATTTTGCATCAGCTTCCATTGAAAAAGAGCACTAACTCTACCAGTAATCTTAATGACTTTTTACTCCTTACGGTTTCACTTTTATTCAAATTCAACCATAGCAAGTTGAGCGATCATCAGTATTAGCAATCCCTTATTGAATAGGTGTATATAAGATTCAAAAATTTAAAAAAAAAGATTCAAAATTTTTGTTATTAGAAAAATCTTAAGGTGATTAATTTTAGATTATCTTTGGTTAGTCATTAAATGACATTTTAATTCTCATCAAATAAATTATGTAGATCAGCTTAACTAGAGCAAGTCAGTCACCTCAGTCCCAACATTTTAAAATATTATATGCTTTTATTGAAGTATAGTTGACATACAATGTTATATTAGTTTCAGATATTAACAACATAGTGCTTCAGCAATTCTGTACATTGCTCAGTGCTCACCACAATAAGTGTAGTCACCATCTGTCACCATACGTTAGGATATAAATGATGATATTCCTTATGCTATGCTTTTCATCTCCATGACTTACTTATTTTATTTTTTAAAACTTCTTAGCTCATTTTATTGCCTGTTGTCAGCAAATAGTATATTAACCTATTAGTCTTTTTTTTTTTTTAAGATTTTATTTATTTATTCATGAGAGACACAGAGAGGCAGAGACACAGGGAGAGGGAGAAGCAGGCTCCATGAAGGGAGCCAGATGTGGGACTCCATTCCAGGACCCCGGGATCATGACCTGAGCAGATACTCAATCTCTGAGCCACCCAGGCATCCCTAAGATATTAGTCTTTTAAGAGAATACAAAGGGATCCTAATTATTTGCTTTGGGGGCCTAGTCTGGCATGCTGTCCAGGAAAAGGCAGTTTATAACATCTTAGCCCAAATTAATATTGGCATTTGGATGCAAAACATCATGTTAATAAAGGTGATTAACTTCTCAATCACCTTTGGATACCTCTCATATGTGATATTTGGGAACTTTTTGGATATGCTGGCTGAGAGCAGAAAGAATTCCAGTGTTCCCTGGAAAAATATCATCTCAACATCACCTCTTAACATATTTACAGTGTTTTGGAAGACAGTGCAGAAAACTTCCATATCATGTATTGTCAAATTCTTTATAAAATTCATTTGTCCCAGGCTTTTTTTGTTAAATGACGATTTGAGGATATTCAGTTAGTTCCTTGAGCCCAGAAGTCAACTTATAGATTTAAACATCTTTTGAAATACCATTAACTATTTTATTTTTCCTGAAAGACAATGTTGATAATTGACAAATTCAGTGATTGAAATAAGTTACTTAGGTTATGGCTTACTTGTTTTATAACTGGAAATTTGTATCTCTTAATCCCCTTCACCTGTTTTGCCTGTCATCCCAGCCCCCTTCTTCAGCACAATACCACTTTCTTCTCTGTATTCAAGATTCTGTTTGTTCATTTATTTTGTTTTTTATATTCACATATAACTGAAATTATATTTGTCTTTCTCTGACTTATTTCATTTAGCATAATACCTTCTAGATCCATTCATGTTGTCACAAATGGCAAGATTTCATTCTTTTTTATGACTGAGTAATATGTATACTTTTATAACTTGTGATTAAATTAATATTACCTGTTTCCTTTGCCTTGAAAATGCAGCACATGTGTATACCTTTATTTGAAAAGGTAGAAAATCTTTAAAGGATTTCGCAAATAATACATTTATAATTTGATTATTTCATTTTGCTAATAAAGGAAGAAAAATTGGCTCTATGTTTTGTTGGGGGGGTTGGGGGGGTACCCTTAGACCTTGGCATTTCTTTGACCAGGCTTTTTGTCCTTAGCCTCAGAATTAGAAAAGCTAGGGCCATCTGCAATGATCTTGTAGGCATGTTCTGACCTAGGAGGGAACAGGATTGCTGGTTCTGATGACATGACTTTCTAGGGCTACTTGAAGGAGTATTAGTACCTTCAGTGAATATAATAACATGTTCCTATATCTACTTAAAGTGTGTACAGTTGGGTTGGTGGTTCCAGATGTTTTAGGAGTGGGTGTCCGATGTTTCCATGGTGCCTTGAGTGAGGTAACTTTCTGGTAGTAGACAAGGCAGTAGTGGATGGGACTATTTGTCTTAGAAGAGGGCAGTTGCTTTAGTAGAGAGATAAGAAGCCTAGTTTCCCAAGTCTCTATCCAGCCAGGAAGGGCTTTGTATTTCTAATTACAGAAAGAAGTATTTGACTCCTTTGAAGTGATTGTCTGATGCCACCTTTCAGAATTGCAGAGACAGATAGATCTGTCCTTCACAAGAGACACGTTGTTGAGTCCGAGCCTTTTCAATTGGCTGAATTCACTGCCAGGACCGAATTCACTGTGTGACTGTGGAACAGATCAGCACTCATGGGCTTCATGCCCTGCCTCATGGTATTTGTTTTCCTTGAGGTATATAGCAGGGATGCATGGCCATCACTCGCTGCTGTAGAGCCTTTGTGTGAGTAGGAAAACGTATCCCTTCTTCTGTGTATGCTGCTCCTCACCAGGTATGTAGTTTCCTGAGTGGGGTTGTAGGCTGGATTTCAGCCCCTGTCCAATCTCCCTTTAACTGGAGAGCATGCAGTGTTCCACATGGTGGCCAGGAATTGGGGAGCAGAAGCCTGTGTTTATTCAGAATCAGGAACTCTAATGCCTGCATGGATATATATTTGTCTTTCATTAACTTGTTACCCAAATGGTTTTTGCTACAAGTACTGAATGTCCTAGAGATTTCAGCTAGAGCCAGGAGCACTGGTGGGAACAGAAGGGAGAAGTGGTCTCACTCTCTGCTAAACCCCAGTCATCTGGTTATCAAAAGAGCATCTTAGATCAAGGGACTCCTTATTTATCTGGACACCCAAATCTTTTGTTCAAAAGTATATTTGGCACCAGAGTATAGCACAGTTACCTGTCAGGTTTAATGTTGTTCAGGGCTGAACTTGTCTTTTTATAGTAAGTACAGGACTGAAGTAGTTGGAGAAAAGGTAGACTTTGATATTATCCAATTTAAAATAGTACCCTTAGAAGATTGATGAGTCCTTGGAAGGACCTATAGTAGAAGAGTTACAGGGTAATTAATTCTTAGGCTTGCTTAAAAGTATGACATAAAGAAGCAAAGGGAGATAGTGGAGTGAAGTTAACCACTCAACTGAGGTGCCATTGATAGCTAGTTCTGTGACTCAGGACAGGTTATTTCATCTCTCTTAACTCCTATTTTCTTTGTCAAGAGGGGGACATTAGCATCTGCCTTCCATACTCATAGAATTGTGCAGGGGTAAGTAGCATAACTTAGGTGCTTTTCTTTTCTTTTCTTTTTTAAAAGATTTTATTTATTCATGAAAGACATAGGGAGAGAGGCAGAGACACAGACAGAGGGAGAAGCAGGCTCCATGCAGGGATCCCAATGCAGGACTCGACCCCAGGACTTCGGGATCACGCCCTGAGCCGAAGGCAGACACTCAACCTCTGAGCCACCCAGGTGTCCCAGAAGTGCTTTTCTTAAAGCATGAGGTGCTACCTACATGGTGGTGTAGTTGAGAGTAGTACACAGACATCACTCCACTCTTTATAGAGGGAGATGGCATTAAGAATCAGCTAGAGAGGAAAACTGTGACAGTGTTAAGACTAACCACATGCTCTTCTCTCTTCTCCTCCTTCAGACCTCTGCTTCAAGTTACCTACTCAGAAGAGTTTCCATGACCAACTTAGGTGGGCCCCTCCTATTAAGTCAAGGAATCTGTGCATTTCCTTCCTGGCACTCATACTTTGTAATTACATAGTCGTTTGCTTATTTATTGTACATATCCTCCACTAGACAGTAAACTTCCCAAGGGCAGGCACTGTTTTCATTCCCCAACATAAATTTAATGCCAAGCTTAGGGCCTGACATACACTACACACTCAATAAATAATTTGATCAATGAAGTGCGAGGCGACAAGACATATTGGTCTTCTGCCTGGGAAACAGCTACTTTGGGAATGCCCAGGTATACATCTCATTCTTTTGTGGGTACATCCAGTGGCAGAGGACTGTCTGTACCTGAGACTGCTATAGCACCACCAGGTTGCAGGTTCTAAATGCCACGGGCTGGATTTGTGACTCATCTCAGCCCTTCCCCCACATGTCCCTTTCTACCCATTTAGAGACTCTAAACTCACTTGCACTCAGGTACACATTGAATTTGGTGAATCTGTCCTTTCGAAGAGAAAACTCACTCTAAACTATAGAACTTGGTTCCAGGGAGATGATAGCTTGTCAGGCAGTGAGCATGTGTCCTATTTGCTATTTATAAAGTGTCCCACCCTGGCTCTGGTCAGAGGCCACACCCATTGGGTTCCCAGCTGTCTGTCCCCATCTTGTGCCAAGCAGTGCATGTCAGGTTCTTCCTTGGTATGTGAGGCGTAGTGCAGATTTCGTTCATAAATGCTGCTGAGTGTCCCTCAAATTACTGTTCTCTTGGGACACTGAAAAGATGCCCTTTTTTGGTTTATTTTTTAATTTTTTAATTTTTTAAAGATTTTATTTATTTGTCTGACAGCACAAGCAGGGGAGCAGTAGAGGGAGAGGGAGAAGCAGACTCCGCACTGAGCAGGGAGCCCAAAGCGGGGCTCAATCCCAGGACCCTGGGGTCATGACCTGAGCCGAAGGCAGATGCTTAACCGACTGAGCCACTCAGTCGGTTTGTTGTGGATCTGACTCAGCTAGGTGCCCCGAAACAAAAATTTTTATATGTATAAACATTTGTATGTATCTGAGCAAGTATGAATTTTGGGGATAAAGGATTTATTAGAGAAATTAGACCTTACAGAATTGAGGGAGGAACTGGGAAAGTGAAGGTCCAGATTGGGGTGTTGGAGTCAGAGAAGAGTCACTAAACAGTCTGCCTGAAGCATCAGGATGAGGGGACAAGACAGAGGCTACAGAGAAGTCCGAGAAGCCTGCCATGGCCATTTCTGGAGCAGGGCCATCAAAGGGAAGCTCCTGGAGAGCACTGTGGGAAGCTGTTGCTTCTGGGCAGCTACTGTCCATTCTGGACCATAGCCAAGTGTCTGGTCGTGGGCCTGTAGCTGTTGCTGGGACAGTAGGTCAGCAGTGAGATGGAAGAGCAGTGTAGTGTGAGGGAAACCAAGGACCTGTTGGAATCTGTCAGGCATCTCTGTCTCTATTACCATATTTGACTGCCAAGATCCTCAGAGAGTAATGGCCACTAATTCATTTCCATTTTCCAACGCTCATACAAGTTCCTTTTTTGGCCAGCTCTAACTGGAAACCCTAACTGGGGATTCTGGGGAACATAGTTCCCAGCTTGAGCAAGCTGACACAGCACTGTCCAGCACACTATCCAGATCAGGATCCCAAGGGCCCCCTCTTGCCCTTTCCCAGACGATAACTCCATTCTGCCATTCCCAATCATTATTTTGACTGACTTCTGCACCATAGATTTGAATTCATTTGCTTGTGATTGTTACATAAATGGAGTCATGCAATATGATCTGTTTGTTGTGTGTGCCTTCTTTGCTCACCATTGATGTGTGCATTCATCTTTATTGCTGCATGTTGCAGTGGTTTGTTCTTTTTCATTGCTGTATAGTGTTCCATTATAGGAGTATAATTGCTTGCTTATTTCTCATTTTGCTATTTTTGGTCATTTGGGTTGTTCCCAGTTTGGGAGTATTATGAATAAAGCTGCTATAAACATTCTTGTATTTATCTTTTGATCTACATAGACATTTTCTTTCTTTTGGATGTATCTCTAAGAATAGGATTTCTGAGCCTTATGGTTACATTTAAGTTTAGCTGTAGGAACTACTGCTGAATAGTTTGTAAGGTGGTTGTGCCTGTTTACAGAATGTCTGAGAGTTCCAGGCGTTCCATTAGTCATTCTAATGGTTATGTAATAGTATCTTGTGGTTTTGCTTGACACTTTCTTGATAACTAATGATTTGGGGCACCTGTTCAGATGCTTTTTGGCAATTTGGAGGTCTTCTTTTTTTTTTTTTTTTTTTTGGAGGTCTTCTTTTGTGAAATACCTGGTCAGATCTTGTGCTCATTCTTCATTGGGTATCTACATCTTTCTTATTGGTTTGTTCAAATCCTTCACATCTTCTGGATATGAGCCTTTTCTCAGTTACAAGTAGCCCTCTGGCCTTAAGGAGGCATGTTCCTCCTGAAGCAGTGAATATGTGGATGTTAGGCATGTTTGAAGAGGGAAGCCTTTGAAAAAATGTGGTTATTTATTACTCTTTTCTTAGGGAATTAATACAGTGCAGTATTAGAAGTTAGCAACCCAAACTACATGTGGTTTAAAAATAAAATATTGGGCCCACAAATATTTTTACTGCTTTTTAAAAATACAGTTTATCTTGAGTGCTGAAAATATATACAAACCAAAAATGTAATTCACTCCATAAGGTTTGAATGTTTGTTGTGGATCTGACTCAGCTAAAAGCTGGGGATAGGAACCTGGCTATGAAATGTGCTATGCTCTAGGAGCACAGAGTCCAGTGGGAGGTATTTGAGCCACAGAGGAGAGCTGTACTGAGGAAGAAGGGAAGAACAAAGTTGGCTAGAGAAGCACTCAGAGAACATATGAAGCTGAAGCCCTGGTGAGTGAGTAGGTTCATATTCATCATCTACCTTGGTTTAAAGATTGAAGGAGGTTGAATGTGTATGCATGGGTGAGCAAGCGCACCGTAAGCTGTGAAAACAAAATGTTCCTGGAGCCAGCAGTTGTAAGTGGCTGAAGCATGGGGTGCATGATGGGAGGTAGAAAGAGTGATGAGGATGGGGGTGAGGCAGGTGCCAGCATGGGCTGGCAGTCAAGCAGGTTAGTCTCTCAACAAAATGGTATCTTCCAGAGTGTGTAAACAGGAGAGTGACATGATTAGATTTGTTTAGAAAGATCACTTTGGAAGAAATGGTATGTGAATTGGGATTTCAGACTTGAGACAGGGCCTGTAAACTTGTACACCCATGTTCATAGCTGCATTATTGATAATAACCAAAAGATAGAAACAACCCAAGTTGTTCTCTTGATGGGTGGATATATACAGACAGTGGAATATTCTTCAGCCATAAAAAGGAATAGAGTTCTGGTACATGCTGCAATGTTGGTAAACATTTGAAGACATTATGCTGAAAGAAACCAATGTCTCTGCCTGCCTCTCTCTCTCTCTCTCTCTCTCTCTCTCTCTTTCTCTTTCTCTTTCTCTTTCTCTTTCTCTTTCTCTGTTTCTCTCATGAATGAATAAATCCTAAAAAAAAAAAAAAAACCCTCTGAAGAGGTGGAAATATTCTGGAACTAGATTTAGTGGTGATGGTTGCAGAGCTTGATAAATTTACTAAAAATCGTTGTACATGAAAAGAGGTAATTCTGAGTGTAAGTTCTCACCAAATCTGTTTGAAAAAACATCCTCTCCAATCGTGAGCACTGCAACTGTTTGTCGTGCCTAAGTGCTACTCTTTTTGGGTAACCAGAGCCCTCCTCAAAGTCCTTATGGCTCTTGGCCAAGTCCTGCAGGGTTCCATCCAGAAATTGGCCCAGTTTGTAGCTCTCACCTGGCTCCTCTCCACCTGCTCTGCCCCGAGCATCCAGTACCTACCAACCAGTTCTATTTCTTTTGTGAGGATAAAAGGTGAGAAGCTCAGGCTCTCCCAGAGGCCAGTTATTCAGTTTGTGGCTTATTCTAATCCAGTGCCTCTTATTTTCCCTTGCTGTTTGGCGGTCTTAATGCTCTGTTAACACCCAGGTTACAAGGTAAGTAGGATATTTCATTGAATCTAGAATCTTGCAGAATGGACATTTTTCAGCAGTTTCATTTGAACGTTCAGTGGGAGAAAAGGTTAAGGAATGATTCTAGTTGTCTTATGTATTCTGTAACCTCTTTATTCTCTCCTGTGTTCTTCCCCCAAATTGTCTAGATGATTGAAAATGAGGTAAAAACGTGTTCCTGTGCTCGCTTTCGGCAGCACCTATACTAAAAAACATTTTCCTGCCTTTACCCCAAATGCCACTCTACCAGTTGGATTGCAGTCAAGTTTGGTTCACTATCTTATTATTGACTTTCTCTTTGGGAGCTATAAGTATATGGCAGTGATCTTGCCTACCTTCACTGTCACTAACAGGTATTGAGGCTTTAATACGAACAAGTAGGTTAAAGTGCCCCACAGGAGGTGGGTAGCCAGAGCACAAAGACAGGTTGCCATTTTGATGTCATCCCAGCGTGAAAATTCTTGAACTCTAGAGGGTATCACACTGTACTTAGAGGTGCTCTGAGGCTTCTAGTCAGGTGCCTTCCGAAATACAAGATGGCTTAGTTAAGGGTCTTTTAACGCAAAGTCTTTATGTCTGTTATTTGGATCGCATATGTATTTAAGTTAGAATGCATTCATTTTTTTCTGTCCCAAAGTAAGTGATATTTCTAAAGGTGGTAGACTTAATACTCAAAAGAGGAACCTTAGAGGGTGAGATGCGTCTACCTCAGCTTGTAGTGCTTGGTACTGAGCGGTCTTGACTCAGGGCCACAGGCAAGAAGTCTTCCAGTTGGTGAAAGGGCAGGTGGCATCCTTGGTTGCCTTATTCCTAAGTATAGCTTCCCTGGAGTTGGACCTGCCTAAGCCACAATGGTGAGAGGATTGAGCAGTAAGTAATACTTTATAGTAGCCCCTAGGGAGCTTTTGGGTTCTCTCAGATTTTAGGTTTCAGTCCATGGAGCAAGCCAAAGTGCTCACCTTCTGTGGACCAGAGCCAGCAGGTCAATTAGCAGCTGTTCTGTATTTGTAATAAATTAGGCAAGGGTTTTAGGAAATCAAGTGGTGAGCGAGGAGCAGCTTGTAGCCTGATACTGTGCTGCTGCCGCCAGGGAAGGGTGCCTGGTGGCAGCACTGGGCCTCTTGGCCATCATGTGTTGGCATTTTAGGACAGGAAAAGTTGGGGAATATAGTGTTTAGGCCCTTTCAGGATATCACCTAAACTCATTGGCACTGAAATAAGTAAAGGTTAATTAGTCTTCCCTAGAAACACTTCGGTAGGTTGCTAGCTATTAGCCCTGAGTAGGTGGGGTTTTGTAGCTCAGAGATCTCAGGGCAGTTGGTTTTGATGTTTGGTCTTTGGGAGAAGGGAAACTAGTGTTTTGGCAGTACTTTAGCAACCCCCCCAACCCCCCGGCCAGGGTGAGGGGTCATCCCTAAGAGCAGGACGTGGTACAAGTAGGGAGAAGTTCTGGGCTGTACACGTTCAAGAGCCTGCCAGAGTGTAGCATGGGGGAGTTTTTAATATTCCTTAAACATAAAAAAGAAAAGCTTGTTGTTATTCTCTTTCTTTAGATGTTTCATTTCTAACCAGATGGACTCTTCCCCATGTGAAGGAGTTAGAGATGTAACTATGGGAGTGATTATCTGATGTCACAGCTCAGCAGGAATCAGAGTAGAGTGAGGGCTTGGCCTTGAACATTTGATACAGAGAAGACTGCTGTTTCACTGGGGAAATTATGCCTAAGTCCCATACCCTTTCAAGCTAATTCAGAAGGGAAAGTATATTCTATGGAGCTGGTTTAAGATTAGCCCTCTCAGTTTATTTCTGCTTTGGAGAGAACAACTGAAGTTTTTTTCTATGAAAGTGGTTGAAAAAAACATGGCCTTGGAGCCCAGGTAGATCGAGTTGGTTCACTTGGCGCATAAAGCTGAGGTGGAGGGGGCACATCTACCTTACTGGGGAATTAAGACCGCTTTCCTTTGTTAGCTGTCAGCCTCCTGAAACAGCTTTGTTTTACCGCTCCTGTGTTACAGCCACTCTTCTCAGAAGAGTGCCTGCTTAGCTTGCTTCAAGTCTCTCCGGTCGTTTCTCCTTCCTGTCTCCAAGAACCGTTGGGGGGTATCTGGTGGATGTTTTTTCTTTAGACTTTCTAACTTTGGGGGGATTCCTGGGTGGCTCAGCGGTTTAGTGCCTGGCTTCAGGCCTGGGGCGTGATCCTGGAGTCCCGGGATCAAGTCCTACATCATGCCTGCTTCTCCCTCTGCCTGTGTCTCTGTGCCCCTCCCAATCTCTCTCTCTCTCATAAATAAAATCTTTAAAAAAAAAAAAAAAAAGAAAGACTTTCTAACTTTGGGAGCTTCTCCAGTGACTTAGAGATCATTTGACATCTTAAAAAGGCAAATATCCTGGAATTTGCAGGATTTGCAGTTGTCCTTTTTATAATCTGGAACTGTCCAGAGATTCCTTAAGGAACTCAGCTTTGGCCAGTTCCTTGTCTTTCTCTCACACCCTAAATCAACAAATTAATGACAAAGTAATTGTTCACAAATACCTCTTCTCCTTTTCTATACTTCTGTGACGTTGACCATTGTGGCCCAAGTAAGCCTTTCATTTATCTTTTTCCTTCTTTCTTGGCATCTGCTTTTCCACTAACATGTGTACTAAGTGCAAGTATAAAAATGAACTGTTCTTCCTACTAACTAGCATCACATGAGTAACGGGTAGACAGAAATGGACATAATTCCAGAACTATTGGTAAGTGTTGAAAGGGAGGTATGAACCAAGGTGAGAAGAAACTCAGAGGAGGAGGTGACTAACTTTGGCAGGAGGTTCAGGTAGGTGGGGTCATTTCAAGTGGACAGAGAGAAAAGACATGAACAAAGCTGAAGAGACTTGTAAGAGTATGGTACAGGGATGCCTGGGTGGCTCAGTGGTTGGGCATCTGCCTTTGGCTCAGGTTGTGATCCCAGGGTCCTGGGATCGAGTCCTGCATCAAGCTCCCCACGGAGCCTGCTTATCTCTCTGCCTGTGTCTCTGCCTTCCCTCTGTGTTTCTCATGAATAAATAAAATCTTTTTAAAGTGTGTGACTGCAAGTGTGCTGAAGAAAATGGTTTGTGTTTGGAAGTATAGGAAATAAGGCTGGTGCTAGGTCTTGATGGGCCTCCCGAACCTTGCTGATGGTTTGGATTATTTCCTAAAGACAGTGGAGGGTTATAACATGATCATATTAGAGGCAAAGAATCCCACTTGCTCTTCAATGAGAACACTGGCACTCATGGAGGATGGACTGGAGGGGAATTAAGATTAAAAGGCTTAGGGGCAGTCTGAGTGGCTCAGAGGTTTAGTGCCACCTTCAGCCCAGGGTGTGGTCCTGGAGACCCTGGATCAAGTCCCATGTCGGGCTCCCTGCATGGAGTCTGCTTCTCCCTCTGCCTGTGTCTCTGCCTCTCTCTCTCTCTCTGTGTGTGTGTGTGTGTGTGTGTCTTTCATGAATAAACTAAAGAAAAAAAAAAAGATTAAAAGGCTGGGGCACCTGAGTGGTTTGGTTGGTTAAGCATCTACCTTCTACTCAGGTCATGATCCCGGGGTTCCTGGGATGGAGCCCCGTGTTGTGCTCCCTGCTCAGCGGGGAGCCTGCTTCTCCCTCTCCTTCTGCCCCCTCCCCTTGCTGTGTTCATGTTCCTCTGTGTGTGTGTGTGCACGTGTGTGCATACTCTTGCTCTCCCTCTCTCATGTGCTTTCTCTGTCTTCAAATAAATAAATACAGTCTTTTTTAAAAAAGATTCAAAGGCTGTTGTAATATAGTCCAAGCTAGAAATTGTGGATGCTTTTACCAAGACAAGGGTGGTAAAAATAAACTCTATAAATAGAAATACTAGAGAGTTAGAATCAGCGGGACTTTGCTTTTGGTTGATTGGATTAACAGGTGATGTCAGAGGTGGGTCTGAGATGACCCCACATTTCCATTTGGTTGGTGGCTGGTTGTGGCATTAGACTATGTAAGAGAGTGTGAGTTGGGGGAAGAGAACAGAAATTTGGGATGCCTCAGTCCGAGGTAATATGAGATATCGAGGTGAAGAGGCTTAGTAACATGTGGACCTCAGGAGCAAGGTCACAAAAAAGAAAAGTTTAAGGGTCATCTATTTTATGAAAGACAGGGGCAGATGAAATCACTGAAGCCACTTGCAGGAGCTGAGCAGCAATGAGTATAGTAGTAGGAGAAGCAGGAGAAAAAGCCAAGGGAGGGGCAGTTTCTAGGAAGAGCCACTGAGAGGGAACAAGTAAGATAAGGATTAAAGTGTCTGAGCCTTTCACAATTAGGAAGCCATCATCAACCTCAGTGGAGTGATGGAGACAGAAGCCAGATTGGAGAAGGAATGAAAAGATGGACAGAAGAGTCATTAAGAGGTCATGAAGTGGTGGCAGAAGAGTAGACTGCTCTTTGGGGAAGCTCAGTTATGAAAGCAAGAGGGAGAGGTTGGTAGGTTGAAGGATGTACAGGTTTAGTGGTGTGTGTGTGTGTGTGTGTGTGTGTGTGTGTATTTAAGATGTATTTAAGATAGCCTGCCAGCATATTGGCAGGCTAAAGGAGAAGTAAGCTGGTAATGAAGACATTTAAAAATGTATGGTAGATAGATGGTGGTAATGGTTATACAACACATGAATGTACTTAATGCCACCAAACTGTACACTTACAAATGGTTAAAATGAGGGAAAAGTTTACGCTAGTAGATGGAGCTAGATTCAGAGGAGAATCATGTGGATGGGATGGACAGCCTCCGGCTGATGGGATCTTTCTCTGAGATGGGGGAGCAGGATGGTGAGGGCATCCTTACTCTCTTATTGACCAAGTGAGAGGCAAGAGCATGAAGAGTGGAAGGGTGGCATGGAGTAGGAGACCTAAGAACACAGCCAAGGGTACAGAAACCAGTGTGGTGGGTTCCATGAAAGAATTGCTGGGTAGGATTGAGCCCCCAATCCCCCGGCCTGTGGTTGGAGTTGATGGTATGATATGGCCACAACAGTCTGCACTGCTGACTTTTTTTTCCCCCTCTCCCAACAGTTCAGAAAACTTACTTTCTGAACAACAGCCCATCCCCATTCCACTTTTGAAGCTGGAATTTTAAGTGTCTAGTTTTCTCTATTTGGCTCCCTGTCTCTCTACCTAATCTCTGGGCAACCTTATCAGAAGCTGGCGAATAGTGAAACACACAGTAACCCTTTGTCATCCTGCCTTAAATGAGAAAGTGCTGCCTTTTCAGACACCGTCGGCTTAACATAGGTTTGTGTTTTTCTGATGCAGATTTTTAAAATACATAACGTGGATTTAGAAATATTATGGGTCCTTCACTTACCTATCTAGGGAAGTGGGCCGGGGGCTGTTATATAGCATTTCATGACATTGATACCACTCTTTTCTGGAATCCAGTTTCTTTTTTAAGGGACAGTTACTTTGAACCTATTTATTTGGCTTTTGAGAACAGAGCTGCCTCCAGGTTTGGCTCCTGTCCTGCTCTCCTCTACTGCTGGCAGGTCCGAATTGGGTGCAGTGGCCTGCTGGGCAGGGCATGTATAAGGCAAGTCTAGAGTAGCTCGTTCATGGAGAAGTACCAGATGATCCAGCAGACCAGAGGGTAGGAACCATCTGGATTTCCCTGTATGTGTATTCTTTCTCCCAGCCTGATGGCACTTGCCTAAAGATACTCTATCTGTTTTCATTTGATAAGATTTGTGTCTCAAATCCTAATAGAATTCTGCCTGAATCCCCAGATGTCTGGGCAGGTTGGAGAAGATTATGAACCTATCCACTTATTCATATAAGAGGTAATTATTGTGCATCTGCTGTTGAACCAGGAACTGTCCTAGGCACAATAATACAGCAGCGAACAAATTGGCAACAATTCTTACCTTCATAGAGCTTACATTCCAGAGAGGAAGACAGACAGTAAATAAATGACATTTATAGTATGTCAAGTTGTGGTGAGTGCTTCGGCAAAGACCAGGGAAAGAGGATAAGCAGAATGGGGAGTCAGTTTTAAATAACGTGGTGAGGGAAGGCCACACTAAAAAGGTGACATTTGGATAAATACCCAAGGGTAATGAGAGAGTAAATCGTGCTCATGTCAGCTCCATGAGAAGGCTTCTGCCCTTGAAGGCAGAGAGTTTTTTTCCCTCTCTGTTCACTGGATTGTTTCAAGAACCTAGGAAAGTACTCAACACATAATACATGCTTAATATTTTTTGAATGCATAAATGATCTGAGGGAAGAGTATTTCAGACAAAGAGAGCAGCCAGTGCAGAGGCTGAGGTGTGTGTCTGGGGTGTATGAGGAACAGAGGAGAGGCCAGTCTGGCTGAGGGGATGTGTCAGATGGATGGCAATAGGGGGATAGGAGAGGGGTAAGGTGTGTATGGGCTGCAGGTCTTTCAGGACTCCTGAGATCTTTTCAGGGTGTCCATTAGGTGAAAACTACTTGCACAGCAGTACTAAGATGATGTAATTGGCCCTTTTTTCCACTCCTTTGTACTCATGAGTGTATAGTAGAGTTTTCTGGTGGCTACATGATATGTCTGTGTTGCAACAGATGGAATGCAGAAAGCAGATATGGGAATCCAGCTGTCTTTGTAAGACAGACATTAGGGAGATTTGCAAAAATGTAAAACATCACTCTTCTAAGTTTTGTTTTGGAAAATATTTTTGTTTTTCATAAAATATGTTAATTATGTGGCTATGTGATGGATTGTTATTTTTAAACGAACTAATAAATTTTGAAATTTTTTTCTCTTTTAACCTCAAATACCTTAAATATAGACAGACCTTTGGGCCCTCATATTTTTAAGAGTATAATGGAACCCTAAGACCAAAATTTTGTGAAATACTGTTACAAGGCCTTGTAGGCCATTGTAAAAATATTTGCTTTTTCCCTAAGATGAGAGCTATAGCCATGGCTCTGGCGAGTCAAACAAGATGAAATTTAGTGAAAATAGTTAAAAGGCCCTGATGGGTCTTGAAAGCAAAGCACATAAATACAGGGTGAGGAAGACATATTTTAGAAACAACACATCAATAAGAATTTGGAGTTGTCCTATACAGTGTATGTCAGCAGTTGAGTGTACATTTCAGTCAAGCTCTTTCCTTTTTTTAGTTGGGCCTACATTCTGTTGGAGGAGATAGACAATAAGCAAGTAAATCACATACTGTATCAAGTGATAACAAATACCAGACAAAAAATAAAGCAAGGTGAGGGGGCGAAACGGTGATAGGAAACTGGTGCTTTTTCGTGTAGGTGGTCAGAAAAGGTTTGACTAATAAGGTGGTAGTATTTGAGCAAAGATCCGAAGAAAATGAGGAAGAAACCATGTAGCTGTCTGGGTGGAGAGCATCAGGCAGAGGAGCAAGCAAGAGCTGAGACTCTGCAGGGCAGTCTGTGGAGGGTGCATGAGGAACAGGAAGGGGCCAATCTGGCTCGAGTCTAAGGAGCATAGGGGACAGTGGTAGGACATAAACAGGGACATATGGAAGTGGAGGCAGGTCACTTGAGGCCTTATAGGTCATTGCAGGACTTTGGATTTAACTATGAGGTGGGAAGCCATTGGAGCATTTGAGCAGAGGTATATCACCTGATTTGACTAACATTTAAGTGAATGCTAGGGTTGCTATATAGAAAGTATTTGTGGTTGGAGTGGGATTTGAACAGTGCACACGGAGAGAGGCAATTATAGTAATCCAAGTAAGTGATGATAATGACTTTGACGAAGGTGTTAGAAGAGATGGTGAAAAGTAGTTGGCTTTGGGCTGTATTTTGATGATAGACTGAAATTACCAAGGAATTGACCATGAGATGTGACAGAAGTTAGGATAATTACAAGGTTTTTGGATTGAGTGGTGGGTAATGGTATCATTTGCCAAGATGCAGAATACTAAGGAAGAAGCAGGCTGAGGGTAGGAATGGGAACCAAGAGCTTGATTTTGTGTACATAAGTTTGAGAGGACTGTCAAATATCCAAGTAGAAATGTCAAATAAATAATTGGTAATACAAGTTCAGAAGAGAGATAATAAATATTGGAGCACCTCCCACTATCTCTGCTATAAAATGGTGCTTGAAGCCAGGGGACTGGAGGATTTTCAGAGTGGATTGTGTCATGAAATCAATACAACAGAGATCAGCAATTTTTTTTTTAATGAAATAGAAGACAATATCTCAATAGTAAGGGTAAATTTTGTGAAAGTTTTTTAAAAATTATATAAACATATAGAGAGAATGTGTGTACAATTTAAAATTTTTAAAGCTATTGAAGTTTAGGGAGTAGATGTAGATTGAGAAGAGTACCCAAAGACTAACTGATCCTGTGGCCATTTCAAGTTGCAGCCAACTTGATGTGTGAGGGACCAGTAGAGGACACGGGGAAGTGGCTAATGAGGCAAGAGGAGACCAAAAAGAGTGATGTCCTAGAGGCAAAGAAGAGGGGGTGATCAGCTATGACTCAATGCTGCAGATAGGTTGAAGAAACTAGGATTGAAAACTGACTGTAAGATTTGAAAGTATGGAGATGATGCATGTCTTTGATGAGACGTTTCTGTGAAGTGGTGGGCATGAAGCTAATTGCTGTAGGTTCAAAAGAGAAGAGAAAATTGTAACCACAAACCATTTTTCCTAAGAGTGGAGTAAGCTAGTCAGAGGAGATGGGGACAGGAGAGGGTTTTTATTTTTTATTTTTTTATTTTTTTTTTTATTTATTTATGATAGGCACACAGTGAGAGAGAGAAGCAGAGACACAGGCAGAGGGAGAAGCAGGCTCCATGCACCGGAAGCCCGACGTGGGACTCGATCCGGGGTCTCCAGGATCGCGCCCTGGGCCAAAGGCAGGCGCCAAACCGCTGCGCCACCCAGGGATCCCAGGAGAGGGTTTTTAGAGAAGAGAGGTATATTACACTAATGGAAATCATTCAGTTTGGGGGAGGGGCTTGGTGCAAGAGAGAGGGACCGGTGTAGGAGGCATTACAGCTGAGGAGGGGATTGGATTGTGTGCATGGGTGGAGAGTTGCTTCAGGCAGGCATGTGGATAGTTGTCTGTTCACTGTCACAGGAGGAAAGGCAGATGAGATGGGTATAGACATTAATGATAGCAGCTTGTGGAAGAATGCTAAAGAAGGTAGAGAAACTGAAAACCATGTCAAAATAGAAATGGTTAAAAGAACTAAGGAGAATGTATAGATAGCAAATATTTGGAAGATTGTTAGGTAAAAGAGAGGAACTAATTCTCTGGATACTTCTAAGAGGTGTTATTTTGGACCACCAGGTAAAAATCTTTGGGCAGAATGGTTCTGGTCTTCTGCATAGAAATTGAGTCCTTGGGAAATTAGCATTTCAAGCTGATCAAAGATGGGAAAGACTGCTTCCTAAGGTAGAAAGTTGCCTGGCATTGGAGGTATTTGTGTGTTGTGGATGATATATAGAAGATGCAAATGTGGTATGGCTGCCTAGATGAGATGATCTTTCAGATCCTACCCAGCCTTGACCATTGTGTATTTTGTGATTCATGACAACTGGTAGTGGGCAGACTGGACAAGTGAGAAACCCTAAATTCTGTTCCAGGTTAATCTCTTGTCAGTTGTCTTTATGTTCTGGGAATGCTTCGGCTGCGGGTGTGCCCCTCGGAGAGGGAGACCATTAAGATGTGAAAGAGTGCGTGCCTTTATGGACCTCAGTTTTCCGCAACAGCTCTACAGTCATCTTCATGGGGGTGTTTCCGTCCTTCTGGACCGCCAGGGCGTTGCTGTTCTCAGAGGCTGTGCTGCAGTAGCCCTGCCTGCCACATCACACAGCTGTCAGCCAGACCACTTCCTGAGTCTGCATAGGTATTCGTGGCCTGGTAACCCTTTAGTCGGCAAAACCTCGTTGATCATCTGTTGTGCGCCTAGAACTGGTACACGGTACTGAGCAAAACCAATGGGAGCCCACCCCTGTGCGAGGAACAGCATTTGGGTTGTGCTTTGCCACGACCTCAGTGAACTTTTCTCCTGGTCAGAGGCCCTTCATCACCAGGAGAGCCTGGGGCATGGCAGTGCTCTCAGGTTATGGGGGCAAGAAGGTGTTGATTTCTCAGTGTCTTTGTCACTCGGTGCTGGACTCTTGGTAGTGGGTAGGCTGAGGCTCACCCCCTGTCCTGTCCTGATTCTTACAATGCATGGGATGGCATCTGATGATTCAGAAATTCTTTGTAACGGACTCCTCAGAGGTGTTGCTGTTGGTGGGGTTGCTAGAGCCACGGAAGAATGCAGACTGATAAGAACCCTGCTGGTACTATTTTAGTCGCCTAGCCCTTCGGCAGCCTGCGGAAAGAGTTACTGTGAGACCAGACTGCCCTCGCTTCCATTTGTGAAAGGGCTCCATTTCAGAGGAGTAGATACAGTGATAACATGTGAGAAGGAGAAGAATCCCATGTTGTATATCTTTACTAAATGTACTCAGAGCCACGTGTCTGTGGGTAGCTGGGCAGGGACCTCTGTAGCAGATGGGGTCTGTGTGTGGTCTGTGTGGACACACACGGTTCTGCCCCTTGGGCGGCAGGGGACAGGACGAGCATTCTGATGAGCCTGGAATTCTCAAGCTAGACTCTCAGGTGGTCTTTGGTAACGGGAGGCTTCGGGCTCCGCTTTCGGGCTCCGCTTTCGGGCTCCGCTTCGGGCTCTGCTTCAGGCTCTGCTTCGGGCTCTGAGGTCGACAGCTCTGGATGCAACACATGGCAGCATTGCTTTCTGGCCTTCTGCCCTGCAAGCCTGAAGTCTTCCCCACCTGCAGATGGAGGGAAGAGAGTCTACCTTATAGGACTGAGGTGGACAGCTAGTAACTATTCATTTAGCACCTTAGCTGTTTTTACCATTATTGATGGAAGTCTGTCTTTCTTGTTTTAATATCTAAGTTTGGCAGGAGCTTACACAAATCTTATTCCTTTAGCTCTCTACCAATGCCACTATCACACCTTCTGGAACAGATGGAATGGAGAGGGTACATAGGCTGATGATAGAGCAAAGGCAGTTTTGAAATGTTTTTCTTTCAAAAAAACAAAGCTATTTGAGCACTCTCGTTCTGTTGTGCAAGCCGTTTATTTAGCCTGAGTATAACCATTTGTTGCCAGAATCATAATAGTAATAGTTAATAACTGCTGCCACTTAGAGGGTCCTGCTTTGTGCTGCACTGCTAGCCATTTACATTCATTACTTCAGTTCCTGCAAAGCTCTGTGATCCAGTGGGTATGACTTCATTTTATAGATGATCAAGCTATTTATAAGAGACTGGCCTCTGATACTGTTCATTGTTGGTTGGAGGGGGACACTGTTCTTTTTGACTCCTTGACTTTCTGGTGTAGAATAAAAAGCTAGAGAAGATATAACGTAGAGGTTAGGGCCATAACAATGTCTTTCAGAATTGGAGACTTAGAAGAGAGCACAGAGATCATGTCGTCTAGGCTCTTTCTCAGATCCCTCTAGAGAGAGTCATTCCAGAGCCAAGGATAAGGTGGTATGAGAATTCATAACAAAAGTGCTACATTTTTTAAAATTAAACATTTTTTAAAATTCTTTTTTTTGTATTTTATTTTTAAAGATATTTAATTCATTTGAGACAAGGAGAGAAAGAGAATGCATGAGTATGAACAGTGGGGAGGGTCAGAAGGAGAAGCAGACTCCCCCCTGAGTAGCGTGCCTGATATGGGGCTCTATCCCCGGACCTCAGGGTCATGACCTGAGCTGAAGGCAGACACTTAGCCCACTCAGCTACCCAGGTGCCCCTCCTATTTATTTTATTTTATTTTTTTTCATCATGATAAATGTGCTCTTTAATCCTCGTCTCCAACTTCCCCATCTCCTCACCCACCTCCCTTCTGAGGAAAACAATATTACTAAACATAATAAAAACATGAGCAACAGTCAATAGAAAAAACAAATTATAAATATACAAACTGAGGAATTGTAATAGAGTATAATATAACTTAGTTTAATATACTTTATAAACAAAAAACTGAACAAATACTGGTTTTTAGAGCAAGAGACTATGAAAAATGGGCAGGAAAATATGAGAAAACTTTCGGAAATGAAATCTAAAAATGTTGAAGTTAGGGAAACCAGGGTGGCTCAGTCAACTTAAGCGTCTGCCTTCTACTCAGGTTATGATCTCAGGGTCCTGTGGTCGAGGCCTGCATTGGGCTCCCTGCTCAGCAGGGAGTCTGTTTCTCCCTCTTTCTGCTCTTGCAATCTCTCTTTCTCTCTCTCTCTGTCTTTTTCAAATAAATAAATAAAATCTTTTTAAAAATTAAAAAAAATGAAAATGTTGAAATTAAAAACTGAATAGCTGATTAGAGAAAATGAATAAATCTAAGCATTAAGGGATTATCTAGAATGCAGTATATTGAACAAGAGGAAAATATTTTTTTAACTTAAGTATAATTAACTAGAGTGTTACATTAGTTTCATGTATACAGTATGATTCAGCAATTCTAGACATTTCTTAGTGGTCATCAGGATAAGTGTCCTCTTAATTTCCTTTATCTGTTTCACCCATCCTCCCACCCATGTTCCTTCTAGCAACCACTAGTTTGTTCTCTGTATTTGAGTCTGTTTTTGTCTTTTTTTCTTCACTTTGTTTCTTAAATTCCACATATGAATGCAATCATACGGTATTTGTTTTTCTCTGATTTGTTTCACTTAGCATTATACTCTCTAGAATCATCTATGTTGTTGCAAATGGCAAGATTTCATTCTTTTTTTATACAACATTGTATGTGTACCCACACCTTCTTGATCTAGTTATCTATGGGTGGACGCTTGGGTTGCTTCCATAACTTGGGAAGCGCTGCATTATTGCTAGTGGCTCTTCTTAGGACATTACTCCCTATCCAGTCTTACCATTGCATTTTTAGATAGAACTTTTTGGTAGCACAGTAGAAGTCTCCTCTGTAACATATATCCAGTTCTCTCCTACCTCCCCCAGCTACACAGGTCAAGGCCAGTGCATTTCCCCAGGACTGGTCCTTCCACTGTGGGGCTTCTGGACCCTCATATAGAATCCCTTGAGAGGATTCTGTTGTCCGCATCAGCTCCAAAGAAACATCGTGTTTTCCACTACAGGTCACTCTATAACTACAAAGACCTGGTCTCTGCCCTAAGGAAGCTCTTAGTGGAGGAGAAAGCCATTTAGATAATGTTTTTGTGAAATGACAGTTGCAGATGAGTAATACAGTGGGACTAAAGAGCAGATCCAGGGAACGAGGAGAGACATGGAGGGAGACATGGAGGTTGGTTTTCTGTGTCCTTGGCATCTTGCTGAGTGTCTGTTTGATGCTAAATAGGTTGGGAAGTCAGAAATGAGCTGAGGATGGAATTGTGCAGAAATAAGAATATAGGAGAAAGACTGCTTTCCTTATTTTATTTTGGGCTCACTTCCTAGGTATCCAGAGAACCCTAGATACGACTGTGAGAGATAAGCCACCGGTGCTGGAGATGGGAAGCAGTAGGAGGCAGCAAAGAGTCCCTGTAAATCTACTTACTCCTAAGATAAGTTTAAACTACGGGATCCCTGGGTGGCGCAGCGGTTTGGCGCCTGCCTTTGGCCCAGGGCGCGATCCTGGAGATCCGGGATCGAATCCCACGTCGGGCTCCCGGTGCATGGAGCCTGCTTCTCCCTCTGCCTGTGTCTCTGCCTCTCTCTCTCTCTCTGTGTGTGTGACTATCATAAATAAATAAAAATTAAAAAAAAAAAAAAAGATAAGTTTAAACTAGTCACACTTCTGACTGGATGGGCTAGGGAAAGAAGCACCTCTTAGATTCCTTAATAAGATTCAGAGATTGGCACATCTGCTGCTATATTGATGGTGCACTGGCTAGGGAGAAAATTAACTTGACTCTGGTTTCATACTATTTATTTATTTAAGAGAGGGAAAAGGAAAGAGAGTCCATGCCCAGAGTGGAGCCTGATGAGGGGCTGGGTCTCATGACCCTGAGATTATGACCTGAGACAAAATCAAACGTCTGCTTAACTGACTGAGCCCCTGGTGCCCCTGGTTTCATACTCTTTTAACTATAATTCCTATTTTCTGGTTTTGTTTCTCTTTCTCTTTTCTATTTTTTTAAAGATTTTATTTATTTGAGAGTGGGAGAGAGAGAGAGAGATTGTGTGTGTGTGTGTGTGTGTGTGTCTGTGTGTGTGTGAGAGAGAGAGAGAGAGAGAGAGAGAGCACAAGAGCAGGGGGAGGGAGAAGCAGACTCGCCGCTAAGCAGGGAGCTCGACTTGGGACTTGATCCCAGGACCCCAAGATCATGACCGGAGCCAAAGGCAGATGCTTAACTGACTGAGCCACCCGAGTGCCCCTCACTTTTCTATTTTTAAAAACAGTTCTCCCCACCTGCAAATAATCATCCACCTATTCTAGGAGGTAGAGATTGAGTGTTCTCATAACCAGCCATGAGTCAGTGACAACCTTTTACTCTTGTTGTAAATAGAAACATAGACTCTGTCCCTGCCTGTAATTCATAGGCTGCCTCTCCAGCATTTTCTACTACAGCGAAGGAATGTGCAAGGCTTGAGTCAGCAGTCAGCTGCCATGGGACAAAACATGTGGGATATTGTTCATTGGCAGAAAAGCACCAGTGCTCTGGAAACCTGGCATCTCCTCTTTCTCTTCCCTCCTTGGATTCGTCACTTCCCTTTTCCCTTCCTTCCATACCTTGGCTTTTTAGTCCCCAAGATTTTTGGCACCTTCCGGCCAGGTTTCCTGGTCTCTAGGTTCCTGTAATTATGAATACTGATTTTTCCCAGGATACTAGGATGTTTGGCACACAGGAATGCTCCAGGAGAGGCCAGGAGGAGCAGGATCTCAGTTTGACCTTCAGGAATGAGGGAAATGAGGGCAATAACAGGAATGGTCCTTCTGCAGTTCTCCCCAGTGCTCTCAGAATGAATCAGAAAGCCAGATTCCCCTTGCTAAATGACACAGTCCCAGTCCAGCAGAGTTACAGAATAATACTGTAGCACTTGAGAGTGTCTTCCTGATGTGGTCATTTGGCTTGCAAAGTAGGAAAAGTGAAGCAGCCCAGGGGAATTAATCTTGTGTACTCTTACCTTGGGTGCCTGTCGCATTGTTCCAGGAACCAACTTACCTCTGTTTATCTGTTGTCATTAGTGACCTCCAGGTTGAAATCCCTTAGACTGGGCATTTAATACTTGACTACTGCTTGGAGGCAGATTCTTTGCTGTTGTCTGAGAGCTGTGGCTAAAACCTCTTAATGTGAAAGTCAGCAGAAGGATTGGGGGGCCAGTTATTGATGAAAGTGTTCATCTCTGGTGGGGTTTGATTTGGAAATGGTCTGTGGTGGTTCATAGCTCTGTGGAAGTATTTCACACAGTGGGTTACAGCCAACCAAGAGGGTGTTAGCCTACAAAGCAGAATTTTTCTTTGAAAATAAATGCCCAAGACATTTAGGGAGATGTAAGCATAAAACAGGTATTATGACAGGGAAAAGGCTTTTAGAGATAATGTTGCAGGGTTGTTGTTACTGTTTTTAAGATTTTATTTATTTGAGGTAGAGAGAGCAAGGGCGCGTGCAAGCAGGGGGAGGGACAGTGGGAGAAGGAGAGTCCCAAGCAGACTCCACACTCAGCGCAGAGCCCAACTGGAGGCTCAGTCTCACAACCCTGAGCTGAAACCAAGAGTCAGACACTTAACCACCAACTGAGCCACTCAGGTGCCCCACAGTTGCAGGATTTTTAATGTGTTGGTTTCAGCAAGAACCTCCTGGTTCCAAGTTTCCAAACCCTGGCAAGGAGTGGAAGGTGACTGCTATTTAAGAACAAAAAGAAATCATTTTCTTCTTTGACAAGAGGCAGAGAAATCAGACCCAGGTGTATTCACAGTTTTCCAAACATTATGACTCTGGTGGAGTCAAAGTCGACTATGAACACAGTCAGGCATGCAGGGTCAGGATTGCAGAATGCTGTCTGTTTGCCAAAAAAGCAAAGCCACTGAAATCCACACAAGGAAGGCAAGAGACAAGGCAAGAGACAATCACTCTGGGACTTTTGTTTCTAGTTATCCGTTGTTACCTGTCACCCTTCTGCCTTTGGATAAACACATGTGTTTTTTTCCGCCCCTACAAGACATCTCTTGATTATATACCATTTCTAAGATAAGCCTTGGCAAATGGGAAAAAAAGTGGACTCTTTTTTAGGAATTTTACAATATTCCTCTTGCTGCCTCCTACTTCCTAGAATAAACTTTTATTTTGGGGGAAACTGGAGGTCAATTCCAGTTAATTCTATTTCTTGATGGACTCTTGGCCATGTGACTATTGAGACAAGCTGTGGGTTTTTTTTAAAGCAGTGTATTTTTTATATCCAGACCCAGGAGAGACTGTTGAGTAAGTATATATCTGAGATGAGAAGCCACGTCAGTATGTTCCAGGTGAAGAGTTACCATCTTCAACTCGGCCTCCACAGTGTATGAAGAGTGCTATGTCTGTTGATGTAATGGGAAAATGTTGGTTCTTTGTGTATGGCTATTACTTTCTCCCATGAAGCTTAAGACAGGTCACCTGTAGATTTGGTTTGGCCTTACGGTGTCATGGTGAGGTGTAGAGAGATGCAGGATGTTACTTCTACTTCACAAAGGAGGATTCTCTTGCACAGACACTTAGCCAGTGAAAGAGCTTCAGGACAGAACCTGGATCTCTTCTATGTCAATCTAGAGCTTGGGGCCTTCTTTTGAGAATTGATTTTATCAGCACATACAGCTTGATGGCTCCCAGTATTCTTGGGTTGGTTCACTACATAGTGAGTCACTTCTTACTTCTGCAGCCCTCCTAACCAACCTCGATCAACACCTCCTTCCTCTGTTTCCTCCCATCTCCAAGAGTAAGTCCTCTTAAAGGTGAAGTTTCAGTGCAGTCCTGTTTGTCACACTAGTAGCAAATTGGTGACTAGAACACGGGAAGTGAGTACTATGACCATCAGGATTTTGTCAGCACTAAACTCTGAGAACTTCAGAATCAGAAGAGGAGTTTAGAGACCATCCAGTGTCACCTCCTTGTCTTACAAGAGGGAAAATGAAGGCCTGGTGAGGCAGAATGACTTGTCCAGGGTCATGTCACCAATATCTGGCTCACAGATGGCGGTGGAGTCTCAGAGCCTTGCAAGTGCTTATTTTCTTGTTCTGACCTGCTTCGCTATTCTTATTACTATGACTTAGTGTTCACTTTCGGTCCTTTGCCTACTAACTCCCAATAATAGTTCTAAGTAGTGAGGATACATGAAACATGGTACAAAAATGATGAAACAGACCCAAGGGGGTGAGTACATTTAAGAAGCATGTAAGGCACTTTGTCCCATCTTAAAGCTTCTATCCAAAAAAAAAAAAAAAAAAGAAAAAGAAAAAGCTTCTATCCAGCACATATAGGATGGTAGAAGTACAGATGTTTTTGATAAGTGGAAGGTGTAGACATTATCATTACTGTCAAATATGTTTGTAGGCAAAATGAAATGGCTATAAAATCTTCCTACCCTGCCATATATCACATGCAGGAGCAAGACTTTTTCAGTCCTTTAAATCCCTACTTACTTTGATACTTCTGGACTTTGTGCTTTCTTAGACTGCTGTGACACTGCCCTTTGGTTCTCTTCGGACCTCTCTGTACTGTGCCTCACAATCTTTTTAGAGGAGCTCATCTTTCTCTACCAATTCCTTACAAGTTGATGAGTCTCAGATCTCATCCAGGGCCCATGGCTCTCTCTTCCCATGGACTCCCCTTGTGTGACTATACCACTTTTGAAGGTTCAGCTACCACCTACATGCTAATGACTCTCAAATCTGGGCCTAGGTCCCTAGCTACTCCCCTGAGCTTCAAATACATGCCTGACTGCCTGGTGAGCACCTCTGTTAAGGCAGCTCAAATGTAACAAGTCAAAAGGGAATTCACTACGCTCTCCTCACAAATAAGTTCCTCTATTTTTTTTTTAAATTTTTTTTTAAATTTTTATTTATTTATGATAGTCACAGAGAGAGAGAGAGAGAGAGAGAGGCAGAGACATAGGCAGAGGGAGAAGCAGGCTCCATGCACCGGGAGCCCGATGTGGGATTCGATCCCGGGTCTCCAGGATCGCGCCCTGGGCCAAAGGCAAGCGCCAAACCAGTGCACCACCCAGGGATCCCAAGTTCCTCTATTTTTGATTCGTTGGCTTGGTGTCACCATTTACTCAGTTGCCTAAGTTGGAAACCTGACAATTATTCTTGAGCCTTTCCTATCTGTAAGAGTCACTCACAAGCCTTTGTATTTTCTTTCCTTTCCCATTTTCTACACTTCTTCACTTTCAGGCTAATACTGATTTCCCCTGGAAGACTTAGCTGTCACCTTTCAGAGGTTTATCTTCAACGAGGACCCGCTATGATTAGATACTCATCCTCTGTGTCCCCAAATTCCTTGTGCCGTGCTCTCTAATGACACTTACCAGACTATGTTTAACATTCTGTTCATCAGCCTGCCTCACACACTAAACTGTAAGATTCTTGAAAGCAAACACTGTTTTACTCATCTTTCCATCCCCAGTGTCACAGATAGTGCCTGGCTTAGAAGGTATAGGATATACATTTGTTGAATGAATGACTATGACACTTCGGAACTCCATTTGAAAAGGAGTTATATCTCCTAGAAAATATTTTAGGTAGAGATTTGGATTTGCTAACCATTCCTTTCTCTTTATTTTTGCTAGATTAATGTGACAGAATCAGGTGGATCAACAGCCATCCCACTGCCCCCTTTGTTGGGGGTTGCTGAGAGTTGATGAAGCATGGAGGACAGTAAGAATGAGACAGTGAATCACGCTCACGTCCTCTTTGACCGGTTTGTGCAGGCCACCACCTGCAAGGGGACCCTCAAGGCTTTCCAAGAGCTCTGTGACCACCTCGAACTGAAGCCTAAGGACTACCGCTCCTTTTATCACAAGCTCAAGTCCAAGCTTAACTACTGGAAAGCCAAAGCTCTGTGGGCAAAGTTGGACAAGCGGGGCAGCCACAAAGACTACAAAAAGGGAAAAGCCTGCACTAACACCAAGGTAAGGATTTGGCTTACCCCAGGCCTTGGGGTCACTGACCTAAGGATTTAACCAGAAAAGAAAAGATTATGAGTAAGGGTAGGCTGGAGAAGGGATTATGTAAAGGTATAATGCATGAGAACTAGGCAGAGTCTAGCTGAGACCCAGGATAGAAAGTCAAACTCTGTGGGTCCATCACCTGTGTTCAGTCAACTGTTACATGCCCCAGACCCTGTTCTTATTTCATGTGTTCACATGTTGAACAGGGTTTCAGCTATTTAAGAACAACCCTGAAGTCAAGTGGCAAGGAACTTTCTCCTCCCTGAGGCTCTATTTTGAATCTCACACTGTTAGGCGGGTGCAGGTGGCTTAGCAAAGAAGTAGCCATGCCTTGTTAGCATCCTATCTGAACATGGCTTCATAACATCTGGCATGTCATCTCTATAAAGTCATCACTCCATACTCAGTGACTAATAAGGTCTAGATAATATTTGCTAACTTGAGCATTTGCCTCTAACTTCAGACCTCTCTTTTCATTCGTATTCCAGGGGTTTGTTTTGATAAGCAAGGGCCTTGTGAGCCAAAATATTCTTTTGCTTTTTTCACAATCTAGAGAAATACAGTTTTCATGAAACAGGTGAGATATTCAGTCACCTGTACAGGGGCAGGTACGAGGAAGTGGAGAAGGAACAAAATATATATCCTGCTTTCCTCATTATGTGAAAATACTTTCAGTGAGAAGTTTGGAAAAACAACCAGAGAAACAAAGTTGGAGATGACTTCATGACTAGATCATTAATATCCTTTCATGAGCTTTAATTTGCCCTGTGTGGAGACCTAGAGACCCTTCCCCCGTGGATTTGCCTCTGGGTAGATATTCATCAGCAAAATTTAAGAAATTCAAAGGCATGACTCTTACGAGTGAGTTCTGGTTGTTTATTATTTTTTTATAAGCTTTTATTTATTCATGAGAGACACAGAGAGAGGCAGAGACACAGGAAGAGGGAGAAGCAGGCTCCCTGCAGGGAGCCCAATGTGGGACTGGATCCCTGGACCAGGATCATACCCTGAGCTGAAGGCAGATAGTCAACCACTGAGCCACCCAGGCATCCACTTCTGGTGGTTTTTGTTTTTGTTTGTTTGTTTGTTTTTTGTTGTTTTTTTTATCAATAATGAAAGGAATTCAAAGCCAAAACCTTGCATGTCTTTCTTTCCTCTGTGCACAGAGTACAAGTTAGTTAGGTGTCCATTCTCACTTTGAGTACTTCTCTAAAATATGGGTCTTTAAGATCATTTCCCTCAACTTTCAGTCTAAAGATGATGATTTTAGAATTCTTTTCATCACATAAAACTTTGGCTCTTGAAAGTTGCCTTCTAGGAATCCTTGAGTGGTAGACTCATTTCAGGACTCTTAATATTGCCTGAATTATGTGTTTAATAATCTGTATCTGCTTGATAGAAATCTGCTTGACTTAGAAACCTTTCAAAAGGTCCTCTCCTATTAATAAAAGATGACATGATTTTCAAATCTTATGTTGAAATGATGGCCACTTCAATAGATTGCAGATCTACAAGGTGAACGTGTGCTGGGTTTATGTCCAGCACTAACAGTTAAGAGTCTTCTGTATCCATAACAATCACTAATTTTTCTCTCAAGCCATTGCAGGTGCTCTTCTATGACCCAGATGGGTCTGAAGATTTCTTGGGAGAATAGCCCTACTTGGGGGCTTTAGGTAATGATGGTTTACAAGATCATGAAACTGTTATTGAAATGTGAGCTCTCCCAAGAGATACTGCCTTTGCCCTGAAAGCAGCTGTGTTTTTCAGTGTCTCATCATTGGAGCTGGCCCCTGTGGTCTCCGTACAGCCATTGACTTATCCTTGTTGGGAGCTAAGGTAGTTGTTATTGAGAAACGAGATGCCTTCTCCCGCAACAACGTCTTGCATCTCTGGCCATTCACCATACATGATCTGCGAGGTCTGGGTGCCAAGAAATTCTATGGCAAGTTCTGTGCTGGAGCTATTGACCATATCAGTAAGTAAAATCAGTCCTCCTGTAGGATCTCGCCCCTGCCCCCTACCCACTTGTTCAGTAGAAAGAGGCAGATTATTCAAGGAATTCATACTCAATAGCTCAATTTGCTCTAACATCATTAATATCTAATGTATAGAAAGCATGCTGTGCTTGGAGTCAAAATACCTGTGACGCGATTATCTATCATCTAGGACTCTTTTTTTTTTTCTTTCTTTTTTTTTTTTTAAAAAAAGATTTCATTTATTTACTCAGGAGGCACACACACACACACACAGAGGCAGAGACATAGGCAGAGGGAGAAGCAGACTCCATGCAGGGAGCCTGATGTGGGGCTTGATGATTCGATCCCAGGACCTGGGGATCACAACCTGAGCCGAAGGCATACGCTCAACCACTGAGCCACCCAGGCACCATCACCTAGGAATCTTAACTGCAAGTGTTATTTCCTATGAAATGAGTTTAACTTAAGGATTTCTAAAGTTAGGCCTTGAACTCTTCCTGAGCACTTGCAGTGGGTGGGATGGGCATTGGGGCCAGGCCAAGAAACACTACCAATTTGAGCCTTGACCCTCTGATGGTTCTTAGTCAAGTGGAAGAAGCAAAAAATCATGAGGCTATCTCTAATGTGATATGATACATACTCTACTAGTGTAAGAACAAAATGCTATGGGGACAGTCCTGGGGAAAGCACAGCTTGAGAAGCAGCCTCCTAGTTTGATCACAAATGGCAAGTCAGTAATGAGACTCATTTGGCTAGGTGATTCTCATAAGGTCTATAGCCTGGATAGCTCTAGATATATTTTTGTCATCTCCAAGCTCAGCTTAGGGTATGCTTTTCTGAGATCCTATAGAGTAAATACAAGTTAATGCAGATAGTCTTTTCATGATTGTTAAGTGGCCTCTCTGAAAAAGTGATTCAGAACAGACATCATGAAGTTTGAGTCTTGTTTATTGGTCATCGTTAATGATTCCAGGAAAGTCTTATCGAGGAACTTTTGTTCTGAGCTCCTCCAGATGTGTCCTGCAGATATATCAAACTGCCTAACCATTGCTGGTTGAAGTAGTTGTGCTAGAATGGGATTTAATGAACCTTTAGGAGTGTGACTCAGAAGGGTGGTGGTTGTGGTAAGCTGCGGAAAAGAACCGAGATGACTTAGATGAGGATTAGTCAGAGGCTGCAGGTGAGATTGGTCTTCAAAGAGGACCAAAGGTCATTGGATTTGTCTGGATTTGTCTGCCTTATGTGAGAGTTGTCTTGGAGCTGAGAGTGTCCTACATTAGGGACTAGATTTTTATCACCATAAGCCTGGGGCTGCGACCATATCTGACAGTTGGTAGTCACTCATTGGACATGGAATAAGTAAATCTCTCTGTGATGATGAGAAGGATTTTCCATCATTATGAGCCTTGGTTTCTGTACCTGTAGACCAGTGGTGGGAGGGACAATAGTAAGAGACTTAGGTTAAGGTTTCCCTTTCTTACTTCATGAAGATCAGGGAGGTGGTAGGATGAAAGGAAGATGCTGTGGGAATCTCAGGAAGTAGTGCAGCCCCTTTGTATTAAACGGGAAAACCCACCTGTGGGGGCACAGCTTTAGCCTTTTATTGTAAGTACCATGTCCTTGTCAGGATTGTAGATTCCACTATATGGTGTGGCTCTGACTGAATCAAGGGGAGATGGAAAAGAGTCTCCTGTTGGCCACAATCTCTGTTGTCTCAGAGCTTTTGGTTGTTTTGAACACCTAACCCAAGAGGTGGGAGTGGCCTTGCACATCTCTCTAGAACATCTCTTGCACCAAATTGCATTTGCCCTTAAAAAAGAAAGAAAGACGCTGTGAAGCATGGTTTGGAAAATGTCTCCAACTACAGGAGACTTTGAGAATCTGGAGAAAGTGTGTGAGTGGGCAGGTGAGAAGCTGGGTAGTAATTGCTATCTAGGCCTCCCTTCTTGGTATGTCCTCACTAGTATCATCTTCTTGTTCCCCCAGGTATCCGTCAGCTTCAACTAATACTTTTGAAAGTAGCCCTGATCCTAGGCATTGAGATCCATGTCAATGTGGAATTCCAAGGTCTTGTACAGCCTCCCGAGGACCAAGAAAATGAACGTGAGTTGGAGTGGACAAATGAAGGGAGGGATAAGAGGGCCTGGTCTGGGTGAGGAGAGATGAAATCAAGGGAGAGAACTACAAGAAGCTGTGGGTGGTTCTCAGAACTAGTTAAAGAAGCTGCTTCAATTATATAGCCTCTATCTTCTGAGGAACTCTTGACTCAGTGAAGGAGGCTTTTGACATAGTATTAGACGTCTTAAACACGACATGACAAATCATGTCATGGGGACATTCTCTTGTGAGCCTTCTTCAAGGCTTTTCTTTTTCCTGTGTTTTGTACCCCATGCCTTTACTCCTAGTATTTTTAGTTTGAGGTTTTGTGCAGTTTGTATCTAAAGGAGTCTTAAGTGTGTATGATCTGGATGATGACCTTCATTTTGACTTGGTCCACAGGGATAGGTTGGCGGGCACTGGTCCACCCCAAAACCCATCCTGTGTCAGAATATGAATTTGAAGTGATCATTGGAGGGGATGGCCGTAGGAACACCTTGGAAGGTATTGATTCATGCTCCTTTGCCTGGTTCGAAGCCCAGTGAAGGGTGACCATCCCCCAACCTTGGGGGAGGGTTTCTATCATCAATTCACATTCCTAAGAATCTGCATATGTGTGCTGTTTATTCTAACTGAATGGCAGACCCAGCCTTCCACTAGCCAGCTGTTACTTGGGCTACTTCCTACAGGGCACTCTTGTTAGGGCACTAGGAAATAAGCTGTACTTTAATTGGTTGACACTATGGGATTTATATCTAAGGTTAGTAAGCTGATGGCTTCTTGTTCTTTCTTTCATTTGTTCTTTCTTTCTATGGAATCCCTTGTACTGAGAACTATTCTGGACAGTTAGAGTTCAGATTGTTAGTGTGTGGGAGCCTTTACTTCTTTTCTGAATTCTTATATTTTTGGACAGGCAAACATCTTATTTTCAGATAGAGAAGAATTGCCCTAAAATTTTCCCACTGATTCCCATGCCACATGTTCCCTAATGTCTTCATCAACACCCCTTCTTGTTTGAAGTGGTCTTCCTTCTTCTCTAGCAAGCTCTGACTACCTTTGAAAATTTCTTTCCTTCCAGGATTTCGCCGGAAAGAATTTCGTGGCAAACTGGCCATAGCCATTACAGCAAATTTTATTAACCGAAATACAACAGCAGAAGCCAAAGTGGAAGAAATCAGTGGTGTGGCTTTTATATTCAACCAAAAATTTTTCCAGGAACTAAAGGAAGCCACAGGTTGGTATAGTTGCCTCCAAAGCAACAAGGATAGAAATTTAAATAATTACTTGTGATTTTTCTCTCAGAGGGTTTGGTAGAGTGGGTGGTCATTATTATTCCTGTGTTTGCCCCTCTGTTCTTTCTTTACTCCTATACGTTCTTTTTATAGTGCTTTCCTTATCACTGTCTCCTCTAGTGTTCTTTGTCCTCCTTACAGTGACAGGGCTGCTCTGGGCTTAGTTTTATTTATTTGTTTGTTTTTAAGGATTCATTCTGCCTTTTACCAGCTCTTCTTCAACCATTTCCTCCATGCTATGGCTCTGAGTGATGGTGCTTAATGCAGTAAACTCTTGATTGGTAGTTCTCAGCTTCTCTAGAACCTGACTTTAGATACGGAGTATACAATCTTCTTGTGCTCCAGTTTGGGCATGAAGTAAACCATGTGCTAAAATAGAAATGAGATTGTGGTATGATAGCTTTTGAATAAATTGACTTATTTAGCTGCAGTAAGAATGTACAGCAAATTTCAGTTCTGTTTTCTAGAACATGTTTTTTTTCCCCATTATGTCTGCTTTTTAGATTAATTGAATGAAAAGTCAGTAATTCACGCTCTGCTTCCAAGCATCTAATTGTCCTCTTAAGAGCAGAGGAGATTATCCCAGTTGCCTTGATGACTATCAAAGAGGTTTAACCTGAGAACTAACCCTGACCTCTTACTAGAAGTTAACCTTTCTTTTTCTTCCAGTCTTTATATATCTGCTTATTATTGATCATAGTTTTTAGGATAACTTAGGGTAACAAGTAAATTACAGAGCAGTGCAGGTATAAACATAGCTCCCCCTCTGCTCATGAACTGAATTAGCAGGGAGTGAGAATCTGGGCTTAGACATTTCTTTATTTTCACTTTCTCCGCCTGGAGTTTGACAGTGCTGGTCTCTGTGGACACATGTAAACATTTGGCTGCCCTAATGTACCTTCATTTCAGCAAGCCCGCATGTGACAGATTTGTCTTCTGGTTGCAGGTATTGACTTGGAGAATATCGTCTACTACAAAGATGACACACACTATTTTGTTATGACAGCCAAAAAGCAGAGTTTGCTCGACAAAGGGGTGATACTGCATGTGAGTAATGGATTTCTCTCCAGCCTCTTCTTATGTGCTACTAGTTATTATGACCACCTAAGGGAAAGAATTTTATTGTCTGATGAGTTTTTCCTGCAAAGGAATAAAAATGAGCATCGAACTCATCTCCTGAGAACATGTACTCCTCTAATATTTTCTGGTTTAACTTCTTTAAAATCTTTTGTTATGGAAGTTTTCAAATGTAAACAAAAGTAGAGAAAATCATATAATGAACTCCCATGTGCCCATTATCTTGTTTTAACAATTATCAACACGTGACCATTATTATTTTAGTAGTACCCACCCCCCACTCCTGCCATTGGATTGTTCTAAAGCAAATCTTAGATATCAGTTGTCTCTAATACTCAATTCAATTTTAGGTGATTTGGTTTGTGGTTATAGTAATTCCACATATGACTGATTAATTAGCTGGTTAATAGGTTGTCTTTTGGGAGAAGGTGGTAGGGGGAAGGGAGTTTCACCTAGAAACCTGAGACTGGTTCTGGCTTTACTGCAGGTATGTCTATCAGAAGTCTTGGAATGCTGGTTGGATCAGGCTATATTTAGACCTCTTCAGGACCTAACAATATTGAAAGGTCTGGCTCAGCATTTTATCCAGGTGGATAATTGTATGACATTCCAAGAGACGATGAACAGAATATGAAATCAAAGACCCACATGATAGGTGGTTCTTTAAGGAGAGTCTCTTAAAGCCTTATTTAGTCTTTAGTCTGAACCGGAATTACTCTTCCCGTGTGATGAGATGGAGAGAAGAAGCATCAGATGTGCTGGTTCAGGCCTGTACAGTTCTTACCACAGACTCGTGGCTGAATTTCAGGATGCCTTTTATCTCTGCAGGACTGAGTTATACTGTTGCCCTCTCTGAGAGCAGTGCTGGGGGCAGACCAGTGAGCATGTGCCTGCAGCATAGCCTCTTCCCATTCACGGAACTCATGTCTGTTTCTCGGCCTTGTGCCTTTATGTGTACAAGGAGAAACAGGACAGAGCAGTTTGTACAGCACATTCTACCAAAAGCATAAGCAAGATGTACTCAGTTGGATGCTTTATCAATAAGAAATAGCCAGTAAACCCGGTGGTGTGCTTTGGGACTAAGTTAAGACAAATCTGCTATCTTAGGCAGAACAGAACAGTGCTTATCAGTTGAAATTAATGTTTTATTGTGCTTCACAGTTATTGCTTTGTTTTTTATTTTATTTTTTTACAAAACTGAAAGTTTGTGGCAGCCTTGTACTGGTCAAGTCTATTGGTGCCATTTTCCAACAGCATTTATTCATTTCGTGTCTCTGTGTCATACTTTGGTAATTCTTGTAGCATTTCAGACTACAGCATAGTATAAATGTTAACTTATATGTACTGGGGAACCAAAATCCATTTGACTCGCCATATTCCAACATTCACTTGATTATGGTGGTCTGGAACTGAACCTGCAGTATCTCCAAGGCATGGCTATATGGAGGGACAACCTAGGATGCCAAGACCTGATTTGCTTTTACTTTTGATTTGGCGTTTTTGTTTGTTTGTTTGTTTGTTTGTTTGTTTTTTTGAGGGCAGGCGCCCTGTTTCTATGTGTGCTGCTAAAGACAAACCCAGTTGTGGTTATTCAGTGTTGAACAAACACTGTTTCAAGGACCAGCTTGAGTATTTGTGTTTTGACCACTAACATCTTGTAATGGTAGCTGAAAGTACCATCAGAAACACTTGGAAACAAACCTTAGGCCCCACTTTAGGAGAATAAAGATGTGGTTCAGTTAGCCAGGAATCTCTAGAACAGAAAAAGAGTTTTTCAGGCCTGAATATAGAAAACCCTTTTTCCTCTCAGCATTGTTTTCTTTGTTGGTGGGTTTCTATGAAGTCTTTCAGAATCTTATGAATTATTCTGAAAACCTCTGTTTCATTTTCAATATATTCTTCCCAGCCCCCTGGACTGTGGTTGCTCCCACCTCGCATCTTTTTGGCACTGGAGATTGTGGGTACTTCCTTTGAGTTTGATGAATTATACAATGCCGAGCATTTCCGGTGGTCCTACTTGCCAAAAGCTATTTGCTACCCAGAAGATAATGATCGCCAATAATAACATAAATTATAAAATACGTTTTCAGTTTAGAAAGTACCATCACATAAATTATTTTATTTGGTATTCAAAACAACTCCATGAGATGGATTAGGCAAGATCAAAGAAATATGACTTGCTCCAAGTAAGTGGAAACACCAGGCGGCAAAGCCTGTGTTCTTTTAGAAACAGCCTCCTCCATGGGGCATCTGGATGGCTCAGTTAGTTGAGCGTTGATTTTGGCTCAGGTTATGATCTCAGGGTCACCCGGGGTCATCGGGCCCCATGCTCAGCAGGGAGTCTGCTTGGGATTCTCTCTCCCTCTTTCTTCCCCCCTCCATGCTCATTCGCATGTTCTCTCTCTCTCTCTCTCTCATTCTCAAATAAGTAAATCTTTTTTAAAAGTGGGGTGTGCTTAGTGGCTCAGTGAGTTAAGTGTCTGCCTTCAGCTTCAGGTAGTGATCTGAAGGTCCTGGGATCAAGCCCTGCATCTGGCTTCCTGCTCATCAGCTCAGCTGAGAGCCTGCTTCTCCCTCTTCCTCTACCCTCCCCATCGTGTGCACTCTTTCTCTCAAATAAGTAAATAAATAAATCTTTTTTTAGAAAAATAAATAATTTAAAGAAAGAGCCTCCCCCTTTTCTTTGTAATTTGTGTAAAAGACTCATTTTGGAATATGAAATCACTGCTGGAAGGAGGTAAAGACTATGAGACTAGCTTATATCTGACCTGTGTAGTGTGGCTCTGTGAGGCTTTTCCTTCAACCTTCTCTCTCTGGAGACAGGACTATGCTGACACAGAGCTCTTGCTTTCCCGGGAAAACGTGGACCAAGAGGCTCTGCTCAACTATGCCAGAGAGGCGGCTGACTTCTCCACTCAGCAGCAGCTGCCATCTCTGGATTTTGCCATCAATCACTATGGGCAGCCTGATGTGGCCATGTTTGACTTCACCTGTATGTACGCCTCTGAGAACGCTGCCCTGGTGCGGGAGCAGAATGGACACCAGTTACTAGTGGCCCTGGTAGGGGACAGCCTCCTGGAGGTGAGTAGTAAGGACGGCAGTGGTTTGTAGTCGGAGCAATAGTAAGGAAGCAATAGTGATTAGGAACAAACGTGAATATACCGGGTTGTCGAGTGAGTGAGTATACCAGGTTGTTGAGTGAGTATCCACATCCACAACACTGATATACCAGGAAGTAGGGAAGTTTCTAAGTATAGATAGAAGCTCTGCAGCTTTTGTGATCTGCTCCTCTACCAGTTTATGAAGTGGGAAAGCCCAGTATCTGAGCAGTTACCAAAAAGTACCATCAACAACAAACTCTTTGTTTCTTAGTTTAGTTTCTCACTTTTTTTTTTTTTTTTTAGTTTCTCACTTTTATTTTATTTTATTTTTTTTTAGTTTCTCACTTTTAAAGGTAATTTATTTTTATTCCTTGTTTTCTCTCTCTTTCATAGCCTTTTTGGCCAATGGGAACAGGAATAGCCCGGGGGTTTCTGGCTGCTATGGACTCAGCCTGGATGGTACGAAGTTGGTCTCTCGGAACAAGCCCCTTGGAAGTCTTGGCCGAGAGGTAATGGAAAGCAGCCAGGGGTCCCTTCCATGAGAAAACTAGGAATGATGAGTGGTTTGTTCCTCAGGCAGAGTACAGATTTTCTTCCTTCAATCTCTCTCTCTCTCTCTCTCTCTCTCTTTTCCTTTCTTAATTAAAGATGTTTTTGCATTTAAGAGAAGAAAGGCAAGATATTTATAAAATCATAGATATGTAAAGATTATCTAATTTATGCGCTCTTCTTTTCTTTCTTTCCAAATTTAATTTGTCACTGAGAATGGCATCTGAATCTTTGAATTCCATTAAAGGACAGTATCTGGTTCCTTTATGACAGTCACATGAACAAGTATATAAACCTACTACATTAAATTTTCTTGTCCTTAAAGCAGAAAGACTTATACTAATGAAATCAGTGTAGTAGCAAGGGACATAGGAATATAAGAAAAGAAAGAAAAAGTGACTTTGAATTCAAAAGAAAATCCCAAGCTGCTTGTAAACATTTCTCAAATACCAAATGTCATATGTTGAAGCAGATCATTGCAAAAGAGGTAAGAATCTTAGGATTTGTTTGTTAATAAAGAACAAATGCCTTAACTGGAAGAACTAGAGAAATAAAAGATTTCCTGGGTACAACTGGTGGTTGATAGCATTTAAGTCTGTTACCTAAGGTACTCGGCAAGTTTGGTGGCAGGTTGTTTTTTCATCCATGATTTTCTTAAAAATTATAAACTGGCCTACTTGAAAAAACAAAACCGTAAATCAGTTGCCTTTTAAATTAGAATCAGGCTTTGTATCCCAGCCCACCACAGTGTACTTGCTTTTGCTACTAGTACTTAACCAGTCCAGGGCCTGTGGAATCACTGGCATGGTACAAATGGGAGCAAGGGCTGACATAGGTTGGAGGAAAGTGGTCAAGGATGAGGATTTGTCATATCCTTCAGATTATTCGGGACACTGTCAAAAAAATGCGAATATTATCAAAGGAGAGGAAGATGTGTATGGTGCTTGTCACTGCTCTGAGTAAATAGTTGTATGTTCTTGCAGGGAAAGCATTTATAGGTTGCTGCCTCAGACTACCCCTGAGAATGTGAGTAAAAACTTCAGCCAATACAGCATAGACCCTGTCACCAGATATCCCAATATTAACATCAACTTCCTCCGCCCAAGCCAGGTAAGAGCCAGTTACCTACATCTGGGCCCATTTTCAGGACAGATCAGACCTTTGAAACATTGAAATGTGTCTATTAGCACCGTATACACGTACTTCTTTCGTAATCCAAGTAGATGTTCCCTGGAACGGTGAAAATAGATAGCACTTTCCTTCAACAGATTGAGCAACTCAGAGTGGGAGTTGTTGAATAACTTGCCAGAAGGTCATATGTGGCAAAAACAATGGATTGAGGATTTTATCCAGTGCTTCCTAATTCAGGTTGCATGTTGTAGGGGAGAGAACACCTGTTCATTATCTGGGAAATGTGACTTGCACTTGCATTATTGCCACCAATCACTTGGGACTTGGTTGTGTCATCCCATCTTCTCTGAACCTGTTTCTTCATTTATGAAGTGGAGATAATAGTCCTGCTATTCACAGGACCACTGTGAGGAGATTGTACACTTGAAGAAATTTTGAAAGTTAGGACACTCTGAAGTAAGATACTGTTGGTCAGTTTTGTTGTGCTACTAAGTTACTTTTCATAGTGTCTAATGCCTTGTCATTGAGAATGACATTTGACAAAGCTCAATAATCCCAAAGAGTCCAACAATTTTTGGAAAGCAGCCCATTCAACATATTTGCCTATGTACTTGTGTGATTCTTTATTCACTTTCTACCTGAGGTTTATGGGTTTAAGCCCTCTATATACTTATATATAAGGGGGCCGGTGAGTCTTGCTGTCAGTGGGCAGTATGAATAGTCCAGTAATGACTATCAGAGGGTCCTACGTGGCCGAGTAGCTAGTTTTTAGGACAACTTTTTACACTAATATGTATTGGTTTATATGTAACGCCACCACATTCCAGAAAGAATTTGAAGGTCATTGTCATAACTTTTTTCTGAACTTTGCCTAGCCTACTTTCTTAGTCTTTCATTTTGCTCTCAGGTGGGAACTTATTTTGTGGTGTTTGATTTTACAACTTAACTTTCTACCAGGTGCGCCATTTATACAATACTGGAGAAACAAGAGATATTCATCTGGAAATGGAGAACCTGGTGAACTCCCGAACTACCCCAAAGTTGATGCGCAATGGTAAGTTCTGGTAATGACCTTTTATATATATATATTTTTTAAATCTTTTTATTTATCTACGATAGTCACACAGAGAGAGAGAGAGAGAGAGGGGCAGAGACACAGGCAGAGGGAGAAGCAGGCTCCATGCACCGGAAGCCCGACGTGGGATTCGATCCCGGGTCTACCAGGATCGCGCCCTGGGCCAAAGGCAGGCGCCAAACCACTGCGCCACCCAGGGATCCCCTGGTAATGACCTTTTAAATGCAAGTAACCTACTCAAAGAAGTCCATACTTACTCATTGAGCTGTTAGTGTGCACAGTAATGTGTAAGGCCGCGGTTCTCAGCTGGAGCTGATTTTGCCTCTAGGGGCACATGTGGTAGTATTTGGAGACATTTTGATTGTCAGGACCAGGGGAGGGTGCTGAGTGCACAAATCAGCTCCCCCAGCATAGAATTACCCAGCCAGAAATGTCAGTAATGTCAAGGCAGAACCCTCAATCTAAGGTTTTAGGAGCATATAAGGAGAAATCAGATACAGGTGCTGTTAGAGGGATGCCTGGGTGCCTCAGCACTTGAGCGTCTGCCTTCAGCCCAGGGTGTGATCCTGGAGTCCCAGGGTCAGGTCCCACATCAGGCTCCCTGCATGAGCCTACTTCTTCTTCTGCCTATGTCTCTGCCTCTTTCTCTCTGTGTCTCTCATGAATAAATAAATAAAATCTTAAAAAAAAAAATGCTGTTAGAAAGTGAGTGCACACATACAAGCTAAGGTTTCTGGGGGAGGCTTTATGAAAAAGCAGTGGTATTTTAGATGAGTACTACATCGCCAAGATACAGTTATAGAGATAAAGGCCATTCCATATTTTGTGTGCCTTGAAGGGCCCCTGTAGGTATTTTTAAAAGGAGAACAACATGAATATACCTGGATAGCTACATGTAAGATGGATGGAGAAGGGAAATCCCAGAGGCAGGACCGCTAGTTAGAAATACCCTGTAGCAGTCAGGCTAACGGTGGTGAAGGCCTGAACAGGATACTGATGTTAGGATTGGACAAGGTAATGTAGCATGGTGAGAACAACTGACTTTGCGGCCCAGTCCAGGCGTTGCCATTTGCGAAGTATGAGGGCCAGAATAGGTTATTTTGCATGTGTGAACTTTGGTCTCCTTGTCTGTGAAATGGGCATACTTTGGACTACAGTCATGAGGATTCTGTGGCATATAGAGTATTTATTACAATGTCTGGTATATGGTGGGTGATCACAAATGGCAGCCATTTTGTCATTATTAATTGTCAATGTCATTGTCATTATTAAACATGGGAAAGAGTATATTAAAGAGCCAGATTCAATAGGCATCGGTAGTTTGGTTGCACGAGTCAAGAGATGGTTGCAGATAGTGCTGCCATCAGTTTGGTCAAGGAATGGGAGGATGAGAAGGTTTGAATCTATTTTTTTTGTCTTTATGTTTAAAGATTTTCTTTCTTTATTTGACAGAGAGAGATAGTACAAGCAGGAGGAGCGGCAGAGAGAGGGAGAAGCAGGTTCCCTGCCAAGTGAGGACCCTGATGTGGGCCTGATCCCAGGATACTGGAATCATGACCTGAGGGCCAAAAATAGACACTTAACTGATTGAGTCTCCCAGGCTCCCTGATTTGAGTCTGTTTTGAGTTTGACATGTTATTAGAATATCAAGGTAGATTTTACAACCAACAAGCAGTTGGGGACATTTTTATATTTCTCCTCTCTGGTGTCTACTTGAGAGCAGACAGTATCACCTTTGTCACTGTCATTTTAGAGCCTGGAATATTGAAGTTGCCCAGTACATATTGGATTGTTGGATATAGAGACTGGGGAGACATCTGAATAAAGTAAATTTCTTATTTATGATGATAACACCAGGAGTGTTTCTCTGTGTAGTTTTAGAATACATTTTCACTGAAAGACTTAAATGAAACAGGATTTTTATGATATGCGGTTTTTATCTTGTCATGTTCCCAAATTACTAAATGACTTCCTACAGGGTTAGATATATCCAGCTGCCATAGGTAAGAGAACAGACGTTCTTGGACACAAATAGGAATTCACAGATTCTTCTAAATGCTCCATATCAGGGGATCCCTGGGTGGTGCAGCAGTTTAGCGCCTGCCTTTGGCCCAGGGCGTGATCCTGGAGACCCGGGATCGAATCCCATGTCGGGCTCCTGGTGCATGGAGCCTGCTTCTCCCTCTGCCTGTGTCTCTGCCTCTCTCTCTCTCTCTGTGTGTGACTATCATAAATAAATAAAAATTTAAAAAAATAATAATAAATGCTTCATATCAGAGCTTCTCTGATGCAGTTAAGAAAAATGGACTTTTTTTTCTTATTCCTATTTTTTCTTTTTTAATATTTTATATAAATTCAGTTTGCCAGGATGCTTGGGTGACACAGTGTTTGAGCATCTGCCTTTGGCTCAAGGCATGATCCCAGGGTCCCACATTGAGCTCCCCACAGAGAGCCTGCTTCTCCCTCTGCCTATGTCTCTGCTTCTGTCTGTGTGTCTCTCATGAATAAATGAATAAAATCTTAAAAATAAATTCAATTTGCCAGCATACTCAGTTACCCCATGCCCCACCCTCTTCCCCTTCTGCAACCCTTTCTTTGTTTCCCAGAGTTAGGAGTCTCTCATGGTTTGATTTTTTTTTTCCCCCACTCAGTTCCCCTCCTTTCCCTATGGTCCCTTGTACTGTTTCTTATATTCCATGTATGAGTGAAACCATATGATGATTGTCCTTCTCCAGTTGACTTACTTCACTCAGCATAATACTCTCCAGTTCCATCCACATTGAAGCAAATGGTGGGTATTTGTCATTTCTAATGATTAATATTCCATTGTATATAGAGACCACATCTTCTTTATCCATTCATCTGTCAAAGGACATCATGGCTCCTTCCACAGTTTGGCTCTTGTGGACATTGCTGCTATAAACATCAGGGTGCAGATGTTTCACTGCATCTGTATCTTTGGGGTAAATCCCCAGCAGTGCAATTGCTGGGTCGTAGGGCAGGTCTATTTTTAACTCTTTGAGGAACCTCCACACAGTTTTCCAGAGTGGCTGCACCAGTTTGCATTCTCATCAACAGTGCAAGAGGGTTCCCCTTTCTCCACATCCTCTCCAACATTCGTTGTTTCCTGCCTTGTTAATTTTCACCATTCTCACTGGTGTGAGTTGGTATCTCATTGTGGTTTTGATTTGTATTTCCCTTGATGGCAAGTGATGCAGAATATTTTCTCATGTGCTTGTTGGCCATGTGTAGGTCTTCTTTCTTTGGTGAAATTCCTGTTCATGTCTTCTGCCCATTTCATGACTGGATTGTTTGTTTCTTGGGTGTTGAGTTTAATAAGTTCTTTATAGATCTTGGAAACTAGCCCTTTATCTGATAGGTCATTTGCAAATATCTTCTCCCATTCTGTAGGTTGTCTTTTAGTTTTGTTGACTGTTTCATTTGCTGTGCAGAAGCTTTTTATCCTGATTAAGTCCCAATAGTTCATTTTTGCTTTTATTTCCCTTGCCTTCATAGACGTATCTTGCAAGAATTTACTGTGGCTAAGTTCAAAAAGTGTGTTGCCTATGTTCTCCTCTAGGATTTTGATGGATTCTTGTCTCACATCTAGATCTTTCAACCATTTTGAGTTTATCTTTGTGTCTGGTCTAAGGGAGTGGTCCCATTTCATTCTTCTGCACATGGCTGTCCAATTTTCCCAACACCATTAGTTGAAGAGACTGTCTTTTTCTCCTCTTGGATAGTCTTTCCTGTTTTGTTGAATATTAGTTGACCATAGAGTTGAGGGTCCACTTCTGGGTTCTCTGTTCTGTTCCCTTGATCTGTGTGTCTTTTTGTGCCAGTACCACATTGTCTTGATCACAGCTTTGTGGTACAGCTTGAAATCCAGCATTGTGATGCCCCCGGCATTGGGTTTCTCTTTCAATATTCCTCTGGCTATTCGGAGTCTAAGTAAAATGGACCTTTAGAAAGGCCCTTCGCGTTTTAGAAGACATAGCAGTGAACTGGAAAACATCCAAGCATATGTATTTATGTATTCATTTTCTCAAGATTTTTTTTTAATTTTTAATACAGAGTGCCAATCCTGGCCTGGGGGATTGTTCTGGTCTGGGGTCCTTGGCCTTGCCAATGTAATCCTACAGAGTTCCTTCACTTGGTAAATTGGCTCTATACATGGAACATATAAGAGTGGGCTTTGCTTGCTATTGCTTTAATGTGTTGCTAAAGAGAATATATTCTTTTGTTTGGGAGGAGGGGAGATATATATATATTTTTTTTAATTCAGTTAGCTAAAAGAATGTACTCTTTTTTGCTCTATTCCTCCTCCTTACTTTGAAGGGAAGGAGCTTCCTCAGCTAGCTGCCGAATACCTCTCCAGGGAAGTCTTAGACCTTCTGGAAGTGAGGGTGACAGCTCAGTAGATGGCGCTCATCCATCTAAGTCAGTATCCAAAAGTGCTGTAGGGACACTGAGCTTTAGCATGAGCAGATCCAGATCACCCCTCTTGTGACTTACTCTGTTAGAGGGGCTAGTTTTGACATCAGAGTCTGGGTAAATTTGTAGGTAGTTTCTTATCTACCTAAAATTCCACTATCATGATACCACTTACATAGCTATTTACTTTTTTTTTTTTTTAAGATTTTATCTATGTATTCATGAGACACAGGCAGAGGGAGAAGCAGGCTCATCGCAGGGAGTCTGCTTTTTACTTTTGAAAAATCGTGACAATTATTTTGTTCTTACCTTTAGTTATTTTTCAGGCTGGATATGTGTACTACAAAGAGGAAGGATCCTACGTCAATGCTACCAGGTGACCACACCTCTGATCATTTTTTTGTTGTTTCAGAGTCTGTAGCTCGTTCAAGCAAACTGCTGGGTTGGTGCCAAAGGCAGACAGATGGCTATGCAGGGGTAAATGTGACAGATCTCACTATGTCTTGGAAAAGTGGACTGGCCTTATGTGCGATCATCCATAGATACCGCCCTGATTTGATGTAAGTTGTGACAGCTTTCATTTTGTATTCTCTTAGGACCTCAGGGTATTTTGCTATCTAATAGCCAAATTTTGTATTTTTTTCTAGAATGAAATACACTGCCAGATACTTTTTCTAGAAGGCAGTGATTAATTTCATTATAATTATATTTAAAACTATGTGTCAAGCATCATATAGCTGAATCCAGCTGAGGTTTTAAAAATCACAGCGCTCAGAAAGTCAGAAACTAGTTTTAACGCCCACCTGGGCCCATTAACATTACACAAAGGAAAACTCTGTTCTTTGGCCCCAGGCTGAACTTTTCGCTTTGGCGAGAGGTCTCTCAGATGCTGTTGGTTATAAGGAAAAACTCACTAAAACATTTGGCTGGCTAAAGCAAATGTGTCACTACCAACAAAACAGAAAATAATGAATACTTACTGGATTTATCGTGGTTCTTTGGTATTCTCTGTTAAGAATTAGACTTTTTGCAAATATACTCTGCCCAAGCCCACAAGGTTCAGGCCTCTTTACCCACTTATATCAGTGATACCTCCTCTTTTGGCCATTCTTTATTCACCTAAATGCAGAATCATTGCAATAGGATGACCCCAGGTCAACTGCAGTGACCAGCGCACTCAGATTTCCCCCATAGGCATTCATTACCATGGAAGCCAAACAAGAAGAAGCAGAGCCTGTTGAATTATTTTGGCTGCCTATCCTTTTATCATTAGGACCCAAATTTGTACATTTGCTTTAATGATTGCTTAAGGAAACCTAAGAAACATAGTTCCTCTTTATATTAGGTTATAAATTAATGAGGCAAGAGGTAGTAGAAATAGTCTTATACAGTGTGGTTCAGGAATGGGAATTTCTGATTTGTTTGGATAAGGAAAGTGACCTCCAGTGCTCCTGTCCCTTAGCTAATGGAGAGGTTGGTAAATAGCAAGTGAAAGTAGGGCTTTTGCACCCCCACCAAGAAAGGACTTGAGAGGAAGAGGAAGGATGGTGATAAATGGCACTGCAATGCCTTAGAAGACCAAATGAATCCTCTCTCTTCCAAAGGGAAGGCAGTAAAGAAAAAGAGATGGAGGCTGAAGTAGCTGAAGGGAACCCAGCAGGTGAGGTGGAGAGTGATGGAGGGAACACACTCCTGTTTGATGGGCAAAGGCCACCTACTGAAGGTCTAGGGAAGTTTTGTGTAAGTAGTGAGGAGGTAATTTGACACTGTTTAGAATACAATGACTTCATTCATGATGAGGCCTCCATGGTTTAATAGGCTTCTTGCATAGAGAAAAGGCATTTAGAAAAATGAAAAACTTGCTATGGAGTCAGTAGTACGTTAACACAAAATAAGGCCTGCCTGATATCCGAAATCACCTCTGAAAAAAGAATGCTATCAGTCTTGACTTGATTGAATGATAAGAAGCCTGAGCCAAATGCTATCAGTCTTGACTTGATTGAATGATAAGAAGCCTGAGCCCAGGGGGAAGTGGTTGTTAATCTAAATACTTGGGAAAACTCAAGAACATTAGCAGTAGAAAAATCCTTTGAGGAAGATTTTAGAATTTCCCTGGAAGGCTGAATTAGATTTACCAAAGCTGATTTAGTGCATCAACAGTTTGTCTGTGATGACACAGCAAGTGATAGTCCTGGGCCTTTAGAAGCAGTCTGATCCAGATAGGATACTTATCATTACTGAGCACTAGTTTAATAGGTACAGATCACGTACAAAGTACAAGGGAACAGTTTTTTTTTTTTTTAGTTTTTATTTATTTATTCATGACAGACACACAGAGAGAGAGGCATAGACACGGGCAGAGGGAGAAGCAGGCTCCATGCAGGGAGCCTGACGTGGGACTCGATCCCAGGTCTCCAGGATCACACTCCGGGCTGAAGGCGGCGCCAAACCGCTGGGCCACCAGGGCTGCCCCAAGGGAACATGTATTAAAGATATTTAGTTCCTAGTCTTGAGCTTACCTTTTAGTAAGAAATTTATGTTACCGGGAATAATGAGAATAGTTCTTCAACTTTTCCCCTCTTTTTTCCTTTCTGGGTATATCTTTAATAATTTCTTCTTGCGAATGATGTACATTTTCTTAGTGAAAGGAAGGAGACTAAACTGTGAGATGAACAGGTTGGCTCTCAGATTGTGGTGAGACACCTGCACCTGGATTTTAGCTGAAAGATTAAGAAATGATGATGAGTCCATCGATACTGTGTTTTCTGGGGTGAGGACAAGCATCCCTTCTTGATATGTTTTTCTCATTCTGTTTCTTAGAGATTTTGATTCTTTGGATGAGCAAAATGTGGAGAAGAATAACCAGCTGGCCTTTGATATTGCCGAGAAGGAACTGGGCATCTCTCCCATCATGACAGGCAAAGAAATGGCCTCGGTGGGGGAGCCTGACAAACTGTCTATGGTGATGTACCTGACTCAGTTCTACGAGATGTTCAAGGACTCACTCCCCTCCAGCGGTAAGGGCTGGCAGGCACTGGTATGGAAGGCCTCCATTCCTTGTCTGTTGGTGCCTGGCCTTTCTTTCTTTCCCTCTCACCATGTCCTACATCAGTACTTGCAAAAGCAAACCTGCTCTTACTTAATCTGTTGGTTGTCTGTTGGAAACCTGGTTGGCTGTGCAGGTAAGTCCCTGAAACTTTGCTCCGTTATTTTTTCCTTCTCTACTAGTATGTTCTCAGCCATTTTTTTCTTTTCCCAAATCTTTCTCACTAAATCTATAAACATGCAAAGATTGTTTCTATGCAAAATGTTTTCCTTGACTTTACTACTTCCTCACACCCTTTCTATCAGAACCAACCTTTTTTGAAAAAGTGGTTTTTGTACTTAAGGCCTCCACCTCCTAAGGCCTAAAGTTTGTAACATATTGCAGCCGGCTTCTGTTTTCACTGCTCTGCCAAAGCTGTTCTCCGCAGTCATGAAGAATCTCCACATCTGTATTTTCTCACTTTGCATCTCTCACGTACTTGGCTTTTCTACATTATTCAGCACTATGGAACTATGTCCTTTTTCTTGACAATCTCTCTTCATTTTCTTTCTTCTATAACCGTTCCTTATCTAGCTTCTCTCTCTTCGCCAACCTGTTAGTGTTTTTCAAAGTCTTTGGCCCTCTGCCTGCTGCTGCCTCAGTTTACCAGAGTGCACACACACAAAAAAATATTCCTGTTGTCATTTATTGTCTGTTGGAGTATAGTATAATATAGTATAATATAGTATAGTATAATATAGTATAATGCTTTACAGTGTTGACCATGGTACCAAACTGGGTTCACTTCCCAGTGCTTCCACCTATTTGACCTTAGACACATTACTAAATTTCCCCATGCCTCAGATTCCGTATCCATAAACTGGATTTTATTGTACGTATAACATAAAACGTGATCTGCTAAGGAGAATGTTTGGCAAATAGAAGTACTTAATATCAGCAATATATTATTAGTTTCAATTACTTTTAAAATTACTGTTGTTACTAATAAAACGTTAGAATCCACAGAGTTTATGGCTCTACAATGTCTTCTAGCCCATGTACTCTTACAGATGTCCATGGCTTTTTCTGATCAGATGTGCACTTTTTACAATAGGAACCCAGAACTCTAACATCAATATACCTGTTTAGGGAGAGCCTTCCCTTTGCGTGCACCTAAGTAGATGGGATCTACATAATCAAAGCCAGTGACCCTGAGCCATATACCCCTCCTCCCTTTCTCCCTCTGCCTGAAAATTTTTATCACAAAGGGAGGTTTTAGCAGTCTGCTGTAACTAACAACCATAGGCAAGTTCTAACTTTTGCAAAGCAAAAGTGGAGTTTTGTGACTGAAGTGGATTGGAAAAAAGAGTTGGTTCTATTAACATGGCTGGAAAAGAGCTCAGTATCCAGACCTTAGTTTATGTTTTCTTGGTGGAAATTTCCTGCTGAGTTCCTCATGCTTTTGTCAGAACAGATGAACCTATAGAGTTTTCTGAGGTTCTTTGAGTCACCTGCAAGGAGAATAGTTCTGCTCAGTACTTTGAAGTCCCCTCCAGGGCTGTGCTCAGACACTGCTTCCCTTTCACAGATGCCCTGGACCTGAATGCTGAGGAGAAAGCAGTTCTTATAGCCAGCACCAAATCACCCATCTCCTTCCTCAGCAAACTTGGGCAGACCATCTCTCGGAAGCGTTCTCCCAAGGTAAATGGAAGAGGTTTTTGACCTGCTGCAAACCTAAAGATGAGGTATAGTGACAAGGATAATGCAGTCTCCCTCCTCTCTTGGTATAGGATAAAAAGGAAAAGGACTTGGATGGTGCTGGAAAGAGGAGAAAGACCAGTCAATCAGAAGAGGTAAGAATCATCTGGAATTTGCTAGAATGGTCATACCGAATTGCTCTTTTCTGGCTTAAATTAATTTCCAAATTGGTATTGCAAGACCTTTTCATATACAGTTTTTATGAGAATTTTTGTGGGCAGATGCTTTTCAGTGGGTTGTTGCCTTTGTTTAATGTTTTGGAGAGCATCCAAGGGATCACACACACGTGTACCAGTGCTTTCCTCTCTTTAGAATTATGCCTTTGGCTGAGGGTAATGGCTTTCCTGACGGACGAATGACCACACTAGCCCAAGTCCAAGTACCTCTTTATACTGCCCCATGCACAAAGTCTTGACGACTGCATCTTGAGATTAGAACCCTGAAGAGAGCTATTAGGCTTAACCTAAAGCGAAAGTACCATCCGCCATGCCAAGCACTGGCTGCACTACTCCTTTGAGGGAAGGGTGTTGGCAGGGGGCTTCTCTAACGGAGCCCACCGGTTCACCTTTCATCAGGAGGAAGCACCCCGGGGCTACAGAGGCGGAAGGCCCACACTGGTGAGCACTCTGACAGACAGGAGGATGGATGTGGCCCTCGGCAATCAGAACAAAGTGAAGTACATGGCAACCCAGCTGCTGGCCAAATTTGAAGAGAATGCACCCCCCCAGTCCACTGGCATGAGGAGACAGGTAAGGCCCACTTTGTGTCTCACCCACCCACACCGGGTCTGTCCACATAGGAAGGAGAGACCTTCTTAGTCAGATGAGTTGGGGTGGGATGTATCTCAGCCAAGCCCTGGTGCCTCAAAGATTAACATCTGCTTCTCTCCTCGTCTGACTGTGGCAGAGAAAAGCATTTTATAAGCTCCTCCTCTGCTTTCAGCACTGCTTCATCCTCACCATTCAGGTCTGAGGTGTCTGTGGCAAAATTTCAGAAGGATTTTAAAGTTTTAGATCTATCTATACACGCTTATATGTTTGCATGCAGACATTTGAATTATAAGAGGTAGATGCTTACTGAGGAAAATGCTGGAGAGAATAATAAAAGCAATCAAGGCACCTCTAATTCTGCTAACATTTTGATATATTTCTTTCTAGTCTTTTTTCCAGTGCATCTTTGTTTTCATAGTTGAGGTCATTCATAATATATACTTTCTGTTCTGCTTTGTTCACATGACTTTGGGCATATTCCCTTGTTCCAAACTCCTCAGGCATCTTCCCATATGTATGTGTACCACGCTTTTCTTAACTCTTCTAGTGTTGAGTGTTTTCATTGTTGCTCATCTTTCATGATAAGGTACAGAGATAATAAATGTTCTTTTGATAAATCTTCTTTTGTGTGTTGTAGATGGTTCTCATAGGCTATCCTCGAACTAGAGTAAGAATGAGCTAATGAGCATTTTAAAGAAATCATTGTGGATACTAATCTGAAAGTGCTAGGTGGGGGCATTGACTTGAGATGTCTTTGTTAGATTTTTTTTTTTCTTTGTTAGATCTCGTCTCTCCTCTTGCTGGTCTGAGAGTCATTGAGACTTCTAAGAGGAGGTTCTGAGATCTGGAGATTTACACAGAAAGTTTCTTGTAAAACTCCCTAATGACCTGAGAGAGCATCCAAGGGAAAGGGAGCCCATTCTTCTTATTCTTAAAAGAATTTCTTTTTCTTATTTCTTATTCTTAAAAGAATAAGAATTTCTTATTCTTAAAAGAATAAGAATTTCTTATTCTTAAAAGAATTTCTTTCTTCATCTCTTCTGTACATATCAGCCATTGTTCTAAGGACAAGGGGTGAGAGGGGGTTACTGACTTTGCTTGGAGTTTGGCTGTAATTAACTTCTTCTCACATTTTAGCCTTTCTTTGGTTATTAATTTTTACACCCCAATCATATGTATTATGGCTCATAGAGAGGAATAATAATATTCGTTGACAGACATCTGACATTGCCTGGCAGCTCTGGCAACCACAGGATCTGCTCCGTCTCAGGAGGTCTGGGAATGCTCCCCATGGGAGCAAGTTTGCCCGTAAGAGAAGGTTGTGTTCCTCACTTTGAGTAGAAAGAGTAGTTTTCCAGACCAGAATTAGTAGTTTAGGTTCAGAGCTTTGAGCTAGGAAAGAAGTTAGTGAAAAAAAAAATTTTTTTTTGAAGTTAGTGAAAATTACACCTTCTGATTACCTTGCTTTTTCCTAGTGCATTTGCTTTTGGTTTGGAGGGGGTGGAGTATTTTGTTTCTTTTGTAAATGTAACTTTCTAAGGATTAATTCTGTGTATCTCACACACACACTCCCAGCTCATAGATGTGTCTGTCTACCATATCTTTTGTGTGTCTTCTCTTACCTTAATGTATTTTATTTTGTTTTGTCTCCATGTCCTGTCCCCCAACCATACTTGGCCTGTGTGTCACAGCCGACACAAGAGCGTGGGGTCAGCCAGCCGTCCTGCTGCCTACCTGAGCAGGGTCACCCTGCTCCCACCCCCCAGTGGAAACAGGTAAAGGAGCTGCCCAGGGACCAGAATGGGTGCTGCTTCCCTCTGCCTTCCACTCTGCTCATCCCTCTCAGCCAGCCATGCTAAGGAATCCTAGCTCCCAAGGACAGGTAGCTTCTGGACTCATTTGAGTAGTACCTCTGGGAAAAGTGTAACAGACGGTGCTGATTGTATTGCTTGATTTGTTTAACTCCTTGGGATTTGAGAAATCAGTTAAAAGAGTAGGTGGTAATTTGGTGTTGAAACTAGCTGAAGCTACATGAGACATTGTTCAGGTACCTCAGCTTCTATGGTTTTACCATTTTAACCTTTGTCCCAGGTTGGTGTTTTGCTTACATCTGTCCTTGTAACTAATGGAGGGAGAATCCTGAACTCAGCAAGGCTGAGAGTTGGGGCATTGGAGCCTTTCATGTTAAATAGGAAAACATTAGCCAAGAAATTGTCTTGAACTATGATTTTTTGTTTCAGACCCTCGACAAAGATGATCATGGGCATTTTCTTGGTGGTTTGTCTCCATTTAAAATATTCCTTGAAAAAAACCTTTTTTATTTAAATTCATTTTGCCAACATAGAGTATAACACCCAGTGCTCATCACATTGTGTCCTCCATAGTGCCCATCACCCAGTTACTCCATCCCCCCACCAACCTCTCATGAAAATTTTCACTAAAGTTTTTACAGGATCTCCTAGAAAGCTGCTTTCTAGGCAGTATTGGATAGGACAGAAAGAAGTGGGTAGAGGGATGGCACCTGGTTGATTATAGGAAATCCATCAGGAGGATTGGGGCCTCTACTGTATTTTCTCCCAAGTCAGAGTTGAGCAAGTTTCTGCTCTCATGGGTGCAGTCTGGATTCTCTGCCTTGCAGTTTGGTATCATCTGGGACTAAGATTCTGAGAGGTCAGGTGAGCTGACCCTTGATTTCTTCTTGTACTGTAGAGTGCTAGCTATTGCTGGGAGGTGCTGGGGAGTGGCAAGTGGGTTTTATTTGAATCATATTCAGGGCAAAAGTTTCCTTTCTAACCTCTTTTAAATAAAACGCCACATTTAAAAAACAACAACAACAACAAAAAAACACCACATTAAAGGCAGGGCTCATGAGGCTGAGATGGAAGCTCGGGAGCAATGTCCAGACTCCCAACAGAAGCCGAGCTGCTGCTTTCTCTGTGCTTGGAGGAGGTCTTGTGGAAGACAGACAAACAAATAAAACTCATTGGAAAATCCATTTTCTTCCTTACCCTTTGCCTTGAAGTCTAGGTGGAGTGTATGATTTGAAAGGTAATTTTTGGTTAAGGATCTGCTAAAGGAGAAAGTGAACTCTAAACTAGATTCCCCAAACTCTTGATTTTGACAGTGTTCATAAAGGAGCAGTGGGGAAGGCAAGCCAGTTGTAACCCATGGAGAAGCTTGGACAGATGACTTTAAATGGCATGTGCCTGGAGCAGCTTTGGGTTGGCTTGTTGGGAGGTCTCAGGGGTACTAAGTGTGACCTGAAGAGTCTGGCTCAGCCACGGCCTCTGTCCCAGGGGAGACTGGCATGTCACTCATCACCCGACGGCGCTGTGCTAAAGGGGCATCGGGAGCTTGGTGTTGGTGGGCCTGCTTGTGTGTCCCATTTAGGAACAGCTGATGGCCTCTAACCTTGTGCAGGCTGCTATGTGGAGACAGCTAGGTTGTCCTCTGGGTAATTTGTGATCACAGTCAAAGAAGCAGAATATCACTCAGCTCTCCAGGCAGCAGAGTAGAGCCATTGAAGTCAAACCTGGGTTCTATGAAGTCGGCACCAGAGATTGCAATTGGAAAGACTGGGTAGATCCTAGTAAGTGAAAAACCCCATGAACAATGAAAATCCTATTAGATCATTGTCACAGAGAGTTGGGAACTATAAATTTTTTTCTTAAAGATTTTATTTATTTATTTATTCATGAGAGACACACACACAGAGAGAGAAAGAGAGAGAGAGAGAGAGGCAGAGACACAGGCAGAGGGAGAAGCAGGCTCCATGCAGGGAGCCTGACATGGGACTCGATCCTGGGTCTCCAGGATCACGCCCCGGGCTGAAGGCGGCGCTAAACCGCTAAGCCACCGGGGCTGCTTGGGAACTGTAAATTTATTTGACTGTGAAAGAACCATAGCTCACAGTTACATGTGTTATTTCCTCAACACTGAATCAGGGTTGGCATCGTGAGTCTTGGCCCTGTAAATTTATCTTCTCAAGGAACACTGACATGCAATGCCAGGTGCTCCAAAAACGTGGAGACCGAGGAACTCCGGCGGTGTGCTCCATGGCCTCTACTTCTGAGTCATCCTGCTTGTGGCCTTCTTTATCTCCCTGTAGGAATGAGGAGCTTACCAGCAGTAGCTTATGTGACTCATGTCTTGTTTTTCTTAAAGAGGTTTGAATTGAGGTAGAGGGTGTGGCAAGCCCAGCCATGATGGCTGAGTTGGCACAGGATCAGTTTTAACTTAGGTCATGGTATGGAAGAGGGAAAATGAGTAACAAGTTTGCTTACCAGTGACTTCTCTTTGTTTACCTTCCTGTGTAAACACTTTGACTCATCCCTCCCTCCCCTCCTGCCTTTTGATCTCAGAAGTTTGTCCAGCCAGGAGAGTCTGTGCATTAACCAGCCTTCGTTTCGAAGGAAATTGTCTTGTGGGGTTGGAACACACTGGCCCCACGCCCACCACAGCCTCTTCTCCCTCCCAGGTTTGACCTGTGTGCTGCCTCACATGGTCATCCTGGGCATAAGGACATGGAAGAGTCCTCTGGCCTAGCAATAAGTAATCGTTTCTTAAGTACCAAAGAGTTCTCTAAATCACAGATTCACAAGAAGGGAATCCGATGGACATGGGAAAAATGGGAAATAATCCATGGATATATATAGGGTATTTGGTTAGTGACAGATGTACTTAGATTCTTGTATTCTGTTTCCTGTACCTCCTTGGTAGCTTTCCAGAACCTTATAAGTGTAATCGAGGGGGCTGAGCAGAGGGGAGCCACGGCAGGGTGTTGTCTGGGCTGGCCCTTGGGGAGAGCGCTGCTTTGCTGGTGGTGGGTGAGGTGACTGAGCCCTTGGGAGGCGGTCTCCACCCACCCCTCGTGATGGTGGGCCTGTGTCCCTTTCTCTCTCCCTACGTCCAAGCTCATTTCTCCTGTCCTCAGCGTCCCTGATAAAACCAACACAGACTATCCTTGATCCCTGCAATTTAGAAAATGTGACACTGCAAGTTCTAACCCCAGGGCCAGCTGCAGAGATGACCCCTGTGGTCTATACTTACCAAATAGAGCAAGGAGGACCTGGAGCCCCACAGTTGACCTCAACAAGCCGTCCACCCTGGCCATACAGTGACTGCTTGGAGGCTGGAGAGACATGGGAGGGATGGCTTTGGCCAATGCCCTTCAGTCCTTCCAGAACCAGCCTAAATGAGGCCCCTGTTTTACCAATGTTCTCTCTGTTTGTGTCTGTTGGTGTAAAAGCAACAGGAAAAGGAGCGTTCTCGGACCTGCCCCAAAAAAGTGATCACACTCTCTCCTCCCCTTACTCCACCTCCCTGTCGGGCACCTCGCAGCCAGCAGGTGATCTTCTCTGCATGCTCTGTGGTCCTTTCTGTCTTCCCACCTGCCTGTCTGCCTGTCTGCCTGCCTGCCTATGTAGCTGGCTAGAGTAGAGACCAAATCAGGATTACCTCTTCTTCAGAGATAACAATTAAAAATCGGAAAGATGAATTTGTGACAGAAGCAACCTTATTGCTACAAATGAACAATTCGCAGTCAGAGCCCAGGATAGCACATAATACATTTAAACCCTGGCTGGTTTAATCTAGTCCCACATCATAGGAAAACAACTATGCAAACACAGACTAAAACTGTATTTGTCACAGATAGATGCAAGATCCAAAAGCCCTGGAGAGCAACACATTTCTTTAGAACCTCATTTAAAGCAGCCACTTTTTGTCTTGCTACCCAAGGAGATAAATTAAGAGGGGCTTTTTGGAAGCCTTTTATGGGGTCTCACTTTATGAGTTTGTTCCTTCTGATTTTGAGAGCCCTGTCTCTTGCTGATCCAGCTTATGCCAGCAAACACCCATCCTTTCTGTCTACCCCTCTCACACTCCAGACAGATCATTTGAAAAATGCTTTATAGAACAGTTGCCCATAGATGTGATTAAAGAGGACAACAAGCATACTTACATAAAATATATCTATAGGATATAAACTGACCTTTGTAGGATATCCCTATATAATAAAATACTAATTTTAAAGGCATGATCTGTGGAAAGACATTTTCTCAGCTAAGGTAGCCTACTTAAAAGGTGACCCCTAGTAATGTGCCTGATGGCTAAAGACCCCCCACTGTGCCTGGGTCTAAGAACTGAGCCATTGTAGATTTAGTGATTACACTTAGATCTGGGTGGGATTCTCAGTTCTTGTGTGTTATCTCAATCAGTTCTCACCATAACCGTACAAAGCAAGTACGGTTACCACCTCCGTTTTACAGATGAGAGGACTGAGGCCAAGGGTGGGAGGCCAAGTACTTTGTACAAGTTCACACAGTAAGTAATGCGGCCAGGACTTGAATCTGGATGGTATGACCTGAGCCCAAGCCCTGGCCTCATCCTGCCTGTGGAGACAGTATGCTCATGGGCCACCCATTGCAGGCTATGGAGTAGTTTCTCCAGCAGCACACAGCCATAAGTTGAATCCTCAGCAGTCATGCAAAGAGTGGTAAGAGTAGCCTTCCCTTCCCCCACGTGGTTGCTAAGAGGGGCTTCCTCTGGTCAGTAGAGGCAGCCGTGTGTCTGTCTTCAGGATTTCCAGCCCTACTGCATACACATTCCTGTCTTTTGACTGAACATGCTTCCAGTAGTTGTCCACTTCTCCCTTTAACAAACAATGCTTTGGTCCAGTGTTCCTGTTCAGGGACCACTCCCCACCCTGGAGCTTCCTCTGGACTGTGGTAACAGCATTCGTTCCAGCCAGTTTCCATCTCCCCACCTTTCCTTTCTTATGGCTTGTTATGGAAAGCTTCACCCTCCTAATCGGCCTCTCCTATTAAGCCTTTCATTTAATAGCTCTGATCTTGTGCCACTTTGTGAAAGAAATAAGTTTGTTCCACTTTCATACTAACCGTAGTTCTCTATTTGTGTGGCTGACCTCACTGGAGGCCAGATGGACAGAGTGCTGCAGAAAGAGTTGTCCTGAGGTCATGGAATGTGATATAGATGGGATGGTGGTTACCTGGGGAGGGGATCTGCCAGGGGCAGGGGGATATGTGTTGAAATGAATTCTGAATTTCTGGCACTGTCACTTAGTAGGTCCACATAGAACATTTGGATGGAGCTTAAGTTTCTACTTTGTTGCCAACAGACGTACAGGGATCTTGATGCTGACAGCCGTGGCAAGCAGAGTCCCCACCATGAGAGGGTAAAAGCATGAACTGTGGCATGGGATGCTTGAGGGCCAAACAGACGGGGCACGCTGTGGTGGTGGGGCAGAGGGAAGGTGGGGATGGTCCCCGCTCCCCTTGCTTTGTGCACACCCTTGTCACCCAGCCAAGAGCAAAGATTCTTGCTGTAAACTGCGTTGGCCCATGTAAATAGCATTCACAGGAGAGCATTAATCTGCTCAGCATTCAGATCAGTAAGTAGGTGGCATTTGTTTCTGTCTTTTGACATTCAGGGATCTTGAGGTAGAAACACTCTTACGGGTGTGGGGATTTTTCCAGTATGAAGAGAATGGAAAGGAAGGAAGGCAGTGACAAAGATGGCAGTACGTAGTAAAAAGCTTTAGCTATTCTTTTCTGAAAAACTGAAGGGGGAGGGACTGATTACACCTGGCCATCATATAATTTGACAAATAGCAGAGATACCCATTTTTTAAAAACCTGCTTATTTTATGAAACTTTTTTGTTGTTACTGTTACCCTTAAACATAGCCCCTGAGTGGGTACAGCTTTGCAACAAGACTGAAGAATCATCTCTGTTACTTTCACGTGGGCCTTTTTCTTTATTTTTACCTCTCTTTCTGCTTTTGCTGAGAAATTTGGTCACAGCTAAGGAAGCTAGTGCTATCTCCTTAGGCCCCATCAGCATGTGAGAAGCGGGCGGTCTGTGTGCTGCAGGGACCACACGCAGGTGGGTGCTGGGTCAGAGAGAAGAGACTGAGCTGGGATGGCAAGGGGGCATCCTTTTCCTCTCCTCATGCACAGCCTGGCTCTGCCGTTTCCTCTTCTGTCAAGACGGCTTCCTCCCACGAGCACCATGTGTGCCCAGCCTCTTTCTTCTTCGCAGGCTGTATTCCTCTCAGTAGGAAAACTAGGCACTTTCATGGAGGAGGGTAAGCCCTCCATTTCAGGGCATGCAGATCTGATGATTTTTAATGAAATGGTGCCTAAGCAAGGAACAGAGGGAAGTGTGATGAGTAAAAGGAGAGATAGGCAGAAGAAACTTTCGGACATCTAGAGCTGCAGGGCCCAGAAAGAAAGGTAGCATTTTGAGCTCAGAAAGCCAGAAGGTTTGCAGGGAGCTCTCTTTCATTTTCCCAATGAGCTGCTTTCCAGGTCCTTCACTGCAGGGTTCCTGTCTGAAGACTTTTAAGGGTTACTGTTTATGTTCTCTTCTAGGATTTTCTCTCCACTAGTCCGTAATCTTGCCTGTGTACTCACCTGCTCCCTTACCTCCCACCCCCAGTCTTCCCGTTAGCTTCACTGCTTTGCCATCTCTGGAGGAGTAGCCTTCTGTCTTGTTTCTCTCTGGTGGGTGGTTCCCTTTTACAGAGATGTCCCCCTTGGGCCTGTGTTTCTGAGCCTGCCCCACATGCTGAGCTGAGGGCCAGTGCGCTGACTGTCTGGAGCAGGAGTAGTTACACTGCACATTGCTACCCCTTAAAGATGTGAAGTTAGTGGGGGGCTGACCTGGAGGTACAACGGATCTGCTTGGAGCTAGAGGGACAGAGGGCTTCTTTTACTATGACAGTACCTCTTCCCTCTACCCTGCAAGTACTTCACCCTGAACCTGGTAGGAAGCTAAGGAGTTATTACTTGTCAGAGCTCTTAACCCCCTTCTCCCTCTCTGGGGGCTGGGCAGTTCCTGGCTGCATGGGCCATGGAAGATCCCAGCTTCTTTTTGCTACACATGCTGCATGCAGTCTGCAGAGGACCTGGGACCTTTTCTCCTGATCATTGCTGGGATTTGGCTGGCTCCTTGGCAGGCAGTTTCTCTGAGGACAGGCAGTAGGAAGAGGCAAAGCCACATTTCTGACCTTTACAGAGGAGTTAAGCTTCACTCTAGATTTGCTATCTCTGTCATGTACTGTTTGTAAGGTGATAGAATCTCCTCCTGCCCAGGAGAGAAGTCTCAGCTGAAACCAGTGAGTGGCTCTGCAGAGTACAGAGAGTGTGTGTGAGAGAGCAGGACAGCACTGCTGCCCTCTGCCACCTCCTGGCTGGCAGCATGATCCATTTGGGGTAGATTGAGTAAAACTGCCAAACAAGAAAAGACCAGACTTTCAGAGGAGAGAGGCTCACAACTACAGTGACCAAGTTCCAGAGCGAGCTTCACTCTAAGCATGTGGCAAGAATGAGCGAAAAGCAAAATGGGAGCCTTAAGTGAGCCATTCATGCTTTTGAGAACTAAGAATATTTCTTTACTTCATTTATTATTTAGATAAAGGTCTCAAACTCCCAAATTCCTCATATTCAGGTCAGTGTGTCAGTTTTTATTTAATATTTCCTTTGATTTTTTTTCTCCATCTTGTATTTTGTAGCCAGAACCTGAACCTTCTCGTCGGTTTTTTGTTGACCAGTGGGAGCTTTCTCTTAGTCTCCGCTCCTCCAACCGCCCCGCCTCTCCCTCCTCTGACTCCCTCCGACAGGTAGCACAGTGTGGAAAATGGCAAAGCTCCTTCCTCTTCAGCCTTTCCTCAGTTCACCTGCACAAATGTCATGTGGCCCAGTGAGGTTGCAGAGCTCTTAACTTTGGCCTGTGTCTGTGGGAATCCGTGTGTGTGTGTGTGTGTGTGTGTGTGTACGCACGCGCGTGCGCGTCTGGCATGTGAGGTCTGTAGGCATACACCAAAGTTACAGAGGCTGCTAGCTCTCATTGCATCAAATTCTGTCAAGTAAGCCCACTTTTATTATGTTTCAACTACATCAAATAATAATAAACTTGTTTCAGCCACTAGCTTTTTAAATTGCAAATGTCTTCATTCAATATGTATTACAAAATACGAACCATAATGTCATTAAATCTTTTAAATGGAGTGGTGAATACGCAGTATTCTGGGTGCCTCTTGAATTGTAATCATTTGAAGAATGAGCCCTCCTATTTCCTACAATGGAACTGATCCAGCTATAGTTTAGAGAGCGATTGGCAGATCTTTACCATTTTTGTTTATGTTTGCTGTTCTTGAGCAATCTATGTGGTACGTGTGTGGAAGCATACGCATGTTTGGTGGCAAAAGTAGAAGTCCAACAATTGCTACATTTAGACTATTTCTTAAGAGTGGGGAGAAGGAAACCATCTGCTTTTCATGCCAGAAAAAATAGAACTTGAGTTTCCACCGCTCTTGGGGGGATGCTTGTCAATATTACCACATCGCTGAGAACTGATGCCTTCACACATGGGCAGCCCTGGGCTCTGTTTGCTGAGGATGCTGGTTCCTGGTGGGAGGAAAGGGTCCTGGCTAAGCAGTGAGGACCTAGGGCTTGCTGGGCGTCCCAGCCTCGTGTGTGACATCTGGCCTGCACTCTCACTTTCTGCAGAATAAAGTGTGATTTTCTGCACCCTAGGTGTCGGCTGTTACACGATCTGCTCTGCTCCGCCTGGTGTCTGTTCCAGGCGTAAGCTTCACTAATGTCTCTAATCTAAAGAAGGTTTAGATCTTGAGCCACTTGTTTTTCTCAACTACTAATGGGTATAAGCTGTGGAGTTAATGAGCAAATGGCACCAATCCTTGGAAGCCTCCTTATTTTAAATTGAAAAGTAGAATTGACTCCTCAGTTCCAGCTAAACCTCGAGGATTGTTTGCTCATTTGTACTTCTGGTATTCTAGCAGAGTTCACATGGAGTTAGCTCTTCTCTTGTTTGCCCAGCCCAGGGCATGCTATCACCCAGGCCAGAGATTCTCTTACACATGGCTTTGTGTGTTGTCCATTCAGACCATATCCCCAAGACAACTGCCCTGGTGTGTTTCTCAGTTGGACTTAGAGTGAGGACTCCTCAAACTTGGCGGGCAGCTGTCTTAGTCCACATAGTTTATGAGAGGGGTGTCGCACACACTAAGTGCCCTGACTGTGGAGTCTCTAAAGGACTGCCAGCAGGACTTTGACCTCATTTCCCGAGGATAGGCTCAAAGCTAGGCTACCTAGCAGGAAGGCTTACTATTGAAATTTGGTAGTTTCTTATTACTGCTTCAGCATTGCTAGAAGATTGAATTGGTTGGATTTTTTTTTTCTTTTCATTTTTTCAACCTATGAAAAAATAATCTCTCCTGGCCTAAAAACACATTCTGACTTCCCAAGAAGTCAGCACCTTATGTGCATGGCTACAGGCATTAGTCCCGGGAAGCCATATTGAAGATGCCCAGCCTAGTCTGGAAGGTTTTAGCCTGAATAGAATACGTAAATATCAATGGGGAGAATGGGCCAAGAAGGAGTTCTTCCAGGTAAAGCTCAGGAATATTTGACGCATATGCCTGGGGTTATAAGCGAACGTTTATAGGAGGAAAGTGATCATCACTAGCGATCCTTGCCCAAGTGGAGACTCAGCCTTGTAGGAGTGAACTTGGTTTCTTTTTAAATGAGAGAATAACTTTCCAAGCCTTCCCGAGACCCAACTTGAAACATGCTGTTAATCTGGATGTCTGCCGTCTGGGTAGGACTTGTTCCTCTTGAATTCTTTATATGGAATTTGAGTCACTAGGATCTGGGCCCTTCTTCGTCTGTTCTATATTTGTATCCATCCTGTCTTCCCAGTTCCCTGAACTATATATTCCAAACAGATATAAAAGACTAAGTTCTCCTTTTCTGAATTTAATAATTCTGCAGCTGTTGTTCCCACCAATGCTGGTACGTCTGTGTGGACATTGACACCTGTTTTCTTAACACCAAGGTTCCCTGCTTGTGGGCACTGTGTTAGCATGGTTTGCTGATGCACCTTGTATTCATTTTATACCTTTCAAAGATTTTTTTCCCCTGTCTTCTTAATTTATTTATTTTTTTCCTTCTCATTTCCCTTCATTCTGGTCATTTTATACTCTCCAACCTATAGAAGTATATAAAGATGTACACGGGCGGAGTGAGCTCATTGGCTGAGCAGATAGCCAATCAGCTTCAAAGGAAAGAACAGCCCAAAACCCTTCTAGACAAGAAGGAACTGGTAAGAGATGTATTAAGGGCACTGTCTATCTAGATATAGCACAGCTGTGGTAAATAAACCTGGTTAATTCTAAGTAGCTTAGTAACATACATAGCCAATAGATGCCATGTGGTAGTGTTTTTGTTTGTTTGTTTTTTAGATTGTCTGAATTTTATAACTGAATTTCTAGGACTGAATGGTTGTTTAGAATGTTGTGTGGAAAAACATACTTAGTATCTCTAAAAGTGATTGCTTTAGAGTCCAGGGGACCCATATCTGTGTAGAACCATGTGAACCCTGAATAGGTATTTTTTATGCTACCTTCAAAACAATTCTGTCAAACTAATTTAGTTTGATTGTTGTGAAATTCTGTAAAGCCACCAGGGTTTCCTCCTGACTATTGATTAACATCGATTCAGAATCCAGCTCATGCTGATTGCTGTATAGAGGGCACACGTGACAGTCACTGCACTGGTGCCATTGTTTTTTAGGAGAGCAAGTAGCAAAGTGAGCCATCTTAGTCTGTCTCAAAGCGAAATCATTTAGTGAGGGCTAGTTTCACGTATAGTGAGGGTCGTGCACCTCCTGGAGGTAGGTCTGAAAAGTGTTGCCCTGACATGCTTCCCACCGTCCCCCATTACAGGGCTCGATAAAGAAGGAGTTCCCACAGAACTTAGGAGGCAGCGACACGTGCTATTTCTGCCGGAAGCGGGTCTACGTGATGGAAAGGCTGAGTGCTGAGGGCAAGTTCTTCCATCGGAGCTGCTTCAAGTGCGAGTACTGCGCCACCACCCTGCGCCTCTCGGCCTATGCCTATGACATTGAGGACGGTGAGTCTATTTGCACTTGAGGCCATACTTAGAAACCGGACCTAGGGACACTGTTTTCCATGTGAGCTGATAGTAGGGCCTCTTACTGAGTTTCTATATATACATTTTTTTTCTGCCTCGCCTAACCCTTCCCATCCACCTCCCTCTACTCTTTGTTTTTCTCTGAGACTCTTAAAAATATTTCCCTAAAGTCACCAGACTGTAGCATAGCATTACTCAGCACTCGTGGTAATGAGAATGGCATGTGTTTACCTAAATCACTTCCCTGGCTTCACAGACACTTGTTTCTTACCTCAGGGTGGGATCTTAAAATAAAAGGGACACAAAGAGGATGAGGCTTTTTTTGTCTTTACTTTAGAGAAAGGGAAATCATGGGCCTTTAGAAGTCCTATCTCTTGCCACAAGTAAATGACAGCAAACTGAAACTAGATTTCATGCTGCCTGGGTTCTCAGACTTTTGCTTCTGGAGGATGACCAAATTTTGCCCACCTCTTTGTAGCATCAGCATCTCTCTGATGAATGGAGAGCTCATTAGGGCAGTATTCTGGCCTTTGGTGACATGTACTGTTTTTATGATAGAAAGACCTTAATGGAGCAGAAGGTGGAGCATTATGCAAATAGATGACAGAACCTGATAGAGGCAGGCTGGCATGCCTACCATTTATTTGAAAATGCTTTAATTGAGAAGGTCACCAAAGACATAGATGATGACTGTACTCATTCCTGTGGAGTGCTGAAGGAACCTCATGAGAAGTTCAGTCTTAATGATCCAAAAGTAATGAAAAGACCTAGATTTATCGGAATTGTCACAGAGGTGGCATTATGTACCCTCGTTTTGGATTCTCGGACCCAATTCCATTTTAGGAGTGGAGAGGGTCCCTTGCCCCCCCTCATCTCCACAACATCAAGCAATTCTCTTGACACCAACAGGGTATATGAGAATTCAACTCAATTCTGACACTATCTACTCTACCTAGAGATACCATCAGATTCCACAGCTGAAGGGCTCAGGCCTGTAAGACTACCCCTCACCCCCCACCATAGACACCAGCCACAACAAGCCCCAGGCTGTTCCTTGTGCTTCTGACCCACCAGATGCAGATTGGAGGTTCTGACAGCTTCTTCCTTGGGTTCTTTCATTTGCTAGAGCAGCTCACATAACTCAGGAAAGCACTTAGGTTTACCAGTTTACTAAAAAATATGATAAGAGCTACAAATCAACAGCCATATGAAGAGATACCTAGGGCAAGGTCTGGGGAAAGGGCATAGAGCTTCCATGAGGTATCTCTCCAGGGCCTCTGTTTACCTTGCATCTCTACATGTTCACCAACATGGGAGTTTCCCAAACCCCATCCTCTTGGGTTTTTATGGACGCTTCATTGCAGACTCATGTGGCCATTGTTTGATTGAATCTCCAGCCCTCTCCCCTGGGGAGTTGGAAGGTACCTTCTAATCACACTGTTGGTTCCCCTGGCAACCAGCCTCTGCCCTTGGGCAGGGTCTAACAGTCACCTTAATTATTACAACAAAAGACACCTTTATCTAGAGAACTCAAGGGTTTGGAGTGGAGTCAGGAACTGTGGACCTAGATCAAATATATATGAGAAATATATTTGGTTTTCTGATACATATGTCTTCTAAATCACAATATTGTATGTCCATGACTACACTGGTAGGTAATTTTTGACTGAGGAGATGGTAAAATCATGTCACGTAGGAGAGGGACACCATGTGGTTAGGAAATATTCACTCAGTCATCCCAGCTCTGCTAATAATGAATTAATAGGCAACTCTGTCAGAAGTAGCAACAAAGAAGCCCAAGTGATGAACTGAGAAACGCTCTTGCTCTTAACTGTTATGGTACCTGCCTTTTGTAACTGTAGGAAAAAGCACCACCCGCTGAGGGAAGTTAAGACAGTTGTCTAGGAGCACCTGGGTGGCTCAGTAGTTGAGCGTCTGCTTTTGGCTCTGAGTGTGATCCCAGGATCCAGAATCGAATTCCGCATCGGGCCTCTCCCAGGGAGCCTGCTTCTCCCTCTGCTTGTGTCTCTGCCTCTCTCTCTCTTTCTCTCATGAATAAATAAATAAAATCTTTAAGGAAAAAAAAAAAGATGGTTGTCTAGATAAAATAATATATATATGTATTTTAAACAAAATTGCCTTCTTAGATATCAAGTTTTCTTTTGCACCATTGCCACACACCTGCTCTTTCAGTAATGCCTTTGATTGCCAAGGATAGGGGTTGGCAGATGGAGACCACAGAGGGTCTTTTAACTGACCATAATGCTCGGGTTATTTTACTTAGCCTTTTACTGAAGTCTGCCTGGAAAGAAGATCCCTCAAGGTCCAGCCAGTAGATCCACAAGTTTTTTTGCCCATAGATTGTATACTTATCTTTGCTACATTCTCTTGAGGATACAGACAAAATAGAAAATGTTCCTCAAGGAGCTTACATTCTGATGGGCATGGTAAGACAGGGACACATGGAGGAACAATGGTGAAGAGCCTGCCCCTCCTTCAGAGGAGGAAGAAATCAAGGAAGCTTCCCAGTTTTTAGGCATGACTTAACTGACTTCAGGTGAGACGCTGAGAGAGAGGCATGAAATGTCTTCAGTGAAGGAAGAGATGGCATGGCAGGCAAGGGAATGACTTTGGGAGCAGACAAGGCAGGCCAGCCTGGTTGGGTGCATTGTTGTTGACACTGGGGCAGGGAGAACAGTGATCTAAGCCGGCTACCCAAATTCTAACCAAATGAGCTTTTCCTCAATTCCGCTCCTCCTCAAAGGACAGGTGAACCTGAGAGAAGAGTGGAATTTTAGGAATCCTGAATGAAGTTTTAGCATGTTCTTCATCCACATTACTGTGTGACTTAGATCTAACTGAAAGGCCTCAGATAAGAAAAAGACGAGGAAGTCATAGCTCTTTGTAAGAGAAAAGAAGTAAACCCAGGCACTGTGCTGGGCCCCTTCACACATACCATCCTTCCATCCTCACAACAACCCTGTACGGTAACTAGTTTTATTATTGCAGTCTTACAAATCAGGAAAGCGAATTTAGAGAAGTTCTAAGTTGCTTGTTCAAGTTCACACAAAACTAGTTAAGTCCTGATTTGCCCTAATGACCTCTGGGATCCCTTCCAGATCAGACATCATGGGATTAGTGGCTCTGGACCTGTGCCAGCTCCACACTGGCAAACTGAGAATATTATGCTTCAGAGAAATATCCATGTTTTAGCCTTTTCCTTGATGAGTCTTCCCACCAGCTCTTTTAAAAGGATGCAGTCTGCCCCAAAACTAAGCTACTTTTTCTCTTGCCAAATAACTAGCTTATTTTCAACTGCTGCCAACTCTTACAACAAGGACTCTAAATCAGACAGTATGTCAAGTCTTTCCCTGTCATCTCAAGGAGAGAAAACACACTACCTACTAAGGTGGTCTGGGAAGGGCCACCTTGGGTAGGGACATGCCTGAAATAGTCCACTGCTCCTTCTTTGCGAGTAGCACCCTGACCACCCTCCGCATCTTCCCCCGGCCTCCTCTACCATTGCCGCCACAGTGTGCTTCCACAAAGCAACCAAGGGATCTTAAAAGATGTAAATCAGATCTTTCCAGCTCCTGCTTCGTACCCTTACTGCCTGCTGCAGTACAGATAGAACCTGCTTAGGCTGAGAGCTTCGCAGGTCTACCCCAGCCTACATTTCCTCTCTGCTGTCAGCTGTCCCCAGCTCACTATACTCCTGCCACACTGGTTTCTTTCCATTTCATAAACCTCATTAGGCTGCTGCTACCGTAGTGCTGGAATGCACTTCCCCCTCATCTTCACAAGGTGGGCTTCTTGTGATTCATGTCTTTGCTCACATATTCCCTCCTCAGAGAAGCATTTGCAGACTCCTGACCTGCAGTACTCATCACTGTCTGATACCTACTCACACATTCTCTATCCAAACAGAGACTAGCCTGTCTTCTTGACTGGAACATTCTCAGTGTTTAGATTAGTACCTGTACACTGATGGCAATTCAGTAAGCTGTTGAATGAGTATATGGTCCATTATGCCTTAAGCTTGCCCTTTAGCCATTTGTTTTCTCTAATTTCTTTTTCCAGTTACTCCCATATTTAATTATCAAGATTTAATTTGTTTAGACCATCTAAAATCATTGCTTGAGAGAATCAACCATAATTTGTGGTTAGTTTATAACATTAGCATGGCTGTATTCACTAACTGAAACAGGCATCCTAGTGTGGTGACTAAAGGTATAGACTTTGGTGCCAAGCTTCCTAGGCTCAAATCCTCTGTGAGATTTGCTGAATAGGGGACACTGTGGGCAGGTTGCTTAACTCTTCTGTGCCTCACCTGAGAAAAGGTGGATAGTAACAATGCCTACCTCCTTGAGCCCTGAGGATTAAATGAGTTGGTAGATGTTCTAATACTTATGATAACATCTGGCACATGGTAAATGTTAAATAAAAATTAGCTCTTTTTGTTATTGATCTAAGAAGCAAAAAATACCATCATGTTGAGTTTGGGAAGGGATTTGAGGAGATACAACGTTAATTGAGTACGTGCAACACATAATGTGATCTCTCATTTACCCTAAGAATATTGTCTTCATATTCTACAGGAAGAAACGTGTTTCAAAATGCTAAATAGTTCACATAGCCATTGAGTGGTTGAGACAGTATTTAAACTGAGATTTGACTTCAATGCTCATGTTCCTTCCGTCACATTATACTGCATTTTTAAAGAAAACAATTTTCTGGAATTCTCTTGAAAATTACCAGTCGGTTAGGTTTGTGGGACTTGCTTTGAAACCTAAACCTCTTTTCTTTATTAATTTAGGATACCATAGCAGAATTCAATGAGGATTCCCTGGAGCTTAGTTTATTGAGTTATATTTTAAAATCTAGGATTCTATTTGACTAGAAAAATCGAACTAACACAGGAAAAAAAAGAAAAAAACAGAAGAAAGGAGTGAGAGTAACTGTAACTATAATTTTCAGATTCTATAATAAAACAGGACTTGGTTATAAGTAACTAAGTCTGATTAAACTTGAAGCATTAGATTTATATCTTCCTTCTCAATAGCTGCCCCTTCTGTCTCACTATCCCTGAGCATCCCTCAAAATGGCTCTGATGAGCCTGACTTAGCCACATGCTGTATCCTGGAGTGGGCTGGAAGGAAAGGGGATAGTCTGATTGGCTTATATGGGTCATATATTTATTCCTGTGGTGAATAATGTTAGGCCACATGGATGATAGCCCATCAGAATCACATGGAGGAGGAAGGAGCATTCTTTAAAGCATAAGATCTAAAACAGACAAAAAAGTCATATATGATCCAAGTACTAATAAATTTTGTCTTGCCCTAATTACATTTTATCTTAGGCAAAATTCACAAAAGTGAGGGGCACCTGGGTGGCTCAGTCAATTAAGCGTCTGCTTCCAGCTCAGGTCCTGATCTCAGGGTCTTGGGATCGAGCCTGACATCAGGCTCCCTGCTCAGTGGGGAGTCTGCTTTTCCCTCTGCCCTCCCCCTACCTATGCTCGCTCTCTCACTCTCTTTCTCTCTCTAATAAAGAAATCTTCAAAAAGATTCACAAAAGTGAAATGGTTTATTACAGATTGTAAAAAGAGATTGTGTCCAAGCTGGAAAAAAAAAAAAAACATGATTCAACTCCCCTCAGAGAAATAAGCAGTGAGACTGATGGTCCTTTGGCTGTCAGTGTTCCTGACAATAGATGTAGTGTCTCTGAGTTCTAGTTAAGCACCCATAACTAGTGGGAAATTCTACTTCAGAAAATATACTATGTATATGAATATTATTTGAAATTATGAAAGTCCATAAACTATATTTTTCTAAAGATTTAGTCAGTGTTGGGAGGCAGGGTATAGGTAAAAGAAGATGGAAGTCCGTTACTTTGAAGGAAACGAGGAAAGATGGAGTAATCAGAGCACCAGATAAAGGGGAAAAAAGAAAGAAGGCCATCTCATCTTTATTTCCGTTGACTCTTTCATCCTTCACCTTTTTCCCCTATCCTTACTGAGATATAATTGATACATAACATTATGTAAGTTTAAGGTATATAGTGTGTTGATTTATACTTTTATAAACTGTAACATGATTACCATCATCCATCATGTCACATAGTTACTAATTCTTTTTTGTGGTGAGAATTTTTTCTTTTTTTTTTAATATTTTGTTTATTTGAGAGAGAGAGTACGCATGTACACCTGCAAATTGGGAGGAGGGGCAGGGGGAGAGGGAAAGAATCTTAAGCAGACTCCCTGCTGAGCGCAGAGCCCAATACACGACTCAGTTTCATGACTCTGAGATCACAACCCGAGCCAAAATTGAAAGTCAGATGCCCAACTGACTGAGCCACCCAGGTGCCCCAGCGGTGAGAACTTTTAAGGTTCATTCTCTTAGCAACATTCTAGTGTATAATACAGTATGATTAGCTATATAACCACCACTCTGTACATCAGAACCCCAGGCTTATTAATCTTATAACTAGAAGTTTGTGCCTTGTCATGTTCCCCATCCCTTAACCCCTGGCAACCACCATTCTTCTCTGTTTCTCTGAGTTTGTCTTCTTTAGATGCCACATATAAGTGAGATCATATAGTGTTTGTCTTTCATTGTCTGACTCACTTAGCATTGTGCATTTAAGGTCCATCCAAGTTATTATGAATGGCAGGATTTCCTTCTTTCTCATAGCTGAATAATATTTTCTTGTGTATCTTTTTTTATCCATTCATTCATTGACAGACACTTAAGGTTGTTTCTATATTTTGGCTGTTGTAATGCTGCAATGAACACGGAAACGCAGGTAACTACAAGATTCTGATTTTCAGTTTCTTTGAATGTATAACCAGAAGTGGAATACTGGATCACAGAGAACCTCCATGTTTTCCATAGCAGCTATTCATTAGGGTTCCCTTTTCTCCACCCCTTCACCAACACTTCACTTTTATTTTTTTGATCACAGCCGTTATAACTGGTGTGAGGGGATATCCTATGGTTTTGATTTGCATTTCCCTAATGACTAGTAATGTTGAGCCACCTTTTTCATCTACCTGCTGGACATTGTATGCCTTTTTTGGAAAAGTGTCTCTTTGGTTCTGCCCATTTCTTAAATCAGGTTGTTAGGGGTTTTTTTGCTATTGAGTTCTATGAGTTCTTTACATATTTGGATATTAACCTCTTTTCATATATATGATTTGTGTTTTCTTCCTTCCTGTAGGGAGAATATTGCCTTTCATTTTGTTGACTTTGTACTTCTGTTGCTTGTGCTTGCGCTATCATATCTAGGAAGTCACTGCAGAGACCAATGTCAAGGAGCTTTTCCCCTATTTTCTTATGGAAAAGTTTTGTGGTTTAAAGCCTTAGACTTAAATCTCTAATCCATTTCAAGTTCATTTTGTGAGCGGTGTAAGATAGAGGTCCAATTCCATTCTTCTGCATGTGGTTATCCAGTATTCCCAACATTGTTTATTGAAGAGACCATCCTTTCCTCATTAAGTATGCTTGACTCCCTTCTCAGATATTAGTTGCCTGTATATGTGGGGTTTATTTTTGAGTATTCATTGGTCTGTGTGTCTGTTTTCATGCCAGTGCCATGTACAATGTTGATTACTATAGCTTTGTGATGTAGTTTGAAATTGGGAAGGATGATGCCTCTGGCTTTGTTGTTCTTTCTCAGTTGTTGCCTTAGCTATTCAGGGTCTTTGTAGCTCCATACAAATTTTAGAATTACGGGATGCCTGGGTGGCTCAGCGGTTGAGCATCTGCCTTTGGCCCAGGACATGATCCTGGAATCCCGGGATTGAGTCCCACATCAGGCTTCCTGCATGGAGCCTGCTTCTCCTTCTGCCTATGTCTCTGCCTCTCTCTCTGTGTGTCTCTCATGAATAAATAAATAAAATCTTTTTTAAAAAAATTTAGGATTATTTTTTTCTATTTCTGTGAAAAATGCCACTGAAATTTTGATAAAAATTGCATTGAATCTATCAGTGGTTTTGGGTAACATGGATATCTTTCCATTTGTTTGTATCTTTTTCAGTTTATCAAGCTCTTGTAGTTTTCACTGTGTTGATCTCTTACTGCCTTGATTACATTTATTCCTGTCTTTTTTTTAAAGATTTTATTTATTTATTCATAGAGACACAGAGAGAGAAGCAGAGACACAGGCAGAGGGAGAAGCAGGTTCCATGCAGGGAGCCTGACATGGGACTCAATCCTGGGTCTCCAGGATCATGCCCTGGGCTGAAGGCAGTGCTAAACCGCTGAGCCACCCGGGCTGCCCGTCTTTTATTTTTTTAATGCTACTGTGAAAGGAATTGTTTACTTTTTCAGATTTTTTGTTGTTAATGTATAGAAACAATTTCTTTCTGTGTATTTTTTTTATTTTGAATCCTGCAATTTTACCAAATGTATTGATTAGTGCTGGTGGTATTTCAGTGGAGTCTAGTCTAGGATTTTCTGTATGTGAGATCATAATCATCTTCCAACAAAGGCAGTTTTATTCCTTCCTTTCTTATTTGGATACCCTTTATTTCCTTCTCTTACGTGATTGCTCCGGCTGGAACTGCTAGCACTTTGCTGAATGGGCATGGTGAGAGTGGACACACTTGTCTTCCTCATGTGAGAGGAAAAGGTCTCGACCTTTCATCTTTGTTGTATACAGTGTTTCTTGTACTAGGGTATGTTACTTCTGTAATCCTGTCTGTTGAGTGTTTTTATTATGAAAGGATGTTACACTTTGTCAAATGCTTTTTCTGCCTCTGTTGAGATCATGTGATCCTGATCTTCATTCTCTTCATGTGGTATATCATGTTTATTGATTTGTGTATCTTGAAACATCCTTGTATCCCAGGGATAAATTCCACTTTATTGTGGTGAATGACCATTTTAACGTGCTGTTGAACTGGGTTTGCTGATATTTTCTTGAGAATGTTTGCATCTGTGTTCCTCAGGGATATTGGTCTGTAATTTTCTTGTCATGTCCTTATCTGTCTGTGGTATCAGGGTAATGCTGGCCTTGTAAGATAAGTTTGGGAATATTCCATCCTGTTTAGAGTACTGGAAGATTTTGAGAAGGATTGCTGTTAATTCTTCTTGAAATATTTGGTAGAATTCACCAGTGAAGCCATCTGATCCTGGACTTTACTGTTTGGGGAGGGTTTTGATTATCGATTCACTCTCTTTACCCAATATTAGTCTGTTCAGACTTTCTCTGTATTCATGATTCAGTCTTGGTATGTAGTATGTTTTGGGACTCTATTCACTTCTTCTAGGTTATCCAGCTTGTTGGTGTGTAATTATACCTAGCAGATTCTCATGATCCTTTGTATTTCTGTGATATCCATTGAAAGTCTCCTCTTTCATTTCTGATTTTATTTATTTGAGCCTTCTGTTTTTCTAAATTAGTATGGTAAAGGTCTGTCAGTTTTGTTTATCTTTTCAAAAAGCCAGCCCATAGTTTTCATTGACCTTTTTTTATTGGTTTTCTGGTTAGGTTCTCTTATTTTAACTTTGAGATTGGGAAAGTTCATTTGTCAAAGGAGTACCCTCTACAAATGAAAAGGATGAGTGGGATTACTCCTGTTTCGGTAGTTTCTACGATAGGGTCTTTCCTTTAATTTTCAAAAGCCTTGGCTCTTTAAAGTGGGAGTAAGGAAAGAGCCAGAAAAAGTGATCCTTTGTGACTTACTCCCACTACCAGTGTCATAGAAAAAGCCAGGGTCTTGTTTTTCAAACTTTGGACCACACTTGCAAAAGAAAATACATGTTACGTTAGGACTCAAGTAAACACATGTAGACAGACAACAACCAAGAGCTATAAGGACTAACACTTAACTCTGATGATGCCACAGTGCACTTTAATGCATTTTATTCTGCTTCATTCTAGTCATGGTCCATTGCAGGATTTTTTGGTTTGGCTTTGTATTATGGTTTTTTTTTTTTTTTATTAGTTTTTTGAAGATTTTTTTTAAAGATTTTATTTATTTATTCATGACACAGATTGAGAGAGAGAGAGAGGGAGAGAGAGAGAGAGACAGGCAGAGGGAGAAGCAGGCTCTGTGCAGGGAGCCCGACATGGGACGCGATCCTGGGTCTCCAAGATCACACTCCGGCAGAAGGCAGCGCTAAACCTCTGGGCCTCCGGGGCTGCCCAGTTTTGTATTGTTTTTTTAATGCTGATCTTGACCCACTAAGGGATTACAAGGCTGGCTTGTGGATGGTTGCAGGAGAGGGGAGCAGCAGAGAGGGTCCTGTCAGAGCCAGTGCTCAATGCTGCCCCACCCCCTGCAGCCTCCATACCTCCACCCTGCGCTTATGTTCATTCTTAGTTTCCCTGGAAATGCTAGTCCCAGCTTTCCATGTGACCACATCTTTGTTCTGCACACACTGCCACTTTGTTTGCTGGCCCTGCTGTGCAAGCTTCACATCTTTGCTCTGGGCACTGATTGGGTGATGGCTCAATGGTCTTCACATACCCAAAAAAAGTCCCCTCCCTCTGCAGGCAAAGGGGAGAGGAGGGCTGAAATCGAAGTTTATAGGGAGGGCTTGGCCTCCCTGGACAAGAAGCCTGGGCAGTAGTGACAGTGCCCTGTGACTACAGGAGATATTTAAGAGTGTGTTAAGACCAGTGAGTCAAGTTCAGAATTAAGGGTCTCGCTCACTTTCTTTCCCCTGCCTCTTGCTGCCCACAGGTAAATTCTACTGCAAACCACACTACTGTTATCGACTCTCCGGCTCTGCACAGAGGAAGAGACCGGCAGTGGCTCCTCTCTCTGGAAAGGTAATGGTAATCCATCTGTAAGTGGGGAGAATCAGCAGGTGCATTTTAGTGTGGTGACAGGTGAGGCTCTGGTTAGCCTGGCACACTAAATGGCCAGCCACTATGTTGCCTTCCTTGTGTGGGGAAAGGGCCTAAGAGACAGTCACAGTCCATTGGGGAGGAAACTAATTTTTTGAGTATAATCTTGATGTTGCATTTCACTAACGTATTATTCCATCCACCACCCGAGTCGGATTTGAGAGACCATGTTAGTGGACTCTTCTGCTTATTCTATATAAAAGAAGACTTTAGTCATTGTAAATAAGCATCCTTCTAAGAGAAGGATACCCTGAAAAAGAACTTGGTTGGCTGTAAATAATCTGCTGCTTACTCATTCCTTTAACTTTCTTTATTCTGTGAATTACTTATCTAAGTACCTTTATCCTTACCGTTTTTTTTTTGTTTTTTTTTTTTTAATGAGAGTAACTGGCACCTCCACCTATCTTTGTCAAGGTGAGCCAGGTATTCCCTTCACTACAGGATGTTACTTTGTCAACATGCCAGCTAACTCAGGCATCCTTGAGAGGGACTTGTGGGGAAAGGAAGGATATTCCAAAGTGGAACTAGATTTTGACTCCTGGTGATTTCCCCCATGAAATATGTCCTGGTTTTTTAAATACTGTGTGTTTCTCAGAGTCTAGATTGACTGGTGAGAGCAGCAGCCTAGCCAGGCAGGTGCCATTGCCCTTTGAGATTTGAGTGCTTCAGTCAGTCATTCTTTTTCTTGTGAACTTTCCTAGGAGGCCAGAGAACCCCTGCAGGATGGCCCCACTGTGGACACAAATGGACGGGCCAGCGCTGTCACCAGCCCTGCTGAGAGAACTCCAGGTAGCCTCACTTCCTTGTTTGGCTGGGTGGTGCATCACTCTCTCGGCCTCTGTGACAAGGCCAAGGGGATGAGCCAGCACCTCCAAAGCAACATTTCTTCGATTGGGCATCAAGTGGCCCAAAACCCTTTGGACTCCTTTTTCATGTGCCAGCTGCTTGCATTTGGAGTCCCCTTTCTCTATGGCCTGTCGGAGGTGCTGGTACAAATCAGGGGGGAGTTTCACTGGCAGACCGTGAGCCAATAGGGGCGCCATCTGGTAAGCGGTATCACCTGAGCTTCAGTAATGTCTATTCAAAATCTCAAAGTATTGTTGCTCTAGTCCTGGGGCTGACCCACGCTCGTAAGACACACCCGGGTGGTTGGTCCAGACATTATCCAGGTAGACAGGAATTCAGAACTGGCTGCTTTTATCACTGATCCAAGTGACAATCCAGAGTCACAGGGCCGCCTTGTTTTAGATTCCTTTGACAGAGCATAGAATTGTAATAAGGCCCCATGATCTGGATTCATGATCACTTAAACTTGAACTTCTTGTATCTGACTCCCTATTTAGGTATCCAGATAAGCTAACACTGCTCTTCTATTTGACCCGCAGCCACTAAAGGTCATGCCTTGTCCTAATCACTTTGGGGCATTTGAACTTGTAATGAGGACCAAACCCTAATTTGTTCCATTTCCACTAATCATTTCCTGTGTCAGGAAGTAAATGATTCTATCTGTACCTGTAAAAACACATTTACTTTGGTTTTAGCTCATGGGTTCATGGACATTAGGTTTGTTGTGAAAAACTGTAGCTTAAAATTGCCTGTCTCTGCTCCAGCCTGTGGGATGTGTCCCCAGGTCCACAAACTGTTGGGTGTTCTCAGTACCCTCAGTGCAGCCCTAGACTGTGTACAAACCAGGGTCATTATGTAGGTGAGAGAATAAGTCAACAGGGCTATGTTTCTGTTTCTCACACTTTTTCTGTCTTTCACAGCAGATCTATCTCAAGCAGCCATTTGCAAATTCACAAAAGCTACCATAAAAAAACTAAAGATTATCAGCTAATGCTAGAAACTATGGAGAAGGAATTGGTAGTAAAAGTTCCATAATGGGAAAAGAGAAGAATTATCCACTCCACTTTCAAAAGAAAAATTTGAAATTTTCAAATTTCAAATTTCTATTTTTCAGGGTTGCTTCTTTCCCGTGCTTAAGAATTAGAGAAAAAGGGATACCTGGGTGGCGCAGCGGTTTGGCGCCTGCCTTTGGCCCAGGGCATGATCCTGGAGACCCAGGATCAAATCCCACGTCGGGCTCCCGGTGCATGGAGCCTGCTTCTCTCTCTGCCTGTGTCTCTGCCTCTCTCTCTCTCTCTCTGCGTGACTATCATAAAAAAAAAAAAAAAAGAGAGAGAGAGAGAGAGAGAAAAGGGGGACGCCTGGGTGGCTCAGTGGTTGAGCACCTGCCTATGGCTCAAGGTGTAATCCCGGGATCTGGGATCAAGTCCTACATCAGGCTCCCTGCAGGGAGCCTGCTTCTCCCTCTGCCTGCGTCTCCGCCTCTCTCTCTCTCTCTGTCTCTTTCTCTCTCTCTCTCTATGTCTGTCATGAATACATAAAATAAAATCTTAAAAAAAAAAAAAAGAAAGAAAGAATTAGAGAAAGGGAGAATGTGCCCAGAGAGGGCAGTGATTTGGAGGCTGAGACACAGGAAACTCCAGCTGAGTTAGGGAATTCAGCTTCTGCTCCTGTGTATGCCCTTATTAAAATCCGGGAAGCTTTTTAAGTGACCTGCCAGTTGGACCAACATTTTGTAGCAGTGTTTCAGGCACGAATGACTTTGGAACCTATAGCCTCGAAACCTTTCTAATCTGTCTTTCCCGTGAAATGCTAGCAGCCTTTTGCAGTTGACACTCTCAAAGCACCAGGGGGAAGTGCTGGTAGAGAAAAATTAGCACAGTGATCTAGACAGAGGCTTTGGCCCTGGGCTCTAGAGTATGCATTTGACCAGGTTAAGAGCACCACCTCCTCAGTCTGGGCCTTGTTCCAGCTCACGTGTGTTTCCCAAGGAACTTGGCTACTCAATAAAACAACTCAAAGAAATGAAATTTTCTTTTTGGATAGCAAGTATAGAACATTCTTCAGAAAAAGTTAAACACGAAGTTCAGGTCATTTCTAAGCAAGCCACGTTTGTTCACTTTCCCATGTGGTTCAGTTTGCCATACTTGCTGTCTAGTTTGAAAACGTAATGGGTTTAAAGTTTCTGTAGAGAAGGAGAAGAATATTCTACAAAGCAAAGAGAAAAGATAAGAGTTTGACAATGTAGTTTAAAGAATCAACCGAGAGGGCAGCCCGGGTGGCTCAGCAGTTTAGCGCCGCCTTCAGCCCAGGACGTGATCCTGGAGACCTGGGATCGAGTCCCACGTCGGGCTCCCTGCATGGAGCCTGCTTCTCCCTCTGCCTGTGTCTCTGCCTCTCTGTGTGTCTCTCATGAATAAATAAATAAACTCTTAAAAAAATAACTACACAATATATTAAAAAAAAAAAAAAAGAATCAAATCCCTAAGGATGTCTCAGCCCCTGTGGTTCTTGATTCTGAAGACAACATGCCTATCCTAGTACAAGGGGTTCAGATGTGGCATCACAAACCCCTAAAATGAATGAGGCAGGAACTGTCCCTCCACTTTAAGGCAGCGAAGATCAGAGCTTAGGGCTAGTAGGGTTCCCTTAGTATCTGCCTCTGGAGCCTTGGGCTTTGGGGAATGATAGCCCTGAGTCTGAAGATGCTCCAGAGCACCAGCACTTCCCCTATGAGGCGTCTCATTCTTACCAGCTTCTGTAGAAAAGGAACAGAGCTATGGGTGATATTTTATAGGTGGCATCAAGTAGATTTCCTTTTTTCCTTTGATAGGGATATCTTTCTATAAATTCCAAACTAAAGCTCCTTTTGAGGAGCTTCAGAAGAACGCAGGTATTTTAGGGTTCCAGAGTGTGTGTCCTAGATGGCAGTCATTACCCAGATCCATGGCACGTCTCCTCTCCTGCACTCTAGCTGAGAAAAAGCTGTAAGGGAATGAACTTGATTTCACTGTATATACATGAACCATCCTCCTAGACCGTAACCCCCAGGAGGCAGAGCTGGGAAAGCCAGGGCGACAGCTGGCACACGGCCCTCTTGTGCTTTTGCTGAGTGCTACCACTGTATTTGTGGCACTACCCTCTTCTCCCTTGTGTTCTTTGCCCCTTATGCCAAAATTACTGCTGTTGCCCAAAAAACAAACTCACACGTTGGAAGAACCTACTCTAGGCCTGCTTTGCAGTGTTCTCTCTCTCTCTGGTAACCTAATCTGTCTGTACCTGTTGCTAATCTAGTGTTGGGAGGAAGACATTGCTTACTGTTGTTTATAATGTGCTTTTAATATAGAAACCCTCTTCCCCAAGTCTGTACATGCTTTGTTTCCAAACTTCTTATGCCTACTGCTATAGGTTAGTGGACTTGGCACAGGTTTCCCACCCTGGCCTCCTAGTACCTGCCCTGACTTTAAGAAAAGTTGAAACAACAACAGGTAGAGAAAGAAAAACCCCAAATGAGATATTTTCTCCTTGGACACAAGACCCTTAGTTGCAGGTTTTTTGGATACTTTCTTTGTTTGGAGGAATCCCCTTTACATTTCCTATAGAGGATAATAAGGGTTGTGGGGACTCAGAAGGGAAGAGAAGAGCTTTTCTTCTAGCACAGGCAGCAGAGGTGGGATGGAAATGGTGGTCTTAACTTTAAAAGCTGCCCATAGGCAGTTAGCAAGACAACCTTTGCATGATCACCATTAGGTTCCATAGTTTGGATGCTATATGGGCCAGCATAGCCATGCAATACAAGGGATTCCATGCAGTCCTGGGGTTCCTGCCTGATAGGATGAAGTTATGAAATCTCACTGCTTCCCAAGCCCTCTTCCCTTAGAGGCATTTCTGGAAAACCTCTTAGTAGAGCAAAGAAAATTGTGCCGTCCAGCTTAACTCCCCAACCCCTCCCCCAAGAGTCATAATTTGATGGTGTTGTGTAAATATTTATACGTACACACATGTGTATTTATATAGGTAGAATTTTATATATACAAGTAGATATTTATATATTGTGTCCAAAATAATTATAACCATAATAATGAAGCTGTTTCTGAAGCTTCTTGTTCCTTGGTTCTGGAAACCAAGAGTTTTTCCAGTGGGGAAGTATGACACTGGCCTGACTTAGAGTTCTGGGCAGGATTGGGAGGGAACAGAGTAGCCCAGCACACCTGTGGAGGTGGAGACTTTGGGGGCTGGGGGGGGCGTGGCGGTATGTCAGGAAGTGAGCAGTATGCAGCCTCAACCTCAGAAAGCTGACTGAGGAGCAGATTAGGAAAGCAGGGTTCTGTTGCTACCAGACCCCCACAGAGAAGCAACTCCCTGCCCCATTTTGCTTCCAGACGTGTGAATCTATTATTACCCTGGGTTAGTTACTGTGGCTTCCTTCTGTGTCTTGGTGTTTCACGTATTTCTGAAGGGCAGTGGACCATTCTTAGTCCCTCCTCATGGGCCTGACCAGTGAATGCAGGGGTTCCCTCTTTCCTGGGCTGTTCAGCTTGGGGTGGAGGGCAGAGGAGGAGTAGGGGTGGCACCAGCCAGGCTCCCACAGTGGCAATGCAGATGCCATAGCGGGGAGGCCATGCTGCACCAAGGATCACCTCACCTGTCCGCTTCTGGCCTTCCCTACAGCCTTTACTTTTGCCCTTGTTTTTAATCTGTGCTGTGCGTTTTGGTGTGTCTGTGAGTTTTTTTATTTAATTGTGTAATTTTGTTTTTGCTGTTACTGTGAAACTAAGGTGTTGTGCTTTTAATTTTTTTAACAACTGTTACCATTCTTATTTAAGAGAATAAATTCCAAACAATCTTCAGGTTTCTGAGTTTTTCTTTTCCTTCCCTTTTTCCTGTTTGGAGGGTGGGATGGGGTCAGCTTAGATCTCAGGAGTGGGCCCAAAAGCCATCATGCCTCATAACCGTCACTTCTGGGGTGGGGTCAGGAGAGAGAGTAGATATGTGAAATTGGGGAAATGGGGTGTTTGTACCTAAAATACAGATTGTTGTTAACAGACAGTCCTCTGTTCATGGGGTTGGTGCAGTGGAAGACATTTTGTTTTGTAGCAACTGTAGGTAGAAGGAGCAACAAGGCACCACCTGCACCCCACACCCAGTCAGCCAGCATGAGGGACAAGACGGCTGGAGCCCACATCTGCCTTGGGGACACAGAGCCAGACTCTGGCTGGCTGCTGTGGTGCGCTGGGAGCAGTTACATTTCCTTCCTCCCCTGCTTGGAGGCTTTTGCCTCAGGCACAGTGATCTCACTCCTGGTGACGCTGAAGGTTCTTGTTCTGTTCTCCCCCGCTGATGTCTCTGTCACGATGTCTTTGCTGTGACCTGGACGCTGAGCTTGGATATCCAGTTGAAGCCAGGAGAGATGAGCCTGTTTCCTTCTCACACTCTGCTGTGACCTCAGCAGTGCTGGCCTCTTACACTGTGTGGGCATGCCGACCACGATGGTAAGCCCAGCTTTGGCACTAAATTGGGCCCCAAGGGGGCACCTGGTGGGGAGCACTCAGCTGCCACTGGCTGTAGGAAATTGGGTGTCGCTTGTGCAAAGGCCTACCTGGCCGCCTCTAATGCTGAAGCGGCCCCATTAAGACTCAGAGTTCTCAGGCTCACCCACAGAGTAGAGAAATAGTGCTGGGTTTTCTTGGCCTTCTGGATTATCAGCCTTCCTGTCAGGAAGGGTCTGCGTCCTTACTGTCAGAACACTGAACCATTTCATTCTCAAAGCATTGCTGCTTCAGACTCTACCCCAGCAGAGTCTGAGTGGCCTGTCTTGGCCTTTGCTCATGCCCCAACCCCAAATCTGCAGGCTGTTTTTCCCCTTCCTCTGAACTAAGTCAGTGGCTGGTGCCTACAAAAGGTTAGGAGAAAAAGAATGAGTGTGGGGGATGCAGTAAGCCACAGTTAATAAATTAACTGAGAATCGATAAGGATAGATACATGTATATAATTTTCAAATTTTAGGCCTTTGCTCCTGCTGCCTTTCCCATGCCCCAGCAATAAAGGGGAAGAGAGCCAGCACTACTTAGCACAGTGTACTGAAGCATCTTACAGGAAGGTGGTAACAACTGACATGATTCTGTGTCACCCCTTATGAAGACCCTAGGCAATTACCTTTGGGTCTTGTTTCTTTTGGAACGTTCTTGAAATCCATTCTCTCACTTTGTGGGGGAGGGGTGTTTGTTTTTTTGTGTTTTTCTTTTTTTCATAAATTCCCTGTAGGTGTCCCAAATTCAGATACTCCCTAGGAGTGAAAGCAGTATGGGCAATGAAAATGAGCCGCTCTCTATTTTCATACTGAAAAATAGGGCAAGATCATGCCATGTGGGCCCAGGTCCCTTAGGTTCCCCCCCTTGACGTACAAATAGAAGAAAAATGCCCATGTGGGGCTGTCTTAAATGTAACAGCCAGGCAGAGATTTCAGAAGAATGTCCGTGAATCCCAGTCTCTTTCACAAAGCACCAAAACCTTACCAAGACCAGAACCAGCCCTTACTTTGGAACTCAGATCCAGCCAAGCATCCAGCAAGTGCCAACAAATAGGGGTTGCTGTGTTCCCCTCTCTCTCTCTCTCTCTCTCTCTCTCTCTCTCTCTCGTCACTGCCCACAATGCTCAGCTGTGTGTGTTGGCTGCTGATGCCTCTTTACAATTGGTCCTTGTCTCTTAGGCACTTACGTTCTGGAGGGATAGGCTTTGGCGCAGAAGCACTTTCCATACGCCCAAGAAGGCAAGCAGGGCTCCAGCATATGTGACTCTCCTTCAGTTACTTCCAGGTTTCACCAGCCGCCTGAACACCATTTCCTTTTTTACTTCCTGTGGGCCAACTCCACATAGCTTTGTGTTGTTTATGAACACTTTTAATGTTTCCAAGGCATTTTGATGGGCCTTCAAGAAGGACAGTGGGCAAAAGGTTAAGTCACTGCTAACACCCAAACCCTAACTCGAGCTCACTGAACTCAACCTTGCCTTTGATGTTGTTCTTTTCCTCCCCACCTGTATGCACATGTACAGTCAGAGGACTCCCAAAATGTGAAGAGGCTTCCAGCCCTCACAGAGGCCCCTCATTAGCATGAAAGGGGGAGTTCTGGAAGCATTTCAACAGAAGGGGAGGCCAGGGCCCCAGCTCTGCCTGCAATAGAACAGTCTCTTGGGGCCCTGCTAGGATAATTACTAGAAAAATTCTTAAAATTGAGTCAGAATACCTATGGCCTCTGTGTTTCCTTCACTCTGTTCTCGCTTATTGTGCTTGTGCATTAATCATATGAAAATGTTGCAGGTGTACTTAATCAGGGATTAAATTCCTTGTTCTGTACTTCTGTAAAATATCAGGATTGTTGCCATATTATCACTGTTATTTCATAGTGTGGCCTGATTTCGTTTAGGTACTTGCTGGGATTGTGGGCTTTTCATAATGATTTTGTGGTAAGTCACCCTGTTGCCAGAAGACTTTACACTGGGGCCATCTGCCTCTCTGAAGGTTCAGAAACTGCCTTCGCTGCACCCTGTGTCCTCGTGTTACTGGGCTTCCACAAGAGCCAACTGAAAAAGATGAGTCCAGTTAAAAGGGTAAGGGCTCCAAGTTCAGTTACTAAAGACCACCGCTAACAGGCAAGGGCCTTTGGGCACCAGAAGAACTCAGGACCTCAGTGAGTTTTGGTTTCCTCCATGAACATGACAAAACCAGAGCTGTTTCACTGGCAAGACCTAAATACCTCTTTTCCTTCAGTTCTCATGTTCTTTTAAAGTTAATAAAGCCAGCAACACTACCCTCCCTGGAATTTACTTTCATAATCCTCTTGACATCTGGTAGCTGCTCAGAGATCAAACCTGAAACTAAAAAATATGATTAGATGGACTCTAACTGGAAACTTAGGGAGAAGACTTTATCTCCAAAAGCTAAACCACAGTGGGATTCTTGGACTGAGCTCAACCCCTTAACCAAAGAGTAGCTGGTATTGATTATAAAAGGATTATAACAGCCTGTTTATTCTTTTTTTTTAAGTTACTTAACATTTTTTATTTTTATTTATTTTTTACTTAAATTCAATTAATTAACACATGGTGTATTACTAGTTTCAGAGGTAGAGGTCTGTGATTCATCAGTCTTATAACACCCAGTGCTCATTCCATCATGTGCCCTCCTTCATGTCCATCACCCAGTTCCCCCTGCCCCCAGCAACCCTCAGTTTGTTTCCTATGATTAAGAGCCTCTAATCGTTCTTATTTCTCTGTTTTCTAGAAAGTCAGGATCTAAAAAGATTAGGTTAGAGAGAGACCAGCTATAAAATTTCCCTCCCACCATTTAACCAACAAGAGACTTACTTGAGTTAGTAGGTTCTTCTTTTAAAAGTAAATATTCTCAAGGCACCTGGGCAGTGCAGTCAATTAAGCATCTAACTCTTGGCTCTGGCTCAGGTCAAGCTTGAGCCCTGTGCCGGGGTCCATACTCAGTGTGGAGTCTGCCTGACCTACTCTCTTCCTCTCCGCCTGCCTCCCCGCCCCCAACTCATGCTCATGCTCTCTGTGTCTCTCTCAAACAAATAAATATTTTTTTAAAAAAGTAAATGCTCTCTTCTAAATTTTAGTCGAATGTGAATTACTCTGAACCAGCTATTTGCACATCTTTTAGATGGTTCATATTCTTGGGGAAGGAATTAGCATTGGTAGAAAAGCCTAACAGCATTGGGATACAGGATACAGGGAAAGTGACTCTAGGGCCGTCTAAAGGTCAGTGAGGGGCTTTGTAACCTCAGAGAAGTAGGTGGCACTGGGTGTCTGGGGTAACCATGGCACCAGGGAATTGACAGGCTGCAGGAGTTAACAGCCAAAGTCTTAAAGGCTTTGCTGTATTGCTGAGAGCTGGCAACCATCCTCCATGCTGCTAAAAACATTGTGCCAAAGGGCTGGCACAATATTTGTAATGAAGGGAGCCCCCTTCTCTGCTGAAGGTTTTTCCTCAAATAAAAATAGAGATTAAAACTTGAAGTATGTTATCTCCTGTTGTTTCTCCCATGTGATTAATACTGGTTAATTTACCATCATAGTCTTTGTGGTACTAACTCATAGAAAATAATGTAGGAAGACACAGTAGTGATAATAACTAATAATAACGTAGCACTTCCTGTGTACTAGGCATTGTCTAGGAGCTTTATTGTTCCAGTCATGTAATCTGCGCAGTAGCCTATGAAGGAAGTATCATTCTACACCCAAGAAAATAGGCACACAGAAGTCAAACAGACTTGGTCAAGGCCACATAAGTAATCAATGCAGTCAGGATAGACTCTAAGCACAAGATAGGAGAGCGTGCTCTCTGTGTGTGTGTGTGTCAAATAAGTCAAATCTTTTTAAAATAAAATCTTTTCAAAAATAAGATACTAAAGAGAAAAGGGTTTCATCACTGATGTGTGAGGAGCAAAAGTCATCAAAAGAAATTGAGGAAAGGCATAATAATCGACTAAGTAATATGAAGTGGGCTCCCTCTTCATTTTCCACATGTCAGCTCTCTTTGCTCATTACGAGTAAAATTAAGCCTAAAGCTACATTATTGAGAATAAGCCCAGGGGCGCTTGGGTGGCTCTGTTGGTTGAGCGTCTGCCCTTTCGCTCAGGTTATGATCTTAGGGTCCTAAGATCAAGCCCCACATCGGACCCCCTGCTGAGCAGAGAATCTTCTTCTCCCTCTGCCTCTGCCCCTCCCCCCTCCCTTGTGCTCTCTGGCTAGCTCTCTTTCTCTCTCTCAAATAAATAAAATCTTTAAAAAAAAAAAAAAAGAAGAAGAAGAAGAAGCCCAGAACTGTGGGCTTCTGTATCTCTCCAAATGGGAACATACCCTTCCCACAGCCTAGAGGAGATAGATTCTGTTCGGGCGGACCATTAGTTGTTGTTCTCTGGGCCCCAGTGTAACTGCTTCTCACTTATAGATATATCAGCTTATCTGTCTCTGCTATCTTGTTTTATTGTACTTTTTATTTTAAAGACCCCATTACCCACCATTTGCTTCAACGTGGATGGAACTGGAGGGTATTATGCTGAGTGAAATAAGTCAACCGGAGAAGGACAAACATTATATGGTCTCATTCATTTGGGGAATATAAATAATAGTGAAAGGGAACAGAAGGGAAGGGAGAAGAAATGGGTAGGAAATATCAGAAAGGGAGACAGAATGTAAAGACTCCTAACTCTGGGAAACGAACTAGGGGTGGTGGAAGGAGAGGAGAGCGGGGGGTGGGGGTGAATGGGTGACGGGCACTGAGGGGGGCACTTGACGGGATGAGCACTGGGTGTTATTCTGTATGTTGGTAAATTGAACACCAATAAAAAATAAATATTATTTTTAAAAAATAAATAAATAAATAAAAGGCCCCATTATGGTTGACCTGACCAACATTTTCATCCTCTTACTGCTCACAGTCTTCATAGGAGACTACCCTCATCCTGGGTAGACTGTGGGTGTGAGGGAAGAGAGGCATGATGGTATGCCTCTTTTTGCACTGACAGTTTGAGCAGAGTCACCTGTGACATCAAAGAGAAACAGGGAAGTTCTTACCCATCCATGTTTGGGCTACTTTTGGACCCAACTCACATGTAAAATGACTGACTTTTAAATCTTTGGGTTAAATGTGCACATCATTCCAGGTGAGCAGTTTGGTTTTGCCCTGTTGTATAAAATTTAGTTCAGGCACAGAAATGATTTCAAGAGGTCTCTTGAGCGTGTATAGACACAGCTTTGGAAAGGCATGCCAGGACAGGGAGCTCATAGAGCTCATAGATAGGATGTGTTTGGTAAGTGAGAAAAAAAGAGAAAAAAGATGTGTTTATCCACGTTGTGTCTTCAAGACCAGTTTTTCCCTAGGTTTAGTGAGAGGTCTGCCCATAATGTGTCACAGGGCTATTCCAGCTGTCAGCAGGCTACTAGTATCCAGCTGGGAAAAAGTGGGTGAAAGAAGTTAAGAAAACACATTTTTTGGTCTCCTTTAATTCCTACTTTGGCCTAATAATAGGATTCACACCCAAGACAAGTGTGGATGGTGTAGGAGTGTATGTAGATTGTCCTTGAATGGCACTGCCAAGGATAAGCAGGGTCACTTTGTAAGTGGAGTTGTACCATAAGATGATGAAAAGTCCAGATGTCTCATGCAGTGACTTATGGTACCTCTGCCCAGTGTATGGGTTTGGAACTAACTCCTCACTCAGCATCTGAACAATTTCCTGAGATTCCCTCTCTGTGGGCAACATGTCAAGAGCTCTCTGTTCAGCATGGCAGTTCTCAATTGATCCTTCATAAATTGTGCTTCCATAGGTCAAGATGTCTTCATGTCTTGGCAGCAGATACGAAGATTCATGGGCTCACAATTCTGTGTTCCCAGAATTGTGCACCCAGCCCAGTCAAACCACAGTCAAGAGTATTTGGTGGATTGGTTGGCCTGTTGGTGAGAGAGATTAGAGATAGTCTGATATAACTTCTATATCAGACTTCTATATATAACTTCTATATAAGCTTGTCACCATTGACATTTTGGGCTGGATATCTCTTTGTTGTGAAAGGTTGTCCTATCCATCGTAGGATATGTGGCAGTATTCCTGGCCTCTACCCATTAGATGTCAGTACACCACCCGCCTCCCCAGGTGATGACCAAAGCTGTCTCCAGCCATTGCCAAATTATCACTGAGGAAAAAAAGCCACCCCAAAAGGAGAACAAGCATGACACTGACATACAATTAATGTCAATTTTATTATTCCCATTGGGAGATCAGGAAAGAGAGTGAGCAAGAATAATGTAAGTGATACAGAACCGTATTGGAGCCTTACAGGAATCTCTAAATCTTACCGCCTACCCCTGTGTGAAAATCCTGAGCACCCACATCCCAACAGTGTACTTCTTTACAAGCATGTACCCGCCCTCCAATAGTGTATGTGCTATCAGACATTTACAAAACATCTTAGGAGTGTCAAAAACAAATCAAGGATGAAGGTCTAGTGTTTTTCTTCTCTACCCCAAGAATTAATTGTCCCTGCACCCTTAGCATGTACTCATCCTTCTGTGAAGACCACAGCCTCGGGCTGGGTCTAATGGAACAAGCATAGTGCTTATAAACAAAAGATGCTAATTTGAGTTCCAAGTCTGCAGCCTCCTACCCTGGTCATCTTTGGTCATTAACCTCTCTGAGCCTCCATTTCCCTAACTTAGGAAATTGTAAGATGAAAAAAATGCGACCTGTTTCTCTCTACTTCATAAGGTTGTTGTAAAGAGCAAATAAGCTAAAATGTATGGACATTTGATATTTAAAAGCATTACAGGAATATCAAATATTATTATCATTGGCAGGGATTTCAGAAAATTCTAGAGTAATTGGAGTGAGAAAGTGAGTTAGGACTATTTCTGCTCACTCACTCACTCACTCACTCAGTGATGGCCTACTGCTCTGGCCTGTGCATCCTGTGGGGTTGAGACAAAAAGGTCCATTGGGATGTGTCCTAACTGGCAGAGGTTTAGGGGAATAGAACAGTAAGAAGGGCTTGCCTCTCTCTAGTTTTCTGCAGAATGGACTGCTGGAAGTTGACCACCAAATGCCAGCTTTTTTTGAAGCATTGTTAAGTCTCTGCAAGTGCTTGGCTAAATTTGGCATTGCTTTTTTCTCAGCCTGCATGGATGGGATGTGAAGTCACCTACTAATTCCATGATACCCTGGGAGTTCTTCACTATAGTAACAAAAGTAAAAACAATCCTAGATAGGGTTTACATTAAACTACATTTTTAACACCTAACTCAAAAGTCAGGACTGAGCAGATATTAGCCTTATCTTAGACAGAATTAGAGTTACATGTGGTCCAAGGGGCTGGTTTGCATCTCTGCTAGTTTGACCCAGAACCCACGACCCCCACGGGCCTCGGAGCCACCTCCTGACCCATTTGCAGGAGAGGGGGTCAGATTTCTTCTTGAAATCAGTGCACAGATGGGCATTTTGTGGGTGTCATAGAGCATCAGTCATTAGCAGGGGTTCTCTGAGTCTGGGTCCATGTGCCCCTTCCTATTCCATCAGGGATGGACAGATGCTTCTAGGGCATCTTTCCCCAGACACTAATCTCTCTTTTCCAGGCCAGGTCTCCATGACCTTCAAACAGATGAAAACAAGGGTGTAACCATTATAGATACAAGTCTCAAAAGGGGGGGTGGGGGCAGCCCTGGTGGCTCAGCGGTTTAGCACCGCCTTCAGCCCAGGGTGTGATCCTGGAGACCCAGAATCTAATCCCACGTCAGGCTCCCTGCATGGGGCCTGCTTCTCCCTCTGCCTCTCTCTTTCTCTGTCTCTCATGAATAAGTGGATAGAATCTTTATAAAAAAACAAGTCTCAAATGGTAGCTGTAGGCATTGCCTGAGGGGATTTTAGTTCCTTCCCAAAACAAGTATCTTCTGCTAGCTAAGGGAATGCTGTTTATGAGGTTTTGTATCTTTTAAGAGGGAACCTATCTGAGACTTTCACAGGGATGTGGATTTGTCCTATTGCTAGTCTGATTATGGGCACAGCCCCAAGAAGTTGAATATCACTTTCCTGACTGAGCAGCTGGCCATGTGTAGGCCACCTCAGAGCCAGCTTTGACACACTCTTGACTTTAGTGCCACTGGCCCTCTGCTCTGGAAAGTAGGAGTGATTAGAATTTAAAGCGGGCATCTTGGGAAAAGCATAGTTTGTAGTGCCTCACTTATGGATTCGTGGTCCTTCTCTGCCTTTCTGCCTCTCCCCTCTGCCTGTTGTTACTGGGTCTGGTTGTCCAGTTAGCAAGCTGCTGCCTAGAACTAGACCACTCTGCTGTGAAATGCACTCATCACTTCTGGCCATCAGATTCTTTGAGATAGTATCTTTTCAGAGTCTTAACTCATGGCCTTCTAAGACATTGGCAACTTCATAGGAATTTCTCTTTCTCAGGTGCTAAGGGAGCAGTTGCTGTGTTGTACACTTGACCCCTTTCACAGGGTGGTATCTCCCATTTTTCTTGAGACCCTGCAATGGCATCAAGCCGCTTGGGAGACAGAGACCTTAGAGTTTCTGCATTAATGGGGTGCCTGGATGGCTCTGTCAGTTGGACATCTGCCTGTGGCTTGGGTCATGGTCCCAGGGTCCTGGGGTCAAGAACCAGATGGGGCTCCCTGCTCAGCAAGGAGCCTCCTCCCTCTGCCACTGCTGCTCCCCCCACTCGTGCTCTCTCCCTACCAAGTGAATAAAAAAATAAAATCTTTAAAAATAATAATAACATTATTTTTTAACGTTAGTAAATGAACTTAAGGGCAAAAGTGTCATGGAATCACATGGACCAAGAGCAAAGATTATGGTGGAGAAAGGGCTCAGTACCTGCTAAAGGGAAGGCACGTGCCCTCAGCATTCCTGAGAGACAGTGTCTCAGTCTTTGTGAGCCCACATTCCCATGTGGGTGGTTTTTTCTGCTGCTATTCTGATTTGTTCCCTGTTGGGTTTTTCCTTTCTTAGCTTCTGTCGTGTAATATTTAGCACAGAATTTCCAAACTCCTGGTAATTAGATATCTCCAAAGCAAATGAGCTTCCCCTTAAATCCATATAACCTACTTTTCTCTGCCCCACATAAAAATACAGTTACCCCAAATGAAGAATAAATTGTTCCTGTGTTAGGGGCAATTAACAATCCCTCCTGCCTGGCTTAGTGGAAGGAGCCCAAGCTTCGGAGTAATACAGCCCTGGGTTTAGTCTTAGATCTGCCTCATTTGTACCATTAGGCCTGTTTTTCAACATCACAGAGACTCAGGACCCTCAATGTAATAGGAGTCATAACGGTGATTGGCAAGAATATTGTGGTGCTCACTGGCCACTGTGAACAGCATAGCGGTCATAGTGCCTGACACAGGTGGTTGGCTTTATTCCTTCATGCCTGCTTTACAAGCCGATTCCCTGCCCGCTGGAAGCCCGAGAAGAGTCTGTCGGGTAGATGTGTAAGGACAAAAGCCACCTTGCCCAAAGAGTGAAAGCAGGAGGATGGGACACCTGGGTGGCTCAGTGGTTGGGCGGCTGCCTTCGGCTAAGGTCGTGATCCCCGGGTCTAGGATCAGGTCCCACACTGGGCTCCCTGCATGGAGCCTGCTTCTCCCTCTGCCTATGTCTCTGCCTCTCTCTCTCTCTCCCTCTCTCGAATAAATAAATCTTAAAAAAAATAAAAAGGCAGGAGGATCCCTTTCCATGTATAGCTGCAGAGCTTGCAAAGTGGTTAGAACCCTCTTAGAATGAGAAATCTCTGTAAGTGGCATTAAAAAAATTGGAGCCCAGTCAGGCAGAGCCTGCGAAGGCAAATGAAATGAACTGCGGGGCTAAAGAGGAGGAGAACCCAAATTGGTGGTCCCCGGCATCAACTAATAAGCCAAGAAAAGCCTTTTATAAAATGCGGGGCCTTTAATGTAACCCTAGTCGATCTTTCCTCCCTGGATTGGGGTCTAGGCTGGGAGTGACCTAACCCTCTCACAGACACTAGGTTGCATTGTCCAGCTTGACTAGAGCAGTGAGGAGGTCCCTAAGGCAGATAGCCAGCTCCATTATTTTGTTTCTAAGCCAAGATGACACTGAACTTCCAGCCACTAAGCAACAACACATATAGGAACTTCAGCTCAAAGCAAAATGGAAGGAGTAGATTAATATCCATGATGACTCCTAATTATGATCAGCCCAGCTCAGGTTACCCGGGTCCAACTGCTACCTAATTCATTCCAAAAGGAAGCAGGGCCCGAGACTCAGGCTGTATCCCACGGAGGAAAATGTCTCTAGGCTGGTCAGGGTGACTGCTTTAGACCATCCACCACTTCAGATGGCTTCATCCCTAATTCCCAGTATATGAGAAAGCATTGAGAATGTAGTTTCCAACAAGAGCAGGGAGAAAACACAATTAAGGCACAGATTCCCGGGATCCCTGGGTGGCGCAGCGGTTTGGCGCCTGCCTTTGGCCCAGGGCGCGATCCTGGAGACCCGGGATCGAATCCCACATCGGGCTCCCGGTGCATGGAGCCTGCTTCTCCCTCTGCCTGTGTCTCTGCCTCTCTCTCTCTCTTTGACTATCATAAATAAATAAAATTTAAAAAAAATTAAAAAAAAAAAAAAAGGCACAGATTCCCCCCTCAGAGCTTTGTAAGGATTGGAGGTCTGTGCATGGAGGGGGACGCTGATTTCCCAGAGTGATTTTGTGAATGTTTCTGAGACCAGTGAACAGGGCACCATAAGTCACTTTGACCAATTTTTGCAGTGGATCCAGGAATTTAAGTTTCTACTGCCAGCCTGGTAACTCTTCCTTCAGGAGGCTTCATCTTTCTCAACACCTCCTTGAGACTTGGTAGATCAGACCTAGTCCATAGCTCGGTGGCTTGCTTTCATGCAAGATCGTGGACAGGCAAGGCTTTGGGCAGATGTGTGAGAAGGCCATCTGAAATGACTTTAGTTAATCTTCCTTAAAAAAGGAATTGCAACAAAAAGATCTAGTAACTTACTAAGGGGTAACAGAAGTCAGAAAGGGCAACCTGGGGGTACCCAGGGGGGCTCAGCGGTTGAGTGTCTGCCTTTGGCCAAGGGTGTGATTGTGGGGTCCTGGGATCGAGTCCCGCATCGGGCTCCCTGCATGGAACCTGCTTCTCCCTCTGCCTGTGTCTCAGCCTCTCTCTCTCTCTCTCTCTTTCTGTCTCTCTGTCTCTCATGAATGAATAAATAAACTCTGAAAGAAAGAGAGAGAGAGAGAGAAAGAAAGGAAAGAAAGAAAGAAAAAGAAAGAAAGAAAGAAAAGGAAAAGGAAGGAAGGAAGGAAGGAAGGAAGGAAGGAAGGAAGGAAGGAAGGAAGGAAGGAGAAAGAAAGAAGGAAAGAGCAACGTGAGGGAGAATCTCTGTATTCCAGAGTGACCAAGAGTGCTTTTCTCCTCAAATGGCACCGATTATTTCCAGTCCTGGATCATTTCTTATGAGAACATGGCCATAGTTGACAGCTTTAGACACTCGAGGTCATCGGTCTCTTGCAGCAGATAGGTGACACCCATAACATCAGAGGGCAGGCTCCCCAAGGGCAGGACCCTTGCCTGTGTTGTCCACTGGGTGACTGAGCACCTAGCCCAGTGCCTGGCTGGAAGTAGCTCTTCAGTAAATAATTGTGTAACGATTATGGTTGAATGAATGAATCCAAGCATCCATTCAACTAACAGACCTGGAAAAGAGGATGAAAATTAATCCTCAATCCCAGTCCACTGTGCCTTTTCCTAAATCGTTTTTAGACTTTCAGACTTCATTCAAGCTTTCCCAAGCTTGTAAAGAAGGAAAGAAAAAGGGAATGGGGGAATAGGCCAGAAATGAGTATGAGGAGCGAGGCCCCTCAGCTGTTCCAGTCTCCTAGGTGACACTCTCACAGTTGCCTGAAGCCCCACAGTGTGCCGAGCAGCCGGCCCCATCTCCTCCCAGGGCCTCGCTGCCACTGCTGGAGGGAAAGGGGAAGAAGACCTGTCTGCAGAGGACTAGGGTGGGGGGCGGGCGCCTCCGCAGTGTCATCTGTGTCTCTCACAGCCCTCCAGGAATCAGACACACACAAATAGAGACTTTTTGGCAGCTCTTGAACATCAGCTGAGAGCAGGTTGTCCTGGTAGGAAAAATATTTCTTTCAGGATGATATATGGAGCTCATGCAGGCAGTGACTGTTCCAAAACAGAGCCCTTAGGTCAGGCCCAGAGCCTTTTTCCTATTTAGGATATGACCCAGATCCTGGGAGCTGTTTCCTTTTGGTATGCGTGAAGCTGGGCTTGACGCATACAAGCCCAGTGACCTGAGATGTGCCTGCTCTGACTTAGTGCAGACGGCCTCGAAAATGATTCCAGATCTCCCATTTCCTCTGAGGTGGAAAGTCCCTGTGCAGTAGGCTGAAAGCACGTGAAGTGGGGAGGCCCAGGTAGGTGGGCTCCAGCCAGCCGGCCTCACCCCACTGCTTACATTCTCACTGGCCAAAGCCACATCTGTCAGCCCTCCTAGAGCCTCTCCTCCCACATGCCCTTCTGTTAGCTGACAGAGGGACAATCCAGGGGACAAGGGGGAGGTGCTGAGTCTGGCACTGTGTCACAGCCACTGTCTGAGCCTCTTCCACACTCCCCTCCTTTGATGGCTTAAGCTTATCATCACCACCTAGTTAATCTAGCACATGGCCCCCTGCTCACCACAAAAGCAAGCATATGATGTTGTGGATTTCTTTGTTTTTAACATCCCATGGCATTTTGAGGTTATGGGCTAGGGATGCTAAACATATTTTGGTAGTCGGTGAATTCTGAGTACTTGCCAAGTACCCTCTGAAGCACCACCTTCCCTTTGGGAAAACGAAACCTCCCTGGGAACTTGACCCTAAAGGGAATGTCCTGTGGTGCTCTTGTTGCTCAGACCTCTGGGGAAGTCTAGCTCCATGTGCTTAAGGACCCTGTGGGCGTAGAGAAGACTGAGACAGGGAGGTGACTACTGATTCCACCGCAATTCTTAAGAAATCTCCAATGGGACCCTCCGAACAGTCTTCATGAAAAAGCATCCTTTCTCTGTGGGACTGATGTGTGAATGATCTGAGTAGTTCTGAGAGCCTCTCATTTCTTTTTTGTCAGTTGTGGCCAAGCTGAGAATCAAGTCAACATTTCTCTTCTCCAAAGCCCCACACTCTGGGTTTTGGCTGCCAAGTTCTATTGCTGGATGATCTATTAGTCTGCAGAGCTTATAGAAACTCCAGAGAAGTAACTCTGGAAGGAAGACAGAATGTCATTCCAAATGCCAGATTCTGTGCTCTAAGACACTTTCATGAAGTTCTGTGTCCTTCATCTTAAAAATTATGGTGAGGAGGAGATCCTGGTGGGGAAAGTTGTCTTCTCTTCACATCATAAATCCAGGAATAGCATGGTAGTCTTTTGAATTCATGCTGTCTTCCTTGGATTCAGGTCTTGGCTCCATTGCTCACTAGCTGTATGACCTGGGGCAAATCGCTTAATGTCTCTGAATTTCAGCTACCTCATTTGCAAGCTATTTACCTGTCTCATGGAATTTCTTTATTTTCTTTAATATTTTATTTATTTATTCATGAGAGACACACAGAGAGAGAGAGAAAGGCAGAGACACAGGCAGAGGGAGTAGCAGGCCCCATGCAGGGAACCCGACGTGGGACTCAATCCCGGGTCTCCAGGATCATGGCCTGGGTCGAAGGCAGTGCTAAACCGCTGAGCCACCCGGGCTGCCCATGGAATTTCTTTAAAGCTGCTAGGCTAACTCCATATTCCTCCAGAACGTCCTCCTTGACTCCCCTGGTCAGAGCTACCTTTTTATGTACTCCCATAGTACTACACGCAGGCTACTATGCCCCGTAATACTTGGTACATCATACTGAAATGATTCCTGTGCGGGACTGTCTCTTCTGTGACTAGCCTGCAGCTCTTTAAGAGTATAAAGTGTTTTAATCTGCTTTGTTTCCTGAGGTTCTAGTAGAATTTCTGGCCAATGGGATGGTTTTTACCCGCTAAAAACAGACATCGTTTCTTGAGTATTCCTCTACATGAGTGTCTGTTCACTCTTGAAACTGCTTGTATCTGAATTGATGAGTGTTAGTTGTTTCCTTGAAGTGATCATTCTTATTCTGTTCTTCTTTCCCTATCTAAAAGATATACTGGTTTTTATTCTTTATCTTTGGAGTTCCCCAAAACTATATTTGGGTAATGGCCAAAATAAATTCACATTTATTTCATGAAAGTGAAATAATAATATCTGCTTTCTGCTTATGGGTAGTTTGTCAAAAATATATGATGGGAAGAAAGAATCAGATGATATTATAGTCAGGGGATCCTTAGCCTTCTCATATTTATCATGTTGGGTTTTGATGAGGGGAAGGAGCAAGAGAGTACAGGAGGACTGATGTTTGGAAACAACAAACTAGTGCAGTTAGAGCCTGTGCGCTCCAAGGGCTGGTTGGTGGCAGCAGGAGGCAGGTTTAGGGGATGCTGTGGCAGTAGCCACCTGCTGCGCTCCCTGCGTCTTTTTTGCTATTACCTGGAATCCACATATTTCCTTATCTTCCAGATGCCCTGGTCCTGGATCATAGCTTACACTTTAGGGCCCTGAGCTCAGTGTTGAAGAATGGACCAGGGATATGTAAAATGTCCCAACTGGGGTTTCAAAAACTAGAACAGGTGGGCATTGCACAGGGCCCTTGGGAGCCCAAGGATTCATGCTCTGACCCCATCATTAGACATTTACCTAAATTTATAAATGAACACGCCCTGGGTCTTGCTTTTCAGTAAAGATTATCTAGTAAATTTGAAAGATGCTATTTGGTGGAAGATCCAGATAATTCCAACAGATGCACTAAGACTATTCTGTGGCTGCCTGAACTCACAAAAAGTTCTTTTAATGACAGTACAGAGAGGTCTAGAACGTTGTACACAACAAAAGTACCAGGATTCCAGAAGATTCTTTGCACAACTGTCATGTCACAAAAATTACTAAATCAGTATTCCCATCCCGTTTCTTTAGTCCTTTATCCCAGAGATTCTGACTTTCCCCTGATAGACCACCTGTCACCCAACACTGGGTTGATATGATACTGCCTACCCAAATCCAGTGTTCTCTCTTAGAGCTTAGAGTGGCACCAAAGGCCCCGTGGGCTCTGTTCTCACCCCAGTCTCTTTCTCTTCTCTACCACTTTGAGTATACTGCTACTAGAAGATCTAGTAATACCAAGCTGTTGTTACATATCAATATATCTTAACCAGTGTTGTTCCCTCTGCCCAGAACTCCTTTGTTGAGTAACTGTTGTTTGCAATCCAAAGCAAATGGTTACAACACACCTATGCAAAAATACGCACAAACTGGTGCTAAGAATGTTACTGGACATCAGTTGTGTCACTAAATTTGTATTTGCTGAATACTGCCCACATACTGGGTTTATGTAGAAGAGGAAAATGATAGGTTCGGGGCACATACCTGTGTGTGTGTGTGTGTGTGTGTGTGTGTGTGTGTGTGTATGGACATAATTTCATCCCATATAAATAATAATCCTAGAGTTGAGGGTTGTCCTCATTTATAGATCAGGAAATGAGCTCTTGGTAGTTATAATTTTCCTTGGAGCCTTCAGCTGGTCACTGGTGGAGTACAGTGTCTCACCTGGATTTGTCTGACTCTAGATCTAAACCTACATCACATGACAGTGAAGATGTTAAAGCATAAATATGATAGGCCTCTTTCTAACCAAATCTGGGATAAAAAGTTACATCAAAAAAAATGATGAAGGAGATAATAAGGAGAGAGGGGGGATCCTTATAGATTAAAGGTGATGAAGGAAACATAACAAATATGACACTTAAGTTTTTCAAAATCCATGAGTCATGGTGGTTCTCAGAGAGAGAGAGAGAGAAATGGAAAGAGTTTTTTATAGAGAGAAGGAATGATACAACTTTAAAATCCCCATGCGTCACTTGGATACTAAAACCCCTGGATAAAAGGACGGGGGACAGGAGAAACCCCTGGTTTCTCTGTATCACCCCCTGGTATCACAGCAGAAAGACGGCTGGGCACCCCTAACCGAGCAGCCAGGCTGGTGTCACCAAGAGTGAGACAGCCTCACTGTACCCCTCCTGTGTGCCATGGAAGGGGCACAGTGTTGCCCCCATGCTTCTTTTATTAAATAGGACGTGTTGACCATGATCCAGTCCTGAGGAGACACACAAATCCACAACGTAACAGTTCTGCAGCCTGGACACCTCACGGATCAGCCAAAAGCAATGCAAGGGCCTCGATTGGGTCCCAGATCATCGGCGGGGGGTGGGGGTGGGGATGGGGGTTGGGGGTTGAGGGGATGGGAGAAGCAGCAAGACTTGGTCGATAGGAGCCCTCCTTAGGGTCTCTCCTGAGTCCCTTTGACCCTCTCCCCCTCCCCACCCCTTCACCCCACTGCACTTGGGTGCAGAGATGACCAAGGAGAGCAAGCTTGTGCTCCCCCAGAGGGGCAGGTGTGCTGTCTTGTTTCTCCTGCTGTGCTCAGCCCTCTCCTGGCTCCTGTGACCTGACTGACCTGCAGTCTGCCCCTTATCCAGCTCCCTGGCCTGCACAGAAGGTCTGGCCCCCTTTCACAGAAACAGCAGTGGCTGCCTGAGACACCCAGCTACCCTGCTGTCAGCGCCGCCTCCCTCACCGCACCCTTCCATCCCCAGTGCATGTAGTCCTGCCCCATCCTTGGTCACAGGTCTTTCTGTTTTGCTTGTCCTGCAGGTTCAAGTGTGAATGGTGTGGAAGAGCCTAGCATTGCCAAGAGGCTCAGGGGCACTCCCGAGCGGATTGAGCTGGAGAACTACCGCCTGTCCGTGAAGCAGGCCGAGGAGCTGGAGGAGGTGCCCGAGGAGACACAGGCCGAGCACAACCTGAGCAGCGTGCTGGACACGGGGGCAGAGGAGGACGTGGCCAGCAGGTCAGCCTGTGCTTTGTCCTCGCGGGTCTTTCCCAGACGAACATTATGCCCTAGTGGAAGTAGGCAGCACTGGACGCTCAGTGAGGGCTCCAAGCCACACTATTGGGTGCCATGTACCAGTGGGGTGACACTAGGCAAGCTGTGTAACCTCTCTGTGCCTCCGTTTCCTCCTCTGTGAAATGTAGGCAGTACTGGGACTTTCCTCACAGAACTGGTATGAGGCTTAAATAGTATGAAGCATTTAAAACAGTGCATGGCATAGGTTGTGTTGATGGTGGTCGCCTTCCTTACAGCTGTGCATGGTGCCTGACCAGGTACACAGGATTTCTGTCATCCTGGCAGGAATCCTAGGAAGTAGACTGGAGCATATATCTTGTCACTCTATAATTGAGGAAACTTGCTGGTGATTTGTACTAGGATCAAGGATTGACTAAGACTTGAACTGAGATTTCCTGAATCCAAGTCTAGATTCTTCCTGTTTCCCCACTGCCTACTGGCCTCCCCTTTTGTAGTTCCCTGTCTCTTTGTCTCATTAGCTGGTGAGAATCACGACCCATGGGGCGTAATTCAAAGATTCAGTGAGTATTTCTTGAACATCTACCATGGCCTTAGCACTTTACCATTTGTCGGAAAGGTAACAGAACAAAAGTAACAGTCCCCGGTCCTGTCCTCAGGTTGCTGCTTATGGGTTTCCTGGAGGGAAAGACAGACACAAAGGGCCAACAGTGCACCTGAGGCAGTACACTGTGGGGGCAGGCGGTTCAGTGGTAGGAGCCTCAGGGTTGGAATCAGGGGTTCCTGTTGTGGCACCAGTTGGTTCTGCAGTCTTGGGGAAGCCACCTTTCCATCCAGGCTTCTTCCTTCCTCCTCTAGGTAAAAAGAGGAGCAGAAAACTTAGGTCCCAGAGGCTACACCCACAGCCAGTGGTTTTGTGCTTGGCCCTCCCAGTGTTTTAATTACATCTGAGTGACGCCTGAGGGGGACACATGCCCTTCAGCCCCACAGAACTCCCCGGGTCCACTATCTTTGCCCTATGGCCTGGTTTTCCTTAGTGCCCAGGTTTTCCAGAGTCAGTACAGGACTCAGAGTGCTCCATGGAGCATTTTGGTGATCAGGGACACCAAAGAGAACAAGATAAAGACAGAGTAAAATCACTATTGCTCAGACTGCTGCAGGGCTCTGGAGTAGGAGCACTTACCGTGTCTCCCAGCCTAGTGGAGGCTTTGCATTAACATGAGGCATACGCTAGGTGCTTTTTTGTCACCACAGTAAGGGAATGCGTGGGGGATAAAACAGAACTTTTATTATTACTACTATTTACTGAGTTCTGAGAATGTTCTTCAGAGGGTGTCTGCCGGGCAGAGCTCCTTGCACTTGCATTCTGTCACCTGAGACACACTTTGGATGAGCTGTTCCTTGGGCTGGATGCACAGGCAGCACATCTGGGCATTCCCAGGCAGCCTCCCCCTGGGTGCTTGCAGGGCAGAAGCCGTCCCTGTATTCATGTTATCTCAGAACTGCATCTCACCCAGAGCATCCACAGAGCACGCATGCCTGCTCTGTTCTGATGAGGGACAGCCCACTCTCTGCAGGGCTGATGGCTCAGCCTCACGGCAAGCATGCTCAGCTTACTTTCCTGCCTGATGACAAACGCCACTTGATATAAAGATAATTCCTGGACCTGCCCTGGAGTAGCTGGGCTTGGGGTGGAAACCAGGGGTACCTGCTTTTAACAAGCAACCTGGGCGAGTCTTATCCATGTCCTGGTTTAGTCTACCCACGCAGAGACTGCTGGCCCAGACCTATTTAGCTCCATGACCCTTCCTTGGGGCACGGAGGGGGAGCATCTTCCAAAGGAGATCCTGGAAATAGTACTTTTATTTTCTCTGGGAGAGGACAGGTATCTGAAGACAAAAGAACACTAACTTTATTTTTTTTTTAAGATTTTATTTATTTATTCATGAGAGACCCACAAAGAGGCAGAGACACAGGCAGAGGGAGAAGCAGGCTCCCTGAAGGGAGCCCGATGTGGGACTCGAACCCGGGTCTCCAGGATCATGCCCTGGGTTGAAGGTAGACGCTCAACCGCTGAGCCACCCAGGTGTCCCAAGAACACTAACTACACTAACTTTATGATTTTAGTTTTGCTTTCTCCTGATCTCCTAGCTGGAAAACTTTGCCCTGGGGACTGAAGATGGCTTGGGCAGCACCCATCTGCTAAGGGCCTCCAGTGTTTGCATATCTCTGACCCTGCAGAAAAGTCAGGGAGGACTAGAGCCAATAGGTGCCCTTTCCAAATGGGGCGGCCTGGCTACAGAGGACTTCCCCAAAAGTCCTTGACAGGCTAGCCTGAAAGGGCTTGGCCCTCCTTGAAGGCTGACCACAGATAAGTGGAGATTCCTTACTGATCCTCTGTCTTCCTCACCCCTTCTCCAGCAGAGGCTATAACGTGAGCCATCACTGAACAAGATACTGCTTTTAGCACAGATTAAACATCTATTGTGCAAAGATTGCTGGACAACATACATCTTCCCTTGCATCTGCTGAGCAATAGTGTTTATACCGTTGTCAGAGTGCACTCTCTGATTATGAGTGGATCCATTTAAAAATGAAAGCCATGATTCCCTATTTCCCTTGAACACCACCCGAGAACTTCAAGTGGTGTTTCAAAATTGCTGTCTGCCTCCTTCACAGTAGGGCCCACCCAGATTCCCAGGCTCCACTTTCTGAAGTTGGACCCAGGCAGGCAGGAGACAGCCATTGTCTTATTCTTGGGTTTGCCACCCTGACAGCTGCTGGTGGCTAAAGAACTCTTGGGTTCTTGGCGAATGTCCAACAAGGCACAGTGTGACGGTGGTGTGAACATTGGTGGAAATCCTGACCTGTCACACCAATGATCCAACCTCTTTAAGGTTCAATGGCCTCATTTGTAAAAATGGGATATTATTGTGTCCTAGAGTCCTATCGTTACCGTGTCCTAGGGTTAATGTGCAATTAGGTGACCTAATTCATGTGAAGAGCCTTGTGCCACTGGCACTTCATGGAGCTCAGTGAGTGTTTACCATCACTGTTGTTGCTGGCCTTGGCCCTTCCCCTGCCCCGCATGACAGACCTCTGCTTGGCTCATTTAAGTGTGGAACAGATCTGTTTTTTTTTAGAATCCAGCCCATGTACCTGCTGCTCTTGCTTCCTCTTACCATGCCCTGTCATAGCCTCAATGAGAGGGAACTCGGGGAAAGTGCTTTGAGATCACTGATTGGATATATGTTGTATATATCAGGGAGGATTTTTGCAAGAGGTTCTTCTCACTGAAAGGGTCTGCTCCTAGTGATGGACTTCAGAGGCCTCATCTCTAGGACACCTGTGAATTTAGGTAGCAGCTTGCCCTGGCTTTCTCTGGTTGTGCTCCCTTGTACATCCTTGTGTGTTTGGGCTATGCTAGGTACTGTGACGAGCACTCCAACAAGCCAAGCAGACCTGGTCCCTGCTCTTAGAGAGAGTGCAGTCCAGGGGGCACCTACCTATATCAGTCGCGGGGTTGGGGGTTGGGGGGCAATAGATTGGTTTGAATGCAAAAGCAGATACCAGTCATGATAGAATGCTGATCTTGAGGACTGCATTTCCTGGCCTTCATCTCTCCTAGGAGGCTATAAATTGAAAGGTCACCCTCTTCCCAAAAGGGCAGAGCAGTTGGTTGTCTGTGTTGTGTCTTGTCCTGAGTAGGGATTCTCCCCACTTACAAAGTTTCTAGGCTGACATTCAAGTGGCAGAGGGTGGTCTGCCTCACTGTGGATTCCTCCTCTGCACCCTTCCTCCTAGCCTCTTCAAAGACTAGACCCAGAAACTCAGGCACTAGGAACAGCCAGAAAATGTAAAATGAGCCTTGAGGTTCTGAATTTACGTTGTGAATCTTTCATGACGTTAGGATCCTGGTGAGACCAGGTCCAAGGTCCCTTGGAAATGGCGGTCCAGAAAGGAACAGTTAGCAACCCCTGTCTGTCTCTCTGTCCTTCACAAAGGGAGGGAGACTGGTTTGCCTGTCGCAGATTTCCGGAAGCAACGTATCCAGGCTTCTCAGAAATGGACTGAAAGCTGGTAGCTTATGAAGAAGCAATGGTTTACCTTTCCACCCTATTTTTTATGCTCCTGTGCCTCACTCACTGTTTTCCTGTGGTCCTTGGGCTGTCATAAAACCAGGCAGTGTGGCACTCATAGCAGCTATAAGTGAGGCCCCATTGCCCTTATCATAGAGTGGTTATTGCTTACATTACGTACAGTGCTGCCGCCCTCTTGACGTGGCACAGTTCAAGGAATCTGCTGTATGGAAGCCCCCTCCCAGGAAGCCACAGTGAGAGCCCGTTGAGCCTGCTGACCACTGGGGTAGCCTTTGTGGACCTGGCTAGGAGGGGAGGACAAGTAGGCCTGCCTTCTGCCCAAATTTACATTAAGATTTAAGATGGTATAGAAAGTGTTCTTATCCTTATTTCATGTCTGAAAGATATTAAGTGGTACACATTAGGTTACACATTATTGTTAGTAAGAAAGTAAACAAATGACAACACAAAAGTAAGGTAAAAATAATACCTAACTAAATACTGAAAAATAGTCAAAATCCAGATGTCAAGCTTTCCATGGTCCAGATTCTTAGCTTTACTTGCCTTAAACTGCCTCCCCTCGACCCTCCATCCCACTACAGCTCTGCTCTACCTTACTTTATCATGATGTGTTTGCTTCTTCTCTCCCCCTAAGAATAAGGATCTTTTGTGCCACCGTTGTATCCCCTGCAATGTCTAGGAAGTGCATTATAAGGAGAAGATGCTCAGTAAGTTTTAGTGGCTGAGTGAATGAAGTAATATTCACCAAAGTGAGCTCCTCACAGGAAGAAGCTGTCTCTCTTTATTTTTGTACCTAACTGAGTAAACTTTAATAGGTACTCAAAAATGTCCACTGAATGAAGGAAGAAATATGTAAATGAGTAAACAAATAGGTAAACAGCCGGTGTCTCAGAGTGTAACACAAACATGAAAAGCAAGCAAATCCCTAACCTTCACAACACTTCTACAAGGCAGGTGTTAGCTTTGCCTCCCGACTGCTGCGGATGCTGACGCTCAGGATGAGTAGTCAGCTCAGGGTCATACAGCTGGTAAGGAGCAGAGCCAGTGTGGCTCTGTGAGAACCGGTCACCTGGGAAGTCACGGGCATGCAGCCTTCCAGGCAGCCCTCACTCCTGACCCAGCTGAAGTGTGGGGATTCCCAAAACCACCCTCAAGTTCCTTGGTTCCTGAGAAGGATGCACAGGCTGATTAAAAGGTTCATACTGGTGGTTATGGTTTAATTACAGGGAAGGATACTGATTGAAATCAGCAGGTGAGGAAGCACACAGGGCAGAGTCCAAGAAAGTACAGATGCCGAGCCTCCAAGGTCCTCTCCCTGTAGAGGCAGGGAAGGGTTACTTTCCTGGTGTTAATGTGTGACAAAGTCCCTGTATTATTACTCATCCAAGCCTGGGTGTTCAGAGATTTATTGGGGCTCCATTACCTAGACATTGAATGACTGAATGTCTACATGGTGTGATTGAACTCAGTCTCCAGGCCAAGTAATCCTGCATGACTCAAGCCTCCACCCCCAAATTGTTGGTCTTTCTGATGTGGTCAGCCCTCACCCCAATCACATTATTAGACTATCCACCATAACCCAAGGATCCCAGAGAAATAAAGCCATTCCCATCGGGCAGGACCTTCCAGGGACTTAGAGTTTATCTCCCAGGTGCTGAGACAAAGGCCAGACCTGTCTTTGAGCAAGGTTAAATTCTCTACTGCACAGGTACCAGTAGCACTAGTAGTGGAATGTCCTTGACCTTATCACACTGTGTTCACTGATTCCCTCTCCACAGGCCCATTCTGAGTGGGGAGGGAGCACCCTACCATCACAGGAAGGCAGGACTGGACATCCAGCCCATGCATGATGCTTCTGGGGTTGGAGGCTGTTCATGCCAGAGGTTGGACCATGCTTGACTGTAAAAGCCAAATTTCCTCCATCCCAGCCAACTACACGTTTCTCCCTGAGAGCAAAGCCTCTCCTGGAAAATGCTTTTGGGAAATTATCAGGCCATGAACCAGGCCTGGGAAACTTCCATTTATTCAGTGGTGTATGGGGTTTTTCTCCTGAACTACAGCTCCATCATACTCTGCCAGTAAGGGAGGAGGGTAAAAATGCTCTGGGGTGGTAGCCCTAAGGGTGGAGATCCAGGATTTTGGCTCGCAGGAGTCATGGTCAGCATCTTCTGGCATCAAGTGCTGCTTCTCTGCCAAGCTGAGCTCTGGGCTCTGTGTAAGGGGAGAATGCTGGTGGGAAACATGGCTGGTTGTCAAGGGTGGGGACCCCAGGGATGGGACATGTGTTTCTACCCTCATCCCGTAGTCCCTGTACTATAACTTCAGTGAACAGTGCCTTTGCTGCATGTTAACTGTGTGTGCTCATAGGATGCTGCTCCAGGCATGGCACATAGGGGGGCTTCAGGGAGACACTGTGGAATTGAACCTGCTACCTTCCCTCCATCACACACGCCTTGATGGCCAGCCCATCTATGGCTAAGACTTCATTTCAAGCCTCTTGGAGGCAGCTCTTCTTTCTTACTATGGTTCCCACGAGAGCCTTCCAACCCACCTGAGTCAAGTAGAATTGAGTTCCTCAAACCCAACAGTAGATCATGATGAAGGGAGACATTCTCTTCATGCTCCCTACTGTCTCTGAGGGCCTTTGACACTGGACTCAGTGTGGTTGCCATTCACTGAATAGAGACAACCCCAGACTGGACTGTTGGCCTGTGTGGCTTTGTGTAGGGGTCACTCATATGTGTGTATTTCCTCTGGCCCTCTACTCACTCTCCTTCCCCTTTTTTTGTCTTACCTGGGCAGGAAAGCACGCCGCACCCCTCCATGTGTGTCCTCTCTCCCTTCCCGCCCAGCAGTTGCTTTGCTGGGACATTTTGCCTCTGGCTGTGATTTTCAACTGTCTCCTCAGTTTTTATCATTCCCTCACTCTGGTTGTGTGGTTGTTTCCCCACAGCAGTTCTGAGTCAGAGATGGAGGAAGAGGAGGAAGAAGAGCCTCCTCTGCCCACTTCGGACCTGGGCGGTGTTCCTTGGAAGGAGGCCGTGAGGATCCATGCTCTTCTGAAAGGAAAGAGTGAAGAGGAGCTAGAGGCCTCAAAGAGCTATGGGCCTGGGCATGAAGAAGACGAGGAGGAGGAGGAGTATGAAGAGGAGGAGGAGGAGGAGGAGGAGGAGGAGGAGGAGGAGGAAGACTATGAAGAGGAAGAGGAAGAGTCTAGTGAAGGTCAGAAAAAAATCTCTTCTAACTCAGACCCTATCCCATCCCTGAGGCAGTCTGGTTCTGTGCCTCAGTAAAGTTTCTGTGGCTGGAGTCACACGGATATGCCTCCCACTGCCCAGAGACGATCCCTCCTGCCTCTCCCTCTGACCTGAATTTTGGGGGCAGAGGAGGCCATTGACAGTGGAAGGACTGTCCCTTGTGCACATTCTGAGTAGAAACTGGAAGGAGAAGACAGAGGGTCAGCAAATTAGGTTACACCTTCTCTCCTCATTGTCTCTCTTTTTTTCCTTTACTTTCCGTTAAAATTATTTTGATGAAGAAAGGGAATTTAGCTTTCTAGAGAGTTCGCTGACTCCAAGTCCAGGATATTGGAGGCTACAGAATACCAAATCTCACTCTGCTCAGAGCTGTTGTCGCTGAGGAGGGGCTAGGCGCTCACTAAACAGGGTTAAGTTGATGACAGGTAGTAACATGTTTGGAGCATCAGCCCAGTGTTCAGTCCATCTGGCTGGCTCTGAAATGCTCTCTTGCCTTGGACTTGAAACATTGCAATTCTGCGCCTACCTCTGGCTGTGTGTGTCATGGAGTGATGAGGAACTCGGTGGGCCTCCTTTCTTGCCTCTGTATGACAGAGGGTCATTCTTGCCCTGCCCTGGCTGCACGAAGTCTGGTGAGTGGTGGGAAAGAAACCCAGACAGGTAGAGACCCTGGTGCCCCTGACAGCAGTGCCACATCCTTCACGCTGTGCTCTGTCTCCAGGGCACAGGGCGTGGAAGAGGGACGATCCCTCCCAGCCATTATCAGAGAGGCACCTTAAATTCTTACAGCCATGGGCCCCGTAGAGTTGGTGCTAGCTTTCTCTGCTGCTGCTGCTGCTGCTGGAATTCGATGTGCTTGGCAGCCCAGTCCTACCCGCATTTGGGCATGAGAAGGACCGAGGGCTGAGCAGATACGGAGCCCTCCCCAGACGGAGTATGCAGTACTGGGCTGTCCCGGGAGCTATGACCTTCGAGACCCTGATGAGCGGGGCAGACCAGAAGGAAGGAGCCTCCCCTGCCCTCAGGGTGCCTGGCACCAGGGTGAGTGGTCAGAGGCACAGCACTTCCTCAGGCCCCTGAGGACCTCTCTAGACCTAGCACAGGAGACTGTGCTCTTCCCTCCGAAGACAGAGGCAGGGGTGAGGCCCACAGAGGCCGCACTTTGTTGGATTGTCCCTCCCTCCCCATTCTGATGAGCAATGAATGCAGTCCGTGCAAAAAGGAGGCAGGCGCTGGTCCAGGAAGCTGGTGTCTTGGGTTCTTTTCTCTGTAGCTCTGTGTCTGCAGAGCTGTGCTGGCTCAGGCTCCGGGCTGCCCCTGCCTCCCTGTGAGTCAGAGGGGGCAATGGTGCTCCCAGCACATCTGCATCCGCATCTGGGGGAAGGTTATTTTGTTTGTATCATTTCAGACTTCATCATCTCGAGCTGCTGATTCATATGTTCTATGGCTTGTGGCCCCAGACATGGCTTAGGGTCAAAGTCTGTGCCCTTTGCGGGAGAGCTTAGCCCTGCTTTCCCCCACACAGAGTTAATGTCCTGGATCTGGAGCTAGCGTCAAGACGCAACCTGCAGGGAATGGGATTTCACCGGAGAAACACATACTGGCAGATGCAGCCACACCTCAGGACTGTTCCGAGCCCACGGTGTGTGTGTGTCTCCTGGGCAGTGGGCTTCGTTGGCTGCGTAGACAGTGACAGGATGTTCTCACCTTGCACCTGCAGATAACTCTTCTCTGTTCTCTTTCCTCCCTTCCCTTTACCACCCCCACCCGGTGCGGGATTCTTGATGCTGTTTGTGGGTGTCTGACCCCCCCTGCTGTAGAAGGGGAGTATTGCCCCTGGGACAGAGAACTCCTACAAGGCCAGTGGCTCCGGCAGCTGTCACAGGAAGAAACTACGGGTACACGTAAAGGTACCCGCTTTGCCCTCACCCACCTTATGCCCTGGCACCCTAGCAGCCATCCAGAATTTGCCATCAAGAGCAGGTCCCACATGAAAAGATCGGTGTTTTATAAAACAATGCTGACGGGCTTTGGCACCTGCCTAGCTCGGCACCTGTCCCTCGGCCCAGCCTTCATGAATGGGCATGTAGACAATGGCATGTAAGACGAGGGGCGTCAGGGAGAAGGCAGAGAAGACTCCGGAAGCAGCCTTATTGAGCATTGGCCCCCATCTGTGCCCCTGGTGGGCTTTGCTGCAACTCCCCTGCTCTAGCAAAGACTCAGCCTCTTCTAATATAGAAAACCTCATGTTGCAGTCACACTCTCGTAAGTGGTGGAACCAGCATAGGTGTCATCACAAGCATAGGTGCCCAGAACCTCCCTCCACTGTGCTCTGTAACATTTCTCTGAGAAAGGAGGACATACTGGCTGAGGACTCCCCAAAGCCACATTTATGAACAGGAAGCAGAACGTTATCCAGGGAGAAGGCTCACTGTCTTTTCTTTGTTGCTTAGAAGATGAAGAAAGGCTTCACATTTTTCTCTTTAACTTACCTTCCTAAGTCCTAGGATGTTCAGGCTGTTGGGAGGTTTTGCCATATTTAGCCCCATCCAACACCATGAACGCCAACTGACCTTAGAGACATCAATCTGTGGAGACCAGCAACTCTAACGAGAGAGTGCATGCAGGGCTCCCAGCTCACATTTAACACCACGTGGTGCCCACATCCACACCTGGTGGCCCTACTGGTACTTTCTGTCCATATCACATTCTCCTTTGCTTAAAAATTAAGAGGTGCCATGGTGGTGATAAAGCCAAAGCCAAATTGTCCCCTTAGATTGTGAAGAGTGGGCTCCCATCAGGAATCCCAGAGTCCTTCAGATCAGGTGGCACCTGCTCTTCCTGCCTGGAAAGCCATCGCCCCTCCCAAAGCGTCCCCTCTCTAAGCTGCTGGCTGTTCTTTATTTTAACCCAACTGTGTGGCATGATCCAAGCACCAGTGACAGGGAGCTTAGGCGGCGGGGGCTGTATGCATATTCCTTGGGCTCTGACAGCAGGAATCATCTGAAGGATCCGCTGGCGAGTTCTCATATAGCTGCAGGGTGCCAAATGGAGTTTTCAGGAAAAGGGCTTTGACCTCAGGAAAAGCAGAGAGGTGTTGCTTTATTCCTGCCCACAAACCCCCACAGCTTTGGGATTTACAGGGTAGATCTGTGCTTCCTCTCCCAGCCATTGCCTCCCCAAACTCCTTTGTCCCTATAGCTGTGTCCCTGCCACAGACCAGCATGCAGCATGAGACCTTTTATGGAAGGGGGATTTTTTTTTTCTCTCTCTCTCTCTAGCTGCAAAAGATAAACACTAAAGTACCAGCAAAGTAAGTTTCTGCCCTGCATGAGTTAGCTGGCTCATGACAGAATGGTACTGTCCCATCCTACCTTTCTCTTGTCACTTGGCTTAAAGGCGAAGCTGTCAGCATGGTGGCAATAAGCACACTCTGTGTGACCACAGAAGGAACAGAACACACAGTGCATCCTCCAGGATCTCACACTGTGCTGGGTAACAGAGCTGAGTGCTCCTGACCCACGGAGATAGCGGCCCTTCAGAGGCCACTTGTAACCTGCCCCTTTTTCTGACTTGGCATTTGGGTCCTTCAAATGCAGATGACATGAAAAGAGCATCAGAAAGGAGAGTTCTTTCTGTTTGGAGTGGAATGTATGGTTCTATTCATTGAAATTAAGAGTATAAGAGAAGCTTGGAACAACTAAGTCACATGGAACAAGTAGAAATTGTGTGTGTGCACATGTGTGCGCATGTATGTGGGTGTTCTCAACTTTTGCCTCTTTCTGATTCAAACTGACCCTGGCAAACACAGTAACTTTTTTTCTGTTTCCTTTCCTGTGGTGTTCTGTCCCCTACCTCTCTTGACCGTTTATTTTCTGCTTCCTTCCTCTCTGTCATCTCTCTCTTCCTCATCCCTCTACCTCTGACCTTGGCAAACTAGTCGGGAGCCAGAGGCTACAGCAGATCGTAAATCCGGCCGACCCCTTGGAGATCCAGGCTGATGTGCACTGGACACATATCCGAGAGAGAGAGGAGGAGGAGCGAATGGTCCCAACCTCTGAGTCCTCCACTTCTAGAGGTAACTGTTTCAAGATTGGTGCCCCTCAGAGCACCTTCTGTCCCTGCCTCCCCTCACTGGTGCAGAGGACTCTTCCATTATGGCCAAAGCCATCAGTTTGATCAAAATGTGAGCCCATGAATGATTTTATTTTCCCAATGGTAATTGTGACCATTGTCCTTAGCTGTTTGTTGGAGGATATGTAAAGTTCTATATGGGTTCAGAAATTATGAGCTCTTTCTCCATGCATGCAAAATAGTAAAATGAACTTGACCTTGGGACAACCAAGAACTTGTTTTCTTTCCCCGTATGACTAGACAAGATGACTCTGTCCACTCGGTAAAATGTTCTGGTGCTTTCCCTGTATGGTGTGTCTGAGTGTGAATGTACATTGGCAGGACGGGGTCGGGGGGGTAAGGGGGTGGAGCAAATTTTTTTTTTAATTTTTTTTTTTAATTTATTTATGATAGTCACACAGGGAGAGAGAGAGGCAGAGACACAGGCAGAGGGAGAATCAGGCTCCATGCACCAGGAGCCCGATGTGGGATTCGATCCCGGGTCTCCAGGATCACGCCCTGGGCCAAAGGCAGGCGCCAAACCGCTGCGCCACCCAGGGATCCCCGGTGGAGCAAATTTTGAACTGAAATGAAGTGTTAAGAAGAGATTTAGATCCGGGAGGCCTTTTAGCTAGCATAACGTCCAGTGCTGGGTTCTAGGTGAGATGGTCTGTGTTCCACAGTAGCATGAAGACAAACTTTAGTCTGACTTCTTCCAGAAATAGCAAGCAATACGAGGGAAGGATGGTGGCTGCTGAGGGATATGGCAGCTGCCACGCCATCCTCCCTGCCTTCTGACCACAGCATATGCACTGTCTAAATATGGATCCTTGGTGTCACCAACCTCTGACTCTCACTCATCCTTGTGAGTCCATCCAACGCCTATTGGGGCCACACACCCTGGGAGGCTCTGAGTCTACAAAGGAGGTGCTTCCTGCCTTCGTGAAATTTAGCCCTGGATAGGGCCATCGGATCCTCCCCTGCCCCAAGTCCTCACCTGTTGGCAGGACCAGCCTCTGTTAACTGTTTTGCAGCAGCATAAACACTCAGCAGGAGTGAGGAGAAAGACCCTGCTGAGCAGGGACGTGGGACTGGCCTGGGCTAGCAGCTCTGCAGCCTTGAGCCACCAATGACCCTCCCTGTGTTTTCTCCCTTTTTCTCATCCTGGATGCCCATTGTGTAGGCTAACAGCCGGATGATGACCCCTCGTTGTGCCAGAGCAGCCTCTGGCTTGTAACATCTCTCAGTTTCTCTCCTGTTTGGGGCTTTAAAATGAGCTCAGCTCTCCTCCCTGGGAGTCTGCAACCCTGTGTAACTTTGTATCTATCGTCTGTTTTAAATTCAGTGCCTGACCTTCCCTCCATACGCCGCGCAGCAGTGCAGGCCTGGCTGGAGACGGTCTCCGGAGGTAGTCTGGTGATGTTTGTTCCCTCCCCACTCACCATAACCATTCTCTCTCGGCAGCTCCGCTGGTACCTTAACACTAGAGTTCTGGTCCTGCTGCTAGTGCATGCCGAGGTCGCGGGTCGGCGGGCGGGGGGGCACGTGCATGCCTCACTCAGGCAGCCCATCCTTGCATGGACCAGACACGCACCCCACGCCCTTCAGGGAAGGTCTGGAGGAGAGCCTAGAGCATAGACAGAACTGACGTGAACTTGTTGTTATTATTATTAATAAAGGTTGGGGAAAGGCCAAAGCTAAAGGAACTTTTTCAGCGTGATTTTTGAAGTCTGTAGTAGTTCAGTTATGTAGCAGTTGGGTGTGAAGGTAGAGGAATCAGTTAATATTCCACCAAATCACCCAACTACAGAGGACGAGACATTGAGGACTCAGGGACCTATGGAAGACTCCTCAGTGAAGAGGGGGGCACAGGGAACCTCTGTACTGAGGTGCAAGGTCTGTTTAAATACTTGGGCCAGGAGATAGCTGAGAAACCTTCGTTGTCTCTCCTGACCTTTTCTGGAGAGATGTCTCTCAATGTGGGCGACAGCCGTGCTCGGTGGGGGCAGGACAGTTCTCTGCATTATGGGACATTTAACTTCCCTGGCCTCTGCCCTCAAAACGTCAGCCACACAGCCTCAACCTCCTGCCCCAGCCAAAAAGTGCCCCACACAGTATCAAATAGCACTTGAAGGAGGGCAGTGTTGTCCCCTGGTTGAGAACTGTAGTCCTGGTGGTTGCTTCTAGGCTGAGTAGGATGGGAGCCCCCAGATCTTCACCACCTGCCTCTGAGCAGCCCCCTCATTGTCCTCACTCGTGGGCACGAGGCACACAAGTCACAGAGCTGCAGGGAGAGCTGGACCTGTGGTCACACCCAAGCCCTGGGAGCAGAAGCTGCTGGCCATCTCTCCTAACCAGTCAGTCTCCTAGGATGGTGGAGAAGGCTGGGGTGTCAGGACTTCCCAGCTGGCAGCTGAAACAAAGCAGAAGCTCAGTATGTCTGTGATTCCCAGCTTCCATAGTGTGTGGCAGCTTCTAGCACTCTGCACTCCATCCTAACACGGGTGAACCTCCCAGTTCCATCCCTCGAGCTGCGTTTCTCCAGCATCTGCTGCTGCTGCATTGATGTCCCTCACTTGTTTGTTTTTTGATATATGTGACAATTGTTCCTTTCAAGGTACTCACACGGACTGTAGACTTAGTACCTATCTGACTCTACAACAGGCATTCCCTAGTAGCTGCTCTGAGTTGGAGAACCACGTGGGGGCCAAGGGACAGGGCCGGGGATCAAGCTAACCTGACTGGAGCTGTGCCAAGCTGAGGAGTCTTGTCATGGTCTCCTTGGTGCTCCCATCCAGGACACTTGCTGACAGAGTATAAATTACCATCTTGATGCCCAGGCACTCAGAGTCATTTGAGCATACATGTTGGGCATGATGGACTTTAATGGAATGAGCTCTGGTTCCATTTCCACTGGGTTGGAGTGACTGCCAAAGGAGAAAAATTCAAGGGGGAAAGAGAGGCCTCTATGCCTTACCGCTTCACAAATGGTGTCATGACACCATGAGCTCGTTATCCAGATGATAGCTGGAAATCCAGCTCAGAAATCCTCAGAAATCCTACTCCTGGAGTTTGACAAACTGAAACAGCAATGTGATCATATAAATGCTTTAAACCTATGGAAATAATGGAGTAGTGTTACGCCCGGTACTTTTCCCAACAAATGCCACCATCACAGGAAAGCGTCTTGGCATTACCAGCTCCATGGGCTGCTCTGGTATCTCAAAAGGAGGGGTGTGATATCCACTATGTGCCAGCCTAGAACTTATTCTGGAACTCTCCCATCTTTCCACAGAGTCCATCCCAAACCTATTTTGTATGCTTCCCCAGAATCAGATGCAAGTCATCACCTTATTTTTAATAAGCTTGAGTATTCAAAAGGGGTGGTAAGATAGTTATACAGCTTAAGGAATTATCACTATTATTATTTATTTTCTGAGAGAATACAACTGTGCCTGCGAGGAGGGGCGGGGTGGGGGGAATGTGCAGAGGGAGAGAGGATCTTAAGCAGACTCCCCATCCCAGTGGGGAGTCCAGTGCGGGGCTGGATCTCACGACTCTGAGATCATGACCTGAGCCGAAAGCAAGAGTCAGATGCTTAACCGACTAAGCCACCCAAGTGCCCCAAGGAATTTTTTTTTTTTTAAACAAAAACACCTGTGACTAGGTCAAGAAAGGACACAACCCCAGCATCTTCAAAGTGCCCCTTCCCTGTCTTCCCCACCCCACCTCCAAAAGCAGTCACTTGACTTTCCTTGACTTTCTTCATACTCAGACCTTAGTGTCCACTCTCAGTGTTTGTGCCACACTCACTGTGCACATGCTTCCAGAAGCAGGGATACAGATTCACAAGGCTGGATGATAAGGAGACCAGTGACCTGAGAGAGCCTCTCCTTGAGAGGCTTTGAAGAAATCTACCCAGCTGTGCCACAGCCCATACTTCTGCTGCCCACTGCCCCCCTGGGCTTTGAGCCTCCAGCTCTAGGATGTATACATCTAAGCATGAGCCCTTTTCCTGAAGTGAGAACCTCTAGAGGTGTTTGGAGAGTGCCTGTGTTTAGAACCCTGGAAGATGCCCTTAGAGCCCCTGGACAGACGGGTCTGTGAGTCCCAGGTAATGCTGGGATCTCACAGCATCCTTTAAAGCAGCCCGTGTTGCTTTCTTAATTACTTTCTCTTAGTCCAAACTGTTAGTGCGAGTTTCAGGTATGCTTGGGAACAGGTCTGAGAGAGAGTGTGTGTGTGTGTGTGTGTGTGTGTGTGTGTGTGTGTGTGTGTGTGTGTGTTTAGGGGCTGGTTCCTCCTGAGGAATATGAAGTCTACGCATGCTTTGCCTTGTTCAGCAGCACCGAAGGGCTACTCTTGATCTAGAATATGAACTTTACATACCCTCCCACACACTTAAAAAAAAAATTTCTCTGAGTTACCACAAGCAAAGCTGCAACCCCTGCGGACTGAAAGGGGAGGTCGTTGCCTTCAGGTGTCCTGTCGGTCACTCATCCAGCAGGGGTCTCCCCTGCACACAGCACCGCACCTGCTAGATGAGCAGCATGGCCATGAGCACATCACCTAAAGTGTCTGGCCCCGGATTCCCCTCCAACCCTCTAGCATATATGGTGAGGATTAAGACTTGTGGCATGTGACAAGGTCCAGAGAGTGCTGGCATGAGAGTCATTGTTGCTGCTGGATCGGCAGCTGGTGTCTGTCTGCTGGGCCTGGGGAAGCAGCTCATCCCCTCTGTCCTTACAGGGAGGAGCTTACGTAGCCTCGGGGACAGGGGAGTGGCCAGAGCCAAAGCTGCTCTCTTGCACTGGGCCCGCTGGAGCAGAGCCGAGCTAGCACCATGTACTCGGTCCCAGGCCCTCACCAGCACCCCAAATCCAGACCCCTCAGTCCCTCTGCCCCCTTCTTAAGGTCTTCACCTGGCAGCCCTGGGAAGACCACCGTCTGTGTATACCTGCACAGGCAGGCTCTCCATCTATCTGTCCTTTTCTTCCTTCCTTTGAACGTTTCTGCTTTACAGTCCCATTTGATGAGAATGACCTGGAGGAAGATGTGGACTCGGAGCCAGCAAAGATAGAAGGGGAGGCCACAGAGAATGGGGACACAGGGGACACTGGTGCTGAGCTGGACGATGGTACGGGGAACCCCAGAGCCTTCTCTCTGCACTGTGCTAAGCACCCTCTTCCCCCCAGTGTGTGACTGAAACTCCGGAAAGATAATAGACGTTAAAGCAAAAAGCGTGGCACTCAGACGAGACAGCTGTTAGTTAGGTCTGCTGGTCACGCCCCTTGTTTGGCACTAACTTGAACACATGTGGCTCCGCCCCTTGGCCACTGTCCCGCATAGCCTGCGTTCAGTAAGCTGTGCTTGGGAAACCAAGCAGCTTGGGTACCCTGTGGAAGGTCTGTGAATGTGCTCAGAGGGGACCTACAAGGAGATGGCATAAGAATGACAGTCTGGGTGGCTGGGGAAAGGGGGCAGAGAGCAGCCTGAGAAATGAGCGGAGTCCAGGCAGGACTGGGGAGTGCAGGCTGTGGGATTGAAGAAGCACAGACCTCAGGTGAGGCAGACCCTTCCCAGGCGCCGGTGCTGTGTTTCACTCTGTTGTAGCCTGTCAGGTGCTGTCGGGTGCATTTAGAAAAAGAATGAATGGAGCTCCACAGGCTTCGGTGAGAGCACAGAGTTGCAGAGAATAAGGCACTTTGGGCCGGGGCTCAGGAGCTTGGTGGGCCCGGTGGGCAGAGCTTAGCAAGGGCACAGGGCCAGGTCCTGACCTCAAGCAGTGACACTGGTTTGGCTGCTCTCGGGTACAGGGATGCCAGGGCCTCACTTGGGTGCTGTGCTCTCCCTTCGGCCCGCCAGATCAGCGCTGGTCTGACGGGATCCCATCGGATGCTGAGACGGATCTCCGCGTGCAGCACCAGGCGGCGGTAGAGGCAGACCTGGAGCTGAGGGTCTCAGAGAATGAGGAGGAGCCACCTGAGGTCACACCAGGGCATCCGGAGAGAAGTAAGTCTGTTGTCTCAGGAGAAACTGCTTCCAGAATTCCCGCTGAGAGCCCACCATGGTGAGAGCAGCCCCGAGGACACAGGTCACGGGAGCGGAGCTGCAGCAGAGTCGGCATGATGCATGCCAGCCCCCAGGTGTCTTCCTGCCCCTGCCCCATGCAGGGACCCTGCACATGACTTTCTCGACAGCCCTTTTGTGTGTGCTCTGGAGCTGTGAAAGGGTGGGAGGTCCGTCTCCTAGCTGCACACAGATCACACACTAATGACACTGGCAGAAGTGGCATCTGGGGACACTCTGGAAAGCATTTCCCTTCAGAGCTGGCTGGGAGAGGAGCCCTCCGAGAGAAGGGAAGGTGGTAGAGCTTCCTCTTACATACCCTGTTTCTGTTCTGTTCAGGTCTCACCCGGGTCCCCAGCCCTGCCCTGTCCCCTGAGGAGCAAGTTGATCTGCGGTCCCCAGGCCACAGCCCTAAGGCAGAGGTAAGGGCTCAGAGCTCACTGTGGGGGACAGGACCAATGGGACCCTGAGTGCACGTAGTAATTCCTTTGTCTTAGGGCCCGGATGTGAACCCACTTTTTGATTCTTGTGCTCAGTGGGACTGCTGAAAACAGGAGTGGCAGAGGGGATGCAGCTCAGTCCTCACCCTGGGCAGTGTCCCTAATCCTGCATGGCCCCAATCCAAAACCTGGGTCATCCCACCACTGTGTCACTCTGCTATCATACCACACCATTTTAAAAGTAAATGTATTTTTAAGTTAAAGCAATAATTTTTATGGAATCATTGGTTTGATATGATGATGCATTTGTTTCTTAGTGTTATGTTAAAATGAATGTTTGAGTTTTAAAATAAAAATATGCATCTGAATTACCAGTGGTTTGTGAGCCACACATTGGAGAATGCTCCGTAAACAGATCGCAACAGTATGTCCTAGGGAACATGTTTCACAAGATGTGATCTGGAGGACAGATCGGGGAGGGAGGCCAAACTCAAGACCTACACTGGCTTGATTTGGTCTTTGGGATTCTAAGAAGCAAGATGAATTTGGTGATTTCATCCATGAAATTGGGGAAGCTTCACTGAGACTCATGGGTGGGGTGATATAAGGTTCTTACAGGAATATCTGGGTCTTTGAGCTTCCTGAGATGGGCAATTCATAGTATAGACTTTATAAAAATAGCTGTTTTAAATCTTAGAGTGTTGGTCCCTATTTTCATACATCAGAGACGTAGAGCTCATGGGGTCTGGAGTCGGAAGAGCAGAATCTATTAGTGTGCCGTGGCCAGTGTCCATCTCAGTGCACAGAGAATTTAAGATGTGTTTAGGTGAACCAAACCCTGAAAGCTGAGTCTGTTCAACAAAGTGGAGTGGCTTTAAAAATAGAACAAGTAGGGCAGCCCCGGTGGCGCAGCGGTTTAGCGCCGCCTGCAGCCTAGAGTGTGATCCTGGAGACCCTGGATGAAGCCCCACGTCAGGCTCTCTGCTTGGTGCCTGCTTCTCCCTCTGCCTGTGTCTCTGCCTCTCTCTCTCTGTGTGTCTCTATGAATAAATAAATAAATAAATAAATAAATAAATAAATAAATAATCTTTAAAAAAATAAAAATAAATAAAAATGGAACAAGTAGAGCAGAAAGAGAGAACCACTCTCCTGGAGCCATTTAAATGACAGCCTAAAAGACAAAGAGAAGAATTAGTTTCATAAACACAGGTTGTTTGTGAGACAGCTCCCAGTGGGTTTCTACTGACCACTGAACCCTGCCTTCTTAGCAGCTTCTATCTTCCTTTTCTGCAGGGGGCCCAAATCCCACTTGCCTCTGTTGTCACCAAGGCAAAATTGCCAGAAGAGAGCCTTTTCCCCAAGCCTTTGCTCCCCAAAGTGAAGCCCAAGGTGGAAGTGCCCTGCAGTCAGAGAGCTACATGCTCCCCCATCCGTTCTCAGCCAGTGGCTCTGCCAGAAGCCAGGACACCTACCTCCCCAGTGAGCTCGCAGTGCCTGTCGCCTTTGGCCACCTCCACCCCCACCAGCATCCAGCTCCCCATTTGCTCCCAGCCTCAGCCTTCCTCTGAGACCACGGCCCCATCCCCCACCAAGTCCCCCATACGGCTCCAGCCTGTTTCGGCCAAAACATCTATCCCAGTGGTTCCCCTCCCCTTGAAGAACCAAGGGGACACCAAGGACAGGCTGGGCAGCCCTCTTGCTGTGGATGAGGCCCTGAAGCGGAATGACCTGGTGGCAGAGTTCTGGATGAAGAGCGCCGAGATCCGCCGCAGCCTCGGGCTCACACCTGTGGATCGGAGCAAGGTGTATGAGCCCAGCTTCCCTTCGCCTGCCTTTAAACCAGTGTCCCTAAAATCCTATGCAGTGGAGAAGTCTCCCGAGGGGGAGGGACTCCAGCTTCTGAAGCCTCCACCTGTTCCTAAGAGACTAGGCCTGCCGAAGTCAGACGGTGACCAGCCCTTCCTGCCAACCCCCAAGTCCCCGTCGGACAGAGAGCTGAAAAGCTCCCAGGAGGAGAGGAGAGATCTGTCGAGCAGCTCCGGGCTGGGCCTTCACGGGAGCTCCTCCAACATGAAGACTTTGGGCAGCCAGAGCTTCAACACATCAGACTCCACCATGCTCACTCCCCCTTCAAGCCCACCCCCACCACCACCCCAAGACGAGGAGCCCGCAACTCTTCGGAGGAAGCCATATCAGACTCATGAGCATAAGGATGCTGAGCCCAAGGCCTCAGTGATTCCACCACCACCCCCTGCGTCGTTCATGCGGGCCCCCCGGGAGCCCACCCAGCCCCTCCAAGACGAGATGCGGAAGTCATTTGTGGAGAGCGTGGATGAGATCCCATTTGCCGATGATGTGGAGGACACCTATGATGACAAGACCGAGGACTCGAGTCTCCAGGAGAAGTTCTTCACACCCCCCTCCTACTGGCCCCGCATGGAGAGGCCCCTCCACCCACCCCTAGCCAAGGAGAATGGTAGGTTGCCTACTCTGGAGAGTGGGGTCCAACCACAGAAGAGGGGCCTGCCCTTAGTCTCTCCAGAAGCCAAGGAGCTGGCTGAGGAGCGCATGCGAGCCAGGGAGAAGTCTGTGAAGAGCCAGGCGTTGAGAGACGCTATGGCCAAGCAGCTGAGTAGGATGAAGGAAATGGAGATGGCGACTGGGACCTCCAGTTCCCCAGGAGGCACCTCCCACAAAGCCTCCTCTGTTCCCTCCAAGGGCAAAGACCTCAGCCCCGAGTCCCCTAGACGCCCAGTTCTCAAAGGCCCCAGGGAGCCTGCCCTGAAGCACGAAGCCACTAGTGAGGAGGTCCTCTCCCCACCATCGGACTCAGGGGGCCCAGATGGTTCAGTCACCTCATCCGAGGGCTCCAGTGGGAAGAGCAAGAAGAGATCGTCACTCTTCTCCCCCCGCAGAAACAAGAAAGAGAAGAAGTCCAAAGGTGAGGGCCGGCCCCCGGAGAAGCCCAGCCCAAGCCTTCTGGAGGAAGCTGCTGCCAAGCCCAAGTCCCTGTGGAAGTCGGTCTTTTCCGGGTACAAGAAGGACAAAAAGAAGAAGGGTGATGACAAGTCCTGTTCCAGCACCCCTTCCAGCGGTGCCACTGTGGACTCTGGCAAGCACAAGATGTCCCCTGTTGTGAGAGCAGGTAGGTCGACACCAAGGAACCCCCTAGGGCTGGGCATGAGGGGGCTGTCCTCCAGCAATTGGTTTTTCTAAGAAAATCCATTGCTTGTGCTGCATCCCTGAGGGTTCCTAGGAGCTATGCTAACAGGGTGAGGAAGAAGGAAACGGAACTGTGGGCTTGCAGTGCATATTCTGCAGGATAGAATAATTCTAAAACTCAGCTTGGAACTGAGTAAGGGAGACTTGGGAGGCCTGTGCCCTTTCTCAAGCCACATGACGCCAGAGGAGGGCCTGATTCTGAGCAAGGTGGAGCGGTGGCCCCTTGGGGAGGAGCAAGGCTGGCTGTCTTTGCAGCACCATCTACGGTGTTGGCCCTGGGTTAAGAGTCACTCGAACTGGAAAGAAATCCAACCTCTGTCCTGCTCCCCTGGGTGGCTCGGGCCAGTGTAGAAATCAGGAAAGCACTGTGGTGTCCTCGATTTGTCTCTCATTTCCATCCCCTTAGAGCTGCACCTGCGGCGCCAGTTGAGCTTCTCAGAGGACTCAGACCTGTCCAGTGATGACATCCTTGAGAGGTCCTCCCAGAAGTCCAGGCGAGAGGTATGTAGGCCCTATGGCGGGGCTCCAGAAGGGGTCAAGCCTAGCCCAATCCTCTGTAGGACTGATTGGTCTTTGATGAGGTGGAAGAAAAGGAAAGCAAATCTCAAGCCCGGGGTGAAGTGAGCACCCTCTTCTGAGCTCCCAGCAGATACAGCTGAATCCTGAGCCCAGCCCAGGCTCAAGTAAGAGACATATAAAGGGAGTTCTTCTCTTGGGCTCTTTCTTTTTAGTGAACAGCTGGGGCTTATTTGTTTCAATGGCAAGAGTTCCTGTGTTTCATTCTTAGGAAGAAGACAGAGACATTCCACGCTCAGAGATTCACTAGATTTTCAGCAAGCTACCAGCATTGTCCTCAGAAATCCCATGTGGAATAGCATCCACCCATGTCCAGAGTGACAGGAGGAAGAAGTTGCTCATGCCCCAGAGTCTGGAGGACATTGGGACAGGCACAATGAATTTAGAAGTAGACAGAGGTTAAGTCAGTGAGGAATGTGCCCTATCATCCTGTGTGCTCTGTACATTTGTGGGTTAGAGAGGAGTGTTTGCTCTTAAAGAACCAGTCCAGGACTCTGACCTGGATTCTGTGCCAAGTAGGGCACTGTGGATCGGAACTCATCCCTCGCAAGACCCCAGACTTGGGAGATAATATGGCCACGCAGCCCTCCTGAGAAGCAAACCCTCAGTGTGGAAGGGCTCTTGGGTATTTATTCCATTTTCTGATTTCCAAGGGCTCTTGTAGCTCTGTGTGGATACAGAGAGGTTAAAGAGTGAGGTTAAAGAAGGGAGAGGGAGAGGGGTTAGAGAAAGTTCTAACAGGGCATCTGTGCCTCAGAGACAGTAGTGGGTTGGGGCCTACAATTCAGAAAGGCCTGGGCAGCACCTGAGGGCAGTTGAAACCACACCATCTCCACTGTGTGACCACAGGACACACACACTCACCGTCCTGTCCCAGGCGACAGCCCAGCTATTTTCAGCTCTCTTTTCTGAATGAAAAATGTCCCCAGAACATCACATACCTTCTTCACAAGGTTCTCTGGGGCTCAGATTTGAGTCTGCCCTCCCCTGAGGCCTGCACATGTCTGTTAGGTGAAGATGGCTTCTGCACCTGTTGCCAGTCCCCTGTCCCTGCCCAACCCAGCCTTTAGCAACCTGACACACTGGAGGAACCCATCTCTTAGTCCTCTCCTCCTTGGTCTCTTGATCTCTCTGGGCCATGCCAGCTGTTTACCTATCCACTATCCTAGAAGAACGTGTGAACAGCCAGGCCTCCTACCTGCCCTGCCATGTGCAGAGGCAGCTTCCACCTGCCCCAGCCCGACCAGCTCAGAGTCCAGCTCTCCCCAGAGGCAGCAGCACTACTATCAAGAGTGGCCCTGAGAACTGTTTCTGGACATGTACATGGGTCCCTAGCACGTACTGACGCTGGGAACTGGGACTGCTTTGGGAGTTTGGGGAGCCAGGGAGGGTCGGCGAAGGACAGTGTGGTCTGGGGGTCACTTGGCCTCTGTTCAGCCAGTTCATCTCCTGTGGGTCAGAAACTCCCTCTGTGGTGGGTTTTGTGGTCATTCTCGCCACTATTTCTCTATCAATGAATGAAATGTCATGGTGGGATACCGAGTGCTGGGGTGCCCTGCCGGCTGTACTACACTGTCTTCCGGCAGTGTGGGTCCCTGAGGACAGCCTCCCCTGGGGCCTTGCTGGCCTGAGGCACGTAGCGAGCTCTTCCCCTTCTGCATGACCAACAAGCCAAAGACCCCACTCCTGGAATCCCAGAATCAGAGGCTTTGGGGGCCTCACAGTCCACGTGTGTCCCACAGAGGCTGAGCAGGGAATTTAAAGACAAAGCTGAACCTGCACAGGTTGACATGAATCCTGTGGGGTCAGGCTGGGTGAGACCAGACGCTGTATTTTCAAGGATGGAAGCCAAAGCAGGAAAACAAAACAAAAACAGCCATGCCAGACTCTTTGGAATAATTTAGTGAATTTGATCCTGGATGGTATAATATATGTAGATGTGCAGTGATTCCACATCAATGCTAAGTTCTTGTAAGACATTAAGGGACTATAGTATTGTAGGAAAATGTGTCTGTTCTTCAGAAGTACATGCTAAAATTTGTAGGCATAAAAAATGATGATTCAGGAAAAAAAGATTATATATATCAAATATGTGGCAAAATGCTAACATTTAGCAAATCTAGGTAAAGATGTTCATTGTCCTTTTCCAACTTTTCCTACGTTAGAAACTTTTCAGAGCAGTAAGTGAAGGGAGTGGGGACACCTAAAGGGACAGTGGGGTTGGAACTCAAGAGGGAGCATCTTGCTAACACGCCTGACCCTAGCAGCTGGGGGAATGGTTCCTCTTGCATCACATACCCATCTCCAAGTCAGGCGTCTGTGAAACAGGTGCCTGAGTTTTCTTTCATTAAAAAAAAACAAAACAAACAAACAAACAAAAAAACCTCAAATTGAAAATAACATTTTTATTGAAAATGTTTACTTGGAAAAATTAAGATAACACAGATTAAATATATATATCACCCCTAACCCTACCAACAAAAGATCATCTTCATTCACCTCTTTTCTTTCCCTCATCTGACTTTACATATAAGTGATGCACTGTGTCTTAAGCCCTGGGACCCAGCCACGGGCGTGTGCATTTGCTCTTGGATAGACTGGCCCTGGTCCCCGTCTCACAGCAGAAGCAGTGGCCCTGGCTGGCCTCATGCTCTCAGCACAGCACAGATGTGTCATAATATCACCCTTCTAGTCACTACAGACTGAAACCATGCTAAGTAGGGCGCTGTGGATCTGACCTCCTCCATCAAGGATTGCCCCCACCCCCTTGACTTTGTACAGCAGCCACAGGTGCCCACATTCAGTGCTGTTCCTCAGTTGTGGTTACATTGTTCCCATGGAGTAGCTCACGTGCTGCTTGGGGAATTATCTGTCTTCTGTTTTTTTAACTGACTGTTCTAATAATGAGATTCATCCTTTCACTCTGGTTTGTGGGAGAGATGAGTCAGTCTGAGGCAAGACATATGTGCCTGATATATTTTTGGTGAATATCAGTTATTTATGCTACTTTACACCCCTTTCACAGTGTATAATCAAGAAACGACCCCCAACCCCATCCAAGATTTCTTTGCCAGCAGAGACAGAATCCTCTAGAAGAGAACCTTAGTGATGCTGCTCAGTATGCTCTGCATCTGTGTTTCTGTGTCCCTGGCAACAGGAATTTCCCACCACCTGTGCCCCCTGCAAACACTGAGCTGAAAGTCGTCTGAATTTCCACAAATGATTGGGTTACTGAAGGAGAAATAGCATCTATACCCATATATTTGAATAGCTTTATTATACCCAGGGGAGAGTGAAAAGAGAAGAGAGAAGATTTGAGGCATAGCGAGGAAGAGACGTCTTCTCAGTAGAAAAGTGAACCCAGTCCTTATTCAGAAACTGGGGTTCACTGGCCTCTGCTGCTAGGATCTGAATCCCCCGGTTCCTCACTTCCACAGTCCTGTGTGATGTTGTGAAAAGTAATCATGCGTTTTAGTCTTTAGTCTTCCGTGTTTGTTTTAAACTTCTGATTTTGCTCCATTTCTGTGTTCTAGTTTTAATTTTTTTAATTGTTATTATTACTATTCTGTTTTGTTTTCCGTTGCCATTCCCTTAAAAGTCGGTTTATGTACCACAGGCCTTGGCATTCAAGAGATCATATCCATCAAAGGTAGTGTCTCATTCCCATGGCTGGTCATTGTTGCATGCATGTCTGTGATTAACCACCCGGAGCAGCCCCCAGCCCTGGCTCTCCAGCCACATCCTCACTAACTGTTCACACATGCATGGAGCACTAGCAGACACTGGCAGCAGAACATTCTTGAGCCGTGTTATGGTGGAGGAAGATGAGATCCCCTGCTCCTGACTGGCTGGAGTGCACGTGGTCATCTTACTCCAGGGCCGCCCCTTTGGGACTGGGCACCAAGGAGTAGGGAGTTCACGAGCCCTCAGCTCCATGCCTTGCAAGGTGGAAAGGCTGAGGTCACCAGAACACTACAGTGATCCTTAAGGACTTACCTGCTCAGCTGGCCCTCCAGTGTCACTTGAGCTCTTAAAGATTATTAGACTAGACTCCTGAGTTGAATTCAGAAGTCTCTTTTAAAGTCTTTCAAAGACTGTCTCTCTCTTTTTTTCCCCATGGAGGAAATAAAGAAGACATTAGGAATAGAGGTCTCTTAGTGGTTGGTCAGTGTTCACACGAAGCACCTGACACTGCCTTGCACCGTCAGCGCCCACGTTTGCAGGTGGGGCTGCTCAAGCAGTTGTAGGCACGAATGTGCCCTGGATCTGGCCTGTGGCCTCCTTAGGGCCTGAGAGCGGCTGCTGGAACCACCCCACCAGACCGCCTTCCCACCTCCTCTCCGTGGCCCACCGCTGCCTTCTATGCAGGCCAGGGAAGCAGGCCAGCTTCACCTCTGTATCTCCCTTCTTCAGACTGTACTAGTTAGTATGGGGTTCGTGCACTTAAAATAGAAGCACCCCTATTTTCTCTACTTCAGATGTTACTTCTTAGAGAACCTTGTAAATATCACTCATCTGAAGGAAGTAGCATTCCATACGTAACAAGAAAATGAAAGGATCCTGATTTTTCTTTTCCTTTCCCCTGTATGCCTCCCAGAAGCAGGAAAGTCTTAAGAGCAGACATCCTTCCAGGGAAAACGTGTGATCTCTGAGATAAAGGAGCACATGACACTTGGTCCACCGAACTTCCTAACAGTCAGGCCCCACTCAGCATCCTGTCCCCATCACAGTGACAGTGGGCAAGTAGCTCACCTGTAGATATGTGGCATTCAGGGCTCCAGCAAGGATCTGTGTCACTGAAGCCTCTGGCAGAGCCGCAGCCTGACAGCGTGTCCTGCAGGCCCTCTGCGGAGGGGCAGCTCCCACCCAGGGTGCCCCCGCTGCCCCCTGCCCCTTGCCAACCAGTGCTCAGACCCGGCCCGGCCTGCTGCCCCTGACTGAGGACACCTCTCTCATTCCCTCCAGCCGAGAACCTACACAGAGGAGGAACTGAATGCCAAGCTGACCCGGCGTGTGCAGAAGGCAGCTCGTAGACAGGCCAAGCAAGAAGAGCTGAAGCGGCTGCACCGAGCACAGGTGAGAACCCTGAGTGGGAAGGAGCATCCTCCTCTCCAACACTGTGCTTGTCCTTGTCCATGTTGCAGGAGGGTAAAGAGGACAGAGCAGAGATAGATGGGGTGTCCCTGACGCTGGAGAGGACAGCCTTATCATGTCAGCCTCTGGCTTGATGCAACTGCAGAAGCCTCGTTTTTATGGAATTATTGGTAGAAAAGGAAGAGCCAGGCTTTGAGGTTCCTAAATTCCTTGCTCTGGAGTAATCACTGTAAAATCAACTAGTTCAGTCATGATAACTATTATCAAGAGATGATCTGTGACTTGTCAGCCTCTGGTGGGCCTGAGATTTCCAGGTCAGAGCTATCCTCCAGGCATCAGCCTCTATCTTCAGGCCTCATAGGCCCTAGACCATTCCAGATTATCTTTCTGGAACAAAAAATAATTTTCCTTTGTTTTTTTTGAAGATTTTATTTATTTATTCATAAGAGACACAGAGAGATCAAGGCAGAGACACAGGGAGATCCCTGGGTGGCTCAGCGGTTTGGCGCCTGCCTTTGGCCCAGGGCACGATCCTGGAGTCCCGGGATCGAGTCCCGGGATCGAGTCCCATGTCAGGCTCCGGGCATGGAGCCTGCTTCTCCCTCCTCCTGTGTCTCTGCCTCTCTCTCTCTCTCTATGTCTATCATAAATAAATAAATCTTTAAAAAAATATTAAAAAAAAAAAAAAAAGGCAGAGACACAGGCAGAGGGAGAAGCAGGCTCCCTGCGGGGAACCCAATGTGGGACTTGATCCTGGGATTCCAGGACCATGTCCTAAACCTAAGGCAGACATTCAACTGCTGAGCCACCCAGGTGCCACAAAAAATAATTTCTTCATATAAAGTACTAAAATATATCTAAATACAATATGTTTTTTAATGAAATTGTGTGTGTGTATAGTTGTATTTGTATTAGTACACTAATCACAAGCTGTAAACAATGAGAAACGCTAACAACAAACCCAAATGCCAAGATGCTCCTCTGAATTCCATGTTTAGCAAGCATCAAAAACCAATCGTTTAGTCCCTTTCTTGAACCTTACTCTGTATCCACATTCTCTACATTGACTGGATCCCTGGATTTTATTTCATTTTCTCTGTGCCATTTTCCAGATGTATGTCTTTGCCTACTGTTTTGGGAATTGAATGTCCTTCTAGTATCTATGATTAGTCCCCACGTAGTGCAGAGAAACTTCTCGCTATGAGCTTCCAAACAGATTCTGGTTTGGCATTGTGGAATCTGGCATTGCTCCATTCTAGATTTTTTTTTTTTTTTTTAACCTTAGAGACAGTATTTCTGCAGAAGCCTCCAGGAGCCCTTGGTAGTGCTTTAGCAGCCTCGAGATTAGCAGGTCTTAGAGGGATGTGGCGCATCAGTCCTTCCAGTAGGAGCTGACATCACCTCCGGTCTCTGAACAGCCCTGCAGAGGGCTGGACAAGCACCCTCATGCCATGGTGCTTACTAACGATGGCCCCAGGGGATTTGGTGCAGGGGGTCTTCACACCACACTCTGGGCAAAGCTTTTCCAAGTTCTGGACCTAATTTGTTTTTCTCCCTGTTTGTGTTTGTACAGTTTAGCGGTCCTCCTGAAACTAGGAGACAGGAGAGAACGATGGGTGCTTACACTGTCCCATTCTCCCCACAGATCATCCAGAGGCAGCTGGAGCAGGTGGAGGAGAAGCAGAGACAGCTGGAGGAAAGAGGGGTGGCCGTGGAGAAGGCACTCCGTGGTGAAGCAGGTATTGTCCAGGTCTCCTTTGTGAGGAGGTTGGTTAAGCCCCCACCCCACCCCCCATGGCCACAGACTAGTTTTATGTCCCCTTATCTAGAACTCAGCTTCTCTTCCAGTAGGGTTCTCTGGGGCCCTTCATCACTAATATTGGGGCTTCTATTAAACAAAGGAAAAGGAAAGCATCTCTGTTTGGAACTGCCCTGGGGCCTGGGCTTGTTCTTCCACCCTGTCAGAGGGTGGCCATCTAGCTGTAGAACGAAGTCAGTCCACTCCACATGTTGATGGCAAGCACTGGGCCGCCTCCCCTCTTCTCCGCCCTGCCTCCCTCCCACATCATTTCCTCTCGAAGAAAATAGCTGGGATGAGGGACACTGTACCACAAGGAGCCATCACAGAACTGCATGAGTGGGGTCTCTAGCCTGCTCCCCACAACCACCTCCTCTGTTTAGCTTTTTGGGCTCCCTCTCCTGCTCAGACTACACTGAGAATGGGAGGACCCATGCTGTACAGAGCCCTAGCCACATCCCATGTGCAGAGCACACCGGCTTTCCTGCCAGAACGCAGGATCTGTGTCATTTGGGGCAGGGTGAACAGACTTAGGGGACGGTGGCGAGCCAGCACAGTAGACAGCAGGGAATGGCTGTGCGGGCCATATGCTCGGTGGCTGCCGTTCCCAGAGAAGAGCTGCAGAATGCAGTGCGGTCACACCTACTGCCGGTCCAAGGAGCCCATAAGGCTTCAGCAGTTGGGGACTCAGGACACAAGGAAGTACCTGAGTCATCTGGTCCCAAGGGCCCAGGAGGAAGCCCTTTAAACCACTGGGTCAGCCCCAGCCAGAAGCCCCACTCCAGTGTGGAGTGGCTGGCCTCTGCTTTCTCCAGAGTCCACGAGTGTCAGCCAGACTCTGGACGGGGAAACTTCCATCTCATAGGGAGCACAGGCCTCCCGGCTCAGCCTTCAGGTTGTGAGGCTAGGGATAAAGAAAGGAGGTGACCTAAGTTTGCAGTGGCCCTTATTCTTTTTTCTGGTGTGGCAGAGGAGCAGGGGTGCCTACACCTCCTGGCAGGGAGGCTCTCTGTAAACTGAGGAACCAATAAGAGGCAGCCAGGAATGGGGCCGGTTGCTGCCTCACGATCTTGCAGAGCTGACCTCACAGTAGTATGTGCCTGATGTGAAGATGAATTCATAGGGCTTGGCAGGGGTAGAGTCCAGGTTCAAGCATAGAAGATCTTTCCAGGCCCTTCAAGGCCTAGAAATTGCAGCTGAACAGTCGACTCAGTGATGACCTTCAGGTGAAGAGATGGGATGGGGGAGAAAGATGAGGATGTGACATTCTCAGCTTTGTGCTTTACCTGATGCTGGAGTGACTGCTTGAAGCCTGGGCCACCAAACGACATGCAAAAAGGCGAAGCACTGAGCAGCCTGTAAGCCAGAAGCCTGGGATGTATAACTACAAGGAAGCACTGGCCCTCGTGTCAATGAGTGGAGATTCAGGTTCACCTAAGGGAGTCTCTAGGCTTCCAGATGAAGCTGTGATGTCCCCCCACCATCCTGTTTTGGCTTCCTGCCCTACGTGTGCTTCTTTGGCCTCCTCAGTTAAATCTGACCACCTGATGGGAGTTAGCCCAAGCCCCCCAGGGATGCCCTGCCCAGCTGTTATCAGGACTCACAGGGCCCAACCCTGTTGCTTTCTCTTCTTGCAGATGTCAGGAGGGAGCCTTGGCCCATCTTCATTCCTTCTTACCCTTTCCCACAGATTACTCCTGCCTAGATGGAAAGTGAGGGATAGATCTTCCAACACGTCAGAATAACTCAACAGGCTTGCACACCTCCACGTCATTGTTAGCCTAAGTCCTTAAGGAAGACAGTCTGCGCGTCCTCCTCACAGGGTTCTGAGGTTCAGGTGGGCCGCCCCAGGGTCGGTGATTTCTATAAAGCACTTGTGCACCTGTTTGATGCCTTGCAGTTTGAGACTGTGGCATTGCTTTGGTACTTCTGTAACAGGATGTGTTGTTCAAGCTGCTGACTGCCCAGGAGTCATAGAAACTACCCTTGAAGATTGGTGTGGGAGATTGCCAAAATTCTCCTTTCTAGTTGTTTAGGTAAATTACCTTTTCATAAAAATATGCAACCAGGATTTCATCTAAGTCAGTGGTTTTCAAACTTGTTTCTTAGCAGAAGAACCCTTTATACAAGCCAAATTGTAAGTTCAAGTTTAAATCAAAAAGAACCACTCTAATGTTGGAAAGCACCAGTTTGGAAATACAGGTTAGAGCAGAGAACTGCAAGTGATAATAGGCCTCAGCCTCCAACCCATCCCTGGGGCCTAGTGTAGAGAACATCCTGATACGCAGAGGGATTTGCCAGAAATGACAACAGTGTTTTAATAGTTTACTGGAAAATCTCAGGATACATGCGGTTTAAATTACCTGGATCCTAGAAGCTGAAGGTGGGAGCAGTTGGAATTGTTTACAGTTGAATCACTAGTAAATCTAGTAGCAGTTCATATTCCTTATAAAGAGTAGATCTCAGAGAAGTGCTCCCAAGCATGCAGTGGACTTACCCTCCTCAGGGATACACTGTGACAGGAGCTGCTCTGACAGGCCGGGTGTCACTGAGTGATGGCTCCCCAGGGGGCTGTCCTGTACAGGTGTTCGAGAGCACTCTATTTACAGGCCAGAATTTAAATAAATATGTAAGGTATCCTGTTCCCTAACACATTTTCAGGGAGTACAGATATTTGCACCTGGAGGGCAGAAGAAACTTGGTCCTGAGAGCCTCACAAAAGCAAGTTTACCTGATTGATGCATTGATGGTCTTCAATGGGTTAAAGTTGGCATATCAAGCTTTTGAATGTAGAGTGTCTTGTGTAAGTTTCAAAGGAATTCAGAGTATTTGTGAATCAGGTAGTTGGGAGACCACTGGAGTACCACTCAAAGAATGCTAAGGTCTCACAGAACAGTTTGAAAACCACTGTTGTCCAAACTCTTGTAAGCAGAGCTTTATCAAAGCACCTTCATCCAAATACAAATTTGTCCTGTTCTTAAAGACAGATTTTGGTAGCTCCCTTAGATTTCCCCATGATGCATTTGGATGCAGTCTCAGGATACAGTAGCTCCTACCATAAGAATAGATTTCCAGGCGCAGCCCAGGTGGCTCAGCGGTTTAGTGCTGCCTTCGGCCCAAGTTGTTATCCTGGAGACCTGGGATCGAGTCCCACGTCAGGCTCCCTGCATGGAGCCTGCTTCTCCCTCTGCCTGTGTCTCTGCCACTCTTGCTCTCGCTTGCTCCGTGTCTGTCATGAATAAATAAATACAAATCTTAAAAAAAAAAAAAAAAAAAAAAACAGATTTCCAAACATGCTATTTTCCTTTTCTTATTTTAAGCACATCACGTCTAAGGCTTGCCTCTTGTCAGAAGTCTCAGTGGCCCTGTCCCCACTTGGCAGAGATCATCTTTGAGGCTGAACTGTGACCATTGGCTGTCCTTTCTCTCCTGCTTCTTCATTGCATCTCTCTTGTTCATCTGGTTGCTCCTGACTGAGTCCTTAAGGAGACCATCTCAGTTGAGCATGGTAGTTTGGAGTCTTGCAGCCATGCCAGCTGGCCCCTTCCCTGAGGGTGCACAGTTAGCTGAGCCTGCCATCTTGTCTCATTTGATGGGCCCAGGCTTCCACAGTTCTCTGAAGGGTCAGACTGTTAGCCAGGCTGCCCTTCCAGAGAAGAGATCTGATATGGACCTGCCATCCTATTGATCTCAATTTGTCTAAGGCTCATGTATATCTGTACCATAAGGGTTAGGTTCAAGAGCCTTCAAGCCTAGGGCAGATGGGATTTCTAGTCTGGAGGACCTGAAAAGCCCTTTGTGTTTCTGGAACCGTGATTCAGATTTTAACCATTGCATCAGCCCTGAGCATGAGTTGAAAAACCGTTCCAGGATTATATTCTGCTTTCTAGTATGGCCATTCATAGAGGGACACCCTCATGTGGAACAGAAGGCTGCCAGGATCAGCATTCAGACTGAGAGATACAGAGGCAGAGGGTCAAAACTAGCAGCTGGCTTTTGTAGAACTCCATGCTTGTTTATGATTCTGGGAGGACGGGGACCCCACCCTACCCCGACCAAGCACAGCCTCTCAGCAGCCCAGGCTCTGCATCACAGGCCTGGGAAGAGCATCACAGCCATGCTGGACAGCCACATGGAGCTAAAAGCAAGCACTGCCTGTGGCCAGCACACCTCCAAGAACCATAGGGCAAATAGTGACAGCTCATTTCTTGCTTTCAAAGAGAAGCCTGGGGATCCCTGGGTGGCGCAGCGGTTTGGCGCCTGCCTTTGGCCCAGGGCGCGATCCTGGAGACCCGGGATCGAATCCCACATCAGGCTCCCGGTGCATGGAGCCTGCTTCTCCCTCCGCCTGTATCTCTGCCTCTCTCTCTCTCTCTGTGACTATCATTAATAAATAAATAAATAAATAAATAAATAAATAAATAAATAAATAAATAAATAACAAAGAGAAGCCTGGCTGAAGTTGGGGCCTGACCTCAGAAGAAACAGGATTGCCTTCATCTCAGACCTATCCAGTGATGGTGGCTCTGCAAGGACTTTGATATGCTCACCAGTGGGGTCACAGGTGAACTCTTGGAGAGCTCTGACTGCCATTAAACCTAAGAATTGGTGGCCTTACAGAACTCATTTAGGATGTTCACATCTTGTCTTCGGCCCCTCAGCCTGGGGCTTCTGATATTCAGTAACAGAGGCAGTAAGTAGCCCTTGATCTGCCCTTGAATTTTTAAAAATCTTAGATACAGTTGAGTTCCAGCAGGGTCGGGACTCCCAGCAAAGCCAAGGCCTTATTTCCTGTCTTAATTGATCGGAGGTATGAACAGCAATCCCATTGTTAATTGGCTATTCACGCATCACCTGTGATTTGTAGCGAGCTCTCCCTCCCACCACCAGAAAGTGCAGCTACAGCACCTGTGTATATGTGATGCACTTCCAGAGAGATGCATGCTTTCTGGCTGTTTCTCCTTGCCCTCTTGCTGTGTTCCTGTGTTTCTTATGCTTCATGTCATTGATTGCTTTGGGTATGGGGGCACAGGAGGGTTATCAGATCCAATAACTCTCTCTTCACCAATTCCTTGTTGTAGACTATTGGGGAGAGTCTTATTACAGTGACCTCATCGACTTGCATCTGGGTGGTATGTATAGCAGTATCTGTTGCTGACACTAACCTTGCTGAATCCTCCCCCTCTCCCTCCCCCCCGCCTTACCACTGTCCCCAGTCCCTGCTCACAAACAACAAGAAGGAATCATCCTGATAACCAAATGGCAAAAGCATAGGCCCTTTTCCAGCTCATAATAGAGTAGCATGCTGGATCCTCCACACTGTCCAGAGGAAGATTTGAGATAGGCTTTGCTGCCCACGTTCTTTTAATGTTTTTATCATGAAAGTTCACATACTCTTACATCTCACATCTGTGTCCTGGTCCCTCTAATACTGTTTAGTCATCTGACAGTAGTAACCCACATGTACACACACTCACATGTGCTCATATTCTGTCTCCCTCCTCCTCCCTCTCCCCTCACCCCCTACCCCCCCCAAACATGACCTCTGCCCTGATCTCATTCTCATTCCTTACAACCTGTAGGTATCACATCCACTAGGAGCCTCACTGCCAATCATACTCAAGAACCAAACATGTAAAGAACTCAGCCTCACCCGTTTTCATTAGGGTGTGTTCATGTTTCCCCTAAAAGATCCAAGTGCATGGGAAAGGTGTCATTTGTGATCTCTGCCCACATTCGCTGAACTTGAGGCCGTGTTGACGTGCCTATAATAATGTCCCTCCCTCCTTACTGTGTCAAGGAACTTACTTTGCAATTCTTTTCAATGAAGATAGAAAAAGTGTAAAGCAGTGGTTCTAAAGTGTGGTTTCTGGACAAGCAGCATCAGGAACATTATTCAGGAGCTTACTGGAAATGCAGATTCCCATAGGATATTTCCTATCCCAGATCTTTTGAATCAGAAACTCTAGAGGTAAGGCCTGGTTATCTGTTTTTTTAACAAACCTTCCAGATGATTCTCATGCCCCCTAAAGCAAAACCACTACCTTAAAGGAATTTAAGATTTTTGGTGTCTTGGCTGTACTCACTATTTGTATTAGATTAGGGGAATAAGGAATCTGTGAGCCTCATTTCTAGACATTGGGCAGTTTTGTCAAGAGGAGTACCAAGCAGCTGCTCCTGAGATTAACCACGGGAAGCTCAGGCTGCTTCTTGGAGTTACTGCATCCTTGGATGGACAGTCTGACCTTTTCACCTCCCCTTGCAGGCTCTTTGACTAGAAGTGGTCTGAAAACAAAATCTAGCAAAGATTATCATCTGCCATTTTTTTTGCCATGATGCCATCTTTTAAAGAGTTACTTGTGCCTCGTTCATTTAAAAATAAGAAGCAATTAAAAAATTAATTAAAAAAAATAAAATAAAATAAAATAAAAATAAGAAGCATAATTCTGTGATTCCTCCTGTACAACAGTGTCATATTGTTAGAGGACTTGGAGCAGTAGGAAGCAGGCTCTTGGCCTCCAGTGGGTTGGGCTTTCTGCGTACCAGTCCCTGGGGTGCCATGGATTCCCAGCCCTCTGCAAATCCTTCCAGTGCCCCAGAGCTCCTGGTGTGTTCAGGGACTTCCATACTTGTGGCCATTGATGCTGCAAAAGGGCTGATGCTTGCATTCCAATTAACAAATCCCATTTCCTATATAATATCCTTGACTCCTTTCCCTGGCTCCTAACATGCCCCGGGGGATGTTTATGTCAATCCTAAAGGAATCTCTAGTGTATGAAAAATATTTTTTTTAATTCAAAACCTCCTGTAAAAAAAAAAAAAAAAAAACCTCCTGTAAAGAACTGTCAAAACCCATTTCTTTACAATTATATTCACCTTCCTTCCCAGCTTAAGATCCTGCTGCCACACTGATCACCTCACATGCCTCGTTCTGTCTCTTTGCCGCCACGTGCCCCACCCCCACCCTGCTTGAGTGATAAAATGTAATTGGCTGTTTTCAGTTCTGTGTCCTTGACTCGATAGCAACTAGCCTCTCAGGTTTAGAATTCCAACAGATTTCAGGGAAAAAAGGTAATAAAAGGAAATGAAAAAAGAATCCCCAGGGTGTTCTGTGAGTTGTAAAGTTCCCCACCATCAAATACCTTTGAGCCCCTGCTACTTACTTGGTTCCCATCAACTCGTCACTTCCTCTTCTGCAAGCTCATTATGATTTCAGTGTTAAATTTAGACTTCTCTTGTGATTCTGTTCAGCATATACAGGCTGCTCTGCCCAGCCAATGAAGCAGGAAAAAAACCATCCATTCTGAAGGCAGTAATTTGTACCCGAGGTACAGAACAAGAGCCTTGGCCCCTGCTTCCCACCCAGCTCCAGGAGGAAAACAGATGCCAGAATTGGGTCCCTCTTCAGTTTCTGCTGATGTTTCATTGTTAGAATACTATAATATTCATTATTGGATAGGGGGGAGGGGTTGTCCTTTTGAAATGTTGGAGCCTGATTGCCTCTCTGCTCTTGAATCCCCAGAAAGCCACAGGGTAGCCCCATCGCTGGGCACCGGCACCCATTCTCAGGTGAATGAGATAGAGCTCCAAGCTGTGTCCACATGTTAAGAATTCCATACCCTTCTCGGAGGATTGCAGACTCCTGATCCCTGCCCCGAACTCGACCCAGTAACCTGTATTGCTTTTGGAAGGTCTTTCACTGGCTCTTGGCTATTTTAAGGCTCCGGGCCTATATTTAAAGTCTATTTTGGGAGCACCTGGGGGTGGCTCAGTTGATTTAAGAATCCCACTCTTGATTTCATGATCTCAAGGTCATGAGGTCAAGCCACACATGGGGCTCTGTGCTGACCCTGGAGCCTGCTTGGAATTCTCCACCTTGCTCTCTGCCTCTCCCTGCTCCTCATGTGCACAACACACTCTCTTTTCAAAAAAAAAAAAAAAAAAAGAAAAAGAAAAAAAAAGGCCTCGTTTTGAGCCACAGAGTATAGAAAATAAAATCTCTTCTCTACATAGTTCAATTTTTTGATTTCAAGACACCATTAGAAGGACACATAATGAACCCCAAACCATAGAGGACCTGTCTCAAAGTGACCTGAGTCCCCTTCCCTTTCCTGCCCCAGGACACTGAGCAGGCAAGCTCTCCCTAACTAGTCCAGACACCACATTTTGTTGCACTAGGACAGATAGATGACTGGAAATCTTTAGATAAAAACAGCCTCTCTTCAAAAGAACTTTCAATTAAAAATATATATCTCATTTCTCATTCTCGAAGACCTCCCCACCTGATTTATATGTCTCAAAGTAAAATTGAAAGAACATGAGTGGTTTAGAAATGTAAGAGAAGACTGAAACGTGGTCTTTCATTGTTGCTAGTGAGTTGGGGTAGAGGCACAGGGAAGGGAAACCCACCCCAGGCCTGCTCACTTCCCTCCCTTCCTGTTCTATTGGCTTGCCTCATTTGGATGTTGGTACATTTTGTATTTGTTTGACCTGAGCATTATTAGCCTTGCTCTGTTTTTGCTTAGGAACTTTAAAATCCTTGAGATTTCTCTGTATTCTAATGTGTGTGTGTGTGTTTGCAAGTGTGTGTATGTGTGTGTTGGATCTCCATTCTTAAATGATTTTTTTCCTTCTCTTGGGGGGGGAGGAAGGTTTCATTTATCCCCTAATCCAGAGATTCTTTCTACACTGAGTTATAACACGAGACATATCTTAGCCCTGTCTACCTACGTATGTAGACTGGGCCTGCTAGACCAGAAACCTTCCACCCTGTCATGATGCCTGCTTACCACTCAGCAGCATTGCAAACCAGCCAACTTGATTCCTTCTTAGGGCCAGAGTGTTTCTTGTTACCTCTGGGTTTGGGATTGGGTGCCTCAGCCTTGCAGTGTGAAGGCTGCCTGAAGTCAGGGGCATGGCATTGATCCTGAGGAGTCAGAACAGGCAGCAGAATAAAACATCTGGCCAATCCTCCCTTGCTTCAGCCTTCATAACCTGAACAACACAGAAGAGAAAATCAGTGAAAGCCTCATTCCTTAATACGTGAATCACAAAGTTCTCCCAGGCCTGGGCATGTGGCTTTCTGCAAGTTTAATCTGGTAGATTGAGCGTGGGCATGAAAGGTAATGCCCCTGAGGTTCCTTACGGAAACATGAACAACATTCTGGTAGTATCTGTAAGCATGAATTGTATAAAAAGCTACTGCTGCATTGCTGAGTCAGCTGTCAGCAAATGTAGTGGCATTACAGCCAAAAACAAGTGTGAGAAGTGAGAGCCCCACCCAGGCAAGATGAAGGCTACAGTCTGGCCCACAGAGACAGGCCCAGAGCTACCGTGGTGGGAACATGGAACCATGAAATATGACTGAAAAATAAGGATACCTGTGTCCCATCCATGACACCTTGGTGCTTGTTGTTCAGAGGCCAAAAGGAAGTGAAAAAGAATCTCTTCCTTTATGTGGGATTTTTCATAAATGTAGCTAGAAAGGGAGTAATCTAACCCAATGCTACTCTACAGATTTTTACATGAAATAAGCTACAGTGTATGAAAAGGGAAGGTGTTGGGCTGCGGGGGTGGGTGGCAATCTTGAGCCTATAAAAGGATAATATTTCTGTTGATGTTGGTGAGCTGATTGTTTGGAATTCCATATTCTCCTGTGGAAATGCTGTTACAGGTGGTGGCTCAGCTCTTAAAAAGCCCATTGTCAAAAAAAAAAAAAAAAAAAAAGCCCATTGTCCTCATAATATACCTAGCGCACCGTACTAGTATCTAGTGCACAGTGCTAGGCTATGACATTCTAGGACATAACCATGATTCCGTGGGCGAAATGCAGAGTTCCAGGCTGGTGCCTTTGGAATCCAGGTATCTCCCTAGCCCATTGGCCTAGATGGTCTACCAGGTGCTGACTGTAGAAGCTTTAAGCCTATGGCAAGGGCTCTTTTGTCCAACAGCAGGAACCAGGAGCCTGTGCAGTGGGAAGAGATAAGTACCTGGGATGAGGCAGATGCCCACAACTGTTTCTCAGCTCCAGCCCAGACCTGAACGTCGCCTTGATTTTTGTCCAGGAATCCTTGACCCTGGCCCACCAACTTGCTCCTGGACCGGCCCTGGGCCACATGAGAGGCAGGGCCTAGAGTGAGCTATCCAAGCCCGTCAGGGCCAAGCAAGAGTGTGGAGAACACCTCAACCCAGGATTCGGGTCCTGGCTTCACCCTGCGCCCAGGAAGGTCGCTAATCCTTTCGGCCTCTACAAAGTAATGGGAGGGAGGGATGACATTGTCACCTTCCCGGGTCTACCATTCTGAGTACAGTCTACATGTGACAGCTCTCCTCCCAGCTGCTTCCAGTAGCTACCATTTGTTAGGTTTGCCCAGAGCCTTTGTTGGCCTTCCAAGAGGGCAAGCCCTCAGTTCAGAATGGGAGAGGAAGATGTAGGCCTTAGTCAGGCTGTGCCACAGGTAGCTACTTGGAGCCTCAGATCCCTCATGTGAAAATAGAGTCGTTACGCCTGTCCAGCCACCTGGTCCCCGAGTAAGGCTCAGATGAAATAATACATACGAGAATGCTTTGAAATGAAAGTGCTACTCATGCTTATTACATGCAGCACACACAGCTTCTTTTCAACATTCAGTGGCCCGTCTCAGCTGCCCCCAGTGTCAAGATGAGTAGGCGCTGGAGAACTGTTCATGGTGGTCACATCTCAGAAGGAAGCGCTGTCAGAGGAAGTTTAGTTTGCTGCTAGGTAGAAGGTGGGCAGGTGAGCTTGCAGCATCCTGAAGGCAGACAGAGCAGTCCAGGGTGAGAGTATAGACCTGCCAGTGAGACACCCCCATCCGGGACCAATTCTGGGTTTGCTCAGAAGTGCCGACTAAAGTCTAGGGGACACAGAAATAGTTTGATAGGCTGTCAGTGTGGTGCCCACTGGAAAGACACACAAACCAAACCTATCACCATAGCATTTTAAAATACTCATAATAAAATTCTTTAACTTGTATTTGCCATAAGGTTGATGACATCTTTGCTCTTAGGACTAGTGGACCAAATCATCTATTTCTCATCTCCATAAAAGGCACAGAAATTACACTCAAAATCACTTCACTACCTCTGTGCTTCCCTTGCATGATCGTTTCAGATTCAAGTCCACATGGAACTCCTTTCATTTGACTGATTTTTTTCCCTTGATTTCTTATTTTTAAAACAATATTTATCGGGTATCTTTTCTGATTATAAAAGTAGTATACATTACTAAGATTTTGGAACACAAAGGGATGTCTGGTGAAGAAAGTCATAACCATGCATCCCATCTACTCAATCTAGCACTTCTCAGAGGAGTGACCCATGCCCATTCTGCCTTCTGCCTTATAACTGTGACAGTGTCTTCTCTTTTTTTAAACTTTTTTTTTTAGCACTTGCTATATCTGATGTCCCTTTACTGATTGCATTTTCTAATTTCTGTTCTGAATATCCTGCTACCTTGTATTATCTTCTATATTGGAAAGGGTATATGAGGATGTGGTCTACATAAAAGGAACTAAATGTTTTATTTTATGATATCCAGAAAGTAGAAATGCATTTTTAAACATACATGCCAGTATGTGGGCTCAACTGTATTGGTGGTGTATCATATTGGTATCCCTTATGAATGACCATGGCTACCATTCCATTCTGCACCAGTATGTCTTTGCATGTAATGTCAGTACCAGGAAGCAACAGAGGTTGTTCATTGACATTGTATTATCTATCCAGGTATTCTGAGCACCAGCATAGAGTCTACATTTGAAACAAAGAAGGTTGAATGTGGATCAGCTCTAAGCAGAGAAAGGAGCCCTACTCCCCTCCTCCAGCTCATCAGCTGGTCCCAGGGACGTCCGTTTAGAAGCCTGGATGTAATCAACATTGCACATGCACGCATGTGCACACTCTCAGACGGGTCTCTGGCTTTAGTTTTGAAGTTTGATCTGATACCAGATTCACTGTGCACAAAAGCACTCTGATGAACGCTAAAGGGTTTAAAAGAAAGGGAAAATGTGGTACCTGCGTTTGCAAAGCAGAAGGGCCCCTCAACCAATAGCTTGTCTATCAGGCCTTCCTGGGGCCAAAAACAGCTATTTCTTAAACCCTGTTCTAATCCTAAAACCGCCTGTGCTCCCTACAGTCCTGAGGCCGCTTCTCTGAGCCTGTGTGTCCTGTGTGTGCCCTGGTGGTTCTGTGATGGTCCCTTGCTGGGCTCCACTCCCTCCCCCTCTCCCTAAGTCACCCCCAGGTCTCCCTAAGTCTTAGACATGTCTCTCTGAACCCTGTCTTCTCTCAGTTACCCCATCCACAACTCTTACCAGCATTGTTACTGTGAGTTTTCAGTATGTCCTGTCAGCTCACCCTTTTTGGTCTTCCAGTCCAAAGTGTGGCAGCCTTCCCCCAGCTGTGCCATGGATCCCTCTGTGGAGATGCAGGGGCAGAAGAAAAGGGGGTGGTTGGCTCCCTGGTACATGGTGGGTAGTGACAGGGACTGGTACAAATCGCCTCTATTTCCCTCAGTTTGCCCCAGCTCGGAACTCCGAGCAATGCCGATGCCCGCCCTGGAAGCCTGTCCCAAGACTAGGTGCTGCCTCCGTAGACTCTGAGGTCTTTCTGTGGGTGCAGCTAATCCAAGGGTTGCACACCCCTTTTCACCACTTAGACTTACCCCAGGCTACTTTTTCTTAGAGCGCGTGCATCTCTGGTGACATCTTAGAATATTTCACACAGGGATCCCTGGGTGGCTCAGCGGTTTGGCACCTGCCTTCGGCCCAGGATGCGATCCTGGAGTCCCAGGATCGAGTCCCGCGTCAGGCTCCCGGCATGGAGCCTGCTTCTCCCTCTGCCTGTGTCTGTGCCTCTCTCCATATGTCTATCATGAATAAATAAATAAAATATTAAAAAAAAATATTTCACACAGGTTTGGTTGGTAACCTGAGGTTATCACCTGCAAACCTAGGAGCATTGTTGGGCACGTATTTAATGATGGACTGTTCCACGGAGGCAGGCAGACCAGTCCCAGGGGCTTTGGGTATTTTTGAGGAGGGAACCCAATGCCAAAAACCCAAAAGGCCACCGTCTGATGATATCCAAATGCTCCCACCCTCACAGTAGTGAACAGAAGAAGAAGGGGCAGCCCACCCATCCCTAGAGCTGTCCACCATCGCCAGGGAGCACGCGCATTCCTTTTTCGGGCCACATGCCCAGGGCCTGGGTCTGCTCTTATTCAGTTTCCATGCCGAAAAAAGGACTTAATTCATTTGTAGACTTTGTTTCCCTTGTTTCTGCTTTTCCATTTCTTGTATTTTTTTCTTTTCCTCCTGTTGTTCCTTTCTCACCTCTTATGCTTTTTGTCCTCTGCTTGTTTTTTATTTCACCTTCTCCCTGTCCCTCTCCACGTCCAAACTCCTCTTCCTCCTCCTCTTCCTCCTCTTCCTTTTTTGTCTCTCTTTGTCTCGTCCTCCTCCTCCTTTTCCTTATTTGGTCCTTTTTGAAGTTGAGCCCAGTGGCGGGACTCCACGGCGTAGACCTCTCTCCTTCTGCCCTTGCTGTGTCCAGGAAGGTAACGTAACCCACCCCCCCATCCCCACTGCCTCTCAGGGCTTGTAGCAACACTCATCAAACAGGGACCCGAAACCCAGCTGTTCCTCTCTTTTTCTCTGACACTTGATAGCCTTGCTATAAAATTCCATAAGTATGTGGCAGTTTCTTACAAAGTACAGTATCCCTTTGACTGTCTTGGGGGGGGACTGGGGGACATAGGGGAAGCAGATGGTCTCTGGGAACAGGCCTTTGAGGCTGCAGCCGAACATCCTGTGAAGCTGTGCCACCATTCATGGTTGGACCTTTCAGACTCCAATCTAGCACATAGAGGGGCCAGGGACACAGGTGGGGAACCTCCTACTTGTGTGGCAGAGATTTGTATTGGTGGAGTCGAGGAATACTGTCCTTACAAAGACTGGTCTATATAAATGCCCCCAAGTTCTTTTCTTAAAAACAAAACAAAACAAAACAAAAAACACTAAATGCAAACTTCTCTACCCTGTGTCTTGCTGAGTGTGTGTGTATTTTTTTTTTTTAAGTTTGTCTGATTTGAAGTCTGTTGTGATAAGATTGTTGTTGAAAAGGCATGTGGGAAAGGGAAAGGGAGTGTGTCATGACTAACCCTTGCTAACCTCTTAACTCTGCTCTTCATGGCGCTCACATGTGACTTTCACCCATCCCGCCATATATCTTTGCTCATTGGCTGTGAACAGTCTCTACCATAGCTCATGAGCAGTGTTCAGATGTCTCCCAGTGGAACTTGTCCTTGCACATGGGAGGTGGGAAGGAGGGAGAGCCTTCCCAGTGCATTCCCAGCTTGCTGCACTGGACAGCTTGCATGCCTCAGGGCTCCATCTTCCATGGCCATGTGGGCTCACTGTGCAGAGATGCTCAGGAAGGAATGCATGGAACTGAGCTGTGGGCTGCTTTAAAAGCCAAAGGACCAAGTCTATTGGGTCGGGTAAGGAGAGCTTTTGTCCCCAGACACTCCAGCACTCCCCAGGGGCGGGCTTGGCTGGTCAGGAGGGAGTTGCTATCTTTCAGAGCAGGACTCAGGGACAGGACTTCACCTTAAAAGTGCAGCTGCTTGTGCACTCAGGCACAGTGCATACACTGCCCCCTGCTTGTGTGAGTGCATTCACATCTGCCTCTCCAGAGTGTGGCCCCAGTTGAAAGACTAACTGGTGTGGGCCTCCTGCGTGTCAAGCAAACAACACAGCAGAAAGAGAGCTGTCTTCGAACAGTGTGCAAGGAGGTCAGTGGGAAGATAGGAGAACAGTGAATGAGGAGCTTGATAGAAGAGTGTTGTACTACCTGAGGGTATATTCCAGATGTCTTTGAACAGTGTGCAAGGAGGTCAGGTGGGAAGATAGGAGAATAGTGAGTGAGGAGCTTGATAGAGGAGCGTTGTCCCACATGAGAGTATATTCCAGATGCTTTTGGGTCAGCCAAATGAGTCACAAAAATGGAAGGTACTTTGGAGGATCTCCCAGTCCAGTGCCTCTTAACCTGGGGCCCATGGGTGAACTTCAGGGAGCCCGTGAACACCCTGAAGTCCTATATAAAGTTATTGGATGTGTACACATGTATTTTTCTAGGAAGAGAGTCCCTAGATTTCCTGAGCTTCTCAGAATGGTTTGTAATCCAAAAATATTTCAGACCACTGGTACAGTCTGTCTTCTGCCTATGGCAGGATCCCGCTTTGGCCATGAGCTCCTTCGTGCTCCAGGGAAAAGGAGTGTGTTCTCTCCTTGGGGAGTTTGGTCCCTTGGAAAGTTCTTCCTCTGTCCTTCTGCTCAGTTAAGACCAGCAGGGACAGACTGCCCCCAGTGGAGACTTAGTAGCACCAGCCCCAGAAACTGCTGCTGGGCTGGGCCAAGCAGAGTAAGCCCTGCCTTACTGAACAGTCTCCAGGGTGTGCTGGTGCCCTCAGCCCTGGGTGAGAAACCTGGTAGCCGGCCTGGGGTGTACTACAGGTACCACATGGTATCATCTCCCTGATTGGAATCTAAAGAAATGAGGAGGCCTCCGTACCAGTGGCTCGGAGAGGGGCAGTAGCCCGTGGAAAGAGCTGGGTCAGTGAGAATAACTTTAAGGGAAGGCTGACCGCAGTTTATCAGTTTGCATTTGCCGGACTCTCGAGACTGGTGTTCCCAAATAGTCCTAGTACCTAGCAAGTACCAGACAAATATGAAATGAGTGAAAAAAAGAAGAAAGGAGGGCAAAGCACTTAAAACATAGGAGGAGGAAACCACTGAGCACGAGAGGCCAGATAGGCCGCGACCAGGCTCCCGGGGGCAGGGGTGCAGGCTGGGCCTGGGAAGGACAGGGGTAGAGTGCAGACTCTGTTAGGCTCGGGGCATGGTGCCCCCTTCCATGGCTGTAGGCAAACTTTGGACCTGGCTTGGGAGTGTTCCGGCAGCATCCTGCTCGGCTCTCTTTGCACATTTGCCCCTGTGTGATGACTCCTGCTGGCCGGGGTAGACAGCAAACACTTTCTGCGCCTGACACATCCTCTCTCTTGGCAGGCATGGGCAAGAAGGATGACCCCAAGCTGATGCAGGAGTGGTTCAAGTTGGTGCAAGAGAAGAATGCCATGGTGCGCTATGAGTCGGAGCTGATGATTTTGTGAGTGGCCTGAAGTCGGGGACCCACCTGAGGGGGGCCTGCAGCTCAGTGCCTGTCACGGCAGGAGCACAGCTGCTTCCCAATTTAGGGGGTGGGGGACTGCAGTCCTTGAGTCATGTGCTTGTCTTCCTCTCTCCTCCCAGTGCCCGGGAGCTGGAACTGGAGGACCGGCAGAGCCGACTGCAGCAGGAGCTCCGGGAGCGGATGGCGGTGGAAGGTGAGGGGGCGGGCCCGAAGGGTGCCTGGGACAGCTGGGTGCAGGCCTGGCCCCGTAGACCTAATGTGTTCGGCCACTGCGCAGATCACCTGAAGACTGAAGAGGAGCTGTCTGAGGAGAAGAAGATCTTGAACGAGATGCTGGAGGTGGTGGAGCAGAGAGACGCCCTCGTGGCCCTGCTTGAGGAGCAGCGACTCCGGGAGAAGGAGGAGGACAAAGACCTGGAGGCTGTCATGCTGTCCAAGGGCTTCAGCCTGAACTGGTCCTGAGCTCTCCCCACACCATGTACGGCTGCTCTGTGGCATCCACCTGACCCAGGCTGGGTTCTCCCCAGCCACCCGGATGAGAGATCTCAGAAAGCCTGGCATCTCCTGGGAGTTTATACTGAAATGTCTATGTGCCTCTTGAACAGTGGGTCAAGTGTCTGTGCTGTGGGGAACCCCAGGTGAAGATGATGATCTGAGGTGGCACGGCCTCTTTGGAAGAGGCCCACCCTGACTTACTGCTCCAGAGAGAAAGGGGAATACGGAGCATCTGACATGTGATGTGGGAAGAAAGGAAACCTGCACGTTCCCTGTGGACACGTGGACATGCAGTTACTGTGCTCCTCCTTCCACAGGAGGAAAGAAGACAAGGAAGCTGCTCCCTCTCCGTCAGAACCACAGCCACTGGAGCACCCCTCCACAGAGCAGAAGGGGCAGCTGTCTTCACACCTCTGGAAGCATTTATCCCGGGGAGGTGAGATGTGAATCGAGACCTGGGAGAGGGACAGTGGCCCAAAGGTCAGCGCCTGCCCCAGCATCGCAGGGGGAGCTGAGAGTGGGCTGGCTCCTGAATTCATTATGCCAGCATGGAGGGCCCAATAGGGGTCTGCTCCCCACCCCCTGCACCACACACTGGACCCCTAGTGGCCAAACACCCCAGGCCTCTCACTGGCCATGACCCGAGGCCTGTGGATCGCTGCATTCTGCTTCTAATTCACAACAATTCTGACACTGGAAAATACTGACTTTGGGGGACATGATGAGGCCCTACATTTCAAGCCCCCAGTTGACAGACAGGCATGACTGTTCAGCGCTTCACGTTGGGGCAGAAGATTATCTTTTCCCTTGACGTTTTTCTTGTGTTTGCACATTGAAAGGAAGCTGTCAGCCTGGCAAGATGTTCAGCCGCTTCGGACCCTTTATGTCAATTAACTTATTTTTTTAATACTTGAAGTAACTTCGTTTTTATATCTTTATTAGAGACACTGATCTCTTGGCACGTGGTGTTAGAGTGATGGAGGCGCGACCACATCCTCCCACACAGTCCCATCCTGTACTGACTGAATGCCGGTCCATCCATCTATTTATTAGCCATCTTCATTGTGCTGCTGCCCCTGTTGGCATCAGGGAGCAGCTGAGACCCTCACATGGGTTCTCAGTCCTCGCTCTTCTGCCCCCACCTGTTTCTTGCGCCTGGCCCCTCGTCCTTCACCAGTTCACTCTCACTGTAGCACCAGACTCTTGTGTCTGTCTGCACCGTCCATTTGCTGAGGGTACATTTCAGCACCATGTGAGGCCAGGCCAGAGGGCACAGGTGCCACCCGCCTCTCCCTTGAACCCTGGCTCGCAGAACCCTTTCTTTTCCCCCTCTCTCTGTTTCAGTGCCAGGCTTTCACCTCCTGCAGCACATTTATTAGAGGTAAGCTGTTTTCCAGGCTGGCGGCGTTTGCTGGGACCTTGTAATCCATCTGGCTGGTGAGAACGCCCCCAGCCCAGCTTCAGACCCAAGAAGGTAGAGACGCACATGTTACAGCAAGGATTAGAATTCAGGTTGGTCCTGCACAGTTGGCCCCACCCCGAACCTCCTCTGCACCCAGATTTCTTGGGGAGGCAGGGGACCTCGAGCACTCTATAACTAGTTCCTTGAGCCAAACTGCTCATTTCCTCTAGTTCAGCCAGAGGCTGACATTGTACGGCCTACAGAGTCACAGTCTGAGAAGATCTGGTGGGCCAGGGCTTATCCATGCACAGAACTGACACACAGTCAGCCAGGGGAGGGTTCCTGTCAGTGCCAGGCCAACCCAAAAGGGCCCTCTGGCAGACTTCCGGTGGAGAGGGGCCAGTGTAGGGCGGACAGAGGGCTGGCAAGCTCTTCAAGGTGGCCTGGATCCACTGTCCATGCTGACGTGGGGCTTCCACGGGCGCCCGCACCACCCTTAGCTTGAACATTCATTCTTATTACAAAGGAGCAAAGAACTTGTCTTACTCTTCACTTTGTCCAAAGCTGCCGTCTCTCCTGTGGAAGCCCAAGAGGTGTGCCTTGAGCAACCGTCCCAGCTCTGACTTCACTTCCTGTTTTCTGATCAGGCAGACAGTCCATGTTTACTCTCTTTCTTAAAAAGGCAAGAAGAGGGTATTCTTCAGCCCTCCAGTAAATTTGGACTTGAGACAGGCTCATAGCCTGTGTGGCCTTGCCCCTAACCCTCTTGAAGGCTACTTGAATCCACCGTAGCTAGGAACGCCCCAGGAGACCGCCTCCATCCCTCACAGCTCCTGCTGACCCTGGAACAAGGAAGCCCCGCCCGAAGTGGCGGGTGGGGATATGGCTGCGCTGGTCGCTGTGCGCAGCCTGAGGAGGGAGGAGCAGCACACAGACTATCCGCCCTTGCCGCTGGCCAGTACCAGTCGGCCTTCAGCCACCCCTGTGTCCTCGCAAAGCACACACTGCTGCCTGCAGTTATTAGAAAGGAGACTGAAGACCCTGCAGAGAAGCTTCCAGAATCCACAGGCCTCCAACATGTTCCCAGTTCTCCACTCCTCACGGTGTTAGGACTTCAGGCTGTAACAGTGCATCTTTCTGTTAAAGGTCTCATTTTATGACCACTAGTTTGCAGTTGATTTGAGTACCCTGGTGACATGCTGCATGAAGTGTTTTCCAGCTCTGGAAATGCGTGCAGCTCCAGGAGAGTTTTCTCCCCAAGATTTAAGTACCCTTGAAGGCAGGGGACACAGGACATGAAGTGCCAGAGCTTGAGTGAGCCTAGATACGGGGATCGTACGGCAGGCAACCAGTTCAGCCTCACCAGTGGGAAGGCAGCAGGCACCCCCACTCCTGAGTCTCAGGGGCTCCCTGCCCAGGAGGTCTGGGCCTTTTGCCCCAGAAACCATCTTCCAGTTGCTTTTGACCAGCAATGATAGACTATTCTTTATCCTTTCAAAAGAGAAAAGATTTTTTTAGTGGGGCAGGAAGGAGAGTTCAAAGAAAAAAATTTGAAAGGAGGTAATAACTGAGCTGCACAGGGGAATGGGCCATTTTCTGTGCAATAAAAGTTTTTCAAAGAAATACAGAGTGTATTTCTTAAGTCATTTTACCAGACTTGTCCATGAGGCAGGATGCACTTCCACATTCCAGCACCTGCCATTTCCAGGTAGATGGTGTCCACGCAAGTCATTTATGCATCTGGCATATATGTGGGTGTGTGCACAAGCTTATTTAAAGAACACAACTTTTTTTTTTAAGTTTGTGCTTTTTTTCTTTTTTTTTTTTTTTCTTTTTTAAAGTCCTTCTTATTATCCTAGTTCAGCCATCAACTGCTGTCACTGGAGAAAATGCCTAAAACCACTTAGCATGATAGCAGCTTATTCTTCAAAACCAAGCCTCGATGCCCTCTTGAAGAGAAGCGGCATGTCCTCTGAAAGAGAGGTTCTTCAAATCCAAGTGAGCCTGTGGTCCTGGTAGCCTTCTGTGCCTGCAGCCCTCTGCCCTTTGACCTCCAAGCCCAGTGGCCAGGGTCTGCAGCCTCCAGGCCTAAATCACTGAGCTGTGTCGTTCCACAAGGACATTCAGCATAGGGTTTTGGAGAGATGATATCACCTTTTTTTGAACTGGATCGTCCCCAAGAGATTGAAGGGAATAATCCTGGCCGGCTCTTCTCTCTTTGCTATACGAAACCTCTTTGGCTTGTGTCCAAATGGAGACATATTCCAGCTCTTTCCTTCTCCCATGGTGTGATGATTTGTCACCACCCTCAGAACTAATCCCAAGGGCACAGTGCTTCCCTCCAGTGCAGTAAGGGCAGCAGGGAGAGAAACAATGGCACTGGATGGGTGGAGGTGGGTCGTGCCCAGCCGACAGGTCACTGCCACGGAAGCTGATTCCCAGAGCCTTGAAAGGCTTATTGCCACCTACCCCCAGAAAGAAGAAAGGGGCCTCTCTGACACAGACATGGACATCTTAGGTAAAATATACATATAACTAGCTTGAGGGAATGTTCTGTGGCAATGGTGCATGCCTGCTGGGAAAGATGAGTTGGTAGTCACCTGTGCTGGTCTCAGCCACCTTTTGTTCTTCAGGGGGGCTTGCTGGGATTTGAGCTGGATAAAAGCAGGATTTGGCCACAATTCACAGCAGCCCCAGGCAGTAGGAAATGAGGATTGCTGTTTTTAGGCAGGTAACCAGGAAGGTAGACTGCCCAAGCCCCCGTGTAAGCACCACCTCAGGAGCACATACCCCCTTCCTTCCAAGAAACTACCTTGTCTTACGGCTCTGACATCCCTTCTGAACCCTAAAATCTTCCTGGTCTTTTCGTAGGGGTCAGAGTGAGAAATGGTAAGCAGAGAATGTGCTGTTTTACTTTACATGAGCTGGCCAGCCTGGCCCACTCACGGAGCCGCCCTCATCTTGTATTACCTGCTCAGGAGATCACCCTTCCGACAATGCTCAGTGAAGAGGGTATGAAGCCATCATCTCAGGTGGATTATTCCCCCACAGAAACGTCAGCCCAGGGGCCAGAGCAGGGCCTTATGCACTAAACCATGGAGCCTGCTAGGCGGGATTCCCAGGGTCACAAAAGCCTTTCACGGACACTCCCTGGTGCTCCTGTTGGACCTCCTGTTGCTGCTGAACTTCACCCGGTAACTTCTGATGAGAGCCCCGTGACTGTGTCCCCTGCCCTGAGGTCATCTTGTAGGAGGGGCAGAAACGGGGAAGCCACAATCCTGGCTCCTGTGGGTAGGTCCTGTGTGCCATCCACCTCTTAGCAGCCACCTGCTACCAAGACAAATGTGGAAGAGGAGACAGCATCCCATGACGCATGCATGTATGTGCACTTGGGCATGCACACACACAAGCATCTTCCATTCATAGCGTGGCCTTTCTGAAGCAGAATGGACGTCTAGCTAGCTCTAAAATAGGCTGAACCTAAGAGGGCCCAACTGCGTGGCAGTCGAGGCTCCAGGCCAAGGCAGGATCCGAGTTGAGGATCTTGTTCCAATGAACAGCCTGGTGTGTGGAAGACTACAGTTGGATGGAATGGTCTCCAAAGTAGGCAGATAGACCAGCCCCCCGGATCCAGGGCAGGGGTCATCTGGAGTGCCCAATGCAAGTGTGGGGCTGCCTCCTGCAACCCATGAAATGAGAATGAAGCTGCAGGTGTCCATGTCCACACGTGCGAGAGTGGGAAGGGAAGGGAGTCGGACGTTCAGGCATGAAGCTCATCCCTACTCTTCCCTGACTTCGGAGGAAGCCTTAAGCAAATCACTTACTTAGTCTGTGCATTAACCAACCCACAGGATTGTGGGGGGCAGGATGTCCAAGGGTTTGAGATTCTGAATCAGGGCCTTTGTAGATGGACAGACATCCTTCATGATGGTAACTAATGTTCACCTTGAAGAAACCTGGGGAGGACTGAGGGAAGCCAGTCCCAGCACCTTTAAGGGCTGGCTGCCAGCTACCTAGGTTCATCGCACATCTATCTGGTGAGCCAGCGGAGTTGTGCATTTATTTTTAATTACTTAAAATGCTGGGCTGAATCTTGTTTCCTCTCAGGAACTTAACTTACTCAACACAGGTTGCTGTAGATAGGCAATGTGCCCAGAACCTCAGATGGGTGGCTGCTGGGTGCTTGCCTGAGGCCAGGTGATGCTGAGCTTGAGTCAGCACTCAGTGCCTTACTGGGAACAAACCAGCACCCTCAGCTCAAGAGAACAGCCCCATCTTTTCCCTCCTGCCCCATTCCACAGCCACCAGCCACCTTCATCTTAAGGCAGCTCCAGCACACCCGCTCTCCCAACAGTGGCTCCCAGGCATATGCCCTGGGTCTCTGGGCCTCCAGAGTCATTATCAGGGATATGGGATTCGTGCAAGTGAAAGCTAGTATGTATCAGTGTTACGATGCTGATCAAGAGCCAGAAGAGCAAGGGTTCACTTACACACACCCGAGACAACTGGGACACCGAAGTGACAGGAAATCATGAGTTTTTCTGGGTGGGGAAGCCCGGATGAATACTCAGGGTCTGGCAATGAGGCCTTCAGGCTGTCTCCTCAAGAGTTCAGATGCCAGGTCTTTCCTGTGGGCAGAAAAAAAAAAAAAAAAAAGGAAGCATCTGACAGCCAACAACCCCTTCCCCAGATGCATTTTATTTAACATTTTTTAAGAATGCTTTTAAAGAATTAAGTACCATTTTAAGATGCAACCAGGGCCGGACATACTTGGTACCAGCCTTCATATTGGGACAATACTGTTTCTGGCCCTAGTCATTAATGTTTTAGGTCCCCATCACATTGTTCTGAAAGCCACCTCTAACAATCTAGGCGGGGAGGTAGGAGGGGCTGGCGCGGAGGGTCGTGTCTGAGGCTGGAAGGTGCTGGCCCTGGGTCAGCACCTGGTGCCTTATACCAGTTTGGGAACAAACCAACACAAGTCGGGAGGACACCCTGTTCTTTTCCCTGCTGCCTCATGTACAGCCCAGGGGGTCAGAGCTGGTAGAGAGGCAGTGACCCCAGAGTGTCTCTTCTGAATAAATCACCCCAATGTGGCCTTGGACCCTGTTCCTGGAAGATGCAGAGAGCAGCCCCGGGACCCTGCCAAGTTCTCCTGGGTGAAGATAGAATTGGAAGAAGCATCAAGAAAAGACAAATTTTCCGAGACACTGTGCCTGAGGAGAGTGGGTAGAGGGATGTGGCCACTGCCGACCGCAGGGATTGACGTGGAAATGTAACATAGGCTCACGCCTGTGTGTGGGAAGAGCCCTGCCCGCCCTGTCGATGAATGTCAGTGTCATTAGTGGAAGGGAAAGAGGGAAACAAATGGTGACTTTCCTTCGGCTGGGCGTGGTGGAGTGCACATTACCCTCCGGCTGTTTGCACCCCTCCTGTGGCCAGCAACCAAAATAAAGCCAGTCGTTATTTTGTTCTTCTGTGTGGAAGATGATCGTTTCTCCCCTCAAGCAAATTCACACCCTCACAGGGGCTGGGATGTGCCCATGAAGCCAAGGGCTCCGGGGACGCTTTCTCTCCTTGCGGGGCCAGGACACTGTGCCCACCCAGCCCGGCCTGTGGCAGGGCCTGTGTCCACAAGGGTGGGTGAGCCATGGTGCTGCTTGTTGCTCCTGGCTCCTTCCACTCCCCCCGCTGACCCCCCCGCCCTGCTCCAAGCTTTCCCCCTGCCCCCCACAGCTTTGTTTGGATTGGAAAGAACCCAGCTAGGAGAATATTCCCGCCTGTTCCCCCTTTATATTACTGTGTATTTTGAAAAAAAAAAAAAAGCAAGCAGAAAAATTGTCTTTCTGCCTGAGCTGAGGACCTCCGCCCCCCCCGCCCCGCTGCATCTCCTGCTTTTTTGTCTCTGGGTGAACGGGAAGTTTTGCTTCAGTACAGTTGTGGCTGGCGGTGCTCATGGAGGAAGGGCATCTCTGCTGTTGGAGAAGGTAAGATGAGAGGGTCTTAAGGGCAATAAAAAGAGGACATGGACCCAAAGCCTAGCTCTGTGATCGGGGGATGAAAAACCAGGAACATGATGATGTCAAGCCAGGACTGTGGCAAGGAGACAGATGTCGATGGGTTGACCCAGGAACAGAACCGATTGGATGGCTCTGAATAGAGTGCAGCCCCCAGAGCCCTTCGGAGGGCGGCAGGGGGTGGGGGAGGGCCAGGGCCTCTCCCAGAGGCATCTGGCAGCCTGGCCCCCATGCCCAGCCTGCCTGGGGAGTATGCACATTCTGCCCCTATCTGGGCAGGAGTTGGAGAGCTGGGGCTCCCGGCTGGCACAGTGGGCAGCGTAAAACTCTTGATCTCCAAGTTGTAAGTTCAAGCCCCATGTTGGGTGTAGGGATTACTTATAAATAAAATCTTTTAAAAAAAGAAAAAATAGAAGAGTTGGAAGCCAGTGAAGTGGCTTAGCGCTTAAGACAGGTGGAAGCTACAGAACAGTGTCGGCACCCTCAGATCTCCTGCCCCAAGCGCCGTTCTTACTTCTTCCTGGAGAGGAATTCTCGAAAGACCTAGGGGAAGAACAGAGAGACACAAGCACTCTCCGTGGATTGGCCATGATAGCAGGAAGTAGGGACAGCTGCATGCTCCTGTCCAGCACGCTAGTGGCCGAGAGAGACACTGACAAGCCCCGCTCCAGCTGAGCTGGGGACGGTGCCCTGAATCTGGCCACCAAGGAGTGCTCACACTAAACAGATGTGTTTGGGCCTTCACCTGCTGGGAACTGACCTTGGCTTTGAGAGCTAGGCCCCAAGTTCAGCCACACAGCAAACCTTGTCTGCAGTGCACCCTCTGAGCTGCGCCATGGATATGCTCGGTGCCATGGATTTGGATGGGTCCACTGTTTGGTTTTTTAAGATTTCTTTTTTATTACTATTCATTTGACACAGAGACACAGAGAGAGAGAGCATGAGCAGGGGAGAGGGAGAAGCAGACTCCCTGAGGAGCAGAGAGCCTGATTCAGGGTTTGATCCCAGGACCCTGACATCATGACCTGAGCTGAAAGCAGAGGCTTAACCTGCAGAGCCACCCAGGCAGCCCTGGATTGGTCCACTGCTGAAACATTTCCCATCTCTTTTTCCCTCCAAGCCAATAGTCCTTATTTTGTTCTTCTGTGTGGAAGATGATCGTTTCTCCCCTCAAGCAAATTCACACCCTCACAGGGGCTGGGATGTGCCCATGAAGCCAAGGGCTCCGGGCACTCACAATAGAGTGCCCCCCACCCCCTCTCTTTTCCCTTCTGCTCTTTCAAGGACCATCCCAGGTGTCTGACCCCCTTCTCTCCCCCACCTCCAGCCAAGAGAAGTTTCTTTATTGGAGGCCACTTGGCTGTGTGAAATGAGTACTGGCTCAGCTTGGCCGCTACCTGGCTGGCTGACCTTGGACATGGCTCCCCAAACCTGTTTTCTACCCTTGAAAGGAGAAAGTAACATTCACTCTCTGACCTGTAAGTGGTTGTGGGGCTGAAAAGAGATCAGAGACGTTGAGTGCTCTGAGTCGTGGGGTCACTGTGCCTGTCTCTCCGTGGCTGCTGGGTCACACGGTCACACGCTAGTCACCAGAGCCACGCACAGGCAGAGGCTGAACCCAGACCCACAGGCAGACACACTTATGTCCTAGGAGGCAGAGGAGCAGCTCTTGCCCTTGCGCCTGTGACAGGAACAGGCAGCTGCTGCTCAGGAAATCAGTGATGACACCCAAAGCTCAGTGTAGTGTCGTAGGAAAGGAAGTTGCAGGGTTGGTTGGATGGAGGGAAATCCAACAGAGGAATAAAGAGCCAGAAACTTCATGTGATGTGAGGCAGGTGTCTCCTTGCCTTCATGATTCAAACCCAGGCCTGGCTCTGGTGTGCATGAAGCCATGAGTCACCACCCTCTCCTCAAGGAATGCAGAATTCTTTTTTTTTTTTTAATATTTTATTTATGCATGAGTGACAGAGAGAGAGAGGCAGAGGGAGAAGCAGGCTCCATGCAGGGAGCCCGACATGGGACTTAATCCCAGGTCTCCAGGATCAGGCCCTGGGCTGAAGGTGGCGCTAAACCACTGAGCCACCTGGGCTGCCCAGGAACGCAGAATTCCACATACAGGCACATGGCATCCTTAACCTGTGTGTCTCTAAGCAAAATTCTGGACATTGATTTTCCTTCTTTCTCCACATCCCTCCCCTCTGACAAACTGCCATGTAAAACATGCAACCCAGTCATGGCCAGGTCCCTGCCCCGGGGCCACCCCAGGATCCCCCACGCCTCCCTGTGGCCTGGTACAATTTAGCCAACACCCAATATTCCTGGATTTTCTAGCCCCTTGGGCCTAGGGAGGCAGCCCCCAGAAAGCCACTCTGCTAGAATTCCCTGAATGGAACCGACTCGATAGAAAGTTCCAAGGGAAAGACTGCTGAAGTGATACTGGAAATCCCAGACTTTTTTAGCCCAGTGCAGGCACTGAGTCAAAGCTGGACCAGAGCCCATATCTCCCAGCATCCCCCAGATCACACCTGCTCACACATACCAGGAAGGGCAGGAAATACACCGGATGTCATCCAGCTCTGACAGCTCACTGTGTGTAGTCACAGGTATGAACATCAACTGTGGCCCATGGGCCCTGGGCCTGGAAACAGCCTTCTTTCCCTCTTGCCTCTAGCAGGTGTTTGGTTTCCTCTCCCTAGACCCTCCTGCCTTTTTTTTTTTTTTTTTAAGATTTTATTTATTCATTCATGAGAGACAGAGAGGCAGAGACACAGGCAGAGGGAGAAGCAGGCTCCATGCAGGGAGCCCGATGTGGGACTCGATCCCGGGTCTCCAGGGTCATGCCCTGCGCCAAAGGCGGCGCTAAACCGCTGAGCCACCCGGGCCGCCCCCCTCCTGCCTTTCAAACCCCCGTGTCTTTCCTGGCTCAGAGCCTAGACTCTGTGTCGGTGGGAAAGCTCTTGGATGCTTTCCTTCCCGGGCGTCTTGTCCTGGCTCCTGGCCCTGTGTACATACTTCCGAGGAGCGGGGAGTCATGCCTCCATGTGAACCGCTGTTCCTGTGCCCTGCACTTCAGCTCCCCTTGGGCCTCTCACACTGGCCTCTCTAACAGCACCGTAACCCAATGTTTGTTCCTGTGTGTTGGTCCAGGGCCCACCCAAGATGGGAAGCCCCTGGCCTGGCACTTCTTTGGGATCCCACAGTGGAGTCCTGAGTCGGGCACAGAGTGGAAGCTCTGAGGTACTTACTCAGGTCTGAAGGGTTCTGAGGTATCAGGAGACAAGCCGTGGTGTTCTACCCTCTGTTAGCCTGGCTGTTGGTTTTGAAAGCTTTGGACGGCTCATGTCCCCTCAGCCTCGACTCCTATTACAGAGAGAGTGGTTAGGGATAACTAGATATGTGCATGCTACTCTGTGCAGGGCCAGGTCCCCATCTTCCCTGCCACACTAGAAGCTACACATTCATACCCCTTTCCCACTCCAGATCTCTGTTGTCACATTCTGTTCCTAAGGATGGAAAGAGCCTTGACTTCATGAATTTGGAGTCAGCTGGGTGCATCACAGCTGTTGGCTTTCATGAACATTGCAGACTTGTGGAAACTCTGAGCCTAAGATCGGCACATCTGGAGAGGTTGGGTGTAGGGGTGCTTGTGGGAAGTGGTCACCAGAAGGTAGAGCGTAAGCCCATCTGCCACCTGGAGCTCCCACCCCATGTGGGCTTGTCTCTGGAGGAAGTCAGAGGCTTGGCCTCCTGCAGTTTGAAGGAACAAGATGCCATCAAAGCAGGAGCAAGAAATGACTTAGCCAACATACACATATACAATATACCAGGTACACGGGACCAAATGCAACCGGGCAGCCACAGGCCTGTGCTCTCAGAGCTCAGTTGACAAGGCTCAGGGCACTGGCCTGCTACCTTCTTCATCCTTTCAGTCTCCCAGGGCCAGGCACCCATGGCCCCCTGAGAGCCCAGAGGCAATACTGAGCACCAATCCTGCCGGGAAATTAGAGGCACCTGGAGAAGTTCATTACGGATTCCGGGCCTGGGGGGTGCAATCAAGTAAGGCACTGATAGGGAGGGGCCATGGAGGCAGCTGGGGATGTGACAAGGGAGGGAAGGGGGTAGGGGTATGAGTAGACAGTCCCTCTCCTCGCCTTCCTTCCCCTTTGTGCCCCTTCAGGGGCCCCAGCTATCAAGCTCCTGCTCCCCGAACCACCTCCCTGCACCTTGGCCTTGATTCCCAGCCAATCACCTGCAGCTGCACAGAGATGCTCGGGAGCCTCTGCAGGGACACCAAGGAATAAGTGCAATGGCAACCGTTTACTGAGAACTCACTACTGTGCCAGACACCAGCCCAAGACTTTTCTATATCCCATATATTTAAAATACAACTTTGAGGCAGGTATTCTCATGTTCCTTTATAGATAAAAAATAGGTAATCAGGAAGCTTGCTCTGGGGCCTGAGCTCAGGGAGAGCCACTAGCCGGCTTTCTTGGGGTGGCCACTAGTCCCCCGCCCGGGAATGCTAACACCTTCACACTTAGGTTTCTGTGTGTCCTGAGAGCTTTCCTTGCTCATTCTGACTTTATACCTGATCAGTAGCTGTTCCCCTTCCTTTCCGTTACATAAGCAGGGATTAGGGCACCAAACCGGTACCACTCACTGTGTGTAGAGGCAGTATTACCCCTTTTCTTGATGAGCCTCAGAGCAATCAGGTTATCTAGGGCCGCAGAGCTGGGGAGGAACAGAGCTGAGAGAACAAGCTGCAAAGGCTGCACTCTAAACCCGGGGGGTAAAGGCCTGCTGACCTCCCTCCGGCCACCCTGGGTGGCCTGCCCTTACCCCTCCAGTCCACAGGACCCCTCTTCCCTCCAAATGCCCCAGCGCCCCTGGTTCGAGGCACACGCATCAACACATCCACCTGTTCTGAGCGCTCACTGCTGAGCCCTGTGTCTGTGCAAAGTGTGCTGCTGAGCTAAGCTGGTGGCCCCTTCCAACTCCCCAGCGTGGCCTCTTCTCACTTTCCTCTCCCCAGCACTCTCCTTCCTGACTTTCCGTCAAAACCTGTCCTCTAGGATGCCTCAGAAACTCTCTTACATTTTTACAAAGAATAAAAATACATGGGGCGCCTGGCTGGCTCTGCGGGTAGAACATGCGACTCTTGATCTCGGGGTCATGAGTTCAAGGTCTCACATTGGGTGTAGAGATGACTTAAAAATAAAATCTTTGGAGCACCTGGATGGCTCAGCCAGTTGAGAAGCCGACCCGGTTGGTTTCAGCTCAGGTCACCATCTCAGGGTTGTAAATTGGGCTCCACACTCCGTGGGGAGTCTGCTGAAGGATCCTCCTTCTCCCTCTCCCTCTGCCCCTCCCCTACGCTAGCTCATTCACTCACTCATGCTCTCTCTCAAATAAATAAGTCTTTACAAAATAATTTAAAAATCTTTAAAACAAAGAAGAAAAAAACAACACATGAATGTGAAAACAACCTTGAAAAAGAAGCATAGGGGGATTGCCTGAACTGTAGTATGACCTACTTTGAAGCCATAACAATGAAAACCATGCGGTATGGCTGGAAGGACAAGCAGACTGATGGTACCCCAGAAGGAGCAATCAGAGGGACCATGGAAACTCAGGTCATGATTAAGGAGGCCCCATAAATCTACAGGAAAGATGAATTGTTTTACAAGTGGTGTTTGGAAAGAAACTTGGCTCACCATATAGAGAAAATGAAAACAATCTCCTTTGTAACATTACATATAAATGTAGACTTGAGGTGAATTAAAGACCAAAATTCACAAAAAAAAAAAAACCCTGCAAATATATAGACTAGAAAAAATGTAGGAGAAATCTTTAACCTAGAGAGAAAGGACTTCTTTCCCCCCAGTTTTGTTTTTTAAGATTTTATTCATCCATTCATGAGAGACACAGAGAGAGAGAGAGAGAGAGAGAGAGGCAGAGACACAGGCAGAGGGAGAAGCAGGCTCCCTGCAGGGAGCCCTATGCGGGACTAGATCTGTGACCCCGGGGTCACACCCTGAGCCAAAGGCAGGTGCTCAACTGCTGAGCCTCCTAGGCGGCCCAGGTTTGTAGGTTTTGACTCCCTCACGCCCATTATCATGGTACCAGCCACATAATTGGTCCCAAGAAACACTTGCCCACCATTTGGGGAAAATTTATGGGTAAAGATACCCTTTTCGTGCTATTCCTTTGTTCTCTACTCCTAGGTGGCCTTCGGTGAAATCCCCAGCTCTCTGTTAATGTTCCCAGTACTTTCTGTTCAACCTAGAAAGAGCCAGTGAGTTGTCTCCCACACAAACCAGCCATGCAGTGCAGGTTTTACTTCTAAGAGCTTGTTGTCTTTGAAGTGTGATTTGAGAGGCTAAGCGTTTCTCCCTCCCTTCACTGGTGCCCAAGATGTAACCGCAAGAGATTCATTCACCTGCACTCACTATGTCACGTTCCCGATACCCTTTTTAGAGGCTTTTCCCTGAGCAGCAAAGAACACTGCTACAGGAAATGGAAGGACTCCTCCAGGAAGCTTCGAGACCTTTGAGACCCAAGAATCTGCCTCCATGCCTGCCCTGCTTCAGCATCAGCTGCTTTTAGCACTGTGGCTTTCAAACATTTTATTTTTTTTAAAGATTTTATTTATTTATTTATTAATGAGAGACACACAGAGAGAGAGAAGCAGCGACACAGGCAGAGGGAGAAGCAGGCTCCATGCAGGGAGCCTGATGTGGGACTGGATCCCAGCATTCTGGGATCACGTCCTGGGCCAAAGGCAGGCGCTCATCCACTGAGCCACCCAGGTGCCCCCTTTTTTTTCCAGGTGCCCCTTAAATTGGATTGTTTATGAGTGTTTGTTTTTTGTGTTTTGGGGGGGTTTTGCTATTGAGTCGTATGAGTTCTTTATATATTTTGGATATTAACCCATTATCAGATATAAGATTTGCAATTATTCTCTCTCTGTAGGTCACCTTTTCATTTTGTTGATGATTTCCTTTACTGTGCAGAAGATTTTCAGTGTGATGGAGTCCCACTTGCATGGTTTTGTTTGTTTGTTTTGTTTTGTTTTTGCTTTTGTTGCCTTTATTTTTGGTGTCAGATACCAAAAGTCATTGCCAGGATCAACGTGAAGGAGCTTACTCTATATGTTTTCTTCCAGGAATTTTATGATATCAAGTCTTACATTCAAGTCTTTAAATCCATTTTTAGTCGACTTTTGTGCATGGGCTGATAGGGGTGTATTTTCATTCTCTTGCATGTGGAAATACAGTTTTCCCTATACTTCATATTCCCTGCACTTTTTATTATCTTTTCCTCATTGAGTATTCTTGGCTCCTTCGTTGAAAATCAATTGATTACATGTGTGTGCATTTATTTCTGGGCTCACTATTCTGTTCCACTGATGTTGTGTATTTATGCAAGTACCACATGGTTTTGATCACTATAGATTTGTCATATAGTTTGAAATCAGAAAGCATGATAACTCTAGCTTTGCTCTTCTTTCTCAGGATTGCTTTGTCTATTTGGGGTCTTTTGTGGTTCCATACAAATTTTAGGATTGTTTTTTCTATTTCTACAAAAGATGCCATTTTTTATAGAGATTTTGATTGAGATTTGATAGAATTTCAATAGCAATTGCATTGAATTTGTAGATTGCTTTGGGTAGCATGGCCATTTTAACAAAACTGATTTTTCTGATCCATGACCATAGAATAACTTTCCATTTATTCGGAATGTGCTTTCTTTCAATGTTCTATAGTTTTCAGTATATAGATCTTCTACCTCCTTGGTTAAATTTATTTCTAAGTATTTTATCCAATATTTTTACATTCTCAAAATGTAAAAAATAAAACCACAAATTTATAAAATAGAATAAATAAAGGAGAATATCTTTGTGACCTGTGGAGAAAAGGCATTTTTGAGTTATGCTTCAAAAGCAGACTATAAAAGGACGAAATGGATGAATCTGAGAAGTGTGCTTAATGCAGGATATGTGGACAGAGTTAACAGACCAAGAACAGATTGGAAGAAGATATTTATAATGTCTAAAACCAGCAAAGGGCCTAGCATCTAGAATATCTGAGGAACTCCTGCAAGCTAATAAGAAAAAGACAAGGGACACCTGGTTGAGTGTCTGGCTTCGGCATAGGGCATGATCCTAGTCTGGGGATCAAGTCCCACATCGGGCTCCCTGCAAGGAGCCTGCTTCTCCCTCTGCCTGTGTCTCTGCCTCTCTCTCTGGGTCTCTCATGAATAAATAAATAAATTCTTTAAAAAAAAAGAAAGAAAGAAATTAAAGAAAAGGAAAAGACCCACAAGGGATATGTGGGCAAAGGAGCTAAACAGGTAAATTACCAAGGAGCATGACCAGACAATGGTGTGTGCTCCCGTGCTCTGATCACGTTTGCTCTTTCTGGGCACACACTCTGTATTTTCTGGCTTCTTCCTCTGTAGCGATGTTGACATCATGACACAGGTACTCTCATAGGGGATATGAGTGGGAAGGCTGTGTGGCCTCTGCTCTGAGCCAGTTAGGAGTGAGCTCTGCACTCTATGCCTCTGCATCTTTGCCACTACAAGTGAAGAATTTGTGACAGCAGGGACCCTAGATGGAAAGCCGCTTGGATCCTAGCATCACGTTTTTGCACCAAAGGTGTCTCAAGAATTTTTTCTTGGCTGTGGGCTCTGGACCTCACCCCACCAAACCTCACCTATATTCCAAAACTGCATCAGTGGGATACAGGCTCCTGTCCATTTCTCCTCTCACAGGCATTCTTTGCTCTGGAGCTCCCTACCGGGATGGCTGTGACCTTCTCAGATCTGCTTCAACGTCTGTCCAGTTCTTTCTCCCCTGTTTCCTTTTACAGGGCTCAGGCCTGCATTGTGATCTGAAGGTTTTCCCTGTCAAAGCTGGCTTCTTCCTCTCTCTCTCTCACAGACATTTTCTCCCTTGAAAAAAGTCTTGCTGCCCGGTTTCAGTGTCTGCTCACTAGAAGATACAAATTGATACTTCTATCCTGAACAAGGATGCTCAGACTCACTGCTTATCATGGAAATGGAAAAACAAAATAACAATGAGATATTATTTTGCATCTATTAGGCTGGCAAAATTAGCAACCTAGATCATGCTAGGTGTTGGTGAGGATGGAGGGATACAAGAGCAACAGACCCTGCTGGTGGGAATGCAGAGTGGGCGCCGCTGGGGAGAGTGACCTCTAGTACTTGGTCAAGTTACCCTTGCACCCACCCTCTGACCAGTAGTTCTGTTCCCAGGTAGCTCTCTAAAAAATATTCTCATCCATAGATACCTGGGTGGCTCAACTATTGAGTGTCTGCCTTGGCCTCAGGGTGCGATCCTGGAGCCCCGGGATGGAGTCCCACATCGGGCTCCCTGCATGGAGCCTGCTTCTCCCTCTGCCTGTGTCTCTGCCTCTCTCTTTGTGTCTCTCATGAATAAATAAATAAATAAAATCTTTAAAAAAATTTTCATTTACACTCATAGGGACCATAGTTGAGGATGTTCCTTTGAGTGTTATTTGTCATGGCAGCAAGTTGGAAGCAATCTGGAGTTTTCATATATGGGGGAGCAGATGGGCAAAGTGCAGGGGCGCACAGTGGAGCACGCTGTGGCACTTAGAAGTGACACACATAGCAACACAGAGGGATCCTGAAAATACAGTACTGAGTGAAGAAAAAAATAAAATGAGATCTCTCATAATATGTACAAAACAAGAATATACTTTTTTTTATGAGACTTTATACAAACAAATGTTTATGATACATATATCACAAAGGCTGCCTCTGAGAGGCAGGTGAAGGGGAAAGGGGAAAAAGAGAGAAGAAATAAATGAGAAACAAGACAGGAGATGGACTGATGATGACTGTGTACTAAGAATAAGGCAGCATGATTTATCCAGGGCAGTGCACTTGAGACTTTTAAAAAAGAAACATAAAAGAAAAATATTTTTTATAAATTTAAATTTAAATTAAACTTAATTAACATGTACTGTATTAGCAGTTTCAGGGGTAGAATTTAATGATTCTTCAGGTGCATATAACACCAAGTGCTCATCACATCCCCTCCTTAATGCCTGTCACCCAATTACACCACCCTCCCACCCCCTACCCCTCCAGCAACCCTCAGTTTGTTTCCTAGAGTTCAGAGTCTCTTATGGTTTGTTTCCCTCTCAGTTTCCATCTTATTTTATTTTTCCTTCCCTTCCTCTATGTTTATCTGTTTTGTTTCTTAAATTCCACGTATGAGTGAAATCACATGGTATTTGTTTTTCAAGCTTACATAGTTAGCATGTCATTAGCTAGAGATCTGCTTTTTTTTTTTAAGATTTTATTTATTTATTCATGAGAGACACAGAGAGAGAGAGAGAAAGAGAGAGGCAGAGACACAGGCAGAGACACGGGTAGAGGGAGAAGCAGGCTCTATGCAGGGAGCCCGACGTGAGACTCAATCCCAGGACCCCAGGACCCCAGGATCTGAGCCAAAGGCAAGCCGCTCAACCACTGAGCCACCCAGGCGTCCCATGTCTTCCTCTCTGATTCCACAGGAGTTGGGAGCAGATGTTATTTTGCTATTTGTTTCATCTTCCCCAAACCAATTTTCAACCCCAAGTTATCTTAACACAAGAACACCTTGAGGATCTGGATGTGATAGCCGTAACCTCAATTTTCCAGACTCAGCTTTAAAAATGAAGCAGTGTAAATGGGGCTCTGAACAGAGCCGTCAGCAAGCCACTCCCTACCAGGGTTGTGACCACACACAGGCTTGTGTGGGTATCTGAAGCTGGAGGGGCCCAGGGCTGGGCTCAGTTTTCTGGTGAGCCTGGATCTGGATGTATGATCTGGCCCCAGGGCTAGAGCCTAGAAAGGTCAGGTCATAACAGGAATTAAGGGAGGCCCAATGTCACTCTGCCAGTTGATTGTCACCTAGTCTGTCAGAAATAGACAGTGAGGAGGGACTTAAGGAACCCAGGCCTGAGAAGGGTAAGCTTTGCCCTTGACCTTGGAGCAAGATAATAACATAGTTTTGGATACAGGTGAGGTCTGGAGCCCAGAGCCAAGAAAGAATTCTTGAGATGTCTTTGGTGCAAAAAAGGCGATTTTATTAAAGTCCAGGGACAGGACCTGTGGACAGGAAGGGCTGCTGCCCTGGGGTGATGAGTGGCTGATTATATACCTGGGAGTCAGGAGTAAGGAAAAAGGGAGATTTTCAAAAGAATTTCATATGCTAAAGAGGACCTACAAGGTATGAGAGGCTTTTTAAAAAAATTATTTACTTATTTATGAGAGACACAGAAGGAGAGAGAGGCAGAGGGAGAAGCAGGCTCCATGCAGGGAGCCTGATGTGGGACTCGACACCAGGACTCCAGGACTACACCCTGGGCTGAAGGCGGCACTAAACCACTGAGCCACCAGAGCTTCCCGATGTGAGAGCCCTTGCCATTGTCAAATTAAGGTTGTTAATACCTATAGTGAGGTATCAAGACAGTTGGGAGCTTCCTGGAGGAACTTTAGACTCTGCCTTCCCCAAGTATCTGTCAATGGGCTGCATATTATAAGGACATTTAATTGTATCTCCATTTCCTTCTGGAAGTTAGGTCTTGGATAAGAATTCTTTTCCCTTGTAAATCACCAAGACATTTGTAAACCGAGGGAGCCTCCTGTCTTGTAGGGCTGTGATCTATATAAGTTAACCATTTGTTTTTCCTTCCCTTAGCTCTAGGGCAGCCAGGAGTGCCTGAGGAAGGTCCCACAGACCCCACTTGGGAGTGGTTGTGGGGTGTCAGCTGGCCTCCCGCTCCCTCATCAGTAAGACAGGTGTGATCCCTTCCCAGGACCAGAAGAGGAAGGTCACCTGGTGGAAACCAGGCAGTAAAAGAGAAAGAAACCCAGCCCCTTCTGCCTGGGTACAGGTAACTCATAGCTGAAGGAGGGTGTACGAGTTTGCTTAGGGCTACGGTGGCTAGGTACCGCGGGCCTGGGGGCTTGGACAACGGAAACCGACTTTCTCGAGATTCTGGAGGCCAGACATCTAAGAGCAAGGTAATGGCTGGGTTGGTTCTTTGGAGGCCTCCCTCGGCTTGTAGACGGCTGCCTGCCATGTCCCTGGGTCTCCATGTGGTCCTTCCTCTGTGGTGTCTGCGTCCTAATTTCTTCCCTTAAGGATCTCAGTCATACTGATGGGGGAGCAGAAGGCCAGCTGAGGATGAGGCACAAAGTGACACCCTGCAACCTTCCCTGCCCCCCATCCTGGGTGTGATGTGTGTGACACCCCAGGAGGCTCTCAACATCTAGATGGGAATGCCTTGCTAGAGGGAAAAACTACCTTAACTCTACAATGGCCAGGCCTCCAGTATTCTGTGAATCTCTTTTGACATCTGAAAATCCTTTTGAAACCTGCCTTTTCCTTACTCCACCTCCCCACACCCACCCCTACCCCCCCAAGTATATAATCAGTCGCCCCTTACCACCCTGGGGCAGCAGCTCTTCCTGCCCACCGTCTGTCGTACCCCCACCCCCCGCGCCTCCAGCTTTAAGAAAACCACCATTTTGCACCAGTCATCCTCACCCCCCCCAACTCTCACCTAGATTCCAAAAGTGCATCAGTATTGGATTAGGGCCTACGCCAGTGGGCTCGGTGAGCCCTACCTACCTTTTTTATTTTTATTTTTTAAAGATTTTATTTATTTATTCAGGAGATACACACACACACAGGCAGAGGAAGAAGCAGGCTCCATGCAGGAAGCCTGATGTGGGACTCGAACCCGGATCCCAGGGTCACGCCCTGGGCCAAAGGCAGCCGCTCAACGCTAGGCTACCCAGGGGTCCCCATATCTACCTTTGTAAATAAAGTATATCTCCAAAACACTCACATTCTGAGGGACTGGGAGGTTAGAGCTTCAACCTATGAAATTGAGGAGGACACAGTTCAGCCAAGAACAATGGCTTTCAGAAAGAATCATATTCAAACAGCATTGCTTCGGGATGTCTTTGAAAACACCACCCTCTTTCTGGGGCAATAAAGGGAACTTAGAAGGGGAGCTGTTTTTTCACAGGAGGTGCTGGCAGCGGAAGCAGCAGTGAGAAGCCTCAGGGAAAATGAAACTGAGATCAGTGCCCTTTCAGCCCAAACCTCACTGGGTGTTGTGTTGGGGGCTTTTTGTTTTGTTTTGTTTTAGGATTTATTTATTTATTTATTTATTTATTTATTTATTTATTTATTTATGAAAGAAGAGAGAGGGAGAGCGCATGCGCAGGAGGAGGGGGAGGGGGCCAGGAGGGGGAGGGAGAAGCAGGCTCCCCTTAGGGTAGGAGGCCGGACTCAGAGGGGGCTCCATCCCTTGGGGCTCCATCCCAGAGGCAAGGAATTTGGGGACTGCATGGCCTAGATCCCACCCTGCAGGACAAAGGCAGTGGCCCCCACAGTGTTCAGGGTGAGATCTGGGCTCCTCACCCAGCTGCTCCTAGCCTCCCCCTTTGGCCCCGCACCTGCCATACTCCAGCTACATCCGGCTCCCCCTGCTGGTGCACCTGCAGCAGAGGCTTCCCCAGGCCACAGTGCTCTTCCTCCTCCTGTCACATCTCTCTTTTTTTGACCTTCAGGCATCATATTACCCAGTTCATGAGCCCCCATCTCTCTCTTGCCCTCCTAATGCCCTGTTTAGTCTTTTGCACAGCACCTAACACCACCTGATGTTTTTCTCGTCAACAGTTATTCCATCCGTGGAGCACCCGTGACTACCAACAACCATTTTCAGGACCAAGGCAAGAGCATGAATAAAACAAGTCTGTGGCCTCCTTGTGAAGATTATTTCCTAGCAAGGGGAGACAGTCCAACACAAAGGAATAATTACATACCATGTCAGGTTGTGATAGGTGCTGTGGAGGAAATGCAGCCAGGCCCCAGGAAAGCATGGGGGCTGAGGCAGAATAATAAGGGGATGGCGGTCAGATTCAAGGTAAAAGAGGGTGCAGCTCATATAGAATTTTGTAGGCTATTGAAAAGGCCTTGGGAAACCACAGAGGATTTTAAAGAGTGGAGTGACACCATCTGACCTTTTATAAAAGAAGGAATAATATTGCAATAACCTGTTGGGAGGCTATTGCAAGGACAGAGGGAAATGGTGGCAGGACCAGGGCCCTGGGGGTGCAGGGGTGAGCCGAAGGGGTTGGTGGAGCTGCTGGCATGCTCCCACACTGCTGGTGGAAGTGCAAGATGGGACAGCCACTTTGAAAAACTGGCTGTTAGTAATAAAGTTGAACACTCCTCACCCTGTGACCCAGCAGTGCCACTCCTAGGTATTATCCTCAGTAGAAGTGAAAACACGTAGACACAAAAAGATTTGTAAGAGGGCAGCCCGGGTGGCTCAGCGGTTTAGCGCCGCCTTCAGCCCAGGGTGTGATCCTGGAGACCCGGGATCGAGTCCCATGTCAGTCTCCCTGCATGGAGCCTGTGTCTCTGCCTCCCTTTCTCTCTCTCTGTGTCTCTCATGAATAAATAAAATCTTAAAAAAAAAAAAAGTTTTGTAAGAGAATGTTCGTAGCGGCGTCGCCGTGATCAGCGTGTTTGGGGATGCACGGAATGGTGAGCGGACGCGCGCCTTCTGGAGACAGGAACACGGGAGTGCAGCCCAGAGCAGAAGACCATTTCACAGCACAGGGGGCCATGCTTGTGAAGATGACCAGGGGCATGGAAAGAATGAAATCCTGTTTAGGGAGGGAGAGAAGTATGTCATCCATTATTCAAAGATTAGCAATTAGAAGCTGTGAGGGCAACAGGAGAGCTGAGTGGTGTTAGAAGGATCACTAGTTATTTGCAATCAGTTAGAAATGAAACAACTCCTTTTTTTTTTTTTTTTTTTTAATTTATGATAGTCACACACACACACACAGAGAGAGAGAGAGGGGCAGAGACACAGGCGGAGGGAGAAGCAGGCTCCATGCACTGGGAGCCCGATGTGGGATTCGATCCCGGGTCTCCAGGATCGCGCCCTGGGCCAAAGGCAGGCGCTAAACCGCTGCGCCACCCAGGGATCCCAGAAATGAAACAACTCCTGATGAGGTTTGAGCCTGGGAACTGCTTCTTGGGGAGCATGATGTAGGCCTGGCTGGTCCACATATAGCACAAGAAACATATTTAATTAATAGTCCTAGAAATGTGCTCATGGTGCTAACATATGAGTGCCAGAAGTGACAGAGCTTAGGTGGGCCAGCCTCCGTTGCCCACAGGAAGAGCACTGTCCTGGGTGCCGCACAGCTTATGCCCGCCCTGACTCCAGCAGTTACTTCCAGCATCTTCCTTGGCAGGGAGACAGTGTCCAGGTAGGACTACCCAGGTGTCATCTGTTCCTGATCTCAGGTATCCTATGCCCCCTTCATAGAGGTCATCATTGGAAGAAATATATTTGCTAGAATGAACCTGTTCTTGCTCAAAATTTCTATTGTCCCCTTTGACACCTCCTTCAGAGCCAAGTTAAACTGCATACAAAAAAAAAACACAGAAATTTCATTTATGTATTTATTATTATTTTTAGGAATTTCATTTAAAAGTAGGTGCAAGATAAGGTTGGCCACTCTTGAAGTGGAAATTGGTGTGCTCCATCCATTCTTTACAGAATTGTGAAATTAGGGCTGCCTGGGTGGCTCAGCACTTTAGCGCCTTCCTTCAGCCCAGAGCATGGTCGTGGAGACCCAGATTGAGTCCCACATTTGGCTCCCTGCATGGAGCCTGCTTCTCCTCTGCCTGTGTCTCTGACCTCTCCTGCTTTGGCTGCTGGAAAGGAAACCTCAACCCCATTAAAAAATGTTACTTGCTACTTATACCTTAATCACTTGGGTATGCAGCTCTGATGAAGACATCAACTTGAAACAGCAGATAAAGCTGTTTCAATTTAACAAACCATTCCATTGTGTGATTTTCATTATTACAGTTTTTAGTTACAGTAAAAGTAAGGCTACAGTCCTTTCAGAAAAACTGGAAAACAAAAAAAAAATGAAAAGTAAAAAAAAAAAAATCACTGTAATTTTTATCATTTTAATGTAACATTGTGATGATTCTTGGTTGTATTTCCTTCCAGTCTTTTTCTTTAAAATCGCTCCTAGGGACGCCCGGGTGGCTCAGCGGTTGGGGCCCGCCTTCCACCCAGGGCGCGATCCCGGAGTCCGGGGATCGAGTCCCGCATCGGCTCGGGCTCCCTGCGGGGAGCCTGCTTCTCCCTCCGCCTGTGTCTCTGCCTCTCTCTGTGTTTCTCATGAATAAATAAATAAATAAATACATAAAATCTCTAAAAACATAAAATCGCTTCTATTCGGTGGTGCAGTGTAGCCCCTTCCACGGTCCTGTGTGTTCACGGCGCGCGGGAAGCTGACTTGGTGCCCGTGTCCCGCCTGCCGCAGTCAGAGCGCTCTCGGCGGCCGCGGGAAGGCTCCGGGGCCCGAGCGGAGCACGGGGAGCCCCGCCCGCCCGCCCGCCGGGCCACCCTCCGCGACGGCTCCCTCCGCGGCCCGAGGGCGGGAGCCCAATCCCGGGGCCCGCCCCGGCAGCCCGCGTTCCAGGTAGGCGGGGCGGGGGCGGGGCCGGGCGGGGGCGGGGCCGGCCTGGCGGGCGGGGGCGGGCGGGGGCGGGGCGGGGCGGGGCCGGCCTGGCGGGCGGGAAACAGAGGAAGTGGCCGAGCGGCGGCTGCGTCCTCGGCTCGCCCCGGGACTGCGCCCGCCTGGCCCCGCGCCCGCTCGCCGCCCTGCGCCCGCCGCGGGTCTCGCCTGCCGCCGCGGCTGCTGGGTGGTGAGTAGCCGCCTGCGCTGGGCCGCAGGTCCCGGGGCCCCCGCGTGCCGCGCGGTGCTCGCCGCCGGCGGACCCTCCCTCCCGACACGGTCGCGGACCGCGGGCGCCCGGGGTTGGGCGGAGGCGCGGCGCCGGGTCCCGCCCGCCCGGAGCGCCCGAGCCCCCGCGGCCTCTCAGCCGCCCGCCGGGGCCGCTCCTCGGGTCCTCGCGGCACCGACGCCGCCGGAAGGGCTCCCCCGCGCGGGCGGGCACACGGGGCCCGGCGGGCAGGATTCCCTCCCGGGGGGCCGGAGACGCGCCCGTCCCGGCGAGTCTTTGGAACTGGCGGGGGCGTGTGGGCCCCGGGCGGGGTGGGGGCGGGGGCGGGGGGGGCGGAGGGGGGCGGGGGTGCGGGCGGGGGGCGGGGGGGCGGGGGGGGGCGGGGGGCGGGGGGGGGGGCGGGGCCCTCGGACCTAGACGTCCCCGCCCGCAGCCCGCGCACTGGCGCCGCGACCGCAGCGGCTGCCGGGCCGACCTCCGCCGGGAGGACGCCGACGGGAAGGGGCGAGTCCGAGTCACACCTCACCTGTGCAGCGCCGGACCCGGAAACTGCGCCCAGACGCGGACCTCGGCCTCCGGCCTAGGGCACCCCCCCCTTACCCCTGCCCCGCGGTAGGAGCCCTTGGCGCGCAGACGCTGGCTGGCCGGAGAAGGCAGTTTGTTGAATGACCTCGTGACCTGACCCCACCGCTGCCCACGGGAGCTGGGAGAGCCTCAGACCCTCAGTTAGCAAGTGGCTGGGGAGCTGCAGGGCAGGATGAGCTTGGGGAGCGCAGCTGAGGCTCCTGGGATCGCCCTGATCCGGAGAGGGCCGAGGGGCAGGGCGGGACCCTGTGCCCCACCTCCCAGGCAACTATCTGATTCCACCGCCAAGCCTGCAGATCTTCGGTGTCCGCAGTACCTCACGTGGTGACATTTCAGCTGGCCTCTCTGTGGAAGACAGCTGGGGGACAGCCTGCCCAGGGATGCGGTTTGCGCACACTCCACCTCCACCCGTCTAGGCGCGGCAGGCTGAGCTGGGGAGGGCTCTCCTGGGCGGGCCTTGCTCTGCACCATCTTGACACCTTGAACCAGGGCCCTGAGAGTCCACTGGGAGTCATCAGTGACGGTTCCTGGAAGATAATCTGATTTTGTAGCTAGAAGGAAAGTGGAGAGGGAGGGACTTCTGGTTTTAAAAGTTTAGGTGGGCAGAGCTCTAGTAAAGCATTGTTGGGTGGAGCACCACTGTCGGCCTTTCATCGCTGCTGTGCATGTGTATGATCTGTCTGTCCCTCCTGCCCGGGGAAGGAGGAGGTCCCGGGTCAGGCCTTGTGCAGCACTTCAGAGGCACGGTGCAGAGGCAGCCTTCTCATGGGCCAGAGTACTGAGGTGCCCAGTGGCCATGCTATGCTGGACACAGGGCAGTGTGGTTCCAGAGGGGAAGGGTGCTGTCTTGTGGGAGTGGCGCCTCGCAGTTGCCATTCATTGGGACATGGGCCTTGGTAGTGTGTGCTGCAAAGAGCTTCAGGATCATGGGGTGGGTTGCTGCTAGTTCTGTCTGAAGAGGTTAGGCTATCTTAAGTGGACTCCAAAGGATGAATAGGATCTTGCCAATTGGTTAAGATGGGAAAGTGCACACAGGACAGTGCAGGAATGCTGGGGTCAGGGGTGCCTAGATGGGAAAGAGGTATCTCTAGGTGGGAAGGGGCACTGCATGCCCTGCTCTGAGGCCTTGCCTGGGGAAGTCCACAGCCTTAGCCAACCTGGGGAGACTCGTTGGAGGAACTGCAGGTTTCACTCATTGACAACTGAGACTGGTCTGCCGGGAGCGCCGAGGCCACACAGAGGAGCAGGACATTGGATGATGGAGTCTTCCAGGGGCAGGAGTCTTGGCTTGTAGCAGGGCAATGAGTCACATCAAGGTGTTCTCTTTTTCCGTAGTGCAAGGGACCGTGTGTTCCTTTGTGGTAGTACCTGGGATGCTAGCTCTGGATTCGCACCTCCTGAGAAGACTATCTAGAGTGTGGCCATTGGAAGTACTTTCTGTGGTTGTACTTGCGGTGACCATGACCATTTGTCAGTCTGGGGCTTAGGAGGCCAGGGCCAGCCTGGATGCCCCCTGAGGCCAGCAACCCACTCTACTGGGCCTCCTTGTGCGTAGGATCCGATTAGCAGCATCTTGGCTGCCACACCCGGCTGGCCACACCCTGGGCCATACATATCCTTGCCCAGAGCCACTGACTGGTCTGAAAAAGACAGCTAATTGAGAATGGTGGTAACCTGCAGAGCTCACTGTGGGCCAGATGCCCACATAAGAACTTTATGCATAGTAGTTAGCTCATTTGGACATCACAGAAATCAGAAGCAAGGTTATCATCCCTGTTCTTCAGATGGGGAAACTGAGGTTTGGAGTGATTAAGTAACTTGCCCAGGGTCACAACTGAGGGAGTCAGACCCCCAAGTCCCAGCTCTAAGTGTTATATTGCACTAGCTGGATTTCCAGGCTACTCACTAGCCCATTTCCCAAATCCAGCCCATCTACCTCTGCACCTCGACACCAGTTAGACGTGAAGGGGTAAGGAGCAGAGAGGATGACTGTGGTCTTTCTGTGGACTCTCCTTCCCTTTCAGGCAGCTGGTGATGTGTGTGGGACTGGCTGAAGCTTTAGGGAGCAGTGCCCTGGACCCTCTGGGTGGGATTTTGGCTGGCAGGTTCCCCAGCCTCCCATCCTGGGGCTCAATCCTTTCTGTGCCTTCCCTTCCTCTTCCCTTCCTGTCCGCAGAGGTCAAAATGGGGAAGTTTCAAATGAAAGGCAAACTCAGTCTGGATGAACCATAAAGCAACCATCGATTCTTGGTTGGCTTTGTGTCAGGGCCCTGGAAGCCATGAACTTAGAAAATGAGGAAGTTTTTTTTTTTTTCAAGATTTATTTATTTATTCATTCATTCATTCATTCATTCATTCATTCATTCATTCATGAGAGACAGACAGAGAGAGAGGCAGAGACACAGGCAGAGGGAGAAGCAGGCTCCATTCAGGGAGTCCGATGTGGGACTCTATCCCGGGTCTCCAGGATCAAGCCCTGGGCCGAAGGCAGGTGCCAAACCGCTGAGCCACCCAGAGATACCAGGAACTGTTTTTTTTAAACTGCCCTCTCCTCTAGTAATCCTGTCCGGCTTGCTATTGGGTGTTGCAGAGGATGCCAGGAGGTGGGTTTTTATGACCCCCTCTGAGTTGTGGGCCAGGTTTGAAAGGGGACTGGTTGCTTTTAGGCACAACAGCTGACTGGACCTGGCCTGGCCCGTGTGGCCTAGCAGAAGGGTGTGGGCTGAACAGCAGTGGGGCTGCGCCGCCTGAGGAGAGGCCTTCTGGGTCCAGGGTGTCAGGAGCACCGTGGAGATCTGGGCTTCTGCCTGGGCTGAATGGAGTCCCCAAGCCCGCCCTTAGTCAGTTCCTGCCATGCTGACTCGTGGGGCAGGTCAGCATTCCTCTGCTGACATACTTGACAAAGCGCCTTTTGTCACAGTGAGGAGAGTGAGTGCAGTGGCCTGGGTGGAGGGCACACCAGTCTTGAGAGCTCCAGATAGCCTAGTGGGGGGGGTGGGGGGGTCTGAGCTTTTATCTGAGGCCAACAGTGATGTTGCTGTTTTTCTGTTCGTGGGCATCTGTGCATCTGTAGTTGGTTTAATTTGACGAACTGTCTCACTTTAATTCTCAGCCAAAGTCTGCAGTTGTGCAGATGTGAAACATCAGTGGTGAGGTGTTCCTCATGTGTATGCTCACATCTAGCCATGTGTTCGGGCGGTCCGGGCCTGGGCCGTGTCCTGGGGGCTCCCGCCTGGATCTACATGCCCTTCTGTGCACCCCCTGCCCCCCATCCCTGCCAAACCACAGCGAAGGGTAAGAATCCCACGAGGCAGGGAGTGTCCCTTTTTGCACGTAGGAGCAGTGAGGTCCCATGGCAGGCTGAGTGCCAGCTGTGCCCCTATATCTGTCCCCCTTCAGAGAGTCCCTCTGTGCCCTGGGAGTGAGTGCTGCTGGGCCCCAGGGACTTAGGGAGTTGGGGGCTTTTCTGGGGTCTCCATTTGTCTTTCCAGGGAGAGCCAGCTGGAGTCTAGGGGACTAGTGTTCAGTTAGGGCTTGGAGTACAGGAGCGGAGGAGGAGGTTGTCGCTGTCGCTGGGGGGTGAGGTGGGGCAGGGACCCTTGTGGGGGAGACACCAGATCGCCTCGGGTGGGAGTAAGTGCCGAATTGCTCTGGGGTCCCTGTGAGCCTCAAGCAGGCCTGAGGCCTGCATGTGGGAGGAGGCCAGCCACCGAGCCCAGTGCCCACAGCCCCTCGGCATTAGCGTGGCTGTTGCGCTGGGAGGCTCCTTGGAGATCGACAGGAGGAGGCCACCTTTGGGGAATCCTGAGCTTTAATTTTTTTTTTTAAGATTTTATTTATTTATCAGAGAGAGAGAGAGAGAGCAGGAGTAGGGGGAACAGCAGAGGCAGAGGGAGGAGCAGGCTCCCCACTGAGCAGGGAGCCCCACACGGGACTTGATCTCAGGACCCCCGGATCGTGACGTGAGCTAAAGGCAGCCACGTAATGGGCTGAGCCACCTGGGCGCCCATAGGTGCTAACTTCTGGTGAGGGAGGGCACTGTGTTTGGGACTGGCCTCCCACCTTCCGGGCCCAGCCACCTCTGTATGTGTGGTAGCAGGGGTTGATGGGGAGGGGACAGAGGACCAAGGCCGGGCCCAGCAGCCCCTGGGGACCCTAGCATCAAGGCAGGCCCTGCTATGCATGAGGAGGTAAAGGGCCCTTGACTGGAACCTCTTCAGAACTTTCCAGCAGATATTTCCTCACCCTGTCTTGGAGGGTGTAGGGTTGGCAGGCTGGCAGGCCCCTGGACTGGGCAACAGCACAGCATTGAGGGGAATGCCTCTCTAGCCCACCATGCTTCCTTTGCCCCCACCCCGAGTTCCCACCATGAGACCAGATGGCCCCCAGGCGTCCCATCTCGTCTTAAAAGCTCCATTTCTCCCTGGGGTACCTCCTAGGATCCTTGGCAGTGTCCTACCTCCCAGACTCTTTCCTGGCTGCCTGGCCCTTGTTGGTCACAACATCTCGTTGGGATGATGCTTATCAGTGTGTAAAGTGATTGCACTGACTGCATTGACTGCATTTTCACACCCTTGCACCCTTCCAAATGCAAGTTATTGCCCCTTTGCCTAGAGGAGGAAACAACCTGCTAGAACTCGGGAGGCTTGTGGCTTACCCACGGGAGCCCCTGATGTGCATACCTGTGGCCATCCTGTCCTCTTGCTCCATTCAGTTACCCCGCTGGCCAACTCTGGCTTGGCCCCAGGGTGGCATGATCTAGGGTCTGACGGGGCCTTGGTAACAACTCTTTTCTTCTCCATGACTAAGCTCTAAGAGAAAGGCAGTTAGGGCTGTTGAGGGGAGAGGCTGTAGGACAGAGGCCAGCCTGGACATTTTGGAGCAGCCTCTGGGATGCCTATCTTGCTCCACCCATCGTGCACAGATCTTTCTGAGGCCCAGGGCCTAGGTGGGGGAGGGCAAGCAGGAGGCTCAAGGATGGAGGCCTCTGGTGTCCAGGATGGTGGGCTGTGGCAGACCCGAGTAGAGCAGTGGACCTGTGTGATGGAATGGCCTAAGTTACCTGGCAGAGAGCCTCCTGCCTTTTTATAACGTCCTTCCTCAGGTTGCCTTTTGTTTTTTTAAAACCACTTTATTGAGATATTTCACATAACCTAAAATTAACCTGTTTATTTTTTTAATTTTTTTTAAAGATTTTATTTATTATTCATGAGAGACACAGAGAGAGGCAGATGTGGTACTCGATCCCAGGAACCCAGGACCACGCCCTGAGCCAAAGGCAGATGCTCAACTGCTGAGCCATCCAGGAGTCCCAAATTCACCACTTTATTTATTTATTATTTTTTAAAGGTTTTATTTATTTATTCATGAGAGACAGAGAGAGAGAGACAGAGACACAGGTAGAGGGAGAAGCAGGCTCCCTGCGGGGAGCCTGATGTGGGACTCAGTATCAGGACCCAGGATCACACCCTGAACCAAAGGCAGACGCTCAACCACTGAGCCACCCAGACGTCCCATATTTCTACTTTTTAAAAAAATAATTCTGGGTGATGCTGCTATGGACATTCACGATACAAGTTCTTCTGTGGGCATATGTTTTCATTTCTCTTAGATATGTGCCTAGGAGCAGAATTGCTGGGTCATTTGGTAACCGTGTGGAATTGTTTGAGGAACTGCCAAACTTTCCCAGAGAAGCTGCATCATTTTATATTCCCACCAGTGATGTGTGAGGGGTCCAGTGTCTCCACATCCTTGCTAATGCTTGCTATTATCCATCTTTTTTAGTCTAGCCATCCCTGTGGCTTTATTGTGGTTTTGATTAGTATTTTTGTAATGGCTAATAATGTTGAGCGTTTTTTCATGTGCTTATTGGCCATTTGTGTGTCTTCTCTGGATCCCATTCAAATCTTTTGCCCAATTTTTTTTTTTTTTTTTTTTTTTTAATTTATGATAGTCACAGAGAGAGAGAGAGGCAGAGACACAGGCAGAGGGAGAAGCAGGCTCCATGCACCGGGAGCCCGATGTGGGATTCGATCCCGGGTCTCCAGGATCGCGCCCTGGGCCAAAGGCAGGCGCCAAACCGCTGCGCCACCCAGGGATCCCTTTTGCCCAATTTTTAATTGGGTTGTTCTTTCTTTCTTTCTTTCTTTCTTTCTTTCTTTCTTTCTTTCTTTCTTTCTTTCTTTTATTTTTTTTTAAATTTTTACTTATTTGAAAGAGAGAACGGGGTGGGTGTGCCTGGGTGGCTCAGTTGGTTAAGTATTTGCCTTTGGCTCAAGTCATGATCCTGGGGTGCTGGGATTGAGCCCCGTGTCAGGTTTCCTGTTCAGTAGGGAGACTGCTTTTCTCCCTCTGCCCGCCCCCCCCCCCGCCCCCGCTCATGCAGTCTTTCTCTCGCTTTCTTTCTCTCTATCTCAAATAAATAAATAATCTTTAAAAAAAGAGAGAGCACACATGAGTTAGAGGAGGGGAGCAGAGGGGGAAGAAGAAGCAGACTAATCCAAGTGCTGACATTGTCCAGAAAAATTTAACAAGTTTATTTATAATTGCTATAAAGTTGAACTACTGAGATGTGTTCACTGAAACATTTTGACTTGCATTAATGCTTTGTGTCCCCACATTTAAAAATTCATATACAGGGATCCCTGGGTGGCGCAGCGGTTTGGCGCCTGCCTTTGGCCCAGGGCGCGATCCTGGAGACTCGGGATCGAATCCCACGTCAGGCTCCCGGTGCATGGAGCCTGCTTCTCCCTCTGCCTGTGTCTCTGCCTCTCTCTCTCTCTCTCACTGTGTGCCTATCATAAAATAAATAAAAAAATAAAATTAAAAAAAAAAAAATAAAGATTTAAAAAAAATAAATAAATAAATAAAAATTCATATACAAATGAAAATGGAAAAACTGCCAGTACCCTATTTTTCCACTTGTAGTCATAAACTTAGGTACCTATTGACCCCAGGAAAAGAGAATTTTTTTTTTTTAATAATGAAATGTTTCCCATCATAGTGGATGGTTACAGACGTTCTCCACATATGGGGCGAGCAAGCTGCATGTCTTCTGCCAAATTGTGACACATTTAGCATGGATAGCACACAGGTTGGTGTCTTCGAAGAGGCCCACCAGGTAGCCCTTGGCTGCTTCCTTGGCTGTAGCTGCACTCTGGAAGCTCAGATGTTTTGAAGTCCTGAATAATTTCTCATACCAGATGCTGGAAAGGAGGTTTATGGGTCAGAAGTTCAGGGGACTTCTGATAACATCTGACCTCTTGGGGTGCCACGGTACCAGGCCTTAACAGGAGGCTTCTTCACCCCTCTAGTCGAGGGCGTACTCTTGTGAGCAGCTTTTTTTTTTTTTTTCACTTTTTTTTTTTTTTAATTTTTATTTATTTATGATAGTCACAGAGAGAGAGAGAGAGGCAGAGACACAGGCGGAGGGAGAAGCAGGCTCCATGCACCGGGAGCCCGATGTGGGATTCGATCCCGGGTCTCCAGGATCGCGCCCTGGGCCAAAGGCAGGCGCCAAACCGCTGCGCCACCCAGGGATCCCGTGAGCAGCTTTTGTAGCCAGTTGCTCCCTGGTGCTCTCCTACCGGTGGGTTTGCGGGCAGTCTGCTCTGTAAGAGAGGCCTGCTCACCTACCCCGCCTTTTCCTTCAGCTGGAGTTCTGGGAGCTAGAGGTGGTGCTGGTATTGACGAGCATCTGTGGTGCAGCAGGGAACACCTCCTTTTTTTCTTTTTTTTACGATTTTATTTTTATTTAATTTTTAAGATTTTATTTATTTATTCATGAGAGACACAGAGAGAGAGAGAGAGAGAGAGGCAGGGACACAGGCAGAGGGAGAAGCAGGCTCCATGCAGGGCGCCTGACGTGGGACTTGATCTCGGGTCTCCAGGATCAGGCCCTGGGCTGAAGGTGGCACTAAACCACTGAGCCACCCGGGCTGCCCGATTTTATTTTTAAGTAGTCTCTATACCTAACATGGGGCTTGAATTTTTATAACCCTGAGATCAAGAGTTGCATGCTCTACCAACTGAGCCAGCCAGGTGCCCTGAGAGTTAATTTTCAAGAAGTCCAGTTTATTTGATTTTTTTTTCTTGTATCACTTTTTTTTTTGGCGTCATTTCTAAGAAATTGCCTCACGCAAATCATGAAGTTTTATTCCTGTGTTCTAAGAATTTTATAGTTTTAGTTCTTGCATTACTTCTATGATCTGTTTTGAGTTAATTTTTGTATATGACGTGAGGCAGGGGCTTGTGGATATCCCAGCCGGCCTGAACCATTTGTTGAAAAGACTACTTTTTACCTTCCCCCTTTGTCAAGGAGCTGTCAACCATAAACATTAGCCTGTATTTATGGACTGTCATTATTCTATTGATCTTATATTTCCATATGAATCATGGGAACCATCTGTAACTTTTTGCAAAGAAAGCCAGCTGGGAGTTGGAGAGGAATTGCGTTGAGTCTGTAGGTCAATTTTGGGGAGTATCACCATCTTAACCATAATTCTCCCAGTTTGTAAGCATCACATGGCTTCTCATTTTTTTTTTTTAAGATTTTATTTATTTATTCATTAGAGACAGAGAGAGGCAGAGACACAAGCAGGCTCCTCACAGGGAGCCCGATGTAGGATTCCGGGTGCCCTGAGCCAAGTCTTTAACTCTTTCTATTCCCAATGTGATTGCCAGCATCTCCATCTGTAACAATAGCAGACTACGATTTCTTTTGGTTCACTGTTGACATGGAAGTATCCTATTTTTGAATTATAATAAAATTCCCTGAAATTAAAGAAAGCAAGCTGCTGGCAAGAAAAGGGAAAAAAAAAAAGGCAGGCGCTCAAGGGCAGATGCTCAACCTCCTGAGCCACCCAGGCGTCCCATGGCTTCTCATTTAGTTAGATCTTTACTTTCGACAGTATTTCTAGCTTTCAGTGTACAAATCTTTTTTTTTTCAGTGTACAAATCTTATGCTACTTTTGTTACCTGTATTCCTAAGTGCTCTCTTTTTCTTGATGCTGTTATAAAGGTGATTATTTTAATTTCGTTTTTGGGTTGTTTATTGCTAGTGTAGAGAAGTACAAATAGATCTTACAATACTTATGTCCTGCAACCTTGCTGAATTCACTTGCTAGTTCCAGTAGTTTTTTTATTGGATTCCTTGGGCTTTTCTGTATGTGAGATCATGTCAACTCAGTATGTTTTCAAGCTTCTCAGTTGATTCCAGTGTGGCCAGGGTTGAAGAGCCATGGGTTAGATCAGTGGTTCCCATGCCTTTGATAGAGAAGGGGGAGGGAACAGAGTCAGAGCACTTGAATTTCTAAGGACTTTTCCTCTGTGTTGTGGAGAAGAAGTTTAAGTAACCTACAACCTGGGATAATATTAAATTGAGTTAATGAGTAATCGTTATTTACCTAGATAATTTTAAAATAAGGCAGAATCCTGAAACATTGATTATTGGGTATAATCTTAAGGTTTTTTTTTTTTTAATGCTTTATCTTTGGCTAGTAATGGATGTGAGGAAGTATAAAAGGGGTGTGTGTGAGCAGGGTGGCGAGAGAAGTGGTGTTACACGCTGGGTTCAGGAGCTGTGCAAGTCTGCTAAAGCGCTCATGTGTGACAGACAGCTCTCAACTGCTAGTTCTCTGGGGAGCACAAGTCAATTACTTTGGTTAAAAGTGATACTTAATATGGATGCCAGAGAAAAACTTTGTGTATATGCTTTTCTTTTTCAAGCAAAAGTGTTATTTTTTTTTTCCCTCAAAATAGTATTTCTGAAACTTCTTGGTCTCTGGACTCTTTTACACATAAAAATTATCAAGGACCCCCAAAAGTTTTTGATTAAGTGAGTTTTATCTATTATATTTTCTGTGTTTGAAATAAAAACTGAGAAACCTATTTATTTATTTCTAAAGATTTTATTTGAGAGAGAGAGAGAGAGCGCCCCTGGGCAGGGGGCAGAGGGAGAGGGAGCGGGAGACGCAGACTCCCTGTGAGTAGGGAGCCTGATGCGAGGCTGTCCCCAGGACCCTGGGGTCATGACCTGAGCTGAAGGCAGATGCTCAACCAGCTGAGCCACTCAGGCACCCCAGAACTGAGAAACTTTTAAAGTATTTGTTGATTCATTTGAATTTTTTTTTTTTATTATTTATTTATGATAGTCATATATATAGAGAGAGGCAGAGACAAGGCAGAGATAAAGGCAGAGGGAGAAGCAGGCTCCATGCACTGGGAGCCCGACATGGGATTCGATCCCGGGTCTCCAGGATCGCGCCCTGGGCCAAAGGCAGGCGCCAAACCGCTGCGCCACCCAGGGATCCCTGTTGATTCATTTGAAAAGGTCAATGCTCATTGCTTGTTAACATGAATTTTTATAAATACTATATTTTATAAAAACACCACTTTTTGTGACAACAGCACTGTTTCATGTTTCTGCAAATCTGTTAAATGACTGAGTCTGAAAAGAAACTATGATATATGTCATAGCTTTGGCAAAGTTTGCTTATTTTGATGGTCTTGCTTTCTTGGTTTACTCACTTGATGCCTTTCTGTCAAAATGAAACATTATTCTTTACTTTCAGTGCAATTCAACTGGATGGCAGAGATTCTGTAGAACAATAATTTTTGATACTTTATTAAATTATTGCTTAAAGGGAAAAAAACCCCACAAAGAACAAAGGCTCATCATTTATGAAAGAACTAAGGTTTTGTTAGCTTTATTAAGAGAGCCAGCTCTGTTTCTCAGGAGCCCCATGATCCTATCTTAAATGCCCGGTGGTCTCTGAAAACACTTTTGATGTCGCCTTCCAAAAATTGGACCCTAAATGCAGAGATTTTTTTCATAATATCTGTTACGCCTAAAACAGCCATTGAGATTTCTCAGAGTGTCCCTGGAAAATCACAAAGGTCATTCACCTTATAAAAAGAGAAATGCTATAAAATTAATTAGATTTGTTTAAAGTGCCACTCTTGTGAGGGCTGCGTGAAAAGAATAGCTGTCAGATCAGAAGAGGTGCTCACTTGGGCTTTCCTTGGTTACGTTTGTGCAGATAAAATGCTAATGAATGAAAATATATTTCGTAAAATGTTTGCTTTCTGGGAATGCCTTTCTGTCCATAATGTTTTCATTCTTAGGGGAAAGTGATGAAATCTCCTATGAAATAGTTACATATTATACCCCAAAAGAGAATTTGTCTCTCCTCCGTTCTTTTTTTTTTTTAAGATTTTATTTATTTATTCATGAGAGACATAGAGAGAGAGAGGTAGAGACACAGGCAGAGGGAAAAGCAGTCTCCATGCAGGGAGCCCGACATGGGACTCGATCCCGGGACCCCAGGATCACGCCCTGGCCCGAAGGCAGGCACTAAACCACTGAGCCACCCAGGGATCCCAAATTTTATTTTTATTTTTTTTTAAGATTTTTAAAATTTATTTACTCATGAGGGACAGAGAGATAGAGAGAGAGAGGCAGAGGGAGAAGCAGGCTCCACGCAGGGAGCCCGACATGGGACCCGATCCCGGGTCTCCGGGATCATGCCCTGGGCTGAAGGTGGCGCTAAACCGCTGAGCCACCAGGGCTGCCCCTGAAATGAAAAATTTTAAAATGATACCTAGTTCTCTGCTGCCCTCCTGGTCCACCTCCCCCACCTGCCCCTACACCCTGCCCTGGAGTTCCTGTGAAGTCTCCCAAAATTGTGTGCTGCTATTCGCATAGGTTCACAAAGAAGAATCTGTTCATTTATTTTATTTTTTAAAAAGATTTCATTTATTCATTTGACAGAGACAGAGCACACAAGTAGAGGGAGGGGCAGAGGGAGAGGGAGAAGCACACTCCCCACTGAGCAGGGAGCCTGATGTGGGACTGGATCCCAGGACCCTGGGATCACAACCTGAGCCGAAGGCAGACACTCAACCACTGAGCCACCCAGGTGCCCCAGAATCTGTCCGTTTAAAAAAATCTGTGGCAGGGCTCCTGGCGGGCTCAATCAGTACGGCATGCAACTCTTGGTCTCAGGGTTGTGAGTTCGAGCCCCACACTCGAACTCACACTCTACACCCAGGTGTAGAGATGACTTAAAAGTAAAATCTTTAGAAAAATTAGAGTAAAACAGATACAATATAAAATTGACCATTTGAACCATTTTAAGTGTACAATTCAGTGGCATTAATAAGAACTAATAATTCTCTAAAACAGGAAATAATTCCTCATCTAAGTGGAACTGTGCAGTGTAGTGTACAACCATCACCAGCACCCATGTCCAGAATTTTTTCATCTTTCCAGCTGAAATTCCGTACCCCTGGAACAGTGGCTCTTCATTTCTTCTCCCCCGCCCCCAGCCCTTGGCAACCACCAATCTACTTTCTGTCTGAGAAGCTGACTACTCTAGGCACCTTATTTTTTTTTTTTTAATTTTTATTTATTTATGATAGTCACACAGAGAGAGAGAGGCAGAGACATAGGCAGAGGGAGAAGCGGCTCCATGCACTGGGAGCCCGACGTGGGATTCGATCCCGGAGACTCCCGGGTCTCCAGGATCGTGCCCTGGGCCAAAGGCAGGCGCCAAACCGCTGCGCCACCCAGGGATCCCTCTAGGCACCTTATATACGTGAAATTATATAGTATCTCCCCGTTTGTAGCTGGCTTATTTTGCTTATTTCATGTAATGTCCTCAAGGTTCATACATGTTGTATCATGTGTCAGAATGTTCTTTCCTTTGAAAAAAAAAAGGAATGTTCTTTCTTTTTGAAGCTGAATACTGTACCATCATATGGATAAAACCATGCTTTGTTTATCCATCCACCCATCTATGGATACTTGCTTAGCTTTTGTGAATCCTGCTGCTGTTCGTATCGGTGTACATATATCTGTTTGAATCCCTGCTTTCACTTCTTTTGTGTATATGCCCAGAAGCAGAGTAATACAGTATTGTATGAATTAAATCATATGGTAATTTTGTGTATGATTTGTTGAGAAACTGTTACCAAACTCAGGCTTGTCTGTGCACCTGATACACAGTAATCCAGTGTCTGAGGTTTTGAAGCAAAGGAAGGGCAATTATTATTATCAGAAGGGCACTCCAGAAAATCAGGGGATCATTCCCAAGGCTGTGTGGCACTATTGAGCCTAGGGATAGCATATATATTTGAGTGGAGGTTAAGGGGTTTCTTGAAACCTTAAGGGCATGGGTCTCAAAACAATCTGGAGGTAAGCAATCTTTTGAACAGTGAGGTGCTATTTGGGACCTGGTCCATCAAGACAGAGGTTATCATCTGGTCCCCATTAGGTTTCTACAGTCCATGAGTAAACAGGGTGTAGGGATAAAAAGGTAAAGTTAATAACTGATCATGCATGAAACGTAACTAGGGAACATAACAAAGTGGAGGTGAGTTAATAAAGCAATTAATACAACTATAGTTCTGCTTATGCTTTCAAAACAGGTCCAGGAACCAAGCGTTTGGCCTCAAAACTGCCATACTGTACTTTTTTTAAAACCAGGATATAATTGGACAAACTGATAAGCTTAACCAGGGCCTTACTTGTAATGTCATATTTCTGCATGATGCTCATGGAATCCACTATGACAAACCACTTTTCACTCTATGGAGCCAGTGCCTTCAAAGCCCTTCCAGGAACCCTGCCTGGCCCCTGGCTTCTAGGGCCCTAGCTTACGGGGTGTTAGGAAGGTCACTTCCTGGCAGGCCAGGGAATTTAAGATACTTGGTGGGCCTGAATAAGAGAGGCAAGAGATTGAGTCTACACATGGACCTAGCCAGACCGTATGTAATAGCAGAACCCACAACCTGCAGCAGCCTGCCCAGGAAACTAACCCTTCCTTACATGGTAGCTAGTTCAGGAAGGCAGCCTGCTAGAAATCAGACGTCTGTCTCTGGTGACAATCCAGAAAGCTAAAAATAACTTCTCTAACAATTGGCCCCTAATGGCCCTCATTAATAACTGGTTTCCTACTGTTTGTCTTTGCTTCCAACTTAGGACCATCCAGAAAAGGCCAAATATGCACCCCTAACCAATCACTTTAGGGTCTGCTGCCAGCCTCCAGTTGGGGCACACCTGAAGCCCCCTCCTTTTCTTCCCTGTAAGTCTTTGCACTCCTCTGCCTGCCTTTGAGAGTCTGCCAAATGCAAGTGTCTGGATAAACAAACAGCCTTTGTTCCCAGTCAGTTGGCCTTCCTTTCTTTCCATAGAGGAATTCAGTCACATTGAAAGGAACTGCCTGTGAAACCTGCTGCAGTTGCTGAGGCTTGGTTTCCTGCCCTCAGGATCACAAATCAGGTGTTTAAAAGTCTCACCGGAGGGCACCCCCGGTGGCCCAGCGGTTTAGTGCCGCCTTCAGCCTGGGGTGTGATCCTGGGGGCCGGATTGAGTCCTGAGTCGGGCTCCCTGCATGGAGCTTGCTTCTCCCTCTGCCTGTGTCTCTGCCTCTCTCTCTGTGTCTCTCATGAATAAATAAAATCTAAAAAAAAAAAAAAAGTCCCTCCCGAGATTACTCACAAAAGTCTTGGTTAAAAGTTGATTTTGTGGCCTTAGCAATTCAATATTTTGTGCTTTATATTTGTGTAAAAGAAACTTATGGAGGTTTAACTGGTCAGTGAACACTCTTGCTTCACTGATGTTAATTAAATTATCAGGCGTGTGGAATGAGACCAGCCCTTACTTATGTCAAAGAACAATCTTTGAGATTATTATTATAGGCAGGAGGACTGTCAGGAAAAATCGTGACTTTGAAATGGGAAATAAAACCAACCTGAAGGTCTGACTAGTGCCCCCTTTTAGGTTTTCTTTGTTTTCTGTTGTCTTTGAGTTATCGTATGTCTTTGTAAGTTGCAGAAAACTGATATAATGCAAATGGTTGTTCATAGAAATGCAAATGAACTGTCCAGTGGAGTATCTTGTGGATATTTAGTTTTGGGTCCATTTGTAAATTAATTTCAGTTTTCCCACTGCCTGTGGCTGGATCGTTGATTCCTTTGAGTGGTTTTAACATTTTACTGTTTCCTCCATTAAATGAGTTAAATAAACTTTTTTTTTTTTTTTAAGATTTTATTTATTTATTCATAGAGACAGAGAGAGAGGCAGAGACACAGGCAGAGGGAGAAGCAGGCTCCATGCAGGGAGCCCAACGTGGGACTCAATCCAGGGTCTCCTGGATCAGGCCCTGGGCTGCAGGCGGCGCTAAACCGCTGCGCCACTGGGGCTGCCCAAATAAACTCTTTAATATGTCTTCGTTTAAGAAGGAAAAGAATAAGGAAATCAGCCTTCTTCAACCTCAGCATTTTTCTGAGGAGGACACCAAGGCCCAGAAAAGTGAACTCCCTTCCCTGCCCCTGTCTTTTTCAGATAGCACTTTCTCTTCTGAATCTCCAGTCTGGGTCAGAAAAAAAAGTATGTCTATTTTCGTAGATATACAGCTGACCTTTGAACAACATGGGTTTGAACTGTGCTGGTCCACTTAGATGTGGATTTTTTCCATACATAAACTTAGGCATTGATGAATACAGTGCAGTACTGTAAGCATATCTTCCTGATTTTTTTTTTTAAGATTTTATTTATTTATTTATTCATGAGAGACACAGAGAGATAGAGAGAGAAAGAGGTAGAGCGAGAAGCAGGCTCCATGCAGGGAGCCCAATGTGGGACTCGATCCTGGGTCTCCAGGATCAGGCCCTGGGCTGAAGGCAGCGCTAAACCACTGAGCCACCTGAGCTGCCCCCTGATTTTTTTTTTTTTTTTTTTTAGGATTTTATTTATTTATTTGACAGAGAGAGCATGAGCATGGGAGCTGGAAAGGGAGAAGCAGGCTCTCCACTGAGCAGGTAGCCTGATTTGGGGCTCCATCCCAGGACCCTGGGATCATGACCTGAACTGAAGGCAGACGCCTAACAGACTTGAGCCACCCAGGTGCCCTCCTGATGATTTTCTTTTTTTTTTTTTTTTTCCTGATGATTTTCTTGATGACATTTCCTTTTTTCTAGCTTAATTTAAAAATTTTTAAAATTTATTTTATTATTTTTTTTAAAGATTTTATTTTTTTTTAATTTTTTTTTTAAATTTTATTTATTTATGATAGTCATACAGAGAGAAAGAGAGAGAGGCAGAGACACAGGCAGAGGGAGAAGCAGGATCCATGCGCCGGGAGCCTGATGTGGGATTCGATCCCGGGTCTCCAGGATCACGCCCTGGGCCAAAGGCAGGCGCCAAACCGCTGCGCCACCCAGGGATCCCTAAAGATTTTATTTATTGATTGATGAGAGACACACAGAGAGAGGCAGAGGCAGAGACATAGGCAGAGGGAGAAGCAGGCTCCCTGCAAGGAGCCCAACATGGAACTTGATCCCAGGACCCCAGGATCACAACCTGAGCCAAAGGAAGACTCTCAACAACTGAGCCACCCAGATGGCCCAATTTTTAAATTTTTTTAAAAGTTAGATTTAGGGCAGCCCCGGTGGCGCGGCAGTTTAGTGCTGCCTGCAGCCTGGAATGTGATCTTGGAGACCCGGGATCGAGTCCCATGTCGGGCTCCCTGCATGGATCCTGCTTCTCCCTCTGCCTGTGTCTCTGCCTCTCTCTCTCTCTGTGTCTCTCATGGGTATATAAATAAAATCTTAAAAAAATAAATAAAATTTTTTAAAAGTTAGATTTAAATTTTTTTTTTTATTGGAGTTCGATTTGCCAACACATACAGTATAACACCCAGTGCTCATCCCATCAAGTGCCCCTCTCGGTGCCTGTCACCCAAGTCACCCCATCTCCCCTCCCACCTCCCCTTCCACTACCCCTTGTTCGTTTCCTGGAGTTAGGAGTCTCTCATGTTCTGTCACCCTCTGATATTTCCCACTCAGTTCCCCTCTTCTCCCCTATAATCTCTTTCAGTATTTTTAATATTCCCTGAATGAATGAGACCATATAATGTTTGTCCTCCGATTTACTTACTTCACTCAGCATAATACTCCAGTTCCATCCACGTCGAAGCAAATGGTGGGTATTCAGCCTTTCTGATGGCTGAGTAATATCCCACTGTATATGTAGACCACATCTTTATCCATTCATCTGTCAATGTAAAGGTTAGATTTATTCATTTTAGAGAGAGTGACAATGGGGTAAGGAGCAGAGGGAGAGGAGAGAGAGAATCCCAAGCAGGATCCACACTTAGTACGGAACCCGATGTGGGGCTAGATCTCACAACCCTGAGATCATGACCTGAGCCGAAATCAAGAGTTGGACACTTAACCTACTGAGCCACTCAGGTGCTCCTCTAGCTTACTTTTTTATAGGAATACAATATATCATACATATAATAGGCAAAGTATGTGTTAATCAACTGTTTATGTTACCAGTAAGGCTTCTGGTCAGCATTAGGCTATTAGTAGTTCAGTTTTGGGGGACTTAAAAGTTATATGTGGAGTTTTGACTGCATAGGCATCAGTACCCCTAATCCCCACGGTGTTCAAGGGACAACTGTATATAGAAGACCTAGGTCTATCTATAAAAATGGATATGAATATATCTTATACATATATATTTAGCTATAAAAAGATACAGCTATAAAATATAAATAGATATAGTGAAAATAAAGGAAAACCTCACTCATGTAGAGTCAGGAGACCAGCAGGGGGCCCTCCAGGTGCAACCCTAGTAGGAGGAGAGGTATATGAAGGTCCATGCTTTCTGTCCTGCCCCAGCAGGAGGATGGATGAGAGGACAAGTGGGCCCAGCCAGTGAGAGGCTGTCATAACTTAGACACAGAGAAGCCCCCAGTTTACTACAGTGGATTTTTTGTTTATAATGGCCCTTTCCTCTCCAAGCGTTCTTCTTGCAGAGGACTTGTCTATGGTTTGCCTTAGCGGTTTAATTTTTTTAAGTGAACATCTCACATGCACAGTTGACCTTAGAACAACATGGGGGTAGAGGTGCCAGCTCCCGCATTTCCAGCACTCCCCCATCAGAAACCTACATATAACTTTTGACTCCCCAGAAACTTAGCTGCTAATAGCCTACCATTGACTGGAAGCCTTCCTGATAACACAGTCAGTTAGCTTGGGCATCTCTGCAGCTGTTGAGGTGTTCCCTGCTCTCATTGGGCAGCCTCAGGCCTTAGCCTCAATTCTGAAATTTGAGGCGAAGTGCTGTCTTTACAGGGATGTCATGAAGAACAGAGAGAAGGCTGCAAGCAGAGGTGACCCTGGCACTGTGGCTGGTGTATTTGGATGTTGTTGGTACATGGTGGTTGCTGGCGTCCTGTGAGGAGTAATGATATTTGCCTTCCCTGCACCTCAGAGGCCTAGACTGATCAGGGTTGGGGAGAGAGGGTCTCCTAGGAATCAGCTGTGCAGAATGTCAAGTCCCAGGTTGCACCCATCACAGACACCTGAGACACCTGTCTCAGGGCTGGTGAAACCCTGGCTGTGAACATGCTAGGTAACTGGAAAGCCTTGTCCAGAGGGAAGGCAGTGGCTTACGGCCTCCCCTTCTCATCTACCTAGCCATTTTCCTACTGGATCTTAGAAGTGAGAGGACATCAGTTCTTGGCTGCTTTGAGTTTTCCTTCTTAATGGTGGTTTTTTTTTTTTTTTTTTATAAATTTTTATTTTTATTTATTTATGATAGTCACAGAGAGATAGAGAGAGAGGCAGAGACACAGGCAGAGGGAGAAGCAGGCTCCATGCACCGGGAGCCCGACGTGGGATTCGATCCCGGGTCTCCAGGATCGCGCCCTGGGCCAAAGGCAGGCGCCAAACCGCTACGCCACCCAGGGATCCCTGAGTTTTCCTTCTTACTGGCAACTCTGGTTAGGAATTGGGGTTCAGGGATGGAGCCATTGTTGACACAGAGCCTTTGAGGTTTTCAGTGGCTCTTCACTCCTGTGTGCCGACAGCTGACGTGACTTACTGACTTTCTTCTTAAGTAACAAAGCAATGAAGCCAGAGGTAAACCAGATGCAGGCAGATACTCTGCCCTGGAGGTTTTTGCATCCCCTGAGGCCCTGCTCAGACGAGTGTGGGACTGCAGCCCCCTTTCCTAAAGACCTCCATTGGGCCACACTTCCCCAGGGTACTGTGGTAGTGACCCCAAGGACTGTGTGACGTGGGCCCAGCCCAGCTAAGCCACAGTCACTGTTGGCTCTGATCACCATGAGGCCTGTGCACACGCTGAATTTTTACATCTATTATCTCTGATTCTGGACTTAGTAGGAAAAACACCACACCGTGGTATTCATTGTAGTCCTGTTTTTAATGGTGAAAAAATTGAAACTGTCAGTGTCAAGTAATAGGGCTTTAATTGTATTTTGGTGTATATGTACGGGAGAACAGGGTTTTCAGTCTCAACACTGTTGACGCATTGGGCTAGATAATTCTCTGTTCTGGGGCCTGCCCTGTTGCTCTGTAGGATGTTGAGCAGCAATCCCATTGGATGCCAGGAGCACACTCCCGAGATAAACCAAAAATGTCTCCAGACATTGCACATGTTCCTTGGGGAGTGAAGTCATCCCTGGATGAGGACAAACCACTGCAAAACAAAACATTTTTTTGAAAAATACCTATTGAAGCAGAAATGTGATCACAGTTTGAAAGTAGAAGACAGAGTCTACCTGAAGATGTAGGTGTATGCATTGTTAACCTTAAAATAAAACTGCCAGTTATTTTTACCAGCAAAAAATAGGTCTGTTCAGCAATAGCAAAAAATTGCAATTTGGGACAAGCTAGCCAAGCCAAAGCCATAGACAAGTCCCTAAAACAAAAGAGAGGAACACTCTTACGGAGGAAAGGCAGAAGTTGGGAGGGCTGTTATAAACAAAATTTCATTGGATTAAACTGGGAATTTGAAGAATAGTGGCTTTTCATTGGCTGAGCTGTGACCGGCTCTCACTGGCTGGTGGGTACGGGGAAGCCAGCCTGCCTTCTTCCCTGGGAGGTAGTCAGGGGTGTGTGGCAGCAAGGTGGGTCTGCCCTTTGCAGCTGACAGGTGGCAGGGTGTGGGCGCTGGCCCCCTGCTGGCCTCCTAACTCCATTCTAACCAAGGTTTCCTTTTATTAATGTTCCCATTTTCCCCTTTTGATCAAGATTTCTTTTTGAAAGCATTGCTGATCAAGAGTCAGGTTTTCCACACGTAGTGGTTTTGTTCCTCAGTGTGGAGAAGGACCTTCCCTGGTTGTCATGTCCTACTTGGGAGGGAAAGTGCATAGCAGTTGGAAACCACGTAAGGCTACATTTGGTAACTAGGAGGGTTAGGACGGAGACCTCTCTGGCATTTCCCACCTCTAGTCTCTATCAAATTGTGAGCATTGGAGATCATCTTGAAGCACTGAACCAGCATCATGCTATTGAATATGTTGTTTTTAGAGTCTGCTGGACAACAAATTACAAAACTTAAAATAATTATATTTTAATTTCTGTTTGAGGAAGTAACATGAATTCCAAATTGTATGACAGTTCTTTTTTTTTTTTTTTTTTTTAATTTTTTATTTATTTATGATAGTCACAGAGAGAGAGAGAGAGGCAGAGACACAGGCGGAGGGAGAAGCAGGCTCCATGCACCGGGAGCCTGACGTGGGATTCGATCCCGGTTCTCCAGGATCGCGCCCTGGGCCAAAGGCAGGCGCCAAACCGCTGCGCCACCCAGGGATCCCTGTATGACAGTTCTAAGCCAGGACTCCACCTCTGAAAATAGCCAGCTGAAATATTTATTGGCACTCAATTCTGACATCTGGGAGAAAGGTTTTCTGCAGAACAGCAAAACTTAAGTGAGGTTTTAAAATAGTACTGTTATATCTCAAAACAACTGTTTGGGGCCAAATGTCTTATCGATAATCTAGCCTCTGAAGTTGCAAATTCAGAGACCTTTAATTTGGGTAAGAGTCCAGAGTCTGTTAATAGTATAGATGAGAGAAGGCTTTTGTGAATTGTGAATCTTCTTGACCCTCCAGAAAAAGCGAGTGAGAAATGAGTCACAGAATCATGATGAGGTTGTTTCCAAAAGGCCATAATCAAAAGAAGAGGTTCCCCATTTCGCAAGGGCTTGGGAAATGCAAACATGAGAAGACAGAGAAGCTGTAGTGAGATAAAGGCATATGAGCTTGCTCCAGACATCACGGAAAGCTGTTTCTTCCCCGTGTTGGCTGCTTCAATTCCAGGAGACCTTTCCTTCAGGTCAGCAGATGGTGTGCAGGTCCAGCCATGGTCTGGTGCTTTCTTTAGATGTGTCTTGTGAATCCAGGCATCTTTCCTCTAGAGTTTGATGGCATAAGAGTTGGTTAGCAGACTCTGATAAGGTCAAGTCTTTCTGGAGGTGTCTTTTCCAATAGATAAAATCTCCCTGTTGCAAGATGTGATGCTTAAGGCTGTCCCCCCCTGGAGCTCAGTGTGAGAAGATCGCTCTACCAACTTTAATACAGGCAATTAGGCCTTTACAATTTTGAAGTATATCTCCTTTTATCAACTGTGGGTTAGAGGAGGCAGGGGCCAAGTGCACTGGATGTGCTGTGAGTATCTCAAAGGGTGACAGTCCATGATTACCCATAAGGTAGATCTGAGATTTGGGAGGACTGGTGGCAGTGCTTTCAGCCAGGGCATTTGGAAGATCTTGTCAGCTGAGTCCTAATACTACTGTTAGTGTATTTGACTAACCCTGAGGATTCAGGAAGGTATGGATAATGAAAGTGTAAAACCAGTCAAACAGCACAGACTTGTCAAAGCACTTGATCAGTAAAATAGGTTCCCTGTTCACTTAAGTTTGAGAAGGCTCCTCAGATAAGGATAATCCATGCATTCTTTTTTCTTTCTTTCTTCTTTTTCTTTTCTTTCTTCTTTCTTTTTCTTTCTTTCTTCTTTCTTTCTTTCTTTCTTTCTTTCTTTCTTTCTTTCTTTCTTTCTTTCTTTTTCTTTCTTTCTTCTTTTTTTTTTTGTTTTAAAGATTTATTTTATTTATTTGAGAGAGAAAGAGCACAAGCAGAGGGAGGCCTGACCTCACGACCCTGATGAGACCATGACCTGAGCCGAAACCAAGAATCAGACACTTAACTGGCTGAGCCCCCCAGGCACCCCAAGGATAATCTTTTCTAACTGAATTTTAGCCACAGAAGAAGTGTTTGCCATTGTAAAAGGGAAAGCTTTGGTCACAAGCCGTGACTGGAACATTTATTTATATCCATGAGATGGGGAAACTATATAAAGTCCATTTGTCTGAACAGCTTTCCCTGGATTGTACTTGGGACAGATGGGACCAGGGCAGTGGGCAGTTTTCTGTGGCCTTTATTAGTGCTTCGCCGTCAGTACTGGTTCACAAATGTTGTCATTTTGTCAGTAGACCAACGGTTTAATGAATGTACGGTGGTAAATAGCAGAAATTTTAGAATTTCTGGTAGGGCTGGATTGTTCTTTTATCCAAACTGGAGTTCTTTTTTTTTTTTATCAAACCATCTAATAATTATTACATTCACAATATTGTTTTTTCCTCTCTGGGTCAATTGGGTATCCGTGGTCAGTTTTTTCAGATTTGCATTTGTGAGAATATCCTTGTGGAACACGACAGAGGTTTGACTACTGGTTTCCTTGAGAGTGTGGTTTTTGTTTTTGTTTTTTTGTGAAACTGTCAGCCAGGTGGTTTCCTTTGAATTCTATGGAGTTGAGTCTGGGAGTTGAGCCCAGGAACCTTAATAGCTGGAACAGCCAGTAAAAGCATGGCATCTAATAAATTGTGGACATAGCAGTCTTTTAAAATTGTATCTCCATTGGAGATAAGGACACTTCGTGGTTTTCATAATATTTCAAAGTCATGAGCTGCTCCAGAAGCCTATGGATAATTGGTGTAAATGTTTGCAGGTTTATACCCTTCGCTAAGGTGCAAGCTTCAGTAAGGGCGTGTAGCTCATCGTGCTGGGCTGACACGGCTGGGGTAACAGTGCTGCTCAGTGACTTCAGGATTTGCAGTAACGCAGCCAGCATGGTATTTACCATTTTCCTCTTTATCAACAGAGACACTGGGAATGCCCTGCATAGATCAATTACGGTGAAAAAAATCTGCTTTCAGTAGAAATGGATCTCAGTAGCATATGGGAGTTAGGGACAACAGGGTGCCGTGGGATAACAATGTTATTTATTGCTCTGAGGTCCTGGACAGACTTCCCTCCTTGGCCGCTGGGTTTTCTCACAGGTAAAACAGGGATATTCCCGGGTCTAGGGTAGGAAGTAATGAGGCCTGAGGCTGGTAATCTTCAGTTACGGGCTTAATGCCTTGAAGTGCTCCGGTGTCTTTGTTTATATGGTGTCAATTAATGCTGCGGAAGGTTTTGAGGAATCTCTTTGAATCTTGATGAGAGTTACACTGTGGATTCTGCTAATTATCAATTGAAGATTTTGCTCATAAGGAGGAAAGTAACTGATCCGATAGATAGGAGTAAATATAAATAAATGATCAATGTCTCCAGACTCGGCTATAGCGCCATCAGAGAAGGAACATCTAATTTTTTAAAATTAAAAAAAAAGATGTCAAAGGATCATCTAATTTTTCTGGCTGGCTGTTTTGATTACTACGGCCAAATTTTAGAATTACTTACCCCTTTGGGGAGAATGAAATTCCAGTCTGGTACTTTTCTAAAAAATCTCAGCCCAGCAAGTGAAGAAGGGTGGAAGGAGAAAAGGTTGTGTATCTCTGAAAGGGTCCAGACAAAGGAAATAGGTTCAGAAACAGGAACCTGTGGAGGCTTATGAGAGACCCCGCCTGTTGGAAAAAGTGTTCCTGTACTCGGTGGTAGAGGCTGTGGGGTTGAGCACCGAGAGTAGAGCTCTCTTAGTGTGGACACAAGGATGTTAATTCCTGGTCCAGAGAGTGGTTTCTCCAAGCCAGTTAAGAGGGAGGATTGGGAAGAGCCCCTGTGGCTTCCTGGAGCCTCATCTTTGGGAAACAGGATCCCAGAAAGTCTGGCTTTGGAGTGCTAAAGCCCTTGGAGTGCTTGAGTTTGTAAGAGTCTTTTTTCTAGTGGCCTCTTTGCAACAAGAGCAGAAATGAGGTTTTGGGTTTGTTTAGAAACTGCATTTGCTGATGTTGCAAACTGAGAATTTTAGCAGTCTTCCTTTGAGGTGACTGACCTGGATGTGAGCCAGTGGCTCTGGCAAATTAACTGAATCTGGAGCAGATGTAGTTTCCCATTCCATCTTAGTCCTTTGTAACTCAAGGAGAAAAGCCAGCCCATTAACAAACAGATTTTTTTTTTTTTAAACAAACAATTAAATGCTACCCAGGTAGATTCACATCAAAAGGAAGACCAGAACTTTCTTTAAAAACCTTGTAGAGTTGATTGTCATGGTTATGGACAGGTTCATCAGGCCTTCTGTGCAAGCCTAAATTTTGCTCCAGTCAACAGCTTAGGAGAAGCTATTGGAATTTCTCGTGAACATGTCCAATGAGTGTTTAGCACATTGCAAGTTAGGGCAAAACCACAGTAATTCACAAAGCAAAGGAGAGGACTGCTGGGGGAAGCTGGGAGGGTGCTGAAAGCAAAAAGCCCATTTTTAAGGAGGAAAGCAGGAGTCTGAGTATATTGGCCTCTCACTGGTGACTCGTGCTAGCCTCTCGTTGGCTGCACCAGAGGAAAGCTTTCCTTCTGCTGTAGTACTAGGTGGTAAAGTCGGGCCATGCAGGCGCTGTCTCTCCCTGTTGAGTCTGACATTCATGGGGAGTTGGTTGGCTCCTGCTGGCCTTGACTCCATTCTAACCAAGGTTTCTTTTTATTTTCACAGTATCAGAATCTGGAGAAAATCAATTAAATGTGTGAATTCTCCCCCCCCCCCCCCCCAGTTTTACAAAGATTTATTTATTTGAGAGAGAGCGAGTGGGCATGGGCATGCGTGGGGGCAGAGATGAAGGGAGAGAACCTTCCAGGGGACTCTGCTGCATGCAGAGCTGGCCACTTCTTTGGACCCTGAGATCGTGACCTGAGCAGAAACCAGGAGTGGGACACTTGACCGACTGAACCACCTAGGCGCCCCACATGCGAATTATTTCTTGAGAGAATGAGGTGGAGGCCAGGGTTGTGTTCACTGCACCTCTACATTGGCATCAAACAACGTATCGACATGGTTTGGCTTCATGGTTTGGCCTATTTTCCTGAGGGACGTTTCTGGTTTGTTCCTTGTCCTGATTCTGATAATTGCTCCAGCTCTTGCCTCGTGCCCTATGGAGGGCCTGTAGACCACCCATAATGCAGTGTTCTTGCTGGTTCCCTGTCTGTCCAAATACCCGTGAATGAGTCCTTTGCTCTGGGCTCCCTTTCCCCTCACTCAGCCAGGAGCAGGGTGGGGGCTCTTCCAGATTCCCAGCATGAGGGTGGGGGTGCAGCCTCTAGCTTCGCATGACCTGACGACTGACAGGAGCACCCGAGACAGAGAGATGGGCAGATCTGAGAGTAACTGTGTCCCAGAGATGTGCGTGGCTGCTTAGTGGCAGAAGGCCTGTCTTCCATTGGTGCTGGTCTTGTTCTAGCTTCCTTTTCACGTGCATGTGGGAGCCTCACCCTTGCTTCCTACAGAGGAGTGCCTTGTCTATTCTTGTTTGTTTTTTTTTTTTAATCTCTTCTGTGTTTAAGAACCAAGATAAAATTGCCAGATTTGGCTATTTTTACCCTACAAAGTGTTTGTTTCATTTGGTTCAACCTAATATTGTGTGTAAACACACATACACAGGCAAATACATTTTAAGATAGGATTGTATTGTTGAGACTGTTCTGCAGAAACCATTGTTCAGTCTGTTTTGGACATCTCTCTGTACTGATGCATGCGTAGCTCTCTCATCCTTTTCACGTAATGTATGTTCCACTTCATGGGCATAATCTTTTTGACCTCAATCCCCAATTGCCTTTTGTTGGTTAGTTTTTTATGATGGGTTATTTAGTTTGGAATATCTGCCATAAAGGAGCTTTAATCTTTTGTGTAATTGTCAAATATATAGTCTCTTTCCTTCTTTTTTCTTTCTCTCTTGGCCACCAAATGGTAAGAAAACATCTTGTTTTCAAAGCTTCTTTTTCTTTATATACATTTGTTAAGAGCTCTTTCTGTATGAACGCCATTGAAACCATGTGGCCTGGGGAGAGAACTGGCCTGTCTAGCTGTCTCTTACTCCCCAAACCTTATTCTCTCATCCCCTTAAGTCAGGATCAACACAGTGCACAGAGCACAGTGCACCTACTTCTCAGCAGAGTTGTGTGGAACAAAAGAGTTAATGTGAATGCTCTGAGGATAGTTGCGTGCTGAAGGAAGGGTTGTATTAGTGGTCATAGTAATAAAACAGTCCTTGAAAACTTCTTGGTGTACTTTATTGGCTAACTTTCTTATTCTCCTTCTTCTTCTTAAGATTTTATTTATTTGAGAGAAAGCACAGTGGAGGGTGGGAAAGGGCAGAGGGAAACCCAAGCAGACATGGCATTGAGCCTGAGCCTACTTGGGACTCCATCTCACAACCCTGAGATCACAACCTGAGCCGAAACCAAGAGTCAGATGCTTAACCAACCATGCCACCCAGGCGCCCCAGCTAACTTTATTCTTGTAGGAAATGCACTAATATGAGTATTCGCTTCAAAAGAATTCATAAGCTAGACTGCCCTGTTTGCCTGATCAGTGAGGTCTTGTGACCGTGAGCTGCTGGTGGGAGGGCTGAACTCTGAGGTTGAGGACTGACCCTTGGAGCAATCAGTGCCTTGGCAAGTGTCTATAATGAGGAAAACCCCAAAGTGTGCTCACTCATTTGCTGCCAGGTTCCATGCTGAGAAGGGAGCAGCCTGGGTGAGTGTGGTTGGGCTGGGTGGGGTGTGGCTTGGCTGCCGTGGCTGGAGACTGCCTTTGAGCCCGGCCCAGGATGGCTCCCTTCTTTTCTGAAGGTTCTGGAGGGGTTATCTCTGCAGGCAACAGCTGCCTACCCTGTGTGTCTGTGTGTCCTTTTCCAGGCCGCTGACTTGGGACGTCCACAGAGCCAGAAGCAAGTCAGAGCCCTGCAAGGCTGCCCGTGCCATGGAGTCTAAGGTCAGCCCTTGGGCTTCTTCTGGAGGAATGCTTTGGGAGGGGAGTGAGGGTGACTGGGACCAGCTTGTCCTTTGTGTGTGTGCTGTCAGTGTGGACCCAGCTGACCCCTCCTGTGGCAGTGCTGCAGAGAGGAGCCTCACATTCACAACTTACTGGAGCACAGTAAGGAAAAGAAAACAAAGACCTATCTTGTCTCCTTGGCTTCTTCCTTCCACCTTGTGCCTGGTCGTGCACTGGAAGGGCAAGGCAACTTTCTGATTCAGAACCATTTAGAAGCTTTAGAGTTCTTTGGGGCGATCACCCTGAGGTCTTATAGGTCACTGCCCTGGCTTCAACAGGATGATACCTAAATTGCCTTCTCTGTATTTACCTTTTAACTAGTTGGAAGAGAAAATTATAGCATATCATGTTAAAAGCTCTTTATTCATCTTCTTATAATAGAGTCTTTCTGCTTCCTTTCTTTGCCAACTTCTGTAGAGGCCTCCAACACTAGGGGCTCTTCTGTGTCCACACTGTGTGCATCAACCTTTTCTCACCGGCCATTGTGGGAGGTATCTGCAGAAAATCTAAGGATTTGGTGGTTAGTAAACTTGGCCCACAGTTTCTGAATCCCTAAACATAGCAACATCTGGCACCTGGAAGGTTCTTAATGTGTAGTTGAATATTCTCCTGAAGGGTGGGAACCATGTGGTTTTCAGCTTGGTGGCTAGAGGGCCTGAGACATGGTGGGCTCAGCAGAGATGGTAGCTGCTTGAAAGACTTCAGCAGCTTCTCGTGTCATGATGAAGGTCTGCTCTCTGTATCCAAACTTCCCTTCTGTTTGGTGCCGTTTAACCCTGCCCATTCTTGTCTTCTACATGTAATTATTAACATTTCCCTTAGTTTTTCTTGTAGAGCAGGTCTACTGCTATACTGTGGTTTATCATTCATTCATTCATTCATTCAAGTAGGTTCCACACCCAGTGTGGAACACAACACAGAGCTTGAACTCATGACCCGGAGATCAAGACTTGAGCTGAGATCAAGAGTAGGACACTTAATGGACTGAGTCAGCCAGCCGCTTAGCCAATTGAGCCACCCAGGAGCCCCTTGATCATTTCTCTTAACATACTTTTTTCTGTGATTTAAAAGGATAAATAGCTGTTAAATCCTTGCATCTTCTGAAACATCCATTTCAACTTTTATCACTAGAAGATCAGAAAGGGTCATAGTTGGACACTTGGGTGGCACAGTCAGTTGAGCATCCATCCAACTTAGCTCAAGTCGTAAGATCCAGTCTTGTGTTGGGCTCTGTGCTCAGCAGGGAGTCTCCTTGAGATTCTCTCCCTCTCCCTCCACCCCTCCTACTTGTGCTTCCTCTCTCACAAATAAATCTTTTTTTTTTCAAGGGTCACGATTTTATATTTGGTTTGTCACAAGCTCTGTCTGTCCTTGAAATTCAATACTATCAACTCCTGAGCCTACTTTCTGATACATAGTTTAGTCTGGTCTGTCCTTGACGTACTCATCTAACAGTGTCTGTCCAACTGGTACTGAACATTTGAGTGTGTGGTAATTTAGCCCACACCCCTACCCCAGCCCTCCTTTCTTCTCTTCTAGCCAGGACATCTTCTTAAGGTAGAAATGAAAGATGTTCTTGAGTTTCTAAGCTGTCTTATGCCACCTGGCCTCGCCATACAGGAATCATAAGTATTTGATACAGTAGAGCGTTTATGTGATATTTTCCCCCTTTTAAGAAATAATTCCGGAGAAGGAAAGGCTGAATAACAATACATAAGCTCTGTGTTTTATGCATTTCATTTATTTAAAACAATTTGTCCTCTAAAAACCATCCCAAAAGTTTCCTGAAATTTTTAAATGAAAAATATTAAGGACTTAGAAGACAGAAATAAATGTGACCAGCACCTTCATCATCTTCTACTAAGCTGCTCTTACAGTTGCGTAGGTATGTTTTACATTTATCTGGGCAGATCTCAGTATATCCCTAGTCTTGTGGATGATTCCCCCTTTCATTCTAGGTCTGTGATGGCTCTGCCATTGGTATAAGTACTCACCTTTGTTTGCCAAGATTCAGTCAGTACCCCCAGAAATGTCCCTCCTGGCTCCAGAGTACAGATGCTGAACTGAGTGGTGCTGGTGGATGGAGAGGTCACGAGTGGAGATGGCCAGCCCCTCACGTTGGAGCAGGAGCCATCCTTCTATATTTGGACTGTAGTGAAAGGGCATATCCTCCTGAAGCAAACCAGCCTGCCCAAAGGCAGGTGTTATCTGTGGTCACTACTGCCCAGTATTTATGGAAAATCTGCTAGTTGCACAATAGCATCTTGGCTGACAAAGGAGATTATGAAAAAGAGCTTCTGACTGCTGGATGCATAGCTGGTAGGGGGACTGAAGTTGCTGAAAAATACACGGGAGTTAGCAAAAGCATGTTGGTGTAAGGATGGCATCTAAATGATATTTGCCAACTTCCCTGAAGCAGCTTTGGAACTTCCTCCTCCAAAAGCAAGGCATTGCAAATGTGGCATCTGCCTAGTGGGTCCTCTTGTCCCCACAGGGTCATTCAGACATCTTGGGCCATGAGACTGTTTCAGGCCCAGCTGCCCCCAGCTCAGCTGCAGGCAGGGCCTCTGGCCCTGGACCAGGTTCCCTCACATTTCCCTGACTCCCTTTTTCTCTTAGGTGAGCAATGGCTCAGGCCCCCAGGATGAGCGTATCACCAATTTGCTAGTGTTTGGCTTCCTCCAAAACTGCTCCAACTATAATTTCCATGAAGAGTTGGAGCTGTTGGGCCGAGAACTGCCCGTGCCAGCTTACCTGAAGGAGGACCACGACGATGAGCTACAGACAGATGGCAACCGGTGCAGCTACTTCCTGGATGGTGGGGCGAGAGGTAGGCATGTGGTGCGGCCTCTGCCCCAGATATGGGCTTTGCTGTCTCCAGGAACATCGAGGGAACCAAAGTCCTGGAGGGGACCTTCAGGCTCAGTCTCTGCTTCCCTGGGTTCAATCCACTGTGGATATTTGTGTCATACAGTGGTTTGGTCTGTACCTGAGGACTCCGGGAGAGCAGGCCCGCCCGAGTTTCCAGTCAGTTGAAATCCACTGTTTATGATGATTCTTTGTACAGTACCTTATGCTTTTACTTTCCTATGTATTGTGCTGTGATTATCTACAACACACCTAGGGTATTGAAGTGTTCTGAACCTAATTTCCATTACTGAATGGGTAAATGACAAACCGCAGATCAAACAACTGCAGGGCACGGTTGAGCCAGAACTTGGAGCCAGGCCTCTCTTCTTGAGCTGGGTTCCGTTGTCCTCCCAGGATCAGTTCTCCCAGCATATCATGGTTTCCAAGATTGCCTCACCTTTTCTCACCCTCCTCCCTGTGCTACTCCTTCCAACTTCCCATTCTACTCCTCTTTGCCATTGGTGCAGCCTCCACAGATGGAGGCCATCCTGAGCCGAAGGCTGGTGAAGCAGGACTGGGAAGCATGTGAGGATCAGCTCCCCCTAGATCTGGGCACATTGGAATTCCATGAGGAACACAGTCTTTGGGCCCGACTCCAGCTGTCTGAACCAGCATGTTCTAGGGTGGAAAACTCCCGAGTGTTTATGAGCTATATGCCCTAGTTAGAATCACTGAGGATCTAGACGAAGGCCTCCCAGCCTAGCAGTGAGCTGAGTGCAGTCCTGCCTCCTGCTACCCAGAAATCTCCTGGCCTAGGAGATTGCTCTCCCCTCCAGTGGCCATAGGGGAGACCAACAGCTAATCTAGCCTTGGGACCTCCAACTCTATCCTAAATCGGAATGGATGGGGATGTGGCAGGAGTTCCCTACCAGCCAGGGTGTGCCAAACATCTGTGCTTTAGAATCCAGCCATTGTATCTTCCAGGTGGCCCTAAACTTGAGTGAGAGCAACTAGTCACCTTTGGGAAGAGTTAGAGAGGGGATGAGGGGGGAGGAATGACTTGGCTATTAGAAGCTGCAGGGGTAACTACAAGCAGAGGCTGCCCCCTGGGCTGTCCTTTGCTCTTCTACACTGTTATTTGCCCTTAGGCTGCAAAACCTCGCGTGACTCAAATGGCATTTGCAAAAGTGATTATGGAGCTATACACTTAACCTCACCTGTGGTAGAAAAGTGGCATGTGGATTAAGTACCTGACAGGATTTGGCAGCAAAAGGCAAAATAGAGGCTGTGTACACCACAGTGTCGCTGGTGAATTCATTTCCTCATCTGGCCGCTGATTCAGTCTGCCAGGATTCCTGAAGTTGCTGGAACAGAGTGGAAAAACTTAGATCGGTGAGGCGGAGTCAGGACAGTGGGAGCTGTGTGGACAGCGTGCCTACGCCGAGGACTCAGGAAAACCTTGGTGGCTGTGACTGCAGTTGAGCTGGCCTGTGGAGGAAGGGGTGCATCTCAGCTCTTTGGAAACTGGGAAGAGGGTATGGCCTCTTGCTTAAGCAAACACTTGCAACTGGAAAAACTGGGGCCTGTTAAAGGTGCTGTGAATAAAGTTGGGTTCGGAAGGAATAGTGCAAGTTAAGGCCCAAAGTGCTCTGACACTCCATTGCAGCTTGTCCCTCCAGCAGGTGCGAGCCCATGAGGGAGTAGAGAAGTTACATCATAGCCAGACTCTGGGTGGTGGTTAGGACCGCAGTGGGTCAGGTGAAACACTGAGGGCACAGAATTTAAGGAGGCACTTGCTGCAGGGGCACAGCTGTACACCTGACCCCCTCAGAGCCGCCTCAACTCTCACAACCCAGTGCCTCACTTGCCCAGAGTGTATGGAGAATGAGGAAGGGCCTGGAGGGTGGTGAGAGGGCGGCTCAGAGGTTGCTGTAGTGATCCAGAGGAGAGCTGATGGGGAACCCACACTCAGGTGGTGGCACTGGTGCCAGTAGGACAGACAGTTGTGTCTGCACCTTGAGACAGTTGCTTGAGGATGGCTGCAAGCACTGGGGAGATTGAGATTTCTGTCCTGGGTAATTAAGAAGCCAGAGGGAAGGTGCAAACACAGAAGAAATACACAATTTAACAGGAGAAAAAACAACAGCTGACATTTATTGAGTGCTTACCAGGAGCTACATGCAGGATCCATTCATTAATTTGTGCAGTTGTTCTTGAGCACCTCCTGTGTGCCTTGCATTGTTTCCAGTGCCACGTATTTGACATTAAACAAAACATTTAAAAATCAGGAAGCTTACCTTCTGGCAAGGGAGTCAGACAAAGAACACAGGTAAGGCGAATGGCTTAGTCGCAAGTGTTGAGGAAGGAGGAGGGAGGGTGGGGGGGAAGTGCATGCAGGGGTGTTGGTCTTGGACAGAGTGGCACTCGAGTAGACAGACCTAAACAAGTGAGAGGGGGAGCCGAGCTCTGGTGGACTGGCAGACGTGTGGCTCTAACCCGGTCTGACTGCAGAGGTGCCGCACTAACAGCTTCTGAGGCCCACACCTGTTCCAGGATGGGGTCTAGAACTGGCGGCCCCGAGGGTTGCCGTCAGGTTCATGCTACAGCTGCCCATAGTCCTGGGCGCCCTGGCATCACCGTTCATTTCACAGACTCATGATGACCCTGTGTGCAGGGAGAGGCCTGCTCCCCCAGTCTTCTGCTCACTTAGACCCTTCCTGGCCCCAGCACTTTGCCCCTGCTCCCCTGAGCGGCAGGGCCCAAGTCCTCATGCTGCAGCTCTAGTAGAACGGAGCATGAGCCCACCGTGGAGAGCTGTGGAGACAAGCTGGCTCTGGTCCACAGCAGAAGCCTTTCTTCTTCTGGCACAAGGTGGAGTGGGAGGAGGGCTCAGGTGGGAGCCTTGTCTGAATCTGCTGTGTCTCTGTGCCCCTGTCTGAACGTTTAGATTCCGAAAGTCAAGAAGAAATCATCCAGGATATCGCCAGGCAGCTCGCCCAAATAGGGGACAGGATGGATCACAGCATCCACCCAGGACTGGTGAATAACCTGGCAATGCAGTTTATGAATGTGAACCTATCGGAAGAAGTAAGTGAGAAAGTCCACCACTGCTTTTTCTGGGTTAGTCAGGAAGTGTGAGAACTTTTTCAGTGGTCAGGTTTTTAAAATATTTTAATTACAGTGTAGTTAACGTAGTCTTAATAAGTTCCAGGTGTACAATCTAGTGATTTAGTGGTTGTAGACAGGACTCCGTGCCCATCACAGTAAGTGTACTCCTAATCCCCGTCACCTGTTTCATCCCCATCACCCCCGACTCCCCTCTGGTAACCAGCAGTTTGTTCTCTATAGTAAGAGTCTGTGTTTTGTGTTTTTTTCCCCTTTGTTTATATGGCTTCTTAAATTCCACATGAGTGAAATCACATGGTACTTGTCTTTCTGTGGCTGGCTTATTTCACTTAGCATAGAACCCTGTAGCTCCATGCATGTTGTTGGAAACGGCAAGGTTTCAAATGGCTGAGTGATACTCCATTGTATAGATAGACCATATCTTCTTTATCTGTTCATCAATTGGTGGACACACGGCTGTTTCCATAGTAGATAATGCTGCTATAAACATAGGGGTGCATATATCCCTTCGATTAGTGTTTTCATATTCTTGGGGTAAATATCCAGTAGTGCAGTTACTAGGTTGTATGGTAGTTCTTCTTAAAATTTTTTGAGGAACCTCTATATTTTCCAAAGCAGCTGCATCACTTTGCATTCCCACCAGCAGTGCACAAAGGTTCCTTTTTCTCCACAACCTTGCCAACACCTGTTGTTTCCTGTTGCTGATTTTAGCCATTCTTACAGGTGTGAGATGATATCTCATTGTGGCTTTGATTTGCATTTTCCTGATGATGAGCATTTTTTCATGTGTCAGTTGGGCATCTGAATGTCTTTTTGGAGAAATGTCTATTTATGTCCTCTGCTCATTTTTTAATTGGATTGTTTTTTAGGGCTATGTAAGTTCTTTATATATTTTGGATACTGACCCTTTCTCAGGTATCTCATTTGCAAATATCTTCTCCCATTCCATAGGTTGTCTTTTAGTTTCCAGTTGTTAATTAAACCATCAAGTTCTGTCCTCTCTCTCCTCTCAGACAGATGTATGTCCAGTGAGGTGACTTAGTTCATGACTGCCTAAAAATAATTGGAAATAGAATCATAGTATGGTTAATTGTCTTTCAGAAGAATTACTTAAAACTTGAGATTTAAGAAACCCGAACCTCAGGTCAGAGTCAAGATTTTGAGTATATAAAGCCTCCAAAAAGATTAACAATGTTATGACTCTTCCAGAAATAACTTATTCTTTCTTCAGTTTTAGAGAGTTAAATAAAAATGTGAGTAGAGAATGTCAAGTCACCCTCATGTGACAAAGAAAAGCGACAGTTTATTTAGCCTGCTACTCTTAACTTCATGGTTATAATCAATATACAGATACTAACAGAGCTTCTACCCCTTGCCGGGCACCATAAGGTTACTCTGTCCTTCCTTTAGAAACTTAGTGGGACAGAGAGCTGCCCCCAGGCTGTCAAGTCTGAGTCTACCGGAGTTCAGAGGAGACAATGGTTCTATCCTTTTGACTACCCGCTGAAAATGCAAATGCCCCTCACCACATAGAAATATATTCATCCTCCAGGGTTCAGCCAGGTCAGCTTCCTGCCTGCAAGTAGGTGTATCCCTGTTCCAGGGATCACTGTCTGCTATTCTCCAGTAGCTGTTGTAGATGTGGTCATGGTCTGCCTCAGGACGTCTCGCACAGCGTTAACTGAATTTTGCATCTGAGTTGATGAGCTTGAAGGTCCTTCCAGGTCTGGTGGTCTATGGGGAGCTTCTCCCATGTAGGCAAGAAGGTGACATTTACCCCCTTCATCCCCCTCCCTGGAGCTGCGTCTAAGATATCTTGGGCAGTTAACTGTCCTTGACTTTAAGTACCTGAGAGGCAGGAAAGGACTCAGACTTCTTTGGTTCCATGTCTAACGTGAATACACATGCTCAATAAAGATGTGTTTGCTGAATTAGTGTTCAACGGTAGGGAGTGAGTGAGCTCAGTCTCCCCTTTCCACTGTCTCTCAAAATTAACTTTCTCATTCCCTCCTCCAACCTCCTCAACTGGTTAATAAGTTCTTCTATGTGAAATGAAAGCATGCGTCTTTCTTTTTTTTTTTTTTTTTCATTTAACCACAAGCCAATCTTATTTAAATCAGGACTGTCCAAGAGAAACCTTCTATCAGCCACTCATGATCTGAATTCTGGTCAATGAGATCAATTTAAATATGGTACACATAAAAAAAAAAAGTCATGAGACATTTTTGTTTTGTAATAAATAAGGCGATAGCCAACTATTACTTCTTAGTAGCTTTTTTGAGATAAGCTATTAAGTCTGCTCTTTCCCCTGTCTTCTTAATGCCAGCGAAGATCATTTTTGTTCCAGGGATGTACTTCTTGGGATTCTCCAAATACTCCATCAGGGTCTCCTCTCCCCAGGTGATGCCTTTGTTCTTGTTGGCATCCGTGTAAGAAAATCCAGGGGCCTGACCGGTCTTCCGCCCAAATAAACCGTGGAGGTTTGGCCCAGTCTTGTGCTTGCCTCCCTTTTCCACAGTATGGCACTGCGCACACTTCTGAACAAAAATCTTCTTGCCCTTCTCAACATCACCCATTTTTCAATCGCCTTTCTGTCGCGCGCGCGAAACGAAGAAGCCCGCTCGCAAGCCGGACGTCCCGCTCTCTAGCATGCGTCTTTCTACTTAACAGTGGACGGCTGTTTTCCTTTCAGAGGACAGTAGCAGAGTAAACCCTGTCCCATGTGACCCTGTTTTTACCCATGTAGGACAGAAGGAAGCATCTCGCTGCTGCGCTGGAGCAGGCCATGCAGACTTATCCTAAGGACATGGAAAAGGAGAAGACCATGCTGATGTTGGCCATGCTGTTGGCCAAAAAGGTGGCCGATCACACCCCATCCTTGCTCCGTGACGTCTTTCACACAACCGTGAACTTTATTAGCCAGAACCTGCTCACCTATGTGAGGAACTTAGTCAGAAATGTAAGAACCAGTGATGTCAACTCCTTGGTGTCTCACTAAATCCTCTTGATCTCTGCCTCCTCACTCTAAGGTCTGGAAACCAGCAGAATTCTCTGCTGCAGGGCTTCTTTCATCCTTTCTCCCTGTGCTTCTGGTGACCAAACCACAGGAAAGGCTATTAGGGACCCTCCTGCTCAGGTAGAAAGACTAGGTTTTGTCTCTGTGGGAGGCTTGTGTGGTAGAAGGTGATAATGAGCACCTAATGCCCTTTTGAGCTCCGTCAACATTTTTTTTTCATCAACATTATTTTTAAGACACATTACTATCAGAGCATACTTCATACCATATGAATACAAATCTTGAATCAAGTATTAAATCAAGAAATGTTAGAAGAGGGTAAGCTTGAGCAAGTTCCTGGACAGCTTTCATCAACAACCATGTAAGATAAGAGGGGAATAAATGGGCAAGATGTCAGTGTAATCTGCTTACCAAATACTGAAGGGATGAGGGGCGCCTGGGTTGGTTAAATGTCTGCCTTTGGCTCATGTCATGTTCCTAGGGTCCTGGGATCCAGCCCCGAGTTGGGCTCCCTGCTCAGCAGAGGAGCCTGCTTCTCCATCTGCCCCTACTTATGTGCGTGCTTTCTCTCGCTCTCTCTCTCTCTCTCTCTCATAAATAAATAAATAAATAAATAAATAAATAAATAAATAATAAATAAATAATAAAACCTTAAAAAATATATACTGAGGGGTGAAATAATCTTCATTTCCTCACACCCACTAAGATGCTTCTTGTCACCATAAGTGACTCAATAGATGTGAATATCCAGATCTCAGCACCATGAAAGCCTATGTTTTTGCACAAACTCCAGCTTTACTTCTAGTGATTGTGGCACCAGAGTCCTTAAGGTGTGAATTAGACTGGTTAATTCTGACTATTTTTCTTTTCTTGCTGTAGGAGATGGATTGAGTGGACACCTCTGCAAAAGCACAACTGGTTAAAACTTGATATGGTGACGACAGTACACCTGCCTCCAGCGGAGATGGAGCCATGGCCACTTAAAGTTTTTAGAGAAAATAGGCATGAGATAATAGCTATTTATTTCTTACTATTTTAAAGATGTTGTTTTAAGTAGGTGATCCATTTAGAAATCTTTACATACTTGAATGAAAATGTCAGCTTGCACATATCTGAATGAGTTTTATAACCATCTTCTAAATCCAAATCCACTACACATTGTGCCTTTAAGTTATTTCAGCTGTATGGGTCTTCACTTGAAAATTAAATTTAAGAACAGATTGTAAGGCAGAAGAAAAAAACAATGTTTTTTTTTTGTTTAAAAAATACCCCAGCTTTACTGTTTATTAAAATGTAATCTTGGGGCAGGCCTTCCAGCAGGCAAGATTGTGTTTGAGGAGAGAGCAAGCGCTGGAGACAGATGCACATACCCTCACAGATGAAAATTTCCTCTCAAGATAGGGAACACCATAATACTAAGGAAGTAATAGTCTTCCCATTTAAAAACCAAACAGTACAAGAGGTTCTGGACTAAAGTTCTGTACTCAAACAATGGGAAAATCAGGCCTCAAAATGTCATTATTTTTTTTCAACTTGATTTCTTTTTATTTGAGTCAAGAAGGGCCTTAGGCAATTCAAAGGTGTGGAAGTGATTTAAGGCTCCAAGTCAATTGCAATTTCCAAAATCAGGTAACTCAATGCACCTTTTTTTCCCAAGAAGTCAGAGCTTTGATAAAAATGTTAGACTGATGAACATACATCCCGTGGGAAAATACCTGTTAATAATCTTATATATTCATTTTCCTCCCATATCCCTCAACTGATCCTTGCCCAAGAAGCTACATCTGAAGAAAACAGGCTTCTAGGCAAAAAAGGTAAAAGAACAGTTAGTTAGACTTAAAAATTCAACAGTTGAGGTGATTCCCTTTCTTAGAGACACAGAATGGGAGTAAAAACACAAGTCAGTCACTTAGGAAGCGCCCAAATAAACCAGAGAGAGCTTACACTTAGAAACAGCGCAACACTGGTCTGTTCCCGGCAGTAAGCATTTCCTAGGATTCTGTTAAAACTATGGTGGCGGACGCTGGATCCCTATCACACAGGCTGCTGTTCCACTTCGCAGGAGCAGTTGCTCCTGTGAATATGAGTGTGAACAAGAGTAATTCGGTACTAGGAAATATTGTTTTGTTGTCAGAAATACTTTTCTGTTCCATGAGGGTTTAATCAGAAAGGAAAAATGACTGCATAGCTCAGCGTTACATACATAACACCCTAGGGCTGTGTCTCAGCCTGAGCATCTGCAGTATGTTGAGAATACTAAAGGCTGGGAAGGCCACCATTTGGAAATAAACCTTCCAGTGACTCAACTGTTATGTTTCAGAGTGAAATTTTTTTTTTGGAGGAGTCCTAGTACAGTGGAAACAAATTGAATCACACATACATACATAGTCATCCACACACGTATCAAAACGTTCAGATTCTCACTAGGGAGAGATGCTTTCTTCCAAAAGGAACAGTTGAAGTACAAATAGTCAACTCTAGTGGAAAGAAAAGGGCGCTAAACAAATCATCCCAGACTATCTCTTATAATAACTTTTCACAGCATCCTCGCCTGCCATTGTTTTGCTTAAATTAACACAATAGACCACCATTTTAATGCAATTTATACACAAGTTTTGGTGTGAATTTTTTCCAGGCCAAGTTAGATTTCCCCAGCCATAAAGCAAAATGATCATCTCTTGTCCCCAAGCCAGCATTATGAAGAGTCCACTGTATCAAAAACAAGTGTTCCAGTCTTGGGTACATCCCAGCCACATATCCTGGAAGTTGGTGGATTTTACACTGGGAACATAATCCTTATGAATAGAATTGAAAAATTTTAATTCATTTTTAATTTAAGTACAGGTTGTGCCTCATCTTGTTTTTTTAAATATTTGAACTAAGCGATGGAAACTCCTTAAAGAGAAACAGTTTTCTTCTCCAGGAGATGCTTGTCATATCTGAAAGTCAGGTAGACTATGCAGTCTATTCAGGTCATATCATTCCTGATCTCACCACTCAAGGTCCAGCACTAACTGCAGAGATGCTCAGGGCTGCTGAAATAGTTACAGCACCACAGCCTGCTTTCTTTTTCCCGACAATTTCATTGTCGCCTGGGAACCTGAATATGGAGTGTCCTTTGGATGTTATGATCATGTTTTTTGAACCTGAAGGCAAAGCAAATAAGTGTATTTTTTTTTTTAAATGAATGTATTCTTAAGACCACAAGGTTATCTGAAATAGTCCCTCTGAAGTCAAGGGCATAAGATTACCATATGAATAGAAAGAGGAATCCATCAGTTATCTTCAGATCTCACTTTATTTTATCCCCCAAGGTGTTCTCTCCCAACATGCTGCTTCTAACAGCACAATTCATAGATTTGAATTTGGTTTCTTTCCCCTGATGAAGAGTAGACTGGCCAAAAGGCAGATTAACAGGAGGGGAAAGGAGCCAAAATAGCCCACATAAATAAATCGACCAAATCAAGCTGTTAGTGAGGAGAGCTAATGGAAATTCTTACAGAAAAAGGAGATACGTGCACGTAAGTGAAATATTTATGTTAATTAAAATTACCATTTAATTCCAGTAATTTAGAGGAGAAGAGAGCATTAGAACCAATACTAAGTTGAACTCCGTCAAGGAACAAGGTAGGAAGAGGCACTTTTAATGTGAAGGAAAAGAGAAACGAAAGAGTAGGATAGCAGGGAAAACAAAGGTCTAGGAAAGAATAATTCTATCTTTTCCTTTGGTGCTGGCCAAGGACCAAAGCTATGTCATACGATTGTCTCACTAGGAACCAGGAACCAAGTTATTCCAGACTCCATAACAGGAAAGATTGTACTTCAACTTCCTTTTATTCCTGGAACAAACTTAGTAAAATGTTGAGACTTTTGTTCATAATAATACACTGATTAACCAATTTCTCCTAGGGGCGCAAAGAACGCACTGAGCAAGATTACTATGAAGTCTCCCCTAAGAAGGTGAGGAGGGGGCAAGGATCACGTTAGGCCAGTTGCTACTTTTTAACATATTACAAGGCCTTCCAAATATCCCTGAGAACGTTTCCAACCTGAGCTTACAGTTGGAGCAGCCGCCTGGCTAGAGCTATTGCAGTGTAAACATAAACATGTGGAGGACCCCAATGGTTTTAATTCACAGGAACATGGCAGGCCAGGCAGAGGCTAACTAGTCTTGTGTAAATAAAGGGAAGACAGGATGGATTGATATTTTAGTGACATGACCATTTCCACTCTATGGAGCTGGATATATGAGATAACTAAGAAATAGTGGCTAAATTTTAAGAAATGGGTGTTCTATAGCCAAGGCTACTATGAACTACATTCCCCAGTATACTGAAGGTTTTTCACTGGAAAGTCCCCTCGTGTCAGCTTCTGAGCAAGATGTGCCTATGGTGGTGCCTGGCCAACTCTCCTAGGTCGGTGACCTCTTGGGTGCTGAGAGGCCAAACAAGCCCTAGAGGTATCCCCCACCTACAACTCATGGCATAGGGGAAAAGGAAAATAAGGAACAGATGACAGGAGAGAAAGTGTCAAGGTGTTGCCTTCAAATCATTCGGAGGTTCCTGTGTCAGACTGCTTCACCCTGTCTACAAGCAAAAATACTTATCTGACACATTAACTGAAAGATGTGTACCAGTAGTAACTGCTAATTTTTTAGCCATAAGGCATCTCAATTCAATATTGAAGGGGAAAACATCTGGTATAATTAGAAGCTGAGAATAACCCTGGACATAATCTTCATTCTTGTTTCTGTAGAACATGCAAGACTAGAAACTTAAGACTAGACCACATGGAACCAATGTAGAAATCAAGAAAAATCTCCCTTTCAGTTCGGTGAGCTTGGCTGCCCTCCTGCAGTATACAATTGGCACAACCAGTTATAGGGAACCTACCAATCCTGCTTGGCAGGGTCACAAAAATGGTAAAAACTGAAAAAAAAGCACTAGACTTGGAGTCAGAAAAAATTCCCGACCTTGCTTTGGCCTCTCCTGTGCTAGAAAACCTTTGAAAAGTCATTAAGCTCTGAGTAGGTTTCCTCACTCTGTAAACTGGGGATAAGGGATATGAATAAGAATTACAACCGTGATGGCATGTGAGGGCATACAAGAACCGTCCCTGGCAAGCTACATGTTCAACTATGTACTTGTTAAGGTTATATAGTGACCCATACTTTATAAGGAAAAGGATACCCTCATAGAAAAAACATACACCCTAAACTCAAATCAGTGCCACAGCTGAACCTCCTCAGTGATGAATGGTGTAACAGGAGGTTATCACTAATAGCAGGTCTCATTCCTTCAGAGAAGAAGAAACATTTTTCTGGTACTGTGTTGCTGATGCTTTAGATGACATTCAGTAGCACCCCCTTATCCTTGCTAGTGGATGTCTGAAACTGCAGATGATAACCCTATATATGATTTTTCCTATTAGTATATCCCTGTGGTAAAGTTTAATTTATAAATTAGGTACAATAGAGATTAACAACAATAAAATAGAACAATTATACTGTAATGAGTCTCTCCCTCTCAGAATGTCCTCCTGTACTAATAATACTCACCTTGTCACGACATGAGATAAGGTGCCTATGCAATGAAATGGAGGGAGGTGGAGGACCAGGCATTGTGACCAGGCATTAGGCTACTAATGACCTTTTGAGGGTACATCAGAAAGAGGAGCATCTGCTTCTGGACTGTGGTGGACCACAGGTAACAACTGCAGGAGGCAACACTGCAGACAAGGGGCCTGCTGTCATGCTGGTGAGGAAACTGCTTCAGAGGCCAGAGCTGTTTCTATAAAGTAACCAAATAGTCTACAGGCTCTCTATGAAATACGATCACCACCTCAAGTTCTTTGAAAGGTAAATCTGTAAAAATGACCTCAGAAATTAAAAGAAAAGACAAAATCTTACCTATAATACCTTTTATTTCTATGAAGCATCTCTTAAAATAATTTCAAAATTCTGTGGGCCGTGTCCATGTCATACCTTCAGGGAGAAATGGGTGTTCTATAGCCAAGGCATCACTTTTGTATTATTATCAGAGGGAATTAGCACAAAGGCTGCAGATATTAATTTCCACAAGAAATGAATGGTAGCTATGGTTCAAAAGACCCTTCCTCTGGGCTCCCTGCTCACTCTCCCACAACAATGAGGGGGAGCAGCTGCATCTAATAGAGGAGATGGTACGGAGATGCGGGCGAGGGGAGGTGTCGATAATGCCTTTGCATGGTCCATGCATGAACCAGATGGCCAACTGTTGCTGATTCCTAGAAAGCTTTCTAGAAGACAGTGATGATCACCAGAGGCCCCTGTAAGGCACGCTGTAGATACTGATTTCTTGGGGCCTAGAGTGATTATTTTAACAGGATAAAACACTTTTTAATTTTAGGTATTTTTCTCAAGAAATCTTCACTGGCTTTTGGACAAGTTTTCAGAAGTCATTACATTCAATAAAGCAATTAATAAGTGTTCTAGAGGACTTACACAAACTTGTCCCCAATAGTTCAAAGAATGAGGAATGATAAACGGTATGTTCTTAATTCCACATTTGAGCTCCATAAGTTGGATTTATTCTGAATCTGCCTTTTACCTTAGATTCAGAAGTAATATAAGTTAGAAGGGGCGGAAGAAATGGTCTGCTGCCAGCCCCACCAAAAAGGAGGGGGGTGGGAGGTTGAGAAATAAATTTTAATAGCCAAAAGGAGGAGGTGCTGTAAGAGGCAGTCCTTATCAGGGTATTCCCTTCCATTGCCAGAGGCAGATTGTAAGGAAGTGAAGGAGGAATGGGGACACTGACACATCCTATTACTCAGGAACTAACAATTCTCTCTAGAGAAAGCCAATAGAAAAGAATATTAACCATTACCCTGCGAGATCCAATTGGCCAGACCACTTTGGGTTCATGTTAAATAGATGGGAAGATAAACGGGCATGTGGCAGCATCCTATTATACTCTTTGGATCTTTCCTTTTGTGGAGAACACAGACCCAAATATCCTAAGCCACAGATTGCCTTTTAGTAGCTCTGAAATAAAACTGGTTTCTATTTGTACTTAAATCCATGTAGCTAATGGGTTTGAGGATCCAGAGATTACAAGTGAACACTGGAAGGAAAATAAAAGAGAAAAGAAAAATCAAGGTAACTCATCAGTTTTCTTTTACCTTACACAAACAGGAAAGTAGCAATTAGAACACAGAGTAACCCCAGTGTCAGAGCCAACTGTCAGAGACCAAGGAGGAAAACAATCTTTACTACATTAATCCCATTTCCCCCACCTCACCTCTAGCTATCCTAATCAAAGTGCACCAAAACCCTTTAAATATCACTCCCTAAGACATTAAAACTCAGAACATAAAGATACACTGCATGATGATGCTGACCAAACACATTTTAGATCTTTCCTCGACCAACTTTTAAATAGTATTGCTTTAGGGAGAACATTTCATTTTTAAAAATAAATTGGAAAAAAAAAACATTTAAAACATCAAGTTAAAAAAAATAAAAAAAATAAAACATCAAGTTTTGGTGATCAGGATAGTAAAGTAATTTTATTACAAATTTCAGGATCTAAAAAGTAATTTGTTACATTTACTAAGATCTGAGATGACCTGTGTCAAGCATGTGTGTCCTGCACAGTGACACACTGATCCTCAGGCATGAGAAGACACACTCCCACCCCCTTTTAGGGATGGGATCGGCCAGATGAAAGAAAGTTATTCTGATTCTCAACTAGCACTTACTGATTAGAGTTATTTTGGTTTATCACTCTGGCATTTGGACTGTAAAGAATTCCGGGAAGAAATCTTATTCCTGAACACTGAAAGCCACACTAGAATCTCGAGGGTAGTAGGCTCAAGAAATTCAAGCTTCTCTTTTCCTACTTTTTATTTCAATGGTATTTGGGAGACTTTCTGTATTTAATAGGAGTTATGATTCAATTGGTCTGTAAGCCCAAGTATGAAAATCCTTATCACATGGCAAGAGACTGCAGAAAAGCTAGTTGACTAGTAAGAAGACTGAGGCCAGATTACAGATAGTGACCATCCAGCAACAGATGCTGCCAGCAAGTCACCATAAGCTCAGTAGCGTGGCCATTACACAAAAGGGCCAGAAGAGACCGCAACAGGCCATCTAAGTCATCCCCCTGCTTGACAATGAGACAAACACCTGCTCCCTAGCAGTTACTTGCCCTTGCATTCACAGGCAGGGAACCCTAGGCCTCTTTTCTATTTATGTTTTTAAAGATGACCGAAGGCAACATCTTTACAAGGTGGAGCTGTAGGAAGCATGAGGGACTTAGCGGACACAGAGAAAGCACTCTCCCACATGACTTTACAAAGAACCTGGGGGTGAAGAGGAGCAATCAGTACCTGAGAGGCAGATGAGACAGAAGGGGAGCACCCTCACACTACGGGCCTGAGAAGGTGGGCAAGAAAAGAAGAGCCACAGAGGAATGGCTGCGAAATACAGCATATTCATCAGGAAAGATGAAATCCCAAGGGCAGGAACAACTCAGTAGCTGAGGAGCCTGCAGCTAAGCCCTCTTGCCTGGGACTTTCTGTCCTAGGTTCTCCTAAGTTAACCCTTTCCCTTCTAAAGCTGGGGCTCTCCACAGGAACAATTTCGCCCCCAGGGGACATTTGGCAATGTCAGGAGACATTTCTGGTCGTCACAACTGAGGGCAGGGTGCTACTGCTATCTAGCGGGTAGAGGCCAGGGATGTTGCTGACCAACCTAGAGTGCACAGGACAACCTCCGACAACAAAGAATTAATCATGATGTCATTAATACCAAGGTTGAGAAACCCTGTTCTAGAAGGAGTACTTTACGTGCAGGATTCCGAATTTGGCATTAGCCAAGGCCCTTGGAACTTACAATCAGACAAACATGGATGCCCTCTACCTGAAGCCCTATCATGTGGATCAATGTACTGCCTTATTAAGCAGAAGCCCCCCATTATCCAAGATTGTTCCACAAATGTCCAAATCAGCTGTTGGTGATTCAAATTCAGTCAGTACAGCTAAAATCTTCCATCTTCCATCTTTTTTGTCTTCTTCTTTTGAAAAATCTGCTATTTCTTTCTTAGAGCCAGTGCTACTCCAACTGCCACTGCCAGGATGGCAATGGCAGCGGCCCCTCCAAACAGCAGTATAGACTTGCCCTCAAACAGTGGGATGGCCTTCTCTTCTCCAGCAGGGGAGGGGACTTCCCGAAGACCCTCTCTCCTCACATGTATCTCCTCTTCACTCAGCAGTGTTTCTGTGGGTTCCAGCACGGGGATCACTTCCTCTTCCAATTGAACAGATTCAACCGTTGCTGCTTTTGTCTTCATCAAGTTCTCTTCTTCACCAAGTTCCACCAACAAAGTCGTAGCAGGGCTGACTTTCTCCACTGTCATCTCTGTGTCAGGCTCCCTCATCTCCAGAAAGGAAGTGGCAGTGATATGCGGAAGCAAGGGAGCTGGTGCTTCAGGGAGTGCCTCCCGCAGCTCCTTGGCTGGCAAGACGACAGATGCCACAGCAGCCTCCTCCACACCTTCAGGAATTTCTTCTTTCTCCACATGCACAATGTCAGAATTAGAAGAGTTGTTCTCACTTTTCTCTCCAGCCCCGTTGCTATCTAAGCTTTTGACTTCTTCAGGATCCATTGCAATCTGCTGCCAAGACTCAGGACCTAGGGACACAGGGAGGCTTTCTGTATGCCAACTCTGGCTGGCAGACAGTGAAACAGGTAAGCTCTCCGACTGCCAAGAAGTGGTCACAGTAGGAGACTCTGGGGGACTGACTTGTCCAGAGTTGTCACTGGGCAGGATATAAATGTCGTTGCTATCCTCTGCAATGACTCCAGGATATTCCTCGTCCTCTGACTCAAGGTTAAAGACAGTGCCCTAGAAAAGGAAGAGGAGAGTCAATACAAAGAATGGAAACTACATTTAAAACAAATATAAATCTGAGGGTGCCTGGGTGGCTCAGTAGACTCTTGGTTTCAGCTCAGGTAGTCATCTCCGGGCTATGGGATCCAGCCCTGTGTCAGGCTCCAAGCTCGGCACAGAATCTGCTTGAGGTTCTCTCTCTCCCTCTCCCTCTGCCCCTCCTGCTTGCACACTCTCTCTTTCTCTAAAATAAATATTTTTTAAAAATAACTAAAGTAAAATAAATATAAATCTGGAAAAAAAGAATTCTCTCCTAGGGCAGCCCGGGTGGCTCAGCGGTTTACCGCTGCTTTCGGCCCAGGGTGTGATCCTGGAGACCTGGGATCAAGTCCCACATTGGGCTCCCTGCATGGAGCCTGCTTCTCCCTCTGCCTGTGTCTCTGCCTCTCTCTCTGTGTGTGTCTCTCATGAATAAATAAATAGAATCTTTAAAAAAAAAAAATTCTCTCCTAAACTTAAGTGCTAGGACTAAATACATTGTTTAAGCCTACCTTGTTTCTGGATTGAATGCATTTACTTGTAGACCACTGCAGAGGAAGAATTTTTAACAATCCATTCGTCTAACCAGTTTCCTTGAAACTAAAAAACCAAAATTTGATTTCCATATTTAACTCAATGTATTTATATTTGATGCAATAATTAATGCAAAGCAGCAGGGAAAACAGAGGCTCTCAAGGAATTTATCACTTAGTAGGGCAATGCTATCCCACAGTCCAAGTACTAGTAAGGGTTCAGATGGGGAGACGTGGACTTCTTTCCGTGAAGGTTGTAGCAGGCAAGCAGATGACAGAACTACTTGGAGAAACCAGCGTTTATACTAGGTTTCTGAAGGATGGGTCAGATTCCATGGGGAAAGCCATGCAGGAGACACAGCACCAGCAAAGGCACAGAAATATCAAAGAGGAAAAGAGTAACTCAGTTTAAGCAGTGCGCAGTGTACATGAAGAATAGAAAGTTCAGTTGGGGAAAGGACTGACCCTGGAAAACCTGACAGAAAGCTAAGAAATATGGACTTTATTCAATAGGAAATGGTTAGTCCATGAAATCTTGCAGCTGCACAATGACAGTCACAGCTCCACTTTAAAATTACTTGAGGGACGCCTGAGTAGCTCAGTGGTTGAGCAGCTACCTTTGGCTCAAGTCATGATCCCTGGGGTCCTGGGATCGAGTCCCACATCAGGCTCCCTGCAAGCAGCCTGCTTCTCCCTCTGCCTATGTCTCTGCCTCTCTGTGTCTTTCATGAGTAAATAAATAAAATCTTTAAAGAAATAAAAAATAAATAAAATAAAATTACTTGAGAGTAGTAGCCTGAGGGATGCCAGAAATGCAGGACTCTTTCTTTACACCAAAGTAATAAAAATAAATAATGGCAGTCTTCATTTTCACATTTAGCAGTTTAGATCAACAGGATCCAGCAGGTGTTTATTGCTTATTAGGTACCATGTCAGGCACCAGCGTTATAAGGAAGAATGAGAGGAGACTCGATTTTTGTTCTTAAAAACTCACTGTCTAGATGTGAAGACTGACATATGAATAACTAATTAATTTTCATGTGATACAGAAAGCCTTAAGACAGATATACACACAGGACAGTATGGGACCCCAGAGGTTACAGTGTGATCAGGAAGGCAGGAAGAGGAGTGGCGCCTGGCTGGCTGGGTCGGTAGAGCATGTGACACTTGATCCTGAAGTCATGAGTTCAAGCCCCATGCTGGGTGTGGAGCCTACTTTAGAAAAATAAAGTATTTTCAAAAGGTGGGGGTGAGGGGCAGAACCAATGGAGTGTAATGTTCACAGGGACCTACTGAAAGTTTTACAAAAAATCTGGATGACTTTCAGAAATGCTACAGAGAATCTGAATAGGATTCTGTAAAGCAAATTAATTCCTATTTTCTTTTGTAATTATAGCTGCTATTTGTATTATGTAGAATGACTATTCTTCAATCAAGACCAAAAACTTTTTTTTTTTAAGATTTTTATTATTATTTTGTTTTATTTATTTTTATTTATTCATGAGACACACACACACACTCACACAGAGGCAGAGATACAGGCAGAGGGAGAAGCAGGCTCCATGCAGGAGCCTGACGTGGGACTCGATACCAGGTCTCCAGGATCACGCCCTGGGCTGCAGGCGGCGCTAAACCGCTGCGCCACCAGGGCTGCCCAAGACCAAAAACTTTCTGTACACATTAAGACTCTAATATAAATCAATAGTCCCTCTATCAACCCCACATACAAGGAAACCAGAAAAACAACTAAACAAATAACATGATCATAATGTCAACATTCTAACTGCCCCACATTCTACCTCAACCCTTCTTCAAGCTCCTAAAGAAGTCCCAGAGGTCATCAGGGATAGTCCATGAGTGAAAATAAGCAGGCAAAATAGTATAGTGATTAAAAATACAGTATTTGTAGGAAAAGAAAAACTGGTTTAAATCCTAGCTCCAGAGTAAATCTGAATGCTTTGCTTAACTATACAAACCTCAATTTCTTCATAAATGGAAGATGACTGGCAAGATTGTTATATAAAATTTAGATAGTTTTTATAGTGCTTAGCATAGCACCTAGTACCTAATAAGCAATCAATAAATTATGCTGTATTTTCATTATCACTTTTTGTTGCCATGGTTTTTTGGCTATTGTTTTTGGTGGCGTGGTGGTGGAACAAAGAGCTACTCTAAAATACCACCTAGACTAAAAATATTTTTTTTCCTCTAAAGATTTTATTTATCTATCCATGAGAGACATATACACAGAGAGAGAGAGAGAGAGAGAGAGAGAGAGAGGCAGAGACACAGACAGAGAGAGAGAGAGAGAGAGGCAGAGACACAGACAGAGGGAGAAGCAGGTTCCATGCAGGGAGCCCGATGTGGGTCTCTCATGAATTCAAAACAAAACAAAACAAAATAGCTTGTTGCATCATGTATCACACTCATCCCCCAATTCCACTTTATGATAAAGCGCAAAGGTTTTAGAAAGTACATGATCTGGTCAGTGCTTACCATCATATGACATAACCTTCAGCACTGGCTACTCTTTAGACTCTTGGTTTCTATCCTGCTAAACTTATTTCAGTTTTTCTGTTCCTTGAGTTCACCATTCTCTTCCTCACTTTCATGATTTCAAATATGCTGTGCCTGGATGCCTGGATGGCTCAGCGGTTGAGCATCTGCCTTTGGCTCAGGGTGTGATCCTGGATTCCCGGGTTTGAATCCCACATCAGGCTCCTTGCGTGGAGCCTGCTTCTCCCTCTGCCTGTGTCTCTGACTGTGTGTGTCTCTCATGAATAAATAAATACAATCTTTAAAAATCTTCAAAATACATTAAAATTTATTTTAATGTATTTTAATGTATTTAAAATACAATAAAGATTGTAAAAATACAATCTTTAAAAATAAAAAATAAATAAAAATTCTATTGTCTTTATTATTGAATTGTTAACACTTTTATCTTTTATTCTTAAACAAGACTACTACATATTTGGATATTAAAATAGATTGTTTAGGGGCAAGAATGCTTGTAAAAAGGGTTAGGCTAAAGGAAACAGGGGGTAAAGTACTAAAGTAACCAGTAGTCTATGCTAGCTAATAATCTTATTTTTAAATTTATTTTATTTTTAAAAATATTTTATTTATTTTGAGAAAGAGAGCATGCACGTGCAAGAGCAAATGGGATGGGGAAGGGCAGAAGAGGGAGAGAGAGAATCTTAAGCAGACTCCATGCCCAGTGTGCACAACGTGGGGCTTGATCTCACAACCCTAGGATAATGACCTGATCCGAAATCAAGAATTGGATGCTAGGGGATCCCTGGATGGCTCAGCAGTTTGGCCTCTGCCTTCGGCCCAGGGCGTGATCCTGGAGTCCCAGAATGGAGTCTCACATCGGGCTCCCTGCATGGAACCTGCTTCTCCCTCTGCTTGTGTCTCTGCCTTTCTCTCTGTCTCTCATGAATAAATAAATGAAATCTTAAAAAAAAAAAAAAAAAGAAAAGAAAAGAAAAAAGAATCAGATGCTCAACTGACTGAGCCATCCAGGCGCCCCTTATTTATTTTTAAAACGATCTGCCATTAATACTATTTTCCTCATTGGATTCCTCTCCCAGGCTTCAACTTCCCCCAAGTGAGACCTTCACAGCTATAGTATTATGTGATTTCATCTCTTTTAAACTCTCTTATTTTCATCAGTTACAATGATAATGTAAAACCACTCAACAGTTCTGGGACTTGATCAATAATGCATGATAACAGAATCCCTTTACAACCAAACGCAGCACATAAAGACTGTATACCCATCAATAGAAGTCATTAGTTACAGATAACTAGAAGATAATGCTTGTCCTACTGAAAAATACCAACTACAAATACCACTTCTACACCATTTCTCTATCTTATCCCTTTGTAAGTTTTTATTTTAGCTACATCATCATCATCCTCTCCATTTAATAATGAAGTACTAAAAACATCTCAAAATATTTATTCTTACTGTATCTTAATATACCAAAATATATTTTTCCCTTCCTCTTAACATTTTCTGTTATTACTCTAATATAAGCAATCATTATCTTTTACCAAAACTAATACAAAACACTCCTGTCTCCTTGATGTTATAATCCAATTTGGAGACAAAAGTTTCACTAGTCAGCTAAGCCAAAAACCTGGGAGTCCTACTTGATTTCTTCTATTCCTGACAGCAGTTTGCTTTTGTTGTTGTTGTTTTTTAAGATTTTATTTATTTATTCATGACAGACACACACACACACACACACACACACACAGAGAGAGAGAGAGAGAGAGAGAGAGAGAGAGAGAGAGGCAGAGACACAGGCAGAGGGAGAAGCAGGCTCCATGCAGGGAGCCCAAGGCGGGATTCCATACCGAATTTCCGAGATCAGGCCCTGGGCTGAAGGCGGTGCCAAAGGGCTGAGCTGCCCCAGCTGCCCATCAATTTGCTTCTTATCGCTGGGAACTGTGCTACTTGGATGCCAGTGATAAAACACAAATCCCTAATCCCCAAAGGGTTTAAAATATAGTTTAAAACCTAGTACAGGAGGGGTGCCCAAGCGGGTGTGGTCAATGGAGCATGTACTCTTTTATTTTGGAGTTAAGTTCAAGCTCCACATTGGGCGTAGAGATTACTTAAAAATAGGATCTTTAGGGCAGCCCCGGAGGCGCAGCAGTTTGGAGGCGCAGCAGTTTAGCGCCGCCTGCAGCCCAGGGCGTAATCCTGGAGACCCAGGATTGAGTCCCACGTCAGGCTTCCTGCACGGAGCTTGCTTCTCCCTCTGCCTGTGTCTTTGCCTCTCTCTCTGTGTGTGTGTCTCTAAGAATAAATAAATAAATAAATCTTAAAAAAAAAAAAAGGATCTTTAAAAAATAAATAAATAAATAATAAAACCTAGTGAAGGAGACAAATATGGAGTACTCTAGGAGCAGGAAGAATAGAAACTTATTTGGGGACTCATGGAAAGCTTCTTAGAAGAGAGCAAAAGGGGTGCCTGGCTGGCTCATCAGTGGAGCATGCAACTCTTGATCTCAGGGCTGTGAGTTCAAGCCCCACGATGAGTGTAAAGATTACTTAAAAATAAAAATTAAAAAAAAAAGAGAGAACAAGAGAACTGGATCTTAAAGAATAAGAACTAAAAGACCAAAGAGATGAGAAAGATGCTCCATGGAGCAGAAAAGCATAAACAAAAGCATGACACCAAAAAATATCACAGTATATTCAGGCCAATACTAGCTCTTCAGTATTCCAAAGCATAAGATGAAGAGTAAAAAAAAAAAAAAAAAAGATGAAGTTTGGGTGCCTGGCTGGCTCAGCTAAAAGAGCAGCTACTCGGGATCCCTGGGTGGTGCAGTGGTTCGGCACCTGCCTTTGGCCCAGGGCGCGATCCTGGAGACCCGGGATCGAATCCCACATCGGGCTCCCGGTGCATGGAGCCTGCTTCTCCCTCTGCCTGTGTCTCTCCCTCTCTCTCTCTCTCTCTCTATGACTATCATAAATAAATAATAATAAAAAAATTTAAAAAAAAAAAAAGAGCAGCTACTCTTGATCTTGGCATCATGAGTTTGAGCCCCATGGATGTAGAGATTACTAGAAAAAATTAAGTAAAATAAATTTCCTGTGAAGTTGTATTTACCTCTTTGCCAGCACACAATTCCAATTAGTCATGCAAATCCTCTAACATTTCTTACAAAGAGACTTCTCTTTGCCACATAATTTATATACTCAAAGGTTTCTGTTTATTAAATCATCTCTTCAAGGAGCTCCATTTCCCCATTTGAAAACTAGAAAGAGGGCAGCCCGGGTGGCTCAGCGGTTTAGCGCCACCTTCAGCCCAGGCCTGACCCTGGAGACCTGGGATGGAGTCCCACGTGGGGCTCCCTGCATGAACCCTGCTTCTGCCTCTGCCTCTCTGTGTGTCTCTCTCATGATTAAATAAATAAATTCTTAAAAAAATAAATAAAATTAAATTAAAATTAAAAAATTCTTTTTTTTTAAATATTTTATTTATTTATTCATGAGAGACACAGAGAAAGAGAGAGAAGCAGAGGCATAGGCAGAAGGAGAAGCAGGTTCCATGCAGGGAGCCTGATGTGGGACTTGATCCCGGGACTCCAGGATCACGCCCTGGGCCAAAGGCAGGCGCTAGACCACTGAGCCACCCAGGGATCCCCTAATATTAAAAAATTCTTAAACTAGAAAGGCTCATATAAGGAATAATTTTACAAGGAGGGAAAAAAGATGGTAAAGTAGTAATAGTAATAGTATAAAGTAGCATGAGGTTCATAATTGTCCTTTATTGACTTGACTTTTAGTACATTTGTCTTATTTATCTGCTTTCTTAAAATCTCCAAATGAGAGGCTCAGCAGCCTCAATTCTCTACTCTCAAGCCCTGCAAAGTAGCTAAAAAAGAAGGATAATGAGGCCTTGCTAAAGCTAAGCTTGTTAATGCATGGAAAACAAACTATCAATGTCTTTCTGAATGTAAAACAAGTATATGTTTCTACCTGATTAAAGGGGAATATTTTCCCCACTCTTGCTGAGTTTGACAAAGATCTTGGTTTTACTGAAAAATGAATTCAACTTTCCCCCACCCTCAGTATGCCAACTCTTAGACAACATCACTAACTTAGAAGAGATGATCAGAACAGAATAGATGAAGCTAAGGTAGCAGCATCCAGCCATTAGAGAAAGGCTCAGTTTAATTTTTATAAAATAGAGTAAGTAGTGCTACATTTGAAATCTATTTCTAATTATCTGACTCCTGGAGCGCCTAGGTGGTTCAGTTGGTTAAGTGTCTGCCTTCAGTTTAGGTCATGATGCGGGGTCCTGGGATTGAGCCTCACTTCGGACTCCCTGCTTCTCCCTCTCCCTCTGCCCTTCTCCCTTGCTTGTGCTCACTTTGTCAAATGAATAAATAAAATCTTTTTTTTAATAAATAAAATCTTAAAAAAATACCAAAAAACCCATCCGACTCCTTCAGTTACATGATATTTAGAATAATATATTATTTCTTCTTGGGCACATTAAATGTTTTCCCAGGAAACCAAATATAATTTTTTTTTAAAAAGAGGTAAGGCCAATCTTTCCTCCCTTTTTAAAATTTCTTATTTAAATTCAATTTAATTAACATATAGTAAATTATTTATTTCACAGGTAGAATTTAGTGATTCATTAGATGCATATAATACCCAGTGCTGGGAATCCCCGGATGGCTCAGAGCATGATCCTGGAGTCCCGGGATGGAATCCCACACTGGGCTCCTTGTATGGAGCCTGTTTCTTCCTCTGCCTGTGTCTCTGCCTCTCTCTCTCTCTGTGTGTGTCTCTCATGAATTAAAAAACAAAACAAAACAAAAAACAAACAAAAAAACTTTACTACCCAGTGCTCATTACATCAAGTGCCCATCACCCAGTTACTCCACCCCCCACCCCATTCCCTCCAGCAACTTTTTTTTTTTTTTTAAAGATTTTATTTATTTGTTTGAGAGGGAGAGAGAGAGAACACAAGCGGGGGGAGCAGCAGAGGAAGAAACTCTCTGCTGAGCAGGGAGCCTGACTCGGGGCTTGATCCCAGGAGCCTGAGATCATGACCTGAGCCGAAGGCAGAAGGGGTTTCACTGACTGAGCCACCCAGGCAATCCCTCAGTTTGTGTTCTATAGTTAAGAGTATCTTATGGTTTGTCTCCCTGTTGTTTTTTTTTTTTAAATTTTTATTTATTTATGATAGTCACACACAGAGAGAGGCAGAGAGAGGCAGAGGGAGAAGCAGGCTCCATGCAGGGAGCCCGATGTGGGGCTCCATCCCAGGTCTCCAGGATCAATCACACCCTGGGCCGAAGGCAGTGCTAAACCACTGAGCCACCTGGGCTGACCTCTTTCACACTTCTTAAAGATGAGACTATACTTCCTTCCCGAAGCATTTCCTGATTAAGCTCTACAACCATCATTTTCTTTCTTGGAATTCTACAACACCCACTTAAAAAATCTGTATTTCACTATGCCTTTCTTGATACTTATTTTGAACAATTAAATACTTGGCTTCTCTATGTTTACGGTTGTGTTTAACTAGTAAACATATTATCAGCAAACTAATAAAATTTAAGAATTTAGAATTAAAATTCTAGAATTAAAATCTCTGTTTCAAGGCGTCTATAATCTAGTTGGGGAGATTAGGTAACAGAGCAGCCCTCAAGCTTTGCTGTCCAATTAGATACACCTGTGAAAGTTTTAAGACTTCCTTATGCTGGAACAACTGGGTGGCTCAATCAGTTAAGCTAATCTTGCTAAAGGATCGGTATAACAGCTGTAATCAATTTGGCTTCCTCACTATCCTACCCAAAGCCCAAACTCTAGCACAATGAAAAGGAAGAGGTAAAATAATTAAGACTACTGAGGGATGCCTGGGTGGCTCAGTGGTTGAGCGTCTGCCTTAGGCTCAGGGTGTGGTCCTGGAGTCCCAGGACTGAGTCCCTCAAGGAGCTTGCTTCTCCCTCTGCCTAAATTTGTGCCGCCTGTGTGTCTCTCGTGAATTACAAAAAAAAAAAAAAAAAGAAAGAATATTGAGTGACTGTAAGGACATTGTGAGTTTGCTGATTCCTGATGAACCACCAATAACAGAGAATGACAGTAGGCCACAAGAATGAAAATAGCTACTCAGGGAACCATTTCTGTAACCTTGTTGAAAAAGTATACCTGGAAGTCCATGAGTAAGGAAGACCCAGTCACCAAAACCAGACCAATAATTAAATTAAAATTTCCTGTTGTATTTACCTACCTCTTTGCCAGAACACAATTCTAATTAGTCATGTAAATTCTCTAACACCTTCTTACAAGGGATTTCTCTTTGTCACATCATTTATATACTCAAAAGTTTACCTGTTTATTAAATCATCTCTTCAAGGAGCTTCATTGTGAAAAGAGAAATAAAGGCTCATATAAAGGATAATTATACAAGGAGGGGGAAAAGGTAGTGAAGAAGAGCAGTGATAGCATAAAGCAGCATGAAATACATAATTGTCCATTATTGACTCTACTTTAGCACCCTTGTTTTATTTGCTTTCTCAAAATCTCCAAATAAACTAAATGTGGCTCAGCAACTTTATAATCTTTTATCTTCAAATCTTGCAAAGTAGCTAAAAAGAAGGGTAATGAGGTATTGCTTAAGATTATATATATATATTTTCTTTTTTTTTAATTGATGTTTTTTTTAATATTTTTTTTAATATATATATATTTTTTTAATTTATGATAGTCACAGAGAGAGAGAGAGAGGCAGAGACACAGGCAGAGGGAGAAGCAGGCTCCATGCACCGGGAGCCCGATGTGGGATTCGATCCCGGGTCTCCAGGATCGCGCCCTGGGCCAAAGGCAGGCGCCAAACCGCTGCGCCACCCAGGGATCCCTATATATATATTTTCATTATTGAAACTCACCATTTAAAAATTGGATTCTTTTTGCTAAGCTGGAAAGAATGTTTACAGAATTATGCCACTGAATGAATCAATCACAGTCTATGACCCCAAGAAGCAAGTAAGACTACCCTATTTTCTCAAAGAAACTGCATTTGAGTTATGCGAAATAGTCAATATCAGTTACTCCAATATGACTAACTTAAAACTGCATTGTTAGCCTTCCATGAACATTTTCAAATTTTCTAAAAAAACTCAAAAAGCCACCCCCACCTTCCAACATTAAGAGATAAGGAAGGTAAATTTCTCATGTTGTTTATTCTTAGTCTTAGAATCACATCTGCTTTCATTCTGTTCACACTCTACAAGTTCTGTAATTTGTTTCCACGCGGATGCTAAGACACATAGTACAGCTGGATTCACAGAGCTGCCTTACAATTACAGAGCTCTTCAAACAGAAGGGTTATCCAAGGGTCAGAGCAGTCTCAAGTGCTCACTGATAAGAATTCTTGACAAGTTACTTATCTGTACTTCTAAAAACAGAAACTCATAACAAGAACTGATTAAAAAAGCAAAAACAAAAATTAAAGAATCATAAAAGGCAAAAATTTTAATCCTTAGAAAGGAATTCTTAGTTGCTTTTTCTTTAGGGATGTAAGCCAAAACAAATCAATGGAAATTTCAAAAATTCCATCGTGAAGAAATAAGGGGAAAAAAACAAGTAGAATTTAGGGTAAAATGACATTTTGCTTTTTTTTTTTTTTAAGATTGTATTTACTTATTCATGAGAGACAGAGAGAGAGAGTGGCAGAGACAGGCAGAGGGAGAAGCAGACCCCATGTAGGGACCCTGATGTGGGACTTGATCTGGGACCCTGGGATCAGGCCCTGAGCCAAAGGCAGACGAGCTGAGCCACCCAGGCATCCCAACATTTCGCTCTATTTTTAACAGCTTAAAGCTAACAAGAGTTAAGAACACTCTTTGTTCCCTTGATCAATGAGTTTGTCAAATTACAACTTTAGAATAATATACTCCCCAGAAGTCAATTCAGATTTAATTGCTTTTTTCCCTGTCATGGCCTTCCCCACCTTACAACTTATTTCTTACTTGGAATGTGACATTTTAACGAAGATTCACCAAAATATTTGTGCTCTTATGTAAAAAGCATTAAAGAAAGAATAGATGACCACTTAGACTCACTCCTGGGACAATTCATATAAAGCAAAAATATAAAATTAGAGGCCTCTCTCTTAACAATTATTGTTATTAGTGAAGAGTAGGCTTTCACTAAAAGATAAAGAGATTTTCTGGATGATACTTTGGGTAAAATTTAGCACATTAGGGGGAAGAACATCTACAAGTAGTGTTAGAGCCAGTCTAGCAATCTAAAATCATTGTTAGCACAAAATATTTATATTGTTGGAAATATCTTTTTAGTCTCACTGATAAACACAACGGAGGGACACCTGGGTGGCTCAGTGGTTGAGCATCTGCCTCCAGCTCAGGGTGTAATCATGGTCAGGGGATCGAGTCCCATATCAGGCTCCCTGCAAGGAGCCTGCTTCTCCCTCTACCTCTCTGTGTCTCTCATGAATAAATAAATAAAATCTTAAAAAAAAAAAAAAAAAAAACCACAAAGGAGTAACTTGAAGTCACTCCCTTGAAGGGTTCAAAAACATAAAACCAACTATCAGAGTTTAATATGCACAAAGAACCAGAGAGCTAGATCTTTCTTTGAAAACAAAAAGAGGGATCCCTGGGTGGCGCAGTGGTTTGGCGCCTGCCTTTGGCCCAGGGTGCGATCCTGGAGACCCGGGATCGAGTCCCACGTCGGGCTCCCGGTGCATGGAGCCTGCTTCTCCCTCTGCCTGTGTCTCTGGCTCTCTCTCTCTCTCTCTGTGTGTGTGACTATCATAAATAAATAAAAATTAAAAAAAAAAAAAAGAAAAGAAAACAGAGGAAGCCCAGAGAGATTAAGTAACTTGCCCCAAGGTGTCTTAAGAACTGCATGTCAGTAACAATGGATAAACCAAATGTGTACCAAGTGGCCTTCTCAGCATTTTACTGATATGAACCTAGTTAAATCTTATTATTATAGGTAATAAGCCATATTATTATTATTTCCATTTTACAGATCAGGAAACAGAATCAACCAAAGAGGGCAACTGTTCAGTCACTGAACTGGATTTAAGCTCAGGCAGTTTACCTCCAGGGACCATGCTTTTATCAACTATGTTACACTAACTCTTAGGGAAGTCTCCAGATTGCCATATAGAGGTTTTCCCCTGAGTTTACAGCAAGAAATAAATAGAAAAGGTTATTCTTGTTGTTTTCTTCAAGCAAGTACACGAAGACATGCATGAAGCCCTTCCAAATAAAAAGGGAGAGAGAGAGAGAAGAAATCTTTAAATAAATGTAAGATAAAATACAAATGTACTTTGGTTTTAGTGGTAGAACAAAATAAAAACAGCTTGCAGATCATTAAAAGAACCTTTTCAAAAATGTGCAGTACTGCTCTATTCTGCTTGTACTGACTGCATTTTGCTTCCCTTTTTGGGGGTTCACATCAGTTACAAATTATTCCACCACTTAAAGCAGTATTTTATCTTCAGGCTCATGGCTGCTGACAAACTGAACTTTCCAGCTGAAGATGCTTTGGCAGAACTCCAAAGACCATATTTATTCCCTGGTAAACTCACTTTAGGGGACTCACCTCCCCTAAGATGTACGAATAAACCTTTATTATTACTTCTCAGCCTTTATACGATATCTATCTCTCAAGAATTCATTTTAAAAAATAAAAACAGATAACTGCTCTTCTACATTCAGTTAAGCATATGCCTCTCAGATCACTATTAACCTAAAATGAGAAAATCCAAAGTAGGAAAGATATCCTACAGAATTTTCCACCAATTATGACAACCAAGACCCACAAAAAATATACTTTGGAATACAGTGCAGTGAATATTCACATTTGCATATAAAACATACAGGTTTCATGAAACAGTACTTAACCTCATTACACTAAAATTATTTCAGTTACAAACCCACTTAGTGATTTTAGATCACAAACTATGTCACCTCCCAGAGTATAAAAATTCTGTTCTAACAAATTTTTACCTTAAAGTTCCCAAAAGATAACCTTCAAATATCCTTGATTATAAACAAAAACATTTTTTGTGGCTTTCTATTCTTAAAAAATAAATGAGAAGTTTTAAGTCAGAGAAAAAAGGCAAAAACTAATTTTACTCAAAGTACTTAAATATTAAACATTATGGTAGACATCAGATGACATTTTCACCAATAATCTTGTATGTAATTTAAAACTCAATGTTTCATAGTAAGTATTTAATGTAGTACATGACATAGGAGAAAATAAAATTTAAGCCTTACCACGGTACTTGTGCTGCCCTTTTCAGGAGTCAGATTTACTTCTAATGTAGCAACATAATCCCAGGAAGTGAAAGACAGTGAAAAGAGGAGGGACGGAACCAGGATGAGTCAGGGAGAATCATAATAGGACAACTAGGCTGTGCCCTAAGTGCGCTGCAGGGCAATTAAAAGACTCAAAGCACAAAGGAATCTTCAGACTCAGGAAAAGGAAAAAAAAAAATACACACTCTTAAAGACATATCTGAAAACCTGACATTTAAATATTTTCACAAAACACTGTTTTTGTGAGATGGCTATTATTCCTGTTTTGTAATTGATAAAACTGAGGCTCAGAGAAGTTAAATGAATTCTCCCACAAACACAAAGCTAATATTTGGTAGAGCTGAGGCCACAAATTGCCCTTGTGATTTCCAATCCTTGCAAACTCACCACTCTGCGGCAGAGTAAAAAATAAGGTGAAAAGAGAAAATAAACAAAAGCCCTATCTTCTAATTCTAATGCCAACGTAAACAAAAATAAATTCAGTTTTAGCTCTGAAAATCAGCTAATTGCTAATTACAGTTAAGATGTGTGTTCCTAATTGAATTTATTTCTAATTGCACCTCAAATAATCACTCCTTTCATCTTCCGACTACACTTGAACATATCTACCTGACAGCACATAACATGCTACACTGATTATTTACATTTTACAATTACATCTCCTCAGCCAGTTCTGAGCTCAAGAGTAGGGCCTGAATTTTTTTTTTTTTAATATTTTATTTATTGGGACACCTGGGTGGCTCAGCGATTGGGTGTCTGCCTTTGGCTCAGGGTGTGATCCTGGAGTCCTGGGATCGATTCCCACATCAGGCTCCCTGCATGGAGCCTGCTTCTCCCTCTGCCTGGGTCTCTGCCTCTCTTTCTGTGTCTCTCATGAATAAGTAAATAAAATCTTTCTTTTTTTTTTTTTAAGATTTTATTTATTTATTCATGAGAGACACAAAGAGAGAGAGAGAGAGGCAGAAACATAGGCAGAGGGAGGAGAGGCAGGCTCCATGCAAGGAGCCTGATGTGGGACTCAATCTTGGGAATCCAGGATCAGGCCCTGAGCCGAAGACAGACACTCAACCACTGAGCCACCCAGGTGTCCCTAGGGCCTGGATTTTTTTATTTTTATTTTTTATTTATTTATGATAGTCACAGAGAGAGAGAGAGAGAGAGAGAGAGAGAGGCAGAGACACAGGCAGAGGGAGAAGCAGGCTCCATGTACTGGGGGCCGATGTGGGATTCGATCCCGGGTCTCCAGGATCGCGCCCCGGGCCAAAGGCAGGCGCCAAACCGCTGCGCCACCCAGGGATCCCTAGGGCCTGGATTTTATTCAACTTTTGTATACTTAAAATCTAGAATGGTGCCTACCATAACATATGCAATCAAACAAGGTTTACTGCACAGTAAAAATTAATCTCTGAAAGGCTTAAACAGCATTACAGAAATTAATCTTCACAAACTCCTTATAAAATGGGCACTCAATGATTTCCTTAGAAACTAGAGTTTATAAATAATATGAAGAATATTCAAGAAAATGATTCATCTCAGGCCATACATTTAGACAGAAATAAACACCTCTAAGCCATTCTCCTCCTCGAGGAAAACCAAGAGAAAGAACATGAGTTGGTGATGTGTATGAGCACTGCTCCACAGAACAGGAGCCCCAGCCTCTATATTCCATATAGATATTTCAAAGGAATTATACAAATGTATTTCACCCTCACATGATGGTGAGTCTCAGTAATAAGAAATGATTAGAGACGACTGAGCATCTTTCACATCTAAGGTACAAAAATTGTAACCATAGGACTTATGAGTCTGAAGAATCATGTCCATGGATAAAGTAACTAAAAACAAAATGAGATAAATCCTTGTCAAGTGTCAGCTTGAGGTCATTTTAACTTGTGGTTTGGGAAGCATGTAAGAAGCCTCCAAGTTGCCACTGCACCCTAACAACCACGAGTAAAGCTGAACAAACAGAAATCAGTAACTTCTCTTAGATCTGTAAGAGAAGTGAGGTCATTGGGCAAACTGCGGCCCCCAGGACCAGACTGACCGACAGGCAATACAGAATACAACTTTACTAGAATACAAAATCAAAAGAGGCAACCACCCAGGAATCAGCGCTCAGGTAGGAGAACTGGAAGTGATGGATCGCTGGAGTTTGGTAAGGACAAAACCGAGAGAGAAAACTTCGGAGGGACTTCTGGTTCTGATTCCACATGTAAGGAGCTTGAAGTTGCCACTTCACCCTAACAAGTAAGAAGCTGAACTAACTGAAAAATCCACAACTATTTTAGAATCTGTAAGATAGGTGATGGCATGGGGCAAACTGCTGCCCTCAGGACTGAGACAGACAGGCAGACATGGGGAGTCACAGCTTACCAGTGTGGGGACGAGCGCTGAGGGAGGGAGACCTAAACCCAAGTGATGAACTATGGAGGTTCAGTATGGCCAATATGGAGTTTTTAACTCTAGGATACCCCATCATAGAAAGACCCCTATAATTTTGTGAGATTTACCTCCAGGAGCTCAACCCAGAGCTCTCAAAAAATACCAGAGGAAAAGCCCCTCGTGCTTCTGGAAAGGCAAGGAAAATAAACCATCCTGAAATACATCAGGGCACTCACTGTTTTTCTTAACAAGGACTGCCCTCCAGAGAAACTAATCAGAGCCTTACCAACACAGTGGTTGAGAAATACCCAGCTCAGCTCACACTAGCCATCTCACTCCACCTAACAGGAGAAGGAAAAACTGAGAAACACGTATGAAGTTCACAGTGCAGAGGCCATAGGCTCCGTAAAAAGAGTGACCTAATCATAGGGCTATACAATCTTCCTCTTTCCCCCAAGGCTTCTTCTTCTTTAAAAAGATTTTATTTTATTCATTTGCGAAAGAGAGAACACAAGCAGGGGAAGCAGCAGAGGGAGAAGCAGACTCCTCGCTGAGCATGGAACCCAACACAGGGCTCGATCCCAGGATCCTGGCATCATGACCTGAGCCAAAGGCAGATACTTAATTGACTGAGCCACCGGGGCACACCCCCTCCCAACATGGCTTCTTTATAGCAGCTCCTTTTACCCAGTACACCATGTCCAGCTATCAAGAAGAAATTACAAGACATGTCTAAAGGCAAAAAACACAGTTTGAAGAGATGGAGCAAAAGCATCAGAACCAGACATTGAAGATGTTGAAATTATCACACCAAGAATTTTTTTTTTAAGATTTTATTTATTTATTCATGAGAGACACACAGAGAGAGGCAGAGACATAGACTGCGGAAGAAGCAGGCTTCCAGAAGGGAGCCTGATATGGGACTCGATCCCAGGACCCCAGGATCACGCCCAGAGCCAAAGGCAGATGCTCAACTGCTGAGCCACCCAGGCGTCCCTATCACACAAAGAATTTAAAGCAATTATGATTAATAAGCTAAGGACTCCTATGGGTAAAGTAGAGAGCATGCTGGAATAGATGGGCAACGTAAGCAGAGAGATACAAATACTAAGAAAGAACCGTGAGATCAAAAATATCTATAACAGAAATGAAGAATACCTATGATGGACTTATTATTAGACTAGATATGGATAAGGGAAGAATCTCTGAGCTTGAGTAGATCTCAATAGAAACATCCAAAACTGGGCAGCCCGGTGGCTCAGCGATTTAGCGCCACCTTCAGCCCAGGGCGTGATCCTGGAGACCCGGGATCGAGTCCAACGTCGGGCTTCCTGCATGGAGCCTGCTTCTCCCTCTGCCTGTGTCTCTGCCACTCTCTCTCTCTCTCTCTCTGTGTGTCTCTCTCACGAATAAATAAATAAAATCTTAAAAAAATTATAAAAGAAGCATCCAAAACTAAAAAGTAAAGACAACAAAAACAGGAAAAAAAGAACAGGCTATCCAAGGACTGCAGAACAACTACAGAAAGTGTAACATACACGTAATTGGAATACAGAAAGGAAAAGAAAGAAAGGAACACGAGAAATATTTAAAAGAATAATGAATGAGAGCAGGGCACCTGGGTGGCTCAGTGGTTGAGCATTTGCCTTCGGCTCAGGTTGTGATCCTGGGTCCTGGGATCGACTCCCGCATTGAGTTCCCTGCATGGAGCCTGCTTCTCCCTCTGTGTGTCTGTCTGTCTGTCTGTCTGTCTGTCTCTGTCTCTCATGAATAAATAAATAAAATCTTTTTAAAAAAATGACTGAGAGCTTCCTCAAATTAATGTCAGACACCAAACACAGTTTCAGGAAGCTCAGAGAACATTAAGTAGAATAAATGTGGAAAAAAAAAAAAACAAACAAACAACCCTATACCTAGGCATATCATTTTCAAACTACAAAAAAGTCAGAGATAAAAAAAAATCTTAAGCCAGAGTTAAAAGCATCTTACCAATAAAAGAACAAAGATAAGAATTATATTGAACTTTTCCTCAGAAACCATGCAAGCAAGAACAGAGTGAACTAAAATATTTAAAGTGTTGTGAAAAAAAATCCCCACCAATTTAGACTTCTGTGCATGTGAAATTATCCCTCAAAAATGAAGGACAAGCAAAAATCTCAGACAAGCAAAAACTGAGGAAATGTGTTATTAGTAGACTTGCCTTGCAAGCAATGTTAAGAGTCTCAGAGTCTCACTAGAGAAGGAAAACAATATGTCAGAAACTTGGATCTCCATTAAGAAAGGGAGAGCATCAGAGGGATAAGTGAAAGTAAAATAAAAATGTTTATTTTTCTTATTCTTAATTGATATACCTCATAACATGTTGTTCAAAAAGATAATAGCAACTCAATTATGTATGCTTACATATATAGCATATATATGCACATACATACGCATGCTTATATAAGTGAAATAAGTGACAGCATTGACAGAGATGAGAGAGAGGAATTAAGATTATTTTGTTATGATAAGGTACTCACATTACTCATGAAGCAGCACAGTGTTATTTGAAAGTGAACTTGGATTAGTTGTAAATGTATATTGCAAACTCTGGGGCAAGCACTAAAAAAGTAAAAAGAGAAATGTAATGGATATGTTAAGAAAGGAAAGAATATGGAATCATATCACATGCTTAATTAAAACCACAAAAGGCAGAAAAAGAGTGGAAGACAACATAGGAATAAAGAATAAGGGCAACAAGTGGAAAACACTTTTAACGAATACGATAGATACTAATCCAATTATCAATAATCACTTTGACCATCAATAATCTAAATGTACCAATTAAAAGACAGAACTTGTCAGATTGGATGAAAAAACAAGACCCAACAAGTGTTGTCTATAAGAAACTCTAAATATAAAGGGGTGCCTGGCTGGCTCAGTAGGTACAGTATGCTACTCTTGATTTCAGGGTTTTAAGCTTGAGCCCCACATTGGGTGGAGAGATTATTTAAAAAATAAAATCTTAAAAAAAAAATGTGAGACTACCTCTATCTATTAATTTAAATCAAGCAGACTTCAGAGTAAGAAAAGTTATCAGGAACAAAGAGGCACATTCCATAATGATAAAGGGGTTAAACATCCAAAAAGACATAATAATCTTTAATGTGCATACAACTAACAACAGAGTGTTAAATTATAGGAGACAAAAACTGATAGAAATGCAAGGAGAAATGAATGAATCCACTATTATAACTAGAGACTTCAACACTCTTCCATTAGAAATGGATCCACAGGCAGAAAGTCACTAATGACATAGTTAAATTCAACAATACCATCAATTAATTGGATACAACGGGCATCTATAAACTACCTCATCCAATAATAGCAGAATACACATTCCTCCCAAGCTCACATGGAATACTCACATTCTGGGACATGAAACACACCTTTACGAATGTAAAAGAATAGAAATCATACAATGTCTATGCTCAGACCACAGTGGGATACAACTAAAAATCAGCAATGAAGATAGTTGGGAAATTCCAAAATACTTGGTTACTAAATAAAATAGTCTGAATAATATCTGGGTCAGAGAATAAATCTCAAGAGAAATTTTAGAATATTTTGAACTAAATGAAAATGAAAACACAACTTACAAGGCAGCCCGGGTGGCTCAGCAGTTTAGCACTGCCTTCAGCCCAGGGTGTGATCCTGGGGACCCGGGATCAAGTCCCACATCAGGCTCCCTGTATGGAGCCTGCTTCTCCCTCTGCCTGCATCTCTGTTTCTCTGTGTGTGTGTGTGTCTCTCATGAATAAATAAATAAAATCTAAAAAAAAAAAAAAAAAAAGAAAACACAACTTACTAAACTTTGTATCAGGCAGTAAAAGCAATGCTTAGAGGGATATTCATAGCATTAAGTATTAAATGCATATAGTAGAAAAGAAAGATCTTTTTTTTTTTTTTTAAAGATTTTATTGGGCAGACTGCGTGGCTCAGTGGTTTAGCGCTGCCTTCAGCCAGGTGTGTGATCCTGGAGACCCGGGATCGAGTCCCACGTCAGGCTCCCTGCATGGAGTCTGCTTCTCCCTCTGCCTGTGTCTCTGTCTGTTTCTCTCTCCTCTCTGTGTTTCTCATGAATAAATAAAATAAAGATTTTATGCAGGGAGCCCGACGTGGGACTTGATCCTGGGTCTCCAGGATCACACCCCAGGCTGAAGGTGGCACTACACCTGAGCCATCTGGGGTGCCCAAATAAGAAAGATCTAAAATCAATCATCTAAACTTTCAACTTAGGAAACTCGAAAAGGAAGAGGCAATTGAATCCAAAGTAAACAGAAGAAAAGAAAAATAACAGAAATCAATGAAACTGAATATAGGAAATCAACAGAGAAAATCAATAAACCCAAAAGCTGATTTTTTGAGAAGATCAATGAATTCAATAGGAAAAAAGAGAAAACAAATTATTAACATCAAAAATGAAAGATGGGACATCACTATAGATCCCATGGACTTTAAAAGGATAATAAAGGAATATTGTACTCCATAATCACAAATTTGAAAACCTAGATGAGATGGATCCATTCTATAAAAGCATAATCTACCAAAACTCAGACAAGAAAAAATAGACAAACTGAATAAGCCTATATCTATTAAAGAAATTGAATCAATAATCAATAACCTTCTAAAATAGAAAGCACAGAAATGCCTGGGTGGCTCTGTATCTGACTCTTGATCTCAGCTCAAGTCTTGATCTCAGGGTCATGAGTTCAAGCCCCACAGAAAAACAAAGAAACAAAAAACAGAAAGTACAGAAAACACCAGGTTCAAGACAGGTTCACAGGTGAATTACACCAAACATTTAAGAAAGAAATTGTAGTAATTCTCTATAATCTCTTTCATTTGTTTTTTTTTTAATATTTTATTTATTTATTCATGAGATACACACACAGAGACAGAGGCAGAGACATAGGCAGAGGGAGAAACAGGCTCCAGGCAGGGAGTCCGATATAGGACTCCATTTCGGGACTCCAGGATCATGCCCTGAGTCAAAGGCAGATGCTCAACTGCTGAGCCACTCAGGCGTCCCTGCTTTTCAACATTGTACTGGAAGTCCTAGCTAATGCAGTAAGACAAGGAAATAAAATGTATACAGACTGGGAAGGAATTGTTTAAAAAAAAAAAAAAAAGGCAACAGGTCCCAAACAGATTCACCTGAGCTAAACTCATGTCACCAACCAAGACTTAATACTTAACCTAAGCAATTTCAACCTCCTTTAGGAAGGAATGTGATCTTAACCAGTCAGTCTGGAATTTCCCAGTCAGTACTGGTAAGGTAATTAACCAACAGATTCCTTTCATTGCCCTAAAAAAAGGTGACCTAGCCTGAAATAATCCCTTCTTTTGTTTATGACTTCCTTGTCCCACCTCCTTTCTATCTTTAAAAACTTTTCTTTTTCTTTTTTTTTTTTTTTTAAAGATTTTATTTATTTATTCATGAGAGACACAGAGAGAGAGAGAGGGAGGCAGAGACACAGGCAGAGGGAGAAGCAGGCTCCATGCAGGGAGCTTGACGTGGGACTCGATCCCGGGTCTCCAGGATCACACCCTGGGCTGAAGGCGGTGCTAAACCGCTGAGCCACCTGGGCTGCCCAAAACTTTTCTTTTTCTGCAGCTCTTTGGAGCTCCTTTCTATTTGCTAGATGGGATGCTGCATGATTCATGAATCACTGAATAAAGCCAATTAGATCATTAAATTAAATTTAATCTTTGAATTTTTGTTATTTTATTTTATTTTATTTTATTTTTAAATTTTTATTTATTTATGATAGTCATACAGAGAGAGAGAGAGAGAGAGAGGCAGAGACACAGGCAGAGGGAGAAGCAGGCTCCATGCACCGGGAGCCCGATGTGGGATTCGATCCCGGGTCTCCAGGATCGCGCCCTGGGCCAAAGGCAGGCGCCAAACCGCTGCGCCACCCAGGGATCCCTTTTGTTATTTTAGAGAAGAAATAAAATTGTCTTGTTCACAAATGACACAATCATCTATGTAATGAAAATCCAAAAGAATCCACAAAAATAACCTAAAATTATAAGCAATGATAGCAAGATTGCAGAATACAAGGTTAATATAAAAAAGTCAATCACTTTCCTATATATTAGCAATGAACAAGTGGAACTTGAAATTAAATATAACAAAATGGGTACAAGATTTACATGAGAGAAACTATAAAACTCCAATAAAAGAAATAAAAAACTAAATAGAGATATTCCATGTCATGGATATAAAGATTCAATATGGTTAAGATGTCAGTCAGTTCTTCCCAACTTCATCTATGATTCAATGCAATCCCAATTAAACTCTCAGCAAATATTGACAAACTGATTCTAAAGTTTATATGGAGGGACTCCTGGATGGCTCAGCGGTTGAGCATCTGCCTTCAGCTCAGGACATGCTCCCAAGGTTCCAGGATTGAGCCCCACATTGGAGTCCTGAATGGAGCCTACTTCTCCTCCCCTCTGCCTATGTCTCTGCCTCTCTCTCTCTCCCCCTCTCCGTCTCTCATGAATAAATAAATAAAATCTTTAAAAAAATATTTTTTAAAATAAATAAATAAAGTTTATATGGAGAAGCAAAAGACCAAGAATAACCAACACAATATGAAGAACAGAGTTGGAGCACTGACACCATCTAACTTCAAGACTTACATAAAGCTAGAATAATCAAGACAGCATGGTATTGGTGAAAGAACAAATAGATCAGTGGAACAGAACAGAGAGCCCAGAAACAGACCCACTTAAACACAGTCAACTGATTCTTGAGAAAGGAGCAAAGGCAAACAATGGATAAAAAAGTTTTTTCACGGGATCCCTGGGTGGCACAGCGGTTTGGCGCCTGCCTTTGGCCCAGGGCGCGATCCTGGAGACCCGGGATCGAATCCCACGTCGGGCTCCCGGTGCATGGAGCCTGCTTCTCCCTCTGCCTGTGTCTCTGCCTCTCTCTCTCTCTCTCTGTGTGTGACTATCATAAATAAAAATTAAAAAAAAAAAAAAAGTAACATTTAAAAAAAAAAAGTTTTTTCAAACAATGGTGGTGGGACAATTGGACATGCACAAAAACTAATCTAGACACAGACCTTACACCCTTTACATAAAGGATCACAGATATTTTTTTAAAAAGATTTTATTTATTCATGAGAAACAGAGAGGGAGAGAGAGAGAGAGAGAAGCAGGCTCCACGCAGGGAGCCCGATGTGGGACTCGATCCCAGGTCTCCAGGATCAGGCCCTGGGCTGAAGGCAGCGCTAAACCGCTGGGCCAGCCGGGCTGCCCTGGATCACAGATTTTTTTTTTTTTAAGATTTATTTATTTATTTATGATAGACATAGAGAGAGAGAGAGACAGAGAGACAGGAGGAGAGAGAAGCAGGCTCCATGCCAGGAGCCCGACATGGGACTCGATCCCGGGACTCCAGGATCGCGCCCTGGGCCAAAGGCAGGCGCTAAACCGCTGAGCCACCCAGGGATCCCCTGGATCACAGATCTTAATGTAAAACACAAAACTATAAAACTCCCAGGAAATAATACAGGAGAAAACCTAGATGAGCTTGGCCTTGGTGATGACTTTTTAGATACAACACTAAGACATAGTCAATGAAATAAATGGCTCAGAAGCTGGACTTTATTAAGATTAAAAATGTCAGTCTATGACAATGTTGAAAGAACGTAAGCCACTGACTGGGAGAAAACAATTTCAAAAGACACACCTGAGGGGCACCTGGAGTGGCTCAGTTGGTTAAGCATCTGCCTTCAGCTAAGGTTATGATCCCGGGATCCTAGGATCAAGCCTCACATAGGTCCCCCTGTTCAGTGTAGAGCCTGCTTCTCCCTCTCCCTCTGCTTGTCCCCTCTGCTCTCTCTCTCTCTCTCTCTGACTCAAATAAATAAAATCTTAAAAAAAAAAAAAAAAAGGCACACCTGATAAAGGATTATTATCCAAAATATACAAAGAACTATTTAATAAGAAATCAACCTGATTTTAAGAATGGGCCAAACACCTTAGCCAATACTTCACCAAAGATGTACAGGGACACCTGGGTGGCTCAGTGGTGGAGCCTCTGCCTTTGGCTCAGGGCATGATCTTGGGATTCTGGGATCGAGTCCTGCATCGGGCTCCCTGCATGGAGCCTGCTTCTCTCTCTGCCTGTGTCTCTGCCTCTCTCTCTGTGTCTTTCATGAATAAATAAAATCTTTTAAAAAAACAAAAACGGGATCCCTGGGTGGCGCAGTGGTTTGGCGCCTGCCTTTGGCCCAGGGCGCGATCCTGGAGACCCGGGATCGAATCCCACGTCAGGCTCCCGGTGCATGGAGCCTGCTTCTCCCTCCGCCTGTGTCTCTGCCTCTCTCTCTCTCTCTCTCTGTGACTATCATAAATAAATAAAAAATTAAAAAAAATAAAAAAATAAAAATAAAAAACATACAAATGGAAAATTAGCATATGAAAAGAAGCTCCACATCATATGTCATCAGAGAAATGCAAATTAAAACAATGATGTGAACTGGTGCAGCCACTCTGGAAAACTGTGTGGAGGTTCCTCAAAGAGTTAAAAATAGACCTGCCCTACGACCCAGCAATTGCACTCCTGGGGATTTACCCCAAAGATTCAGATGCAATGAAACGCCAGGACACCTGCACCCCGATGTTCATAGCAGCAATGTCCATAATAACCAAACTGTGGAAGGAGCCTCGGTGTCCATCGAAAGATGAATGGATAAAGAGGATGTGGTTTATGTATACAATGGAATATTACTCAGCAATTAGAAACGACAAATACCCACCATTTGCTTCAACGTGGATGGAACTGGAGGGTATTATGCTGAGTGAAATAAGTCAATCGGAGAAGGTCAAACATTATATGTTCTCATTCATTTGGGGAATATAAATAATAGTGAAAGGGAATATAAGGGAAGGGAGAAGAAATGTGTGGGAAATATCAGAAAGGGAGACAGAACATAGACTCCTAACTCTGGGAAACGAACTAGGCATGGTGGAAGGGGAGGAGGGTGGGGGGGTGGGGGTAAATGGGTGACGGGCACTGAGGGGGGCACTTGACGGGATGAGCACTGGGTGTTATTCTGTTGTTGGGTGTTATTCAATGTTGGCAAATTGAACACCAATAAAAAATAAATTTATTATAAAAAAATAAAAAATAAAACAATGAGATACCACTACACATCTAGTAAAATGGCCAAAATCTAACACCAACAACACCAAATGCTGGTGAGGCTATGAAGGAAAAAGAATACTCATTCACTGCCAGTGAGAATGTAAACTGATACAGCTTGGTAGTTTCTTACAAAACTAAACATACTGGGACGCCTGGGTGGCTCAGCAGTTTAGCACCTGCCTTGGGCCCAGGGTGTGATCCTAGAGACCTGGGATCAAGTCCCACATTGGGCTCCCTGCATGGAGCCTGCTTCTCCCTCTGCCTGTGTCTCTGCCTCTCTCTCTCTCTCTCTCTCTCCCTCTCCGTCTCTCATGAATAAATAAAAAAAAATCTTAAAACAAAAAACAAAAACTAAACATACTCTTACCAGACTGCACTCCTTGGTATTTACACAAAGAAGTTTAAAGCTCATGTTCACACAAAAACCTGCACACAGATGATTGTATCAGCTTTATTATAATCGTCAAAACTTAGAAGCAATGAGATCTCCCTTCAGCAGGTGAATGGGTAAATAAACGGTGATACATCGAGACAAAGGAGTGCTAAAAATCCAGGACTAAAAAGAGATGACCTATCACAAGCCATAAAATCAAGACATAAAAAGAGGAAATTAAGTGAAAGAAGCCAGTCTGAAAAGGCTATATATCACATGGTCCCAACTATATAACATTCTGGAAAAGGAAAAATGATGGAGACAGTAAAAAAAAATCAGTGGTTGTCAGAGGTAAGGTAGAAGAAGGGTCAAATAAGTGGAACACAAGATTTCTATAAAAGTGAAACTACTCTGTATAATACTATAGTGGTGGATATAGGTCATCATAAATTTGTCCAAATTACAGAATATACACCAAGAGTAAACTGTAATTTAAACCATGGTCTTTGGGTAACAATGATGCATCCACAGAAGTTCATCAGTTGTAACAAATGTACCTACCACTCTGGTAGAAGATGCTGTTAATGGGGAAGGCTACGCATGTGTGCAGGCAGGTAGTATATGAGAAATCTCGGTATCTTCCTTCGTTATTTCTAGGAACCTAAAACTGCTCTATAGTCTATTTAAAAAAAATTCACACCAGTCACATTACTTATAAGCCTCAATAAAGTGCTCTTCTCAATCCAGTACAATGGAAAAATCATCTCAAATATAATAAGACAAAAATGATCACTGAACATAAATCATAGAAAAAACAAAACTATCTTCAGAAATCCAAAAGGCATTTATGCCAGCCATTTCTTTTTATAATTCAGAGAACAAAATATTATTTTCCTCTCTGCATCTGTATGCCCAGAGCCTTCATCCAACAGAGTATAGCTGCCATCACCTCCTCCTGCCTTTTGGTTTTCAAAACTAGTTCCAGTTTGACAGCTGAGCAGTTTGTTTTATACTGACGTTGTGTTCAAGTGGCTGAAGACAAACACATTACCCATGGAAATCATACTTAGACTTTATATAACAGATATGCAACATCATGTAGCCAAATTTTAAGACCTGTCAACAGTGTTTAACACAAAGTACCTTAAAGATGATTCATGTTGACACTTTGTATCAGAAGATATATTTTCACCAATTAGTCAAAAAAGCAATCTCTTGGTTTTAAACACATGAAAAACTGTGTACTTAGACCTAAAAATGTGAAATACAGATTGGGCATTCAAAGTTAGAGATTAAAAACACATTAAAATCTTAAAAATTGGGCAGCTCCAGTGGCTCAGCAGTTTAGCGCCACCTTCAGCCCAGGGCGTGATCCTGGAGACCCAGGATCAAGTCCCACATTGGGCTCCCTGCATGGAGCCTGCTTCTTCCTCTGCCTGTGTCTCTGCTCCCCTCCCCCCTCCCCGAGTCTCTCATGAATAAATAAATAAAATCTTAAAAAAAAATAAAATAAAATCTTAAAAATATTAACAAGCTAATTATTCCTATAGTTCTTCTATATTCTATAGTTCTTCTCTTTAGCACATACATTTCAGTTGAATAAAACAGATTCTCTGTAACAAAATATAATAACCAACAAACTTAAGATGTACTATATTATAATAAAACTGAAAATCGAGAAGGGAATGAATTACATTCCCTGTATTTTAATTCTTCCTTTGTTATAAAGCACCATGCAGGTGAGGAAGATTCCTGGGTGGAGCTACCATGAATAGCAACAGTGGCAATGAAAATGACAATGAGGAAAATGGGGGGCTGATTCATGTACCTCCTCACCCTCCATCTACAGTGGAGACATGGAGGAGATTCTTTTGAATGCACAACATGAATCAGGACAGAGAAGTTCAAGGGGAAGTCCTTAGTGTGACAGTCCTACCCCATAAAAAGATAGGCAGGTTATATGTTTAATGTAGAAATGCACAGCAGCACAGACCATAACTCTCAGTCAGAAGTTAGAAAAGAAAAGAAAGAAGTTGATGCTTTAAAGGAAAGTATAGACTGCATGTCTGACTGGTCCAGCAGGCCTGAAACCATCCTCCAGGGTTTCCACTTCAGTTTCCATTCTATTTCTTGAATATGAGGAAAAGGAAACCAGGTAGAAAGGGAGTTTCTTTTCCCCCAAACACCATCAACAGATTATAATTTGGGCAACAATGCTATTGTCTACTTTTAGTGCCACCAGATTTAGAACTGCATGATTCATGGTATAAATCTTACTTTTGCAATATAATACCATATCTTTCTTAAAACAAAATCAGGGAGCATCTGGGTGGCTCAGTTGGTAAGGCATCTGACTCTTGATTTCAGTTCAGGCCATAATCTCCACATCATGGGATCCAGCCCTGCATCGGACTCTGAGCTCAGCACAGAGTCAGCTTGTGAATCTCTCCCTTTCCCTTTACCCCTCCTGCCGTGCACGTGCATGCTCACTCTCTCTCTAATAAATAAATAAATCTTAAAAACAAAAGGAACATAAACAAAAAGAACAAGGGGCACCTGGGTGGCTCATTCAGTTAAGCATCCAACTCTTGGGATGCCTGGGTGGCTCAGTGGTTGAGCATCTGCCTTTGACTCAGAGCATGATCCTAGGGTCCTGGGATCAAGTCCCAATTCGGGCTCCCTGACAGGGAGCCTGCTTCTCCCTCTACCTATGTCTCTGCCTCTTTCTGTGTTTCTCTCATGAATAAATAAAAAAAAAAAAAGTCTTCAACTCTTGATTTCAGTTCAAGCCCCATGGGGGCTTGGGGGCTTTATGCTGGGCGTAGAAGAGCCTGCTTGGGATTCTCTCTCTCCCTCTCTCCCTGCCCCTTACCTGCTCTCCCTCTCAGTCTCTAAAAAAAAAAAGGATAATAAATAAATAAAATAAAGTTAAAAAAAATGAAATCAGATTAGCAAATGATATAAAGGCTCTGTTATTTTGTTTTGTTTTTCAAGACAAAGGAAAGCTTCCCTAAGTTTGAATTTATAGTTATTAAAAAAAAGAAAAGAGGAGCACTTTGCTAACTCAGTAGAGCATACAACTCTTGATGTTGGGGTCATAAGCTCAGGCCCACATTGGGGCTAGAGCTTACTTAAAAATACAAAAACAAAAACAAAGGACACATGAACACACAAATATGCCAGGCTATAAAAAACTATTTTAAGCCAAAAACTAGAAAGAAATGAAGAAATAATAACCAAAGTTAAAAGGGAGATACAACTTCATACATTGTAAAGATTAAAAGAGAGAGAAAAAAAAGATTAAAAGAGAGGTTTTTTTTTGTTTGTTTGTTTGTTTGTTTGTTTTTGTTTTTAAAGAAAGGCAGTCTGGGAGCACCTGGGTTGGTTAAGCATCTGCCTTTGGCTCAGGTAGTCCTGGGATCCAGCCCTGAGTCAGGCTCTCTGCTCAGTGGAGTCTGCTTCTCCCTCTGCCCTTCCCCTCAGCTCATGCTCTGTCTCTCAAATAAATAAATAAATCTTAAAAAAAAAAAAAAAGAAAAAGAAGAAAGAAAGGCAGATTGCCACAAGCAGCACCTCATCTGGATCTGTCTGGAGTCTTAGAAGCTTGACTACCCTATGTTCATCTATAAATGGACCAACAGAGCCTGTTTTGAGGTTGTAGCACGGAAGTAAAACTACTCCTATACCGTGGATGGAAGAACAGTCTTCCTCTATCAGGGAAGGTTGTCCTCTTTGACCAAAGTTGTCCTCAAGAAGAATGCACATGGAGTGCTGAAGGAGAAAGGATACCTGCTAGGCCAGCCAGATCAGTCAAATCAAACCTGGCAATCAGTGGGGTGACAGCTGTCATAGCCAGATCACCCTCATATCCAAAAGAGAGGATATTTTTGAGACACTTAGAAATCTGAATGCTAACAGGATATCTAAGGATATGAAATAATTTTTAATTTTTTTGATGTAATAATGGTAGTGTGATTAAAAATAAAGAAAACTGGGCAGCCTGGGTGGCTCAGCAGTTTAGCACCGCCTTTGGCCCAGAGCATGATCCTGGAGACCCGGGATCGAGTCCCACATCGGGCTCCCGGTGCATGGAGCCTGCTTCTCCCTCTGCCTGTGTCTCTGCCTCTCTCTCTCCTTTCTGTATATTCTCATGAATAAATAAATAAAATCTTAAAAAAAAAAGTAAAAATAAGAATTAAAAAAATAAAAATAAAGAAAACCTTTATTTTTAAGTGATACATACTGAAAAAAAATTTTTTTTTTTTTTTACTTTTAAGTAGGCTCCATGCCAGTGTAGAGGCTGATGAGGGGCCTGGACCCCTAACCCTGAGATCAACAACACCCAGGCCAAGATCAAGAGTCAGATGCTCAAAAAAAAAAAAAAAAAAAGGAGTCAGATGCTCAAGCAACTGAGCCACTCAGACACTCCTGAATTTTTATTTTATTTTTTATTTTTTTTAAGATTTTTATTTATTTATTCATGAGAGACACAGAGAGAGAGAGAGAGAGGCAGAGACACAGGCAGAGGGAGAAACAGGCTCCATGCAGGGAGCCCGACATGGGACTCGATGCTGGGATTCCAGAATCACGCTCTGGTCCGAAGGCAGGTGCTAAACCACTGAGCCACCCAGGGATTCCCCTGAATTTTTTTTTTTAAATTCCAGTATATATATATATTTTTTTTTTTTAAATTTATTTATGATAGTCACAGAGAGAGAGAGAGAGAGAGGCAGAGACACAGGCAGAGGGAGAAGCAGGCTCCATGCACCGGGAGCCCGATGTAGGACTCGATCCCGGGTCTCCAGGATCGCGCCCTGGGCCAAAGGCAGGCGCCAAACCGCCGCGCCACCCAGGGATCCCAATTCCAGTATATTTAATGTTATATTAGGTTTAATTCCAGTATAATGTTACATTAGTTTAAGGTGTACAATATAGCGACTCAATTTTATATGGTACTCAGTGTTCATAAATTTATTCTTAATCTTCTTTACCTATTTTGCTCATCCCTCCATTTACCTTCCCTACCTACTGAAATATTTTTTAAATATTTTATTTATGTATTTGAGAGAGAGAGAGAGAGAAATAGCGAGAGAGGGACGCCTGGGTGGCTCAGCAGTTGAGTGTCTGCCTTCGGCTCAGGGTGTGATCCTGGGATCTAGTCCCCCATTGGTCTCCTTGCATGGAGCCTGCTTCTCCCTCTGCCTATATCTCTGCTTCTCTCTCTGCCTCTCTCTCTGTCTCTCATGAATAAATAAATAAAATCTTAAAATCTTAAAATAAATAAATAAATAAATAAATAGCGAGAGAGAGCACGAGCAGGGTGGGGCAGAGGGAAAGGGAGAAGGAGCCTCTGCTGAGCACGGAGCCCAATGAGGGGCTCGATCTCAGGACCCTGGGATCATGACCCGAGCTGAGGGCAGATCCCCAACCAACTGAGCCACCTGGGCACCCCTATACTGAAATTTTTATACAAAAAATTATATGATACCTGAATTTTGCTTCAAAATAATATTAAAAAGAGACATTACTAGGGTGTGAATAAAGCATAACTGGCAATGAGTCAGTAACTGTTGGGGCTAAGTGATAAAAGTCATTATAACTTTAAAACATTTTTATAAATCTAAGCCTATTACAAAGTAATCTTATTTTGGGATCCCTGGGTGGCTCAGTGGTTTAGTACCTGTCTTTGGCCCAGGGTGTGATCCTGGAGACCCGGGATTGAGTCCCACATCGGGCTCCCTGCATGGAGCCTGCTTCTCCCTCTGCCTGTGTCTCTGCCTCTCTCTGTGTCTCTCATGAATAAATAAATAAAATCTTAAAAAAAAAAGTAATCTTATTTTCATAAATGATTTTAAAAATTAAGAAGTCTGACAATATTAAGTATTAGAGAAGATGAAGAACAACAAAAATTTCTATTTTTATTATTTATTTTTAAATATTTTATTTATTTGAGAGACAGAGTGAGTGAGAGAGAGAGAGCGCATGAGCAGAGGCAGAGGCAGAGGGAAAAACAGGCTCCTGCTGAGCAGGGAACTTGATGTAGGGCTCGATCCTAGGACCCTAGGACCATAACCTGAGCTGAAGGCAGACATTTAATGGACTGAGCCACCCAGGCATCCCCCAAAATTTTTATATTTTTATATGCTGCTGACAGAGTATAAGTTGGAAGACCACTTTGGAAAACACCTTGGCATTATCTTGTGAACTGAACACATCTATATACTTGGACTCAGAAGTTCTACTCCCAAGTATATCACCAAAGAACAGCAATGTCTATAAGAGCAAAAAGGTGAAAATGTCTACTGATATGATTATAGAGAAATAAGTTGTTACATATCTACACAATTGAATACCAAACACCAACCAATACATCAACCCAGATCATGTATTCTCAATGCCGATCATTTTGAGAGGGAAATAGTTTGGTGAGATGGGGGAAATCTTACAATCACTTGTGGCCCACCCTTCAAACAGCACCAGTACGTACATAAAAAGACTTCTATCTGCAGTATTAAAATTTCATGGGGGAGGAAGGAGATGATTAGGATAAAAATGTCTAAAAAGGATCCTAAAAAATAAATAAACAGGATTCCTAAGGGAGTGATATAAAAAAAAATTTGAGAAACAATGACCAAGGAGAGTCTCAAGAATAAACAACATTGAGTGAAAAAAAAAAAAAAGTTTAGAAGAATACACACAGTATATTATTCACATAGAGCTCAAAACATATAAAATAATGTATTGTCTTGAGATACATATATATGTATGATTAAACTATAATAAAAACCCAAAACCCAAAACAGGAGTTATACTTGTGAAGTATGTAAGACCATGCTGAAATGTAGGAAGGGCATATGAAAAGATTCAAAAGTATTGGCTCTGTTCTTTTCTTTGACTGGAATGGCAAATATATAGGCATTCATTTTATTATTCCTTATCCTTTAATTATTTAAATATTTTTTGTTAGTACAAAATATTTCATAATTAGAACTACTTAAAAACACCTATCAATTTGCTGTAAGTAAAATCTTAATAGTGAAACCATATGAATAGTCTTGCCACTGATCATGCAATCAATGTTAGATAATATTAAATAATATTCATATTAAACCTATGTTGCTAAAAACAACCACAATGAGAAGCTTAACCTTTTTTTAAAGAAAAAAAAATACATAACAGCTCATACCCAGCCACCTTGTTGAATGATGTACTCTGCTGCATAGTCCTCCAGATATGTTACACCAAACTGTAGCAATGCACTCAGAGGCTCTTGACCACGTCTTGTCAACTCCAGAAGCATTTGTTGTAGCAAAACCAGAGGCACCAAAATCTTCAATGCAAAGATGAGAGAGTAAAAAACAAACTGCAATTCTTATTATTCATTTTACATGTTCAACTACTAGAAAATTATGACTTGGATGCAACATTATGGAATCTCATTTTTATTATAATAAAGGAATAAAATACTGACCCTTAACTATAATGTCTGTGAATAATATATGTAGATTTTATATCATAGGGTGGGAGAAATAATTATTTTATGAAAATAATTGGCTTGTGTATATGAAAGATGTATAGAAAATTCACTGAAGGTTTTTTTTTTTTTTTTTGAAGTGTTATTTATAACAGGGAAAGACTAGAAACAACTCACCAGGGACTGGTTAAACAAATTTTGGCAAAATATCATGTAGTTGTTAAAAAGAATTAGATTGTTTACTGCCCAATCACCAAGACTTATTTTCAGTGAGGAAAGTGACAGGACCGTGTATATAATAATGGTAGTATTTGTGTTTAAAATACACATACACATACACACACACATTTGTATACTCATATAGTATCTCTGGAAAAATATACAAGAAACTGGTAATAGCGGTAGCCTAAGAAGAGAACAAAGTAATTGGCAATTGGGTGGGAAAAAATTTTCAATGTATACTTTTTTGTACTTACTGCATTTTGCATCATGTGCTTTTACTATCTATTTGAAAATAAGGACTTTCAGGGACACCTGGGTGGTTCAGTAGTTGAGCATCTGCCTTTGGCTCAGGTTTTGATGCCAGGGTCCTAGGATCGAGTCCTGCATCGGGCTCCCAGAAGGGAGTCTGCTTCTCCCTCTGCCTATGTCTCTCTCTCTCTCTCTCTCTGTGTGTGTGGCTCATGAAAATATATAAAATCTTTAAAAAAAAAAAAAGAAAGAAAAGAAGAACTTTCAAAATTATCAGCTTTTATCTTATAAAACTTTTATATCTAAAAAAAAAAAACTTTTATATCTTTTTTTTATATCTTTTATCTTATAAAAGTCACCAAAACCTAAATGGGGGTGGGGGGTGGTGGTGGTGGCGCCTGGGTGGCTCAGTCGGTTAAGCATCTGCCTTCATCTCTGGTCATGATCTCAGGGTCCTGGGATCCAGCCCCAGGTCGGGCTTCCTGCTCAGCAGGGAGTCTGCTCCTCCCCCTGCTTGTGCTCTATCTTTCCCTCAAATAAGTAAATAAATAAATAAAATATAAAAACAAAACAAAACCCAAGGAGGTATTATTATCATTCTTAATAACCTTGTGGCTCAATAATTAAAAACTGTCAAAATTTATGACAGGGACACCTGAGAGTCCTTTGCCTTCCAGAAACAACTGCACATTGAAAAGAACTAAGCATTTTCAACTAACCATCTGCATGCAATCTCTTTAGTCTAAAACATCAAGAGGTCTCCACATGCCTGGAAAAGGAAATGAAACCAATTCCAATTCCAATTCCTTGTTACTGCCAAGGTAATAACTGAAGGATTACAAAATATTTGTGCAGGAGAGAACAAACAAAAAAGATAATGAGTTTAGAGTCTTACTAATATTATTGGCTTGTAAGTAAAAGCAGTCCTTAGGGAATCTGTATTAAAGTCTGAAAGAAAGAATGCAACAAACACGTATCTTCCATTTTTGATATTATAAAAGAACTCCAGTCCAAAATATATTTAAAAACGTTCTCAAAAACAAACAAACAAAAAAACAAACAAAAAAACGTTCTCAACACTAACAGAGGGGTCTAGGCCTATAGAGAATATATTAGGCTTTCTTCATAATTAGAAAACCTGTCATACTATTAAAAACCAAAAAATCAAAAACAAAAAACCCTACCCCCAAAACATATTGTTCATCTACCCTCAGTATTCTTTCCTAGCAGGAGAGTAAGGTACAGCTTGTTGGTCAGTCCCACTGACTCATATCACAGTAATTTCAAAGGCTTAATTTCAAAACATTCTAGTTTCCCATATTAATTTACTAATATGCAATATTTTAAAATATTCATGTTTAGCTCTATTACCTCTTAGGGAAATGAGTTGCAAACAGTTTTTTACTTGCTATCTAAAATAATACTTATTTTTATTTGTTCCAAATTTATCTCCTTCATGTATCAAAAAGTAGATGCCCAGTCTTGCACTCAAGGCAAGTGATCCCAGTGTTCTGATATTGAGTCCCACATCAGCTTCCCCGTGGGGAGCCTGCTTCTCCCTGGGCCTCTCTTTGTGTCTGTCATAAATACATAAATAAAATCTAAAAAAAAAAAAAAAAAAAGTAGATGCCATAGTTTTACTATATCATCTAGAGATAAATCTGTAATCCTCTTTCACTACTGTCTTAGAGTCTTTAATCATATTCCATCTCATTCACTATTTTCTTAGGCTGAAATTTACTAATCTTTTACCCTGTTCCTCATATGGCAATTCCTTTACTGCTTTGATCATGTAAGTTACCCCTTCCCAGATCTTCTCCATCTCAATTGTTATCTTTCTTGAAATGTAGTAACCAGAGTGCAGAAATTTCATTTTACAGAACTAACAAATTCTAATTGTAATATTCTTGGTGATATGTGTTCTGTATCTTTTACTTATTTGACATTTATCTTCAGGGACCTCTATGATGACATCCAAGCCCACTATCTTTTAAGTATAATTTAGACTGTCTATATAGTTAAACCCTTTGCCCTCTAATATTTGTGATCACACATGAAACTTTGTAAGTTATTTCTAAAACTGATTCTATCAATTTGGCAGTGTACTATCCACAAGAATTTATCACCTTACACCAGATATTTTTTTGTACTCTCCCCCGCCAGTACTAGAAAAAAAAAAAAAAAAAAAAAGATGCTTTAAAAAAACAAAACAAAAAACTGGATCCCCAAGCATTCATTCCTAGAAGGTCCTCACTATTCATACTCCTAAGACTAAAAAGCAACTAGTCTTATTCTTTGAATTCCTCCCTGTAAGTCATTTCCTTACTGGATAATAGTAATCCCCACAACACATATAAATTACTTTTCTCTCCCACAACTTTTGTAAAGGAATGCTAAGTAATTTTGAGTGAGTATTCAAAAAGGAATACCTCCATTCATTGTCTCCCCATATTTACTATGTGGCACCTTCTTCCACTAAGTTAGACTTAGCACTATTATCCTATTATTAAAGAATGTATGAACTTGCTTGGTACAAAAATAAAGAATATTAACTTATAGCTCCGAGGATCTCTTCTCCAGTAGAATAGATATCTATGATGATAAAATACATATTTTGATCTATCACTTTACTATTTAGTAACTGTTTTATAACTTAACAATTGTAGTAAATGTCATATCCCACAAATTTTATCTGTATTGATTGATTAGGTTTGAATGTTTGAGCATTATTTACTTCAAAATAAAATTTAAGACACAACCAGGCATTATTTATCACCCAGTGCTATGCAACAAGAAATATGGAACATTACCAATTAAGTATTCTTGCCAAAAAGATCAAACTTGAATATGATTAGGGTTCTAGATCTACCTACCAATGGAAAGAAAATATAGATACAGAGGAATATGACTGCAGTGATGCAGTCAATAAAATCCAGAAAGTAGGAAATTTTGGTACATATTTAAATTATTTTTCTAGGTATATACATTCCTACATTTAGACATGGACTTCTTTTTTGGACTTCTCTTTTTAAAGGATCATACTATTAATGTTTGTGACTAGCTTTTTTCCCCCCAGTTCTTTTTATTTGATTTGATTTGAGTATTCTAGGGGCACCTGGGTGGCACAGTGGTTGAGTGTCTGCTTTTGGCTCAGGTTGTGATCCTGGAGTCCTGGGATCGAGTCAGGCTCCCTGAAGGGAGCCTGCTTCTCCTTCTGCCTATGTCTCTGCCTCTCTCCGTGTATCTCTCATGAATAAGTAAATAAAATATTTTTTTAAAAAGAGTATTCTACTAAGACACTTTCAGAATCCCTATACAGATAAACTGATACTCAGTTTATCCCTAATGTGGCATGCTCTGTGGACATTTTTTTTTTCCTCTTCTCTCGGATGCGTGTTTCATTAGAGCCTTATTTACCTACCAGACAGTCATATTCTTTTCAGCCCTAGAGAACTTAGTAAGAGGAATATTGGATTCAGCAGAGCAAGTAATATTCTGAATGGCATGCCGCATTTATGTGAGGTATTTATTCAAGCCACAGCCTTGGCCCTTGGTTCAGATAAGGGACTAAAATGAAACAAAGAATGGAAAAATCAGATGAGTGAAGAAAGATAATGAAATCTGGGGTTTATTCAGATATTTTTCCTTTAGGATGACCCTAGGATCGTGGGGAGGAGAACATACATAAAATAAGGGAAGAAGGTTAGTAATATTAGGTAACTAAACATGTGTTGTTTGATATCCTAAGAAATACATCATAACCAAGCTCATTTTTATTTATAAAATAAATATATTTCAATATCTAAATAAGGGTGTTTTTTTTTTATTCCAAGAAAGGAAATGAAACAAACTATTTTATTTTTTTTCTTTTCTTTTTTTTTTAATTTTTTATTTATTTATGATAGGCACACAGTGAGAGAGAGAGAGAGAGAGGCAGAGACACAGGCAAAGGGAGAAGCAGGCTCCATGCACCGGGAGCCCGACGTGGGATTCGATCCCGGATCTCCAGGATCGCGCCCTGGGCCAAAGGCAGGCGCTAAATCACTGCACCACCCAGGGATCCTATTTTATTTTTTTAAAGATTTTATTTATTTATTCATGAGAGACGCACAGAGAGAGGCAGAGACATAGGCAGAGGGAGAAGCAGGATCCATGCAGGGAGCCCCGTGGGGACTCGATCCCGGGACTCCAGGATCACATCCTAGGCCGAGGCAGGCTCAACTGCTGAGCCACCCAGGCGTCCCGAAACAAACTTTTTAAATAACTTATTTGCAGCTAAATAACACAGTAAAACCCCATAACGGTGACTACTTTGTTTTATTTTTACCTGTCTAAAGAATTAGATTTATTTAAATGAAACGAAAATGTAGTTTAAGGCAGCAGCTTATTCTTTTTCTTACTTAAATATTTTATTTAAATTCAATTTGTCAATATATAGAATAGTGACTATTTTGGAACAAGTTCTCATCTGTTAAATCTAATGTAATAGCCACTGTTTACTGAGTGCTTACTATGGTGCCACACAATGTGCTAAATAAGCATTTAACCTATATTATGTCATTTAAATCTAGTTAAATATATGAAGTTAGAATTATTAGATCCATTTCACATATGTGAAAATGAAGATTTAGAGGGTCACCTGGCTGGCTCAGTTGGAAGGTTGTGCAACTTTTGATCTCAGGGTCAGGAGTTAGAACCCCATGTTGGGTGTAGAGATTATTTAAATAAACAAAACTTAAAAAAAAAATTAAGATTCAGAGAGCTTAACAAACTGTCCAAAGATATGATTCTAGTCTGTGGCAAAGCTGATATTTGAAACAAGTGCAACTACAAAGCCTATGATGCTTATTATTAAGCTATAATGCTTCCAAAGCCTGTATTATATAGTGATTAAAAACAATATATGTCAATTAGGTACGTAAAGTCACATGGTCTGTCTCATACTATTAACAGAATTCTAAGTAGAAGTCAAGGGGTGGTGGGATGGGTTAAATAGGTGATGGGGATTAAGGAGTGTACTTGTCATGATGAGTACTGAGTGATGTATGGAATTGTTGGATAAAATTAAAACTTAAATTTAGAGCAGAGGTGCCTATTTATAAAAATAATTCTGGGGTGCCTGGGTGGCTCAGTCAGTTAAGCGTCTGTCTTCAGTTCAGGTCATGATCCCAGGATCCTGGGATGGAGCCCCACGTCAGACTCCTTGCTCACAGGGAGTCTGCTTCTTCCTTTGCCTCTACAGGCTGTGCTCTCGCAGGGAGTCTGCTTCTCCCTCTGCCTCTACGGGCTGTGCTCACCTTTTCTCTGTGCATCAAATAAGTAAATAAAATCTTTTAAAAAAATAATAATTCTACTGAATTTTCTCATCCCTAGCACAAGATCACTAAGAGCCACACTTCTTCCTCAAATTGAGCTGAGCCTTCCTGTACTGCATTCCCTTACACTTTCTGCCTTTTCAAGTTGATAAATGGATAATACAGTCTGAGATCATGGATAAACAGTATGATACAGTGGAAAAAAAACTAAAGCTGGAATCAGAAGACCTGAGTTCTCAGCTCTAGTGTTGGTTCCAACATTTCCTAGTCAAGGTGTCCAGGACAATTGACTTAACTTTTTTCTCACTTGATCTAACTAAATAACAAAACAAAAGCTATAAAATCCATTCTGTCTTCTGCAAAGGATGGTTGTAATGATCCAATGAGATGTGACATGAGATACCTTGTAAACTATAAAACACAAATGGTATTCACTCAATTAAGAGAACCAGAACAACAACAAAAAAAAAAAAAAGAGAGAGAGAGAGAGAAAAAAAACAGAAGAAGCAGTCTCCCAAATGAAGCTCTTATTCTTTTTCACCCCAAGACATACACACAGGGTAGCAAACAATCATTTGGAGGTAAATGTCACGTCTAATACAGAGAAGTGAAGAAATGATGGAGAATTCAGAACAGAAAAGGAAGGAAGAATGGCATCCTATGGGACACATATTTCTGGGCCACCCATAATCTCACATCATTAATCAAAAAACCACTTTAGGGATCCCTGGGTGGCGCAGCGGTTTGGCGCCTGTCTTTGGCCCGGGGCGCGATCCTGGAGACCCGGGATCGAATCCCACATCGGGCTCCCGGTGCATGGAGCCTGCTTCTCCCTCTGCCTATGTCTCTGCTTCTCTCTCTCTCACTGTGTGCCTATCATAAATAAATAAAATTAAAAAAAAAAAAAAAAAAAAAAAAAAAAAAAAACCACTTTAATAAAAAAACATCCACTTAACACAATTGGAGTTATGCATTAAATAATGAGCTCTAGTAGTTTTTTCTTATATGATGTTAGCAATTTCTCCTGCGCTTTAATCAACACACTAAAATCTTGTAAGAGAAAAGATAATTTGGTTAATACCTTATTCCAGCCGCTGGCATGAACTGTGGTCTCCAGAGTACATTCCCGATATGCCTGATATGTCACTGGCCTGTAGAGATTTTTTTAAGAGTCTGGGTCACAAAGAAGGAAAATTCTAAATTTCCAGATGAATAAAAATACAGTAACTATTCTGTGTTGAACTTTTTTGCTAAAGTACCAAAGAATATTCAGTATATTGATTTGTATGAGATGTGGCTTTTAACATTTGGTATGCATTTACTTCAAGCACTCCCTATAGGCTGAGAGGCATGCTATCAGCTTGGGAAAGCAGTTAATAACATAACAATAATGAAAATAACGCTTTTAAAATAAACTTAAAGTATTTGAAACTTATCCAATAGGATTTCCATGTTGCAGATTAAACACACACTTGGGTTATTAAAAAAGATTAAATAGTTAACAAAAATGATCTTTATTAAAAGCACAATTTTAACTTTCTTAAAAGGCAAAAAATTTAAAACACTTAAAACTTAAAGAAACATGTCACTGAAAGACCTCTTAAACCGAGGATCTAAGGAGTTGGGCTAAAATAAGGCCAGTAAACGGAGCTCTATGTTTAACTTGGAGTCTTATGACATAAAATCCTGGAGGGCAGAAATAAGCTTTTCTGATTATTTCCAACTAAGTTCTAGTCACACCCAAAACTAAAAAACCACTGAGTGATGACAACAACACTCACTAATTTATTGAAGGATTTTGGGTACTATGTGTAAGACTTGGTTTCATGTCTTAAAAACAAATACTTAGTGCTAAGTAGCATATGAAAGCATCAATAGCCTGAATATCAGATTTAATAAAACTTACCCCTCACTTTTGTGGGCAAACTATTAACATATATGATAAAAGGGGGAGGAGTCTTGCTTTTATAGGATTTTAAAATCCATTCCAAAGGCATTTTCTGCTCTGACTTGGGTCTGTGATCTCTTCAGCCTATGAATATTTATTTAATATGGAGGATAGCTACCACTTATTGGTGGCCTACTGTTCAGTTTTATATTTTTATATATTTATACTTTATATCACATACTATCATTTTACACATTAGGAAATTGAAGCTCAGAAAAGCTAAGAGTTTGGGACGCCTAGGTGGCTCAGTGGTTGAGTGCCTGCCTTTGGCCCAGGGCATGATCCTGGAGTCCCGGGATCGAGTTCCACATCGGGCTCCCTGCATGGAGCCTGCTTCTCTCTCTGCCTATGTCTCTGCCTCTCTCTCTGTGTCTCTCATGAATAAATAAAAAAAAGAAAAGAAAAGCTAAGAAGCTATCCCAAATCTACATAGCTGGCAACCAGCAATGCAGGAATTCATAACCAACTAGATCTGGGTCCACAGGCCATACTACTCCTATTTTATTTTATTTTATTTTATTTTATTTTATTTTTTTATTTATGATAGTCGCACAGAGAGAGAGAGAGAGGCAGAGACACAGGCAGAGGAAGAAGCAGGCTCCATGCACCGGGAGCCCGACGTGGGACTCGATCCCGGGTCTCCAGGATCGCGCCCTGGGCCAAAGGCAGGCGCTAAACCGCTGCGCCACCCAGGGATCCCCAACTACTCCTATTTTAAATTAGGATTCTGTAACATATCACAATAATGTCTCGATGCCACATGCGGCTAGTGATCATCTGAAATGTGGCTAGTGATATGCTGAAAGTAGACATACACACTAGATTTCTAAGACTTAGTAAGGAAAAAAGAATGCAAAATAGCTCATTAATATTTTCATACTGAGGACCTGTTAAAACTATAATATTCTGAATATATTGGGCCAAATAAAACATATTAAAAATCTTAATTTTTAATGTGGTTGTTAGAAGGTTTTAAATTGCATATACGTGACTTGTATTTCATCTATTGTGTAGTGGTAGTCTACATACTTCAGGAACCAGTTCTGATGACGCACATTATCCTTCTTTTACATAAGTCAATGTAAAATCAATACCACAGTGATGCAGAAAGGAGGTAAGGTATGTAGGATGACCTTTTTTTTATAAGATGTTATATACTAACTTCCTAATATTACATTACCATTAAAGTAAGCTTAGAATATTTTAGAAGTCATGGGCTCAATAGGAGGAGGTAGTCATAAAACTTGAATTTCAGATACTACACAGTCTACCTATCCATATCCTCCCTCACGTTTACTTGTGTCTATCAGTCCCTTCACTTCCTCTCCTGAAATGTGTGATGCTGCTGTGGGTCACAGTAGTCCTTACTGGTAGTTTGTCTATCAGGCTAAAGTACTTTAGCATCTTTCAGAATGAAACATGATTTGAATCATTATATGTACACACATACATGCACATAAAAGATCCAGCAGACTAACACATTCAAAGGAAATCTAATACACAGAAAACCGTTGGAGAAAAATCAGCCCTATCTAATGAGCTACCTGAACATAGCAAAGAAGAAAAGGGGGCAGGGGGAACTTCTTCACACTGCTAGTGCTTGGCTATGAAGAGTTCAGGATTATTTTCCCACTTAAACAAAACTGTTGGAAGGAGTAGGTGGTATTTTCCACCTTACAAACTATTCCTATCAATCTGTATACTTCTAGTTCACCATCAGTTACTTATTTTTAAGGTATTAGTGACAGAGCTTATTAACAACATTCAAAAGTAGATTACTGTGAAAAAAATTTATTCATAGAGAAGCCTGACTGTGATATACAACCAGAGGTACCAATTTAAAAAATAATTTTGTCAGGAGTGCCTGGCTGGCTTAGTCAGTGGAATGCAGGACTCTTGATCTCAGGGTTATAAGTTCAAGCTCTGCGCTGGGTATAGAAATTACTTAAAAATTAAACCTTTAAATAAATAAATAAAAATTTTAAAAAAGAAATAATTATCTCAGCATTGAGGGTCTGGGAGGAAAAAAACCACCAAGTAGTCACCCGACTATGGATTTTTAAATATAATTTACTTTTCAGTGAAAAGATATCAATTTTTCCTATAAATTACTAAAAGGATGCCCAAAAAACACCTAATAACCTAAATGATACTGTTCTTCAGAGAGCTTATAATATCCCAGTAAAGTTAAAATTAATAGATGGGGAAATTCAGATATCAAATGAAATGGTTTGCTTAAAACCACAAATAGTTTGTACCAAATTGGAAACAGAATATTTGGTTTCTACTTCTCAGTTATTTTATTTCCAGTCCCAATAGCTCTTACAAGTTTTTTTCTTTTGGCAAAACAGTAGGTTTCTTCAAATCTTAATGGAATATATATATATGAAAATATAGCTCTTCTGATGTAAGAAGCATGGCACCCACTCATCCTGTCCCTCACCATCTCGGGTACCCTATGCTTCACAGAACACTAAAAACCACTGCTGTACATCCAAATTTCCTATTTAAGTTTTATTTTTAGACACTCGTAATCTCTTCAGATTCTTTTAAACTTTCCTATGTATACAGTTAAGAAAGTCCAAATACAATTTTCATTTCAGTATCCTATACATAATTTGGATTTTTATATTTGCTAATGTCACCAGGACACATAGAAACAAACCAAATTCTCCTTAAACTCAAACTTCTTCCCTCTAACAAATGGTTACATATGATATGAAAGTAAGGAATTACCTGTACCTACACCAGTAATTTGGCATCTGACCCTTTATAGTGAAGAAAACAGTCTTCATCCTGTTTTAGATGTCATTCTTCATTAAAACAAATTTTTTTCTAATTCATACCAATTCCTTAATGATTCTAAGTTAAGATTTAGAGGAAAAAAATTTTTAAGATTTACATTAAATGACTTGGTTCTATTTTAATGTGCTTTCACTTCGAGCTTCTTGCCTTTAGCTTGAACAGTCAAAACCATAGTTAGTAGAGAAGGTCCCACTATACGAATGTGGCAGCAATTCCAGACAGATGTGCAATCACAAAGTTTAGCAACATGTGAGATACCTAAAATGATGTTAACTGCACATTGCAATGCATAAAACCATAACCATTATATTTATGTTGGCCCCTAGACAGAATGATAGTAAAAAGTGGTCAGAACAAGTGAAATAGCTCCTATTTACATTTACAAAGCAGTGAAAACAGCTGCTGAAACCAAAGAGTTCAACAAGTAAACACAAATGATCAAATCCATGTCGGAACTGTTAAATCACCACTTTGATGTAAAAGCTGTCACTCAAAATACAAACAAAAAGCAAAGAAAGAAAAAGTAAAGTGAGAAGTGACATTGTTCACCTAAAACAAAGCCTTAATCAACCCAGTGCTGCAAGAAAAATCCAGAGACTACTCAGAGAATCATGCTCCCACTCAGCAATGGTAGTAACTCACTGGCTGAGGAGCATTTGCAATGCCTTTTGCAGAGGCTCTTTCAGTTCCTGTGATACTTTTTCTCCAAGATGAGCCAAGCAGTCTTCCACTGAGCTTTCTGGGTTGGCAGGGCTGAACACAGGAGAAGTATGACGGTCAAAGCCTGTGCTGGTGAAAGCTGAAGATAGAGTAAAAGAAAAACCTATTTTAATAAATAATATCAAGAATTGTGCTACAGGGACAGTTGGCTGCCTCAGTTGGAAGAACATGGGATCTTGATCTCAGGGTCATGATTTCAAACCCCACACTGGGAGTATAGAGATTACCGGGAAAAAAAACTTAAAATTTTGGGGGAAAAAAGTTGTGCTATTAAAACTCAGGGGATCGGGATGCCTGAGTGGCTCAGTGGTTGAGCAGCTGCATGATCATTCAGGGCATGATCCCAGTCTGGGTGTCAAATCCCACATCGGGTTCCCTGTGGGAAGTCTGCTTCTCCCTCAGCCTATATCTCTGTCTCTCTCTCTGTGTCTCTCATGAATATATAAAATCTTTAGGAAAAACAAGGTATTTAAAAATAACTCAGGGGGGATCCCTGGGTGGTGCAGCAGTTTGGCGCCTGCCTTTGGCCCAGGGCGCGATCCTGGAGACCGGGGATCGAATCCCACATCGGGCTCTCGGTGCATGGAGCTTGCTTCTCCCTCTGCCTGTGTCTCTGCCTCTCTCTCTATATATATATATCATAAATAAATAAAAATTATTTTAAAAAAATAAAAATAAAAATAAAAATAACTCGGGATTAAGACACTTAAAAGCCACTTAAAAAGGTAAGACAATCATTATGAGATATTAATCTTTCCTGGAACACAATGCTTAATAGGTCCTAGTTTAGAGATTTTTTTTTTAAAAGAAAGATTTTTATGGAAAACCTTAGTTTTAGGAGAACGAAAAGACAAAACTGACATGCTAAAATATACAAGCCAAGGGGCACCTGGGTCGCTCAGTCGATTAAGTATCCAACTCTTTTTTTTTTTTTTTTAATTTTTTTTATTTATTTATGATAGTCACAGAGAGATAGAGAGAGAGGCAGAGACACAGGCAGAGGGAGAAGCAGGCTCCATGCACCGGGAGCCCAACGTGGGATTCGATCCCAGGTCTCCAGGATCGCGCCCTGGGCCAAAGGCAGGAGCCAAACCGCTGCGCCACCCAGGGATCCCCCCTTTTTTTTTTTCTAAGAATCCAACTCTTGATTTTGGCTTAGGTTATGATCTCAGGGTCATGGGATAGAGCCTGTGGGTGTCAGGCTCCATGATCAATGTGGAATCTCTGTCTCCCTCTGCCCCTCCCCCCACTTACATGTGCTCTTGCTCTTGCTCTCTCTCTCACACAAATAGACTAAATCTTTGGACGCCTGGGTGCTAAGTGATTGAGGATATGCCTTTGGCTCAGGGCGTGATCCTTGGTCCAGGGATCAAGTCCCACATCGGGCTCCCCACAAGGAGCCTGCTTCTCCCTCTGCCTATGTCTCTGCCTCTCTGTGTGTCTCTTGTGAATAAATAAATCTTTAAAAAAAAAAAATAAAATAAAATAAAAATTAAATCTTTAAAAAAAAAATACACAGGGACATGTGGGTAGTTCAGCTGGTTGGGTGTCTGCCTTCAGTTCAGGTCATGATCCCAGGGTCCTGGGATCAAGCCCTGCAAGGGGCTCCCTGCTCAGTGAGGAGTCTACTTCTCCCTCCTCCTCTCCCCTCCTCCCCACTTGTGCTCACTGCTGTCTCTCCCTCAAAAATATTTTTTAAAAAATACACAAGCAAAAAAAATAATAATAAATAAATAAATAAATAAATAAAAAATACACAAGCAAGGGCTCAGTGGTTGAAGAACTACCTTCTGCTCAGGTCGTGATCCAGGGGTCCAGGGATCAAGTCCCACATCGGGCTTCCCACAGGGAGCCTGCTTCTCCCTCAGCCTGTGTCTCTGCCTCTCTCTCTGTATCTCTCATGAATAAATAAAATCTTTTAAAAAAAAAAAAAGAAATAAAAAATAATAAAAAAATAAAATACACAAGCCAATTTAGTATGTTACTACATACCAATTTCATACAAGAATGATATATGGAAAGCAACTCTTGGCTCTATTATCCCACTCTTAGTATTTTTTTTTAAGATTTCATTTTTACCTTTATAGATATGGCACTTCTTCAACCAGATTCTAATCACCTTATTCCATCTGACAGGATGAGTCAATTAATTTCATTCCCTTTTTTAAAAAGCTTTTTATTAAGTTCCCCTCACCCCCCCTTGTGCTCTCTCTCAAATAAAATCTTAAAAAAAAATAAAAGTTTTTAATTTTAATTCCAATATAGGTAACATAGTATTACATTAATTTTAGGTATACAACACATGATTCAACAATTCCGTAATTCAATCCCTTTTTATCTTTTTTTTAAAGATTTTATTTATTTGAGAGAGAGAGCAAGCAGGTACATGAGCAAGTGGAGGGACAAAGGAAGAGGGAGAAACAGACTCCTTGCTCAGTGGGGAGCCTGATGTGGGACTCAATCCCAGGACCCCAGGATCATGACCTGAGCTGAAGGCAGATTGCTTAACTGACCCACCCAAGCGCCCCTCTTTCCCTTTTTAAAATGAACTTTCAGGGACACCTGGGTGGCTCAGCGGTTGAGCGTCTGCCTTTGGCCCAGGGCACGATCCTAGTCCTGGGATTGAGTCCCACATTGGGCTCCCTGCATGGAGCCTGCTTCTCTCCCTCTGCCTGTGTCTCTGCCTCTCTCTCTGTGTTTCTCATGAATAAATAAGTAAAATATTTTTTTAAAAAATGAACTTTCAAACTTAATATTCCTGTACATGGATAAAATTTCAAACTATGAAGGTGATACAAGTATACAAGTTGTCTATGAAAGAGGCAACCACAGCTTCTCTCCTCAGCTCAAACTACAGCTTCTCATCTGCTTCCTTACTCCATGTTATACTGCCATACTCTAACTGGGAGAAAAACAGGCAGAGTCATCATTGTTCCAAGGTACAAGTAAGATGTAGGGCACAGAATCCTAGTAAAGCAAGCAGCTAGCACCCACCCAAGAGTTACTAATAACTTTCATAATGTATTCACTGCATTAATCTAAATTTTGCACCTAGAAGGCTACAAATTTTACTAAAGTGTGTATTTTTTATAAAGTGTTTTCCTAAAAATAAATAAATAAATAAAATAAAGTGTTTTCCTCCAAGAAAGATGCAAATGGCTACAAAGTTCACAATAATTTTGTGAGCAAACTTGAGAGCATCCATTTTAATAATCAGTCTAAGATAATATGGGGGTTTAATAAGTGATTGCATGTGATGCTTTGTTGCTTTCTTTTCATTTCTGCCTTCTGCTCATTTTACTATGTATAAGCACTGTTATTAAAAGTGGACAAAGGTTGGGGTGACTGAGTGGCTCGGTCAGTTTAGTGTCTGCCTTTAGCTCAGGTCATGATCCTGAGGTTCAGAGACTGAGTCCCCCATTGGGCTCCTTGCTCAGGGAGGAGTCTGCTTCTCCTTCTCCCTCTGCCTCTGCTTGTACTTTCTCTCTCTCTCTCTCTCTCTCTCAGACAAATAAATAAAACCTTAAAAAAAGAAAAAAAATATTCTCAGCATTATACATAACAGTCAAAAAGTAGAAAGAACCTGAATGTCCATCAACTTTGTTTATCCATTTGAATGGATAAACAAAATATGGTATATTCACACTGGAGTATTCTTCCACTGTAAAATGGAATCAAGTACTGACACATGCTACCACGTGGATGATCCTTGAAAACACCATGCTGAGTGAAATAAGCCAACCAGCAAAGACCACACAGTGTATGATTCCACTTACATACATATCCATAAAGGCAAACACAGGGACAGAAAGTTAGATTAGTGGCTGCCATGAACAGGGATGAGGACAAGGGTGGTAAGAGCAGAAATGGGAAGTGACTGCTAACATGTACAGCATCTCTTCTTGGGATGTTAAAAATGTTCTAAATGTCGATTGTGGTGACGATTACACAATTCTGTGAATATACCAAAAACCACTCAACTGTATACTTTATTTTTTTATAGATTTTTGTTTTTATTTATTCATGAAAGACACACAGAGAGAGGCAGAGACACAGGCAGAGGGAGAAGCAGCTCCATGCAGGGAGCCCGATGTGGGACTCAATCCCAGGACTCCAGGATCACACCCTGAGCCAAAGGCAGACGCTCAACCACTGAGCCACCCAGGTGTCCCTCAACTGTACACTTTAAATGGGTAAATGTGCGAAATACATCTTGATATAAAGCTGTACAAAAAAATCATTGGGCCAGATATTCAATGTAATTAATTATGGAAAGCAAAATAAGGAAAACCCAAATGCTTCCCGCAATTATAAGGGAATGATTGAATAAATATTCATTCAATATATGGAACTTCATGAAGTTAATAGAATGATAACTGTTTTTTTAAGTACTTATTTTAGTATTGTTTTTTTAAGTAAGCTCTACACCCAACATGGGGCTTCAACTCACGACCCTGAGATCAAGAGTCAAATGCTCTACCAACTGAGTCAGCCAGGCACAGAAAATGATAACTGTGTTTAAGGTTTATGGTGTAATATTAAGTATAAAAGACATGCCTACAAAGTTACATGTGTATTACTCTTACAGCCATCCATAGCATACAAACATGCAAAAATGGAAGCACTTACAGTTCCCCTTTAATGTGAATATTAATTTTTAATAATACCAATATAAATTAAACAACATGAAATGGAAACTACCTTAACATGATTGCTTAGTCTATTAACATCAGGAAAAGACCATCAGGTATAGTTTGGAAACATTTATAAACCTATCCTTCAGGAAAGAGAAAGGATACCTTGTGGTTGCACCCTTATAATCCTATACCAATAAAGCTGTATAATGTTGAAAAAGCTCTACTGTAAATACCAAATCAACAGTAAACCACATCAAACTCTGAGTCTACTAATTAACCAGAAAAATAAGAATAAACAGACCTTCAGAAATTTCTTTGTCCAGGGATTCTAGCTCTTCTTCAATTTCGGTTTTAACTTTTAATAAAACTTCTTGATCCAGGGGTTGTGAAGCTATGAGGGAGAGAGAAGCCATTAGAATATGGGTAGCATTTTACCTATCTAAGTCAGAAAATGCAAATCAAAACTCATTACCAAGTCTACTGGGCTCGGAGATGTTTAAAGATGAGGAAGCTGAGGTTAGGTAGGTTAGACCACCACAAAAGAGGAGCTATGAACTCAACTCAGGTCAGTCTGAATATAAAATCATTAATCCAGGGGCACCTGGGTGGCTCAGTTGGTTAAGTGTCTGTCTTCAGCTCAGGTCATGGAATCAAGATCCCAGGGTCCTGGGATCGAGCCTCCAGTCCAGCTCCCTGTTCAGCAGGGAGCCTATTTCTCCCTCTCTCTCTCTCTCTGCCCCTCTGCTTGTGCTTTCTCTGACTCTCAAATAAATAAATAAAATCTTTAAAAAACAAATCATTAATCCAGTCCTCCTTATTTTCTGTTTGGGAAACTAGGAAGGAAATATCTGAAACCTTTTGGTGTAATAATAGTAAAAGAACCCATGGGGACGCCTGGTTGGCTCAGTGGTTTGAGCATCTGCCTTTGGCTCAGGTCGTGATTTCAAAGTTCTGGGATCGAGTTCCATATCGAGCCCCCAGCAGGAAGCCTCCTTCTCTTCTCTCTGCCTGTGTCTCTGCCCCTCTCTACATCTCTCATAAAGAAATAGAAAATCTTAAAAAAAAAAAAAAAAAAAAAAGAACCATGAGAAGTTGTCTCAGTGATAAATGTCTTCGAAAATTGATATTCAAGGTCCCTTATCTTTACAACTTCATGTAAACTGCAGCTCAAGAGGAGGCCTGTTTTCCTCAAAAGACGTATTCTCTAAATTAAGAGAACTATAAGAGCTGGCCACAAGCTATTATCATGTAGTAAAAAGGTCTTGGCCTGTGGCATAGAACAGAGAACAAAGGGGAAGAACTCTGAAGGAGAAAATGAGACAAGATGCTTTAAAATCTACTAATTTCTCCTGCCACCGATATTTGGAGCAGAACCTCAACATTTCATCTAAAACACTGAATCCAAATAGGACACCCCATACCTCTCACATACAGAATATTTCCAGTGCTGTTTCAATTATTTATTTATTTATTTTTTCAATTATTTATTATCACTGATTTGTACCATTGACAAGTTTTTCTTTATTTTTTTAAAGATTTTATTTATTTATTCATGAGAGACAGAGAGAGAGAGAGAGAGAGAGAGAGAGAGAGAGAGAGAGAGGCAGAGACACGCAGAGGGGGAAGCTGGCTCCACGCAGGGAGCCCGAAGTAGGACTCGATCCCGGGACTCCAAGATCACACCATGGGCAAAGGCAGATGCACAACCACTGAGCCACCCAGGGATCCCTCATTGACAAGTTTTAGAAAGAGATGGATCTGCCATTCACGTTTTCATTTTTTACAAGCCAATAAATGCTGAATTAAAAGATGACCTTATTAATTTAGACCAAAAAACTTGATTTTTTTTAAGGATTTTATTTTTAAATAAGCTACATCCAACGCGGGGCTCAAATTCACAACCCCAAGATAGAGTCCCTGTTCTACTGACTGAGCCAGCCATGCTCCCCTAAACCAAGAAAGTTGATCCCTCTGGCTTTAAAATAGCTTTGAAAAACAAAAGTTGAACGTTCCAACATTTCACAGATTTTCTGATTAGTTTTCAAATTTAAAGTTGATAATAAATAAATAAATAAATAAATAAATAAATAAATAAAGTTGATAAAAATAATTTTCCTTTAGGTAATATAAAACACTTTCCTTCTGAGCTGAGACTAACCAAAATAAAGCTTAAAATAATTTTTTTTGTAAAAAAAAAATAAAGTTCCTTAGGTATTTCTAGTTGAAGTATAAGACAAATGATCTCCTCAATGTCATCATTAATATATTTCCTTAATGACATTTCACTAATCATTTCTGCCTATTTCAATACCTTAGATGAAATTATGTACATAAAAACTTTAAAACATTACATAAACACAATCTATTATGCAAAACTTGAAGACAATGTATCATAGGAATAAGGTGATCTTCATAAATTTTCCTAAGCATAAAATCTTTTTTATTAAAGATTATATTTATTTATTCACGAGAGACACAGAGAGAAAGAGGCAGAGATGCAGGCAGAGGGAGAAGTGGGCTCCATGCAGGGAGCCCAATGCAAGACTCAATCTCTGGACCAGGGATCACGCCCTGAGCCAAAGGCAGACGCTCAACCGTTAAGCCACCCAGGTGTCCCAAAAGTCTATCTTTAAAAGATAGGCTCCCCCCTAATTTTTTTAATTGTGGTAAAATACATGTAATATAAATTTTCCATCTTAACTATTTTTAAGTGTGCAATTCAGCTGTACTACTTACATTCATAATGCTGTGCTACCATCATCGCCATCCATTTCTAGAACTTTCTTACATCCTTTTTTAAGGATTTAATTAATTAATTTGAGAGAGAGAATGAGCACAGGGGGTGGGACACAGGGAGAGGGAGAGAATCCTCAGGCAGACTCCCCACTAAACATGGAGCCTGACATAGGGCTCAATCCTAGGACCCTAAGATCATGACTTGAACCAAAATCAAGAGTCAGGTGCTTGCCAACTGAGCCACTCAGGCATTCCAAGAACTTTCTACATCTTGAAGAACTGAAACTCTAAACCCATTAAACAAGAACTCCCCATTTCTTCCTTCCCCTCTACCCCCCGACCTAGCTCCTGGCAAACTCTATTCTATCTTCTTTCTCTCCAATTTGACTACTCTATGTACATTTTTTAAAAAGATTTTATATATTCATGAGAGATGCAGAGAGATAGGCAGAGACACAGGCAGAGGGGGAAGCAGGCTCCCCGAGGGGAGCCTGATGCAGAACTTGATCCCAGAATGCCAGGGATCAACACCCTCAGCCAAAGGCAGATGCTCAACCACTGAGCCACCCAGGCACCCCTATTCTATGTACTTTATGTAAGTGGAATCATACAGTACTTGTCTTTGGAGACTGGCTTATTTTGCTTAGAGATAGACTTTTAATAAATCTATTAAAAGTATTGTTAGGGGGCAGCCCGGGTGGCTCAGCGGTTTAACGCCACCTTCAGCCCAGGGCATGGTCTTGGAGTCCCGGGATAGAGTCCAGTGTCGGGCTCCCTGCATGGAGCCTGCTTCTCCCCCTGCCTGTGTCTGCCTCTCTCTCTCTCTGTGTCTCTCATGAATAAATAAAGTCTTTAAAAAAATAAATAAATAAAAGTAGTGTTAGATAATGAGAATAGATTTTCCTTTTATATTTTTTAAGATTTTGCTTATTTTAGAGAAAGAGCACGAGACAGGGGAGGAGCAGAGAGGGACAAGCAGATTGAGCTGAGCACAGAGCCTGACACAGGGCTCGATCCAATGATCCTGAGATCATGATCTGATCCAAAATCAAGAGCCAAACACTCAACCAACTGCGCCACGCAAATGCCCCTAATAGGTTTTCCTTTTAGAAGTAATTTGTAAACTTTTAGATGGCTCTACAACAACATTGAGTAATGTAACTACACTAGGTAAAGTGACCCACAGCACATATTGTGTGACATTATTAAAACAAGGCAAACAGACTGGGGAAATTAACTTGAGGTCAATCTTACTTCTTTCAATGAAATTACCTCTCTCCCTCTGGTTTCCTGGAAGGCGGCTCAATAAAGTGGAAGATAAGCTTTGGTATCAAGATTCCAGCTCATCACTACACGTGGCCTTAGGAAAATAACCTTCTTAAGCTTCTCTCCTTATGTAAAGTGGGAAAATAATACCTACCTCAAAGAGATGTTGTCAAGGCTAATGAGATAAGTCCCATTACGTTGAAAATGCTCACTAGGGCAGCCCAGGTGGCTCAGCGGTTTAGCACCGCCTTCAGCCCAGGGCCTGATCCTGGAGACCCAGGATCGAGTCCCATATCAGGTTCCCTGCATGGAGCCTGCTTCTCCCTCTGCCTGTGTCTCTGCCCCCGCCCCCCCCCCCCCCCCCCCGTCTCTCTCTCTCTCTCTGTCTTTCATGAATGGATAAATAAAATCTTTTTAAAAATAAATAAACAAATAAATAAAATAATCTCTTTCACCCAAAAACGTAAGAATTTTGACCAATCATTGAATTACACTGAATGAAAGTGTTTTTAAGAGAAACCCTTCTTGGGCACCTGAGTGGCTCAGTGGTTGAGCATCTGCCTTTGGCTCAGGATGCAATACTGGGGTCCTGGGATCAAGTTCTAAATCAGGCTCCCTGCAGAGAGCCTACTTCTCCTTCTGCCTATGTCTCTGCCTCTCTCTGGGTCTTTCATGAGTAAATAAATAAAATCTTTAAAAAAAAAAAAAAGCAGGTGGGGGGAAGCAAGACGCTGGGGTGGCTCATCGGTTGGGCTCATCGGTCTTTGGCTCCGGGCATGATCCTGGGATCCAGGATTGAGTCCTACATCGGGCTCCTTGCAGGGAGCCTGCTTCTCCCTCTGCCTAGGTCTCTACCTCTCTTTCTCTCTGTGCCTCTCATGAATAAATAAAATCTTTAAAAAACATTTAAAATTTAAAATAAATAAATAAATAAATAAATGGGAGGAAGCCCTTCTTTTACCTGCTGATAGTCCTTCAATCACACTTCCAAGACAACTCAGAGTAGGGTAAAAAGAGTAGGCTGAAAGTTTTGGTCAGCATTTTGAGTTCCATAAAAACATTTCAAACCTGGGGATTCCTGGGTGGCTCAGTGGTTTAGCACCCGCCTTTGGCCCAGGGTGTGATCCTGGAGTCCCAGGATTCAGTCCCACATCAGGCTCCCTGCATGGAGCCTGCTTCTCCCTCTGCCTGTGTCTCTGCCTCTCTCTTTCTGTGTGTCCCTCATGAATGAATAAATAAATAAAAATCTTAAAAAAAGAAAAATTTCAAACTTAACATCTGCTGGTTTGTTTTGACTTGCCCTTAATAAAAAATAAAGGGCACTTAAACATTTGAGACTCTTAATTAGAATACAATCTGTTGAATCTTTTTAAAAAAATATTTTATTTATTTATTCATGAGAGACACAAAGAGAGAGGCAGAGACATAGGCAGAGGGAGAAGCAGGCTCCATGTGGGAAGCCTGATGTGGAACTCAATTCCAGGACCCCAGGATCATGCCCTGAGTCAAAGGCAGATGCCCAACCACTGAGCCACCCAGGCATCCCAAATCTTTTTTTCTTTTTTATTTTTTTTTAAGGTTTTTTTTTTCATTTACTTTTTTATTTATTTACTTACTTACTTAGTTGAGGGGGAGGGACGAAGGGAAAGGGAGAATCTCAAGCGACTCCCTGCTGAGCATAGAGCCCCATACAAAGCTCACCCGATCTCACAACCCTGAGATCATGACCTGAACTGAAATCAAGAGTCAGCTGCTTAATCAACTTAGCCACCCAGGTGCCCTGAATCTGTTTTTTAGTCTGACGTGAGAGGTAATTCCTCCATTTCTCTGCATTCTAGATTTTATCCTCAGAAGCAAGCTGGATCATCAGAGAAGTACGTACATGTAATGTAGGTCCCCATACAATGTTAACTAATTGTTTTAACTGGGCTGCATTTTAGTGTCATTTCTTTAGCTTTAATCCAGAATCATATTAAGAGACAATGTTTTGAAAGCTATTTATGGTGACGGAATTGTGATAGAGAATATTATAAAAGAGGAATGTTAAGAATAAGACCTCAACTATTATCCTCCATGCTTATATTTGAGAGTTTTAGTCAATGCCTGAATCAATTTTAGATTTGGGAAGATTACAAAAAAAAAAAAAAAAAAGATTTGGGAAGATCTGTAAAATAAAGGCCATCCAGTTCCTCATTATATGAAGAACATGGGACTTAGAGAAGTTGAAATGACTTGCCCAGGCTCAAATAAATCCTATAAAAACAAAATTAGAAAGTAGATCTTCTCGGGTATCTGGCTGGCTCAGTCCATTGACTCTTGATCTTATGAGTTGTCAGTTTGAGCCCCACACTGAGTGTAGAAATTACTTAAAAATCTTTAAGAAATTAGATCTTCTGGACACCTGGGTGGCTCAGTGATTGAGCATCTGCCTTTGGCTCAGGGTGTGATTCCTGGAGTCCTGGGATCGAGTCCCGCATCAGGCTTCCTGCAGGTAGCCTGCTTCTCCCTCTGCCTGTGTCTCTGCCTCTCTCTGTGTCTCTCAGGAATAAATAAATAAAATCTTAAAAAAAAAATTAGATCTTCTGAAAAGTAAAATTATTACTGAATTCTGAAACATGATAATCTTTTATATACAGTGAAAAATAAGGAATACATGAGTGTTTTATCTGCCATTTGTCTCTTTTTGGAAAAATCTACATACCTAAAACATATACACACCTACATACCCAATCACACCACCACCAATACTACCCCCATGCCACAAAGTAAACAAAAATAATGTCTTGGTTACCATATGCCTTACCCGCCAGATTAAAGAAAAGCAGCTGATTAAAGGAGTGTCTATTCTCATGAGACTAATGTGATGCTGATTACACACGACAAGTTGTCATACTTGATAATAAGCCATGTGGAAAACCTAAACCAGAAAAAGTCTACTGCTGTCAGGACACAAAAGGCTATTTATTTAGCTAACCAATGACCTAGACAGATTCAGTGATTTTCATTTAATCAATGCCCCCACCCCAGACTTTCAAAAGCAAAAAGCTACGCAGTAGCACCACGCAGCATAAATCCCCCACTATAAACCCAGAGAAAAATATTTCAAAGATAAACAGACTTTAGCACACCAAATCCCATCCACTTCAGTGTCAAATCAAGAGTCAAGTGAGTCAGCAATCATCATGTTCCAGCCCTGAAATACACACAGGGCTTTCAAAGTGAGTGTCAGATCAACAAGTTTAGAATAGTTCTATGGGCAGAGCAAAATACTTCCTATATCTATGGGTCTCCAAACTGAATGCACATTAAAATTACTGAGCAAATATATTAAAAATACAGATTCCCAAGCCCCATCATGAAGCATCTAGTTTAATAGGTCTAGAGTAGGGCTCCATATTTTATTTTGGGGGGATTTTTTTTAAGATTAAAAAAATTATTTTTAAGTAATCTCTATACCCAAACATGGGGCAGGACCATACAAAGATCAAGTCGCATTCTCTACTGACTGAGCTTGCCAGGTGCGCCCATGATCTTTTTTAAATAGCATTCAGGCAATTAGTCTTGACAAATACTGCTCTAGAAAACCCAAATAATTATAATCAAATTAAAAACACCTACTAAACATAAAGACAATATGGTTCCATTATTTACTAAATAGCAAAAACAAGCACCCCAAATGATACCATAGTAGACAGATGTTTAAAGGTAAAAAAAAGAGCCTTTTGCCTCATTGCATCTGAGATAGCAAAGCAAGATGGGTCACCAGCAGCTCTACTGGAGCCATCCCAGGAAATTCAGCCAGGGTTCTCCTTCTTGCCATATCTGCTCAAACCTGCGAGGTCTGATCTGGAAATCCGGCCTCAATATGTGCCCCAGTATTTCCAACAGTACACAAAGGATAGAGGCTTCACTAAGCTGGATTAAGTGAACTTCCTTGAATAGGTCATCTAAGAGACCTACTTTAACTGCAGAAATCTAACATCTGTACCTCATGCTAACTCATTGTTCATAAAAATACTTCAACTATGAATGTTTAAAAAACAAAAGTACAAAACAGCCAATCACAATGGTAGTTTTCAGGTTCCAGTGTTCCCACTCCCCAACATATCCTGCACAATGGAAGACAGATTTGAGACAGGACAGATTTGAAGGAGAAGAATGCAGGGAAATTTCATCATGCACCCACTCAAAATCTGGTTTCAGGATCAAATATCTGTTCCTGATAGAAAAGCTGAGAAAGAATGAAACAGTACATATCTCTAGAAATAATGAACCCTGAATCAAAATCTGGGAAGGGGTTATGAGAATCTGTCTTAAAAAGTTGATTTGAGATGGCAATATCCTCCAAACTGGGTCTACAGATTCAATGCAACCCCTATCAAAATTCCAACTGTAGGGTACCTGGCTGGCTCAGGCCATGGTCTTGATATTAGGGTCTTAAGTTCAAACCCCACTAAGGGTGAAGAGATTACTTAAAAGAATTATCTTTAGGGCAGCCCCGGTGGCGCAGCGGTTTAGCGCTGCCTGCAGCCCGGGGTGTGATCCTGGAAACCCGGGATCGAGTCCCACATCGGTCTCACTGCATGGAGCCTGCTTCTCCCTCTGCCTGTGTCTCTGCCTCTCTCTCTCTCTCTTTCTGTGTCTCTATGAATAAATAAATAAAATCTTTAAAAAAAAGTTACCTTTAAAAAAAATTCCAACTGCCCTTTTTCCAGAAATGGATAAGATAACCCTAAAATTCATATAGAATTGCAAGAGACACAAAATAGTCAAAGCAATTTTGAAAAAGAAGAACCAAGTAGGAGGACTCAAACTTTACAATTTCAAAACTTACTACAAAGCTGTGATAATCGGGTGTCTGGGTGGCTCAGTCAGTTGAGTGTCTGCCTTTGGCTCCAGTCATGATGCCACTGGGATTGAGTCCCACATTAGGCTTCCTGCTCAGCGAAGGAGCCTGCCTCTCCCTCTTCCTCTGTCTCTCCCCCTTGCTCATGCTCTCTCTCAAATAAATAAAATATTTAAAAACAAAAGCCATAATAATCAAGATTAATAAAAACAGGGGATCCCTGGGTGGCGCAGCGGTTTGGCGCCTGCCTTTGGCCCAGGGCGCGATCCTGGAGACCCGGGATCGAATCCCATGTCGGGCTCCCGGTATGTGGAGCCTGCTTCTCCCTCTGCCTATGTCTCTGCCTCTCTCTCTCTCTCTCTCTGTGTGACAATAAAAAATAAAATAATAATAAAATAAAATAAAATAAAATAATAAAATAAAATAAAATAAAATAAAATAAAATAAAATAAAATAAAATAATAAAATAAAACCTTTAACAAAAAGATTAATAAAAACAGACAGGTAGAACAATGGGATCTAATTGAGAGGCCAGAAATAAATCTGTATTTTTTTTTAAGATTGTATTTATTCGGGGATCCCTGGGTGGCGCAGCGGTTTGGCGCCTGCCTTTGGCCCAGGGCGCGATCCTGGAGACCCGGGATCGAATCCCACATCGGGCTCCCGGTGCATGGAGCCTGCTTCTCCCTCCGCCTGTGTCTCTGCCTCTCTCTCTCTCTCTGTGACTATCATAAATAAATAAAAAATTAAAAAAAAAAAAAAAAAAAAAAAAGATTGTATTTATTCATGAGAGACAAGAGAGAGAGAGGCAGAGACATAGGCAGAGGGAGAAGCAGACTCCCCGCAGGGAACTTGATGCGGGACTCAATCCCAGGACCCCAGGATCACACCCTGGGCCGAAGGCAGACGCTCAACTGCTGAGCCACCCAGGCGTCCTAAATCTCTATCTTTAAGGTCAATTGATTTTTGAGAAGGGAACCAAGACCATTCAATGGGAAAATGAAGAAATTTTTAGCTTAGCAAATGGTGGAGGAAAATTGGATATTCCCATGCAAATTAATGCCCCTATATGGCTACTTCATAGCATATACAAAAATTAATTCAAAATGGCCAAAGATCTCAATTTTTTTAAAGATTTTTTAATAAGATTTTATTTATTTATTCATGAGAGATACAGAGAGAGAGAGGCAGAGACACAGGCCGAGAGAAGCAGGCTCCCTGCAGGGATCCTGATGTGGGACTCCATCCCAGAACTCCAGGATCACCCCCTGAGCCAAAGGTAGATGCTCAACCTCTGAGCCACCCAGGCGTCCCAAGGATTTTTATTTTTTTAATGTAAGCTCTACACCCAACAAAGGACTTGAATCCCCCAGTCCCAAGATCAAGAGTTGCACACTCCACTGACCAAGCCAGCCAAGCACTCCTATTAAAGATGTAAATTTAAAAGCTAAAACTATAAAACTTTTTAAAGGAAACATAGGTGAAAATGAGCATGACTCTGGATTCAGTAATGGTTTCTTAGATATGACACCAAAAACATAAGAAGTCAAAGAAAACACAGATAAACTAGGCGTCATAAAAATGAAAAACATCTGTATATCAAGTACACTATCAATACAAACTACAGAATGGAAAAGAATACGTGAAATCGTGTATCTGATAAAAGTCTGGTATCTAAAATATATAAAGAATTCTTACAGTTCAAAAGAAAGACAAATAACCCAATCGTGTATCTGATAAAAGTCTGGTATCTAAAATATATAAAGAATTCTTACAGTTCAAAAGAAAGACAAATAACCCAATCAAAATAAAGAGCAAAGGATAAGAACATTTTTCCAAAGATATATAAATGACCAATAAGCACATGAAAAGGTGTTCAACATCATTAACCTTTAGGGAAATACAAAATAAAACCACAATGAAATACCATCACATACCTGCTAGACTAGCTATAATCAAAAACAGCAATGATAGCAAGTTTGGCAAAGATACAGAGAAACTGGAACCCCAATAGGTGGCTGGTGGAAATGCAAAATGATACAACCACTGTAGAAGACAGCTTGGTAGTTTGTTACAAAACTAAACATACTCTTACCATATAATCTAGCATATGAATTCTTGAGGTCAGGGTCATGAGTTCAAGCTCCATGTTGGGCACAGAGGTTACTTTAAAAAAAAAAAGGAATGAAATCCTGATACATGCTACAGCATAGATGAACCCTAAAGACATTATGCTAAATGAAATAAGTCAGACCCAAAAGAACAAATATTGTTTGATTCCACTCAAATGAAGTGCCTAGAATAGTTAAATTCATAGAGACAGAAAGTAGAATAGTGGCTGCCTAGGGCTGGAGGGAAAAGAGGAACATGGGGAATGACCATTTTATGGTTGAGTGAATAACAAACCAGGAGCACAGCTACATGTATTTGATAGTCACATTACTAACAGATGAACTTACTCTCCTTTATAACCTGAGAAAGAAATGTCTTATTAGTAAATCCGTATTAATTACTTTAGCATCAAGCTGCTCTATATTAATAAACGCAAAATTGTGCATAACAGAAGTTGTTTGACATCAAGTATGCAAGTGAGCAAGACTTCTACCAGTCAGAATATATAATCCAGAACAGGGACTATATTCAGCACAAACTAAAAATGTCTGGAAGAGTTAGCTAGTTCGGGAAAAGGTTAAACTATTTATGGAAAAGCCTATAGCCAGTACATAACTTAGGAAAAAATGAAAAACATGCAATGTAACAATAATCTTGTGTCATGAATCTCCCTTAACCTATCCTATTCATGCTTCCTGCTTCAGGAACTTGAAACCAAACCCTGCCCATATTATACCAATGGATGCTAACAAAGGTCCTATTTAAAGATGGCATGAGAATAAGGTCTACATCACATTTTTAGATAACAAATAGCATAAGAAAGCAGCAAAGAAAGCAGTAAGAACCTTTTATTTTCTTTACAAATTTTATTTATTTATTCATGAGAGACACAGAGAGAGGCAAAGACACAGGCAGAGGGAGATGCAGGCTCCATGAAGGGAGCCTGATGTGGGACTTGATCCCGGAACCCTGGGATCATGACCTGAGCCAAAGACTGATGCTCAAAACCACTGAGTCACCCAGGTGCCCGTAGAACCTAGTTTTTACCTCTAAGAAGTTAGCCTTTCTTTTTAAATGCCACAGCCTAGAAGGGACAAAAGTCACACCTCTCCTATTTCGTTGGCTAGAACTAGTCACATGGTGCAGCCTAAATGCAATTTCCCCATGCTCCAGACAAGGAGATAAGAATTTGATATTAGGGGATGCCTGGGTGGCTCAGTGGTTAAGCGTCTGCCTTTGGCTCAGAGCGTGATCCTGGATTCCTGGGATCAAGTCCCACATCGGGCTCCCTGCATGGGAGCTTGCTTCTCCCTCTGCCTATGTCTCTGCCTCTCTCTCTGTGTCTCTCATGAATAAATAAATAAAATCTTAAAAAAAAAAGAATTTGATATTAATGAACATTACTGTAATCACTATGACAGGAGTCTACCATTCTAGAGCAACTCAGTATGAGGAATAAGGATGTTTAAAATATGACAGTAGGGGCATCTGGGTGGCTCAGTCATTTAAGTGTCCAACTCCTGATTTCAGCTCAGGTCATGATCTCAGGGTCGTGAAACTGAGCCTTGTGTCAGCTCCATGCTGGGCATGGAGCCTGCTTAAGAGTCTCTCTCTCCCTGTCCTCCTCCTTAGCTTTCACGTTCTCTCTATATATAAAAAACAAAATAAAACAAAATACAAAACCGTAAAAGACATAAGATACAATGGGTAATGGGACCAGATCATAGAAACCAATGAAAGTTTTGTTAAAGTAGCCTTGGGGAAGGGAATAACCAATATAAGAGGCAACGTCAGGAAGTTCAATATGCTGTACCATGCAAACTGCATGATGGGGAAGATATAAAGCAAAGGAGAAAAATTAGGAGACACTTGCAATAATTTAGGCAGGACCTATAGGATAATGGGAGAATTGTCACAAAATCAGGACAGCTGGGAACAGCTGACAAAGAGAAAGGGCAGGAGTGGTTCCTGGCTGGCTCAGTAAGCAAAGCATGTGACTCTTGATCTCAGGGTTGTGAGTTCAAGTCCCAAGTTGGGTGTAGAGATTATTAAAAAAAAAGAAAAAAGAAAGAAAGAAAGAAAAAGGGTAGGAAGCAGAGAAAAGAGCTAAAGAATGACTTCTACATTTCAGACCTGGGTAGCAGGTGGTATTATGAACAAATTATTGTAAAAATAGGGGCTGGCTTAGAGGGGAAAATAAAAACTGGAATTCTAGACCTGGGTGTATAATATCACACTAGTCACTAATCACATGAAGCTTTTTAAATTTAAATAAAAATTAAATAAAATTAAAAATTCATGGATGCCTGGGTGGCTCAGTTGGTTGAGCATCTGCTTTTGGCTCAGGTCATGATCCCAGGGTTCTGGAGTTGAGTCCTGCATCGAGCTCCCAGCAGGAAACCTGCTTCTTCCTCTGCCTATGTCTCTGCCTCTCTCTGTGCCTCTCATGAATAAGTAAATAAAATCTTAAAAAAAAAAAAAAAAAAAAAAAGACTGATGGAACACCCTAAATGTCCTACAGCAGGAGACTACAGATACTTATTTATTTACTGACATGGACAGATGTTCAAATATGTTAATTTTTTAAATGTTACCAAATGCCACATGTATCACCTCATTTTTACAAACCATAAATTCAAATTTATATGTTCCTATATAAATAGAAAAAAGTTAATATTTCATAATTTTAAATTACTTGATTATAGAATTTTTCTTTTTTTTTACTTTTCTAAATACTTTCACATATATTAAAAACATTAAAAAAATTATTAAAGAACAAAGTGACAAGAAGACAGACTAACAACATTTAGTTTTGTGCATAAATGGATTGCACTCCTTGATAATAAGAAGAAAAATAAAGTTCCCCACACTGATATTAGGTGTCAGCAAACTATAACCCTTAGGTCACAACTGCGTGATTTCTATGGCCCACAAGCCAAGAACGATTTTCATATGTTTTAAATGATTGAAAAAATAAAAAGATTAATATTTTGTGACATAAAAATTACAGGAAATTCAGTACCCATAAATAAAATGTAACTGAGGGATCTCTGGGTGGCACAGCGGTTTAGCGCCTGCCTTTGGCCTGGGGCGCGATCCTGGAGACCCGGGATCGAGTCCCACGTCGGGCTCCCGGTGCATGGAGCCTGCTTCTCCCTCTGCCTGTGTCTCTGCCTCTCTCTCTCTCTGTGACTATCATAAATAAATTAAAAATTTTAAAAGTTAAAAAAAAAAAAGTAACTGAAATACAGCCACACTCACTCATTCATGTATTATGTATGGTTACTTTGTGCTACACTGACAGAAACGGGTTACAACAGTGTGTGTACGGTATCGTCACACCTCCATCATCGCAGCTCCACTGCTGCGTAGCGCTGTGTACCACAGTGACACAATACAACCACACGGCAATGCCACCCATATTGCCATACCACAATTTTTATTTACCCATCATGTCTGGGTTTTTTTTTTTTTTTTTTATGATAGTCACACAGAGAGAGAGAGAGAGGCAGAGACACAGGCAGAGGGAGAAGCAGGCTCCATGCACCGGGAGCCCGACGTGGGATTCGATCCCAGGTCTCCAGGATCGCGCCCCGGGCCAAAGGCAGGCGCCAAACCGCTGCGCCACCCAGGGATCCCTTACCCATCATGTCAAATCAAGAAAAAAAAAAGTGGACTTTGTTCTTTTAAGGCAAAATGGAATATACATTAGTTATCAAGTTAGATGGCAAAGTATTGTACTTACTAAGCAATGACATTAGAGCTATGCTAGAAGCACATAATATCCGGATATTACCAGACTCATCAGAGTATTCCCAAGTCACAGGAAAGCAAGTTAGAAAAAATAGAAAATTTAAAATGGAACTTTTCATCATAGAATTTCTTCATAAAAAAAAAAATGAAAATGAGGCTGCAACCAAAGTAAGTTTCTATGTGGTTCAGCTGTTAGTCAAGCAAGGAAAGTCATTTACTGATGTCAAGTTAATTAAACTCTGTTCAGCTAAAGCAGCTAAAGATATGTGTCATAAAAAATAAGTTTAAGATTATTAGTCCTTTGGAAAAAAAAGATTATTAGTCTTTTGGAAAGAACACCTGCTCAATGAGTTGAGGACAATGGGAACAACATCAATAGTCAATTGAACTACAAGGCAAACAATTCTGAGTGGTTTTCTTCCGCTCTTGATAAACTGACAGTTGTCGAAACTGCTCAGCTGCTGTTTATTCAAGAGTCCCTATCAAGTTTGAAGTGACTAAATAATTGGCATGCCTAACACAATAATTATGGGTGAGAATATTTTTTTAAAAAATGAGAAAACAGGGACGCCTGGGTGGCTCAGCAGTTTAGCACCTGCCTTTGGCTCAGGGCGTGATCCCGTAGTCTCGGGATCGAGTCCCACGTCAGGCTCCCTGCAGGGGAGGGAAGAAGGCTGTCCTTCTTTCCAAAGAAGGCTGTCCTACCCAGGAGATACACTGACTCCAGGTTCCATAGGGCAGAGCAAGTATTGTTCCCTGATAATGGAATTCAAGTCCCACAAATAACAATCAGTAACCTATCCTGAACTTTAGCAACCACAGCCAATGAGGTGTCACAAGCCTATAGCACATCAGCAGATACGTCTAAATGCCCTTCATGGGTTATACTGGGTAAAAGACTGACCGTGGACTACATTCTGGCAGAACAAGGAGGAGTATGTATGGTTGCCAACACCTCCTATTGAGTTAGAATACTACTATTGGTTAGGTAGAACAATCCCTACCTAAGGAAAGGAAACTAAGGGGCAGCCCAGGTGGCTCAGCGGTTTAGCATCACTTTCAGCCCAGGGCCTGATCCTGGAGACCCGGGATCGAGTCCCACATTGGGCTTCTCCGCATGGAGCCTGATTCTCCCTCTGCCTGTGTCTCTGCCCTTCTCTCTCTCTCTGTGTCTCTCATGAATAAATAAATAAAATCTTTAAAAAATAAAAAAGAAAGGAAACTAAGTGGTTATCTGAAAATACCTACTAGTCCCCTCTGAGACTTACTCACTTGGCTAAATCTGAGATCCTGAGGTGGACGGCTGAGATCAAACACTGCACAATGGCTTCATCCTGCGAAATGGGATTCTGTTTATAATCGCCTTAATCAAGTGTTATACAAGACAAACTGAATGGCTCTCAATGAATGTCACTGCATCTCATTTTGAAGGGTAGACTGTTGCAAGCAATGGCCTGCAATGAAACTCAAGCCTCCCCATATGTCCTTGCTGGCTGTGATGAACTCTAGGCCTACCTGTCCTCTGACTCTAAGCCACTGTTATAACTAGTAATGAAGGCAGTTAGGATGTCAAAATGACCACAAAGTGACTGCTCACTCTTTCAAACAGGGTCACTGGTTTACTACAAAAGGTGCTAAGCCCTTAGTACTGGGATCCTCAGCTGCAGTACAGCCCACAACATAAAATGCCATCAAGTAGGCTCATCATATTACCTATGGTAGTTGGAGGTAGAGTGAACCAGTGCTATCATCTAACACTCCTGGTGTTTCCGAGGCTAGAGTAGTAACATATTATCTTGCTCTAATCCACTGAGTCTTGTTATGTGCAGTTTTGCCATCTATGGAGTTCTAGGAGGCTGAAGTATAAAAACTACATGTGTTTGAGGGGTGCCTGGGTGGCTCAGGTGGCTGAGCCTACGACTCCTGGTTTTGGCTCAGGTTGTGCTCTCAGGGTCCTGGCATCAAGCCCCTAGTTGGGCTCCATGCTCAGCAAGAGTCTGCTTGTCCCTCTCCCTCCCCCTCTACCCCTCCCCACATTCACTTGTGCATGTGTGTACTCAGTCTCTCTCTCAAATAAATGAATAAATAAAAACCACACATTTTTCATAAAATTAATTCCTGGAATCTTCCTCCAAAAGCAAAATCCTGGCCCAAATACAATTCCTACCTCAGGTGTACTAACCATTTATGCATTAATTACTATCAGTACAACTATCTGGTTGGTTGGACTCCCTGTATGTCTATTATGGTATATGTCCACTGAGTCTAAATACCCAAGTCTTCAGTTGCAAGCAAGTGAGCAGAAGGCAGTTTGGCCGCAAGAGTGGAGCAATGCCTAAATCAAAGGAACTTGTTTCTTCAAGCTCTTCTGGCAGCGATTCTGACAGTGAGGTTGACAAAAAGTTAAAGAGTTTGAAAAAGCAAGCTACGCCAGAGAAACCTATGAAGAAGCAAAAGACTGGCGAAACTTCAAGAGCTCTGTCATCCTCTAAGCAGAGCAGCAGCAGAGATGATAACATGTTTCAGATCGGGAAAATGAGGTACATCAGTGTTCGGGACTTTTTTTTTTTTTTTTTTCCAGTGTTCAGGACTTTAAAGGGAAAGTCCTAATTGATATTAGAGAATACTGAATGGATCCAGAAGGTGAAAAGAAACCTGGAAGAAAAGGTATTTCTTTAAATCCTGAGCAATGGGGATCCCTGGGTGGCGCAGCGGTTTGGCGCCTGCCTTTGGCCCAGGGCGCGATCCTGGAGACCCGGGATCGAATCCCATGTTGGGCTCCTGGTGCATGGAGCCTGCTTCTCCCTCTGCCTGTGTCTCTGCCTCTCTCTCTCTGTCTCTCTGTGACTATCATAAATAAATAAAAATTAAAAAAAAAATTTTAAAAAATAAATAAATCCTGAGCAATGGAGCCAGCTGAAGAAACAGATTTCTGACATTGATGATGCAGTAAGAAAACTAAAATCAGAGCCATATAAAACCTGTACTGTTGTTGTTTTAATCTGTCTTTTTACATTGGCTTTTGTTTTCTAAACGTTGTTTTCCAAGCTATTGTATATTTGGATTGCAGAACAATTTGTAAGATGAATACTTTTTTTTATGTGCATTATTAAAAGTGTTCTGAATGAAGCCAATTGTCAACTTGATTAAGGAGGATTGCTTTGTGCCCGCCACCTAGTGTAAAATAAAATCAAGTAATACAATCCTAAATAAATAAAAAATAAATAAATAAATACCCATGTCTTAAAACAAATGTAATCCAGCACTTTCAGAAGTTACAACTAGGGCACCTGGATGGCTCAGTGGTTGAGCATCTGCTTTTAGCTCAGTGCATGATCCTGGGGGTCCTGGGATCAAGTCCTGCATTGAGCTCCCTGTTCAGCAGGAAGTCTGCTTCTCCTCTCCCTCTGCCTGTTGCTCCCCCTGCTTGTGCTGTCAAATAAATAAAATCTTTAAAAAAAAATTAATGAAATAAATCATAAATAATTGATTATAACTATGTAAAAACTATGTATATTGATAAAGATTAGAGAATAAGAAAGATGGGGTGCCTGCGTGGCTCAAGTCATTTGAGCATCTAGCCCTTGATTTTGACTCAGGTCATGATCTTGGGGTCATGGCCTCAAGCCCTGCATTCGGCTCCGCACTCATCAGAGTCTACTTCTCTCCCTCTGCCCTTCCCCCGACTCACACTCTTTCTCTCTAAAATACATGAATAATTCTTTTTTTGTTTTTAAAGATTTTATTCACTTATTCATGAGAGACATAGAGAGAGAGGGGCAGAGACAGGCAGAGAGAGAAGCAGGCTCCACGCAGGGAACCTAATGTGGGACTCAAACCTGGGACCCCAGGATCATGTCCTGGGCCAAAAGCAGACACGCTCAACCGCTGAGCCACCCAGGCATTCCTAAATGAATAATTAAAAAAAAAAAAAAAAAAAAAGGTAAAATTGTTGCTCTCTGAGTTTGGTTATAAATTATAAATTAAATAACTGGTATCACATTTTCTTTTAGTAGTCTTTAAAAGTTATATTGATGTAATTTTATTAAAATAGTAACCTCCTTTGGGGTACTTAAAATATGATTCAGTATTTAAAGACAAAACACACCAGGAGGTGCCTGGTGGTTCAATTGGTTAAGTGTCCAACTCTCAATTTCTGCTCAGGTCATGATCTCAGGATCCCATCTTGGAGCTTGCTCAAGATTCTCTTTCCCTCTTCTTCTGCCCCTGCCCTCCCAACCCACATGTGCAGGTGCTGTCTCTCAAAAAAAAACCCCAAAAAACAGAACACATCAGGTAGTCACATTTAAGTATTTATTTTTTTAATTAAAAAAAAAATTGGGGGGGTGGGTGGACCTGGGTTTCTCAGTCGATTAAGCATCAGCCTTTGGCTTAGGTCCTGATCCCAGGGTCCTAGGATGAAGCCCTGCAACAAGCTTCCTGCTCAGCAAGGAGTCGGCTTCTCCGTCTCCATCTCTTTCCCTCTGCTCTCTCTCTCTCAAATAAAGAAATCTTTTTAAAAAATAGGGAAAAAAGAAAAAAAATTTTTTAGATTTAATATATTTATTTGACAGAGAGAGAGAGCACAAGCAGGCAGAGTGGCAGGCAGATGGAGGAGAAGCAGGCTCCCCAAGGAGCAGGGAGCCCAATGTGGGGCTCAATCCCAAGACTCTGGGATCATGACCTGAGCTGAAGGCAGATGCTTAACTGAGCCATCCAAGTGCCCCACATTTAAGTATTTAAGTTAGGAATATGAAGACATCTTTTGTCATCCCTACTGTTAGAATGGCTACTAGATTCCATCATTTCTGAATTCTTTACCCTTTTTTGAACTAGAATGGAAGCAAATAGATTAGAACTACCTCCATAGCTGCAGTAGAAATCAATTGATAAGAATATTTATCATGGGAGGCACCTAAATGGCTCAGCTGGTTAAGTGTCTGCCTTCAGCTCATGTCATGATCCCCAGATCCTGGGACTGAGCCCCACATAGGGCTCCCTGCTCAGCAGAGGAGTCTGCTTCTCCCTCTTCCTATGCTCCCACTGTGTTCCCTCTCTCACTCACTTTCTCTCTCAAATAAATAAAATCTTTTAAAAATTTTATGATGCTATTACATCTTAACAAATAAGATAAATTTAGACTCCAGTAACTGTTTTAACCTTCATTTGGTAAACTATTTACAGAAAAATATATACAACTTCACAATACAAAAAATTATGCTAAAAACTCTTAAGTCTATCAGATACAGGGTGTCTACATGGCTCAGTCAGTTAAGGTTGGACTCTTGATTTTGGCCCAGGTCATGATCTCAGGGTCATGGGATCAAGCCTCCTTTATCAGGCAGAGTCTACTTAAGATTCTCTCAGTCTCCTTCTGCCCACCCCCCCCACCAACTCATGCACATGTGTACGCATATGCACACTCTCTAATAAATAAATCTAGAAATTAAAATATTTTTAAAAGTCTATCTGATAAATACATTTCTTAAATTTAATATCCTTGAGAAAAGTCAATTCAAGAAACTTAATGTTTAAAATAATTATGTAATTCTAATCTATGTCTTGTTAAGTATAAAATTTTGTTTTAAAGATTTTATTTGAGAGAGAGACAAAAAGAGAGCATGCATGTGGGTGCACAAGCGGGTAGGAGGTGCAAAGGGAGAGAAGCAGACTCCTGAGGAGCAGGGAGCCAGATGCAGGACTCAATCCCAGGACCCAGAGATCATGACCTGAGCTGAAGGCAGATGCTTAACCGAATGAGCCACCCAGGTGCCCCTACTATGAAATTTCTCTCTTTTTATTTATTTTTTTTTAAGATTTTATTAATTTATTCATGAGAGACCCAGAAAGAGGCAGACACACAGGCAGATGGAGAGGCAGGCTTCCTGCAAGGAGTCTGATATGGGACTCATCCCAGGACCCCAGGATCACGACCTGCGCCAAAGACAGACACTCAACCACTGAGCCACCCAGGTGTATGAAATTTCTAAAGGATAAAATTCTGTTTATTTACATGTACTTAGTACATTTTTACATGTACCAACAGCAATCATTTAAATCACCACACTCTTAAAAAGCATTATGTGTCTTTTCTGGGAATGGATTAGGGGGTGGGAATGGATTAGGGAGTGGGAATGGAAGGGATGAGGGGTTATTCTTTGATTTGACCTTATAACCACAAAGTATTTAGATACATATATTTTTATACGTGAAGTAATTATTACCACTTAATACAACCACCATAAGCCAAAGACAATACCTTGGGGTGAGGAAAGAGTCTCTTGTAGCTTCCCCTGAGAGAGGAGTCCCAAGTAGCTGAGAACAACATATTTTGTTTCATAGTGAAATCCTAGAGGCACAGTAGTAGAGGACGCCATTGAGTTGGCTGGCAGAGCTCCAGAAGGTCTACTTACAGATGTGCAAACCTAAAAAACATAAAGGTATCTTTTCAGCTTAAAGTTTGTTACATGGGCAGCCCGGGTGGCTCAGTGGTTTAGCACTGCCTTCAGCCCAGGGCCTGATCCTGGAGACCTGGGATCGAGTCCCACGTCAGGTTCCCTGCATAGATCCTGCTTTTCCCTCTGCCTGTGTCTCTGCCTCTCTCTCTGTGTCTCTCATAAATGAAATAAATAAACATATTTCAGACTTTAATTCCCAATAATCTTTAAAAATTGTAACTTTAGTTTACTTACAAGTGAGAATTTATCAATTCAGATTTCAGATCAAAAGCAAATTTCCCCTTCTATATCTCCCTAGTTTCTGTTTTCACGTATGTGGCAAAAACACTAGCTATGTCTGTACCTCTCCTTCCACCCCAATATATGTTCTCTTATTTCTTTTATTGTTTTAAAGATTTCATTTATTTATTCATGAAAAAGAGAGGCAGAGGAAGAGGGAGGGGGACAGGCAGGCTCCCCGTGGAGCAGGGAGCCTAATGCAGGGCTTAATCTCAGGACCCTGAAATCATGGTCTGAGCTGAAGGCAGATGCTTAACCAACTGAGCCACCCTGGTGTCCCCTCTTATTTCTTTTAATTAAAGCTTCCCAAGGGCACCTGACTGGCTCAGTTGGTAGAGCATATGACTTGATCTCAGGGTTGTGAGTTCAAGCCCCATATTGAGTGTGGAAATTACTTTAAAAATCTTTAAAAAACTAAAAAAACAAAGCCTCCTAAATTCTAGCTAGATCCACAGCCACACAACTGCAGACCACATTTCCCAGTTCCCTAGGAGCTTACTGTGCCATACGATTAGCCTGAATCAGGGGAATACAAACAGAAGTTATGTGTGCAATCTGTGGGTCTCTCCTTAGAGACTCTCTCCTTCTTCCTATGGTTTGGAATGTGAATGTGGCAGAAAATCAGTTCTGACATGCAAACAAGGACACAATGTTAGGGGATGGTAAAGGAACAAGAGAGAAGGAACTGGGTTCCTGAATGACCACGTGCAGCAGAGTGTACCTGCCAGGCTGGGCCAACCACCTCAGGAATGCTATTGAAGGCGCCTCATTCTTTTTTTTTTTAAATATTTTATTTATTTATTCATGAGAGACACACAGAGAGAGAGAGAGGCAGAAACACAGGCAGAGGGAGAAGCAGGTGCCCTGCAGGGAGCCCGATGTGGGACTCGATCCCAGGACCCCTGGGATCATGCCCTGGGCTGAAGACAGGCGCTCAACCGCTGAGCCACCCAGGCATCCCAAGGCACTTCATTCTGAAATCTCTTCATACGCACCCTAACTTGTACCCTAATTAATACAACTACAGCTTCTACCTTTTCACATGGACTTAGTAGCTATTTTACCTACCAAGTACCTAAATAGTTGTTTCAAACGTATTGTTTCCAAATAACTGTTTTCTACTTAAACAATACTGCTTTAAGATCTCAAGAAATATCCAGTAAAAGAAAAAGAGGTTCAGATAACTAATAACATGAAAAAGAGGCAATGTTGGCAAAATTTAAGACCTATAAGCAAACTAAGAGAAATGTCTAAGAGTGATAAACAATGAAAAAATACATGTAGAATATAAAATACACAAAAGAAAATAGTGGCTGTATATAAACAGACAAAAAGAAATAACAAAAATATGCTTCAAATGGTTAAATACTGTCCTTAAAAAATGTATTTATGGGGACACCTGGGTGGCTCAGTGGTTGGGCGCCTGCCTTTGGTTCAGGGAGTGATCCCAGAGTTCCAGGATCAAGTCCCGCACTGGGTTTCCTGCCTGGAGCCTGCTTCTGCCTCTGCCTATGTCTCTGCCTCCCTCTCTCTGTGTCTCTCAAGAATAAATAAATCTTTAAAAATGTACTTATGGTTGCAATTATCAGTATTTATTTAGGCTATCAAAAGGAATCCTAGGCGCAGCCTGGGTGGCTCAGCGGTTTGGCACCTTTGGCCCAGGGCGTGAGCCTGGAAACCCGGGATCGAGTCCCTCGTCAGGCTCCCTGCATGGAGCCTGCTTCTCCCTCTGCCTCTCTCTCTCTCTGTCTCTCATGAATAAATAAATAAAAATCTTAAAAAAAAAAAAAAAAAGGAATCCTAGCTCAACATTTAGAAGTCCCTATTGCTTCCTATCTTCAGGGAGGCTACCAAATTATATCAAAACAGTAGACCTCAGACTGCCCTGTTCAACTTTAAAAGTTTACTAACTTCAGAAAGTATTTCAAAATTTTCAAAACATACTCCAAAGAAAGGGAGAAAGTGTCACAGCTTACATCACAGGAATGAAAGCCACACTCACTGTAATTACAGGATGTTTTATTCTGAAAAGCTCAAAATATTTGATACTTATTACTAAAAGTAATAATACTTTTACACTGTTACCATCTAATAGTGAGAAGACAATTTTAAAATTACAGATATGAAAAGGGATACCACAGAGGTAAAATAAGTTTTCTGAGGCCTGTCAGGTACTAGCTAGTTGCAGTGCTGTAATGAATCTTCCCTTTTTGTTTTGTTTTTAAAATTGTTTTTTGCCTGCCTGTTGCCATTTGAACCCAATTTCCTATGTAGGGAGCATCCAACATTGCGTCTGTCTTGATAGGAAACAAATCTCCAGCCCCCACTACAAAAGCTAAAATGAGCTATACTTTTTCTTTCCCATTGTTGTTTTGTGGCATGTAGGGTATGTGATCTAGGTTCAGCCAAGTCAGAGACTCCTACTAGGATCTAGAATATGGAAGGACATTTAAACTAAAGATAATTCATGGAGAAGGCTGTGGTACTAGGTCAGCAGAGGCAGCAGGCATATCGGATAGCAGTGTTCTAACTCCTATTCCTTGGCCTGATCCTGGCCGACTCAGCAGCTGAGTCTCCCTTGGCTCTTGCCTGTTTCCCAAACCTAATTTTCCAGCTTTCCCATCCATTCTGTGAGCTACCCAATGCCCTTTTCCTGAGTTATTTTCCTGCTTAAATAAGCTAGAATGACTTTGTGTTATTGGCAACCAAGACCTAACTGGAACAAGGGCCACATTGGAACCTAATTTTCTTCAGACTTGTGAGGCAGTTCCCCAACAACTGTAATGCACTACTTTTATGTGAAGTTATGAAATTTATAGTTTAGAAAAATCTTCACGTTCTGCAAAATCCTCATATGGACCTAGTAATTACATCTACTGAAACAGAAGACAATGCCTTCTGATAACTGTGTGTTCATTCCACACACATTTCCTAAGATACAAGGTACTCTACAGACATTAGGCACAAAGACAGTAATTAAGATAAACCACCTGCCTTTCTGCAGTTTTTGACAAGTAAAGTAAAAATATGCAAATAAATCAAAATAAGGAAGTTCTGTAAGTCAGGATCCACAGAATAAGACAAGGCAACTCAAAAGAAGCAGGAAAGTCTCCCTGGAAAAGGGAAAAGGTAGGGAAAGGCTTTATAAAGTAAAATCTGAGCCAATCTGGAATATGAGTTAGGTTTTCATTAACTGAAAACCAGTGTACCATCTCAGCGTAGGGGGATGGAGCAGGGATGAGTTTTAGATGTAAAGACCATGAAAAAGCACAGAAGTGTTTTGAAACTGCCTCGAACATTAAAACTAAGGAATTTGACAGGGCTAAATCCTGAGATTTAAGGAGGATGAGGCTCAGGAGGTGTAAACAGCAGTCAACATTTGGCATGCTTTGTATACCGTGAGATTCTAGGAAGCTTAGGTTTTATCCTATAAGCAAGGAATTATTTTAACCATTTCATGAATGAACCCCCTAAAACTGTATGTAGGGATCCCTGGGTGGCGCAGCGGTTTGGCGCCTGCCTTTGGCCCAGGGCGCGATCCTGGAGACCTGGGATCGAGTCCCGTGTCGGGCTCCCAGTGCATGGAGCCTGCTTCTCCCTCTGCCTGTGTCTCTGCCTCTCTCTCATCTCTCTCTGTGTGACTATCATAAATAAATAAATAAATAAATAAATAAATAAATAAATAAATAAACAAACAACTGTATGTAAATTCTGTGTGCATGAGCCTTTTTTTCTGGAGAGAAAAATCACTCCATTTCTTAGATTCTCAAATTAGATCATGATGTAAAACAGGCTAAAAACTACTGTAGAACACTAGTAGGAACTATTGAAAGGCTTTAAGCAAAAGAAGCATTATCAACTGATTATATTCTAGAAAAATCATCCTAGAGATAGTATAGAAGATTAAGAATAGAGAGTGGAGGCAAGGACACAAGTTAGGGGGAATATTGGAAAAATCTAAACAAGAGATGTATGAAGGCATGAGTTAGAGCAAGAACACCAGAAAGAAGGGGATGAACAGGAAAATTAAGAACTTCAAAGATTTGTTAACTAACTCAGTAAGAGAATACTCCAGGCAGCTGTTATGGAAAGTGGTGTTATTCCTATTTCTCAGAACAGATAATAAAGGAAGAATTGGTTTAGGAGAGGATAACAGGTTCACTTTGGGGCATACATAACTTAAAAATACCTAGGAGTTGTCCAAGTGAAGATGTACAGCAAGTAGTCAGACATAAAAGGCCTTATACTAAGAGGTCTGGACTGGAGATACAGAATTGTGCTCTGCATAGATACAAGTCAATGAAATTATCTAAGGAGATTGAATGGAGAGTTAGTGACCTTCAATGGGTAGGAAGTGTCAAAAGTGAAAAAGGGTATTACAGTTTGAAAAACCCATATTCAATAGATAGTTTCACATTGGAAAGGGGAACATTACCTACTGTTTTCAGATTACAAAGTATAAACAATAAAAAAAAAAGTATAAACAATAAAGCTCAGTAAATCTTCAATCTTTTTTTTTTCTTCAATCTTCCTTGTATCAATGACTCAGTGCAGGGATGGGAGAGAAGAATAAATACACCCATCACTCCCTACCCCACCACCAGAATAGAAGACAGAATTTTTTATGTATCAAAAAGAGACATGGTTTAAAAAAATATGTGGAGAAATACTGGCTTCATCTGAAAAAGAAACACCATTAGAATTAATTCATGGCAGGGCAGCCCCGGTGGCTTAGAGGTTTAGCACCGCCTTCAGCCGGGGGTGTGATCCTGGAGACCCGGGATGGAGTCCCACATCAGGCTCCCTGCATGGAGACCAGGGATAGAGTCCCACGTCAGCCTCCCTGCTTCTCCCTCTGCCTGTGTCTCTGCCTCTTTCTCTCTCATGAATAAATAAAATCTTTAAAAAAAAAAATAATTCAGGGCAAACTAAAATTTCTGGAGTGGTCAAAAGTTGAGAAGCTGGCAGAGGCAACCTTTAAGTCTGGACTGGAAGAGTCAGAAAGGAAGTAAGAAAACCAGGAAAAAGAATGTTCAAAAAAAAAAAAAAAAAAAAGAATGTTCACAGAAGTCAGGAAGACACTTCAATAATAAGGTAGTAAAGAATTGTATGAAATGTAACCACCAAAAAATTAAAGTCTCAGGATAATGATCCCTAACAGGGCAGTTCCATTTGTTGGGCAGACTGAATGTGAAGTGAAAAGGGATAGAAAGTAGTTTTAGTCTATTCTTTCAAAGAAAGAGTGGATGGAAAGAAAAGAACAAAAGTGGAAGGAAAGAAAAGAGTGGATGGAAAGAAAAGAACAAAAGTCAGAGAGAGAGAGAGAGGAAGTTTGAGAGTTCATTTGTTCTGTTGTTATGCACAACAAAAGAGTCTTTAGCATGTTTACACTCAAGGGTAAGAAGCCAATGAGATATAAATACAGAAAGCAAGGAATAAATTATGAAGTGAAGTTCCAAAAGAGAGGGGAGAACAGAGCAAATCAGTAACAAAATTTCAACTTTACAAAGTCTCAGAATAAAGAATGAGCAGGAATGAAGAAGTACTCCCATTTTGAATGCTTTAAATAAAAAATTGATGTTCTCAAATTTGTTATATTCAAATTTCTGTACTTATAACAAAATTTGTATCTGAAGACAATTTTAGTCATTCTCTGACCCACGTGTCATAGAAAAAGCATAATTCACTGAATTTCCAAATTTGGTTTTTAGCCTAGTGCTCTTCAAATTTTTTTACAAATCCCAATTGCCCAACCATAAATGCAATCTTAATCATGGATTTCATAATTTTCCATCCTCCACACTCACTTTACTACTTGCGGTAAAGTCCTCAGCTCTAACACGTATAACAGTACACATGTTGATATCCATACATCCATATATTTGATGCAGGATTATATTCTATTCAATCATTTTATCATTTCTCAATGATTCACACTAATGGAGAAGATGGTAATACAAATTCCAATCATTTAAGTTCAGTATAGTTTTTTTTTTTTTTTAAGATTTTCATTTATTTATTCATGAGAGACACAGAGAGAGAGAGAGGCAAAGACACAGGCAGAGGGAGAAGCAGGCTCCTTGTAGGGAGCCTGATGCAGGACTCGATCCCGAGACTCCAGGATCATGCCCTGAGCCGAAGCCAGGTGCTAAACCACTGAGCTACCCAGGATTCCCAAGTTCAGTGTAGTTTTTAGGCTTTAAATGTGTACTGGACAATCTAAGTATAAATATATCAGACCTAAATATGACAGACTTACAGTATTAAATATCTAACTTCTAATTTAGCTTTAGCTTCCAGTTAGCTATAGAGAAACAAAGCAGCTCATTCAGGCCTGTGGTTAGGTGGCAGGGTAGACAGACTCCAGGAACGCTATTACGCACCTAGTGTGTTGGCATTATAGAACAAAGGGGGACACCTGGGTGGCTCAGCGCTTTAGCGCCTGCCTTTGGCCCAGGGCATGATCCTGAAGTCCCGGGATTGAGCCCTGCATCAGGCTCCCTGCAAGGAGCCTGCTTCTCCCTCTGCCTGTGTCTCTGCTCTCTGTGTGTCTCATGAATAAATAAATAAATAAAATCTTTAAAAAAAATATATAGAACAAAGGCACTGAGAATATGCAAAATATAAACTCCACTGCACTACTACAGGGTCATGTACTCTAAGGGTTTTCTGAGAAGAGAGGGCATGCACTTCCTTTGCAACATTCTGTAGTGCAGTCAACAGACTTGCACAATGGGCCCTTGCGTTTTGAACAAATATAAATAAATTACATCTGCACGAGATCTCTATTTTGAAGCATTCTTCCACATGTTGTCATAGTAATCCTCTATGCTACGGGGAAAAGGTAAGTCTTAATTTTACTGATGGAGAATCAAGAACAATTTATTTGCACAAAATCATACCGCTAGTTAACAGTGTAATCACTTGGTTAGGTACGTTGTTCAGTTCTGAACTCAAGGCATATTTACTGCATACCAGGCAATGTGCTGGGTGAGAAGAATGCAGAAGTGAAAACACTAATAACAAGAGGAAGAAATGGTAGACAAGGTGTTTTTTCAAAGGGACTACTGAAAGAAGCAAATTTGTCAATTTTAAGGATGGGGCAAGGAGGGGCACCTGGGCGGCTCAGTCCCTTAAGCATCTGCTTTTGGCTGAGGTCATGATCCCAGGGTCCTGAAATTGGGCCTCAGGGAGCCTGCTTCTCCTTCTCCCCCTCCCTGCTGCTCCCCTACTGTGCTGACAAATTTAAAAAAAAATTAAAAATCTTTAAAAAGAATGGGGCAAGGGGAAAAAAGGAAAAAGATCGGATGAAAGGTAAACATGATCTGAGATCACCACTCAGATCTCTCCTGGAAGCAGGTAAAATGCTCAGGTTCACACCACTACTGCCTCACCAACACAGAGTGCATTTCACCTGTAGGACATCTCAAGCTTCTTTTTAAATTATAAGAACATAGTTAATTTACTCTAAATCTTGTTTAGCAGACTCTTTTAGAATTCAAATTAGGTATAAGCGCTCTTGTATCCTGAAGTTTAAATATAGTTTTAAATATAAAAACTCCTGGGCAGGGATCCCTGGGTGGCGCAGGGGTTTGGCGCCTGCCTTTGGCCCAGGGCGCGATCCTGGAGACCCGGGATCGAGTCCCACGTCGGGCTCCCGGTGCATGGAGCCTGCTTCTCCCTCTGCCTGTGTCTCTGCCTCTCTCTCTCTCTCTCTGTGACTATCATAAAAACAAACAAACAAACAAACAAAACAAAACAAAAAAAACTCCTGGGCAGCCCAGCTGGCACAGCGGTTTAGCGCCACCTTCAGCCCAGGGGTGATCCTGGAGACCGGGGATCAGTCCCACTCTGGCTCCCTGCGTGGAGCCTGCTTCTCCCTCTGCCTGGGTCTCTGCCTCTCTCTCTCCGTGTCCCTCATGAATAAATAAATAAAATATTTAAAAACAAACAAACAAAACTACTGGAGTGCCTGGCTAGCTCTGTCAGTGGAACATGCAACTCTTGATTTTGGTATTGTCATGAGTTCAAACCTGGTGTTGGGCATAGAGCTTACTTAAAACTAATAAAAAATTTAGAAAATAAATATAAAAACTAACTTTTGCACAAATCTAACAAGCCACTGACTATATCTGTTGTTACCAGTTGTTTCCTTCTCTGCCTTACACCTTTAGTTTGCTCCTCTATTAAGTTACAAGCAGGTGCCGGCCAAATGGACAGCAGGAGGAAGCTTGGAGTAACTTAATCCTATGTTTATACATTCATTTGGTGGTGTCTCCAAAACCAGGCAGAAATAAAACATCCTTCAGTAACAAATGTAACATTCACAACTTACAATAAATACTTTGCTTTATTTATTTTTAACCAGATTTCTATCATGAATACATCTGAATACATCATGAATACCAGTGCAAATTCCAGGATGCCCGCACTGATGGTACTACAGGAATTAAAGCCTATTTTATGAACTATAACCAGAAGGTAGGTAGCAACTATTAAACTCTACTTTAAATTCTTATGGAAAGCAAATCTGCAACATGAGAGTTTTTTAGTTGTTTCCCAAACTCATCTGATCATAATCACCTTGGATGCTTGTGGAAAATAGACATTTCCAGGACCCACTTCAGGCATACTATTTACAATACCATAGCTTTATTGTATTCCTTAACTCCATTGAGCCAAAACAGAAATACATTACAACTTAACATGTTTTAATTATTTCAAGAAGCTTTGTTGTTTTTAGACCATTTCCATCCACTAAAATTATAATAAGACTCATATACTCCAGTAATAGAGTTGAACAGATCCATAATCCATTTACAAAAAGAAAAATAAAAAATCCACAGATAACTCAATCACAAATCAAAACTCTGGAATTTTATTTTATTTTTTAAAAGATCTTATTTATTTATTCATGACAGACAGAGAGAGAGAGAGAGAGAGAGAGAGAGAGGCAGAGACACAGGCAGAGGGAGAAGCAGGCTCCCTATCCCGGCTCTCCAGGACCAGACGCGGGCCGAAGGCAGGGCCAAACCACTGGGCCACCGGGGCTTCCCAAAACTCTGGAATTTTAAACATTAACAAAGTTTTTGGGTTACAAGATCTCTACTCTCCAGACTCACTGGTGGTTTAGTAGAGAGTTTGTTTCAAGTTCCACAAATTAACATTAAGTACAGTAACTTTCATTTTTAAAGATTCATACTTTATTAGCCCCTATAGAATTCTAGGACTTTCTCTAAAATAAGAGAAGAAAAATGAAATAATCCTAATAAAAACTGTGAAATTTAAAAATTCACCTGACCAGGACACCTGGGTGGCTTAGCAGCTGAGCGGCTGCCTTTGGCTCAGGGCGTGATCACGGGGTCCTGGGATTGAGCCCCACGTCAGGCTCCTTTCGTGAAGCCTGCTTCTCCCTCTGCCTGTGTCTCTGCCTCTCTATGTCTCGTGAATAAATAAAATCTTAAAAAAAAAAAAAAATTCACTCCACCCAGCTGAGAAATGCAACTGGGCAAAGGTGTCATTTTTAAAACTCAGCAGACACTAAATATTCTAGTGTAGACAGTCCCTTTCCTACTGAAACATGCTTAATTGAAATGCTCTAGTTCAATCTTGTTTTAAGAGCTGTCCCAAAATGTTTTCACTCAGCAGTTGGGATTCAAAGATAAGGTACTTTATAGAGGAATGCTTCACTTTCCCCTTCTCCCCACAGGCACAGTCTTTCACAATAATTAGGTTTCCCATGTATATGTAGATAGCTTTATAAAAGGGAGACATAAAATTCAATTGCTCTGTTCCACTCCCAGGTATATGCCAGAGACATGAAAACACATGTCTACATAAAAACTTGCACATGAATAGTTATGCAGCATAATATTTAACAGCCAAATAGTGAAAATAACTGCCCATCAGCTGATGAATAAAGAAAATTCATACATCCATACTATGGCATATTGTGGCTATAAAAAGGACAGATAGATGCTACAACATGGATGAACCCTGATAACATCATGCTGAGTAAAAGAGGCCAGTCACAAAAGACCACATATTGCATAATTCTGTTTGTATGAAATATCCAGAATTGGTCAGTCCATAGACAGAAAGTAAATCCGTGGTTGCCTAAGTAGGGGAGGTGAAGGAGACTGGGAATAAAAAATGACTAATGGGTACGGGGTTTTGTTTGAGGTTGATGAAAAGTGCGGCAGCGGTTGTACATTCTGTGAATATACTAAAACCAGTCCAAAAAAAAAAAAAAAAAGCCATTAAATTGTGATATTGGTGAGTTGTAAGTTATGTCTCAAGGGGACGCCTGGGTGGCTCAATGGTTAAGCGCCTGTCTTTGGCCCAGGGCATGATCCTGGAGACCTGGGATCAAGTCCCACATCGGGCTCCCTGCATGGAGCCTGCTTCTCTCTCTGCCTGTGTCTCTGCCTGTCTCTGTGTGTCTCTCATGAATAAATAAATAAAATCTTAGAAAAAAAAAGTTATGTCTCAAGATGTTAAAAAAAACAGCTAGTCTGGTAACAGACCTCTCCTTTCGACGCTGTAATATATATTAAATAAGAATCTTGGTGATCATTTCTTTGGAATAAGATATGAATCAAAATGAAATTGAAAAATGATAAAAAGCAGGACAGCAAGATTGACTGTTTAAAATTTGTTTTCTATGTCTAAAATATTTCATAAGAGAGCAGCCCAGGTGGCTCAGCGGTTTAGTGCAGCCTTCAGCCCAGGGCCTGATCCTAGAGACCCGGGATGGAGTCCCACATCGGGCTCCCTGCATGGAGCCTGCTCCCTCTGCCTGTGTCTCTGCCTCTCTCTCTCTCTCTCTCTCTCTCTCAGTCTCTCCTGGATAAAGAAATAGAATAATTTTTTAAAAATAAAGAAATTGGGGATCCCTGGGTGGCGCAGCGGTTTGGCGCCTGCCTTTGGCCCAGGGCGCGATCCTGGAGACCTGGGATCGAGTCCCATATCGGGCTCCCGGTGCATGGAGCCTGCTTCTCCCTCTGCCTGTGTCTCTGCCTCTCTCTCTCTCTCTCTCTCTGTGACTATCGTAAATAAATAAAAAATAAAAAATAAAAAAAAAATAAAAATAAAGAAATAAAATATTTCGTAAGACAAGTAGATTTTTAAAACGATGATTATTGTTGCGTGTTACTTATCCTAAAAGTTTCGTGTATGAGATATTTAGTAGTGATTAATTGATGCGCTAGAGAGCAACATCTTTACAAAACTGGCTGGACTCAACTTTACATATCCTTCAACTCAATTCAACCTGTATGGAGGTACAAGCCTCCATAAGAAAATGAATCACTTAAAAAAAAAACAAAAAACTGAAAGTTGTACCTGACCAAAGAATTTTCAAAACCCTTACTGGCCTATTATCAAATGGAGAACATTTCATAACGGCTTAAATAGTTTCAATTGGCAGGTGCAAATGCGCACGGTACACTTACCCAACTACGTATACGAGGTATAAATAGTTTACTACCTACAAAAACATGTGCTTAATTTTCTGGGAGATAAAAAAAGAAGGTACTAGAAGGGTGTGGCAACTCATCCAAGGTCACAACAAGTCAGGGCAGAGATCAGCATTCTGGTTTGCACAAACCTCCAGAGGAAATCTTACTGACAATTTCGCGAAAAGACTTCGTTTGTTTGGCTTTACCATAGTAAAGCAAAAAAAGGGGGGCGGAGGCGGTTGCCGTCAGTCCGGTTTAAGACTTCTAAAAAGACAGCGAGATCGCTACTTTAAATAAACAAATCCTGGTGCGGGGAGCGGGTAAGACAAAGGTCCCAGTGACGAGCGTGTGAACGACTGGCCAGATCCTTCCGATTTCAACCCAAGTTAAACCTCAACTCGGAAACTCTGGGAGTCTTCCTTCCTAGCTGGTTATGAAGGGAAACCTTGGAATCTCCCTGGAAGAGCAAGAGGATAAATGTCAAAGGAAGAAACGCCTCAGTGAGAACCGTACTTCAGGAACAAGAAGGCGGGTCTGTCTGAGAACCAAGTCACGGCAGCGACGGGCGGAGCGGCGGGGACTAAGGGACGACGCCCTTCTGCCGCTCGGGGGAAGGAAGGCGAGGGCCGGCACGCTGGCCCCGTCACCGTCGGCGCCGCACCGAGCGCTCCCCTCCACCCCGCGGCGCACGCCCCCAGCCCGGCCCTGCGCACCGGCACCGGCTCTCCACGGGACGCTCCGGCGGCGAAGAGCGGCGGCGCCGGGCCGAGGCCGGGCTCCCCCGCTCCGGCTCCCGCCTCCGGCAGCCCCGCTCGGCCAGCGCCCGCGGACCAGTGGGCCCCCGGAGCTCTGAGCCCCCGGGCACGGGAGCGCCGCCTCCGCGCACTCCCTCGGCCACAGGCTCACGGACTCCCACTCACGCGTCGTCGGAACCACCCGGGAGGCGGCGGTTCGGCAGTCTCTGGACACCTTCCTGCCCAGTGAAAACTGCCTGAAGCGCTGGACGAGGACCCAACTCTGCCTGCCCACAACCTCACTCCCCTCACCTGGCCCTGGCCCCTTGCCCCAGAAGAGACGGAACGGGCGGCGGCGACGGCAGTCGTTTCCGACGGGGTCCCCCAGCGGCGGTAGCTGCTTCGACCCGCGGCCCTAATCTACCGCCGCCGCCATGTTGGGAGGTGAGGTCACCCCCGGCGTGCTTCCGTCACCGCCGGCGTCGGGGCGGGCCTGGAGCGTCGGAAGAGGGGCGGCTCTGCTCGCCTGAGCGGAAGCACGGGTCATAGAGCCCGGAGGTCGCGTCGCGCAGACATGACCCGGAAGAGCCGCCCTCCTAGCCTGCTCTTACCGCGAGTGGCTCAAATCTATGGTTCGGGGCGGGGCGGGGGGCGACGGTGTTTGATGGCCGGAGGAAGGGAGGTGGGCTCTGGAGGACTGGAGCCGTGGGGACAGGAGCCGGCGGTCTCCGCGAAAAGGAGCATTGCTGCTTCCGCAGCGTGTTCCTGTGGATGGATGGAGCGAACAGTATTGAGGTTTAAGTGTGTGCGAGCGAACGGGTTGGAGAGGAGTCCGCGTGCAAGAAAGCGGCTGAGTTCGCGGCCAGTTGTCGGGGAAGACGGTCCCTGAAATCTGGGGGAAATTTCTAGCAGTCGGGGGTGGTGGGGCCAGGAGGCCTTCGTGGGAGGGCCCGGCCTGACACGTGAGCCCCGGCACGAGCGCGGCGAAGGACGTCCGGCGGCGCCAGGTGCTCGCACCCAGCGGGGGCCTGGACGCGGGGGCCTGGACGCGGGAGTGCGCCGGGACCCGGGGTCCTGGGGGCGTCTGACGGCATCTCGGCCGTGCCCTGGGGGAACCCCGCTGTCTGTGAGGTACGGAAAGGAGACCAGGACATGCATCTGGTTGTCTTTTTTTTTTTTTTTTTTTTAGATTTTATTTATTTATTCATGAGAGACACACACACAGAGAGAGTCAGAGACACGGGACGAGGGAGAAGCAGGCTCCATGCCGGGAACCCGACGTGGGATTCGATCCCGGGTCTCCAGGATCGCGCCCTGGGCCAAAGGCAGGCGCCAGACCGCTGCGCCACCCAGGGATCCGCACCCCCCCCCCCCCCGTTTTCTTTTTAAGGGTTTTATTTATTCACGAGAGAGTCACAGAGACAGAGGCAGAGACACAGGCAGGGGGAGGAGCAGGCTCCATCCCAGGACTCTGGGATCACGCCTGAGCCGAAGGTAGACGTTCAGCCACTGAGCCACTCAGGCGTCCCAATAAGCTGACATTTTCTTAGAAAACCAGACGAAAACCTAAAAACAAAAAGGAAAAAAAATTTAATTGTGACCTGTCCTGAAGTAAACAAGTGGTTGGAATAGAAGGGAAGGTGAAAGTGATGGGGAACGAGGGTAGCCGAGGACAAAGCACAGCAGAGATCCCACACGCGACCCAGGGTGGGGTATGTGTGACATTCCTCAGGAAGCTTCCAACTGTCTTAATGTTGATGCCTCGTGAGAGGGAAAAGCAGTCTTTAACTTGTCAATGGCAAGGCCTCTGGTATCTCGTAGGTCCTCCTTAGCATATGAAAATCCTTTTGAAACCTCGTTTTCCCTTCCCCAACTCTGCAGGTGTATAATCAGCCACCCCTCCGTCCGTCGTGCTTTAATAAAACCACCATTTTGCACCAAAGACGTCTCAAGAATTCTTTCTTGGTCGTTGGCTCCGGACCTCACCTATATTCCAAAACTTCATCAAAAGGGTGCTTTTGAAAAGCTTTCTCTAAAGAGGGGACATTTTAAGTTGGAACCTGAAAGAATAAAAAGCTAAATGTTAAGTGGAGGAAAAGAATCCAGGCATAAAGCTTGATGTTTTCCAGGAACTGAAAAGTAAAGCTGATGAGGTGGTGAGCAAGGGAAGAGGAGCTGAGGTCAACCAAGAGAGCGCGGCCCGGGTGCGCGGGGGTGGGGCGGGCAGCGCTCGCACGGACCACGTGGGCTGTAGTATTCACAAGCAGAAGGAAGCCAAGGCGGATTGCAAATTGGGAAACGCTAGATGCCCCCTAGGTTTTGAACCACCCTTTCTGTTGTGTGGGAAATTGGTTGGACATGGGTAGGAAGCACACGCACCTCAGTTTCACTGTTTTCTGGTATCATTTGTTTATTCTTTTTAAAATTAATTATTCAAGGGACACTTGGTTGCCTCAGACAGTAGAGCATGTGACTCTTGGTCTTGGGGTTGTGAGTTCGAGCCCTGTATTGGGTGCAGAAATTACTTAAAATCTAAAAACAAAAAAAACAAAAACCCACCCAATTCTTGAACAAAGACTGAGATGATTTAAGTTTTTTAAAATTTGTTTTTAGTAAAACAAAGCCAAGGCTTGACCCCCCCCCCCCCCGAGATTGAGTCTGGCGTTTAAGTTCAAGCGTTAGTTTATTATGCTGATTCTTTTTAAAATTAATTTATTTATTCATGAGAGATAGAGAGGGAGAGGCAGAGACAGAGATACAGGCAGAGGGAGAAGCAGGCTCCATGCAGGGAGCTGGATGTGGGACTCCATCCTAGGACCCCAGGATCACGCCCTGGGCCAAAGGCACACGCTCAACCGCTGAGCCACCCAGGCAACCCTGAAATTACTTCAAAATAAAAAGTTGACATTAAAAAAATGTATGTACCCTTTGACCTATAATTCTATTACTAGGAGTCTATCCTAAAAATAAAGAAGCTTTCAAAAGTTCTTTGCATTTGGGGAAAAAATATTTGAAGCAAACAAGTCTGGGGGAATTTTTATCCTAATTTTTTAAATAATTCCCTTTGAGGGGCACCTGGGTGGCTAATCAGTACCCCTCAAAATTGTCCAGGTCATCAAATAGAAGATGGGATGCCAGGCCGGCTGAGTCAGAAGAGCAGAGTGGAGTTTAGCCCACCATTGGGTGTAATTACTTAAAGATTTTTTTAAAAAGGAAGGAAAGGTTGAGTAACTGTCACACGCAAGAAATTTAGCAAACATGACAATCAAATACAATGCAGTATTCTGGATGGGATTGTGGGATAGAAAACGAGCATTAGGTTAAAACCAAGGAAATGTGAATAATTACGGAATTGAGTCAATACATCAATATTGTTCAATTAATTGGAACAATGGGGATCCCTGGGTGGCGCAGCGGTTTGGCGCCTGCCTTTGGCCCAGGGCGCGATCCTGGAGGCCCGGGATCTAGTCCCACGTTGGGCTCCTGGTGCATGGAGCCTGCTTCTCCCTCTGCCTGTGTCTCTGCCTCTCTCTGTGTGACTATCATAAAAAATAACAATAATAATTGGAACGATGTGCCATGCTAATATATATCAACAATATGGGAAACTGTGTGTCCAGGGAGAAAGAACTCTCGGCTCTATCTGCTTGATTTTTTTTTTTTTTTGCAAATATACTTCTAAAAATAAAATCTATTAATAAATAAAATACTCCTGAACTTGTTTTCATTAAGGCCAGGAAAGCAAAATAGATTCTGACATTGGAGTAAATAGTTAAATTAAAAAAAAAAAAACAACGCAAGAGCTATCAGGCTAAGAAAATGCACAGAATTCGGCTAGTTTCAGACGCCAGGACTCCTGAACCCTCCCTCGTACCGACTAACAGGCTGTCGGGGAAACAGCTCAGGAGTCACGAGCCAGCGGCCGAAGCCACCAGAACCCGGCGGGAAGAGGCAGCCGCGCAGGCGCCCAGCCGGGGCGGGGGCGGGGCGGGGCGGGACTTCCGGGGCCTGCTCTCTTCCCACTGGCTGAGGAAGCTCGCGGGGCGGGGCTGCTAGGTCACCTGGAAGGAACCGGAAGCCAGACCCCTAAACCAAAGGAAGCCGACGCCTCCGCACGGCTTTCTTTTCCTGCTTTCTGCTGTCGCCTTCCAGGCTGAGCTCGAGCCAGCGGCCTTCCGGCCTAGTACAGCTTTCGCCATGGCCCTCAGCGATGCCGACGTGCAGAAGCAGGTGAGGACCTGCGGTTGGGTCTGGCCAAGTCGCAGCGCGGGGCTGGGGGTGGCGGGTGGAACCGGGCTCGGGGCCGCGCAGCTGCCGTAGGAGGGTCCCCACCCCCGGTGTCCGGGGCCTGGTGGCCTGTCTGCAGGAGCGGGTTTACCCGCAGCTCCGGTGCTTCGGCGGGGGCTGTGCGTCGCCTCCTTGGCTGTGCTGCCTCTAGGCTCCCCCGGGCGTTTCGTATTTTCCCGGGGTACGCGCTGCGGTTGCTAAAGCAGAGAATTGAGAGACACGGAATGAGATGCAAACCGAATGCAAGGATTGAAAACCTTTTTTTCACTTGCTTTTTAACCCTGAGAGAAAGGTTCACAGTACTACAGAGTGCTGACGGGGGAGAGTTGTTTCCAGTGTTGTTTTGAGGTCATTTACTGAACTGTTGATCATCGTTTTGGAAGAACCTCCTCTGTCATAATTAATTGTAATGGTTGGTCTCTCACTAGGTGTGTACGTTAATGTTTATTAGCAATAATGCAGAATTCCACGTAGGTTTATGAACACCAGCGCCAGTGTTTGGCACAAAGTAAATAAGTCAAGGTTAATGGGAAAGATTCTGGAAGTAGTGAACGTCATTTTTGCAAGTGTATAATCAGTCTTGGGAAATTTTAGGTGTTTTCTAGTTTTGCTTTTTAATGTGCCGTAGCTTCAACTTTGTAGGCATTAAGGAAGTTAGAATTCGAAGGACTCCCAGTATAATATATCGTCGATAGGCTTGTAACTAACATGGAAGAAAGTGATTTCCATTTCCCCTGCTAGAGATACTCTGAAACCAGGGTCCTTGAATTTAGTAGTCATGTTGCCAGTATATTTTTTTCCGAAGAGGAAGCTTAATGCCTGCAATTTAGTCTTTACATAGTTTAGAGAACTAGGTTTATTTTTGAAGTACGAGGAAAATCTGACTAAAGCCCACTCACTGGCTTATGAATCTTATTAAACGAGCAACAAAACTTTTTTCCTTGGATATTTCCATACCCTAGAAAATGACTGCATTTTATTCGTAGTCTACTATGAACTAGGAATACTGGAATATTACTCAGTGGGTGGCCTTGTGCTGATAATCACAAAGGGGAAATCGTGTGACAAAAATAGCACTGATGCAGAAGATTGAGAAATCTTATAATATTACAAAACAGTGGGTTTCTTACATTTATCACTGATGCTTCTGATTTTTACTCTAGGAAAAACCTGGTGCAGTGGAAAAATGCAGTGTACTCCACATCTTCTAGCAGTCACAATGCTGATTCTTTTTCCACTTCCTCCTCCATCAACCCCCTCACACTTTTGTTATAATAAATTGAAGAATAAAGCTTCCCCAGGAAAAATCATAATAATAACAAAAGTGGTGTATTTCATTGGAATCTAGACCAAAACCATTTTTCCTTTCAGTAGAATTGAAAGATGGAGGAATCTATGGTCTCTACCCCTCCACACTACATGTAAGCTCCATAAGGCAGTGTGTTTTGTTCCCTGTATTCTTAGCAGTGAATAGACCAGGCACCAAGCACATAATAAGTGCTTGTAAATTGTGGATTCCCTGATTTCTTCCCCATTGTATGAAAATATTTCTATATATTTGCTTTTTGGTCTGGGGAGTATAGTTATTTACTTCATCAAATTTTTAGAGGAATCTGACTTCAAAAACTTAAAATCCAGTAGGGTTAGCAGGAAGAAGAACGGTATTTTTTTTTTTTAAAGGCCAGATTTTTCTGCCTTAGGGGTGGAGTTAAATGTCTTGAAGGACTTGACTATTTTTCTTGTTGGAACTCTTGAAGAAAGAATATGGTCATGTTGGCTGTAAACAGGCTTCTCTGGCCTGGGTTAAAATGAGTGTGTTTTGCTCCAGGCTGTTCTGATCTAGTCAAATCCAGTAGTAGAGGGTCCAGCAGGAGTGATAAAAGCAGATAATGCAGGTTTGAATCAGCGTTCACCTCTATAGGCCTACTGTGCCTTGTAGCATTTATATAAACAGCCTGTTTTGATTACTGTATTTAAACTATTTTTAGAATTCCAGCCTGAGTTCAGTTAGGCTTCAAACTGAACCTGTGGAGATACCATTCCTTACTGTGAACACACACACAGATCTGTGGGGACTAATCCTTTTAGCAAGGTCACAGTGATTTGGTATACAGGGCACCTCTGGACTAGGTACTCCAAATATTTCAAGGCATGAGATTTTATAAGTATTACCTATAAAATAGGCTTTGATTATCATAATTATTTGGGTTACTCAAGCATAGGGTAGTTGCTGAGAATTTTGACAAAAAATGGGACTCCTGGGTGGCTCAGCGGTTAAAGTGTCTGCCTTTGGCTCAGGGCGTGATCCTGGGGTCCAGGGATTGAGTCCCACATTGGGTTTCCTGCATGGAGCCTGCTTCTCCGTCTGCCTGTGTCTCTGCCTCTCTCTCTCTCTTTCATGAATAAATAAATAAAATCTTAAAAAAAGAATTTTGACAAAAAAGTCCTCCCTTTTAAAACCATACTGCTTTTTCAAAGATTTTTTTTTTTTTTAAGATTTTATTTATTAATCATGAGAGACAGAGAGAGAGAGAGAGAGGCAGAGACACAGGCAGAGGGAGAAGCAGGTCCCATGCAGGGAGTCCGATGTGGGACTCGATCCCGGGTCCCCAGGATCATGCCCCGGGCTGAAGGCGATGCCAAACCGCTGAGCCACCTGGGCTGCCCCATTTTTTAAAGATTAATTTAATTAATTAATTTATTTATGAGAAACAGATAGGCAGAAGCACAGGCAGAGGGAGAGGCTTATTGTTGAGCATATTCACATTATTGTAAAACAATTCCTAACTCTCTTTTGTACATCTGTACAGGAGATATATGATATCTTTGTGGTACATGGAGAAGCTGGGAATTGTTTTCAGATTGTTAAACCTTAACAAGTTCTTGGGTATCTCAAGAAGCTTAAAATACATACCAACAAGTTCTCATTCATTCACAAACGTTTATTAAACACCCACTATAGTGGGAGTTGTTCCATGTTCTGGGGCTATGGTGATGTAAAAGAGAAGATCTCAATATTCATGGAGCTTACCCTAAGTGGGAGAATTGATATACCGCAAGGAATTAGGGGCACCTGGGTTGCTCAGTCAGTTAAGCATCCGACTCTTGATTTTGGCTCAGGTTGTCATCTCAGGGTGGTAAGATATAGCCCTGCTTCCAGCTCCGAGCTCGGCATGGAGTTTACTTGAGATTCTCTCTCCCTGGGCCCCTCACCTTGCATGTGCACTCTTTCTCTCTCAAATAAATGAATAAAATCTTTAAAAAAAATAAGCACAATGATTAATAACCTAGAGGTTATTGATATCTTTAAAATCATCTTTTTTTTTTCAATTCATCATTTCTTTCAGATAGAGCCCCTATGAAATGAAACTACCAGTGAGTTTGATTTGAGCTGTATTACTTGTGTATTCACTTGGGCATTTTACATCTTCCATTATTTCATTTATGAGTCAGAAAAATAGAAAACTTCATTTATGAGTCTAAAATTGGATTAATGGCCCCAAGCCCCATTCAGAAGACTTCGGTGGAGGGGTGCCTGGGTAGCTCATTCAGTTAGGCGGCTGCCTCTGGCTCAGGTAATGATCCCAGGGTCCTGGGATCAAGCCCTGCATTGGGCTCTCTGCTCAGCAGGGAGCATGCTTCTCCACTGCTTGAGCACTCTCTCTCTCAAATAAACAAGTAAGTAAGACAGACTTCAGTGGACTTTATCCTCTGATCTAAAGCCTTTTAACAGGAACGCCTGGGTGGCTCAACGGCTCAGTGGTTGAGCGTCTGCCTTCGGCTCAGGTTGTGATCCCCGGGTCCTAGAATGGAGTCCTGCATCAGGCTCCCTGTATGGAGCCTGCTTCTCCCTCTGCCTGTGTCTCTGCCTCTCTCTCTGTGTCTCTCATGAATGAGTAAATAAAATCTTTTAAAAAATAAATAAATAAAGCCTTTTAACAGGTACCACATCTTACAGTTTAGTTGTGGATAGGGACAAGTAAGCAAGGAGTTAGGAATATGCATTTAGGTAGAAGAGGTGCAGAGTGCGCGTTAGTAAGAAGTTCAGAAAGGATTTTCCACAGGAGGTGACAGTTAAGCAAGCTGAATCCTGAGAAGTTAGCTAGGTGAAGGGAGAAGAGTGAGTATTCCAAGTGGAAAGCACAGCATATTTTTTTTATTAAAGATTTATTTATTCATGAGAGACACAGAGAGGCAGAGACACAGGCAGAGGGATCACGCCCAGAGCCAAAGGCAGACCCTCAACCACTGAGCCATCCAGGCACAGCATATTTGAAATCATGAAAGTGAGGAAGAGAATGGTGAACTCAAGGAACAGAAAAACTGAAATAAGTTTAGCAGGACAGGAACCAAGAGTCTAGAGTAGCCAGTGCTGAAGGTTATGTCATATGATGGTAAGCACTGACCGGATCATGTACTTTCTAAAACCTTTGCGCTTTATCATAAAGCTGAGTTGAGGGACGAGTGTGATACATGATGCAGCAGGCTGTTTTGTTTGTTTTGAATTCATGAGAGATCCCAAAACTACAGATCTTTTAAAAAGAAAGGCAGAGACATAGGCAGAGGGAGAGAGGGAGAAGCAGACTCCTCTCAGGGAGCCCGATGTGGTACTTGATCCCTGGACCCTGGATCACACTGTGAGCTGAAGAGCAGATGCTCAACTGCTGAGCCACCCAGCTGTCCCTGAAACAGGCATTTTAATATATATATATATATATATATATATATATATATATATATATATATATATATTTTTTTTTTTTTTTTTTTTTTTTTTTTTTTTCATGAGAAACCCACAGAGAGAGAGAGGCAGAGACACAGGCAGAGGGAGAAGCAGGCTCCATGCAGGGAGCCCGACATGGGACTCAATCCCGGGTCTCCAGGATCAGGCCCTGGGCTGAAGGCGGCGCTAAACCGCTGAGCCACCTGGGCTGCCCAAAACAGGCATTTTTAAAGGATCTTTCTGGTTGTAGTGTAAAGTAATTAGGAAATAACACTGAGGGCATGGAGACAAATTTGGAAGCTGTTGTAATAATTCATCTGAGAGATGGTGGTGGCAAAGACTAGGATGGTGGCTATAAAGATGGAGAGATGTGGACAAATTAAAGAACTATTCGAAGAGAGGATTGAGGGGCACCTGGGTGGCTTAGTCAGTCAAGCATCTGTCTTTGCTCAGGTCTTGATCCCAGGGTTATAGGATCGAGCCCTTTATCTGTCTCCTAGCTCAAGAGGAAGCCTGTTTCTCCCTTTGCCTGCTGCTCCCGCTGCTCATGCTCATTCTAACTCTCTCTCTCTCTCTCAAATAAATCTTGGGAAAAAAAAGAGTTGATAGGATTTGGTGGTTGACTGGATGTGAGGACTGAGGTATGAGAGTCAAAGTCAGATGTGGGTGTAATCCTCAAGACAGAGACTAGAATGGGAATAGCGGGGAAGCCCCGGTGGCTCAGCCAGGGTGTGATCCTGGAGACTTGGGATCGAGTCCCATGTCAGGCTCCCTGCATGGAACCTGCTTCTCCTTCTGCCTGTGTCTCTGTCTCTCATGAATAAATAAATAAAAATCTTTTTTAAAAAATGGGCAGAGGGGAGGAGAGTGAGCAGTTCATTATTGTGTGTGTTGGATTTTTAGATTGTTGTGAGTAGGCTATCTTAAAAAAAAAAAAAAAGTCAAGGAAGCAGAGAAGAAGAGGGTGGCCCTCAAGGAGAACAAGGAAGTCATGGAAGCAGAGAGAGGAGATTGATTTTATACAAGTAATGTCAGTGAAGTAGAGGGGATAGAAGTCAGATTGAAGTACATTGAGAGTAGGAGGTTAGAAAGTTGAAAAAGTTTGGAGCACCTGGCTGGCTCAGTCAGAGTATGCGACTCTTGATCTTGGGGTTAGGAGCCTGAACTCCACGTTGGGTTTAGAGATGACTTAAAAATAAAAAGTAAAAATAAATCTTAACAGAAATATAGATCTTTTAAAAAGAAAGTTGAGAAATTAGAGACCTGTTTTATTACAGATGGAGAAGAGAAAAAAAAGAGGATGCTAACTGAAAGGTATATGAAGTAAAGGAGGATATATATCCAGTCTTACCTGCCCCCTTGACTCCAAGTTCTTTGAGAGTAGGATACTGTTGGGTGATACTGAATATTGCATCTGATCCATTTGGTGGAGCAACTTCCAGGTTGTAAGATACCTGAATGCAGAAATTATTTCATTTATCCTGTACACAATGTCTGGCACATAATATGCAATTAGTTAATGGTTGTTGAATGAATCAGAAAAGATCTATATATATTATCTTGTTATATTCAAAAATGAAATAACCTTTTCTTCTTTCTTATAGATTAAGCATATGATGGCTTTTATTGAACAAGAAGCCAACGAGAAAGCAGAGGAAATAGATGCGAAGGTGAGATTCCATCTTCTAAGTTTAAAAAGTTATCAAAATTTCATGTTGTTTGGCTTTGATAACAGTAATTAGTAAAATTGCTTAATAGCACATTGCATAGTACTGCTAAGGATGTGTCTTATCTTTAATGTTAAAAATAAATTTTCCTTTCTAAACATTCTGATTGCCAATAAGTATCCTGAAATTTTATGGTAGAGAGTAGACAGGTAATGGATTAATTTTCTCATGGAATCTGGAATCCAGACATTCAGCATTTATGACTAATTATGATAGTTGGTTAGGGGAGAGTATAGTATTTTTATGTTGCTATATATTTTTTTAAGATTTTATTTATTCATGAGAGACACAGAGAGAGGCAGAGACATAGGCAGAGGGAGAAGCAGGCCTGTGGGAAGCCTGATGTGGGACTCAGTTCTGCTCCAAGGCAGACAATCAACCACTGAGCCACCCAGGCATCCCTTAACATTTTTTTTATAAAAGTAAAGGCTATCAGGTGAGAGTATGGAAGCAAGAACTTCATGTTTCCTTCAATGACTCCAAAAGCAAGAAAGGAGAGAAAGTTCATTTTTAAAAACCTATGTTGACAGGGGCACCTGGGTGGCTCAGGTGGTTGAGTGTCTGCCTCCAGCCTGGGTCGTGATCTCAGGGTCCTGGGATCCGGCCCCATGTTGGCCTGCCTGCTCAGCAAGAGGTCTGCCTGGCCCTATCCCCACTGCTTGTGCTCTCTATCTCTGTCAAGTGAATACGTATGATCTTAAAAATACATATAAAAAATAAGGGACGCTTGGGTGGTTCAGTGGTTGGGCGTTTTTGCCTTCGGCTCAGGGCGTGATCCTGGTCTGGGAGCCTGCTTCTCCCTCTCCCTATATCTATCCGTGTCTCATGAATAAATAAATAAAATATTTTTTAATAAAATAATTTAATAAAAAAATTAAAACCCATGTTGACAATACAGTTGTCCTCAGGATAGTGGCCTAGGAAGCAGGTGGTGCTCCAGGTGCCAGGGTGGGACAGAATGAGGTTGGTGTTGCAGGAGGTACAGGAGAAAGGCCCCTGGCAGGTTCTGCAGGAGGAGTCACATTGTTTACAAGCTCCCCCCTCTGAATGGTATCCTGAAGGGAAATCGGGCACAGTGGTCCTCCAGTGACAGGTTGCGGGCATTCTCGCAGTTCAGGCAGATGCTGCTGCTGTCATGGAGATGAGCCGCACAGTGCTGGCTCGGACAATGATAGTCGGCAGGATTGTCACCGTGTCCCCAGACAGCTCTGAGAGCTCCAATGCAGCGTGCCCCCATTCACAGTGCTCCTGAGCTCTGATGTAAAGATTAAAAAATAAAATCTTAAAAAAAAATCTTTTAAGGAAGAGACTGTTTTGTCTATCACTAACACATAACAGCTGATAGAGTATTGTTTAATTTCGTTTGATGAGGGCAGCCCGGGTGGCTCAGCAGTTTAGTGCTGCCTTCAGCCCAGGGTGTGATCCTGGAGACTTGGGATCGAGTCCCGTGTCGGGCTCCGTGCATGGAGCCTGCTTCTCCCTCTGCCTGTGTCTCTGCCTCTCTCTCTCTCTCTCATGAATAAATAAAATCTTAAAAAAAATTTTTTTTGTTTGATGATCATGATCAGTTTCTTTTTTTTTTGTTGTTTAAATTTTTTTTTTTAAGATTTTATTTATTTATTCATAGAGACAGAGAGAGAGAGAGGGGCAGAGACACAGGCAGAGGGAGGAGCAGGCTCCATGCAGGGAGCCTGATATGGGACTCGATTCCAGGTCTCCAGGATCAGGCCCTGGGCTGAAAGTGGTGCTAAACCCAGGCTGCCTTCATGATCAGTTTCTTGTCTCACTGGTGCCTTTATTTCCCTCTGAGACAAATGTAGAAATTCTGTTTTATCTGATAAATGCATTCCTATTTCAAATAGTCTTACCTTGTATAACAGTCATCTTTATTTCCCATGCTAGGTATAGAAAAACGCTGTTAGGCATTTCATTTATTTATGTATTTATATTTCTTAATTAAGATTTTATTTGAGAGAGAGAGTGAGCACAAGCAGGGGGAGGTACAGAAGAAGAGGGACAAGCAGACTCCCAGCTGAGCAGGGAGTCTGACTTGGATTTGATCCCAGAGATCATGACCCGAGCCCAAGTCAGTCAGATGCTTTTAGCAGCTGAGCCATCCATATGCCCCCAGGCATTTCTTTTAGGATATGGAAGTTCAAGTACCTGTGCCAACCATTAAACATCCAAGTGGACCACTTTAGCTAACTTTTCCAAAATCATTTCATAATGCTTAAAAATCATAGACATCTTGGGATGCCTGGGTGGTTCAGAGTTGAGCATCTACCTTTGGCTCAGGGTGTGATCCTGGGGTCAGGTCCCCACATCGGGCTCCCCAGAGGGAGCCTGCCTAACGGCTCTTACAGCAGTCAGTTGTCCAGATAGAACCGTTCCTGTGATAGTGTTCCATTCCTGGAAGAGGAATGTCCTGTTGTCTTCTTCCAGTTGCCTCCATCACTGTTCTGGTGGTGCCTGATGCTGGTGCAAGGCAGAATGGTGCTTCCTTGAGTGTGCCGAGCGAGTTCACTTGGACCACTTAGTTCTAGCCAGGAGCAGACACATGTCTTCTAGTTAGACGGTTTTTTCCTTCTCTTTGGGTATTTCCCTTTAATTCTGCTTTATATTCTGTAATATTCCACACTTTGATTCTATTTGATATCCAAGTATATTTGCCACCACCACCCCCCAAAAAAAAAAACTTAATTGTAAGCTAGTTTGTCCGTTAAAATGGTATTTTTAAAATGTAGATCAGTTACTATAAACTTTTCTATTAAATATATTCTAGGCCAGGGGTGCCTGGATGGCTCAGTCGGTTAAGTGTCTGGCTCAAGTCCTGATCCCAGGGTCCTGGAATCGAGCCTTGCATTGGGCTCCCTGCTCAGCGGGAAGTCGACTTCTCCCTCTCCCCTCTGCCCCTCCCTCTTGCTTGTGTGCATGTGTGCTCTCAAATAAATACAATCTTAGAAAGTATATATGTATTCTGTATGTATGTCATTCAAAGCCTTTCTATATTTGATTTATATTTAATAATAATTTTTCTTACTGAGTGCCCAAAAATGTTGGAGGTTTTTTTTTTTTTTAATTTCTTTATTTATGATAGTCACACAAAGAGAGAGAGGCAGAGACACAGGCAGAGGGAGAAGCAGGCTCCATGCACCAGGAGCCCGACGTGGGATTCGATCCCGGGTCTCCAGGATCGCGCCCTGGGCCAAAGGCAGGCGCCAAACTGCTGCACCACCCAGGGATCCCGGAGGTTTAACCTTCATTTATATTTACATAAAGTAAAAGCCATCCTTACTGAATTCTGAGGAGGTTTAAGGATTTTGAACATGGTGACTAGGCAAGGGGCCTAATACTCTTTGGGCTAATACTCTAGGTTTTCTGTGTTCTGTGCGCATTTGGTGCTATCATTAAGAAAACAAGAGGTACAGAAGATGACCTTAACACAGTAACAGCTGGAACCATGACAGGCATGTTGTATAGATGTACCGGTGGTCTTCGAGGGGTAGCATGAAGTGGTCTAGCAGGACTAATGCTTGCTAGCCTCTGCACACTGTATAATAACTGGGAGCACATGAAAGCCTCCTTGTTCCAACAGTCACTCTGAAGATTTTAACAGCTTATGAATGGAGGAGACGTTAGTAGTCATCCAGGTCAATTTATATGTCAACCTAGAGTTATTTTCTCTTCCTACAATTAGTTTTAAAAATTGGAAATTGTGGGCAGCCCCGGTGGCGCAGCGGTTTAGCGCCGCCTGCAGCCCAGGGCGTGATCCTGGAGACCCTGGATCGAGTCCCATATCGGGCTCTCTGCATGGAGCCTGCTTCTCCCTCTGCCTGTGTCTCTGCCTCTCTCTCTGCGTTTCTATGAATAAATAAATAAAATCTTAAAAAAAAAAAATCTCTGGTCCCTTAGCATAATAGCCCTTTTTTTAAAAAAAAATATTAATGATAAAATAAAATAAAATAAAATAAAAATTGGAAATTGTGATGAAGATTCATAGATGGGGGCACCTGGCTGGCTCAGTTGGTAGAGCATATGACTCGTGATCTCAGGGTCATGAGTTCAAGCCCTGTGTTGGGCATAGAGCTTCTTTAAAAAAATAAATTCATGGATGGTTGACCAGGACCAGCACTCCTTCCAGCCATTGAATTAAAGCTAAAACTCTCTGGTAGCTGAGTAATATGGTTCTCCACTACTCCCTGAACTGGAAAACTACCTACTCCCAGAATTCAGGTCATGATTGTCATCATCTGATATCACCAGATTTATTTAATGATCTGAAACTGTAATGTTGCTTTGTACTCCAAGTGAAAGGAAAAATAGAAAAAAAAATTTTTTTTAAGATTTTATTTGTTTATTCATAGGCACAGAGAGAGAGGGGCCTCAGAGACACAGACAGAGGGAGAAGCAGGCTCCATGCAGGGAGCCGGATATGGGACTCGTTCCTGGGTCTCCAGGATCATGCCCCAGGCTACAGGTAGCGCCAAACCGCTGCATCACAGGGGCTGCCCTAGAAAAAAAATTAAAAAAAAAAACTGCTCAGTAATTTGCACTGATAAAACAGCTTACACATATATAACTTATTTTAAAAGGGCTATTAGATTTATTTATTTGGCCTATGAGGAAAGTATTATTTATTTACTTACTTACTTACTTACTTATTTATTTATTTTAAAGAGAGATGGGGTGGGAGAGGCACAGGGAGAAAGAGAATCTTTATTTATTTATTTATTTATTTATTTATTTATTTATTTATTTATTTATTTATGATAGTCACAGAGAGATAGAGAGAGAGGCAGAGACACAGGCAGAGGGAGAAGCAGGCTCCATGCACCAGGAGCCCGACGTGGGATTCGATCCCAGGTCTTCAGGATCGCGCCCTGGGCCAAAGGCAGGCGCCAAACCGCTGCACCACCCAGGGATCCCGAGAAAGAGAATCTTAAGCAGGCTCCACGTTCAGCCTGGTGCCCAACATGCGGCTCGATCTCACAACCCTGAGATCAAGATCTGCGCTGAAATCAAGTCAGATGGCTTAATCACTGAGCTACCCAGGCACCTGAAAAATACTATTTTAATTCTTTTATAAGGGAGGACTAAGACTGAAATTACTTGACCAAATTTTTTTAGGCAGTAACCCAAATCTTCTAAACTCAATTCTATAGTCCCTCTAGTAAGCAAGTGGATTAAATTTAGAATACATAATTTTTTTCACATATTGAATCTTCTATCTGAATATTTCCTATATAACTTTGTGGATGGGTACTCTTATCTTTTTTATTTTTTATGATTTTTTATTTTAGGTAGGCTCCACACCCAACTCATGACCATGGGATCAAGAGCAGCACACTCTACCAGCTAAGCCAGCCAAGTTCCCCTGGTACCATTATCCTTGGTCAAATTTTCGGTTTTCTGGTTCATCATTTATGATGAAAATCACTAGTTATCCCTTTTGAGTAAATCAGAAATGATTTTTGAAGATAAGTCATAATAAACTTTTTGTTTTTGATATGGAATATGGTGCTGCTACCAGCTGTTTAAAATAAAACTCAAAATCTGGTGTAATGAATTAGTAATAATTAATTCCTTGATAGGCAGAGGAAGAGTTCAACATTGAGAAAGGTCGTCTTGTGCAAACCCAAAGACTGAAGATTATGGAATACTATGAGAAGAAAGAAAAGCAGATTGAGCAGCAGAAGAAAATGTAAGTAGATCCTGGTCACAATATTCACTAAGGAAGCTTTAAAAAGTCAGTGGGACAGAGCAGGTGCTTTGGAGTCAGGCAGCTATGGGTTCAAGTCTTACTTGGACCACTTAAATACTTGCCTGACCTGGGACAAGTTGCTTAATTTCTTTTTCTTTATTTGTGAAAATGGAAGTATCACAGGATTATTGAAAAAAAGTTAGAATAACTGATATGAAAGTGCTTGCCACTTACTTTCTCTTTGAAAATAAGTTGGTAAAAAAAAAAAAAGAAAAGAAGTTGGTAGAAATTACTGAATGTATTTCATTCAGGTTCTCTGGGGTATATACAAAGAGAAATATCTATACATACGTAGGAAGCATATGTATTGTGTATTTCTTTCGCTGCAGTTTTTTTTATAATGCTCTACTGTAACTATTTTTCCATATCAGTCAGATGTCTAATTTGATGAATCAAGCAAGGCTCAAAGTCCTCAGAGCAAGAGATGACCTTATTACAGTGAGTAATTATTCTCTATTATAAAATTGTTCATTCACTTGCCTGTTACAGAGAATTCACTAGTTAAGAAGTTGAATGAGTTTTAGAGATAAAACATTTCATCTGCGAAATCATTATACTAGGTATCATAATAAATACAAAGTGAAGGGCGCCTGAGTGGCTCAGTTGGTTGTGTCTGACTCTTGATTTCGGCTCAGGCCATGATCTCAGGGTTGTGAGATCCAGTGCCATGTTGGGCTCTGCTGGGCGTGGGGCCTGCTTGGGATTCTCTCTCTCCTCTCTCCTCTCTCTCCCTCCCTCTCCTCTTGCTCCCCCCACCACCCCAAGGGGAAAGAAAAGTCTGCTTTGCCATATTAGTTTGAGTAAATTATTATTTCTGAGCCTCAGTTTCCTCTTTGGTATCTATTAATTATGATACTTGGTTCAGAGGGCTGAGGTGTTTTTTTTTATATATATATACTTTTTAAATTATTTAAAAATCAAATTTATATTTGGGCTCCATGCTGGGTTTGGAGCCTACTCTAAAAACTCCATGGGCAGTCCCTGTGGCTCAGCGGTTTAGCGCCACCTTTAGCCCAGAGCGTGATCCTTGAGACCCAGGATCGAGTCCTCACGTCGGGCTCCCTGCATAGAGCCTGTTTCTTTGTTCCTCTGCCTGTGTTTCTCATGAATAAATAAATAAAATCTTAAAAAAAAAAAAACCTGGAGTCAAAATGACAACTGTGACAGCTACTGGGTAGTTGCTGTTATTTGTACAATTCAAGAGTTAAGAGACCTGTAACTTAAATATCTCAGCAGCATTCCTCAAGATGAGTGCCAAGGGTTATAACACGTATTGTTAAGTGTTGTAGTTTGACCAGTCAATAGGTTTTGTATCTGCCTTATCTAATTTTTTTTAAATCTTTTTTTTTTTTTTAAGATTTTATTTATTCATGAGACACACAGAGAGAAAGGCAGAGACACAGGCAGAGAGAGGAGAAGCAGGCTCCCTGCAGGGAGCCTGATGTGGAACTAGATCCCCGGACTCCAGGATCATGCCCTGAGCCAAAGGCAGACGCTCAACCACTGAGCCACCCAGGCGTCCCTGCCTTATCTATTTTTATGCTGCCCTTTTTTGGGGGGGAATGAATTTAATAATATTAAAAGCAGAAAAGATCATCTAATCATCTTTCACCTACTTAAGTTGTATTTTATTTTTCTAACTTTTTTTTTAAGATTTTATTTATTCATGAGAAACACAAAGAGAGGCAGAGACACAGGCAGAAGGAGAAGCAGGCTCCATGCAGGGAAGCCCAATGTGGGACTCAATCCCGGGACTCCATAATCACGCCCTGGGCCAAAGGCAGGTGCTAAACTGCTGAACCACCCAGGGATCCCCATCTTTTTTACTTTTTATTAAAAGCTTTTTAAAAAATCAATCAATCAATAAGAATAAATAAATAAAAGTTGTTTTTTTTTTTTTAGGGCAGCCCCCGTGGCTCAGCGGTTTAGTGCCGCCTTCAGTCCAGGGCAGGATCCTGGAGACCCGGGATCGAGTCCCATGTCAGTCTCCCTGTATGGAGCCTGCTTCTCCCTCTGCCTGTGTCTCTGCCTCTCTGTGTGTGTGTGTGTCTCTCATGAATTTTTTATAAACTTTTTTTTTTAATTGGCTCTAAAGTGAGTACTTCTGATATTTAAAAATATCTTGGTATATTTGTACTTAGTATATGTCAAATAGATATTTGCTTGAAATTAGATGCCTGAGTGAGTGTCAGAGTGCCTTCCCGTAGGCGTGGGAGTGAGAGCTCACTACACGTGCTGTGTCCTGCACAGCAGTGATCCTCAGATGGGTGAGGATCAATGGTAACTCTAAGAACCAAATAAAGGGCTTTTCCATATTGAGGGCTATTTCTTCCTCTCCACCCTTTCTCCCCAAACTCGAATTGGCATCTAGGTGAGCATGTGTCTCTCCTTCCTCCTTAAAGTACCAAAAACCATAGCTTTCCAAAGATCATACTAAGTAGAATAGACCGTGTAGAACAGTTTGAGTCAGAGGCATTATCTCTGCCTTTTAAAAGACCTGACTCGGCTGGGATCCCTGGGTGGCGCAGCGGTTTGGCGCCTGCCTTTGGCCCAGGGCGCGATCCTGGAGACCCGGGATCGAATCCCATGTCGGGCTCCTGGTGCATGGAGCCTGCTTCTCCCTCTGCCTGCGTCTCTGCCTCTCTCTCTCTCTCTCTCTGTGTGTGTGTGACTATCATAAATAAATAAAAAAAAAAAAAAAAAAAAAGATTAAAAAAGACCTGACTCGGGCAGCCCGGGTGGCTCAGCGGTTTAGTGCCGCCTTCAGCCCAGGGTCTGATCCTGGAGACCCAGGATTGAGTTCCACGTCGGGCTCCCTGCATGGAACCTGCTTCTCCCTCTGCCTGTGTCTCTGCCCCCCTCCCCATGTCTCTCATGAATAAATAAAATTTTTTAAAAAATAAAATAAAAGACCTGACTCCTCTTTTCACCAATAAGCCAATAAATGGTGAGTAATTTTCACTGTGTTCTCTCATCCATAAGCGATGTTTCCTGATAATCCTTTTTAATTTTTTGTTTCAGCTATTTTTACTATAGAAGTTTTTTTTTTAAGATTTTATTTATTTATTCATGAGAGACACACAGAGAGAGAGAGAGAGAGAGAGAGAGAGACAGGCAGAGGGAGAAAGAAGCAGGCTCCACACAGGAAGTCCCAGGACTCCAGGGATCATGCCTTGAGCTGAAGAAAATTGAAATCATTGGTGGCTGGAGGTTGGGGTGAATAAGTGATGGGGATCAAGGAGAGCACTTTTGTGATGAGCACCAGGTGATATAAGGAAGTGTTAAATCACTATATTGTGCCCCAAAACTAGTCTTATACTGTATGTTAACTAACTGGAATTTAAATAGAAGTTTTAGGGGTGTTTGGGTGGCACAGTCAGTTGAGTGTCTTATTCTTGGCCCCAGGTCTTGATCTCAAGGTCATGCATGGGATTGAGCCCCAGCTTCAGCCTCTGTGTTCAGTGTCAAATCTGCTTATCCCTCTCCTTCTGCTCTTCCTTCTGTTCTCTTTTTCTCTAGAATAATAAAATCTTTAAAAACTTTAAAGAAGGGATCCCTGGGTGGCTCAGCGGTTTGGCGCCTGCCTTTAGCCCAGGGCATGATCCTGGAGTCCCGGGATCGAGTCCCATAATGGGCTCCCTGCATGGAGCCTGCATCTCCCTCTGTCTGTGTGTCTGCCTCTCTCTCTCTCTCTCTCTCTCTCTCTGTCTCTCTCATGAATAAATAAATAAATCTTTAAAAAAAAAAAACTTGAAAGAAAATTGAAATCATTGATAATCTAGCATTCCAGAGATAAACATTGTTGACACTTCATTCTTCATTCTCCGTCCAGATGTTTTTTTTTTCTTAAAAAAAAAAAAATTATCTTGCACAGCAGTCTTTTTTTTTTTTTATTTTTTTGCACAGCAGTCTTAATAGCTTGCTTTTTATTTAAATCTATGTCATGAAAAAAAAATAAATCTATGTCATGTAGCTCTTTCCATGTTAGTTAATTTTGTAGGTTTTTGGACTGATTGATAATCTGGGCCAGTTGAGCATGAACTCCCTGGAAGCTGTGATGTTGCTTCCTGCTTCCTTGTATCAATGTAGAGTACTTAACACAGCATTTGGTATATGGTGTATCTTGGAATGTGTGTTGAATGAAAATGGTGATGCAATGTGAAGCCATTGGGCATGAACCAGGACCATCCTCACAGTGGGTTCTAAGCCAATTACCCAGCTGTGTGGATAACTTTTTTCTTTATACCCTTTGTAGGACCTACTAAATGAAGCAAAACAGAGACTCAGCAAAGTGGTAAAAGATACAACCAGGTACCAAGTGCTGCTGGATGGACTGGTCCTCCAGGTAATTTATGGGTTTGACCTACTACAGGTAGCCACAGTTCTCACAAAATTGACAAGATGTGTTAGAGACCAGCTCTGTTTTGTTCCTATTTTTCATCTTCCTGCACTTTTATATAGGTCTTTTACTAGTCCTTTAGAACTTAGAAGTCAAATTTGCTTACAGTCTCTCAGCCTTAAACTTGCCTAATTTGAGGAGCATCTGGCTGACTGAGTTGGTTAAGCATCTGACTCTTGATTTCGGCTCAGGTTGTGATCTCAGGGTTGTGAGACCAGCCACGTGTTGGGTTCTGTGCTGGGCAGGGAGTCTACTCAAGATTCTCTCTCTCCTTCCCCTTTCCTCTCACTCTAAAAACAAACAAACAAATGAAAAAACCTACTCAGTTTGACTTCACCACTAAAATACTTGCTTTAGTTTTGGGGATTCAGACCAAAGACAATATACGTTTTAAATGTTTGCTGCTTGCTTGTGAATTCTTACATTACTTAGGTTAATTAGAACATTTACTTGGTTTCCAATTCAGTTGATGTTAAGAGAAGATTTCCATATAAATTTTTTTTTTAACATGTTTATGTTGTTTTTTTTTTTTTTTTATGATAGTCACAGAGAGAGAGAGAGAGAGGCAGAGACACAGGCAGAGGGAGAAGCAGGCTCCATGCACCGGGAGCCCGATGTGGGATTCGATCCCGGGTCTCCAGGATCGCGCCCTGGGCCAAAGACAAGCGCCAAACCGCTGCGCCACCCAGGGATCCCTATAAATTTTTTTCTACCATTGGAGCACTGGGTATACTTACCTGTTTGTGATATCAAAAGCTTCTTTCCATGTTCTCATACTATGTATTCTTTTTCCAAACTACATGAAAGAATTATAAAAATATTTTATTTTGGGGTAGCCTGGGTGGCTCAGCAGTTTAGCGCCATCTTTAGTCCAGGGTATGATCCTGGAGACCCGGGATCAAGTCCCACGTCTGGCTCCCTGCATGGAGCCTGCTTCTCCCTCTGCCTATGTCTGTGCCTCTCCCTCGGTGTGTCTCTCATTAATAAATAATTAAATTAAAATCTTTTTAAAAAATTATTCTGATGTTGAATTTTATAAATTGGGTTTCCTACTAATTGCATCTGATTGTGTCTTATAGGGTTTGTACCAATTGTTGGAGCCCCGAATGATTGTTCGTTGCAGGAAACAGGATTTCCCTCTGGTAAAGGTAAAGAGCTTAAAAAAGAAAACAGTTTTGTTTTCTTTTTAAAAAAAATATATTAAGGGATCCCTGGGTGGCGCAGTGGTTTGGTGCCTGCCTTTGGCCCAGGGCGCGATCCTGGAGAACGGGGATCGAATCCCACATCGGGCTCCCGGTGAATGGAGCCTGCTTCTCCCTCTGCCTATGTCTCTGCCTCTCTCTCTCTCTCTCTCTGTGACTATCATAAATAAATAAAAATTTAAAAAAAAAATTTTTTTTAAATATATTAAAACATTAGAGATGAAATGTGTGCTTTCATAGAGGATAGCTCAACCACGGAAATTAGAGGTATCTTGAACACATTACAGGTGGTAACTTAAGTGTACCTAAACCTCTGATGTATTTTCTTAAAGAGGTCAAATTGCACCTTCGGAGTTAGTACCCTCCTCCCTTTTCGGAAGCTCTGTCGTACCATAATCTTTTGAAAATTTCATCAATAAAAACAGCACTACTAAAAAAAAAAAAAAAAAAAAAAAACAGCACTACTCGCTTGGAGCAAAGATGAGCAATACCATCTAAAAAAGACAAGCTACTCCCAGACTGGCAGGGCTTGGCTATAACCTAATGCATTCTGTAATTGGGGAAAGAAAGCGGGTATGAGAAAAAAGAATGTGGGTTTCAGCAGTGAAAACAAAACTGCAGGGGTTCCCTGGGTGGCTCAGCGATTTAACATCTGTCTTCGGCCCAGGGCATGATCCTGGGGTCCCGGGATCGAGTCCCACACTGGGCTCCCTGCATGGAGCCAGCTTCTCCCTCTGCTTGTGTCTCTGCCTCTCTCTTGTCTCTCATGAATAAATAAATAAATAAAATATTTGGAGGGAGACAAAAAAACAGAACTGCAGTCCCAGAGGCAAATACTGAGGTGTTAGTCCATATCCTAAGAGAGAAGATGTCGGGTCTGGGAAATGGCCCCTGGCGCCATGGAAAGTCCTTAAAGGCTGTAGCATTAGGTGGGTGCTCTAGACCAAAGGGCCCTTGAATCAGAATGAACTCCCCTAGCTTTCATTCTGTATCATCGAATTGCCTTTAAAAAAAAACAAAAAAAAACAAAAAAAAACAAGCAGGAGTGGCAGGGAGAGGGAGAAGCAGGTGCCCCTGCTGAAGAGGAAGCTAATGGGGAGGGGGATCAAATTGCTCTTAAGGTTAGAATTCTTCCCTGCAGGGCTGCCTGGCTCGCTCAGTCAGAAGAGCATGTGACTCTTGATCTCATGGTTGTGAATTGGAGCCCCATTTGGGTGTAGAGAGTACTTAGATAAATAAAACTTGGTCATGATCTAGGGGTCATGGAATTGAGTCCTTCAGTGAGGAGCCTGCTTCTCCCTCTCCCTCCCTCTGCCTGCCATTCCCCTTGCTTATGCTCTCTCTCTCCCTCTGTCAGATAAAGAAAATATTTATATATTTTTTAAGATTTTATTTATTTATTCATAGAGACAGAGAGAGAGAGGCAGAGAGGCAGAGACACAGGCAGAGGGAGAAGTAGGCACTATGCAGGGCCTGATGTGGGACTCGATCCAGGGTCTCCAGGATCACGCCCTGGGCTGCAGGCAGCGCTAAATGGCTGTGCTACCGGGGCTGCCCAAGAAAATCTTTATTTTTTTATTTTTTTTTTTTAATTTTTATTTATTTATGATAGTCACAGAGAGATAGAGAGAGGGGCAGAGACACAGGCAGAGGGAGAAGCAGGCTCCATGCACCGGGAGCCCGACGTGGGATTCGATCCCGGGTCTCCAGGATCGCGCCCTGGGCCAAAGGCAGGCGCCAAACCGCTGCGCCACCCAGGGATCCCCCAAGAAAATCTTTAAATAAATAAACAAAATTGTTCCATGCAGCCTGCTTTCAGGCAAGGATTGAGTACTTAGTCCCTTAGCAATTATATATCTTACTATAAATTAATATAATATGTAATGTCGGGATCCCTGGGTGGCGCAGCGGTTTGGCACCTGCCTTTGGCCCAGGGCGCGATCCTGGAGACCCGGGATCGAATCCCACGTCAGGCTCCCGGTGCATGGAGCCTGCTTCTCCCTCTGCCTGTGTCTCTGCCTCTCTCTCTATCTCTCTGTGACTATCATAAATAAATAAAAATTTAAAAAAAAAAAAAAAAAAATAATATAATATGTAATGTAATCGCATTCTTACTATAATTTGTCTCCCGAGTAACTTGTCTCCTAAGAAAGAAAATATGCCAACTGGAGAACACAGGTGCCCATTCTCCTCACTCTCCACTATAAATTAATAAATTGTGAGTCTCATTTATAACCCATGCCAGTAACCTAAATCTACATTTGTGCTGACTGTGTCATTTATGAAGCCACAAAGCAGAGCTAGACATACCAGAGAGCTCTCCAAGGTGATGAGCACTCTATGTAGGCAGGTCTGAGTTGTCAACTAAAGTTCCTGTAAGAAAATACTATTTACACATTTACTCATGCACAGTTATTTATTTAGATAGGACTTTCCACTAATTATGTTTTACCACACTAATTACAGTATAGCATTTTGTTTTCCTAGTAGGGATATCCTAGGGCACCTGTGTGGCTCAGTCAGTTAAGCATCTGCCTTCAGCTCAGGTCATAATCTCAGGTCCTGGGATCAGGCTCTCCTCTGCAGGGAGTCTGCTTCTCTCTCTGTCAAATAAAATCTTTTTTTTTTTTTTTTTAAGATTTTATTTATTTATTCATGAGAGACGCAGAGGGAGAAGCAGGCTCCACGCAGGGAGCCTGACAGACTCAATCCCGGGACTCCAGGATCATGCCCTGGGCTAAAGGCGGTGCTATACTGCTGCGCCACCGGGGCTGCCCTGTCAAATAAAATCTTTAAAAAAAAAAAGTTGCTTGTACAGTTCGCTGATTTTATTTGGATACCTGTAGTTTTTGCTAAAACCTTTCATTATTTTCTGTTTTTCTAGGCTGCAGTGCAAAAAGCAATTCCTATGTATAAAATTGCCACCAAAAAAGATGTTGATGTCCAAATTGATCAGGAATCCTACCTGCCTGAGGAAATGTAAGGCATATTCCTGCTCTTACCATCTAAACTTCTTTCAATACGAGAATGGCCTTATTCTGGGTCTTGTTGAGAGTATTCTGAGTCACTCTTCTCCATAAGAGTACAAGTGTGGCTGTGTGCCACTTGTGACTCTTGCTGTTTTTCCTGGCAGTCCTGTGTTCTCCCTTGTTAACCAGCCAGACATACTTTGAAAGTCTGAAAAGAGCTAGCATCCTCTGGTCACTTAATTTATTCTGCAGAGGCAGCACTAGTTCTTTGCCCAGAATTCAAAGCTGGGTCTAGATCTCTGTGTTAGATGGTGAGGAAGATAATTGAGTTTCTTAGAAATAAGACAAGTAGTCACATATGATAGTAATTACTATATAGACTAATAGAACCTTAGTTAGGTTACTTAGATACAGAATTGCGAATGTGAGTGGTACTTCTGCCGTGAGGAAATGACAGGACATTTCTTAAACATCCCTGATAAGCTCGGTGCAGCTGAGATAGGCAGTAGGCACTCTTGACAGGGTTAGAGCCAAGATCGCTTCTTCTGTGTCTGATGCCGCGTAGGCACACATTGACTAACCTTGCAGAAAGTCCTTGGGACATGCGATCCTAGTCGAAAGCACCAGACCTAGGTTTGAGTCTTGAGTTGGCTTTTATTAGCTGTGGGACCTGGAGACTGAATTCCGTCATGTTTAAAATGGAATCAGCATTTTTTTTTTCCATGAAGTGAGGAAAGGAGATGAGATCATACATAAATGTGAAAATGCTTTTATACACTGAGAAGGTATATAAGCTAGTGAACAAAGCTTTGGTATTATCATTAGATTTAGATCTCTCTACTCGGCCACACTAGCAAATCTAAGCTTGCTAGTCTTAGACTAATTGTTTCATCTCACGGAGCCTTGATTTCCTCATTTCTAAAGTGAGATAATAGCACCTATGTCACAGAATTCTTGGAAGCTTCAATGAGATCCTGTCTGCATAGCACTTCCATGTGATACCTGGTACCTGCAATATACACGGTAACTCAGCTGTCAGTCATCGTTGTGGAGATCGAGCAGATGGGATATAAGACACTTAGTTCAGCATCTGTCTGGTAAAGAATGAGTTTCAGGGCAGCCCCGGTGGCGCAGCGGTTTAGCGCCGCCTGCAGCCCAGGGTGTGATCCTGGAGACCCAGGATCGAGTCCCACGTCGGGCTCCCTACGGGAGCCTGCTTCTCCCTCTGCCTGTGTCTCTGCCTGTCTCTCTTTCCTCCCTGTGCATTCTCATGAAAAAATAAATAAAAACTTAAAAAAATCCTCAGCAGGGCCTGAGGCTTCACCCCCCCGCCACCTCCCCCCTCCCCGTGGTGATCAAATGTACTAATATTTCTGAATGGGAACATTCACGCTGCAAGGGATAAACGCATAAAGGTTCGTTAGTCACTTGCTGCCAGATGACTAGAGGTCAGTTTAGCTTTTAGAGATACACAAATTAACTTTTGTTCTGACAGCTTATTGAATTTCAGAATTGTAGATAAGGAGCTGTAGACTTCTTCCGGTGCTGATTTAAAGTAGAATTTTAAATATTGTTGTTTTATTCATTTAAATCATCATTTTATTCAGTCTGTTTCAGCCTGTTTACTTGTTTGTAAAATGGTGAGGATACCCACCAAGACTCCCATAGGGCTCCTGGGAACACAGAAGCCGTGATCAGCCCTGGGTTTTATGTGGAGCAAGCACCTGGCACACAGGCGACATTCTCACACGTGGTGGTCTTCCTGCCCTTTCTCCCTCCGTGAGAACAGAGTTGTTGTATCACAGACAGTGGGGTGAGGATTTCAGCAAAGAGCTAGCCATGTCCTTATGAAGGATATAGTCTGTTTAGAGAAACCAAAAACATGAAACCTGCCAGGGAGAGGGAGGATAGATTCAGAAAATAATATTAGCATCATCATCCATTAAAGTTTTCCAGAGAAAATTTGTAAAACTTTTTCCCAGGCTTTGTCACATAGCCTGCTTATTTCAAGAAATATTTGATAAAATTCTTGTGGAGCAAAAGAATTTCATTCCCGGAGGCTCCCTGTAATAGAATTTGACTTATCTGCCTTAAGGCTCGAAGTGCTAGGAACTTTGGAACAGGAATGCCAGGAGTGAGGTATGCTGGGGCCAGGACTTCCTCAGGGCGAGTTTGGCAAGATTACAGCGGTACCTTTAATCAGCTACACAGTACAGTCGTGAATATGGCCTTATCAGTACCCCTGGTAATTGGCAGGATTCTTTAGGTAACATTCAGATGGGACTTGATTGATTTGCAAACTGGGACTTTTCATTTTGTTGGGGAGATACAGGTGCTATAACATAAAATCAGATTGGCACATGGCAGTTACTTGGTAAATGATAATCATTGTCAACATGCATACCTTAAATCTTCAGAAGCTTTCTGAATTTGTTTGAAGTTTTTGCATGTTTTTGAACCCTGTAGAGTGTTTAGACCCTCCACACACCAAAAAGGCTTTCTTCTCAGGGAAGAAGGTAAATGTACCATTTGTCCGTCTTCCTCCACGATCTATAAAAATTGTTGTTTCCTGTGTTCTTTGTAGAGCTGGTGGAGTGGAGATCTATAATGGGGATCGTAAAATAAAGGTTTCCAATACTCTAGAAAGCCGGCTGGACCTCATAGCCCAGCAGGTGAGTATGGGAATACATCTCCTGTTACTTCAAAGTGGTGCAGAGAACATATGTCCATTTGCTGGTATTTGGGGTTTGGCACTCTACATCTTGTGGCGTTTTCTTGAGAAGAATGGGGAGTAGGCACACAGTGGCCTTTACTGCAGTGCTACCGTAACTGGAGCCTGGACTTGGGGTCGAACGAGGGTTTTGTTTATTGAGGATTCTAATGTATACATTTTACTGCATGTGGAGGTGCTGACCATAGTTGTTTCTCCGGTAATAATGATGAGAACTAAAGTATATATTGTTTAAAGGGATCTGCACAGGGCTGCTGGCTCTTCAGATATTTCCAGGTTTGTACAAACGAACTGTAGGAAACAACCCAGGAAAATTCAGGTGTCTCAAAATGCTGGGCCTCTTTCAGCAGTGGTAGGCTGCTGCTGGGGCAGCTGGCTTGTCTTAGAGTGAGACCTTCAGCCCTCAAGCTGTGTCCCCATTAGAGTGGCCACTACCTGCACATGAATAAAGCAAAAATAAGTAAAATTAAGAATTGAGTTCCATGGTTGCACTAGCTACATGTTGGATGCACAGTAACCACACGTGGCCAGTGGCCTCTCTATTGCACAGTACAGCCTTAGAAATTTGAAGTTAAATCATAAGAGTTTTTCAGTTGCCATAATGAACAAGTGCCTCAGCACAAATTTGTGTGTGTTTTGTCCTTGGTGCGTAGTAGGCACTCAGTAACTGTTGAAAGAAAGAACATAGGTGATACTAAGGGATCATCTCTTCTCCCTACATTACAGTTTAACTGAAGCCTTGAACAATAATGGCTTTAGTTTGAGGTTTTTTTCCTTCATCCCCTTTAAGCATTAGTCAGTCATAACCACAGATTAGCTATTGGTTAAGTTTATTGCCAGGGATTCTGTTACAGTTTTTTTTGGATAAGTAAAGATACAGACTTGATGCCCTTAGCTTTATGATTTCCTTCCTGGCTACACTGGGGTCAGTGGCTTGCCACTTGTAGTTAAGATACACAGTTTTGGGGCACCTGGGGGCTCAGTCGGTTAAGCATCTGACTGCAGATTTCCGCTCAGGCCATAGTGGCAGGGTTATGGGATCGAGTGCCACATTGGACGCCATGCTGAGTGGGAAGTCTGCTTGAGATTTTCTCTTCTCCCTCTGCCCCCTGCCCCACCCCGTGCATACTACCTCTTTCTCTCTCTCTAAAATAAATGAAATCTTTTTTTTTTTTTTAAGAGATTTTATTTATTCATGAGAGAGACACAGGCAGAGGGAGAAGCAGGCTTCATGCAGGGAGCCCGACGTGGGACTCGTTCCCAGGTCTCCAGGATCATGCCCTGGACTGAAGGTGGCGTTAAATCGCCGAGCCACCTGGGCTGCCCTAAAATAAATAAAATCTTAAAAAAAAAAAAAAAAAAAAAAAAAAAAAGATGTGCAGTGCTTTCCAAATTCTCCAGTTAACAACACTTACTCATTAAAAAAACTTATTTCTTCACAGATGATGCCAGAAGTACGGGGAGCCTTATTTGGTGCAAATGCCAACAGGAAGTTTTTGGACTAAACCTTTGGGAGAGGTAGAGTTCATCCACTGCTCTCCTGCTGTGGTGTGGAAGTTTCTGACATTTGAAGAAATGAGATATCTGTGTGGCTTCCTCTTCCCTGTTCTCATAGTCTGTATTTGTCAGTGGATACTCTGTGTAGCTAATGCCCTTATCCTAATTGTTAACAATAGAGAAAGTTTCACTTCATATAATCAGGAAAGTTCCTTCTTAGCTTATCTAAAAGTAGCGCAACTTTCATCGGCTTGTGTAGTGTGAAGGTGAGGGTATCAGATGGTGGTCACAGGAGCTTCGCCAAGTCTCTGCTCTTCCTCCAGTCTTCCAGTTCTTGAGCCTAGAGGGGATGTGTACGGTGATCTCTGACATGAAGTCTTTGCTCTTAGGCTTAAAGTGCATGGGGGCCGTGCATTCCTCCCAGCAGTAGTCGCTTCACTGCTAACCTGTTTGGGCCTAGAAGTGTTCCTCATCTGTAAATGTGATTCAAAACCTAAGCCATGAATATGTCTTATTTATTAAAACAAAAGGTTTACGTGGATGTCATTGTGATTTATTATGCAAGGCACTGCGAGTCTCTGGTTTGCGAGGGTGAAGTTCTTATGGAGGTATCTAGAAAAGCAGCATTTTCCTAATCCCTGTAGCCTTTGCTGGTTGACAGCTGTCACTACTTGAAACCATCAGCCCTCTGTCCTCTGGCATTTCCTGCTCATTTTGACCAGACTCTTCTCCAGTAGTTGTCCACCCAGCCCAGGTGATCTTTTTTTTTTTTTTTTTTTTTTTTAATTTTTTTTTAAATTTATCTAGATAGTCACACAGAGAGAGGCAGAGACACAGGCAGAGGGAGAAGCAGGCTCCATGCACCGGGAGCCCGACGTGGGATTTGATCCTGGGTCTCCAGGATCCCGCCGTGGGCCAAAGGCAGGCGCCAAACCGCTGCGCCACCCAGGGATCCCTTTTTTTTTTTTTTTTTTTTTTTTTTTTAATTTTTTCAGCCCAGGTGATCTTTTGCACACACCACACACAGGTGTTCAGGATCATCTGTCCTCTGGAGGGTTTTTGACAGCTTTAGTGAAGAAATCATTTTAGTAACTTCTATGACAGAGTCAGAAGAGCGTCGAGGGCTCACTGGGGGAAGAGGGGCCACTGTGGTCAGGCCCAAACGCCTCCACAAAGGTCCTTCTCTTCATCTCCTTGCTCCTTAGTTCTTCCCCACTGACTACTAAGAACCCGGGGTGGGGCAGAGTGGGAGTCCAACCCGGGTCTGTCTCTATAGCCTGCACTCTCACTTGGTCTTCTGGGTAGAGAAAATGGCTCCTGAGCTGCACCACCTCACAGACCTAATGCTAGAGCTGAGGTAGGGATGCAGGTGAATACCAGCTCCGGCACAGGCCTAGTTACTCAGGCCCAGGCCCTCACCTTGCCAGTGTCTCCACAGCAGCTTGGGGAGGAACGGGGACACGTGGGGACCGGGCTGCAGGGTGATGCCATGATGGAAGCCCTGCCAAAGCCCATGGTGGGGAACTGTGTCTGCCCGTTTTGACGTAGGTCGGTTCTGAGAGGAATGGGACAGTAGAGGGCAAACCATTCACTGCAGCCCGTCTGCTTCTCCCACTGATGACAAAGATGACATTTTAAAATCCATTTTATTTAAAACCGTGCTGCGTGGACGTTCTGTGCGAGCCATGCTGCACAGGGGCGGGGCCGGGAGTGGCCTTGACTTGGCCCAGACCATCACTTAGACCCCCAGCAGCCATCCTCAATTTGAAAAGATTTGTTTGGCTTCAGACCAGGTACTGACTCAGGGCTTTCATGGTCCCCTTGAACTTCTGAGCCTCCTTTTCCCCAAAATCAGTGCAAGAACTAAGTTATTTAACTCAGAATTAACAAAAAACTAAATCCTCAAACCACAAGTATGTAGAGTTTGAGTGTGAAGTAAAAATGTAAAATGTAGAACAGCCCTTCTATCTTTACTACGTGTTAAGGACCTACAGTTAATACAAACCACCCATGAACTATTTTTGTTGGTGACAAGCAGGTAGCTGGAGGCTTCTGAGGCTCCCAGGGAGCTGTGGGCCCAAAGAAAGTGAACACAGATACCACGAAGGGCTGTGGGACCGGACGCAGCTCGCTTGTTAGGGTGAGAGTGTTTCTTCAGAGGCTGAGGTAGCACTACGAGGACAAAGTAGGAATGGGCCATCCTGCTCGACCCTCTGAGTAGAACAGGCTCTAGCAGCAAGGGGCCTGGGCTCCCGCCACCTCTACTCAAAACACTTTAAGATCCGCTCCCCAATACCAATGAAGTAGACCCCTTGGGCAATCCCGAAGAGAGGGGCGATTACGAGGGCCCTGCAGCCTGCTCCCTTCATGAAGGCAGATGGTCCCTCCTGAATCCAAAGTTTCCTGCGGAGAGAAGAGGCCTGTTAGCCGATTGGCCAGAGCGCACAGTGAACGGTATTGTGATACACTCCCCTCTGACATTTGCATGTCTCCCATGGAAGAGATGTCAGTTTGCACAGCAAGAGCATGCTCCCAGACGTGAGAAGCCTTGTCCCATCCGTCATATGTGCAGTTTGGTTACTAAGCAGCTGTGTCCAGGCCATGGGAAGTCAGGGGGTTCCAGATGGACTCTGGGAGAAAGATGCTGTAGGGATGTGAAGGAAGAGAAGCTCCCAGTACATCCTGTTTCTGTTGAGAGGTGAGTGGAAGGAACGGATTTCAAGGAAATCCAGAGCTCAGTGTGGTGGGGTGGAGGAGACCAGGGGACCGTTCCCACCTCAGCCTCCAAAGAGCTGCTGCGGTGCTCACCTGGCGCAGTTGGTGATCCCACTGTAGGTGTCCTCTCCTAGGCCTTTTTTCAGTGTTTGGATTCGAGTTTTCAAAACTAAAACAAAAGTTAAAAAAAGAGGTGAATGTTTCCAACATGAAGTTGTTGCCTGTTAGAGCCAGTATCCACAGAACCAAATCCCGAGGCGGGATCTGCTGCTGTGTGGCCTGTGATAGAAGGTCTTCCTCTTTTTGGGCCTCATTCATAAAACGAATCAGAAATGACACAATCCTTCAGGTCACTCAGGCTGCAGAAGGGGCCGCTGGGTGTGATAGATGAGCTGGGTGTAGCACTAAAGTAGGGGCTGTGGGCTCTGCTCAGGCCCCTCCACCACCACCTTTAGCCTCAGGGTTGAAACCCTCCAGTGGGGGAGGAAAAGCTAATGAGACCACCTAGAAGGGGAGGAGACTCATCAGGGGTAAGAGAGAGAGCGAGGGTCCCCTGGGCCCCTGTGTCTGGGGGACCCTTGGTGAGCCTCTGCCAGTGGCCACAGGTGGTGACCCACAAGGGTTTTGTGGTTGGAGCTTAGTATGTATCCCAGACAGCTGTCCGGTGACCTCATCTGTGACGTGTTGACCCTGGAAGCCCTCCATCTCCGATGCACTTACCATCCAGAGGCGTTACTGCAACAGCAGCTACAGAACCTGCAACGCAGCCTGACATAAAGGAATGAGCAAAGGAAGCCTTCCCAGTCCTCTCATTGAAACCAAGGTTGTTCAGATTTGCAAACAGTGGGAAGTAGATGATGGAGAAGGGAATGTCTCTGCAGGAGAGGAAGAGGGCACCCTGAGCCTGCTGCTGCGGGGTGCCCCGCAAGGCCCCTAAGTGCCAGGGCCTGGCTGATGGTCACATAAGCCTGCATTTACTGCTCCTTCCCTGGCCCTGTGATGGTGTAGAGCGGCAGACGGCAGGCAGTGGCCTAAGGGGACTGCTGGGGCTGCCCCTGCCTCCGCACCCCCAGCACCTGCAGGGCCCCAGGTGCAGAGACTGGGGGCACACTGTGAGGACGGGTGGGCTAAGGTGGGAGCCAGCGGGTTGAGCCAGTGACTGGTGACAAGCTATATAAGCTAAGTGTTGGGAGCAGGGAGCGGGCAGGAAGGTGAAATTCATTTATCTACTGACCAGGTGATGGGAGAAAACTAGCACCTGGCCTGGGACACTCCTGATCCACTTTAATGATTTTGGCCAGATAGCAAAGTCAAGCGAGGGGTCTCTGCGCTCATTCATTCATAAATGGTCAAAGTCCTCTTTAGGCAGAGCATCCTTAGGTGCCTCTGGGCCACAGAACATCAGTGCTCCTATGGTCTGGCTGCGGGAGGAGGGGCCTCCAGGTGGTCTCCCAGGTGCCTGTCCTCACAGTTCTGCCCAGTTCTGGACCAAAGAGGAAGCACGGAGGTGCTTCTCTGGGGTTTGAGTGTTGTAGGAAGGATGCGAGGACAGAAGGGGCAGCAGGGCCCTGCCCCCTGTGCCCTGTCCTCGGTCCCCAGGGCCCTTCCATGTCCCACGTTCAGGAGGAAAGCCTCACCTGAGGAGAGTGGCACCCAGACCCTTGTAAAGACCAGCCAGGCCCTGGGTGCAGAGTAGCTCCCAGGCAATAAGGGTGGCAGACGGGCGCTTGTGGGTGGAAGCCGAACCTGCAGTGTAGGACCTGGAGGAGGAAGGTGCTGAGGCCGAGCCCTGACAAACTGCTGAAAGGGAGAGAACAGAGCCCATCACAACCCAGGCCCCAGCAGGCCTACACAGCACTTCCCCAGGAGTGTGCCTCCCGCCTCCCAGCCCTGCGGCTCAGAGGTGACACTGACACCCCTCCTAGATTTCTGAGGATCGTCCTAATTTTATCTTTAAGTCATCTCTACACCTAACATGGGGCTCAAAGTTAGGATCCCAAGATCCAGAGTCACGTACTCCACCCACTAAGCCAGCCAGGTGCCCCAGATTGTCTTCATTTTAGAACATTTGTTTTTAGCTCTAAGGCGATGTTTTTAAGATTGGTGTCTTCTAGTCTGTCATGGGGCACTTCCCAAGGCCCGTGCAGCCCCCATAATAGGGAACTAGAGCAACACCCGCTCCAGCCGCCAGTTTCTTATCCTCTTGTTAGAGCTGTGTTCTTGATCTGGCTTCCATGTCTAAACCACCTCTGAGCCTACTCACATAGCTTCGTCTGCTGGCACTTGGGGCATCGCAGCCCTACTTTTGCCTACTGAATAAAGTGTGCCTCCTGCCTCCCAGCCCATTTATGGGCAGCCGTTTATGTATTTTGTATTTTGTATCATTTTGTAGAACCTGAGTTTTCATTTTAGTTGAATAATTCAGAACCCATGACTTAATATGTTCAACACCTAAGAAATATTTCAAGTACAGCATTTCTGCTGTGGGTGAGTCCCATCAATGACCGCAGGATTCAATGCACGGAAATTGTGTGAATATAATTCTCACCACTTTGAGAAGCTTTGTCTAGACTCTAAGCCCTTGCTCAAAGGAAGTGATTTCATGTCCCCGTTGTGTGTGGTAGCCAGCAGGGCAATAGCTCACGCTGAGCAGCTGGTGATGGCAATAGCGTCCTAGCAACAGTGAGCCGGGTCGTTCACCAGTGAACGCTGTTCTCCCCATCACTTGCTCTAGATGGACGTCATTCATCCATTCACTCATAGCCCATCTTTCTCTTCTTTTTACATGATTTAGGAATACTAACACTTAACCCCAGTCAAAAAACAAAATGTTTCAGAGCTTTTACTCTTTGTGTATCACAACACAGGGGCTTCCCAGGGCCCAAGCCTTATTCTTGCTGCAGTTAGATGTATTTCAGGTGATTCTGACCCAAACCTAGAAAGCTGGTTGAGTTCTAACATGACGTGAGTGCAATCGTGGGCTGGAGGACCTGGCCAGGTGCTGCCTTAGGCACACCACATGTTGGCTTATTTAATGTAGGTACTGCAATTACCTCCAAAGAGAAGCCCCCATCCCACGTCATGGGGCTGGCCTCCCTTCTGCTAGGCTGCTCCCCGTGGTTCTTAATACATGCTTTGGTTCCTATAGCATTCTGTATTTGAGAGGACCAGGGCCAGGATTTAGGAAAGGAACAAAAAATTCTCTTCCAGAGAAAACAAAAAGAACAGAAATGGTTCTCCTGTCCTTTATTATTCCTTCCCTCTACAGGCCAGCCTTCCAGAGCATAATATGGTATCCACTGAAGTGTTTGTGAGCAGGCTGTTGGCACCTCAAACCTAAAGGTCACCATGATGTGATAGAGGTATTGGGGTGTTTTCTGTCCCTGTGGATCAAGTTTCTCATTTCTGCTATTTGTTCTAGAACTGGGAGTGTTGAAATCTAGAATAGTATCCATAAAATAAAAAGACTTATAGGGGCATCAGGCTGGCTCAGTTGGAGTATGCAACTCTTGATCTCAGGGTTGTGAGTCTGAGCCCCACATTGGGTGTACAGATTGGTTTTAAAATTTTTCAAATATTTTTTTTTTCAAATCTTAAAAAAAAAAAAAAAAAGACTCCTACTGACTGGAAAGCTGACTAAATCACAGTTTAGAAATGAGTGCAGCCTCAGCGTCCATCGAAAGATGAAGGGATAAAGAAGATGTGGTCTATGTATACAATGGAATATTACTCAGCCATTAGAAATGACAAATACCCACCATTTGCTTCGACGTGGATGGAACTGGAGGGTATTATGCTGAGTGAAGTAAGTCAATCGGAGAAGGACAAACAGTGTATGTTCTCATTCATTTGGGGAATATAAATATTAGTGAAAGGGAATATAAGGGAAGGGAGAAGAAATGTTGGGAAATATCAGAAAGGGAGACAGAACATAAAGACTCCTGACTCTGGGAAATGAACTAGGGGTGGTGGAGGGGGAGGAGGGCGGGGGGTGGGGGTGAATGGGTGACGGACACTGAGGGGGACACTTGACGGGATGAGCACTGGGTGTTATTCTGTACGTTGGTAAATTGAACACCAATAAAACATTAATTAAAAAATATAAAAAATAAAGAAAAAAGATAAAAAAAAGAAATGAGTGCAGAATGTAGAGAAATGTATTGTGATCACAACCCTTTGTTAATCCCATGTGAAGTCAGGATCAGCCTCACCCAAGCGCCCAGCATCCTGCAGCTGAATCTTGAGCATTTCCATGGGACAGGTAACCACCACCTGGCACATTCCAGCTCCACATCCAGCCAGCATCTCCATCTTCAGATTCCGCTGCAGCCTGTGGGACCATGAGTTAGGCTCCTTCAGTGACAGGCCAGCCCTGCCACCCTACCCTGGCCCACCCACCAAAGTCCCAAGGTGGTTAGGACCTCTTTTTTTTTTTTTTTTGGTTAGGACCTTCTGTGCATGGTGTTTAGCCTCATTCAGATTGGCTGTTGCTCACCCGGTGGGGTGAGTCATCACCTGGTGCTTAGACTCAGCCTCCTTAAAACATGAAACTGAATTTAAAGCAGGCTGCCAGGGAGGTAGCACCTTCATCAAGGTTAAAACTACCTATTGCAGGGATTGGATTGTCCCTGACCCCTTGAACAGTATCTCAAGGGCAACGGGGGGAGGGGGGGGGGACAGAACATTCTAGAAAGTGTGTGGGGTTGATTAAGTGTGTGGGGTTGATTTCTAAAAACCCCACATATGGGCAGTCTGGGTGGCTTAGTGGTTTGGCGCCGCCTTTGGCCCAAGGCCTGATCCTGGGGATCCTGGATCAAGTCCCATGTTGGGCTCCCTGCATGGGGCCTGCTTCTCCCTCTGCCTGTGTCTCTGCCTCTCTCTCTCTCTCTCTCTCTCTCTCATGAATAAATACATTAAAAAAAAAAAAACCGCATAGAAACAGACACACAGAGTAAGGGAACAGAATTGGAAACCCAGAAATAGAGACATTCAACTAATAGGTGATGAGGGAGCTGAGAACACTGAGTGGACAAATGACAGTCTTCTCGATAAATTGTGCTGAGAAATCATTGACGTGGAAGAGAGTGAAAGTAGACCCCCCAGCTTAGACAACTCACAAAAATGAACTCAAATGGATTAGAGACTTAAATGTAAGGCCTGAAACCATAAAACTCCTAGAAGAAAACATGGGGGTAGCTCTTTAACATGGGTCACCTAAAGCACAAGAACACGAGCGAAGAGACAAGCGCGGCCACTTCAAACTGAAAAGCTCCTGCAGAGCAAAGGAAAGCACCAACAGAATGAAATGGCAGCCTGTGTGGGGGGAAAGCCTTGTACATCACACGTCTGACAAGAGCTTGATACCCAATAGATAAAGAACTCATACAACTCAATAGTAAAAACAAAACTCACCACAAATAATCCAATTTAAAAACAGGCAAAGGACCAAAAAGATATTTTCCAGTGAAGATATTCCAATGACCAACAGATATGTGAAATATGCTCAATATCACCAACCATCAGGGAAATGCACATCCACACCACAGTGAGATAGCACCTCACACCTGTCAGAATGGCTGGTATTGGGACACCTGGGTGGCTCAGCAGTTGAGCGTCTGCCTTCGGCTCAGGACATGATCCCGGAGTCCCAGAATTGAGTCTTGTATTGAGGTCCCCATGGGAAGCCTGCTTCTCCCTCTGCCTATGTCTTTGTCTCTCTCTCTCTCTGTCTGTCTCTCATGGACAAATAAATAAATCTTTTAAAAAAAAAAAAAGAATGGCTGGTATCAAAATGACACAATAAGGTGCCTCGGTGGTGCAGTCAGTTAAGCAGTGGACCCTTGGTTTCAGCTCAGGTCATGATGTCAGGGTCCTGCATTCAAGCCCAGCACTGGGCATCATGCTCAGTGGGGAGTCCACTGGAGATTCTTTCTCTTTCTCTTATTCTCTTTGTCTCTCCTCACCACCCCACTGTCTCTCTCACAAATAAACACTTTTTTTTTTTTTTTTAAGGATGATAAATGCTGGCAAGGCTGTCACGAAAGGGGAAGCCTGTGCACTGTTGGTGGAAAAGTAAATTGGTAAAGCCACTATGGGGAACAGTAGGGAGTTTCCTCAAAAAATTAAAAACAGAACTGCCCTACAATCCAGCAATTCCATTTACTCAGTGTGCATCCAAAGGAGATGGAATCGGTGAGCTATCTGCACCCCCACATTCACTACACCATTGTTCACAACAGCCAAAACTCGGAGACAGCCTGTGTGTTGATGGGCAGTTGGATGGATACAGAAAACGTGTATATACACCATACAATATTACTCGGCCATAAAGCAGAAGGAAATCCTGCCATTTGAGACATGGATGGACTTTGAGGGCATTATGCTAAGAGAAATAAGTCAGAGAAAAACAAATAGTGATCTCACTGACATGCAGAATCCAGAAAAAATCAAAGTCACAGAAAAAGAGATGAGATTTGTGGTTATCCAGCCCTTCCTGGGACAGGAATTAGGGGAAGGTGCTCTGTAGGCACAAAGTTCCAGTTATAAGGTAAGCACTGGGATGGAATGCGGCATGATGACAATGGGTCACACTGCTCTGCACTACATTTGATAGTTGCCAAGAGAACAGATCCTAAAGGTTCTCATCTCAAGGAAAAAACAACTCTTCGGGTAACTGCATGAAGTGATGGATGTTAACTAAACTCGTCGTGGTAAATTGTGTACCAAGTCATTATACGATGCATAACTATGCACTGTACGAACTTACACAGTGTTGTACTGCAGGGATATCTCAATAAAAAATGAAAGAAGCATGTTCATCAGCTAGTTGATGAATGTACGTCTAGTCTATAATGGTCTGTCTGTCATGTAGAACTTTCACATTATAGCAGCTCATTCTCTCCTTTCACTTCCCACTTGCCAAAACGTACACTAACCTTCCACCATTTGTGTGCACATATTCATATACATACAGACAGGTAAATGGCACAGTCCTCCCCCTGTCCTGTCCCCCACAGTGTGTGGGATTTCCACCCCACGGCCCCCGCCTGGACATACTCATCCTCCATTAGCAGCTGCCGAAAGAAATCATTGGCTGCCAGCTTGATAGCCTTCTCTGGAGTGACCAAGGTTAAGTTCACTGCAGCCCCTGGAAGGAGAAAACGAGGACGGGTTAAGGCCATCTCAAAGGTAACACTTCTTGGGTTACCTGGCTGGTGCACTCAGTGGAGCCTGTAACTCTTGATTTCAGGGTTGTGAGTTCGAGCCCCATGTTTGGTGTAGAGTTTACTTAAAGATAAATTACTTAAAATTCACAATTCTTTGAGTCTGCCACTCATGTAGACAACCTATTCTCAGACCTAGCCAGGCAGGTTTCTGGGAGTAATTGGGGTCTAGTCAGGGAGGGATGTTGAGGAGGGCTCTTTGGCCTATTTTATAGAAATATGGAAGGGTTTTTCATCTTCCTACTTTCTCTCCTCCCTCCACATTTTCTCTTCTTAGGCCTGTGTTTCCTTTATGGGCTCATTGCTGCAGTTATTAGGAAGTTCTTTTGGTCCTTGTGCATCTTGCCCATCTCCCACAGTAAGTGAACAGTTCCCAAATCAGGCCCCAATAATCAGGTCTGAGGGGACGGGGGGCCAGTCTCCATTCCTCTGTGCTTTACTAGCCAGTCCCACTGGCAGTTTTTGAGCCACAGCAGTTTTTATTTCATTCTATTTCTCAGGGGCACTAGAATTTCAGCTCCTTCTTAACTGAAGGAACTTTGCACCCATCTTCAAGCCCTAATCATGGCTATTTATACGGCCTGGACAGGGCCACTGCAGGGGGCTCAGATAGCACTGGCTAGTGTCAGGGAAGAGCCACCCAGTAACTCCCTGTAAGGAGCTCAAAACCCTTTCCATCTCTTCCCTGTCAGCCTCTTCCTCTTCTGCTTTCAGGGGCTGATACCCTGACAACCCTGAAGGGGTGCGGGGGGCGGGGAGGAGGGCGCAGAAGACCACTTGCTTCCAGCATGACTCAGTGAGACAGTAACAGTACCAGAATGGAAACCGGGGCTTGATGCCGCCCCAGAACCTCACCATAACTTCCTCTGTCTCCACCAAGGAACAAGAGGGCTTGTGAAAAGCTCATGTCGCTTTGGATCACCTGGTAGCCCAGGCCCCACCCCAGGAGCTCCTTGGGCAAAAGAAATACCATTTCCCAATGTTCTATAAGCCAGGGTACCATGGGCTGTACCCTCTTTTCTCATCTGGCCCAAGCAGGCCTCCCCCCCAGGACACATGATAAGCCCACCTCGGTACATGCCCAAGAAGCCCTCTGCCCTGGCAGTTTTCATCAGGCAGTCTATCCTAGAAGCAGAGGGCAGAAAAGGAAGTCAGTGGTGAGCAGTGGCTGTTGCATCAGCCCCCCACCCCAACCTGGTGCCCTAACCCTGCTGGGCACACCCCCACCCCACTCCACCCCACAATGTCTGCACTCCTAGATAGAGACTGGAAGGGATGAGGCCCCACATCCCTCCCCAGGGCCCCCCTCTCCCTGTGCACCCCAGTCCCCTCCTCAGTACATACATTCCTTTGTAGATGTCTTTTCCATGCTGGTTCTGCAGCCGAGTCTTGGCCAAGTCGATGGGGAACACACAGGTCACCCCAACAAGCCCTGCCACACCTCCATTGATGAGTTTTGCTGTGACACTAGGTGGCGAGGAGGAGGGTGCCACAGAATGACTGAGGAATGAGAGACGCAGGGGTTTGGAGGGAGGCTGACTGCAGAAGGCGGCACCCAGCCAGGTGGGTGGGAGTGGGGAGGGGGGCAAGGAACAGGAAGAGCAGCCCCTCCTGGGGCTTCAGCTCCACAGTAGAGACCCCCACCGAAGGCAGCACCTCCTAAGGCCAGCCTGGGGCTCCGTCCCCCTACCCCGGGACCAGTTACAGAGACAGGTGAGGGCCTGGGGCCTGGGGTGTTTGGCCTGGCCTGGGGGGCGGGCATTGCACTCACCAGGGTTGAGGCATCTTGTCCTAACTCTCCCCAGGGAATACATCCTTAGGCTAGGATGCCGAAAAGGCTTTTGGGAAGGAGGCCCAGAGTGCCAACTCTGTCCCCTGGGGCCCTGCCAGGTGCAGGCAGTCCTCAGCTCTCCTCAGAGCTTCCACCAAGGGCCTGTTGTCTGGCGGGTCCCTACCTTCAGAGCCACGTGTGGAGAAGGTTTCCACCAGGCTGCTACCTTATTTCAGGCTGAAGTTCAAGCAGGACAGAATTTGAATCCGGCTACGCTGTTCACTTAAACAAGTTACCTCTCTTCTCTGGCCCTTTGTTTTTCTCCTCTGTAAAACTGGCCTCAAAGGATTTTGTGAGGATTAAGAAGTTAATGCACGTGGTAAATGGTAGCTCTTATCTATAATAAGAGAACACACATTTTTGTCAGTGAGGGCTTGTAGTTGTCCCAAGATCACCGGGCTAAAGTGCTGAGATGGCCTGACTCCAGCAAAAGTAAAATAAAGCCACGCTTTGCACGACGTGAGCGACGTGAGCCCCCCGGCCTGGAGGGCCTGGAGGAAGACTGAAGACAGAAGTTCAAGCCTCCTCAGTAACATTTTCTTATCTTTTCAAGCCAGGGGCAGATTGTGAGCAAAATATTTGCGGGTAGATTACCTGGAGATAGTAAGAACAGATAATAGAGCCTCTCACACCTGAACAAGCAAGCAACTTTGCGCAAACAGAGGTGTGACTGGAATTTTGTGACCTGAGAAGATGCAGTTCAAACAATTAGAAATTTTACGTGTATATTCTGCTTACTAGGGGAAACTGAGTCTGGCTTGCTTCTCACCTGGACTCAGGAGTCTGGAGGAGCAGGCGACTGCTGCGCCGTCACCACAGACACCCGGCCCGGAGCGGCCCTGGCCAGTTTACCTCAAGTCCTGAGTGGACATTCTCAGCCCGGGCGGCTGCGGTCCGGGACGCGGCGGCGCTGCTGTGTCCTGGGCTCGGCGGCGCAGAGGCGACAGGGCCCGCGGGGGCTGGGGGTGTCACAGCTATGAAACAAAGATTTTAAGAAAAGTTGCTATGGACTAACCTTCCACCATTGTGTGCACATATTCATACACATGAACCACATACAGGAACCCCTCTCACGGGGCCCGGAACTGTGATAAAGCCCTTGAAATGTTCCGAGGTCACTGTTTGGCTCCTAAAATGTGTTTTCCAGACTTGCTATGATCTTGTACAAAGACTAGACTGCTTTAAGTCTCCGGACTTCTTTATAATTGACACATAAGGAAAGCACCACGGAGTGTCAAAAAGTCAAAGCTATATTCTTCTTCTTCTTATTCTTCTTCTTATCACGGCTTCTGGGGAGGAGTCCTGTTGCCGGGGCCGTGTCCGGAGAGCTCTCCTGCTGTTCCCACGGGCTGGCTCGGGCTCTGAGATGCCTCTGCCCTCCAGGCTCCCTTCAAGCTGCTTTAGGGTCCCCCTCCACTTCCAGGCTCCTCATTGGTCCCTGAGGCTGCCAGTAATTTTCTGTTGTCTGCCACTATTTTGTTTGGGGGAAGAAAAGAGAGAGACCAATCTTTCTCTTGGTATGTATTGATCCATTCAGAAAAAAATTGACTGAGTGCCAGGCACTGACTGTTCCAGGTCTGGGGATACAGCAGTGACCCAAAGAGTACAATCCTAGTTCTTAAGGGCTTAGATTCTACAGGAGAAGAGAGACAATAAATGAAATAAGTGAATCCTAGGGAAATTCTTCTTATTATTTTTAAAGATTTTATTTATTTGAGAGAGAAAGAGAGAGAGAGAGAGAGAGAGAGAGAAACAGACACACAGGCAGAGGGAGAAGCAGGCTCCATGCAGGGAGCCTGACGTGGGATTCAATCTGGGGACCCCAGGATCACACCCTGGGCCAAAGGCAGGTGCTAAACCTCTGAGCCACCCAGGGATCCTGGGGAGAGTGGTTTAATTATGGATGTATGTTGAAGACAGGCCAACAGGATTGCCCGATGAGATACTCAAGGAGTAGTTGTTGGTCTGAGAAACTGAAAGAATGGTTTTATGGACCTAGAACATGTAAAACTTGGATCTGTTGGAGAAATAGGAAGCTGGTTTGTAGAGAAAGAAGCAGAAAACTGAAGCAAGCACATCTGGAAGAAAAACAGAAGATGGAGAAAGTCTGCTGCTGTTTAAAATCCCAGGTTCCAGTGACAGAACGGAATCTTTGGATTCAGTGACAGCCAACTGTCCTGTCAATCAACTGGGTCATTATTGCTGAACTTGCTAGAATGTGTATCTGATACACCCACCCAAAGGGGCTTAATTATCCCCAAACTAGCAAAGGGATGGAGGATTTGCAAATTACAGAATCCCTAAAGCATGGATTCAGCAGAGAGAGAGCAGGGCCCAGGCTGGGGGGCTAGGGGCTTGTGCCATGCTACCAGTCATCTCTGGAGGCTCCAGCCCTGTCCTCCAAGAGCTGGAGCTTTAGGAAACTTGGGGTCAGGAAATTAAAATTTGCCCCCTGTTCTTTGAAACACTTGTGGTTAGGAGAGAAAGATTCATTGTGATTCCAGGTGGCCACCTTAAAAATGAATAGGAAACAAATAAAATCCTTTAAAAAAAAGGGGGTGGGGTTCCTGGGTGGCTCAGTGGGTGAGCATCTGCCTTCGGCCCAGGGTGTGATCCTGGAGTCCTGGGATGGAGTCCCTCATTGGGCTCCCTACACAGAACCTGCTTCTCCCTCTGCCTGTGTCTCTGCCTCTCTGTGTCTCTCATGAATAAATAAATAAAATCCTTAAAAAAAAAAAAAAAAAAAGGAAACAACAGCACAAGTATGAAACCCTGTCAGTCTGAAATCAGAGATTCAAATAATTGAGAATCTTGCAGCCATATTCCCTGCTTTTTCTAGAACTAAATTACTAGTTTATAAATTGTGGTTCACTGGTTTTGGAACAGGGGTATTTAAGAGAAGCCAGAGAAATTAGGGACACCCCAGTCGCTGGGTCATTAGCACTTGCATGAGGCAAGTGTGATAATGGGATGTGATAATCTCTCCAACCTTCAAGGGCATTCACCTGTTGCCATGTCATGTACTTGGCATTGCAAGTTTCCACCTTTACCCCCCACCCCAAGACTGGGCCAGGCCACTGGAAGTCCCAGGCCCAGCAGTTCCCTTGAACAGACTTAATATTCAAAGACCATGCCGACAAGACAACATTTCTGGCACCGGTGAATGCATTAGCAACTGGAGTCAACAAAGAGGAAACTGACAATCAGCCAGTGAAGGTTTTAAAGGGGTTGTCACCATAAAATCCCACACTTGGCATCAGGGTCCAGATTTGCTGAATCCCTAAATGACAGCCCAAGTGTCACTCTACAAATGCTCGTGGAGTGCCTACTGTGTGCCTGCAGTTCCAGGCAGCAGGGATATAGTTGAGAGCAAAACCAAGGTCCCCATTTTCTCAGAGTCTAGGTTCTCCTGGCTCTAGCCCTGATAGAAGGCTTGCAGAGTGATACAGCACGCCCTCCTCACCATGGCTCTTTCCATGTGGGACCTGAAGGGTCCCTGGCCAGGGAAATTCTTCCAGCAAGCCAGGCCCTGAGGCAGCCATTTGCCTGACCAAGGAGGTCCCCACTTTGCCAAAGAATTTAGTATACAGATGGACACTCACTAAATTATCTCTTTTATTTTTTTTAAGATTTTTATTTATCTATTTTGAGAGAGAGAACACAAGCAGTGGAGAGGCAGAGGGAGAAGCAGACTCCTCACCGAGTAGGGAGCCTGATGTGGGGCTCGATCCCAGGACCCCAGAATCATGACTCGAGCCAAAGGCAGATGCTTCACCAACTGAGCTACCCAGGCACCCCATATCTCTCCTTTTTTAAAAGGTTATTTATTTTTTAGTGATCTCTATATTCAATGTAGGACTCGAAATCAGGACCCCAAGGTCAAGAGTTGTGGGCTCCTCTGACTGAGTCAGCCAGGTGCCCCTAAATTATTTAGTCTTATCACTTAAGGAGTGTTCTAGGACTACTGAACAATAATATTTCTTTTTTTTCTAAATAGAATTTAGAAAAATAGAGTATTTGGGAGTACTGTGGTAGTAATACTAATTCTTTAAGCACTGATACACAGAATTATGAGGATCTGCACCTGGAACTCTTTGGGACCAAGGAGGGTAAGGGCTGAATATATAAAAAAGCAAAAAAAACAAAAACAAAAACAAAAAAACCCCACAACTTTATCTGGATAACAGAGGCTCCCTGTCATTGCCTCTGGATGCAATATCTGGTCATGACATTGAGTTATCACATTGGGAAGATACATGCATTTATAACTTGACATGTGATTATTGAACCATATTAGAAAGAAGAAACTTAGGGCTGCCTGGCTGACTCAGTCGGTAAAGCACTCAATTCTTGATCTTGGAGCTGTTGAGTTCAAGTCCTATGTTGGTGGTGGAGGTTACATTGAGAAAAATTTTTAAAAAGGAGGAAATTTGGATGTATAGGAAATGCTGTGTTTGCATGTCCTCAGGCATCAAAGGGTGGTATGCAGTGGTACAACTGTTGGATCTCTTCACTATCCCATTTCCAGGAGCCACCCCCGTCTCCCTCACCACTCACCTGGTGGGGACTGCCATATTTTTTTTAATAAAGATTTTATTTATTTATTTATTTATTTATTTATTTATTTATTTATTCATGAGAGACACAGAGAGAAGCAGAGACACAGGTTGAGGGAGAAGCAGGCTCCATGCGGGGAGCCTGACGTGGGACTGGAGGATCACACCCTGAACCTAAGGCAGATGTTAAACCTCTGAGCCACCCAGGCGTCCTTGGGAGAGAACTTTTTAAAGAAAAAAGAACCTGGACTTGGCGACTGTGGAGCTGGCGGAGGCCTCAAACCTGAGGCGCTGAGGAACCGAAATTTTCGGAAAGGGAGCTGCCCAGAGGACGGAGAGGCTCTGGCAGAGAAGCCAAGACTCTGGGAAGTCAGCGGGGAGGCACCCCTCGCTTGGCAGGCAGGACACCATTTTGCCAGTGAGTGGACCAGGCTAGTTCTTGGACCCCTTAGATGACTATTTCCAGAAGCATCTCTGCCCTGAGTGCATGTGTGTATGTGTGTGTATACACAAGGGGTGGTGTGTCCTGTTCCCCACCCTACTGCAAGCTCTGTTTTGCAAACAAGAAGCTGGCTAAGGATGATCTTGGGCAAAGAGCCAGGAGCAGACAGGTCCTGGTGGGGAAGGGAGGGAGTCCACCTGGCAGTGCCCAGCTGGCCCACCTACCCTGTCTTGTCCAGATGCACTGTGCCTAATGGCAAAACTGTCACCCATCCTAGGAGATAGCCAATTAACAGATGCTTGGGTAGTGATTGGTTTTGTTGCTGTTGTTGTTGTTAATAATGAACCATTATTCTACTTCTTAAAATATTGAAAGTACTAGAAAAAAATTAGAAAATTTGGAAAGCACAGAAAATGATTTCTTTTTAAAGATCTTACCTATTGGGCAGCCCGGGTGGCTCAGAGGTTTAGCGCCGCCTTCAGCCCAGGTTGTGATCCTGGAGACCCGGGATCGAGTCCCACATTGGGCTCCCTGAATGGAGCCTGTTTCTCACTCTGCCTGCCTCTGCCTCTTTCTCTCTCTCTCTATGTGTGTCTCTCATGAATAAATAAATAAAATCTTTTTTTTTAAATCTTATTTATTTGACAGAGAGAGAGTGTAAGTAGGCAGAGTGGCAGGCAGAGGGAGAAGCAGGCTCACCACTGAGCAGGGAGCCCAATGCAGGGCCCGATCCCAGGACTCCGGGATCATGACCTGAGTGGAAAGCAGACACTTAACCAACTGAGCCACCCAGGCACCCATAGTAATTCAATTTTATTGTATTTTACAAAATTTTTGGTCCATAATGGGCAGGGCTAAATAATAAATAAGTCCATCATGGGTAGATAAAAGCTATCCTAAGTCTCTTACAGGCAAACAAGCCGCTGCTTGATCTCATGGGCGTCACCTACAGTCTAGGGCACCTGACAGCCTCCTCACTCTGCCTCCCCTCAAATCCAAGCTTTACCAACATTGCCAAGTAAACAGAAGGGCAAGTCTGGGCCCAACTGCCGGTCTGCCACTTTCCCATCTAAAGGGCATTGCTAACTTCCCACCACTCTTAGGACAGATTCCCAACCCTTTGCCCTGGCCTGAACCCAACTTTCCTACTTGACCGTGTCTCCCAAATCACTCCCTCACCTACTCTCCCTGCCAGCCATAGAGAACTCTCGCTTCCTGGAACACATCACAGTCTCTTGTGTCCGAGGCTTGCACATGCTGTCCTGTTGCCTAGGACACTCTTTCCTCATCTCTACCTGAAGAATTACAAATTGTTTTTTGGGCTTCCTCCCCTAAGCCCTTCTTAAGCCTCTCAAATCTTGGCGATGAGTCCTCTTCTGTGATTCTACTTAATACCCAGATATAGCACATTCCACGTTGGATTATAGTGGTTTGTTTGCTGGACTCCACCCCCAATCAGAAGAAGTTACTGGAAGAGGCAAGACAGTCCCAGGGTTTTACCCCTGGAGTCTGGTGCAGAGACATTCAAAAGAGATGTTGGAATCAATGAACCACGAGGGTGATTACCCCCTTAATTTTGCTGTCAATCTTGTCATTCTCTTCAGCTGCCCTCATTTCTTCACACTGAGACACTCAGGGAAGAGGCCCATTCTCTCTTCACCTTCTCTAATTAGCAGGGCAGGTGGGAGTTCTTCAGGGCTGAGCCCCCTTACACTAGCATTGCCTGGGATATCCTATTATCAGGGAGTGGCCACTTCCTTCTGCCTACCTCCTTCCTACTGTGTGCAGCAAGTGAAATGAGACCCTTTCCCACTGGCTGCTTTGACCTCTTTCCCAACTGTTTGCTAGACGATCTTTCCTTACTAACTCTAAGCTTGATGCAGACAAGACACTTACCTGCTTTTAGTAAGGAACCTCTCGCCTTCTCTGGATGCCAAGACAGGCCAGATCACTGCTGAGTTGCAGGAAGGGTTGGTTTACAATCCTCTTTTGTTATGGGCCCTCTCTCTTCATGCCCACACAGCCCTTACACCTGGGGCAGGATGGGAGGGAAGGTGGTCACGAATCCATCCTCCTCTACGCCAGGTCCCCAGCCTCTCTCCCACCTCCCACACTGCAGACTGGATTTGAATGGAGCCTCCATGAGGCCACTGTGCAGCCTAGCCAAGCCCAGTCCTACCTCCTCAGGTGGCAAGCAGGTGGCTGTTTACTTGGTTGTGGTATGACTGGGACAAAAATTCAAGCTGCCAAGGCGTTGTTCAAAGCAGCCTGAGGGCGAGGGTGACAGGACATTCACCACCCACTCAGCGACCTGGAAGTCCAGGAGGAGGACAAACACTGGAAAATCAATGCAATGCAAACATGTCTGCCAGACTTTTGGGGCCAGAAGGTAACATCTGCTTCTCAGATTCACAGTCTCTTCCAGCTACAGGGATTGCCTGTTGCGGTGATTCTGTCTGTTGAGTGGGCTACCATGTGCTCTGCCATCGGGAGGCTACAGTGTGGATGGGGCACACTCATGGCACTCACAGATGTTCTGGCAGAGCTGTGAGCTCAGGGTTGCAGCAGAGGATCTCTTCCAGTTTATAGAGTTGGAAAGGGTTCAGGAAGTAGTCATGGGTTTTGGGCTTGAAGACTGAGGGCAGAGGTAGAATTGAACTCCAGCTTCTCTTTAGTGGCAATTGTGTAATTTGGGGGAAGGGACGAGGCAGTAGCGGGGAGATTAAAGCTGGTAACATGTTGGGTCCCAAAGGTAGAGGACTTTTTTCCCAGCCAAGAATTTGGAAGAGATGAAGAATTAGCACAGGACAGACTTTGATGTCAGAGACCCAGGTTCAAATTCCAGCTTCCAAGTTAATAACTACCTCACTTTAGGCAAGTTATTTAAATGCCTTTCTTCATCAAAAGGGGGTTGAGGGGTACCTGGGTGGCTCAGTGGTTAAGTTTCTACCTTCGGCCCAGGTCATGATCCTGGAGTCCTGGGATCGAGTCCCACATCGGGCTCCCCGCATGGAGCCTGCTTCTCCCTCTGCCTGTGTCTCTGCCCCCACCACCACAGTGTCTCTCATGAATAAATAGAATCTTAAAAAAAACAACAACAAAAAAAGGGGGATTGAACTATCCACTTCATAGGACTGCCATGGGGCAGTAGAGCACAATGCCTGATAATGGGATTTGATGTAAGCCCGCTTTTGAACTGGTTTGAATTCCAGTTTACTATTTACTAGCTGAGTGACCTTAAGCAAATTACTTCTCTGGGCCTGTGTCCTCATCTATGAAATGAGACTCATACTTAGATGTAGAGCATTCAGTACATTTAGTACATTCAGTATTTCGTGTCTGGCACATAATCAGTGTTCGCTATGTGAGAACCTATCCTCTCCCTTTGGTGGGCAATGGAAAGCTGATCCACGATGTGGAGGAGGGGCCCACAGGGCACAGTTCAGGTTTATGGCAACACTAAGTGGTTTGGACAGGCTGAGAGATCACAGTAAGCCAGGCAAGAAATAAAATGAGAACCTGCATTGCAGGGGGATGTGAGATTTCTGTGAAGAACCGATATGCTTGGCAGCCAGTTAAACATGCCAGGGACAAATATTGTCTGAAACATGGATCAGGGGATCCCTGGGTGGCTCAGTAGTTTGGCGCCTGCCTTCTGCCCAGGGCATGATCCTGGAGTCCCGGGATCGAGTCCCACATTGGCTCCCTGCATGGAGCCTGCTTCTCCCTCTGCCTGTGTCTCTACCTCTGTCTCTGTGTCTCTCATGAATAAATAAATAAAATCTTTAAAAAAACAATGAAACATGGATCAGCAGGAAAAGATGTATTATCACCCCAACTAGGAGCATCAGGAGTGGGTAAGTAAGGAGAGTAGAGGGAAGAAAGGTTTGGCTGGCTGTGGAGTTTCAAGTGGCAGTCACAAAACAGGAAGCAATGTGTACAAGAAAGAGTGCTATCACCTCACACCTGTGAGGGTGGTATTATCAAAAAACAGAAAACATGTGTGGGCAAGGTTGTGGAGAAACTGGAACTCTTGTGCATTGCTGCTGGGAACGTAAAATGGGGCAGTGGCTATGGAAATCGATATCGCAGTTCCTCAAAGAGTTAAAAAAATAGAATTACCATATGATCCAGCAATTCCATTTTTGGGTATATACCCAGAACTGAAAGCAGTGCCTAAAACATATCTGCACACTCATGTCCATTGCAACATTATTCACAATAGCTAAAAAGTGAAACAATCCAAATGTCCTTTAATGGATGAATGGATAAACAAAATGTGGTATATACACACAATAGAATGTTCTTTAGCCTCCAAAGGAATAAAATTCTGCTACATGCCACAACATGGATGAACCTGGAAAACATGCTAAGTGAAATAAACCAGACAAAGAAGTACAGATGTGTGACTCCACTTACCTGAGGTACCTAGAATAGTTAAATTCATAGACTCAGAAAAGTGGTTACCAGGGGTTGGGGGAGAAAGGTGGTAGGGGAGTTAGTTTAATGGGTACAAAGCTTCACTATGAGATAAAAAACTTCTGGAGATGGATAGTAGTAACGGCTGCACAATGACATGAATGTACTTAATGCAACTGAAGTAACAGGTAGCAGAATTTTATTCCTTTTGGAGGCTAAAAAAATTCCATTCCCAAATAAATAAAATCTAAACAAACAAACAAAAAAAACCCCACACCACCCCAAACTGAGTGGGGGCACCTGGGTGGCTCAGTTAAGCATCTGTCTTTGGCTGAGGTCATGATCCCAGGGTCCTGGGATCGAGCCCCACATCAGGTTCCCTGCTCGGTGGGGAGTCTGCTTCTCCTTCTCCGTCTCCCTCTGCTGTTCTCCCTGCTTGTGATCTTTCTCTAATAAATAAATAAAATCTTTACAAAAATGGTTAAAATGGTATGTATGTATTTTATCATGATAAAAAGGAAGAGAGAGATGAGCAATGAAGCTAGTATATTACATTTAAACATAAATGGATGACATTGGAGGGAAATGATGTGAAAAATAAGATGTAAGATGTAGAAAATAAAATTGCAAATCATTTTGGTAAAAATTTAAAAATTTTTTTTTTTATTATTTATTTATGATAGTCATATATATAGAGAGAGGCAGAGACAAGGCAGAGATAAAGGCAGAGGGAGAAGCAGGCTCCATGCACCGGGAGCCCGACATGGGATTCGATCCCGGGTCTCCAGGATCGCGCCCTGGGCCAAAGGCAGGCGCCAAACCGCTGCGCCACCCAGGGATCCCCATTTTGGTAAAAATTTAAAACAGTGGCAAATAAAAATCATAGAACAATGGCCACAGGGCCACATGGCATCCATGTCCAGCAGAAACTTTGGAAAGGGTAACCAGAGCATGGCAAAAAGTCTGAATTGAAGATGTAGGTTGACTGCATAGAGGGGCAACTGAAGTTGCAGGTGAAGATAACAATCACCTAGAGAAGGTACATGAAGAGGAGAGGAGAGGAGGGGAAAGGAGGCGAGCACACCTACGGGAATTGAGAGCAGGTAACCACGAGGGCTGGCCCTGTGAGCACCCGTGAGAACCAGTTCTAAGTCAGGATTGATCCAACTATCAGTCAGAGGCCAGGCAGAGGATGCAAGGGCTGTGAAAGGGGTCTGGCAGAGGCTCTGTGGAAGTCATGAGTTCTAGAAAGGTGGGGAAGAAGCCACATTGCAGTAGAGAAAAAAATGCTAAAGTTTGGATGGGGCTCCTGGATGGCTCAGTCAGAACACCATGCCACTCTTGATCTTGGGGTTGAGTTTGAGCCCCATGTGAAAATATTATTAAAAATAAACTTAGGGGGTGCCTGGGTGGCTCAGTTAGTTAAGCCTTCAGCCTGGGTCATGATCCCGGGGTTCTGGGATGGAGCCTACACTGGGGGCTCTGCTCAGCGGGGAGCCTGCTTCTCCTCTTCTCTTCTCCCTCTGCCTGTTGCTCTGCCTACTTGTGCTGTCAAATAAATAAATTCTTAAAAAAAAAAACAAAAACACCTTTAAAGTCTGGATGAAGAGAGATAAATATGTGATATTTAAATGAGGAAACTGGAACATTTACAGGTAGGGAAGAAAGGAGGAGAGACTAATTGATAGCATGTGATCAGCATGCACATAGGAGAGGCTGTAAATGCAAAGTACAAGGGAAAGTCACCTTTGGTGAGGGGACATTAAAAAAGTAAAAAAAATGAAGGTCTGGAAAAGCACAAAGTTAGAGGCCCATGCAAGGTGGTCTCCCTCTTTAAATAACAAGGTCAGGGGACAGCCAGAGTGGCTCAGTGGTTTAGTGCTGCCTTTGGCCTAGGGCCTGATCCTGGAGACTCCAGATCGGGCTCCCTGCATGGAACCTGCTTCTCCCTCTGCCCGTTTCCCTGCCTTTCTGTGTCTCTCATGAATAAGTAAATAAAATCTTAAAAACAAAACAAAAAACAAAAACAAAAATGCTGTGTTTGCATGTCCTCAGGCATCAAAGGGTGGTATGCAGTGGTACAACTGTTGGATCTCTTCACTATCCCATTTCCAGGAGCCACCCCCGTCTCCCTCACCACTCACCTGGTGGGGACTGCCATATTTTTTTTTAATAAAGATTTTATTTATTTATTTATTTATTTATTTATTTATTTATTTATTCATGAGAGACACAGAGAGAAGCAGAGACACAGGTTGAGGGAGAAGCAGGCTCCATGCGGGGAGCCTGACGTGGGACTGGAGGATCACACCCTGAACCTAAGGCAGATGTTAAACCTCTGAGCCACCCAGGCGTCCTTGGGAGAGAACTTTTTAAAGAAAAAAGAACCTGGACTTGGCGACTGTGGAGCTGGCGGAGGCCTCAAACTGAGGCGCTGAGGAACCGAAATTTTCGGAAAGGGAGCTGCCCAGAGGACGGAGAGGCTCTGGCAGAGAAGCCAAGACTCTGGGAAGTCAGCGGGGAGGCACCCCTCGCTTGGCAGGCAGGACACCATTTTGCCAGTGAGTGGACCAGGCTAGTTCTTGGACCCCTTAGATGACTATTTCCAGAAGCATCTCTGCCCTGAGTGCATGTGTGTATGTGTGTGTATACACAAGGGGTGGTGTGTCCTGTTCCCCACCCTACTGCAAGCTCTGTTTTGCAAACAAGAAGCTGGCTAAGGATGATCTTGGGCAAAGAGCCAGGAGCAGACAGGTCCTGGTGGGGAAGGGAGGGAGTCCACCTGGCAGTGCCCAGCTGGCCCACCTACCCTGTCTTGTCCAGATGCACTGTGCCTAATGGCAAAACTGTCACCCATCCTAGGAGATAGCCAATTAACAGATGCTTGGGTAGTGATTGGTTTTGTTGCTGTTGTTGTTGTTAATAATGAACCATTATTCTACTTCTTAAAATATTGAAAGTACTAGAAAAAAATTAGAAAATTTGGAAAGCACAGAAAATGATTTCTTTTTAAAGATCTTACCTATTGGGCAGCCCGGGTGGCTCAGAGGTTTAGCGCCGCCTTCAGCCCAGGTTGTGATCCTGGAGACCCGGGATCGAGTCCCACATTGGGCTCCCTGAATGGAGCCTGTTTCTCACTCTGCCTGCCTCTGCCTCTTTCTCTCTCTCTCTATGTGTGTCTCTCATGAATAAATAAATAAAATCTTTTTTTTTAAATCTTATTTATTTGACAGAGAGAGAGTGTAAGTAGGCAGAGTGGCAGGCAGAGGGAGAAGCAGGCTCACCACTGAGCAGGGAGCCCAATGCAGGGCCCGATCCCAGGACTCCGGGATCATGACCTGAGTGGAAAGCAGACACTTAACCAACTGAGCCACCCAGGCACCCATAGTAATTCAATTTTATTGTATTTTACAAAATTTTTGGTCCATAATGGGCAGGGCTAAATAATAAATAAGTCCATCATGGGTAGATAAAAGCTATCCTAAGTCTCTTACAGGCAAACAAGCCGCTGCTTGATCTCATGGGCGTCACCTACAGTCTAGGGCACCTGACAGCCTCCTCACTCTGCCTCCCCTCAAATCCAAGCTTTACCAACATTGCCAAGTAAACAGAAGGGCAAGTCTGGGCCCAACTGCCGGTCTGCCACTTTCCCATCTAAAGGGCATTGCTAACTTCCCACCACTCTTAGGACAGATTCCCAACCCTTTGCCCTGGCCTGAACCCAACTTTCCTACTTGACCGTGTCTCCCAAATCACTCCCTCACCTACTCTCCCTGCCAGCCATAGAGAACTCTCGCTTCCTGGAACACATCACAGTCTCTTGTGTCCGAGGCTTGCACATGCTGTCCTGTTGCCTAGGACACTCTTTCCTCATCTCTACCTGAAGAATTACAAATTGTTTTTTGGGCTTCCTCCCCTAAGCCCTTCTTAAGCCTCTCAAATCTTGGCGATGAGTCCTCTTCTGTGATTCTACTTAATACCCAGATATAGCACATTCCACGTTGGATTATAGTGGTTTGTTTGCTGGACTCCACCCCCAATCAGAAGAAGTTACTGGAAGAGGCAAGACAGTCCCAGGGTTTTACCCCTGGAGTCTGGTGCAGAGACATTCAAAAGAGATGTTGGAATCAATGAACCACGAGGGTGATTACCCCCTTAATTTTGCTGTCAATCTTGTCATTCTCTTCAGCTGCCCTCATTTCTTCACACTGAGACACTCAGGGAAGAGGCCCATTCTCTCTTCACCTTCTCTAATTAGCAGGGCAGGTGGGAGTTCTTCAGGGCTGAGCCCCCTTACACTAGCATTGCCTGGGATATCCTATTATCAGGGAGTGGCCACTTCCTTCTGCCTACCTCCTTCCTACTGTGTGCAGCAAGTGAAATGAGACCCTTTCCCACTGGCTGCTTTGACCTCTTTCCCAACTGTTTGCTAGACGATCTTTCCTTACTAACTCTAAGCTTGATGCAGACAAGACACTTACCTGCTTTTAGTAAGGAACCTCTCGCCTTCTCTGGATGCCAAGACAGGCCAGATCACTGCTGAGTTGCAGGAAGGGTTGGTTTACAATCCTCTTTTGTTATGGGCCCTCTCTCTTCATGCCCACACAGCCCTTACACCTGGGGCAGGATGGGAGGGAAGGTGGTCACGAATCCATCCTCCTCTACGCCAGGTCCCCAGCCTCTCTCCCACCTCCCACACTGCAGACTGGATTTGAATGGAGCCTCCATGAGGCCACTGTGCAGCCTAGCCAAGCCCAGTCCTACCTCCTCAGGTGGCAAGCAGGTGGCTGTTTACTTGGTTGTGGTATGACTGGGACAAAAATTCAAGCTGCCAAGGCGTTGTTCAAAGCAGCCTGAGGGCGAGGGTGACAGGACATTCACCACCCACTCAGCGACCTGGAAGTCCAGGAGGAGGACAAACACTGGAAAATCAATGCAATGCAAACATGTCTGCCAGACTTTTGGGGCCAGAAGGTAACATCTGCTTCTCAGATTCACAGTCTCTTCCAGCTACAGGGATTGCCTGTTGCGGTGATTCTGTCTGTTGAGTGGGCTACCATGTGCTCTGCCATCGGGAGGCTACAGTGTGGATGGGGCACACTCATGGCACTCACAGATGTTCTGGCAGAGCTGTGAGCTCAGGGTTGCAGCAGAGGATCTCTTCCAGTTTATAGAGTTGGAAAGGGTTCAGGAAGTAGTCATGGGTTTTGGGCTTGAAGACTGAGGGCAGAGGTAGAATTGAACTCCAGCTTCTCTTTAGTGGCAATTGTGTAATTTGGGGGAAGGGACGAGGCAGTAGCGGGGAGATTAAAGCTGGTAACATGTTGGGTCCCAAAGGTAGAGGACTTTTTTCCCAGCCAAGAATTTGGAAGAGATGAAGAATTAGCACAGGACAGACTTTGATGTCAGAGACCCAGGTTCAAATTCCAGCTTCCAAGTTAATAACTACCTCACTTTAGGCAAGTTATTTAAATGCCTTTCTTCATCAAAAGGGGGTTGAGGGGTACCTGGGTGGCTCAGTGGTTAAGTTTCTACCTTCGGCCCAGGTCATGATCCTGGAGTCCTGGGATCGAGTCCCACATCGGGCTCCCCGCATGGAGCCTGCTTCTCCCTCTGCCTGTGTCTCTGCCCCCACCACCACAGTGTCTCTCATGAATAAATAGAATCTTAAAAAAAACAACAACAAAAAAAGGGGGATTGAACTATCCACTTCATAGGACTGCCATGGGGCAGTAGAGCACAATGCCTGATAATGGGATTTGATGTAAGCCCGCTTTTGAACTGGTTTGAATTCCAGTTTACTATTTACTAGCTGAGTGACCTTAAGCAAATTACTTCTCTGGGCCTGTGTCCTCATCTATGAAATGAGACTCATACTTAGATGTAGAGCATTCAGTACATTTAGTACATTCAGTATTTCGTGTCTGGCACATAATCAGTGTTCGCTATGTGAGAACCTATCCTCTCCCTTTGGTGGGCAATGGAAAGCTGATCCACGATGTGGAGGAGGGGCCCACAGGGCACAGTTCAGGTTTATGGCAACACTAAGTGGTTTGGACAGGCTGAGAGATCACAGTAAGCCAGGCAAGAAATAAAATGAGAACCTGCATTGCAGGGGGATGTGAGATTTCTGTGAAGAACCGATATGCTTGGCAGCCAGTTAAACATGCCAGGGACAAATATTGTCTGAAACATGGATCAGGGGATCCCTGGGTGGCTCAGTAGTTTGGCGCCTGCCTTCTGCCCAGGGCATGATCCTGGAGTCCCGGGATCGAGTCCCACATTGGCTCCCTGCATGGAGCCTGCTTCTCCCTCTGCCTGTGTCTCTACCTCTGTCTCTGTGTCTCTCATGAATAAATAAATAAAATCTTTAAAAAAACAATGAAACATGGATCAGCAGGAAAAGATGTATTATCACCCCAACTAGGAGCATCAGGAGTGGGTAAGTAAGGAGAGTAGAGGGAAGAAAGGTTTGGCTGGCTGTGGAGTTTCAAGTGGCAGTCACAAAACAGGAAGCAATGTGTACAAGAAAGAGTGCTATCACCTCACACCTGTGAGGGTGGTATTATCAAAAAACAGAAAACATGTGTGGGCAAGGTTGTGGAGAAACTGGAACTCTTGTGCATTGCTGCTGGGAACGTAAAATGGGGCAGTGGCTATGGAAATCGATATCGCAGTTCCTCAAAGAGTTAAAAAAATAGAATTACCATATGATCCAGCAATTCCATTTTTGGGTATATACCCAGAACTGAAAGCAGTGCCTAAAACATATCTGCACACTCATGTCCATTGCAACATTATTCACAATAGCTAAAAAGTGAAACAATCCAAATGTCCTTTAATGGATGAATGGATAAACAAAATGTGGTATATACACACAATAGAATGTTCTTTAGCCTCCAAAGGAATAAAATTCTGCTACATGCCACAACATGGATGAACCTGGAAAACATGCTAAGTGAAATAAACCAGACAAAGAAGTACAGATGTGTGACTCCACTTACCTGAGGTACCTAGAATAGTTAAATTCATAGACTCAGAAAAGTGGTTACCAGGGGTTGGGGGAGAAAGGTGGTAGGGGAGTTAGTTTAATGGGTACAAAGCTTCACTATGAGATAAAAAACTTCTGGAGATGGATAGTAGTAACGGCTGCACAATGACATGAATGTACTTAATGCAACTGAAGTAACAGGTAGCAGAATTTTATTCCTTTTGGAGGCTAAAAAAATTCCATTCCCAAATAAATAAAATCTAAACAAACAAACAAAAAAAACCCCACACCACCCCAAACTGAGTGGGGGCACCTGGGTGGCTCAGTTAAGCATCTGTCTTTGGCTGAGGTCATGATCCCAGGGTCCTGGGATCGAGCCCCACATCAGGTTCCCTGCTCGGTGGGGAGTCTGCTTCTCCTTCTCCGTCTCCCTCTGCTGTTCTCCCTGCTTGTGATCTTTCTCTAATAAATAAATAAAATCTTTACAAAAATGGTTAAAATGGTATGTATGTATTTTATCATGATAAAAAGGAAGAGAGAGATGAGCAATGAAGCTAGTATATTACATTTAAACATAAATGGATGACATTGGAGGGAAATGATGTGAAAAATAAGATGTAAGATGTAGAAAATAAAATTGCAAATCATTTTGGTAAAAATTTAAAAATTTTTTTTTTTTATTATTTATTTATGATAGTCATATATATAGAGAGAGGCAGAGACAAGGCAGAGATAAAGGCAGAGGGAGAAGCAGGCTCCATGCACCGGGAGCCCGACATGGGATTCGATCCCGGGTCTCCAGGATCGCGCCCTGGGCCAAAGGCAGGCGCCAAACCGCTGCGCCACCCAGGGATCCCCATTTTGGTAAAAATTTAAAACAGTGGCAAATAAAAATCATAGAACAATGGCCACAGGGCCACATGGCATCCATGTCCAGCAGAAACTTTGGAAAGGGTAACCAGAGCATGGCAAAAAGTCTGAATTGAAGATGTAGGTTGACTGCATAGAGGGGCAACTGAAGTTGCAGGTGAAGATAACAATCACCTAGAGAAGGTACATGAAGAGGAGAGGAGAGGAGGGGAAAGGAGGCGAGCACACCTACGGGAATTGAGAGCAGGTAACCACGAGGGCTGGCCCTGTGAGCACCCGTGAGAACCAGTTCTAAGTCAGGATTGATCCAACTATCAGTCAGAGGCCAGGCAGAGGATGCAAGGGCTGTGAAAGGGGTCTGGCAGAGGCTCTGTGGAAGTCATGAGTTCTAGAAAGGTGGGGAAGAAGCCACATTGCAGTAGAGAAAAAAATGCTAAAGTTTGGATGGGGCTCCTGGATGGCTCAGTCAGAACACCATGCCACTCTTGATCTTGGGGTTGAGTTTGAGCCCCATGTGAAAATATTATTAAAAATAAACTTAGGGGGTGCCTGGGTGGCTCAGTTAGTTAAGCCTTCAGCCTGGGTCATGATCCCGGGGTTCTGGGATGGAGCCTACACTGGGGGCTCTGCTCAGCGGGGAGCCTGCTTCTCCTCTTCTCTTCTCCCTCTGCCTGTTGCTCTGCCTACTTGTGCTGTCAAATAAATAAATTCTTAAAAAAAAAAACAAAAACACCTTTAAAGTCTGGATGAAGAGAGATAAATATGTGATATTTAAATGAGGAAACTGGAACATTTACAGGTAGGGAAGAAAGGAGGAGAGACTAATTGATAGCATGTGATCAGCATGCACATAGGAGAGGCTGTAAATGCAAAGTACAAGGGAAAGTCACCTTTGGTGAGGGGACATTAAAAAAGTAAAAAAAATGAAGGTCTGGAAAAGCACAAAGTTAGAGGCCCATGCAAGGTGGTCTCCCTCTTTAAATAACAAGGTCAGGGGACAGCCAGAGTGGCTCAGTGGTTTAGTGCTGCCTTTGGCCTAGGGCCTGATCCTGGAGACTCCAGATCGGGCTCCCTGCATGGAACCTGCTTCTCCCTCTGCCCGTTTCCCTGCCTTTCTGTGTCTCTCATGAATAAGTAAATAAAATCTTAAAAACAAAACAAAAAACAAAAACAAAAACAAGGTCAGATCATTAGCATTGGAATACAAGGATGGGTTTAAGACCTTACTGCTTTCATTTTTTTTTTTTTTTAAAGATTTTATTTATTTGTTCATGGGAGACAGAGAGAGGCAGAGACACAGGCAGAGGGAAAAGCAGGCTCCGTGCTGGAAGCCCGATGTGGGACTCGATCCCAGGACTCCAGAATCACACCCTGGTCCGAAGTCAGCGGCTAAACCCCTGAGCCACCCAGGGATCCCCCCTTACTGCTTTAAAGAGCAATGAGCCTGTTAAGCAAGCAGAATCTCAGGACCCAGCTCAGACCCAGTGAACCAGGATCTGATCTTAACAAGATTCTCCGGCTGTTAAAGTCTGCAAGCCACTGGTTTTAGAGAGTGGTTTACAATGTTGACTGTGCAATAGAATTACCAGGAAAGCTTTGTAAATCCTGATGCTCAGGCTGTACCCCAGACCAATGAAAAAGTCTCTGGGGTAGTGTTAAAGCATCTGATTTATTTTTATTTTTAAAGATTTTATTTATTCATTCATGAGAGAGAGAGAGAGGGGGGGGGGCAGAGACACAGGTAGAGGGAGAAGCAAGCTCCATGCAGGGAGCCCGACGTGGGACTTGATCCCAGGTCTCCAGGATCATACCCTGGGCTGAAGGTGGAGCTAAACCGCTGGGCCACCAGGGCTGCCCCATCTGATTTTTTTTTAAAGCCCAGGTGTCTTATTTTGTCTTGCTTCTTTTAAGATTTTAAGTAATCTCTACACCCAATGTAGGGCTTGAACTCACAACTCAAGAGATCAAGAGTTGAATACTCCACTGACTGAGCCAGCTGGGTGCCCCAAAGCCCAGATTTTTAAATCCTAAACGAGCAGCTTACATTGGTAACCATTGGTTAGAGCACTGCAAAGCCAAACATAACTCACTAAAATTTGCTAAATAAGTCACAACAGCAGCTGTGGGAGAGGTCACAGGCAGTATACAGGATTTGCTGAACAGAAGGGAGGGTCTTGATGTGACTGGATGGCCACAATGGTTGGTTAAGTTTGGACTGCTCCTCCCCAAACACCCAACACGCAGAAGATGGGAGAAGATACAGAAACTTGGAGTGAGGTCTGATGGAGGAGCATGGGAGAAGAGGCAAGGTGTCTCAGAGGGCAGGACTGGGATGGGGCAAGGTGGGCAGCGAGGGACTTTCTCAATTTTGCAGCCATTCTTGGTCTGCAATCCTCCCCCAGGAGGCTAATCCAGGCTTGGATTAGAGAAACATCCTTCACCTTTATCCATGTTAACCAGCAGAGTGTAGGATGAGTTTTAGTTTATAAGAATGCAAGGATGTGCATCCAGTTTGAAAGAACAGCCTGCTCAGATGAGCTGTGGCCAACAGCATCTGTGTAAATGCCAGGGCCATTCCCATAGGTCAGTGTTCTCAAACTTCAGCTTGTATCACACCCACCAGGAAGGCTTATTACAACAGACTCCTGACACCTACATCGGTCTGCATCAGTAGGTCTGGCATCGGAGCCAGAATATGCATTTCTAACAAATTCCCTGGTGATACTGGTGGTCCAGAGACTACTCTCAGAACCAGCAAGAAGGTTATGTGACAAGAAGATAGTCGAGACTCAGACCATGGCCTCTCCCAAAGCACGCTCCAGTTTCTGCAGACCTATGCTGTCTCTAGGAAACATCCTCTCGGTACCACACTGGACAGGACGACTAGTGGTAGTTTGCTTTGTCTTCATCCCTAGAGTGTAGCCTAGTGGGAGCAGAACCAGGGGGAAAGGGGAAATAGGGACTCAAGCTGCATCAAGGACTCAGAAAAAAACAGGCAAAGAGATCACTGGATGGCAAGAGGCTGCAGATTGCAGGCCCAAATTGATGAGGGGCCAGGTCTGCACAGCCAGGTCTGTCCCAACCAAGGCTGACACACCCCACCTTCCTGCAGGGAGGGAATAAAAAAAAATAGCTTTCTACTACTTTACACATGTTCTTTCTAACACTTTAGTCAAATTTTTCTTTTTTCTTTTTTTTAGTCAAATCTTTCTATGTTGTTTTTCCTTACTATGAACTCTGAGCATTGGAAGCTATTTTTTCCTCTTTGCCACTATTAGTAATTAGGCAAAGTAACTAGGCAAACATTTAATACTTACTGAGAACTTGAGTCCGAGTTAGTCAGTCTTCATCTTTGTTCTTGGGGCACATACAGGCCAGGCTTCACTTGGACATCTTTGCCTTCCTACTGCAGACTCAATTCCTCCCCAGAGCAAAAACCTTGAATCCAATCCAAGGAACTGACTCCACTGCTTTAAAAAAATTCTATCTAGCGTTAGCTGGACAGAATAGAGCTACTCCTTGTCATTTGTTGTCCAGAACGGGGTTCAAATCCAAAACTGTAGAAGCAGGTAGTGCTTTTCCAAACTTGAAGACTTCTCAAGGGGATCTGAATTTCTATGCATGTCATGGAAGCGGAAAGGGGTTGGGATTCCAGCACATAATAGCCAAATCTGGGGGTTTTCCAGCTGCTTTCTTGGCTAGTACTTCACAGTCCATCTCACACTGAAGGTTTTGCTAAAACTGCCTAAGGAAACTAGGAATGAGCACTGGCAGCAGAGAGGGGACTGGAACAGATGCACAATTGTTCATTAAAAAAACCCCAGGGAAAAGCAGGAGGCCAGGGAAACAGATCCGCAGGCTCATCTACAGAACATCCAATGAGGGAGGGGACGCTCAAGAGCTCTGTCTCATTCCCAGTTGGCCTAGAATCCAGCTGCACACCTCCCCCCGCCCCCCAGAGAAGGTCCAGTAGCATTTCTTCCAAAAGCAACCCTTGCGTAACAATTTAATGACACAGGCCATTCACCTCTCCAGGAAGATTACAGGCTGAAGGTCGACCTCCAAGAGTCCAACCCTGGGTTATTTTCTCAGTTCTGTTAAAACCTCTCAGAGAATGTTGATTTTATGGCAAAACTGAATCCCTAGAAGAGCTACTTGTTTATAAAATTAAGATCCCTTTCCTTCCCCAGTGACAGGAATTGGTTTAGAGACAGAAAACATTACTGTTTAATAAGAGAAGCACTTCGGATGTTTCCAAATGTCAAAGAGCAAAGTTCCAGAGTCTTGAGACTAATCCCCGTTGACAATTTGTGACTTCCTTCCTTTTCCCTAAATCTTGCCCTGCCAGCTTTCTTTTCATGCTCCAGTTTGAAGCAAGCGGCTCACCGAGTAGGGGGATTGTTGTGTAAGCTGTTACCCATGGGGCTTAACAAGTGTTAATGTCAAATAATAGTTCCAAAAATAGAAGTGGATTAACACTGTCCACTGTACCAAGTTTTGGAACACAACTGATCTGTGGAAGATACTTTGTTTTGGTTCGAAGGAGATCAATCTGGGAACGCCCTAAAGGGCACTCAGCTAAGAACTAAGTTCCTATAACAAAATTAGCTGAAATAGTCAAAAAAATTTGTTTTTTGTTTAGTGAGGAATTCATGTCACAATAGGAGTGGTTGCAGCTGGGAATCCAGAAGTCAGAAATCAATTTTTTCATACATTTTAAGGATGTGATACTAGTATGCACTGGGAATAGAGCTGATGCGGACCATGCTGGTGTCACAACTGCCAGGACAATCAAGGAAGCCAGGCCAGAGCAGAGTCCACCGGCCCTTGCCCCACCAGCACAAAAGGAGACATTGAAACACCATCTTACCAGTATCCTGTCAAATCTGGGGTTTACTAATGATTTTAATTTAAAATTGATTCAAAAAAATTTTTACTTCAAATATTATATGGAAATGCAACTACTGAACTAGAACATGTGACTGACATTTTTTAGAAAAAATGTTTTTTAAGATTTTATTTATTCATGAGAGAGAGAGAGGCAGAGACACAGGCAGAGGGAGAGAAGCAGGCTCCATGCAGGGAGCCCGACGTGGGACTCGATCCCGGGGGTCTCCAGTATCACATCCTGGGCTGAAGGTGGCGCTAATCCGCTGAGCCACTTGGGCTGCCCCAAAAAATGTTTCTTATGGAATTATGATGAACCATAGTTTTAAAACAGCAAGATGGAAGTCTTGAGATCAGTCAATAATAATATCAACAGGGACAATTTAGGGGTGCCTGGGTGGCTCAGTTAAGCATCCAACTAGTGATTTTGGCTCAAGTCATGATCTCATGGGTTGTGAGATTAAGCTTTGTGCTCAGGAGACGTCTGGTGGGGATTCTTTCTCTCCCTATCTCCCCTAAAGATATAAATCTTTAAAAAAGGGACAATCTAATACCACACAGTTGGGAGGTCAGGAGGGATCTGTCACTGCCCTAGAAACTGATAAACCTGAGTGAACACAGATCTGGAAATTAGCATTATTTGTGGTAGAATATTTTTACAGAATATTACAAGGCTGATAAGGATAAAGCAGGCCAGAAATTTTGGTGTCTTAGAACTACAGCCAACTGATAAGATAGCTACTTTCTGCTTTTTTTTTCTTCAAGTAAGCTCTACACCGGAGATGGAGCTCAAACTCCCCAACATCAGGAGACACATGAGACACATGTTCCCCAACTAAGCCAGCCGGGTGCCCCTAGTCTCCCTCTCTCCTTTAACAAAAGCCCTCCTAGGAAATGGAAATAAAAACCAAATAAATTGGGCAGGTAGGAAGGAGATGCTTACCTAGTCTCATAGCTCTCACTTTTAAAGAAAATTTATTCATTCATTCATTCATGAGAGACAGAGAGGGGGTGGCACAGAGACACGGGCAGAGAAGCAGGCTCCATGCAGGGACTCACCACCTGAGCTGAAGGCAGACACTCAACTGCTGAGCCACCCGGGTGTCCCTCATAGCTCCCACTTCTGGCCACTTGTAATGGATCCAGGCTACCACTGCCTGGTGTCCCCTCATTAAAAGCCAAATTCTTTACCTACTGGACCCCAAGTCCATCCTAGATTTTGGAAGGAGAGTAAAAGTGGTGTATGGAGCCCAAGTGAGTTAAAGGTATGTACCAAGGGCTGGGAATATGTGGGTGGTATTGGGAGTGGGTGCAAGGAGGTGGGTGTTGGCAAGGCCAGCTGGGGAGTATTTTATCCCAGATGTTGTTTGGAAGTGCCAATCGGTTTTGGTACTGTTCTGAGGTTCTCCACAGAGCATGTACCCCCCATCACCTGCACAGGACACACTCCCCTGCCTGCCCTGACACCACCCACCCACCCTGATGAAGCCAGTTGAGCAGGACCAGCATTTTGTAAGTGGTGGTGCTGAGGCCTAGTTCAAACCTTTGTTTTGATGATAAAAGTGACACATGGACACACACAACTCACGCATAGCAGACCCTTGCTATTTTAAGAATGTACTTTATACAAAATAACCAGTTCATATGGAAATAAATCTACAGACCTCTGAGGATCAAAAAGCTTTTTAAAAAGTTCTTTTAAAAAATTATCCAACACACAGTATCGAACTAACTATTGAGGTAAGTGTCGCTCTCAGTGAAACAGGGAATCAGCAGACCACGACAAAATATACACAATATAAAAATAAATAGCATTCCCCTTTCCAGTACTGGCCAGGAAAGTTCACACGGCTTTTGCAGCAGAAGCAAAGAATCCCTGACACTGTGTGGTGGAGACTGGCCTGGGCTCCCAGGAGAGTGAGGTACCCGAGTCCCAGCTAGGCAAACAGGGTCACACAAAGGATATTCAATGGGGTTCAGCATTTCAATAATTTACTCAATATCCACACCCCCTGTTCCCAACCCCATCCCACCCTTTTTCAAAACCCATGCAGGAAGTCAGTTGGTTATTAGCCATTTCTACATATCAAAGTTCAGTCAAGTCCCCTGGTATACAGTGAGAAACACTGACTAGCTGGGGCGACAGCCCTCCTAGATTTCTGTTTTGCAAAGGCCTACAAAGCAGAGACAGATGAACACCTAACCTGGAGACAAAGCTTGTGTCACAGCTTCATGTGAGAGATGGGATGCAGAAATGTCCACTCAAGTTCTGTTAACTTAATTAACAGAATTAAAAGCAGGGCAAGGCTTGGTGTCCTAAGGTTCCAAATTATAAAGAGAGTCCAACCCACCAAGACAGGAAAAGGGGTTTCTTCTTATGCAGCAAGTCTCAATCATATTCGTAGTTCCTAGACAGTGATGTGAGCCCAGGAATAAAAGCCTCTGCTGCTCAACACAATGCCCAGTATTCTCCCAGGAGTGGTGAACAGAAAGCTCTCAGCAGGAACACTGCATTCCAGAAACCCCCAAAGGAGAACTGTCCTGGACTCACACACACATGAGCTGACTTCCTTCCTCCATGGAGGTCGCTGCAGGGGTGAATGGGCGGACAGATAACCATAGGGGGAACAGCAACCATGCTAGAAAACTCTAAGCCTTTCATTTCTTTGAAAATAGTTGTTTTGAAAGTATGTCAGCATTCTGACACTATGTAACTATCCTTGGGACTGCTGGGTTAAGACTTCCTGTGAAATTTCAGATTAGGTCTTAAGAGTAGTACAGTAGTATTTATAAATTTGAACTTCCATTAAAGAGAAAAAAAGGAAGAAAAATTCAACCATGTCGTATGGGTCGGGAGCTTGTTTCTGACATCTGTGATGACAGCAACACTGGGATATTGTGTGTTTTGGACAGCACTTAGCATTCTCTTTGACTCCAGTAGGAATCAGCATAAATAAGAATACAGCAGACAAATGCCATGGGGGAATGACACCTGATGGTTAGTCATGAGAAGCACTTTCAAGGTCCAAGTGCCATGATGAATCGACACTGAAAGCTAAGGTCTGAGTGAACTAAGGTGCGCACACACACTACAGGTCTTCAGGTTTTCAATAAACATAAAACTAAAGATGAGCATGAGTTTTGCCTTTTTGAGAGCAGTCTGACTTGGGCTCATGGAGAATAAAGAAACGCGAATAAGAAGCTCACGTGCACTGCCAGAACGTGTCCAACGTGATTAAGGAGGGGCAGAGTGGCTTTAATTTTATTTTTAGAAAGTGGGATAGAAGTTTAATGAAAAGAATCTGCACATTTTGGCCTTACTTATTACTCTTCACATGCATCTACCACAATAAATTTCAGCCAACAGCTACTTTTTAAACAAACAGACTCTGAGGGGAAAAAAAAAAACCCAAACCAGAAACCTTCCAAAAAGCTTTACTTTTCTCTGGGTTGTTTATTTCTCTTGGACCTTAGGGGGAAAAAAAGATTCTAACTTAATAACGACTCTAACAAAGGCTAGCCACATCTGTTAAATCAAACAGGTGTGAGGGTTTCCTCATTACTTGTGGCTCCCAGCTAACCCTGCTGGGGACTCCTGAGAGCTGGCACATGGACAAGGTGGCAGTGACCCACCCTGTCAAAGTCCTTCTAGGCGGACAGCACATCATTTTTAGGACCTCCTCACACACTACTTGCTAGTTATAGTGATTTGCTAACCATCATCCCCTCATGGAGAAGATGGCAAATGCATGTGCATCTGCTTAAGACACTTCAGAAGTGCCAGAACAGAAAGACGGGAGAGAAGAAAAGGTGCTGTTGGGGGGGTGGGGGGGTGGGAAGAGCAGATCCGTGGCTCACAGCAGCTCGTCACATGTGTTCCTGCAATCTGGTAGCTCCTGACGACTTTTAGCAGATCTGCACTTCAAAGACCAGTAAAAGCTCAGGATGTAGCAGACAAGGGCTGAAGCGCTGGTACCTATAATGCATGACCCAACTCCCACATGGGATGCAACAAGGCTGCCACATTTGCTGCTGCCCTTGTTCCCAGAGTTATGGTAAGATACAGTAGTTCAACCCTTGATATTGTTATTCCTTAATATTTCCTCACATCTCTACACCCTAAAGAAGGGACGTTAAGGATAAAAGAATTTACAGATTTCTTCCTATATTGTTCACAGCTTCTTCTAGCGACAGTACCGGACTAAGGGGCTGGGAGAGTGAGGAGAAAAGGTTACCTTGAGCAGAGGGGGACAGGTCAGCCCAACTATTGCTTATGGTCCACTCCTCCCCACGCCCCAGGGTCATTCAGCACAAAGCAAGGCCTCCAACCTCAGCACCAGGGGAACAGATCCTGTCGCTACTGTGATCCTAGTTAGGCAGCAGCTAAAGGCCTCTCACTCAAACCAACTTTCATGGGAGAAGAGAAAGGCTGTCAGCAGCGGGATGCTCTGGGTCCAGACCAGCTCTAACCAGACCCGAGCCAGCCGTAAAGACCAGTTGGTCTCTCCTCCCTGCTTCTATGCAGACACAAAACCAGAAGTAGTAATGCATCGGCCATGTTAACTCACACTAGCTCAAGAGCTGAACCATCAAATTTGTTCTTCCTGCAGGGACAGCGCTGACCCCTTCATTCTTCCAAACCAGATTATGCCAGTGATAGTTTCTAACAAGAATTCGGACCAAATGAGAACACAACCTCAGAACTCACTCCACTTAAAAAAGCACACCAAATTTAAAACTGAAAAAATTCACATTTTTGTGCATTTTATCTTAAAGGCTCCTGCCTGAGCCTTAAGCCACAATGCCAGGTCAATTAGCATTCCCTTATTTGTATGAATTTCCTTTACACTGGAGCTGGTGTCTTGGGTTCCATTTGTTTAACATGGATGTTTCTAATTTGTTTCTTTTCCTAATAGCATAGGCTTAGCAAATTTTAAACACGATAGTTCCACGTTTCATCAAGGACTGGAATTGGAGGGAAAGATTCTAATGGCCCCTCACAAGGCTGACTTTGTAAGAAACTAGGGCAGATTGATATTAAATGGAAGCTTTTCTACTATCCCAAAGGCATGCTTAATATATGCTATTCTTTACAAAAATCTGTAATCTCAGGGCATTTTTCCTTAGTTTTTTGTTTTCTTTGTGGGATATTAAAAACTTTAAAACATAGGAGTCCTAACTTTGGTGGTATCTCAGCTAAAATCAAATATAGAATGCTAAACAGGACAATCCAGTGTAATTCACTTCTAAAACTGTAACAAAGTAATTTAATACTGTAAAATTGTTTCCTATCATAGATATGACAAATGATTTCCAAGAACTCGTTCCTGAAAGCTATTTTAAATCACCAAGACTTATTTTACTATGATTCACTTAAAATGAATTCAAACTATATATATTGAAATTCCTAAATTCAAACTGTAAATCTATAGAATACATTTTTCCTATTCAAAACTGTGCAATTTCTTTATTGATACTAACATATACAAACCTGAGTAGTCACTTCCACAAAATGTGATTCGTGCCAGAAAGCTTTGTGTGATGTCTACCAGTTCACAGTCCTGGCAGGTCTGTGAAGAGGACGATTCATTTTATATTCTAATAAGCAAAACACTAGTGATCCGAATTCCTGATACTGGTTTACACCTATCTGGTAGGGCTGATGGCAAATCAGGAAGGGCACTGCTCTCTGAAATCCAGGGATTGGGCCACTGGATGAGAGAGCAGCCTGCCTTCTAGGCTGATGCCTCTGGTAGGCTGTGTGAGAGCACTCTGCCTCCAAACTCAGAAACTCAACAATCAGGGGGCAGTGCAATGGCACCCTCTCGTGCTGCTTAGAAAGGAGGCCTTCAACTCACAAGGGACTGTTGGCCACTGAGGAAACAGTGACATTTTACAAGAGTAAACTTTTCCTACCCTCTTCTCCAGCTCCCAAAAGTATTCAGTGTGACATGATTGTAAACAGATAAGGATCACTCTAGTGCTGCATGCCCACCACAGTTAGGACTTCCATTTCTTCCACATCCCCACCCACCCTTCCCACTTATTTACAATACATTCACCACCAACAACAAAAATTATTTTTAAAAGGCAACATGAAAATTCTGTAAACTGGACCCAGCTCCAAACACATTAATACTACGAGTAGTCCTTTCCCCAAATATATACCTGAGTTTAGCTGCTCATGAAAGTTTACAAGCACCACTCCATTCTTAAGTATGACCCCCCCTCCTCCAAGGTTAAGATAATTTTCCCTGAACAAGAGTCTCAGGACTTAGACAAGCCATCACTAATTTCAGTTCAATTTGTTCTCGACTATTGGCCATACGAGAGATCCCCAACCAAGGACCCCTGTAAATTGGTGTTAGTCTAAGAAGTATGCTTCCAAGGCTCTGGGAAAGGCTTCAGCTCTTGGATGGCAGGACGTGATGCACTGTGAAGGGGTGTGGCAGGCTAACAGGAACAGAGATGGGCAGGGATCATTTCCCTAAATTCTCCATGTTCCAGTCTTCATGTGCAGCTTTCTGTTTCCTCGGGGTTTATTTCGTCCTTGGACTAACTCTGAGAGAAGCAATAAAGACAATTTAAACAAAATTAACAACTGTGCTATTTATTTTTAATTGATTAATTAATTAATTTTTAAGCTGTGCTGTTTAAAAAAATTAAATAAGCCAAAGTGCTGTACAAGTTCCTCTCCATCTGGGAAAATGGCTTGGTTTTGTTTCAGCTGTCATACTTAACTTCCAGAGAGTGGGCTCTGGCCCTCCTCACTCAGGAGCTGTAGGGACTCCCTGCACATTAGGGAACAATACTGATGCTCTTAATGATAATGACTTCACTGCGGTCAAGGAAGAGATGAAATGAGATACTGTGCATAGAGAACCATAGCACAGTGCCTCGCAGAAAAGCAGTACTTGAAGGTAGTTACTATTATTTAAAATCCTGACTGACTGGTCTCTCTCAGATGAAATAGGTGAAGAAGGGTAAAAAAATACTAAAGCTATCACATCAAAATAAAAGTTAGTGGCCAGTTTGGAAAAAGGAGCCTTGAACAATCCCCAAACAGCTGGTTACCAGATGAAAAGAAAATAGAAACATGAAGTTACTTCTGAGACTGTCTTCTCTCTCTCTCTTTTTTTTTAAAGATTCCCATGAGACTGTCTTCTCTGGACTCTCCCCATTGTTGAATCAACTGAGAGCACAGGGCCTGGGTGGCTCTTTTTACTTGGTTGCCAGGAGGGCATGATGTACTTTCTGGTTCAAGTTCCTATATTAACAGGACATCTTAAAAAATATATATATTTCAGAATCACAATAAACTCATAATGAAGTATTTCCTGCCATCTGGAAGAATAACAGGAATTCTAATTTTGGTAATTTTTACCTGATCAAGAGGAAGTGTTGGGGGCTTATGTGGTGTCAGCTCTTCCTGTGATGTTGCTGGTGTTGGGGTCTTTGGGAACGAGGACTGTGACTGGACTGGATGCATTTGCATTCTATAGCCACAAGTAAGAACAGTTAAGAATTAATGAAGACATAATTAGAAAGGAAAGCGATACTTTAATCATGAGAATCTCAAGGTGATAGTGCCTTAATTATCTAGGTAATCAAACTTGGAATCAACACAGGGACAAAGTACTACAGGTGTGATGCAATCATGTGACACCGCCTAAACAGTGTTCTTGACAAGTGTTAAGTCCATTTAGGACTCCAAACATAGGGAACAATGAGAAAAATCCAGAATCTGGGACATCTTACATGAGAACTAGCCTCAAATGTTTGAAAAACAAAACAAAACGATCACAGAATACATGTTGTAAATTAAGAGACTAAAGGACAGAGAAACCAAATATAAATACATTAACCTTAAGTGAATCCTGGATGGGAAAAAAAACTCAAAATAAGATAAAACAAAGAAGCACAGCCTTAAGAGACATTTTGGGGACAAATGGAGAAATTAAATAAGGGCTCTATATTAAACACTATTACTCTTATTTTCCTTCCATGGAATAACAGTTTCAGATTGTGCTCCAGGAGAATGACATAACTTGCAGTTGAAGTATATAGGGAGAAGGGGTCATGAAGTCTGCAACTTACTTCCCAATGGTTTGAAACAAAACATCAACATAAGTAATGAAGCATAAAACAAATATGATAGAACAGTAAATGGGGAAGAAGTTTTGGAGGTAAGGTCTCAGGCTGGCATTGAAGAGCAGCACATTTGTTTTTAAGTTGGATGGTACTGGCTTTATGATTAGGGTTTCATGACTTTGGTGTAAAACAACTTCATTTAACTGTTTTTATATATTAACTTGAAAATCTTCTGGATCACTGATCACCTCACGGAGCCTTAAAAACATCACTATTTGGGATCCCTGGGTGGCACAGCGGTTTAACGCCTGCCTTTGGCCCAGGGCGCGATCCTGGAGACCCGGGATCGAATCCCACGTTGGGCTCCCGGTGCATGGAGCCTGCTTCTCCCTCTGCCTGTGTCTCTGCCTCTCTCTCTCTCTCTCTCTGTGTGACTATCATAAAAAAACAAAAACAAAAAACAAAAAACAAAAAAACATCACTATTTGCAAGAATTCTCATGCGGACTGAATATGATTTGTTTTAATTCTGGATAAACCTAGTTTCTTTTTTTTAACCTAGTTTCTTTATTCAGTGTTAGAGGAAGGAATGAAAGGCAAGGGATAAAACCTGAACATTACACAAGATCTCCCATAACCTCAGGTTTGAAAGACCTATTTTACCTTGATCAGAGTATCTGAACTTAGCAGCAATGCTGGTGCCTCTGCCTATGGCTCTTGAACTGTGGCTATCAAGTTTCCAGTGTCAAGACCTAACCAGTCATTTATGTATTTGTCTTTTTAAATTTTATTTTATTTTTAAAGATTTTATTTATTTATTTATTCATGAGAAACACAGAAAGAGAGAGAGACAGGCAGAGACATAGGTACAGGGAGAAGGAGGATCCATGCAGGGAGCCTGATGTGAGACTCGATCTTGGGACTCCAGGATCATACCCTGGGTCGAATTTGGCGCTAAACCACTAAGACATCCAGGCGTCCCTGTATTTATCTTTTTTTTTTTTTTTAAATTTATGCATGCACATGAGAGAGCGAGTGAGAGCGAGCAAGCAAGAGCAGTGAGGAGAGGGAGAAGCAGGCTTCTTGCTGAGCAGGATGTGGGGCTCAATCCCAGGACCCTGAGATCATGACTTGAGTCAAAGGCAGATGCTTCACTGACTAAGCCACACAGGCACCCCAGCCAATTCACTTCCATGAGGAAACACAATGCCAAAGGTAAAATCAGACTCAAAGGCTGAAACATTTCCAGTACGTCTCCAATTATCAATGATTCACACACTTTCTTTGGAACTACACCACTAAAGGTTATCACCTTCGTTCCCTAAAGCCATTTTTCTTTCTAAAACTAACATGTATTCTATTCTCAGAAAAAAGAAACAAAACCCAAGAAACTACTGAATGCAATCTTACCCTGAAGGCCTATACATTTCCTGGAAAGGTCCCCTTATTCCACTTCCAGTGCCAATCTGTTCCATCATTACAGCTTGAAAGTGACCCAGGCCCTCCTCCTGGCAGCGATAGATAGGGCCCTCCTGAGAGAGGCCATTGGGCTGGGCAGCCACTGGATGATGAGGTGGGTGAGGAGTCACAGGGGAAGAGTAAGGCCTAGGCTGGAAATGACTGGCTGGCCGCTGAGGTGTGTAAGGAGGCCCTGTCTGTAGCATCACACCATGGGGTTGGAAAGTAGATGAACCGAATCCCATTCCTGAACTCAGAGGTGGAGGAGGAGTTCCATAAAGATACTCGCTTGTTGACAATGAGCTCTGCCGCTTGGTAGCTGCATTATGGTTGTCCAGGTCTAAAAATTCTTTTGGACTCTCTGGCCTCTCCATCGATTCATCCAGCTTTTCTTCCTCTGGACCAGGATTCTGCCCATCAGTTGAAACTACTTTAGCAGCCACCACATCCATTTGGGTTGGGGAAGTTAAGGCAGCATTCAGTGTCTCACAGCCTTGCAGATTAGCCAAGGTACTCTTATCTGAGAAGAGGGGCCTTGGTGGGGGAGGTGGATTAGGTGGGAGCCCACTTGGGCTTCCTGGGGGATGAATATGTCTTTGCCAGTCAGAAAAGCCCTGCGGACACGGATAATAAGGAGTTCGCTGATAGTGATGGTAGGAAGGCTGAGGCGGTGACTGGTAGGAATACCTCATTCCTTGGTGGGGACGATACCGGGGAAAGACTCCAGAATGAGAGTTATTAGATTGAAAGCCCCTAGGGGGAAAATGCTGAGGATGGGATATTGGGGGTTTACTTCCCATCATGGGGCCCAAACCTTGCAGACCTGGACTGATGTGGTAATGTGTGGCTGAATTTGGGTATTCCAGGCCAGGCATGTATAAGGGAGAAAACTGGCTTACGGTGCCCCCCATCAAACTGGGGTCTGTGTTGGGAGGTGTAGCAGGGTTCTGTCCTGTACATGGCATGGTTTCCTGTAGCATTTTGCCTCTGGGGCAGAGTGGCTTTTCTGAATCACTACCACCAAGGCCCTTCCCCTCTGATCCACAAGGGGATGCTTCAACAATTACTCCATTTTCAGCTAGAACCCCTCTATCTGCCAGAGTGGAGAGGTCTTGCATACATCCTTGAGTGGCTGGGCTGGTATAGTTGCTCTCTGGGGGCCAGGCATTCTTGCTCTTTGTTGCTTTACAGTTTTCTCCAGATTCTGAGGAGTCGCTTTTGAGCTCTGGGCCCTCTGTTTCCCTTTCCTGTGGTGAGCTCTGCCTGGTACAGTCGGTCTGCAAGGGAGGTGTAGGGTGAGGTAGTTGTTTGAGGTACATTCCCTCTGAAGCACCAATGTTTGGTGGTTTCTCCTCAAGCCCAGGCAAGGGATCTGCTGTAGGAAAAACACAGAACCAAGTAATAATTCAGTAGCTGAAATTACAATACTGATGGGGATGACAGTGAAAAGAACATGAAAGCAATCAGATTAAGGACAGGTGGGGTTGAGGTGGATATGTGGTCATTCAAGCTTCAGCTAAAAATTTTGAAGGTCTGTGAAAGGGATCATGATGTCGAGGCCCTTGTAAACTCCACCTTATAGACCAAGAGATAAGACCTAGTACCTCTACAGCTAACTCATAAAGTCTGCCAAAGAATGGAAATATCCCTGGCTCTCTCTTGCTGTGCTGTCACAGTCAGATTAGTAAATGAGTGGGAGATAATTCAAGTAGATGCAGGTCATATATGGAGATACAATAAGAAAGACAAGTACATGATGGAAAAGTTTCAAGAAAGCTAGATCCCTGACTTCTGCCCCTCAAACAATAAGTTCCACAGCAGCAAGGACTTTATTTTGTTTCCCACCACTGTTTGTACTTGCACAAAATAGGGAATAAAGATTTCTTGAATGAAAGAAAATATTTAACTTGTCTAGATGTCTTGAAAACAAGATGGCTACAGAATAAAACTCAAAAGCCACCTTTAACTATTATAGAAATTTACTACACCCAAATAAATTAATTTACCAGGCTCAAATGCTTAATTATAAACTCAGAATTCTTTATCTTGCTGTTCTGTCAAACCAGAAATATGGTATTATTACATCCTTTCAAGTAGAACAGAGTTGTTGCTCAGGTGTGAACAAAATACAATTCTGGGGGATGCCTGGGTGGCTCAGTGGTTGAGTGTCTGCCTTTGGTTTAGGGCGTGGTCCTGGGGTCCTGGGATGGAGTCCTGCATTGGACTCCCTGGAAGGAGCCTGCTTCTCCCTCTGCCTGTGTCTCTGCCTCTCTCTCTCTCTGTGTCTCTCACGAATAAATAAAATCTTAAAAAAAAAAAATTCTGGTAACAGATCTTAAAGACAAGATTAAGTATTCACAACAACTTTTAAAGACCTACTAAAATCTCAGTCAACTAATGAACTAATGATGGCTTGAAAAATCAAAGGTGGGCAGCCCCAGTGGCTCAGCGGTTTAGTGCCACCTTTAGCCTGGGGTATGATCCTGGAGACCCGGGATCGAGTCCCACGTTGGGTTCCCTGCATGGAGCCTACTTCTCTCTCTCTCTCTCTCTCTCTGCCATGAATAAATAAATAAAATCTTAAAAAAAAATGAAATGTACAAGCTATACAATGAAATTTAAATCGACACTTTTCATTTTGTCAACATAAAACGTGGCAACTAACAAATAGCCTTATCCACATTTTCACCAGAGGGTTTATTCTGAAGCTTGAGTTCCAGACACCATTTAAAATCAGTATTAGAAAAAATAAAAAAAATAAAAAAAATAAAATCAGTATTAGACAATTGTGTTAGAGCTAGTGTTCACAAGTGGGCCTTCCCTTGAAAGAAACACTTTAAAAAAGTAAGTCTGAATTGGGGAATATGGCAGAGTAGGAGGATCCTAAGCTCATCTCGTCTCATGGTAACAACTAGGTAACTAGTTAATACCAGTATCAGCAGAAAGCAACCTAAAGGCTGGCAGAACACTCTCCACAGCTAAATGTAGAGCAGTGGCCACATCCAGGAGGGTAGGAAGGACAGAGGCGTTGTTGGGAGCCAAATGGATCCCCAGGCTGTCCACAGCAGGGAGGGATGCAGTGGGCATACAGATGGGAGAGGGGCAGATGCCCAAACCAGAAAACCCAGGCACAGGGAACCTGTGTGGGGAAGGTGAATTCCTGTTACATTTGGGTTTGAAAACCAGAGGGACCCAAGAATCTGGGGCTTATTGGTACCTGAAACTTTAAAAAAATCAGTGGGCTCAGCTCTGGGAAAGCCAGGAGACTAGAGTCCCTGGCCTTAAGAAGACAGCAGCCCTACTGAGATAGAGCAGAGAAGCAACAGTGTGAAAAAATATCTGGCTTTTATGGAAAGGAAATTCATTTACTCATAGTGTATACTGGAGGGGAAGGAATCTTTGGGAGACCACTCAAAGAACAAAAGAGTGGGCAGGCACCATTTTCCTCCCTTGCTTCCTAGCCTAGATAGATGGACACCTGTGGGAAGCAGCGCAGTGCTAACACTTGTCACAGAGCTAACAGTGTGCCCTGCCCTGGCATTCTCCTGCAGAAATACCCATCCACCCAAGCCTGGGCAGAAGTTTCCTGGGCAGCTGCAGCTCTCTCCTCCAGCAGACTGGTGAGGAGCTTCCTGGCAGTTATGGGTCCTGTTCTGCATTTTTCTGTTGACTTGGCCCCCTCAATATGCCCTTGGCTGGAGCCCACCCAAAGACATGCCAAGAGCCTGGGAAGGTGCAAGCAGCTAGGACAAGGACAAGCACTACTTCAAAGAGATTCCTGCCCTGCTTGGATACAGGAGAAGATAACCACACATACCAGTCTCACTGAGGCTCCCACAGTGGGCTGGGGGCAGAAAAGCTGTTCGGACTGAAGGCCAACCCTACCAATGAAAGCTTCTTAGAGGACAACATACGGAAAGTGTCCAGCAGTTTGGTTCTACTGCACCTCTGATAAATGCCTGGCCTGACTCAACTCAAGCCTGGGTGGCCCAAGACTGACCCACTAACAATGCAGGGACTAAACAGGCAACAGGCAAATAGAGCCACTGTAGACAACTGGATTGAAGGCAAATGTGTCTCAGTTGCAAGACTCAGCTACTCTACAGTATGGTGCACACAACACACTGAAGCCAGTTATACATAAGAGAAACCCCATAAAAACATAAGCTCATTTTTCAGCAGAAACTTTGTAGGCCACAGGAAATGATATAATATATCCAAAGTGCTAAAAGAAAAAACACCAGTAGCCAAGAATATTCTATTCAGGAACACTATCATTAACTAGAAGGAGAGTCTTCTCAGGCAAAGAAAAATTAAGGGAATTCATCACCACTAACCAGACCTATGAGAAATCTTAAAAGGGACTTTGAGTGGAAAGGAAAGATCATAAGCAGGAGTAAGAAAAGAAGGAAGCACAAAAGCAGGGAAGTTAAGTATATCTATAAAAGTCAGTTAAAGTGATTCACAAAACAAAAGGATATAAAGTACGACACTATTTGCCTAAAACCTGGTGGGGAGGCATGGTGGAAGTAAAGAATGGGTTCAAATTAAAGTGACAATCAACTTAACATAGACTGCTACATGCAAAATATGGGGTATATATATATATAACCTAATAGCAACCACACATCAAAAACCAGTAGTTGATATACAAAAGATACAGAGAAAGGAATCCAAGTGTATCACTATAGAAAGCCACCAAACCTGACAAAAGAGAGCCAAGAGAAGAAACAGAGAACTAAAACAAAAACAAAAACAAAAACAAAAACCATAAAACAAGTAACAAAATGGTAATACGAGCTTATCTATAAATAATTCTCTGAAAAAAAAAAAATTACTCTGGATGTAAATGGACTAAATGTTCCAAACAAAATATATGGTGCTAGAATGGATTAAAAAGAAAAAAAAAAAAAAAGGCTCATCTATAATGCTGCCTACAAGAGACTCATTTCAGACCAAAAAGACACACGCAGGGCAGCCTGGGTGGCTCAGTGGTTTAGCACCGCCTTCAGCCCAGGGCGTGATCCTGGAGACCCGGGGATCGAGTTCCATGTCGGGCTCCCTGCATGGAGCCTGCTCCTCCCTCTGCCTGTGTCTCTGCCTCCCTCCCACCCTCTCTCTCTCTCTCTCTCTGGTGAATAAATAAAATCTTAAAAAGATTTAAAAACACATTCAGATTGAAAGTGAAGGGACGGAGAAGCATTTAATCATGCAAATGGATGTCAAAAAAACACAAGGTAGCAATACCTATTTCAGACAAAATAGAATGTAACAAAGACTGTAATAAGAGACAAAGAAGGACACTACATAATCAAAAGGCAAGATCCCATAAGAAGATATAACAATTGTAAATATTTATGCACCCAACAGGGGAACACTGAAATACACAAAGCAGCCAATGACAGACAAACATAAAGGAAATAATCAATAAGAATACAATAATAATAGGGGACTTTCACACCCTACTTATTATATCAATGGACAGAGCATCCAGACAGAAAATCAACAAGGGAGAGAGAGGCAGAGAACCCTGGAGTTCTGGGATCGAGTTCCACATCGGGCTCTTGTGTGGAGCCTGCTTCTCCCAGCGCCTGTGTCTCTCTCTCTTGCTGTGCCTCTCATGAATAAATAAAATCTTTAAAAACAAACAAACAAAAAAATTAAAAAGATTTTATTTTTAAGTGCTCTCTACACCCAACATGGGACTTGAATTCACAACCCCAAGATAAAGAGTTGCATATTCTACTGATTGAGCCAGCCAGGCGCCCATTTACAGTTTCACCAAAAATAATAAAATACCTAGAAGTAAACTTAACAAAGGAGGCGAAAAAGGTTGATACTCTGAAAACTATAAAACACTGATAAAAAAAAAATTAAAGACAAGATAATCAATGGAAAGATATGCCATTAAAAAAAAAAAAAAGGGGGGAGGGCAGCCCAAGTGGCTCAGTGGCTTAGCGCAGACTTCGGCCCAGGGCATGATCTTGGAGATGCAGGATCGAGTCCCATGTCAGCCTCCCTGCATGGAGCCTGCTTCTCCCTCTGCCTGTGTCTCTGCCTCTCTATGTCTCTCATGAATAGATAAATAAAATCTTAAAAAAAAAAAAAAAGGGGCAGAAGACATTTCTTCAAAGACGACATTTAAATAACCAACGGACACATGAAAAGATGCTTATCATCAAGGAAATACAAATCAAAACCACAATGAGGTATCACCTCACAGCCCACAGAATGGCTAAAATCAACAACACAAGAAACAAATGTTGGTGAGGATGTAGAAAAAAAACATTGGGTACTGTTGGGAGGAAAGCAAACTGGTGTAGCCAATTCTAGAAAATTGTATGGAGGTTCCTCAAAAAATTAAAAATAGAATTACCATATGATCCATTAATTCCACTACTGGGTATTTGTCCAAAGAATAGGAAAACAATAATTTGAAAAGGTATATGCACCCTATGTTTACTACAGCACTAGAGTTCACTTAGCTATCTACAATAGCCAGGATATGGAAGCAACCCATGTGTCCACTGAAAGAAGAATGGATAAAGAAGTGGTTATGAATAAACAATGGAGTATTGACCATAAAAAATGAAGTATTGCTATTTACAACAACATGGATGGAAGATATAATGCTAAGTGAAATAAATCAGGAGAAAAACAAATACCATATGATTTCACTCATATGGGGAATTTAAAAAACGAACAAAGAAAAAGACCAACAGAAAAATGGACTCTTAATTATAGAGAACTGATGGTTACCAGAGAGGAGGTGGGTGGGGAAATGGGTGAAATAGGTGATGGGAATTAAGAGCACACTTATCATGAAGAGCATGGAGTAATGTAGGGAATTGTTGAATCACAATATTGTACACCTGAAACTAATATAACACTGTATATAGTATTATATACAATTATAGTTGGGGCTGGATCCCACAACTCTGAGATCATGACCTGAGCTGAAATCAAGAGTCAGACGCTTAAATGACTGAGCCACTCAGGTGCCCCTCTCCAGTCATATGTTGAAGAAAATAACATAAGACGGGGTGGACATCTATTCTAGAAACAAGCACTAATTACACAAAGTATGCTTTTCATCTTCTAAATTTTCAGGTTAATCTCTTAAATGTTACTTCTAAGAAATCCCTTCTAGATATGCTAGGTCTAACCACTCTTTATTCTGAGTAGCTATAGATATGTGTCCAAAGAATAGAAGGATGGAAATAATCAGGTTTTAAGTGCTGAAAACTTATTTCATAATGATAAAGTTTAAGACCATCATTCTTCAAGGTAGTTTGAGGATGCAGTGGTTGAGAGCATGGGTGCTAGACTGAGTGGGTCTCGGTACAAATCTCAGCTCCACCACTTACTAGCAACGTGAAGCCAAGCAACCTAATGCTTTGTGCCTTGGATTTTCCATCTTTATAAACAAGAATAATAAAATAGCCACGTCTATCAGTCTCAAAAAGACTGCACGGTACAGGAAGGACCACATTTGTGTAACCATCACTACTACCTTTCAGATCTTTGGCCCAATCCAAGCGAGTAGTTCAAGAAGCTAGAAGTAAGTTTGACAGTCTTTGTAAAAAAGATTCCTTTTGAATTAAGAGTTTTCGTGTTAGACATCAGACAAAAGTGTTGGTGTAAATTACCTCGGTCATTCTCAGGCTCTTGTGTTTCACTGTTCTCCTGTGTCCTCCCAGGGTTCCCCAAGGTAGGCTTGGGGGCTGACACACTTACTGATGCTGAGTGAGCTACCTGTGGAAAAGGGCCAGGTAAATGGGGGGGTGTAGGCTGTCTGGGGTGGTAAGGCACACCTGGTGGGCAAACTCGGGAAGAAAGTTGCTGCATGGCAATCATCTCTGGGCTGTCCATCATGGAGTCCCCTCCTTGTACCCCTCGCAGAGCCTGGGAGGGTGCTCCAAAAAGAGAACTTGGCGTTGGGGCCAGAGGTGGCTGTAACCGATGTCCACCAGATTTACAGGGTGGTCGCATATACCCTGAAGAAGCAACTCCATGAGGTAGAAAGCTTGATTGTTCAGTCCACTGGTTTGGGGGGAGAGGAGGTCTCATCACTCGGGAATCCATCATATGACCAAGAGTACGAGGCTGGTGAGAGGGTCCTGGCCCCATGGGGGGCTTCTCATCTGTGCCCAAGGTTCCTGGATTTGTAGCACCATGGTTCCCATTCCAGACAGCAGTGTGTACTCGATTCAGGTACTTGTATGATCGGTACATGTGACTGGGAGGAATTTCTGAGCTTTCAGTAAAGTCTGGGGGTCGGGTTGGAGCCCCACCATGCCTAGGAGGAATAAATCCTGACTGGAATTGAGTTGGGGGATAAATACTTCCATCCTGACTGGGGCCACCCATTTGCCTAAGCTGTAAGGATCCAGGATGTGATCCCATGTTAGTAAGGTGTGTCAGCCCCCCACACATTTGCTTCTCTTCTGGTGTCCCTAGCCTGGGTCCTCGGTGGTTGTTAATTCCAACTGGAGGCTGGCAACAAGAAAAGAAAAAAAAGCAGAGTTCAATAGACCCATAAAATAAGGCATATCTTATAATGTGTTTAATCTATAGTAATAAACTCTATAGAATGAAAGATGATGAATTAACTTTAACCTGGTAGGAGACTGTACTTCTGAAGTTTATCTGTGAAACCTTTTGCATTTGCATATTGTGAGTAGGCTACTTACCTGCATGGCAAAAGGCTGATGCTGCTGTATAGGTTCTCCAGGGTGTGGTTCTGGGACCCTAGAGGAGACATATAAATTGGCAGGATCTGATCCTCGAAGAGGGCCAAATGTTCCTGGTACTGCTGGCTTCTGGAGGGTGTTGAGTAAAGGCAAGGGGAGACAAAAACAAAAACAAAAACAATAAAAACCAACCAACCAACCAACCAAAAACCCAAAGAAAAGGAAAAACACAGAAGACGTTACATAGAAAATAGGATGTTCCTACAGAATGTTAGCATATGGCCTTACCCAACACTGGGGCTAGTTCCAGGGCCCAAAGCAATCTCTTGCTGCAGGACAGAAAAACTGTGTTTCTTAATCTCCTTTTTATTATTGCCTCTTCCCCCAAATGCCTTTTTTTTTTTTTAAAGATTTTATTTTTTTATTTATTCATCAGAGAGAGAGAGAGAAAGAAAGAAAGGCAGAGACACACGCAGAGGGAGAAGCAAGTTCCATGCAGGGAGCCCGCCATGGGACTCGATCCCGGGTCTCCAGGATCACACCCTGGGAAACCGCTGAGCCACCCGGGCTGGCCCCCCATGCCTTTTAAGCCAATTTTTCCCCAACTCCCTCCCAACATGAAATTTTAATGCTGCAGATATGCTGTGTATTTTATGTGCTGTATGAATATCTGTGCTTTGTACATGAAAAGAGTTTTATAGATCCCAATTTTTGCCCATCTTGAGAGTGCATCAGATTGATTAAAAGAAATATTTAAAATTAGAGGAAGAATGAATAAAGAAAGGACAGAAGAGGGAAGAAGAAATCATTCATATATAGAAAAATTACTTTGGAAGATGAGCAATTAAAAAGGTTTCACTTTTCTTTGAATTATCAACTAGGAGAAACCACAACAGAATTTTAAGCTATTCCTTACCATCTGGTTTAAAAGGGGTGCCTGGTTGGGCATCCCACCATAATGTAGGGGACGAGAAAAGCCTCGGGCATTTGAAGTGCCCACCTCCCGAGGGAGTTGTGAGGAACTGCTGCTATGATTATCCCCAGAAGAAGCAGCTCGCCGTGCAGGTGGCAATGACTTTCCTCCATTCTCCACTGGCTGTTGCTTCTTGCTGGGCCCTTCCAAATCCCTGGAGCGGGTCCAGACATGGCTTCCACTGCTTCGCCCAGCCCGGCTACGTCTCTTCTCTCGCTTTTCATCTTCTCTGATCCAGAATTCTTCATCTGTGTCTCCGTCATCACCAGGAAAATGCTTCATCATTGCCCGATGGAAACACCTCTCTAAATTATCAGACATCTTGGTATATTCTATGGGAAGATACAAGGATTAACGTCCAGGTACAGGTCTTAGAGGACATAAAAGACATTTCTCTTACCAACAAACAATAATAAAGATGCTATTTGGGTAAATTCTTAAGCTTAATTCACCTTGAGTGACATTATGTTGTGTGGCTATGGACACAAGATGAAGACACTGTTTTTGTCTTAAGAGGCTCTAGGACTATTACCTTAAACCAACACATTTAATTCTTCAAGGCTAAATCGAAGAATTATTAAATACAGTCACTGAAGCTACTTGTTTTTTAAAATTTTCATTCATTCATTCATTCATTCATTCATTCATTCATTCATTCATTATTTATGATAGTATGATAGTCAGAGAGAGAGAGAGAGGCAGGCAGAGACATAGGCAGAGGGAGAAGCAGGCTCCATGCACCGGGAGCCCGACGTGGGACTCGATCCCGGGTCTCCAGGATCGTGCCCTGGGCCAAAGGCAGGCGCTAAACTACTGCGCCACCCAGGGATCCCTATTTATTTATTTTTAAAAATTATTCATGAGACACACACAGAGAGAGGCAGAGACATAGGCAGGGGGAAAAGCAGGGTCCTTGCAAGGAGCCTGATGTGGGACTTGATCTCAGGACTGGGATCACACCCTGAGCCAAAGGCAGACACTCAACCGCTGAGCCTCTCAGGCATCCCAGTTCTGTTTATTTTTAAAGACTTATTTATTTAAGAGGGAGAGTGAAATTAGGGGGAGGGGTGGTTAGGAAAGGGAGAGAGACAATCTTTTTTTTTTTTTTTTAATATTTTATTTATTCATGAGACACACACAGATAGAGAAAGAGGCAGAGACACACAGGCAGAGGGAGAAGCGGGCTCCATGCAGGGATCCTGATGTGGGACTTGATCCTGGGTCTCCAGGATGAGGCCCTGGGCTGAAGGCAGCGCTAAACCACTGAGCCACCTGGGCTGCCTGGAGAGAGAGAATCTTAAACAGTCACTCTGCTGAACACATGGCCAACGTGGGGCTTGATCTCATGACTCTGAGATTATGACCTGAGGAGAAACCGAGAGCCAGATGCTTAACTGACTGAGTCACCCAGGTGTCCCAAATCTCCTTAGTTTTGAAGCTAAAGCATTTGACCTACCATAAATGACTCCAAGTTTCTATACTTGGAGCCATACATTCTTTGTTATTGGAAATCTACTCAGTGGACTTTTGAAGAGGATTTAAGAATATAGGTTCAGGGCGATCCCTGGGTGGCTCACCAGTTTAGCGCCTGCCTTTGGCCCAGGGCGTGATCCTGGAGTCCGGGGATCAAGTCCCACACGTTGGGCTCCCTGCATGGAGTCTGCTTCTCCCTCTGCCTCTCTCTCTCTCTCTCTGTGTCTTTCATGAATAAATAAATAAAATCTTAAAAAAAAAAAAAAAATACAGGTTCGGTCTTGGGGATCCCTGGGTGGCTCAGCGGTTTAGTGCCTGCCTTCAGCCCAGGGCATGATCCTGGAGTCCCGGGATAGAGTCCTGTATTGGGATCCCTGCGTGGAGCCTGCTTCCCTGTGTCTCTGCCTCTCTGTGTGTGTCTCCCATGAATAAATAAAATCTTAAAAGAAAAAAGAAGAATATATAGGGTCGATCTTGTCAACGGTTTAGTGGTCTGTGTTAAGGAAGCACAGTACAAACTAAACCCAGACTGGTCTCTAAGATAATGAAAAATAACCTGAGACCAGTTAGCTACAAGATACATTCTTTTGTCATATAGGATAGGAGTGGTTCAGGCATATACTGTGTAAGTGGTCAGAATGGCCAATCCCACGGCTTTAAATTACATTTTGTTTATAGTCCCAATGAAAGGTCTGAATCATTTCTAAAAGAGATGCACTTCTATTTTTGTGTATTTCTAAAAAAGAAGGTATTCTGTTCTTGACTGAAATGGTGTAATAAATGTATCCTCAGCAAACTCCTTCCCCACTTACCACTACTTTCTCCATTATATTTTCGACAATTTCTGAACATAGTCTTCATGTCATTCACAAATTCCTCCTTGGTACAGTATAAACCTCCATTCAGTTTCTTCTCCATGCTTGAAATATCCATGGGGACCTAAAATAGGACACACTAAATTACAACATGCTGGAGAAAAAACATCTCATAGTCCTTACGAGGCAAAGGAATTATGTCATAATGAGATGCTCAGGAGCCTGGCATATAATCCAGCAACCCTGATTCCAAGAGCAAAGGTAAACTTTTAAAAAAATTTTTAAAAATTTAAAAAAGATTTTATTTATTTATTCATGGGAGACACAGAGAGAGAGAGAGAGAGAGAGGCAGAGACACAGGCAGAGGGAGAAACACGCTCCATGTAGGGAGCCTGACGTGGGACTCGATCCCGAGGCTCCCAGGATCACGCCCTGGGCTGAAGGTGGCACTAAACTGCTCAGCCACCTGGGCTGCCCGATTTTTAAAAAATTTTGCAATAGGTAAACGTAAAACAAAAAACACAACAAAAAAATCAAGAAAGAAACAAATACCACAGTAGGTATAACTGCAAAGGTAGCCTATACCTTAATAATCTGGTAATAGTTTGGGGCATACGATTCATCCACAGGTTCTAAAAAGGGCCAGGAATCCTTGTGAGCCTTTACCACATCTAGAACTGAAAGCCAAAGAGAGCTTAAATTAACACACTCAAACAGGAGTACTTCAGTCAGAAATAGTAACAGTTGAGAATGAGAACTGACCTTTATACATGGCAGTGAAATCATCATCCAACTCAAAGCTGTGAATCACAAAATAAGAAATAGTAACATTGACCACCTTCTTTCCTGATCTCTTAATTCAGCACAGATACATAGCTAATTTATACCAAGGTTTGGATCAGTCAATAAACTGTTTTTAAGCTAAGTCTGTAACACTGATAATCTCTAGAAAATATTATGAAGGCGGAGGTTAGCAAGCCTAATAAGCACACAAAGGGAGTATCATAAAACACACACACACACACACACACACACACACACACACACACACAAAGGGAATATCATATTTGTTATCTGTAAAATGATGGGGTGGACTTAGATGATCCACAACTTAATTTATGATTCTATAATGTTGGTTATTTAAGTGCACATTATTTCCTGGGTTTTATTTTAACCTAATGAATATTTTTATAATCTAAAGAATAATAATACAAAAAAAGGCATACAGAAGAATGAGAAGCTCAGGAACACTGAATATTACCTATCACACAGGGTTGTTTTAAGAATTAAATAAGAAGACTGCTTAACACAATGCCAGAATGTTTCTGGTTGCTACGGTTAGTATCATCAAATACTCACATGTCTTTAGTCTTTTTTTCTTCTCTCATGGGGGAATTAGGGTCCAGATGGGAAAGTTCTGGGGGGAGCTCCTTCCCTTGGGCTAGCAGCCATGCCCTTTCTTCTCTGAGCTTTCTTCTCTTTGCTCGATCTGCAATGAACACAGCGCATTATGGTATGTGAGGTTAAGTGCTCTTTAGAGGATTAGACTAGATGTTTGTTAATCAATTTTGAGAGGAGAAACAAAGATCACTTATATCATAAAGTTATTTTTGTTTCTTTTGGTAATTAGGATGATTCTAGAGATCGAATGCACTATGAAAAGTATAAACATGTGGAACCCATTTTCTTTATGCATATTAAGCTCAAGGACTAGGGAGGGATGATGGTGGTAGGGCAGGTACTGGGATGGAGAGGTAGAGAAGAGCAAGGCTGAAGAAAAACAGAAGAAAAAGGAAAAATAGAAGACTGAATGATTAGCCTTCTTTGAATACTTGAGGTCTTTCCAATCTTTCTCTCAGAAAAGCAACATCCCGCTTCTAAGGACCAGACTCTCACTCAATCCAAACATATACAGGATGTTATATGCATCTAAGCAATCAAGGTTTTGCATTTACAAAGGCATCCTAGCGCACCAATTGTCTTTGCTCTTCAATCCACCCCTTCCACTGGCAGCTGGCCCCTACCAAGCCAGGGGTAGTAATAAATTTGGCTGGGAACAAGGGAAAGATGCCAGCTGGAATTGGTAAGGAGCTGTAAGACAGGGATGATTTTTTTTCTGGCTCACAGCCATAGCCATGAGAAACACACTTGGCATTCCACTACTAGTCTGATGAGACACCAAGTGCCAGCAGGAAACCGGAAGGTCAGGAGTAAAGAAAAGAGGCAGGGAGATAAAGAAGACTGTCAGACAGAAAGACATAAAAATGGAAGGGAAAAGCTAGGACACATCTTGTATTTTCTTCCTGGAGGGACAGACGTGGAGTCCATGAGTATGATATGACCCTGCTAAGTGTTTTCTCTATCTAGTTCTATTTGACTTGTGCTTTTGTTCTTATATTATTCACTTATCTGTATCTGCTTTAGTCAAAGGCCCTTTGCTATCAATGACTGTAATACTGTTTTTTTTAAAGTATGATTTCAAGATAAAAGAAAAGGGTAATTACTGAATATCAATGAACCTAAACAACTGGCAATCTTAACATTTTTGCTTTAGTAACTTTAATACAGTACTTCACAGTTTAATAATCCACGTTCTAGTTGGCTGCATTTTTTTTTGCATTTTATAAATAATAGTATAATGACAATTCTTTCGACATGCCTTCTTATGCACAAGTATGAGCTCTTTGGGATGCACATCTAGCAGTGGAATTGCCAGAGAACTGCTTTCCAAACAGGTACAGCTTTCTTTCAACAGCAATTTGAGTGATCTCACATTCACTTGGTATTAAAACAAGTATTTATGCCAAACTGGTAAGTACTGATAAGGAATTGTGATGTTTTCATTTGCATTTTCCTGATTGGAGTGATAATGAACATATTTTCATGTTACTGAAGGTTTGGTGTTCTCTTGTGTGAATGTCCTGCTTACATAGTTGGCCCGTTTCCTTTGGGTTGCTGCATTTCTAATGGATTTACAGAAGTGCTGTAAATAATCTGGAAAATTAGTCTTTGTTAATTATGTGTTAAAATTCTACTTTGACTCCTCTTTCCATTTTGCTTACAGTGTTTATGTCATATATGTTAAGTTTTAAACAATTGTAGTCAAACATCAATCTCCCTTCCTTTGTAGTTTACGCCTTTTGTACTTAATACATTTTTTTTTTAAAGATTTTATTTATTTATTCATGAGAGACACAGAGAGAGAGGCAGGCAGAGACATAGGCAGAGGGAGAACCAGGCTCCATGCAGGGAGCCTGATGTGGGACTTGATCCTAGGTCTCCTGGATCACGCCCTGGGCTGAAGGCCACCCAGGCGTCCCTACTTAATACATTCTCAGTGTAGATAGAGTCTGCTCAAGATTCTATGGTTCTCTCCATCTGCCTCCCCCGACTCCATTGCACTCACGCACTTTCTCGCTCCCTAAAATAAATAAAAATCCTAAAAAAACCCCAAAAATCTATTAGCCCCTCCCCCTTTTTACCTTTTTTCCAAGAATTCAGGAAAAGTTTATTGTTATAACTATTTTATAGCCTGTAAAAATACTCTCCACATTTTCCCTAGGATAACTATCATTTGTGAGCTTGCTGGGTGCTAGGGACTACTTGTTTTTTATTTAATCCTTCTAACAAGGTCTGCACAGTCCTACCTGATGTGACAGACCCCTGGTTACCTCTATGAACTCATTTCCTGCCCATTTTCCCCTTGCTTTGCATTGGTGAATATTGGCCTTTCTCCCACATGTTCTCTCCTCAGTACCTGTGCGCCTGCTATTTCCTCTGCCTGTGATGCCCTTCCCCCATCAGATGTTCCATATGGCACTTTCATTCACTTCACTTCTCTAAATGTCACATATTCAAAGAAGGCTATCTTGACAAGTTTTTTTTTTTTAATTGTTTTTAAGATTTGTTTGACAGAGAGAGAGAGAGAGACAGAGTGCATGCGCACAAACGGGGAGTGGCAGGCAGAGGGAGAGTGGAAAAGCAGGCTCCCCTCCAAGTAGGGAGCAGGGAGCCAGATGTGGGGCTGGATCCAAGGACCACCAGCCAAGTGACTGACTGAGACACCCAGGTGCCCCCTGAGAGGTTTATTTAAATGCCATCTACATCACATCATTTTTTATCTCTAAACCTATTTTATTTTTCTTTAGATCTTTCACCACCATCTATGATTCTACAATATTCATTTATTCTGTCATCCCACCATTGGAAGTAAACCCCATGAAAGGATTAACTTCTTTTGTTTAATATCTATATTCCTAGAACAACACCTGGCGCAGAATGGATGTTCAAAAATATCTGCTGACTTAAAGAAAAATCTAACACAGGTATTATTAATCTTATAGGTACAGAAACTAAGCCATAAAAATAAGTTTTGAACCTGTCTGTAAAAAACAGTAAGGTGAGACTAGTGTAGCAAATGAAAACATCACTGAAAATTACAGAATCTCCTCAAAATCTATAAAGAAATAAAAGCCATAGTTACTGTCTTGAGGAATTTAAATCTACCATTGGAAATCGAAGCATCTTAGAAGTAGGATATACTACATATACTACATATCATCCCATAGGCTAGATTTGCAGATTATTTTTTTTAAAGATTTTATTTATTCATGGGAGACACAGAGAGGCAGAGACATAGGCAGAGGGAGAAGGAAGCTCTGTGCAAGGAGCCTGACGTGGGACTCGATCCCAGGACCCCAGGACCACGACCTGAGCCAAAAGCTCAACCACTGAGCTACCCAGGTGCCCTTAGATTTGCAGATTAAATGCACTAAGGGTTTTATAATGAATAAGTGATCACAGTAGGAATGGGAGGGGAAAAAGCACATAATAAGGCCAGACTCCTTTAAATTTATAGCCAAAATTTATTTAAATACTGAAACACTACATTAAAAAGCCAAATCCTGGTTAAGTGGATTTAAAAAAAAATTAAATTCAGCAAATTTACTTGAAAGAAATCTGTATTCAACTAACCCAAATGATCTTTGACCATAGGATTTATCAGGTTCAGCTTATAAATATAACTGCTATCTCATACATATAGGAACTATTATCGTCTTTTGTAATAACTGGAAATCAAAGAAAAATCTCATTATACCAAGACCAAAACTTAGATCCAAGTCTGAGAAAAGGATCTGTCCTAATAAAATCAATTTGTACAATGCCATACTTGAAATCTCTAACACTTTTCTTTTTTTTTTTTTTAATTTTTATTTATTTTTATTTATTTATGATAGTCACAGAGAGAGAGAAAGAGAGGCAGAGACACAAGCAGAGGGAGAAGCAGGCTCCATGCACCGGGAGCCTGACGTGGGATTCGATCCCGGGTCTCCAGGATTGCGCCCTGGGCCAAAGGCAGGCGCCAAACCGCTGCGCCACCCAGGGATCCCTCTAACACTTTTCTTTAGCTTATTTCAATTATGCTTAAAATGATTTCTATGAAACTTGTCATTAATACCCTAATATTTTTTTCTATTTTACATGAAGGATGATGTACATCGAGGAGGGCAAGTGGTAAAGCTGAAAGGAACACCAAACATAACCAATACAAATGCTGCAGAAGGAATGCACATGCAATGAGATCAGATCCAGATGAATAAACAAGAGTACAATTAAGATATTTAATAGAAACTGCCAGAAGCAGCACAGACAAGGATAGAACCTGGTCTGGTTTGGTTTTGGCCAGAGGAGGGAGGGCTGTTACCCCCACTACACGTGCTGCACAGAAGCCACATACCTTCCACTGCCTTGACTTTTTCCTCCAGTTCTCGCTTCCTCTCCTCCTTTAACATCTGCTCCTGCTCCTTCTTCTGCACTGCCAGAAGAATCTGACGTTCTTCTTCCTCCTCTTTGCGCTTCTGCTTTTCTATTCTGGTAAGCACAGGGGTCTCCTGCAAAAAGCCAAGTAAGTGTACAGAGTCAATACACAGTAACGTAAGAGCAGTTTTTTTGCCCTAAGATTCAATTTTTACTAATTTCAACTATTCAATAAATAACATTAGATAGGCAGGGGATTTATATCATAACCACAATTACATTTATTCTACAGATGATTTTATCATCTGTAGAATGACCATAAGGAGGTACAAAACTAACATTAAAAGATAATGGCAAATTGAAGTAAGGTAAAAAGTTTTGGTCCAAAAAAAAAAAAAAAAAAAAAAAAAGGTTTTGGTCCAAATGGTTTACATAATTTGTAGTCTTTGGGAGATAATCCTGTGAATATGTTGGACCAGAGAAGAGAAACTGCGGCCCTCCAGAGAAAAGAAACTGTGGAACTTCAGAGACACTATTCTTACAAATTTAATATTTGATACAAGTGACATCTTAGAAAGTACTCTCATCTAAACAATTTAAAAAGGATGAAAGAAAAAAATAAAAAATAAAAATAAAAAGGATGAAAGAACATAGGGTCACAGTTTCAATGCATAGGACTTTGAAACCCTTAACATTTATATGTTACAAAGAAGATAAATGAATAAAATCGGGAGTTTGGTGGTAGGGGCCATCATTTTGCCTTAAGATACAGAAAAGAGAAAGGCAGTTGCACAGAAATTCATAAAATTACTCAAACTGGCTAACACTTTCCCTTTTTAAAAAAATTTTCCGTTGTTTTTATTTTTTATTTTACTTTATTATTTTTTAAAGATTTTATTTATTCATGAGAGACACAGAGAGAGACGCAGAGACGCAGGCAGAGGGAGAAGCAGGCTCCACGCAGGAACCCCGACGTGGGACTTGATCCTGGGTCTCCAGGATCACGACCAGGGCTGAAGGCAGCACTAAACCGCTGAGCCACCGGGGCTGCCCCAATTTTCCCTTGTTTTTAACACAAACAACATTAACATCAAGATTTCAGTTGGGGGGATCCCTGGGTGGCTCAGTGGTTTGGCGCCTGCCTTTGGTCCAGGGCGCGATCCCGGAGTCCCGGGATCGAGTCCCATGTTGGGCTCCTGGCATGGAGCTCGCTTCTCCCTCTGCCTGTGTCTCTGCCTCTCTCTCCTTTCTCTATGACTATCATGAATAAATAATAATAAAAAAAAAATTAAAAAAAAAAAAAGATTTCAGTTGGTCACTGGGAAAGTGATTGCCTAAGAAATCTAATAAAGGATAAAGGAAAATAGGACCATTACCATAATAATCCACTAGTTTATACTCTGCATATTTTCCAATGTAACTATTTTTTTTTAAAGAAATATTTATTTTCATTAGAGACACAGAAAAAGAGAGGCAGAGACAGAGAGGGAGAAGCAGGCTCCAAGCAGGGATCTGGATGTGGGACTCAATCCAGGGACTCCAGGATCACCCCTGCATCACGCCCTGGGCCGAAAGGCAGGTGCTCAACCGCTGAGCCACCCAGGCGTTCCCTCCAATATAACTAGTTCTGAGCCATTCTGTAGTGAAGACTGTGCTGAAATTGCTTTATTTTCCTTTCTTCCCTGGACTTTTGTGCTGATGTGAAAGCTAGAACTTTTATTTTTTATTTTATTTTTTTAATGATTTTATTTATTTATTCGAGAGAGAGAGAGAGAGAGAACGGCAGAGAGAGAGAGAGAGAGAGGGAGGGAGGGAGGGAGGGAGGGAGAGGGGCAGAGACAGGCAGAGGGAGAAGCAGGCTCCATGCAGGGAGCCTGACGTGGGACTCCCAGGTCTCCCAGGATTACATCCTGGGCTGAAGGTGGCGCTAAACCGCTGAGCCACCGAGGATGCCCAAAAGCTAGAACTTTTAAAAATTGTTATTGAAAAGGTATTAACTGTTGCCTGCATAGAGAACATGTGTAAGTTGCAGAGACAGAAAAATAAATCTGGTATCAACAAAGGGAGAATTCACGATACCCTAACAGTAAAGATAACATTAATTATCCCATTTTAGATAAACCTTAATCAGGAATGTGAAACTTTTCTTCACACAGCTTTTTGGAAGGAAGGAAGAAGATCTAAGAATCTGTCATAGTGGTAAATTTTCAAAAGTTTTACACCGTGGAAATTACAGAAGTAGTCTTAAAAAGGAGAGAAGAGACAGACACAGACTGACAAGTAACAAGTCATGTGTAAGTCTTCACTAAACACTCAATCTGGTCCTGGAAACCAAGTTAAGGTTCTCATTGGATTCAGGATTTGGAAGTGGTCTTGCCTTGATAGTAGACCTTCCCAAAGTCACTTGACCTTTTGAATTCTATGAGGCTGAGTTTATTATTTTTTAATATTTTATTTATTTCTTCATGAGAGACATAGGGAGAGAGGCAGAGACATAGGCAGAAGGAGAAGCAGGCTCCCTGAGGAGCTGGATGTGGGACTTGATCCCAGGACCCCAGGATCATGCCCTTAGCCAAAGGCAGATGCTCAACCACTGAGTGACCCAGGCGCCCCAAGCCTGAGTTTATTTATTTATTTTCCCATCTCCAAGCCTGAGTTTAAAAGAGTTGGTTACTATAAAGTTAAAATCTGAAATAAGAAAGGAGATGAAAATTTAAAAAAACAATCCTCAAACATTCAAATATAAAACGCAAAAGCCATTATCATACAGCAGACACTATAAAACTAAAGAAAGTTCCTAAAACCTTTATCCTATAACCAGAGCAGGCAGTTTAGATATGCTAGATATTGTTTCTGAAATGGGGAGGCGATATATACATATATTAAGGAAAACTCTTCTGAAGAAATGTGTCTCTAGCTATTGCCTCCTAACTGCTAGGTAAGCACCTTCTCTATTATACAAGCACCCTTCACCCACAGGTCCTTCATTATTCCAACTTTTTGGTGACAACTTTACCCAGCTCAGAAGTTATGATGGAGCTACATAACAAGCCAAAGCCAACCAAAACAAACTGCCTTTGCCCCTTTCTATTGTACAATGACGAAGCAGATACCCCCAACAATTCATAGAATGGGGGAGGGGAGGAGGTAGAGGAGACTAAGCCTGGTCAAAGGAATTATTTCATCCCAATAAAACTGTAGTCCCTTATACATATATGTCAGATTTAACAGAGAGAAAACACAGGTATATGGGCCAGAAGTTATTTACATATACATATGTATATACATATACATATACATATGTCAATTCTGCCCCTCATTCCAAAGGAAAGCAGGTGAGAACATGTGAAATATTCTTCCTTCAACCAGTACAAGGAGATATTAAATGGAGTCAGCATTTTAATAAGGACTAAAGAAATTCAAGCTAATGACTTATGAATGGAAGTATTAAGTAACCAGAGTCATCTGTAAATAAACATGGGAGATGTTTCATGCTCAAAGTCAATGGAAGGGAGGAAAAGGAATAAAATAGATAATTAAATCTTAAGAACATTATATAATTATTTTTGCAAGAAATATGACAATTTATTATTCTTAATATGTAAATACGTCTTACAAATCAACTAACAACAGGGGCACCCGAGTCAGTTAAGTATCCAACTAGATTTCACCTTAGGTCATGATCTCAGAGTTGTGAGATTGAGTCCTGCATTGGGCTCCAAGCTGGGTGTGGATCCTGTTTGGGATTCTCCCTTTCCCTCTGTCCACCCCCCACAATTGCCACTCTGTCTCAAAAAAAGCCCAACACAGATTAACAATAGCCTCCCCCAAAACAGATTTAACATGATTACAAAATTCAAAGATAAAAATCACATCAATGATCAAACAGAAAAGTAAATTAGCCTTTTCATTTACAAAATAGTGAAAGATACAAGTGATACATTTATAAAGATATGGTAAAGTGAGCTATCAATCTGTTGTGGCACAGGTCTTCTGGAGGACAATTTGTATATGTATATATATTAAGAACCCTCAACAGAGTAATTACCTTTCTATGACTTTATTGTAAAAGTAAGATAGGCAGGCAAAGATTATTTCTCTAAATTTGAGTCAACATTATTTAAAATGGTGAAAACTTGTAAATATGCTAAATGTTTAATAATAGGTGAAATTACAGTCATCACTGTAAAATCAACAGAAGTAGTTCTTTTTCTAAAAAAAGATTTACCTATTTTTAGAAAGGGAGAGGGAGAGAGTGTGTGAGTGTGTGCATGAGTGGGAGGAGTAGATAGAGAGGGAGAGAGAATCTCAAATAGACTCCGCACTGAGCACTGAGTCTGCTCAACTCCCAGTCCAGCTGGAGTATGAGATCATAACCCAAACCAAAATCAAGAGCTGCATGCTCAAACCACTGAGCCAACGTGACCCAATAGAAGTTCTAGTTCTGAGAAATTTTTAATGAAATATGAATATGTTCACAAGGTTAAATAAAAAAACACAGGTGACAATATAATATTCAGTGAGCTACTGTTTTGTAAGAAGTGCATAGAGAAAGGGCCTGAAGCAAACAGGTAAAAGTGCAGGAGTGAGGATTTGGGAATTGTGAGATTACTATGCCTTCCACAGTATTTAATATAGTCCTCCAAGTTTTCTACAAGAACATGTAAATTCTTTTGGACTTGTAGAACAACTCCTTCCCAGGTAAACTGGGGAAATGAACTAGTATGACCTATTCTAAAATGAGCTGGTATTTAACTCTTTCCTCCCTCTGCTATGTGTTCCCTGTTAAAAAGTCTAAGGATTACATAGATGTAAAAAACTGTTAAATCAGGGCCCCATATCATTTAAAAATAAGTAAAACTCTTCATATAGCTTTTTGCTAAAACTCCAAGTGAAATTCATATAAAATTAACATTTTGAAGTGTATTAACTCAGTGGCATTTAGTACATCCACAATGTTGTGGATGCACCACCTACACTAGGTTGCAAAACATTTTTAGCACCCCAAAAGAAAACACTGAACCCATTAACCAGCCGGTCCTTATTCCCTACTCCTCTACCTCTTGGCAATCACCAACCTGCTCTTTGTGGATTTACTTGCTCTGGATATTTCACAGAAATGGAGTCAAACAGTATGTAGCCACTTAAGTTGCTTTTTTCCCCCCAATATGTTAATTTTTATGCTAAGCACGCAAGATAGGATGATTAACTTAAATTTGTAGCATCTTAAAAAAAAAACTTAACAATAGCAAAAGACTAATCTGATTCAAAAAATGGGCAGAGGACCTGAATAGACATTTTTCCAAAGACACACAGATGGCCAACAGGTACATGAAATGGTGCTCAACATTTCTAATCGTCAAGGAAATGGAAATCAAAACCACAGTGAGATGATATTGCTTCACACCTGTAAGACTGGCTATCATTAAAAAGACAAGAAATAACAAGTGCTGGCAAGGATGTGGACAAAAGGAAAGCTTCATGCACTGTTGGTGGGAATGTAAATTGATGCGTGGTTCTCTTTCATCATGTGTTATAATTTCAGTGGTTCTTATCTGATGTGAATTCTCAACAATTATTATTTTATATAAATTGCATCATACACATCTGAAAAAAATCCATATTTTTGGATACATTTTTGGATCCATTGCACACCAAGAATGAATCTGCTTTAAAAGTTATTGTTCTCATTTTCAGAAGTACCTTACTCAAGTCAGTGTTAACGGAAGTACTACTAAAAGATAGGATACATTGCCTGGAGACACTCTTGGTAGGGTTTTAAACTTTAATAGTTTAAAGAACAAATACAACCAAATGAACAAAAAACAAAAACTGAACAGTTAAAAAATTTTTACACTGTTTGACATTGCAATTCTTTTTTCCTTTAAAAGGAAACTGAAAAAAAAAAAAGAAAAAAAAATGAAAAAAAAAAAATAAAAGGAAACTGAGTGGTATTTAAATCCTTTATAGGTATGAAAGAGGCCTGCTAGAATCAAGGAGGGATTTTAAAGAGAAGCTAATTAGAAACACTACTTTGAAATCCTCTAAAGTATTATAAATAGAATATGGTTGAAGCTGTGCTCAAGACTTTCCTTCCGTGCTCCATTCTCACCCAGGGCAGGTTACCAGACACCCTGGCACCCTTGCCAACTTTAGTAGCACACTTGAGACTATACCACCACAAAGAGCTCCTTAGCAACAGCAATGTCCAGAGTCTCCCGACAAAAATAACCAATGCAGTCCTAATTCCAAAGTTCAGAAAGACTACCTCCCTTCACTAATATTTTCCCCAGGAGTCACAATTAAAAGACTTTTTGAGGCAAAAAGATCAGACTCCTGGGTGACCAATATAGATAGATACAATGCCTATAAAGTCTTTAATGGCCTAAAGATTTTCTGCTGCTTAAACAGAAGCAGAAAACTCATGGCACATCCAAGTTTTCTCCAGGATAATTGGGTATGACAGCAGAAATCCAGGTTCTCTGCAATACCACGCTTAGTTCTATTGAAAAATAAAAACAGCAGGAAAAAAGAGAAACCCTGCTAAGAATAACTAAAAACTTTCAGTGTCTGAGCTAAGCTTTGCTTAGAGCCACAAAAGAACCTTTTGGTCTGTATTCAAATTACTATGTAGCCTGAAATGTACACTATGGCATTTAGGACTCAGCCCAGGACAACTAACAGAAAATAGCAAAGAGAACTTTCAAGGAGGTGTTAACTGTCAAGGAATTGAGAAAGTGGAGAGGACAAAACAAAACAAAAAGAACTAGAAAACCATCTGAGAACTATGGCTGGAGACCAATTACCAAAGGCCATTCCAAATCTAAAGACTGCTAAGGAAACGAGACTGGGGAGATTGCAACAAGTCATGGCAGAATTGTCAATCCAAAGGCAATTAAGTGTTGGGCAATGTATCTACTGCCAAGAACACATCTATGAGCTAAAAAAGAGAAATAAAGGATAAATGCAAATGTTATTTAAATAGATACAAATTTATAAACTAATTTTTTCCTTTTGTAGGCCTGGGTTAATGATAAGCTCTCTCTAATACAGGACCGTGTTGTCACTCCAATTTAGGAGTCATGAAACATTTAGGAGCCATGAAAACAATTTAGGAGCACTAATAAGACTCCATACTTTCCAAGACTACTGAAGTATGTAATCAATGAAATGTAATGCTAAATGAGGAGTTAAAAGGCTGAAAAGTACATAGCATAGGAGAGTGAGATTAGCAACAACAAAGAAAAACCTCTAGGAAAAGGAAGAGTGAGGAAACGGAGGTCTTGGGGGACGTCCTGGAGGACCCAGGGGAGTGAGCACGAGATGCCTTCTGGAAGCTTCACCCAAAGGGAAGAGGGAGCCGGAGAATTCACTAGCAAGACACTTCCACTGTGACCGCCTCCTCCTTCATCCTGGCTCCTTCCTTCAGTTCCCTCTCCTCTCTGACATTCAGCATCCAATATATATATCATCACCTGCAATTTAGTTCCTTTGGCCTCATTCCATTACCACTTTGCCAATTTTTAAATCTCAGTAAATGGAAGGATCGATTTTGTCCCTTCCTACAAGTGTGATGCTAATAAAGTCATTTACGCTAAAGGAGGTTACAAAATGAAAATACCCAAACACAGTTGGCTCCTGGATGCTGGAAAACCCTTTTATTTAATATATTAGTGTTGACCCAAATATTGTGCCTTCATTAGATCTCCACACCCACCTGAGGCCTTCCCCACCTTCAAAGGATAGAGGAACATCCAACGTGAACTCCTAATATTTTCTTGCCCCACCAAAAGTTTGTGTCTTTAACTTGGGAGAAATGGGAGCAACTCTACTCCCTGGCAAGACTCTGCCTTGGAGGCACTTCATCTTACACCAGACTTACTTCATTCATGGACATCTTTCATGTCCATGCTATATCTCCAATTTTTTTTGTAAATATTTTATTTATTTATTCATGAGACACACACAGAGAGAGGCAGAGGGAGAGAGGGAGAACCAGGCTCCCTGCAAGGAGCCCGATGTGGGGCTTGGTTCCGGACCCCAGGATCACACCCTGAGCCAAAGGCAGATGTTCAACCATGGAGCCACCCAGGCACCCCTACATCTCCCATTTTTAAAAAAGGAACCTGCCATGAGCTCTCTCTCCTCAATCCTGCTTCCTCTTTATTTTTTCATGATTTGTTTTCTTTCACCGTCTTATTTCTCAAAACCACAATAGGATAATCCACGAGAACTTTAATTCACTACTCATCCTCTTGCAACCTGACCCTCATGCCAACCATTCTCTAATGACCTTTCCTGCCACATGTCCACCTCCATCATCTCCTCCATTTCAGACCTCCAGTTACAATAGTAGGGATTCTATTGCTTTTTCCTGCTGGAAGTACACTGCTCACTGACTTCTTACTTTCCAGTTTTTCCTTAAAAAGTCATTTATCATGGTGTAACCAGAGAGGTACCTTGTTCAACCAAAGATCTAATGACACAACTCACTTATTACTGGCCTGCCTACTAAAGATGTAAGCCACATAGCCAGGGGACTCCAAAATCTGATCGTTTCAGCATTTTCTTCCACTGCATATTACAACATATCATATATGCCGGACACAAATTCAAATACACACTGTTCTTTGACCACATTATATATTTTCCTGCCTCTATGCTTTATTTTTATTTTTTTTAAAAAGACTTTATTTATTCATGAGAGACACTCACAGAGAGAGAGAGAGAGAGAGAGAGAGAGCAAAAGAGGCACAGAGACACAGGCAGAGGGAGAAGCAGGCTCCATACTGGGAGCCCGATGTGGGACTTGATCCCGGAACCCCAGGATCACGCCCTGGGCACAAGGCAGGCGCTAAACTGCTGATCCACCCAGGGATCCCCTATGCTTTATTTATGTTACTCTTCCACCACCACTGTCCACCACCAAAATCACCAAAATCTTAGTTATCCTGCAAGGTTCAGGAGAAACGTAGCTCTGCTTGTCCCAACACTTCTTTCTTTGCCCACCACTCATTTCTACCATCTTAGCTTTCATGAACTTCTACTACATATAGATCTATTATAGTACTTATCTTTCTCATCTACATTAAATTTGGGTATGTTTATCATCCCAGGACATTAACTATAAGATAGAAAAGAACACAATTTCATATCATACTTTTTAATCCTTCCCTTTCGAAAAATGCACCTTACGTTTAAGAATGCTCCATAAAGGTCTGAGATTTAAAAATTGAGGCAAAGGTAAATTACCAAGTAGGAATAAAAGGAGTACCTGAAATAAAATGGAGCAATCCTGACCACTGAAAACTCCTCTCTACTCTCACACACACTCACCTCTTGCTTGATGGATTTGATGGACAGGTGGTCAGACATCCACCTAGGTTGCAACTCTGCTTTTGTGCGCTGTGGACGCTTTCCCTATAGTTAGAAGTGAGGAAAAGAAAGGAAAAAGACAGATTAGGGTGTTCTCAGCTACTGCTGCTGCTGCCAGAAGAAGAGTGGCCTTTAAGGCACACAGGTGATGAGAGCCAAAGGTATCCTTTGGACAGTCAGTAAAATTGACTCATCTCCACCAGGTAATAAGCCAGTTTCTTCTCTTAGAAAAATAAACCAAAAAACCCTTATAGACACCAAGGGTCTGTCAATCTTTATCACTGGCAGAAAACTCCCGTAACTATTTAGACATTAGAAAAAAGTTTTGTTTCAAATTATTAAGGGACAGCCCACCTTCTGCTGGAGGGAATGGCTCTGAAAGGGGGCATTTTGAGCAGCTGGAGGTAGAACTCCCTTTTACAAGGCAGTTCAGTGGCAGTAGTGAGAAGTGAGAGTAGCTGCCCAGGCTGAGAACCCAAGTAGCAAGACACAAGTGGGGAAAAGACTCAGTGACTAGAAATCAGAAGCTTGCCTGAGAAGATGAGAGCCTTGAGAAAATTTAAGAGCTTGAAGGCAATCACTATAGGATGTTTCAAGGAAGGAGTTTTGAAAATGATCTAAGACCAGGCGATTATTTAAAGTCAGTGTAAGTTTCGAGCTTTTTGTGGAATAAGCCCCATAGCTCTACCACTGTAACCTATATGGAGGTGGTCAGCACAGGCTTTGTAGTGGAGTAATTCTGTGGCTTCAATACCAGTATCAGCATTATCCAAGGTTTGGTTTTGGCATCCCTTAATTCAAAGTCTTGAAACTTGAAGAACCAATGAGGTAAAGGCACAAAGGATAGGGGGAAAAAAAAAGAATGACAAAAGTGTGGTTTACAAAACATAAATATACTGCAAAGCAATTGTGGTAGATTTAAAAAGAGAGGCTTTGAAAGCAGTTGTGTTAGAATGACTAGGCCCCAGGACAAATGTAATCCAATCATCAAAGTGTGTCATGACCCTTTTTATCCACAATAGCTATCACAGCAGTTTCCTCAAATATGCCAATGAGCAGCTCCTTTATGAGCTTCAACCTAAGAGGAAGAGCTCTTCACTTTAAATAAATGTGGAAATTTACCATGGAACTCACTCTCCAAGGAACTGCGCCAGTTTCCCATACTAGCAGCAATAGAGGCCAATACGAACTTGACCCCACCACACTCTGCCAACCAGATACAAGTTACTAATGGGGAATGCTGTAGTCTTGATACAGAAGATGAATTTGTTTTCCTACAACTTTATCCTCTTGTGTGAATTATTACTCTTTGTCAAGTTATTTGTTAAAGACCTACCGTTTGTAAGCCGTCTGAAAATTACTGCCTGTAACATCAGCAACAAATACTTTTACTAGCTTATATCCTCCTTCAAACCTCCCATAAAAGCTTAACTTGCATATGGTAAAAGCAGGCTTTCTGATTCTTTTATTATTTCATTGTTTAGGGGACTGTCACTATCTCCCAAGATTTATCTATTTGGACTCTCTTTGCACTTGCATTTCTTTTGGTGAGAAATGAGAATTTCATTTACTGCTGAGGTTTCTAATCAATTATCTACAGTCATCATGGAAAGAATCAAGGGTCTATGGGTAGCTAAGTACTGTACCAGGTACACTGACATGGTTTCTTTCGTTTATTTCCCATAAAAACTTCCGTGAAGTTAGAGCTTTCATTATACTAATAAAAATTTCATTATACTAATAAAAAATTCAAATTCAGAGGGGCGCTTGGGTGTCTCAGTTAGATGAGCATCCAACTCTTGGTTTAGGCTCGGGTCATGATCTCAGGGTCATCTGAGACAGCCCCAAGTTGGGCTCTCTGTTCAGTGTGCCTGTCCCTCTCCTTCTCCCTCTGCCCCTCCCCCGACACACACTCTCTAAAGTTAATATTTTTTTAAAAAAAGATTTTATTTATTTATTCATGAGATACACAGAGAGAGAGAGAGAGAGAGAGAGAGAGAGGGGGGGGGGGCAGAGGGAGAAGCAGGCTCCATGCAGGGAGCCTGATGTGGGACTGAATCCCAGGACTCCAGGTCATGCCCTGAGTCAAAAAAAATCTTAGGTTGAATACTGTAGTAAAAAAGCAAAGATTATAGATAGTAGCATCTGGCTGAGTCAGTTGGTAGAATATGTGACTCTTGATCTTGGAGTCATGAGTTCGAGCCCCATGCTGGGTGTAGATATTACTTAAAAAAAAAAAAAAAAAAAAGGCAGGGCACCTAAGTGACTCAGTCAGTTAAGTGCCCAACTCTTGATCTCAGCTCAGGTCATGATCTCAGAGTCCTAGAATGGAGTTCTACAGCAGGCTCCATGCTCAGTGGAGAGTCCGCTTAGGTAGGATTCTCTCTCCCTCTCCCACTGCCCCATCCCAACTCACACTCTCTCTTTCTCTAAAATATATAAATCATTGTTTTTAAAGGGGGCAGAAATTATTTAAAAAATGTTTAAGCAGGTTAGGTATTAAAATCACCTGTTGTACAGGTGATTTAATGTACAATCATTAGTTGTTTTTTTTTTTTTTTTTACAATCATTAGTTTTATGAATAAAGTCATACACAAGGTCATGTATATAAAGTTATAAAAACCATCTCTACAGGGACGCCGGGGTGGCTCAGCGGTTTAGTTTCTGCCTTCAGCCCAGGGCGTGATCCTGGTGTTCCAGGATGGGAGTCCCACATCGGGCTCCCTGCATGGAGCCTGCTTCTCCCTCTGCCTGTGTCTCTGTCTCTCTGTGTCTCTCATGAATAGAGAAAATAAAATCTTAAAAAACAAACAACGATCTCTATAAAAGTTGCTTTAAAGAAAATCAGATTATGCGCTTTGATTCCTGGGAAAACTGGCATGATGGGTTGCAGATCACAAAAACAGAAGTATAATTATAGTATACGGAATTAAGTATGCTTTGGGGATCCCTGGGTGGCTCAGCAGTTTAGCACCTGTCTTTGGACCAGTGTGTGATCCTGGAGTCCCGGGACTGAGTCCCACATCGGGCTCCCTGCATGGAGCCTGCTTCTTCCTCTGCCTCTCTCTCTCTGTCTCTCTCATGAATAAATAAAATCTTAAAAAAAAAAAAAAAAAAGTATGCTAGTGGGGAAATGCAGATTTTTTTGCTCATCCATGAAAATGTAATTCTTGAAGCACTATTTGTAAGATTCTATTAGAGAATGATGGCTTTCTACAATTATCCTTTCAAAGCATCAACCTACTTAAAAGTTATAAATATCACTAGATACACAACAAATTAATACATCTTGTTTTATTTTTCTCTGAAGGTACTGCAGCAATTAATTTATACTTTCTCTTCAGATTTCATTGGGAGGTGGTCAAATTTTCCTGTCTTCTACTAACATGTACAACAATCAAAAGTATTAAAATTACTGAAATGAAATAACCAAAGTAAATGATCAGTGAGCATCCACTATAGAAAAGTCATTACATTAGGTGTTGTGGGTTTCAAAAGGTAAGACTGGCGTGTAATCGAGCCCAGGTGGCTCGGCGCTTTAGCGCCGCCTTCAGCCCAGGGCGTGATCCTGGGGACCCAGGATAGAGTCCCACATCGGGCTCCCTGCATGGAGCCTGCTTCTCCCTCTGCCTGTGTCTCTGCCTCTCTCTTTCATGAATAAGTAAATAAAATCTTAAAAAAAAAAAAAAAAAAAGACTGGTGCCTAATCCAAAAAAGATTAAACAACTCAGAATGGAATTAAGTAATGAGAAAACATGTTAGGGAAGAAAATCCTAAAATTGGGAGATGTAGGGGACAGCTTATGGAGAGTAGCATTCAAATGAGTAGGGAAGTAGAAGGGGAAAGATGCATGTGTGAGGGTGCTTAGGTGTGAAAATACAGAATGTGGGTTTATAAAACTATCAGGTGCTGAAGTTGGAGAAAGCAGCATTCATACACTGCTCACATGTGAAGCTGGGCGGAGCCAGCACTGGAGCTACAAAGACAAACACTCTCAGAGCTTGCTGCTTCATGGGAGAGAGGGTCTCCCACCACCAAAGCAGCATTTATATAGAAGTATGCACATGCTGATAGGACATATACCTGGGGGCTCATGGAACCTTTCCTGAGGAATGTTATGGGAGAAGAAAGCTGGTTCCAGACTGTGAAAAGCCATTCTAAATACTGGGGAGTGGGAGGCTCTGAGGACTTTGTGGGTAAGGAGAATATCCACAGTTAAGAAGACTAGGTGGCGTGAAGTCCCACTTTAACACTCCAGGTTAAAATGAGGGATTATACCACTTCCAAGAGACAGGGGAAATACACTCAAAAACTCTAATGAATCATCATGTAGCTTTATAGCTAATACAGAGGGGAAGAATCACCTATTTGCATACCTTCTGGGCAATCATGTTGCAGATCTCAGGCAGGAAGTCTTCACTGAGGAGCTTATAGAGCTGCCGTTCTCGAAGGGAGGTCCTCTCCCGAAAACTCTCAGTAACCTGTCTCCATTCTTCTTCTGTTTGGCACAGGAGCCACCAAGTGCCTTGACCTGGCCCTTGGGACCCATAGAATGAAAAGGATGCATTCATTAGATAGATCCCACTAGGATCTTTTTTATTAATTCTCAATTTCATTTATATCCTGGGTCATGATGAAAACCAGGGAATCAAAAAAAAAAAAAAAAGGATTTTAAAGTTCATAATGTATAATTTTGATTTTCCTGTTACTAACACCATTTACCCCTAAAAGTTAAGAATATCTAATGGGAATACAAATATAACTATTGTGACTTTTGTAATTACAGATTTTTAATAACCTAGAAATGCTTAAATATACTTACTTTTTATAAAATGGTTTTGATTTTGAGCTTCTGCAGAGTCTTCCTTGACTCATTTATGTTCATTTACTGTAAACAGATACTACCACCCCTCCCAGTTTTATGCAATTTGGATCACAGAACTGAAATATAGGTTAGGAAACCAACAGATTTCCTTATACAGCATTTTACATTAAAAAAGACAGCTCTTTGAGAACTTGCTCATTCATTCAAATGTTTGGTGTCCATTCCACTGTGCCAGGTTAGAGGGCACAAGTGAAGATCTCCAGTTATCCATGAGATGGAGAGATGGGCACAGGTGAATTGTGATGAAGAGAACTGAGGAAGGGCATGGAGGCCAGTGAGGCTATACTGCATTCATCTTAACTGCTCTGCAGAACTCGGGAAAATGAGTTACATCATAATATAAATCAATCATATTTACTTAGTCTTTTCTAAATTCCAACAAAAGTCATTACCATTTTTTGTCTGTGGCTCAGATGCCAAGGAGTTTTCTTCCTGCTTTTCACTGAAACACAGGGAAAGGAGACACCAATTAAAACAAAGACGTGTCTAAAATTGTTCTGTGCTCCCCTTACAAGTTAGACCCAATTAATGTAATATAAGGAGTGTGTACATTTGTAGAAGACAAAATTAAGGGGAAGAATAACTGAGTAACGGCACACCTTGATGTATGTGTGCTGGTATAGAGGGGAAAGACTGATATATATGAACCCTATGTAATGGTAACATCCTATATAACAGGAAAATATTAAGTTTTTTAAAACATTTTTTTTTTTTTTTGGGAAATCAAACAGAGGAGTTAAGTGTTAACAACTAAATCCCTCCTCCTCGCTCCAAACTAGGGAATCTAATGTCCTCCTCCCTGATCAGGGCTATACTGAAGGTAAGGCATATTCAATTTCATCTACTATAAGGCAGAGATTAAGAACACAGGCTCAAATGTCAGACTGCCTCTATTAAAGCTTGCTTCTTACCATGTGCCCTTGGAAAATTAATTAATTTTCCTGTAAAATGAGCTAAAAATAATGCCTACAATACAGGTATGTTGAAGGTTAAATTGTAAAGTACAAGTGTGTTCAGCGCGATAGTGTGAAGTATCATTGTTCTTTGTAACCCTGAAACATGTAGGTCATTCTCTGTGGATATTTGTTTTCAATTACTGTTCCATAGAATGTCCTGTGAAAATGAAAATGTTCTGTAGTGTCACTGTCCAACATGGCAGCCATGAGCCACATGTGGCAAAGTACCTGAAATGTGGCATGACCGAGGAACCAAATTTTAAATTTTATTTAATTAAAAAATATTTATCTATTTTAAAAATTCTATTTACTTATTCATGAGAGACACAGAGAGGCAGAGACACAGGCAGAGGGAGAAGCAGGCTCCATCCATGCAGGGAGCCCAATGTGGGACTCCATCCCAGCACTCTGGAATCATGCCCTGAGCCAAAGGCAGATGCCCAACCGCTGAGCCACCCAGGCATCCCTAATCAAAAAATATTTAAATACTGTACTGGATACAGAGTTTTAAAGAATAAAATCACCAGTAGAGGGTAGTACAAGTCCACATACGCTTGTTAAAATGATTCCATATCCCAATGCTAAGGCATCCTAATTGTTAGTACTTAACAGGCAAATGGAGACCATTATAAAACAGTTTTCTGAATCTATAAGAAACTGTAGATTGCCAACAAAATTCTGCAACAGGTGTCCTGTGTATTGAACATGATTATAGAGTGTTTCTCACAAAACTGATTACTGGAAAGTTAAGTGGAACACTGATTCTTAGATTTAAAAAAAAACAAACAAATCCTGATTTATTTATAATCTGATGGCTAGAAATCAATACTTTTTAGTAGTTAATGAGCAACAACAAGAAATCTGGCCTGCTTTGTACATTTAGATTATTTAGTAGTTCTACAAGTTAGAAGGAAGAATCAGTCTGTTCTTTCACTAGAAATTTTAATATAATCTAGCTTCCATAGGTGTATAATGATAAATCTGATCCTTACAGAAAGTGTATTTACAGTTTGGGCCAGGTTTTCAGAATTCCTTTTTTTTTCTTTAAAGATAATTTAGTTATTCATGAGAGACACACACAGAGAGGCAGAGACATAGGCAGAGGGAGGAGAAGCAGGCTCTATGCAGATAGCCCAATGTGGGACTTGGTCCTGGGACTCTGGGATCTTGTGCCGAGCCAAAGGCAGACACTTAACCTCTGAGCCACACAGGTGGTTTTTAAAATTCTTATATTAAGATTAATGTGGTGGAATTTCCTAAAAGATCATTATGCATAAAATAAAATTTCCCAAATGTAACAGAAACTTTTTCCTTGCTAAAATTAAATATAAAGAGTATAAAAATGTTTAAAATCTTACCTGTTCCATATTCTAAGAAATTGTATTCTAAACATACTAATGCATATTTGCTACTAAAATCTCCTTTTAGGGAAAGAATTAACTCCTAAACTTGTATGTAATCCTGGTAAAATGCTGATTATTAGTCAGTGGTTAATTAGAATAACTTGCTCTATATTCCTCTGAAAAAATGTGTGGTACAACCAATTTTAAAAGTTAATACATACTGAGCACTTCCAGTGGGTCATGCAGTTTTCAGTCTGTTACACTGCCATATTTATTATCTTGTTTAACCTAATCCTTATTTTTACTAGTATCCCTATTGTCCAATAAAAGAATAGGCTTAGAGAGGGTAGGTCATAGAGATAGGGCTTCACTGATTACACATTAGCTCATTTCAGGAGGATTTGGACCCAGGTTTCCATAATCTAAGTCCCATATTCTTCCCATGGCACAAGGGAGAATCAGGGATGAAAGGACGAGTGAAATTAAGGCCCCTTCTAATAAGCATGTGGGTTTATGACTGGCACAGACTAACACAGATATCTTACCTCACTATAATCTCCTCCTGAAGTTTCTTACGTTTTGGTGGTCTTCCTCTTCTTTTTCCTGTTTTCCCAGGAACAATGGAGACACTTTTTTGTCCTTCACTTTGCCTAAAAAATAGTATATTAAATCAAAATGTTCTGTAATAGAATTGATGTGTTACATATGCTTTGAAAACTATTAGCTACAAGTTTTTCTAGTCATGAGTTCACCAAAAAAGGATTAAATGCAGTGGTCACTGGGAAAGAGCAGAATGACTCCCTATCTTCTCTCCTCTTTTATTAGAATGTGCAGCCAAACACTGACACTTTATAATATTAAAATCTGAGTATGAACTAACACTTCCCTAATAGTTAACAGTGCTCCCAGGAATAATGAAGTTTAAATAAAACAAGACAATAGTGTCATTCTGAGGTTCTTCCTCATCTAGGAAGCATTGAATAAGGGTCACATTTCAGGCATCCTTTAAGGCCTTCCTGGTCCTACACTGATGTAGCAGATCATTAATTCTAGTAGAAAAACGGAGTTCTCAACCCATTACAAAAGGACAACTGCCACTGGGAAGTGACTGTACTACTGGCGTCTTGCTGTAGAGTGGCCTGTGTTATGGCAGTGAAACTCCACAGGCACCTCAAATCAAGAACCTCATCACAAACAGCAGTATCTTTCACCACTAATAGCAGAAGCTGTGTTATGAATTCCTTTTAATTTTTTATGAAGTAACTCCTTGCCAACTCTTGACAGGCACATTGTTACATCTAATCCTTCATAAGAAAAAAAATGTGTGCTGCAGAATTCTGATGTATTCATTTTTTAGAAAGATTTTTAATTTATTCATTCATGAGAGAGAGAGAGAGAGAGAGAGAGAGAGGCAGAGACACAGGCAGAGGGAGAAGCAGGCTCCATGCAGGGAGCCCGATGTGGGACTGGATCCCGGGACTACAGGATCTCATGCCCTGGGCCGAAGGCAGGCGCTAAACTGCTGAGCCATCCAGGGATCCCCAAGATGTATTCCATTTTTTTCACATTTTATACAGTAGCTATCACAGTGCTGGCCTCAAAGATTATACCTGCTCAACGTGAGTGCTCCATTGGATTTTCCTTGAACTGGGTCCTCCTTATACATTCGTGTTCCATAGAAATACCAATAGAGTGCTCCGGAACTGTCTTCGCCCAATGGTTCCACACGGAGACTGTCTGCATCCAGACCCTTGGTAGAAGAATAGGGAAAAGAGGTTTAGAGAAATAAGAAACAAAACAGGGGACAACTAAAACGAGGATTCAAAATTTACAGTCAGCTATACCTCATATTCTAAAATGCCTAAGCATCTTATGTAAAAATCAGGGCATATGAAACACAGGAAGAATGGGAAGCAGTACCTTCCTTGAAGTAGGATATGGAAATATTTCTAACATTTCCTATTCCTATCACTGCCCACATTTCACCAACAAAACAACAAAAACGAATTTTTGTAAACATATTATATATTTGGTTTGGACTTAAGTGTGCATCCACAAAAGAAAAGACAATCACAACAGAGTAGAATCCAATCTTGTAAAAGCTTTGTCCCACATGAGCCTCTATTGTAAGTCCATCGTAACCTACAGTAACCTTTTATTATAACTGAGATCCAGCAATACAGCTTGCAATTTACCCCAGGGTCTGACCTATTTTGGCCTTCCCACTGCTATTCAAGAACTTGAGTTCTCAGCAAAGACTATGCTTAAATTGCACAATGATTTTATACCATGACCATGAGCAGGGCTGAACTGAGAAGTCATCAACACATTTAATCATTTCTGACTGAACAGGATTAGAAACTGACCTACCTATGAGTGAAAAGCAATAACAGCCCATGCCCTCCCTCTGAGATAGACTTCTAAAACAGATAACAGTAGAAAAAAAGGGGGAAGATATCTACATCTTCCTTCTCTAACATATGTTTTGTAACGTGTGTGTATGTATGTATGTACATATGTGTCTATCTAGTAGGGATGAACCTCACTCACATATCATTTAAAGTCTTTGTAGTTTTCAATAAATATTACCATCATGCTAAATCAAATTTCAGATCTTGGGAAATAAAATTCAGTGGCTAATTTAGTTGCCAGTTTTGGCTGTTGACAGAATAAATAGGTGCCTCTGACTGTCCTTTGTCAGCTAGAACTCAGCCATGTAAGGGAAGACAAAACCAAATTAGGAATTAAGCCAAAATAATGCACAGTCATCTATCTAAATGTATGGTTTGGATTCCTTTGGCTACATTTTCATTGTCAATTAAGAGTCCCAAGACTAGGGATCCCTGGGTGGCGCAGCGGTTTGGCGCCTGCCTTTGGCCCAGGGCGCGATCCTGGAGACCTGGGATCGAATCCCACGTCGGGCTCCCGGTGCATGGAGCCTGCTTCTCCCTCTGCCTTTGTCTCTGCCTCTCTCTCTCTCTCTCTCTGTGACTATTTTAAAATAAAAAAAAAAAAAAAAAAAAGAGTCCCAAGACTAGTAACAAAAGCCAAACTCTGGCTTTTCCTAACATCTTCAAATTTTATATCCTGATTGCTGGCTTTTTGTACTCTAGGAAAAGGGCTTTCTAGTTAAGCACCTTGAGAAGATCAAACACATCATCTGCATCTAGCCGATAATCACAGAGGCGGTGCAGGATTTCCACACGAGTTCGAAGGGGCAGGTCTTGGAAACTGGCTTCTCTCAGAGGGTTGGGTTTCCCTTCTTCAAGCTCCCAGCGGTAGTTGATGATGTCCTCTAGGTAACTGTGGAATGTCTGAGGCCTACCAAATGGCCCCAAACACAAACATATATTAATATAAAATACAGAGGATGAGTGGGAAAGGTGGAGAGAACTGATGGTTTGACAGCTGACAACTCTTAAATAGAAAGCAGGAAATAAAAAAGCAGTAATAGAAAGGATCTGAAAGCTCCTTACTGAAGCCTCATGTTGTTATAATACCTACCTGGACCGTATGTTGTGAAATTCCAAAAGATAAATATGTTAAGAGGGTTTCCTCACAGAATAGGTTACTTTACCTTAAGCCACCAACAGCATGTTCTGATGATTAGATAAAAGTTTATGAATGGATAGCATTTCAAAATTAGGTCCACAATTGAGATGGCAAACAAAAAAACTCAATGTTTGCCTGGCCTAATTAATTATATTTCAGGTTAAGAAGGAAAGGCTGAAAAAAGCTGTCTTGATTATAAGCAGCTACTCCAATACATGCACCTATAATTTTATATCCCGTTACATAAACTCTAAGGCTTATTAAAAAATACTGTATCCTACATTTTGAAAAGTTTTCTATAGGAAACATTTGAGACAATTTGACGTCAACTTAAATTTTTCTGATTAGTAGGACTAGCAATTCTACAACTTCATTTTGATTAGTACCCAAAAGTGCCTTGTATATAATATAATAAAGAGCTGTTGGGATCCCCGGGTGGCGCAGCGGTTTAGCGCCTGCCTTTGGCCCAGGGCGCGATCCTGGAGACCCAGGATCGAATCCCACGTCAGGCTCCCAGTGCATGGAGCCTGCTTCTCCCTCTGCCTCTCTCTCTCTCTCTCTCTCTCTCTGTGACTATCATAAATAAATTAAAATAAAGTTAAAAAAAAAAAAAGAGCTGTTTAGTTGTTAGATGGTTATTCTATCTTCCAACTATTAATGAATCTGGATAGAATTTCACCTACTGTGTGATTTAATTTTTTTTCCCCTCACTAAGCAAGGAGCTCTAAAGAAGCTATATATTATATATGTCAATGTAATTTTAAAACGAGGCATGAACCATGTTGACTGACAATCTGTGGTAGTTATAGTTGTAGAAAAGTCAGAGGAAATATTCATGAAAAAAAAGTCAAAGGGCCTTAGGCAAATAAGAAATTAAACATTTTGCTCTTCAAAGAGAGAAAAAACTATTTCCTCACTATTGATACATCAACTGGGGAAAATGTGAACATGTGAGCTTATCAAAATGCAACATAATACCTCTGAATATCAAGGCTCTCACAAATGTGATCTAATTGCAGCATTCACATTCAAAGCATGAGCACTAGCATATGAATACCTGCCTGGAACCAGAGCTGGGCAAAAAGTAGTTCAAACAGGCAGTCAAAAGCATATAGTGTAGCAATGGTGAACTTGAAAATAAAACGGGGGGGGGGGGGGGGGGGGGGGGGACGACAGCCCGGGTGGCTCAGCGGTTTGGCACCGCCTTCAGCCCAGGGTGTGAACCGGGATGGAGTCCAGCGTCAGGCACCCTGTATGGAGCCTGCTTCTCCCTCTGCCTGTACCTGTGTCTCTCTGTCTCTCTCATGAATAAATAAACAAAATCTTTAAAAAAAAAAAAAAAAAGGTATTGCTCCCTATGAGGGAAAAAAAAAAAAAGAAAACAGTATGTTTTTAAAATTGTTTTTTAGTAGCAAGGAGTATGAAGAGGACAATCGCTCTTTGGTAATAAATCCCTTTACCACAGGCTTCCTAGAATTTCTAATGCGCATCAAAATGCCCCAAACAACAAGGCATGCTTTTCCGGCAGTAAAATATGGAATCTATGATATTGAGATAATTTCTAGAATGGCAGTTTTGCTGGGAGATGTGGCAGTTAACAGGATGGGCCAGGCTAGGGACAGAGAAAGTTCTAGTTCCAATGTGAGGCAAAGACGACCAGCATACCAGTCCTGCAAAGACTGAATGTGTACAAACAGTGCTATTCTTTGTGCCTACAATCTGTCTGAAAGCCTCTTCTTGTCTCAGAGAAGTGCATGTTTGAGATTCCTTTCCAATAGCACTATTATCCTACTCAGTTTAAATTACATTGCTTTTGCTAAAGATTTTCTTAAGACATCTCCATACCACCTTACCAAGAGATACTTTAGGGCTTAGAATTCGAGATAATTCATTTTTCTTGCATAGCTATATCCCTGACTTTAAGCATTAGAAATTCAAATGGGTAAAAAACTTCTAAGGGCATTTGAAATAAAAATTTTTGGCTGCAGGAAGCCAAAAGTCAAGCTAACATCTTCTACTTGGTGGTTCTTAATCTTCTATATGACATAAAGTTCTTTAAGAATCTGATTAAGACCATATACTCTCTCAGCCTGAAATAAGAACACACACAATTCTGTGTACACTTTCAGATTTTGCTACTCGAAGGAAGAGGAGTATAGGGGCACTATGCTGCTGACTGCTGGAACATTCCTGACATTCATCTATGCAACTCAGTGCAATTCTCTCTTAATGACTTAAACATCTCTCATCTTTCTGAAATTATTTTTAATTACAATGAAATGTCTCAATAGAATGTGGTTAACAGAAAGATCAAACTAACCAAAGGTTATGAACACAATCCGTTTCACTTTGTTTCTTGTCTGAAAAAGTTCCAAATTCTCTTAAATATCACTCTTTTCCTTATTATAACTTGTGCACGAAAGAAAGAGAGAATATGTGATTATCACCTTTCCAGACTCCCAAAATTAGCTATTTCTTAAAACCCCAGCAATATGCTTCAGATAGTACATGCTTCTGCTGGTAAGGCCAATGTTAACAAGGCTGACCTCAGTAAAATACATTAACACGAGTCTCAGCTGCCTGGAGCAGTCAGAGCTCTTGAGGATACAACAAAGTTTAATATCTCCAGCCTATGTTAAATGATGCAGATGAAAGAAGATTCTTAGGTTCTTTGAGGCATTTGTTTGTTCTTGGAGACAGTCTACTTGCAGGGGGAACAATTAAGATATGTCAACATGCATAGCACAATGGAGACCTAAATGAAGAAATTACATTCCTTCTACTGGCTACAACTGTTTGTAAAGCAGATGAAATACATGGAAACAGTTAAACCACATGAGTACATGAGCACTGAAGTGAGAGAAAGGTTTGGGTTCCAAGTAAAGCACAAGTTAAAAAAAAAAAAAAGCAACAAGTAAAAGGCTTTATAAAGACATCTCAAACTGTTTATTTTTTTTTTTAAAGATTTTATTTATCTATTCATCACACACACACACACACACACACACACAGAGGCAGAGACACAGGCAGAGGGAGAAGCAGGCTCCATGCAGGGAGGACATGGGACTCGATCCCAGGTCTCCAGGATCAGGCCCTGGGCTGAAGACCGGGCTAAACCGCTGAGTCACCAGGGCTGCCCCCAAAGTGTTTATTTTAGGTCAGAAAAAGACCCAGAACAAAAAAATTTTAATAGCATGATTTCTTTAGAGCCATATAGTGGCTCCTGTGCCCAACATACTCTAAAATCAATATAACAACCAGGACAACAATCAATGTAACAGCCAGGATACGTTAAAAATCAGGGTAATTTTAAGTTAAAGGAAAATAGGACTAAAATACAAAATATATCTTTTAGCAGAGACACATGTATATAATATAGATTTCATAGATGTTCATGAATGTTTATTTTGGATAACAGGAAAGTAACAAAAGTCAACTGGAAATCAATATGTAATCATCCTTAAAAAGATGAAATACTTTTTTAAATGGAAGCCACATGGGACCCTAAATGATACTAGCATAAAGTAGGAAAACTTTAGTGCCAGGTGTAAGATGTGAAAAAGTACAAGAAGAATTCTGAATAGTTGGGGTGCCTGGGTGGCTCTGTCCACTGAGTGGTGGACTTTTAATTTCAGCTCAGGTCATGATCTCATGGTTGTGAAATTGAGCCCTGCATGAGGCTTGTGGAGTCTGTCGGAGATTCTCTCTCCCTCTCCCTCCGACCCTCTCCCCACTTGTGCTCACATGTTCTCTCTTAAATAAATGTTAAAAAAAAACAAACAAACAACAACAACAACAACAAAAAACAAACAAAAACCCTGAATAGCTTCTGATAATTTAAGGATGTATACACTGCTAGCTCCAGAACCACTACAATGCACATACACACAAAACCAACAGAGGAAATGAAGTGAAGTACTAACAAAAACGACCCCAAAAGAAAGCACTTACAGGTCAAAAGAGGAACAAAATCAGAAGGAACAAGAAAAGATGCTCAACACCATCCATCAGTCATTTGAAAACATAAACCAAACGAAATATCACTTCACACCCACGAGGAGAATGAAAACTAAAAGAAAGATAATAACAAGACTAGGATGTGGAGAAATTGGAACCCCTATACACTGTCAGTGGGAATGTGAAATGGTATAGCCACTCTGGAAAGTCTGGCAAGTTACTCAAAAAGTTAAACACAGAATAACCACATGACTGAACCATTCCACTCCTAGGTATACACTTAAGAGAAATGAAAACATACATCCATACAAAAATGTATACACAAAGGTATATATATATAGCATAATTTATAATAGCCAAAAAACCGAAACAGTGGAAATGTCCACGAACTGAAGGATAAATAAAACATCTATCTAAACAAGAGAATATTTCTCAGCCATAAAAAAAAATGAAGTATTTGATTCATGCTACAACACAGATGAGCCTTGAATGCACACTAGGCAAGAAGCCAGACACAAAAAGGAAAACACTGTATGATTACCCTTATAACAGATATCTAAAACAGGAAAAAATATAGAAATAGATCAGTGTTTGCCTAGGATTAGAGATTGGAGGAAATGGTGATTGACTAACACAGGTATGAGCTATCTTTTGGGAATGATAAAAATGCTCTGGATAGTGGTGATGATTACACAATTTTGTGATTATACTAAAAACTAATGAATTGTACATTTATACAAAAACAAAAACAAAAACAAAAAACCAAACCCCACAACACTCAGAGGAACAAGTAGAAAACCAACCTTACCAAAAATTGCATTAGATGTAAATGGATTAAATATCCCAACTAAAAGGTAGAAATTACCAGACTGAGTAGAAAAAAAAAAAAACCCAAGACCAACTATAGGATATCATCAATAGATACAACTTAAATATAAAAAGATAAACAGAAGGACAGAAAATGATGTATTAGGCAGAATAAGCATTAATAACAAAGTAGTTTGAAGAAGACAAAAGGCCAATTCACCAGGAATACATAACAAAGCTACAGGCATGCATTAACAACAGAACCTCAGAATTCACAGAAAAAAACATGACAGAAGGGAGAAACAATCCACAAATAAAGACAGATATTTTTAACATCTTTCTCATTAATTAATATAGCAAGTAGACAAAAGCAGTACCAAGAACACAGATCTCAAAATTACTATAACATGATCTAATTGACATTTACAGAATACTATACCCAAAAACTGCAGTATTTTCTTCTCAATTGCATATGAAATGTTCACTATGCTAAACCATAACCTGGGACTTAAAATAAAAACAAAGTTACAGCTAATTTAAATACCTGTACTGAAAGGGCAAAAAGTCTCAAAAACAGTATTGTGATTGAAGAAAAAGAAGAGCAAGCTATAATGCCAAAGTAAATAGAAGGAACTAAAAATAAATCAATAAAATGGAAAACAAGCAAAGAGGTCAAATAAAACATTGGTTCCTTAATAAATGTTTGAAAAGTTGATAAACTTTTGTTGTCTTGTGATGCAAGACACAGCCACCACGGGTTTGGCCAATTTATGAAAACTGAATATACAGCCTTAAAATAGAATGTGGACTTAAATACCCAGAAGCACCCCCCATTGTAAGATTTGTAACAAAAATTGATATGAATGGACTTAATAGTTCTAATGGAGTGGTGGACCCAAGAGCCATATCAGTGCTGGCAAAATGGCAGAATTCAGAATTCACAAAGCATCAAAGTTGTCCTGCAAAAGCTCTGGCACCTAATGATGTCTAAAGAAAGCATTTTTTTTTTTCAAGTTTTCATGTTTAGACTGCCTGAAGGAGGGATCCCTGGGTGGCGCAGCAGGTTGGCGCCTGCCTTTGGCCCAGGGCGTGATCCTGGAGACCCGGGATCGAATCCCACATCGGGCTCCCGGTGCATGGAGCCTGCTTCTCCCTCTGCCTATGTCTCTGCCTCTCTCTCTCTCTCTCTGTGTGACTATCATAAATAAAAAAAAAAAAAAAAAAAGACTGCCTGAAGGACAGTGTTACAGCAATTAAACAAAGAGAGAAACCACAGGCTCTTCCCCAGCCCCATTCGATTTAGGCAGTCATTTTCCACAGTAGTACATTTGCTAGATATCTTATAGACTTCAAAAGTACTGGAAAGGAAGCTCCCATTCAAAGGCAATTCATCTTAAGATACTGTAAACAATACTAATTTTTTGTCCATTTGAAATATATAAGTTGTGCAAACAACAACAAAAAAAGCAAAGTTGATAAACCTGCAGAATAAAGAGAGAGAGAGAAACAACAAATTAGAATATCAGGAATGAAAAGTGGAGATATCACTGCAAATCAAACAGACGTTAAAAGGATAGGAAATGGGATGCCTGGGTGGCTCAGCGGTTGAGCATCTGCCTTTGAGGCTCTGGGTGTGATCCTGGAGTCCCGGGATCAAGTCCCACATCAGGCTCCCTGCATGGAGCCTGCTTCTCACTCTGCCTGTGTCTCTGATGAATTAATAAATAAGATCTTAAAAAAAAAAAGGATAGTAGAATATAATGAACAGCATCATGGAAATAAATTTTAAAACTCAGATAAAATAGACAAATTCCTTAAAAAATGCAAAATAACTTACCAAAAAGGACTTAAGAAATAAAACACCTGAACAGCCTTCATGTATTAAAGAAAGTGAATCAATAATAATCAAAAGCTGGGAGGAGGAGGGAGGAGGAGGAGGAGGAGGGAGGAGAAGAAGATGATCATCTCATGGGTGGTGAGATACAGCCCTGCAGCAGGCTCCAAGCTTAGCAGGGTGTTTGCTTGAGATTCTCTCCCTCAGCTCCTTTCCTCCACTCTCACTTTCCAAAATAAGAACGTAAAGCTTATAAAAACATGGTTAATGTACAAAAACCAATAGCATTTTATATAGAAGAGAAACAAACAGAAAATAAAAATTGGGGGGGGGGCACTGGATGGCTCACAGTTGGTTAAGTGCCTAACTCTTGGTTTCCTCTAAGGTCATGATCTTATGGGTGGAGAGATGAGCCCCATGTTGGGCTCTGCACTGAGGACAGAGTATGCTTTAAGTTTCTTTCCCTTTGCGCCTCCTTCCAACTCATGTGCCAGCACCCGCATGCTTTTACAATAAATAAATAACAATTTTTATGTAATTCCACTTACAGAATCATCAAAAATATAAACTACTTGGAAGCAAATGACAGTATTTTCACAGTGAAACCTACAAAACATTACGGAAATTAAAGAAGATAAACAAATGGAGAAACCTATGTATCATGTTCAAGGACAGGGGAATTCAATGTTGCTAAAAATGTCTACTGTTCTCTAGCAAGATGCCTTTTTCCTCCTAAGAAATTAACGTGCTGTTTTAAAATTTATATGGAAATGCAAAAACTTAGAACAGTCAAAACAATGAAAAAACACCCCTGCTCAAAGTTAGAGAATTCACTAATTTCAAGAAAATCTGGTATTTGTGCAAATATAAGACATACAGATCAAAGGAATATGGCAGAGTCCAGAAATGTGTTGAATATATATATGACACTCATAAGGGAAAAAAAAAAAAAAGGAATATCAACTTTCTACTTCACACCCAATACAAATATTAACTCAAAATGCATCATAAGGGCAGCCCTGGTGGTGCAGCAGTTTAGCGCCACCTGCAGCCCAGGGTGTGATCCTGAAGACCAGGGATTAAGTCCCAGGTCAGGCTCCCTGCATGGAGCCTGCTTCTCCCTCTGCTTCTCTGTCTCTATGAATAAATAAAATCGTTGGGAAAAAAAAAAAAAAAAAAAAAAAAGCATCATCATGCCAACTGCAAAAAGCTAAAATTAAAAGAACACACCTAGAAGAAAAAATTCTTGATATAGGTAGGTCCTGATTTCTTAGGAAAGAAAAAGTATGAAACATACTAGAAAAAAACTGATAACTGATAACAAAACAAAAACTTTCCATTTCTCAAAAATACACAAATGGAAAGGTATGCCAGGAGAAAATATTCATAACTCATTATATATCTAGCCATCAGGGAAGTGCAAATTAAAACCACAAAGAGCTACTACATTATACATATTAGACTCAGTAAAATTAAAAACTGGTTAAAGTTAAAAACAACAATGTTGTGGCACAACGGACTGTTCATATGTTGTTAGTAGGAATATAAACGTTTCACAAATACTTAGATAATAGTCTGGCAGTTTCTTAACTATACTCTTATGACCCAGCAATTCCCAAGAAAAATGAAAATATATGCTCACAAAAATATCTGTATGCAAATGTTCATAGCTGATTTAGAGATCCAAACTGGAAGCAACATCCAAGTCCATCAATTAGTGGACAGATAAACTGTGATATATTTCTTCACTGGAATACAATTTAAGACTCGCTCTGCCCAAAAAAACAAACTACTGATAAAAACAGCAGTATGAATGAATACCACATGAACACAAAAGTACATACTGTATGACACCATTCATATAAAATTCTGGAATAAGTTAAAACAATCTACAGTGACAAATATCAGAACAGTGATTGTGTGGGCTGCAATGTAGAGGGGTAGGATAGATTTAATGGCAAAGGGTACCTTCTGCAGGGATGGAAATGTCCTATTATCTTCAATAAGATGATATCATTAAAAAAAAAAGATGATATCATGGTATATTCATTTGTCCAAAAAAAAAGTCTGTACAATTAAATTGTGTGAATTTTATTGTATCTAAATAATATCTTAATAAAGATGAGTTCAAACAAACTCATTTCACAGAAGTACTTTAAGTACTGTAATTTCCAAAAAGATATATATTTCTATAGAGGGCAGATGGGACTCCCAAATACTAAATGTTTAAGAGTCTTTAGAGAAGCTATTATAGAATGTTAGGTACGTAATTTATACTGAGAAGTAAAATTTATGATTTTATGAGTTTCTACTTTGAGGGAAGCCACAAGAAAGTGAAAAAAGACCACACTGAAGCACAAATTAGTCTAGGTAACCAAATAAGCACTTTCCTAAAAGTGATAAAAGGGAAATAAATCATTTGTGTTAAACATCATCACAATGAATATTTAATAGAGGATATTTTTATAGGGCTTAAACCACTGCTCAAGACACCATTTGATGCAATCCTATCTCCACTTTGACAGCTAAGAGCAAACCAGAAGTTCCTGATTTCCAATCCCATGCTCAATTAGGTTAGGTTACTTGCCAATGAAGAAAAAAAAAGTCCTGCTGAGAGAAACCAGCTGATGAGTCACTTTAAATGCCTACAGTATTCTTATTGATACAGGCCCATAAAACCAATTGGCTAGAATTGCAATTCCAAGGAGAATAACACGAGGAAAGGTATGGAGTGTTTTGAAAGCCATAAAAAGTATGTTACCAACACAAAGTCTGTTACTCTCCTTTTAAGTATACATAGGGAGGGGGGTAAATCAGCAAAGAAACTGCAAAGACAAAACAAAGAACCCATCTGCCATCAAGTTTAAGAAAACAGAAAATTATCATAAATAAATAAAATTTAAAAAAAAAAAAAAAAGGGATCCCTGGGTGGCGCAGCGGTTTGGCGCCTGCCTTTGGCCCAGGGCGCGATCCTGGAGACCCGGGATCGAATCCCACATCGGGCTCCCGGTGCATGGAGCCTGCTTCTCCGTCTGCCTGTGTCTCTGCCTCTTTCTCTCTGTATGACTATCATAAATAAATAAAATTTAAAAAAAAAAAAAAAAAAAAAAAAAAAAAAAAAAAAAGAAAACAGAAAATTGGGGACACTTGTGTGGCTCCGTGGTTGAGCGTCTGCCTTCGGCTCAGGTCGTGATTCTGAGATCAGGGATCGAGTACCACACACTGGGGTCCCTGCATGGAGCCTGCTTCTCCCTCAGCCTGTGTCCCTGCCTCTCTCTCATGAGTAAGTAAATAAAATATTAAACAAAAACAAAAACACCCCAGAAAATTAGCAGTTTCTTAGATTAGTGGATCTTCAACGAAGGTCAGCATCATCTGAAACTTGTAATGTATGCAAGTTCTCAGCCTCATCCCAACCTACTGAATTAGTGGTAGGGCCAGCAAGCTGTCTTTTAACAAGTCCTCTGATCGATTCTAATACTCCCTGAGCATTGGGAATTACTACATTACATGTTATTATCATTTATGCTTATCCTTAAGCTATAGGAGTCTCCCTTCCTCAGGTAGAATCACTTTCCTAAACTGTATTAATCATTGCCTTGATTTTTCTTTTTCTTTTTTAACCAAACTTATTTTTGAGAGAACTGTAAGAGAGTGCGAGAGAAGCAGATTCCCTGCCGAGCACAGAACCCAAGGTTGGGTTCAATCCCGGGACCCTGAGATCATGACCTCAGCCCAAACCAAGAGTTGGCTTAAGGGACTATGCCACCCAGGGCCCTTCCTTTTCTTGATGTGTTTCCCAAATATATCTATCCTCATTTAGTTTTCCTTGTTTTACCTTTATAGAAACAAAATCACTGGTCCATATATTTCTATGAATTGCTTTATTTGCTCAACATTTTTTTTCTGGCCTGATTTATCCATGGTTACATGGATGTGTTGTGGGCTGTGATATGGCTGTGATATGGCCAACCCTCCACTGCTAGAGGCTTCTGCAGTTCCAAACCATGTGAGCTTTCCCAACACGGTTGCTTACTTTATAAAAGCAGTAAGAGTCTCTACAGCATCTGATAGTGAGATGGAGTCCCATGCAGTATAAAATAACAAGGGAAGTGACATCCTATCAGTGTTCCCAAATTCTATTGGTTAGGAGCATATCCTACCCACAGGCGAGGGAGGGGAAGGGATCATACAAAGGCATAGAGGATCCCACAGAATTCCAGCGACCCTCCTCAGAGTCCAACTGCTACATCCAGCGCCCATTCAGAGGTAGTAGGCCAATCTTTGCGATTTCACATGCCAAAGTTTGAGTTACCTGAGGTCCAAGCAGATGATCCCCTTTCTGACTTATCAACAGTAGCCTAATGCTACATTACTCATTTCATCATGTAGGCATTTTATCATCTCAAATCATCACTGTAAGAAAGGTGAGTAAAGACATTTTGAGAGAGCGCATGTGTTGTGTGTGCATATTCACACACTTTTTTTTAATCACAGTAGACTGTTACAATTGCTCTATTTTATTGTTACTGTTGAGTCTCTTACTGTGCTTAAAGGATTTATTTAAATTTGTTTTTACTGTGCCTAATTTGTTAAACTTTATCATAAGTACATAAAGAAAAAAATAGCATGTATATATATATATATATATAAGAGAGAGAGAGAGAGAGAGAGAGAGGGCACGCGCGCACTCAATAGGTTCAATAGTGTTGAGTTTCAGGCATCTATGGGGGGTCTTGGAACATATCCTCTGCAGATGATGGACATGACCATTCTTCCTTGGTAACAAAATTAACAAATTCCTGAAAAACTTTTGAACTGAGACTTTTATTCTAAATGTGCCTCAGGGGATCCCTGGGTGGCGCAGCGGCTTGGCGCCTGCCTTTGGCCCAGGGCACGATCCTGGAGACCCGGGATCGAATCCCACGTCGGGCTCCCGGTGCATGGAGCCTGCTTCTCCCTCTGCCTGTGTCTCTGCCTCTCTCTCTCTCTGTGTGACTATCATAAATAAATAAAATTTAAAAAAAAAATGTGCCTCAGGCACAATAAATTTCTAAAAAATATAAATCATACCAGGCCAAACCAAAGACTTGCAACTGAATCCCACTGTGCTACCCAGAAAATGTTTAAACATCTGTGAGAGCAAACGTCACAACAGTGCATGACGGAACGTGTAGAAATGAGAGTCCAGTAATTTAGATACAGTTTTGCTACTCTGTGTCTCCTCACAGGTTAAAACAAAACAAAACAAAAACTGTACTAAATGATTACTAAATGATTCTAAGTTCCTTTTACTTCTAAGACACTAATTCTGAATTGCAAATTAGTTTGAAATTTGAAAAACCTCTTACAGGGAAGGTCCACAGATACAAGTCAGGTGGTTCATGATCCTGGGAGAAAATACCAACTTTTAACCAGTCTATAACTGAAACTTTACATTCTGTTCAATTACGAATGTAGGGGAAAAAATAGTAGCATGTGTTATTTTTTTGTCGAAAGAAATCAGGTATTTTCACATCACATTACAGACACCATAAATATCTCAAAATAATCATTTAGAATCATGAATACTTAAGAAGATAGTAATCTTAAGATATAAAGTGGGCTGCTAGAGTAGTAGGTTAATGAGTTAACAAAAAACCACATTACTGTATCAAAAATTTGAGAGAGAGAGAGAGAGAATATGTGGGGTGAAGAGCAGAGGGAGAAGCAGACCACTCGCTGAGTGGGGAGCACAATGTGGGTCTCAATCCTGGCACTCTGGGATCAGGACCTGAGCCCAAGGCAGACACTTAACTGACTGAGCTGCCCAGGTACTCCAAAATCCTCTTTAACATTCTTTTAATTTGTTCATAGCAAAGAACTGTGGGTAAGAGCTGGAGATCTAGGATTACACTGCTAGGGATCAAATTTGTCCTCTATTAATTACCAGCTGTATAACCTTGGACAAGTTATTTAACCTTTCTGTGCCTCAAATATCTCAACCTTAAAAGATGAGAAATGAATTTATTTTAGGTTATTATAAGGATTAAATAAGAGTTCTAGAAAAACATTTACAGCAGGGCCGAGGATAGTAAGGATAAACAGAAAAGTATAATTTTATAAGGAAGGGCACAAATCTCAGTTTGACAAGAACAAATGGGGATTCCATAAGCCAGTTTAAAGACTAGACTGAGTTAACGGAATCTAGAATAGTAATCTTTAAGTTTTCTGAAAACGGGCTGGCAAACTGTTTATTTTTAAAGTTTTATTTATTTATTCATGAGAGACACAGAGAGAGGCAGAGACACAGAGGGAGAAGCAGGCTCCCTGTTGGGAGCCTGATGCAGGACTCAATTCCAGGACCTTGGGATCACGACCTGAGCCAAAGACAGATCTCAACCACTGAGCCACCCAGGTTTAAAGGTGCAAACCCAGGCAGCCTCCGTGGCTTAGCAGTTTAGCGCCGCCTTTGCCTTCAGCCCAGAGCATGATCCTGGAGACTGGGGATCAAGTCCCGCATCGGGCTCCCTGCATGGAGTCTGCTTCTCCCTCTGCCCGTGTCTCTGCCTCTCTCTCCTTCTGTGTCTCTCATGAATTTAAAGAAAAAAAAAAAGGTAACATTGGAAAGCTGCTGGAATCAATGTCTACCTTCCACTCAGCATGTGTAGAAACTATGAGAATGTTTCTACATTTACTGACATAATAAATTGATATTTATTTTTTTTTAAATTTTTTTTATTTGTTTATGATAGTCAGAGAGAGAGAGAGAGAGGCAGAGACACAGGCAGAGGGAGAAGCAGGCTCCATGCACTGGGAGCCCGACGTGGGATTCGATCCCGGGTCTCCAGGATCGCGCCCTGGGCCAAAGGCAGGCGCAAAACCGCTGGGCCACCCAGGGATCCCCATAAATTGATATTTATTAGTAGCTCAAGACTGTTCTATGGCTTCTTACAAATTATTTCATTTACTCTTCATGATAACTTTAGTGGGTACTATTATCATTCTGAGGTGAGGCAAGTTAGGCACAAAGAAATCAAGTAACTGCCTTAGCTCACCACAACAGGTAAATCTTGGAACCAAAAAAGTCAAGCATTCCTTTGTCCAAATTTCTCTTTCTATAGGATGAGATGAAAGTAAAACATCAGAAAGTATGCATTGACTCTAAACGCTAGTGGATTCCACTTGTGGGACAAAATGACTATCACTTTGGTCAATTCCTTTCAATGGAAAAAGTAAAATCCATTGTAGTAGTCTTTCTTGTCTGGGTGCTCATCATACAGATGTGTTCAGAATGTGAATAATCATTGGGCTGTATAACTACAGAATATATATACAATTTTCTTTGTATATATTACACATCAATAACAAGTTTTTAATTTTTAAAAAATATTTTATTTTATCATGAGAGACAGAGAGAGAGAGATAGAGAGAGAGAGAGAGAGAGAGAAGCAGAGACATAGGCAGAGGGAGAAGCAGGCTCCATGCAAGGAGCCCGATGTGGGACTCGATCCTGAGACTCCAGCATTATGTCCTGAGCTGAAGGCAGGCACTAAACCATTGAGCCACCCAGGCATCCCAATAACAAGTTTTTAAAAGATTTTTTAAAATTTGAGAGAGATTGGGGTCTCCTGCCCCTCAAATAAAAAATAAAATAAAATAAAATTTGAGAGAGAGAGAGAGCACAAGCAGGGGGGAGGGCAGAGGAAGAGGGAGAAACAGACTCCCCACTGACCAGGGAGCTCATGTAAGGCTTGATCCCAGGATTCCAGGATCATGATCTGAGCCCAAGGTAGACATTTAACCAACTGAGCCACCCAGGTACCCCAACAATAACAAGTTTTTAAAAGGCAGAGGTCAGAGCCTCACTCCAGAACAGTTAATTCTAAATCTTGTGGCTGTTAGTTCCCAAATTTATTTGGCCATCCAGAAGTATTTTTTATTTCACCTGTATTTAAAACAAAAATTACCGATTATGATTTCCATAATACTCCGCTATCTTACAGGTGTGTTTAGCAGAATGTGCTTTGAAAAATGCTGAAAATCTGGGGCACCTGGGTGGCTCAGTGTTTGAGCACCTGCCTTTGGTTCAGGTCATGATCCTGGGGTCCTGGGATCAAGTCCAGCATCAGGCTCCCCATAAGGAGCCTGCTTCTCCCTCTTTATATGTCATGAATGAATGAATGAATAAAATCTTTAAAAACAAACAAACTGCTTACCTACCTGCCCCAGCATTTAACAGCAGGTTCTGCTTTTTAAGGAAGAACTCCATCACTACTGGTAAGACCTGTGCTGCCACACCCCACACCCAAGGATAGTCAACATTGAGAACACTGAGCTCCCTGGGCTCTTTTTCCTTCCATCCATCTGAGACTCTCATATCTCTTCCTTCAATAGCAGAAAAGTCAAAGAAATAGCTGCTGGCAAGAGGCAAGGGGAAATACTCGGTTCTCTCTTCTCCATTACAAGTATTTGAAACTTTATATTTGACTGGGGTCACTTTTTTTTTTTTTTTTAAGAAATTAATCCCTCACTTCACAAGGAATCATGTAGGAGTAACTGACACAAAGTTGTGATAAGGAGGAAATGTATTTATAAAAGCCGCTATGATTCAGCATTGTGGAAGGGGAGCATGCACTGTCCTCTGTACAGTCTACAAAGGTAAAAACTGTGAAGAGGACGTAGAAGGAACAGATGACAGAATGAAACTGGGCATCTGCATGTGATGAGAGCCAAAACAATCTTGATGAGAAAAATACATTCTGAAATATATAAATGCAATTTTTACCTCTAGGTATACTATGTGAAAAATAAACCTAGTTAGTACAGCTCATCCTGTACCCCATGTTTAGGAAGGGAATGGGGACTCCCACTCTATACTGTATTTTATTTTTTTAAAAAACTTGAATTTTTGAAATTTTATTAAGTTTTTAATTTTAATTCCAGCATAGTTAAAATACAGTGTCATATCAATTTCCCATGTAAAATATAGTAATTCAATAATTGTACACATTACTCAGTGCTCATAACAGTAAGTATACTCTTACTCCCCTTCACCTATTTCACCCACTGCTCACGTATCTCCCCAGTCTGGCAACCATCAGTTTGTTCTCTATAGTAAAGAGTGTTTCTTGGTTTATTTTCTCCGTTTTTTCGTTTCTTTGTTTTGTTCCTCATAGTATCTGCCCTTCTCTGACTGAATTGTTTCATTTAGCATTATACCTTCTGACTTGATCCATGTCATTGCAAACAGCAATATTTCATTGTTTTGTTTTTCCATTGAGGCATTTTATTTGCATGTATATATTACATCCCTAGAAAAAAGAATCTCAGGATTTCCCCTCCTGTGTGTATTTTCTCTTGCTTCTTCATGGTCCATGATGCTAGCTGAGGTTGTCAAGACAATGAAACCAAATTGGTAGGACGGGAGCAGGTTACTCTGCCATTTTTCTAGACCTTTCAGTTGTACATCAAATCTGGGGCTGATACTCCACACGTGTTTTACCTGACTCTGACGTCACAACAATTTACCCAGCTCTATAATCATCAATGATTTCAAATATGCCAATGTAACCATGCTTCATCATCATGATGAGAAACTGAACAATGATTTTGAATCATGTCCTAATAAGAACGTGGACCTCCTTTGAGCATTGTTAATGCTCTTGAGAGCATTGCCAGGACATTCATGCACACCATTATGGTGGCATGGAATGATGACAGAAATAGAGAGTTCATTCCTTTTTTAATAGCTGATATTCCATTGTATGTATACACACATCTTTTTTATCCATTCACTTATTGATGGATACATGGGCTGATTCCAAAATATGGCTATTTAGTTAATGCTGCAATAAACACAGGGGTGTATATATCCTTTCTAATTAGTGTTTTTGCATTCTTTGGGTAAATACCCAGTAGTGTGATTAACTACATCAAAGGGTAGTTCTAATTTAAGCTTTGGGGAGCCTCCACAGTGTTTTCCACAGTGGCTGCACCAGTCTGCATTCCCACCAACAGTATAAGAGGGTTCCTTTTTTCCACATCCTCACCAACACTTGTTTCTTCAAAAATCTTCTTTATTATACTGCAAAAATTCCTTAATTTTATGGTAAGAAGAAAAACACAAAAGGGACCAAGTTACAGGCCTAAAATCCAGATTTTATTATTCAATAAAGTTAATTTATTTTAATTTAATTTATTGAAATTTATCTTTCATTTTTTTGTACTTGATCTTGCTATTATTCATCTTCTAACTAGGTACATGACCTGATAAACAGTCTAGGTATGTTTCCTTCCCTATAAAATGAGATCTTATTAATCTAGGAGATGACCTCATACCATCTCTTCTTTACTTCACAAGGGGAATGCAAAAAATGAAATGAACACAAGTGAAAATATAATGAACGATGGGAAAAGGTGGCACCTAAATAAAAAATATTCTGCAAAATATCCACTATTTCCAAACTAATTACTTTTATAAGAAACATTATCAAAGTAAGTATATACTTATTCTACAATTTATGGTAGAGACTAATGGTAAGTATGGGAGGAATAAAATTAAATGAGGAACAAGTGGTTACAGCCATTTACTCCCATTTACAATAAATCAAAACCTCTCACAGATAATTCACACACACATATTTATGATTCTTATATTTTTATGTGAAATAGATATAATTTATATATGTATATATAATTCAAATATATACATAGGCTTATAGGATCCTTTAAAACTAAATATGAGGATCCCTGGATGGTTCAGCGGTTTGGTGCCTGCCTTCGGCCCAGGGCGTGGTCCTGGAGTCCCAGGATCCAGTCCCACATCGGTCTCCCTGCATGGAGCCTGCTTCTCCCTCTGCCTATGTCTCTGCCTCTCTCTCTCTGTGTCTCTCATGAATAAATAAAATAAAATCTTTAACAAAAAAAAAAAACTAAATATGATTACCCAAAATTCAATTAATTGGTTTTTGTCCACACACACACACACACACAAAATCAAAGTAACCACACAATTTATTAAATATTAATAACTAAATGTAATTAGATGCAAGCATACATCTTACCATTATTTAGTTTTGTTCTGGAAAATATGGTCAATATGATAAAAGCATGTATAGCAGGCAGCCTTTAGGAGGCCCAGAATGACTTCTGCCTCCTGGTATTCACACCCTCATAAAATCACCTTTTCTTTTTTTTTTTCAAGATTTTATTTATTTATTCATAAAGAGAGAGAGAGAGAGAGAGAGAGACCGACCCAGGCAGATAGGGAGAAGCAGGCTCCATGCAGGGAGCCTGACATGGGACTGGATCCCAGGTCTCCAGGATCATGCCCTGGACCGAAGGCGGCGCTAAGCTGCTGAGCCACCCAGGCTGCCCATAAAAATCACGTTTTAAGAATGACAGACTGTCTATACCTTGTTTCTAATCAACATAATATGGCAAAAGGATTTCACTCCCATGATTATATCATGTAAGATTCTCTCCTGGCAGACAAGAGCTTTTTTCCTGCTGACCTTGAAGAAACAAACAGCTACGCAGTAAGAGGCTAAGTGGTAAAGAGATTGTTGGTTACCTGTGGGAGCTGACAGCAGCTCCCAGTCAACAGCCAGCAAGAAATAAGGGCCAAATAAGGGCCTCAGTCCTACAACTCCAAGGAGATGACTCTGCCATCACCCTGAATGAACATGGATTGCTCCCCAGGTAAGCCTGTAGAATAGAACACAGCCTGGCTGATGCCCTGATTATAGCCCTGTAGGAAACTGAGCAGAAGATCCAGATGAGCCTCACATAGACTCATTTGGAGAACCTTGTTACGTAGCAACAGAAAACAAATACATGGATACTTGCCCCAGTCAAGGTCCTGGGTACCTTGATGGCAGTCTCTAAGCAATCCTATGTTAAACACACCCAGCAAAACTGAAGCCAGATTCTATTTTTTTTTTCCCTAAAGATTTTATATTTATTTATTCAAGAGAGACACAGAGAGATGCAGAAACATAGGCAGAGTGAGAAGCAGGTTCCCTGCGGGGAGCCCAATGTGGGACTAAATCAGAGGACCTCAGGATCACAATCTGAGCCAAAGGCAGACACACTCAACCAACCACTGAGCCACTCAGGTGTCCCTATATCCCCACATTTTTTTCTTTTTAAAGATTTTATTTATTTATTCATCAGACATAACATACACACACACACAGAAAAAGAGAAAGAGAGAGAGGCAGAGACATAGGCAGAGGGAGAAGGAGGCTCCATGTAGGGAGCCCCATGTGGGACTGGATTCTGGGACTCCAGGCTCACGACCTGGGCTGAAGGCAGGTGCTAAACCACTGAGCCACCCATGGATCCCCTGCCCCTACATAATTTCTTTTGTGCTTATTGAATTCCCTTAGCTGAAATGTGTGCAGGAGATAGGTTAAAAAAAAAAAAAAAAAGGTAAGGCAGGCCACATGAACACAACAGAGGATGAGAGACAAGCAGCTTCTGCAAGGGAGAGTAATTAGGAATGTGAAATACTGAGGCAGACCAGACCCTGTTTGCCCTCCAGATGGTGGTTGTCTTCATAGGTAAACCATTAGATATTTTCTAAGTGTTATAAATTGGGATCTGAAAGGTGATATCTCATTTTAGATATTGGCAACAAATTAGTATCTAACACCTAGGGACCAGGACCATGCCACTCAAATCATGTTTCTGAGCCATGTGGGATCTTCTACTCTATAATCTCTAGGCTCTACTCTAGGGTTCTCACTCCTTCTACCTACAAATAGTTGGTGGTTTCATTCATTCATTCATTCATTCACTCACTCACTCACTCACTCATTTATTATGCCTTATAAAATATGAGCACTGGCCTAAGTAAGCCCAAGTATGAAGGCTCAGTTCATGTGTCATTTACTCACAGGAGGTTATATGCTTTTGACATTCTGTATTTTTACTTTAGAACACTTATCACAGTGATTATTTAATTTGTAATTGCATAACTATTGCTGTAATTACTAGTGGACCTCCACTGCGTAAGAGTACTTACTATAAATACCATGAAGGCCCTGAGAATGTCTGTTCTACCAGTACCTGCTGCCCAGCAAATAGTGAGTAATGTCCAGATGAAGGTTTAGGCAGATACCTTCATGCCATGAAGATTCAAGGCTAAAATGGAACAACCTTTGTGTTGGGCAGCCTGGCAAACTTACTTTAAAAATCTTAAAAGGAAAAAAAAAAAAAAATCTTAAAAGGATGGGCAGCCCAGGTGGCTCAGCGGTTTAGTGCCACCTTCAGCCCAGGATGTGATCCTAGAGACCGGGGATCAAGTCCCACATCAGGCTCCCTGCATGGAGCCTGCTTCTCCCTCTGCCTGTGTCTCTGCCTGCCTCCCTCTCTCTCTCTCTCTCTCTCTCATGAGTAAATAATTAAAATCTTAAAAAAAAAAAAAAATCTTAAAAGGACATTTCTTCTGAGTAGTCACAGTTCCAGAAATTTCAACTAAGGAGATCATTCACTTCGTGTGCAAACTTTTATGTCCAAAGCTATGCATTGTAGCCTGTTTACAACAGTTAAAAGCTAGGCACAAATGTCTAGCTATCAAATTGATTTGACAATTATGTTTAAAGGAAAGCTTGTTTAAGAAAAATAAGTTATAATGAAAAGATGAAAGATACAAAATGTAAAATTACATCACAGTATTAAAACTGTGCTTCAAAGCCATTGCCCTATAAAAGAATTGAAGAACTTAATTACCATATTCAAGTAGCAAAACAGTAGATGGATTCTTCACCTTTCATCTATTCTTTGTCTAGTAAAACCATCTGGGTATTCTTGGGAAAAAGTCATTATATTAGCACAATGAGTCTGGGAGGAATAACTCTCCTTTGAGGGTTACCAACTTCCACCCTGAAGAAGATGGCGTTTCATCAATCTCTTACTCATCTTGTTTTTTTTTTTTTTTAATTTTTTTATTTTATTATTTATTTATGATAGTCATACAGAGAGAGAGAGAGAGAGAGGCAGAGACACAGGCAGAGGGAGAAGCAGGCTCCATGCACCGGGAGCCCGACGTGGGATTCGATCCCGGGTCTCCAGGATCGCGCCCTGGGCCAAACGCAGGCGCCAAACCGCTGCGCCACCCAGGGATCCCTCTTACTCATCTTGTAATGACAAGTTTACTGCACATTAGTATTGGGCCTAGTTTCCCAGCCCTAACAGATATCTAAGAGTAAATTTAATAGAACAGAAGTATTTGAGATACCACCTTTACCTGTATGAAAAATATAATCCATAACACCCCAAACCCCTGCCTTGCATGGCACTGGAGGGCTGAAAACTGGAAAACCATTTTGTCTCAGTTTTCTAAGAGTGAGCTCTATATAGTTCCGCCCTATATACAGAAATGTAGTAGCAGAGAAAATGGATGTCAAGTTAGGGTCAAAACAAGGAATGAGTCCTTATCAAAAAGGTCCTTTATTTGTTGACACATAAAATTTTGCTCCAAATGTCTATACATCTCAAATGTGTTGGAGAGCAGTTTACTTGGCAATTATGGTATGATGGAGCCTAGAAGCTCCATATTAAAATTATGCTACTGCGCAGCTCTGGTGACTCAGCGGTTTAGCGCAACCTTCAGCCCAGGGTGTGATCGTGGAGACCCAGGATTGAGTTCCACATCGGGCTCCCTGCATGAAGCCTGTTTCTCCCTCTGCCTGTGTCTCTGCCTCTCTCATGAATAAATAAAATCTTTAAAAATAAATAAATAAAATAAAATTATGCTACTGGTATAAATTAAGATACCCAGGTGGTAGAAATGTAGTAAAATCTAGTTTTAATTTGTTAGGTATTTTATTTTTTAAAGATTTATTTATTCATGAGAGACACACACGGGGTGGGGATAGGGGCTGGGGGGTGGGTGGGCAGAGATACAGGCAGAGGGAGAAGCAGCCCCATGAAGGGAGCCTGACGTGGGACTTGATCCGGGGTCTCCAGGATCATACCCTGGACCGAAGGCGGCACTAAACCACTGAGCCACCTGGGCTGCCCCAGTTAGGCATTTTACAAATACTGCAAGAAGCTATATTTCTGTAAAAATCACAAAGAAGGGCATAAACTAAAAGGAAGAAAGTCTACACTTGATTATGTTAACTGGTGGATCCAAGAGTAAGGAAAATAGACTTGTCAGATTCAAATAAACTCAAGGATTATAATAAAACTGAACTGCAGATGCAGAAGGAGTCAAACACAGAGCTGAGGAATCCATTTGTAAATACCACTGACTAACGATCAGTTCTAGTTTGTTACAGGAGAGATGAAACATCACTGCACCTCGTCAATTAGTTCTTTCTACATAAAATATGTAGTAAAATTAGGATAACTCACGTAATATCCCTTCGTTGATAGCAGCCCTGAAGCAGGCAGGCGATCAGGTCACTGATAAACTCTACATCATCTCTGTGAAGAGCTGCTTCTAACTCCTATGGAGGAGGAGAGAGAGAGATTAGAGAGATTTCTTAAAATCCACCTGTCCCTCCTTCCTACCACCCACACTAACAATATCACTCTCCAAACCGCTATAGGGTCAGTGTAGCCAAACTGCTTGCCTTTCCTCTCACAGTTACTGTTGGAAGAGCAAAGAGATCAACTTTTGTTTTTCCATTGGGTTTATTTCTCCCATTGCTCCATTCCATTTTTCTGCATACCAGAAAAATCATACATATATCTCTTTTTGTAAGTCACTGGTAGCTACATAATTATCAAAGAGCTTAATTTATATAAATATGCTATAATGCCTTCTACGTTAATGACAAGAAAGTCGCAAATATGCGATTAAAAAGTATTCTTCATCCCCCTAACAGTTTTAACAGGTAAATCAATTGCTTTATAGAATCACTATGTTTATTGAAGAAAAACACTGGTAAATGAGCAATGTAGTTAAGAATTCTTATTTTGAGGAGGCTACACTTAAGTGACTAATGACAGGAGATTGCTAGAACTGAGCTGAATCTTACATCATCTAGAGAGAAGTGAGGTAATGTCTATGTTAATGGTTTAATCCTAGGTGAGATGTATTTGCTTTCCTTGGGACTCAAGCAGACAATGCCAAAGATCTAGCATTCTGAACAAGACTAAATTGACAAGGAGCTGCTGGGACAAAGTGACGGTGGGAAATTTTAGGAGATCCTGTTTCTCCTTTCAAACTCCCATAATAAACCAGTATTTCCTAAGATGATGGAATTTGTTCTAAGTCCTCAGCTCTTGAGAAAAAAAGTTTGACAGCACTGTTTCAACCAGAATGCTTGCATTCTGCATGCAAGCTATTTTCCAAGGTCTGCTCTGCTTTTACTAATCATCACCAGATCTATAAACACAGAAAAAAACCAAGCTTTGAAGGCTCTCGCATTAATGGTTCTGAAAGCATGAGGTGTGTGTGCATAAGAAACAATTTCTGACCTAAATACCAATTACACAGCAGTGCATACTTAACAGGGGATTCTGCCGCTACTATAAAAACATTACCGTTTTGCTAATAATTGTAATAAAATTATGTAAATTATTTTAATGGTTTCATTTTTTTTTTTTTAATTCTCAAGTTTGTAAACACTCCCTCTAAAACCTTCATAATAAAGAGGTACCTTGGTGGCACAGTCCGTTAAGCATCTAACTCTTGGTTTTGGCTTGGGTTGTGATCGCAGGGTTGTGAGACAGAGCCCTGTAGTGGGATCTGTGAACAAGGAGTCTACTTGAGATTCTCTCCCTCTCTCAAATAAATAAATCTTTTTTTTTTAAAGTAAAATAAAACCTTCATAGGACAAAAAACTGCTCAGCAAACTAATGGACACAAATAAGCAAAATAGAAACTACCATGAGGTAGTTCACCAGAAAAGGTTCATCTAGCCTGTGCTGCCTTAAAACACAGGTGAATGAAACTCAAAATTCAAAGACTGCAAGGCTGAGGCTTGCAAATGTTTTGCTTGCCTTAATTATAAACCTGGGAATTATATCTATAGCAATGGTTCTTATTCTTCTATTAGCTTATTAATTACTGTTGGAAGAGTTCTCTTCTACATTCTAGTTACTGAACACCCAAAAAACAAGAAACTCTCCCAACCAGAGATAACTGGGATCTGAACTATAATTAGCCAGAATTCACTCATTCAACCAATATTTACTAGGCACCCACCCTGTGTAAGATAATATAGTACTTCCTAAGCACTGAGGAGCTTAGTTTAGTTTGGAGAGATGAGTACAAAAACAGATAGACAAACCAACTAATTAGCACTATTAGGTACACAAAAGGTGCTATGGGTGCAACGGGAATTGAGAAGAAAAGGACTACTTGTGGCTGTGGGAAGCCTAAAACACTGCATGAAGATGGTAGTACCTGCAGTGGGAAAATTGTGGCTGGGTGGCAATGGGGGGGAGAAACAGAGCATGAGCAGGGGCAGATGACATGGGGAGCAAGGCCACCAAGAAGACAGCTGCTTCATTTTAACTATTCTGTAGATTATATGAGGGGAAGTAATGTGAGTTTAGATTGATCACTGGTACTGGATACTGAGCTAATGAGTTTGGTGTTTCTTTGGAAAACAATGGAGACTCATTACAATTATTTTTATTGAGGAAAAGACACAGTGATACTTCTCTAGCTGCTGTGTATTTAAGAGGGATTCTAGTGGCAGAGGGTGCGAGGTGAGGTTAACCACAAGCAAGAGCCTGGGATAAAGATTCTGAAGGACTTAAATGAGAGAAATAGCAGCAACGGGGAAAAACACGAATTCAAGATCAGACAGAAATAAATGTGATGCAACAGCAAGGGAAGATTTGAATGGTTCATATTTTATGTTTGGTCACTGGGCAAGACTCCAAAGCAAACTGCAATTATAACAGAAGCTGAACTCTTGAAACAAAAAGTCCTAGGCCATCTCATTTGATAGAGAAGCCAGAATTACTGAATCGTAGGCTGGAAGGTATATTACAGATTATACTATTTCAACTCTCTCAATTGAAGGATAAATAAACTAGGCCCAGGAAGGTTAACTGGCATCTCCTGTTGTACTTAGCAAAACAGTGCCAGGACCAAGTGAAACCCCAACCACTCCATCCAGGGCTCTTCCCACAGAGTAAGCTGCTTCCTACTGGCCCATGTGCTCTATGCTAGAAAGCCTGATGGCTTTAACAGCTCTAATAACCCACTTCCACCACTCCCAACCAAGCCCTCAAATGTACCATTCTGCCTAAGCAGAAAGAAATCCCTCCTGCAAAGCCATACTGTAACAGGTCCTTTACATGAAAAACTTTTATCTATAAAATCTTCCTAGCTGAGTTCCACTTTACTGGTTTCTCCAGCAACATCTTCAACACTGTATGGTCACAAATTGTTACACACTCCTGCTGAGGTTCTGTCCTCATCAGTGTAAGTTAAAGAGTACCACGTGTTTCTTGATTAAAAGTGCTATAGTCAGATGCTTTTTAGTGTTTTTAAAGAAAAGCACCAAATTAAACTATGATAACGTCCACATTTGAAGAGATAAGAACTGGGAAGGCTTTACTAAGTAAAGGCTAAACTAAGTAAAAGTTTGTCATAAATCTCTGTGGAGGTATGCCAGGATTCCTAGAAGCCAGATACATGTCGATCACTTTTATTCGGTAGTAAATAATTTTTTATTTATTTATTTTTGAAGAGTTTATTTATTTATTCATGAGACGGGGGGGGGGGGGGGGGGGCAGGCAGAGTGAGGAGAAGTGGGCTACATCCTGGGACTCACGAATCACGCCCTAAGCCAAAGCCAAAGGCAGACACTCAATCGCTGAGCCACCCAGGCATCCTAGTAGTAAATAATTTAAAACGGTAATTTTATAAAACAGTCACACTACAAAGCAAAATGTAAAATCTGCATTAACTTTTATGCTGAAACTCCAAAAAAAGAAAACAAAAAGGGAAAAAAATGTCACTCCTAAAAGAGCAGTTAAAGCTCTATTATGAATTCCCTTTCTTTTCTATGCACTTCCCCCACCCACAGGCATTCCCTTCTCCCTTAGGTGTGAATACTTGATAAGAATATGTTTCCGTTTCTATCAGGATAACTCATTAGAGGAAAGTTCTAGCTGTCCATTTTATACCTCAATATTGTCTTCAGAAGAAGCAACAATAAAATATAGCAATATTTACCTGGTGGATGCACAGTAAACCAGAGCATGTGAAAATTCATGGCATGTGTAGACAGTACCAAGGATTTTCTGCCAAATAGGGTAATTAGAGGACTGTAGACAGGACGGGTCTGTTCCTTGAGGGCCTTCACATTAAAGAGTGTGGATTTTACCTCCGTATACAATCAGGTCTGGAGAAGGAGAGTGAAATGATCACATCTCTATCTCAGAAAAATAGTTCTGAGAAGAGAATGCAGAATGACTGGGAGGAGTACCAGGGGTAGGGACAACAGGGCAGTGTTAGCATCACCTGGAAGTTTGCTGGAAAGCATAAGCACCTCAGGTACCACCACAGATGTACTGAAACCCAAATCTGCATTTTAAGAAGAGCCCCATGATTCATATGCATATATTGTCTGGGAGGTGCTATTCTGGAAGATACAAGGTCAGAGAATGAGGTAAATAAAAGCAGAGTAGTGGGAATAAAGAAAGGGAGAATTAGGGAACATGTGGAAGATGAATAAATGCTGGCTTAATGGACAAAAGGCAGAAACATAATTACCAAAAGAAACTGGACCTAAATGCTCTAGATCTAAATGCTCTAAATGCTCTAAAACATAAGAAACCTCAAAAGTGAATTTCTGACATAAGGATGGAATTAAATCCTTACATTGTAATCCCAAACATACTCAAATGATTAATTTCAAGAACTAATGCCCCTTGTTTATCTAAAAACCTTAGCATTATTGTAGGATTAAAATCAAATCATGCAGATTAATGTGGTTATCAGTATCTACAGAATTTATAGTTCCTGTCTCAAGCTCTAAAACCTGTTGAAAGGGCTGAAGAATTAAATGTAATTCAGATATCCAGGTAAACCGTTAAAGTCTACTCTAAATAAAAGATTAGTGTCACTGGTGGGAAGAGTGAGTTATTTGGGCCTTACAGAAGAATGTCATTTCTGGCAATAAATCTATTTAGAATGTGAGGATATAACATGAAATTTCTGGTTACAGTGTTTTCCAAACAATATCAACTGCCAATATCCTTTTATTACTGCTCCCGGAGAGTCATCAAGTAGATTACGGACAAATTAGAATGAAGCAAGGTATTCCAGGACAAAATAAAAACTAAGACCTACAAAGATTAAGAGTGATATGGCCAAAAAAAAAAAAAAAAAAAAAAAAAAAAAAAAGAGTGATATGGCCAAAAGATATGATGTCCTTAAACCCACACTCTACTTACATTAGGTTATTTATTTTCAAGTTAACTAACATCTTGTTAACCTGTGGCAGTTAGCAGAGATCAAAATTAGTAAGTCAATTTACAATTAGTAAATGTAAGAATAGCTTATCTTAAAATACATGCCTAATAGTTAAAATTATTAATTTGTATAACACATCTCTATTTTCTTCAATAAATCAAGGGAAATTTTTTAAAAGATTTATTTAATTAATTTATTATTTATTTATTTTATTTATTAATTATTTAATTATTAATAATAAATTATTATTATATTTATTTAATAAAAGATATATTTTAATTATTAATGTATATCTAATTATACATTAATTATTAGAGAAAGAGAGAGAGAGGCAGAGACACAGGAGGAGGAAGAAGCAGGCTCCATGCCAGGAGCCCGACGCAGGACTCGATCCCGGGACTCCAGGATTGCACCCTGGGCCAATGGCAAGCACCAAACCGCTGAGCCACCCAGGGATCCCCAATCAAGGGAAATTTTTATTTCCTATTTGTATTTTTAAAAATTCCCATAGGTGCTGGGAAGTAGAAGACTGAATGAGAGAGCAACATTGATACTGATGATGTTCTAACTCTGATGGATGCTATTTTTACAGATGGTATCACTTATAAATGAATAAAGCAAAACATTCATAGACCAATGATGATAGAATGTGTCATGAACTAAAAACACGGATTAATAAAATCTGTGAATCTGAAATTTAAAAAAGAAAAAGAAGGAAAAACAAAACTGTTTCACTGTATTTTCTGCCTGCCTCAGTAACCAGGCTTCCTTAGTGATTCAACCATAGTTTTCTTACTTAACATTATCAGCAGAAACTAGGGAGTAACATCCTTATCTTAATTTGAAAAAAGAATATTAAGTGCTCTTGTTCAATACTCAACTGTGATGGGCAGGCTAAAGGGCATTGGTAAAAAATTCTCCGCAGTGAACCTAGGTTTGCTTTTCTTAGCACAGCCATGATCTAATGAGTTAACAACTGGGGAAAGTGGTTACACAGAAAGGCAGAGTATCAGGGATGTTGGATCAGCTCTTCCAAGGAGAACTGAGCAAGCTTGAATTGCTCCTCAAACGACACAAGTATCGAGAGGAACTCTGATATTTACAAATAAAATTCAACACCTCGCCCTTGCCTACCACCATTTTACTCATGGAATACAGTAAACTCAGAAATCAGTAAGAAAATGGGCTCAAAATATAAAATTGCTTTTCAAATGTACTTCTATATTGTGCTTCTTCATAAATCAGCAGCTATCTACATAATCCACCAAAAAATATGCAGGGTCATGGTGACTTGTAAGGTGACAAAGTTATCAGTGAAGTTTTCCCCTCTAGCTCAGCAGAACTGAAAATGCAGAATTGGTAAAGATTAAAATGAAGAATAGGTGATAAATCCCCTGGAGGGCAAAGCTTCTCCCACCTTTCTCCTTCCCCTTAGTTACAGTTAACACCAGCAGTTGGTACTACATGGATAAACCAAGGCACACTAATATAGGCCTCAGTTTTCACCCTATGGTGAAACAAAGATTAAGAATGCTATAGAAAGACAGCAAAGAAGATGGGTAACAGGAAAGCAATTTTAATCCTGCTGAACAGAAGAACTTGCTTATCAGTGAATTTTTCACTTTAGTGGGTATAGTAAAAAAGAAAAAGTTCTGGAGTTCTGTTTCACAACAGTGTGAATATACTTAACACTACTGAATTGTGCACTTAAAAATGGCTAAGATGACAAGTTTTATATTACGTTTCTTACCACAATTCAGAAAAAAATTGTCGCACTAAAAGTAACTACCACCAAGGATTTTGTAATGATTATTATGAGGCAATGCTTATAAAAGCCAGTGGAGCCTGGCACACCATAAATATTCCACAACATGCTAATATTACAATTATTTCATCTTGATTACAATGAAAGTGTGTGTGTGGGGGGAGCAAAGACTGAAGAGACAGAAAGTGGCCTTTTCAAAATTCAGGTTTCTTAACAGAAATTAAAATCCTTTTAATACACAGCCTACCATGTTCATAAGCCAATAAAAACCCAACAGTTCTCCAAGGAATTATTTGGAAACCCAGGTTATTCAAAGCTTTGCTACTTAGGCCTTCAAACCCAGAGCTTAGAGTCTTGGAAGCAAGGGAATAAATAAGGACTACCCTACTAAAATACCCCTCCCCCCCCACACACTTTCTCTCCTCCCCTTTTGTATTTCCTTTTCACTGTGGGCACTGAGCTGTGAGCACAGAAATCTGAACTTTGCCAAAATGCTCTGGGACTGAAGAGGAAGGGGTGGGGGAGCAGATAGCTCGGCCAATCGTTTAGGAGAAGGGGGACCTGGTCCTATGGCTCCTCTGTAGCTTCAGAGAGTAGCTGGAGGGAGTAACAGGATTTGTCCTCTTTGCAGCTGGCGTCACAGTTCATTAGGGACAAGTCTGTTTAACATCCTTCCACCTCCTCTACCCTCAAGAACAGGCGGTGGCTGCTCAAAGAACTCAGGACTGAGTGAGGGCAACAGCTTCAAACCCTGATTGGCAATGAGAAAGAAATAGGGCCTTTAGCATAGGTGATGGAAAAACACTCGTTAACAATTCTTTACTTTAAAAAGTCCCACTTGGGGCAGCCCGGGTGGCTCACCAGTTAGCACCGCCTTCAGTCAGGGGTGTGACCCCAGGATCCAGTCCCGTGTCAGGCTCCCCGCAGGGAGCCTGCTTCCCTCTCTGCCTCTCTCTCTCTCTGTCTCTCATGAATAAATAAATAAAATCTTAAAAAAAAAAAAGTCCCACTTGCCTAATAAACTAAGATGATTTCTAGACTGGAGACAAACGACACAGAAAGAACATTACCAATTCCATTAATGTATGACAACCATTCACTTAATATCTTAAATAACTTTAAAGGTAGCTTTGTATTGTTTGACACACTTCTAATCTCCAGGAATTTTCTTTGATCTTTTACTAAGGAAGGTGGTAAAGACAGACAAACTTTCTTTTCTTTAACGTCCAACTAAGAATCAGGACCACAGATTTGTACTACTGTTATTTGGGCACACTAATTCCTTTGAGTTTACTTTAAGGAGGCAAAAAAGGCCTCAGGATAAAAGAATCATAGATGCTGTATTTGATTTTAGAAGGTTACAAATCCTCCTAATTTGCACAAGGACCAACTGCAATGTGGTGTCTCAGGAAAAGACCAGGGCTTCTGTATAGGACCCAGAATGGCGCTTACACAAAGGAGATGCAAAGCAGGCCTTCCTGAAGGAGTCTCCCAGCTGCTTTCCAAGAGAGAATGCCTGGAGTGTGAGCGCAGAATACATGAAGAAGTCAGCACATGAGCCTCCAGAAGGCATCCCTGACTCTGGCAGCTGATGCTTTCTAACTTGGTATAAATTAATTTAATCCCAAAGGCCTGCCCCATGCCAATTTAGACTGTAAAGTATAAATCAGCTCGAGTGGGTATAATGGTGAGGGACCTGAAACTGGCTATTAAAACACTTTCAGTTGGCCAAGCGATTTATCCCAGGAGTCCCCAAAGGCCAGCAGGTCTGTATTGCTGCTTTGCTGCAACCATATCATTCCTCTCAACCATCCATGAAACAGCTGTGTCACTGACTATGCTCCTGGGTAACAGAAACGAAACCAAAATAGCTTCTCCCCACAAATGACTGCTACCTTAAAATATTAGGCAAACTGGAAAATACTAATTATACCAATAAATGGGTAAATCTAGAAAAGCATGATTTTCTGAAAAGGCATAAATTATCAAAGCTGGTTCTAGCATTAAAAAAAAAAAAGGCTCAGGAAGTTTCATGGATATTGTCCCTTAAGAAAATGTCCATGATTATATAAACAATTCCTGAGCACTGAAAAAGTTGGAAAGCTCAGTATGTTCCGAGGCTAGAATACTGGACAGGAATAGCATGCAAACAAGAAATCTGGAAAAGCAGGTTCTTGACAGACCATACACAACCTCAGATATCAGGTCAAGCAGTCTAGATTTCACTGCTTTCCACCCAGGAAATGTATAGCTCTAGGATTCCACAGTGCATGGCCAGAATATATCAGTTTTAAATGGCACAGCTTCTAGAGAGTCAGGTTTACTTTTATTTATTTCTTTGTTTGTTTTCACTGTTTAAGTTGTTGTTGAGAAGATACTTTTAACTTAAACATTTGCATGAATTTAAGACAGGGGATTTCATCAGAGAATTTATGTTTGGAGCTACTTAGGACTATCGCTCTATGTAAAATTACGCAGTTCTCGTTCTCTGTCATTAGAACTTACTACTGGATTAGTTCGGAATTATTATAGGTATTTCAGGGAAACCACTAAAGAACAGGGAATGCTTTTGAAAGCATTCAAAAGTAGGTAAAGAATAGTCAAACCTAGAAGGTTATCTAGATGTGGTCTGCAGGACACATTGTTAGGAAGAGAGATTAGAGGGTGAGATTTCTGATCTAGTCCAGGGAAGAATCGATGGGGCCAATACTAGAAAGATGACAGGGGAAATACACAAGAGAAGGTGACAGGAGAGGATTTCAGAAGCAGTCATTAAGATTTTGCAATTAATTGTATGTGGCTTAAAAAAGGACAAAAAAATTTTAGGTAACAAGTTCTAATCCTCCCAATCCCTGAAAAAATATTACGGTCTTTTAAATTGGTAAACAGAATTAAGGACAATAAAGGTTGAAAGGTGAATGGAAGATTGGGGCAGTGGGAAGAAACAACAAAGACTTGATGTTTGAAATAAGATCCTAGAAGGTTTAGAGTGGGAAATAATTTTGTAATGTCATAAATCCTATTGTTCCCATCTGATTGTGTCCTAGTCTATGTGAGAGTGGCAAAAACATACACACAGAGGAAAATGTCTAATGTGTGCAGGGAGGTAGGGGTCTCTCTGAATCAATTCAAGCAGTTCAACATATAATGGGCATGTGACAGTGGGATGTCACATAGTGGAAAGGCATCCCTAGCATCTGAAGACATACTGCATGCCAGGCTCTGTGTTACATGCTGGGGATGCAAAAGGAGAGTAAGAACCCTACCTTCAAGTAGCATAAAATCTAGAAGTGGGGTGTTGTGGGGGACAGACAAAATATAAATTCCATTTAGAGTAACAACTGGCACAGTAGAGTGGTGTGGAGATAAGTGAGCAAAATGCTGCTCTGGCAATTAGTTAGCAAAGACTAGAAGATGAGCAGGATACAATCAGTTCACACAAGGGCAGTAGGAACAGTGGAGGTTCTCAGTAAAATGCAGGTTTCCTCAAAGAATGAAATGCTGGGGCAGCCCAGGTGGCTCAGTGGTTTAGCACCACCTTCAATCCAGGGCCTGATCCTGGAGACCCGGGATCAAGTCCCATGTTAGTCTCCCTGCATGGAGCCTGCTTCTCCCTCTGCTGTGTCTGTGCCTCTCTCTCTCCTCTCTGTGTCTCTCATGAATAAATAAAAAAGAATGAAATTCTAAAAATGAAAACATAATAGTGACCTGTGCCAAAACCCCTGGTACTGCACAGTGCCTCTACAGAGCAAGTGGTCACAGAACATTCACAGAGAAAACGGAAAGAAATTAGCTATTGGGAACAACTTGTCTAAAAGATGACTGTGTGACTGAAGATTTTCGGAAATGCCTGAAATTTTATCAAGAAATCTGTAAAGGCAGGACAAAACTAGGAATGAGCGGGCTGTGACTGTAACTAAGAAAATAGTATTGAGGGATGCCTGGGTGGCTCAGCAGTTGAGCGTCTGTCTTTAGCTCAGGGCATGTTCCTGGAGATCCGGGATCCAGTCCTGCATTGGGTTCCTGTGTAAAGCCTGCTTCTCCCTCTGCCTGTGTCTCTGCCTCTCTCTGTCTCTCATGAATAAATAAAATCTTTTAAAAAAAAAGAAAAGAGTATTGAAATCTTGTTGGAAAAAAAAGGAGGGGAGGAATGTTACAACCAAAAGGGGATATGCTATCTATAATGGGAAAGAGGTCTCAAGGTAAAGAATTTGGCAGTGTTTATCTAGCCCTATCCTGAGGGAGAGATACTGATGAAACTCAGTATCTGGGGCAGGAATATTTCATCAGGCCTGTAAGAAATTATCCCAAGACGAATTCATTCTCTTTTGATTCTCAGCTTCTTGATTAGCAACAGTGAGTACGTCTTGGTATTAGGAAGGTGGTGTGTGCTGAATGGCAGGTGTTAATATAATGACTATGGAACGATATCTACAGAATTTTAAATAAGCAAAATGCCATTCGGTGACTCTGGATCTACTGAAATTGTTAAGTTTTTGAGCCTACAAACTGAGAACCAGAACCGGTCAACTTGAAAGCACTCACAATGGAGCAAGACATAGATTAAATAGGAACCAGAGTGCACAGATGAGGTTTAGAAAAGGAATACCTTAGAAGCGAAGTTGACAAATAGGTATGATTTTGGTGGGCTGAGGCAAAGATTTTTCAGCAAAATTCTTACAAAAGATTTATCTTGAATGTGAATACTTACTAAATTTTTTCTATTAAAAGACACTCCCTCGTTTTACTTTTGGGTAACAGCAATTTAGGGAAGAGAAAATCGCCTGAATCAACCTCAATCAATGCCAGTTTCGGATTCTTACAGATGTCATTTGATGGAATTTATCTAATTTTTTTTTTCTAATTTTTTGATTTACCTTAAAAGGAGACAAAAAACCTTTACAACAACTCTAAAACTCTGGAGCCATGAACTCAACTCCAAGTGTTAAAATGTAATTATAGAAATCTGTTTATATAGAGTCCACATGTGTTTATGTTTAATGATCATGAATATATACCTACAGAACAACTGCAAAACCAAACTATCCTACTATTAAATGAGTAAGTAATTGTGACTTGGAGTAATACTTTCAGAAAATCTATCAAAAACTGATTCAGAAACTTAAGATTGAAGGGAGGTTGAAAAATTATACTTTTCAGTTCTTCAAAAGTAGTGCTAATGATGATGAAATTCTTTCTAGAAATAAGAATGGAAAAAATCAATTATTTCTAAATTTAAAAATCCAAATGTTTATAGAAAAATCCCTAAGATGGGGCAGCCCAGTGGCTTGGTGGTTTAGCGCCGCCTTCAGTCCAGGGCCTGATCCTGGAGTCCTGGGATGGAGTCCCACGTTGAGCTCCCTGCATGGAGCCTGCTTCTCCCTCTGTGTCTCTGTGTCTGTCTCGCTCTCTCTGTGTGTATGTGTCTCTCATAAATAAATGGAATCTTAAAAAAAAGAAAGAAAAATCCCTAAGATAAATTTTCCAAATAGAACTTTCACCTCTCTTATTAAAAGTTTCATACACTATGGTAAGTTAATATTTCCAAAGTTTTATTGAATCATCTCGTTGGAAAACGGGGTATTGCCTAAATTGAAACACCCATGGCTACTTATACATGTTAATACTAGTATGAAAGTGACTGAACCTGGGACGCCTGGGTGGTTCAGTGGCTGAGCGTCTGCCTTTGGCTCAGGGCGTGATCCCAGGATCCAGGATCAAGTCCCACATCAGGCTCCCTGCATGGAGTCTGCCTCTCCCTCTGCCTGTGTCTCTGCTTCTCTCTGTGTGTGTCTCTCATTAGTAAATAAATAAAATCATGAAAGAAAAAGAAAATAAAGAAGAAAGAAAAGGAAAAGGAAAAGAAAGAAAAGAAAGAAAGAGACTGAACCAGAATCATATCTCATGCCCTTTCCAACTGTATTAAAGGGAATCACACCTTTTATAAAGGAAAAGACTGTAAGAGTCTGGAAAGGAGAAAAGGAATGGAAAATAGTATTTTACAATGATGCTATTTCTTCTAAAACATAGCCTAACTGGTTCACTCTATTATTTATTCAACTTCTAAACAGGTAAGAATGACTACCTATACCCTACCCTATTATCCACCCCAACCAATACCCTATTAATACATATAACCGAATATTAAAATACAACCAAATATTAATACATATCCTTCTAGTTCTTTGGGCCCCAGTCTAGAAGGCATCTTTGTAACTTCCAGATCCAATCTCCATATATATGATGGATAAATAAATTGATGAAAATAGTATGATCCTCTGTGTCATCAGGTGTTTTGGTGATGTAGCATTATTTTTTTAAAAGATTTTATTTATTTATTCATGAGAGACATGGAGAGAGAGGCAGAGACCTACACAGAGGAAAAAGCAGGCTCCATGCAGGGAGCCCAACGTGGGACTTTATCCAGGACCTGGGGGATCATGCACTGAGCCAAAGGCAGACACTCAGGCTTCCCCTTCCCTATATATTTCCCTTTTCATCTGCCCTCCTCCTCCTCCTCCACATAAGAATTGTTTTGTTTGTGATCAAGTTGAATAATAAAACAATCCAATGTTCTCCAATTAGGTTTTATCAATATCTATAGTGGGTAACGTCAACTTTATGGCGGGAAGGAGTTGAAAGGTTAACAAGAAAACACTGGTAAGGGTCCTTGAGTATTAGAAGACTTTGGATTTCACTAAGGAATTTGATACAAACAATTTGGAGGATATAGGTAGATTATGGATACAAAAAGGAAAGGACAAAACCAAGAAATAGAAAAAAAAAAACAAGAAATAGGATTACCACGTAGTTCTAACAAAAATATTAGATACGTTGCAGAGTATTACAAAATGCTTATGGCATTTATATGGACAAGAGATTGGTATCTCTAGGACAGGCCAGGACATTAAAAAACAAAATAAGGGGATCCCTAGGTGGCTGAGCGGTTTGGCACCTGTTTGGCACCTGCCTTTGGTCCAGGGTGTGATCCTGGAGTCCCAGGATGAAGTCCCACATAGGGCTCCTTGCAAGGAGCCTGCTTCTCCCTCTGCCTGTGTCCCTGCCCACCGCCCCCCTCTCTCATGAATAAATGAATAAAAATCTTAAAATAAAAAAAAAACTATCGGAAAGCACTGACAGGACTTTTTTATTCCTCAGAAGCATAATAAACCAAAAAACATGTGGTGACTGCCAAAATTAACTGAAATTGGGCCATGGTAAAAAGGAATCAGAAAGATATTCTCTGTCAAACCTCTACTTTCAAGTATAAGCAACAGAATTAACCAACTACAACATATTCACTTCTTTGACAACTTAAGAATTGGGAATTTTAAGGGGTACCTGGGTGGCTCAGTTGGATAAGCATCTGACTCTTGATTTCAGCTCAGGTGGTAATCTCAGGGTTGTGAAATCGAGCCCAAAAATCTCTGTGCAAAATATTATCACCACTATTAGGGGTGCGAACAAATCTTTATTCTCAACATTCTACTGTAATCAAGTCACATCTAATGAATGGATTCTGAGCCCTCATCATTCTGGATCTAAAAGCAGCATTTAAATTAGTTGGGGTTATTGGGACGCTACAGCCCAATAACTGTGGCTCAGTGATTGAGCATCTGCCTTGAGCTCAGGGTGTGATCCAGGGTCCTGGGAATTTAGTCCTGCATCCGGCTCCCTGCAAGGAGCCTGTTTCTCCCCTCTGCCTATGTCTCTGCCTCTCGTGAATGAATAAATAAATAAAATATTTAAAATATAAACAAATTAGTTGGTTATTTCCTCTAGCTTAAAAGTTTTGTCTCTTGGCTTCAAAACACACACCTCACTGGTTTTCCTTTTCAATTTTCTTGGCTGATTTCCCCCCTTTCTTCTTGTACTCTGTATGTTGGTAAAAATGTCTTGGGGTTCAGTCTTTGAATCTATCTCTTCACTGTCCTTTTGGCCTACATTCACTGCCTTTATGAGCTCCTCCAGCCTTTAAATACTATCCATTACGCTAATCATGCTCTCTCATTTGTACCTCCATTCCTCTCTCCTCAGAATCCCAAAGTTGGCTCATCCAATAGAGCACCTGTACCTAACACAGTGGTGACACTGAGAGTCAAATAGGCATAATGAACTTAATATGATCAAAACTGAATTTTCAATTTTACCTCCTTAAACCTGCTTCTACTCTTACATTCCCAACCACAGTAAATGGAATCTTCTTCTAGATGTTCTAGCAGGAAATTCTGAGTTATCCTTGACTCTTCTCTTTTTCTTCCATTTCACATCCAAACCTTTAATAGATTTTGTTGATTCTGCCTTCAACTGAGATTTAGAAACTGCTCTCTCCTCACTGCCTTCTCCACTACCCTCCATCTAAGCATCAACAATTTAGTAGCATACAAGCTCAACTATCAACTTCTTTCCTTATGTGTTCATACTAATAGCTTACTAAACTTGAGTCAGAACGTGTCACTCCTGTGCAAAAGCCTTCTTCAGAATAAAATCCAAAGTTTATACCACAGCCTTCACAACCTTCCCTGGTAATACCTTCCTGCTGATCCTCTATTATTTCTTACTGCTCTTGTCCTTGCCCACTCCCCTCAGCATACCAGCCTCTTACCTGTTTCTCATAGATCCTCAGAATGCTCCTGCCCTTTCTGGGACTTTAAGATCGCTACCCCTAGTATCTACATGGCTTGCCCTGTTACCCAGTTCCTGCACATCTTCATCATTCTCTATTCCCTTTATTATACTTTATTTTCCTAATTCACTTATCACCTATCTATTATATATATTTATTTTCTTTCTTCCACTGCTACCATGCAAATCCTTTGAGGAAGTTTGTGCCCACTTCCCCAAAACTATACCCGCCCACTAACTTCCACTACTGTGGAGTACTTAGAAATATTTTTTGAAATAAGTTAGCCAGTTTCCACAAGCCAAGATTCTAAACTTAAGGCCATGGTCCAGTAAAAGAAGCCCTAAATCCTAACTTTTATAAAGGATAATCAAAGATATGAATATTGAAAAGAATATTATGAAAATAAAGGATCTGAAACGTTTTACACCTACTCTGGTTTGATCTGAAGTCATTTAACAATTACCTAGATTTGTGAAAACTATTACTCCAAAAATTAAATTTGTAAGTATTCACTAATAAAGCAAATACATTGTTGGTTTCAGGAAGAACTAACCACACCTATGGGTTTAAGACACAAGCTATAGAGAAGCACTTCTTGGCGTCTAAGCAGTGTTGGAAAGCCATAGATAATGAATAAGAACTTGCTTTAAAGTATTCATAATTTCACATTTTCCTCTCAATCTCCACTGCCACTGCTCTAATAACAGATTTTGCACTTCTCACCTAAACTTCCATATAGTCTTCCACTTCCAACATAGATTCATCTACCCTGTTGCCATATTAAATTTGCTCCAATTATTGCCATATCACTTATATAGAAGCCTCCAAGGACTCCCCACAATTCACCAACCTGGGCATACACTCAAACTCCTAAGCTTATCATTCAAAATCATTCTGAAAGGACCTCAGTATACCTTTTCAATATTCTCCCATTAAGCTAGAGATCTTGTAGAGAACTAGTTAAGTGCTTTAAAACACTTTGTACTTACCAGATGTATCTAGAAATTACTTAAAAGCTGTATTAAGTACAGTCCTGTTTCAGGCATTTAAACACAAGGCTATTCATTCCTTAGTGCTAAATATTTGTTATTTTTCAGAAATGGTGGGTACTTCCCAATCTCTACTCCTGTCATTTGTGTGTTTGTGTGTTAGAGTAAATAAACATGCCCCTTTTGCTGCCACCCAATCCAATCACATGAGACAAATACAGCAAACATCTGGAAGGAAGGTTGCTTTTCTGCATTTTCTGGTGCACAGAGGCTTGACTGTGAGAAAGTCTGGCCTGAGTTATAAGTCCGCCTGAGTCCCTAAAAGATTTCTGCTAACTGGAGACCGCTAATTGCTTTCACGTGGACAAATTGGTCTACTGATCATGAAAGGCCCCAAACTCTCATACCCAGGAGTTTCAAGATAGAGAGGCTAAGTCTCTTAAAATATGGTAAGTTAAAATGAGAGCCCTAACCCAAAATAGAAAGTATGGGACTATGGAAGGAAGTGGAGAGTAAAGTATAGGAAATCTGATTTATTTTTCTGCCTCAAGCACCTATCCGCTAGGAGTGCTTGAAAAGAGAAAGGGGATGGAAAAATACTGTCTCAACAGAGAATATTTAAAATACGAGCAAGGAAATTATGTTTTTTCAAAAACGCAACATTGTTTTAGGGGATCCGTAAGAATCAAAACTAATGTTAGGAAGCTATCTGGCAAGGGAAGTTGCTTTGGAAGAAAAGAAAAGCCTTCCTCACTCATTCAGGATAAACAATTTTCTGTTTCTGTAGGTAAGTAACAAGGGGCACCAGCACAGCAACTCAGTCATTGCAACCACTGGTGCTTCTCTGATGCTGGGAATTAGGGAAGCAACTAACAAGTCTCAGAATGTGACCAGCGGAGACTAAACCTAACTTGTCAACCACATCCTGCTAGTTTCTGTGAAGATGAAACACTGCTAACCCCAGAAGAAACCTAGAAATGATGATATCTTGGGCAGGAATATTTGATGCAAATATGAGACGCTTTCCCCCCCACCCCAAAACAAAGTTAGGGTTTGTGAGAGAAACCTGGAATGTGAAATAAAGGTGTAGCAATGCAGACAGTGTTTAAAACAGTGTTTAAACAGTGATTCAACTATCAAGCCATAGGTTAAGGTACTAAAGAGTCATGGGCATAGGACTAGAGACAAGAGACGCTCCATAAAATCTAAGACCGTCTCTGTCCGGACTTGTCAACCTAAAGCTTTAAAGTTAAATGAAAGGGGGGCAAAAATTCACTGGGCCAGAAACTGAACCCCCAAATCAGAACACCTGATTGGGGAATACATTAATCACACATGAACAACCTTCACTCCCTTTCAAGGGCCCAAAATGAAGGAGGACGAAACATCAGAGGAGACTCCAAGTTACAAGTGTAAACAGATCAGTGTCATAAATGAGGCGCTACTGAGGATACTAGACTGCCTTCTGTGCTGGAGGAAGAGGGAGTGTCTAAAAACATAAATGAATCTATAAATGCATGCTGACCTAAGTGACTTTGGAAATGAGTGGGGTCTTTAAGATTAAAAGGCAAAAGACACTATACTCTAGCTGATAAAGCTGTTTCTCATGAGGAAATGGATTAAACAATTCTTACACTGCTATATATGTATACTGGGATTGAACAATTAAATGAATGGCAAATGGTGGGAGCCAGGTTTCTCACTGTCAGAGAGGGAATTTACAGATAAGCAAGGGTAAGAGGCTAAAATGATCCCTGGAGCAAAGGCTTTAATCTTACTACAAGGATAGCTGCATACAGAAATATTTATACATATGTGTATATACACAGGTTACTATGCCCACATATATCTCCTTGCTCTGTCAACTGAGAGGGCCCAGATCCAAAATAACTCAGTAGCAAAGGGCACGTCTAGCACTCAGATCTTGATTTCTAATACATTGTTCAACAAAAGAAATTAGAGTTCCTTGAAGAAATGACAGATTTTAGAGCTGGGGTAGGAAATATACACAATAAGCCTGGCACATCTTCTAGTGTCTGAAAATAATGAAGTACTCTAAACCAAACCAAACCAAACCAAACCAAACCAAACCAAACCAAACCACCCCAATGCCAAAGAAAAGAGCTTCTAATGGCCATATCCAGAGCAATCTGAATAGGAAATTACTGGATCATAAAAGTATAAAAACACATAAAGTATAAAACAAAGTATGGATTCAAACTGATATAAATTTTAAAAATAATAAATAAGCCAAATAAAAACCTATACTGCTAGGTAATAATTTGTGGTTTAATGGAGTGTAACAGGGATCCCTGGGTGGCGCAGCGGTTTGGCGCCTGCCTTTGGCCCAGGGCGCGATCCTGGAGACCCGGGATCGAATCCCACGTCAGGCTCCCGGTGCATGGAGCCTGCTTCTCCCTCTGCCTGTGTCTCTGCCTCTCTCTCTATCTCTCTGTGACTATCATAAATAAATAAAAATTAAAAAAAAAAAAAATTTAATGGAGTGTAACATGGAGGAGGAACATTCCCTTCTTTCCTCACTTGACTATCTGAGAGGGCTGCATCAGAAGAAAAATGAGTAAGCAGAGTTAGGTCAAGGGTGAGAACACAGCTTATAGAAAGAACATCTAAGGAGTTCTTGGAAAGGTACGGGATACTGGCTATATAGCATGCAGACTATCCCTATAGCGATAACCATCTAGTGTGAAAGAGAGAGCAAACTACACATGAACTGGGCCACGGACCTCCCTTGTATTAAACATGGAGATTATGAACATGTGGGGCCTAGTGGTAGAGGGTTTTGTTTGTTTGGGGGTAAATCTGTTTCCCATTTGGTCTGTATTTGAGCCCCCAGGTAAATAAAGCCTGAGAAACAATGGAATAGCACTAGCTAAGGTGTTATTAGCATAAATACAGGCGACCCTTCATAAAGTCAACTTAACAAATGTAGATATTCTTCTTAGGTTATTAAAGTGTGAGGTGCTTCTCAAGAATTTGCTTCAAGAAAACGTTGCATTAGGTTGCGTATTGGAAAACCTACATGTGAAGTCAGGTTTCCTGCACTGAAGACTTTTGAAAAGTGTGGAAGATGCACATAGGACTTAAGTCACAAAAATTATTAAGGGTTTGAAAAGTCACAATCAAGAGGCAGCTATAGGAACCCCCCTCTATTGGATGCTGTTTAATTAAGCAGTTGCTTAATTAAGCCAATTAGAGGTTAACTAAAAAAAAGGAGGTGGAGACAGCTATATAAAAAAAAAATTATAAAATGAACACAGCTTGAACTTATCACCAAGCCCTGAGGCACCATTAAGAGTTAGACATTTAACTGGCAGGCACTCTGGCAGCTATAATTATTTTGATAGTATGTGGCTTTCATTTTTCTTTTCCCTAACTCTTCCTTTTAAATTTTTGCATCTCTGCTGTGAATCCTTTTTCTAAAATATAAGCTCTAAGATGACGACGACTATGGGGATTTTTAGGAGTCTGGGTCATAGCACTCGGCTGGATCTTACCAGATTTGGCAATATCCAACAGAAAACTAAAATGAAAACTATACTTCTTAGAGTCTGTGCTTAAAATATAAGTTCTACCCTATCATATGACAAGAGCTAACATAAAAACATCATCATCAAACAACCACACTCCTTAGTGGAGGGAAACATGTTTCAAAGATAGATAAAACGGTTAAGTCTCCAGTTAGCATCCTTGGTCAGATGATTCATATACTTTTGTATACTATGTAATGGAGAAGTAATTGTGCCTAGAGTGAGAGATGATGGTTCTCCTTCTACTTTTTTCATGTTTACATTGGTTTCTTTTAAAACAAATGGATAGTGATGTATAGTTTGTGACATTTTTTTTTAAATTTTTTTTTTTAATTTTTATTTATTTATGATAGTCACAGAGAGATAGAGAGAGAGGCAGAGACACAGGCAGAGGGAGAAGCAGGCTCCATGCACCGGGAGCCCGACGTGGGATTCGATCCCGGGTCTCCAGGATCACGCCCTGGGCCAAAGGCAGGCGCCAAACCGCTGCGCGACCCAGGGATCCCTAGTTTATGACATTTTCACGAAGCTACAGGTCACTATTATTAAAATACACTAGGTTTTATCTGACATTTTTAGAGCTTCTAAAAAGTGAGATGTGTTGTTCCTTTGAAAGATGTTTTAAAACTAAGTACTAAACTGCGTGTTGGCAAATTGAATTTATTTTTTTAAAGATTTCATTTATTTATTCATGAGAGACAGAGAGAGAGAGACAGAGACACAGAGACAGAGACACAGGCAGAGGGAGAAGCAGGCTCCTTGCAGGGAGCCCGACGGACTAGATCCTGGGGCTCCAGGATCACGCCCTGGGCTGAAGATGGTGCTAAACCGCTGAGCCACCCAGGCTGCCCAGCAAATTGAATTTAAATAAAAAACAAACAAACAAAAAAACCCAAAAACTAAGTGCCGAAAACTGGATTAGGCAGGTAAAGAACAATACAAACCATAAACTCAAGAAATCTGTTAATTTTTTTTTTTTTTAATTTATGATAGTCACACACAGAGAGAGAGAGAGAAAGAGAGGCAGAGACATAGGCAGAGGGAGAAGCAGGCTCCATGCACCGGGAGCCCGATATGGGATTCGATCCCAGATCTCCAGGATCGCGCCCTCGGCCAAAGGCAGGCACTAAACCGCTGCGCCACCCAGGGATCCCAAGAAATCTGTTCTTTAATAAAAGAATGTATACAAACTACTACATCTTTTAATCAGTGCTTTCAAAAGATATCTGATAATAATGGCTTTGTAGCTTTAATTCTGTGCATGATCAGGATGCACCTAAGCACTAATTAGGCTTTTTTTTTTTAAAGCTTTTTATTCTGAAATAATTATAGACTTATAGAAAGTTGAAAAAAAAAAAAAACTATACCCAGAGGTCCTTGTACTCTTCACCCAGTTTCTTCCAATGTTCCAATGGTAAAATCTTGCATAACTTTATCATAAAAGCTGATCCGAACCAGGAAATCGACATTGGTACCATTTCACTCACTACATTCAGCTCATTGTTTTTGCATATACTCATTTGTGTATACATACCTACACACATACCACATAGCTTATGCCTTCTAATCACTGCACAGTATTCCAGAATACTAGTTTATTCAACCATGCTGAAGGCCTTAAGTTACTTCCACATGGAGGACTATAACAAAACTGCTACATATGTTGATATAGGGATTTTCTCTGGAATAAATGTCCAAGAGTGCAATAACAGGGTCACATGACAAATGGATGTTTAGATTTGTTCTTTGTTGTTGTTGTTTAAAGAAGTGTTTTTGGAGCACTCATGTGCAAAGCGCTGTTCTAGGTGATGAGAAGAGAGGGAACATAATCTCTGCCCTCATGGAACTTATGCTTCAGTGACTATGTCCTGGAAAAAAACAAGATGCAGATTAAAAAAAAATTATGAAACTATAAAATCTTACAAATGAAATGGGATTACAAATGAATTACCCAAATATCACACCTAAGGAAAGAAAACTGGGCTAAATCCCAAGATCCAACTAATACAGAATGGGCTGGACAAAGCGAGTGAAATCAAACTAAAAATTTGTATTAATTATAAATTCTAATTAAATAACTTGATCAGATAGGAAGCAAATGGTATTAACAAGGATTAAAAACATAAACATGTATTATATGAACTGTTACATTACTCTTATGCCAGCACTGTGTTAGAAAAATTTTTGCTTATTTGTTTTTTATATGGAAGAGTGCCACTTACAATCTGCTTTCCATGTTGTGATAATAGCATGGACCTCAGATGGAGAAGATTAAATAGTTATCTATATCACAGTGATCTTTTTTTTAGTATTTATTGTAAGAGAAGAATTTCATTCAGCTCATATCATACTGCTATTATAATAAATGGACTTCTACCCCAAGTTTAGGACAGAACAAGCTGGTTATCACTAGCCAAAGACAGTATTTGAAAGGTTGTCACAAGGCACTGGGTGGCTCCGTGGTTGAGCACAGGTTGTGATCCCAGGCTCCTTGGGATCGAGTCCCACATCGCACTCCCTGCATGGAGCCTGCTTCTCCCTCTGCCTGTGTCTCTGCCTCGCTCTGCGTCTCTTATGAATAAATAAAATATTTAGGGGGATTCCTGGGTGGCTCAGCAGTTTGGCACCTGCCTTCTACTCAGGGCATGATCTTGGAGTCCCGGGATCAAGTCCCACGTCGAGCTCCCTGCATGGAGTCTGCTTCTGTCTCTGCCTGTCTCTCTCTGTCTCCCCTCATGAATAAATAAATAAAATCTTGAAAAATAAATAAATAAAATATTTAAAATATGTGTGTGTGTATATATAAATAAATAAAAGAAAGGTTGTCGCTTTGTTTTTAACATGGGACATTTCAAAAAACTTCCTAAGGAAAATAGAAATTTCAAAATTATACCTTATGATGCACAAGCGCCTTATTTTCTGTATCAAAAAAAAAAAAGGAAATTTGTAGTTTTCACTGTGGAACAAGCAATTATTAACACAACAGTCTTTATTTGTTTATTATTATTATTATTTTTTTAAAAACACAACAGTCTTTAAAGGCTCCTAGCAGATCATAACTCAATCTGTACTTCTTTACTTTCAGGGTTTTGTTTTTTTTTTTTTTTTTTAAAGATTTTATTTATTTATTCATAAGAGACACACAGAGAGAGGCAGAGACGCAGGCAGAGGGAGAAGCAGGCTCCCTTGTAAGGAGCCCGATGTGGCACTCAATGGACTCAATCCTAGATCCTGGGATCAAGCCCTGAGCCAAAGGCAGACACTCAACCGCTGAGCCACCCAGGCGTCCCTTTACTTTCAGTTTTAAGTAACAAAATATTAGGGTATTTAAAAAACAAAATACTGGGATCCCTGGGTGGCGCAGCGGTTTAGCGCCTGCCTTTGGCCCAGGGCGTGATCCTGGAGACCCGGGATCGAATCCCACGTCGGGCTCCCGGTGCATGGAGCCTGCTTCTCCCTCTGCCTGTGTCTCTGCTTCTCTCTCTCTCACTGTGTGCCTATCATAAATAAATAAAATTAAAAAAAAAAATACTTTGAAAAAAGAAAATTGATTCCAACAAATTTAATATTCTATATTGCTGTCATACACCTCTTAGGAGAATGGCTGAGTAGAATTTGAAAAAGAAAAGAGGAACTAGAATGGTCAGATAATAAAGCATATCATAAAACCGTAGTAAAAGTGTGATAAAAAGGATTATATTGGCATGAGACAAAGTAGGAGAGAATGGAAAATGTAAAAGCAAAGTCAGCAATATGTAAGAATTTAGAATAAAAGTGGCATTTTTATCCATGGTAAACAGATAATTCAATGCAATGCAGTAACTGGTTAAGAATTTCAGGGGAGGGTTTGGATTTCTACCATGTATCATGGAGATTAAAGAGTTAAATACTTATATGCCAACCATGAAAATTACAAGAAAATATGGGTATCACATATATCCTGAGGTCATGGAGGAAAATGCAGTAAGATTACCAAGTGTTACTAACAGCTCACTTGAATTAGTGATGATGAATTTAAGCAAGACCAGTTAAGTATGGTTATATATATTTTTTTGTTGTCACATTCAGTTTTGCAGCAGGTCCAGACATATACAGAGTAAGAAGAGTTGGCTTTAATCAAGATTGGACAGAAGTGTTAGAGAAAGAAACAAAAAGAATTTTGGCACGCAGATTCTAACATGCACCAGTTCCTCCCAAATTATCCCTGCCTCCTGGTACTCAAGCCTTGTATCACACTCTCCTTAAATGTGAGCAGGATCTGTGACTGGCTCCTAACCAACAAAACAAAGCAATGGTTACAAAAGGACACCTCCAAGACTACATTCCCATTGTTCTGTTGGTCTCCTTGAGAGATTCTCTCACTAGATGCCATGGATAAAGTAAGCAGCCTTGCTGGAAGGCTCATGAGGCAAGGAATTAAGGGGCAGCCTCCAGCCAGCAAAAAAACAGACTTCGGGATGCCTGGTTGGTTTGGGTGGTAGCACATGCAACTATTGACCTGGGGGTTATAAATTCGAGCCCCACACTGGGTACAGAGTTCACTTTAAAAAGGTGAAACATCAATGCATGTAAACCCTGGGGAGATGAAGATTGATGGAGGAAGCTAGTAATACAGCCAGAGAGAGAGGTTTTGCAGGTGTTGGTCAAGGGCAAGGTCTAGGTGTTTTTTCATTGTGTCAGACTTAGAAATTTTGCTTATGACTGATGATGGTGAGCTATGGAGGGCACTGTGTTTCAGGACTTAGAAGGACGTAAATCATTGTACTATTCCCTCACTGAGAAAGTTACTATGGAAAACAGCTGAACTAAAGGGTATACTTAGTGAGACACTGGCTTCTGTTCTGGTAAAAGCTCCTTGTCTTGCTCTAGACAGGGACCATGATTTGAGTAGCATTAGTCTAGGAAATGAGGGATGGCCTAGAAGTCTTAAAGTGACTGACACGAACATGAATAAAGGGTCAAATGGACCAGTTCAAATAAGCCAACTGAATAGACAGCAAGAGTTTTGAGGAAAGGATGGAAGTAGGTCTTGCCCAGGAACATGGTAGAGTTTTGAAAATTCTCTCCTTTCCTCCTCCCAATGTAGTATGAAGACAGGAAAAAAAGGGAGAACTATTTAGCATCCTTGGCTCCCTAAATATCATCAGCACTCTCCAGTTATTGTTAAAACCAAACCATGTTCCCTTAAGGGCAGCAGTGCTGTATGCTCTTGAGAATTATTGCTCTAGACCCTAAGAGGGTGGTTCAACTTTCTTCTGCATCTTTAAGGATATATACATAAGCACAAATTGATTGATTAGATTTATTTATTTATTTATTTATTTATTTATTTATTTATTTATTTATTTATGAATGAGAGAGACACAGAGAGAGAGAGAGGCAGAGACACAAGCAGAGAGAAAAGCAGGCTCCTCACAGGTTGCCCGATGCAGCACTCGATCCCGGATCCCGGGATCATGCCCTGAGCCAAAGGCAGATGCTCAACCCAACCGCCGAGCCACTCCAGCATCCTGAGCACAAAAATTTAAACATCAGTAGAAAAGATCACTTTTAGATACTATACAACTATAAATAACAAAGGAAAAGGATAATATAACTGATTTTATTAAAGATAAACGAGTAACATGAGGGCTACAGGTGACAATTTTCTTAAAACTTGCTATTTTCAGGTGCCTGGGTGGCTCAGCCTGTTACAGTGTCTGCCGTTGGCTCAGGTTATGATCCCAGAGTCCTGAAATCAAGCCCCATGTGGCTGAGCTACCTGCTCAGCAGGAGTCTGCTTCTCTCTATCCCTCTGCCCCTCCCCTTGCTCATGCACTCAAATAAATAATTTTTTTAAATGATGATTTCCAAAATTTAAAAACTAATCACAAATCATTCTGGATCAGCTATCCGGTGTTTGTAACACATTACCATAAAACTTAGTGGCTTCAAATAACAAACATGTATCATCTCAGTTTTGGGGATCAGGATTTGGAGGCAGGAATCCCTGGGTGGCACAGCGGTTTGGCACCTGCCTTTGGCCCAGGGCGCGATCCTGGAGACCCGGGATCGAGTCCCACGTTGGGCTCCCGGTGCATGGAGCCTGCTTCTCCCTCTGCCTGTGTCTCTGCCTCTCTCTCTCTCTCTCTCTCTCTCTCTCATAAATAAAAATTAAAAAAATAAAAAAAGGAATTTGGAGGCAGTCTGGCATGGACTATTCTAGCTCAGGGTCCTTCATGAGCTTGTCATCAGGTGTTGGCTTGGGTTTCAGTCATTTGAATGACTGGCTGGGGCTAGGGAATCCACATTTCTGAGATGGCTGGCAGGTTGATGTTGGGTTTTGGCTAAAGTCAGGTCCTCCTCACATGGGTCTCTCTACAAAGCTGCTTGAGCATTCTTGTACCACATGATTATCACTCAGAAAACATGATCCAAGAAACCAAAGAAAAAGTCATAATGTCCTTTATGTCCTAGCCTCAGAAGTTAACAAACTGCATTACTCTCCCTTCCACAGTATTTTATAGGTTAGGTAAGTGGTCCTGATTTAGAGAGGGACGGGACAAGGACCACTGGGGAACATCTTGGAGGTTGGCTACTTTTCTAAGCAGAAGCTATTAAAAGCCACTAATAGTAAGTTTGTCTCTCAAATCCAGCAGCAACCTCAAGTTTTCTGCCTCCCAGCTCAGATGGTTGGGGGGTGAGGAAGGGGGAGAAAGCCTATTTTAAAATTTTTCGTGTAAATTGCAGGTATCAACACTTCTTTCTTAGTTGATAAAAGTAGCTCTAACCCCCCAACAAAAAGAATACAAAATTTACTAAGTATATTGCCTGTTGGACCATATTTTCAGCATTCTTATTCTTCTAACTAAAAAGAAGCTAGGAATTTCACCGAAATTCATATTTACCTAACAATAAGAGAACAGAATTTGGCCTTTCCTTAGAATATAAATTTAAGTATAAACTTTCTATTTTTTCCTTTTAAAAGGTACTTCACATGTTGTTACAAAATATCAAATATATAGTGTTACAACTGATGACAGTATTAGCAAACTCATATTGTACTCTTAGTAGAGAACAATATGGAATATTGTGTTGAGCACAATGTGGAAACACTGTGTTAAACTCTATATGCATTACCGTAACTTGTCCACCTTAGAAATAAAGTAAAAGAAAAAAGAGATACCCTCCTGAGATCACAATGCCATTAAATAGCAAAGCCAGAAATTTACAAGCTTGATGCCTGGCACCTACATATGTGTACTTAATGCCAACCCTCTACTAGCCCAGATTAGAGATAGATCTCTTAGATAGGCTCAGCTTACACAATTCTGAGGATATAAAATTTCAGGTAGACCAAAAAACTCACCAAACTTTAGATTCATGATCAAGCAAACGTTTCTAAAAACAAAATATAATTCTTATGCCAGTCATCTTGCTATTCTTTCTAGTAAAAAAGTAGACTTAATGCAAACGTGGATAATACAGCAATGCCCAAATTTTATGGAACATTCTCCTAAATGGTACCAACTCTTTTTTTTTTTTTTTTGGTACCAACTCTTTTTAAGATAAACTGGCAACATTTATTAAATTTTCAAATATATGTATCACTTTCATAAATATGTGCATATGTACTTTTTATAACCAGCATGAAAAGATGTAAATATGTACCACAGGCAAAATTATGGTATATCCATACAATGTACTGTATGGAAGTAGGGGGAAGATTTCTATATTATTCACTGAATAAACATTTGTGTATACCCCATTTCATAAATAGGAAATTGACCTGGTGGCAAATTGTAAAGACTATTTTCATAAACCTTATAATTTTAGGATCCTTCAGAGAATAAGGTGTTTGTTCATAAAGCAATGAGAAAGGATAAGATCACTTAGGGAGGGAGTGAAATACAAGAAGAGCACTTATCACACCCTTATAAATTCTTTTATACAACTTCCTTAACAACCAAAGCCTAATAAACATCTCAAACTTACATGTCCCCCCAAAACAATATATAGTGTCCATACCACAAATATTCCTCTCCAAATCTTGCCCATCTTAGTAAAGGATACTTTTTATTGTTTCAGTCACTCAGGACACAATCTTTAAGTATCATCCTCAACTCTTCTCTCTCACATTCCACATCCAATCCAACGGGAAAACCTATTATCTCTACCTTTAGAAGATCAAACACTTAATTGATTCTTACCACCTCTAACCTACACCACCTAGTTCTCTTCTTCCTCTCCCTCTTAGGCCTGACATCTTTAAAACGGATCCTTTTAATGACTGCCATCACAGTCAGAATGATACTCAAACTTACATCATGGCTTAGAATGATCTTAGAAAATTGTGGCCTTCCAATAATTTCAGGTCTTAACTCCCAACTATTTCCCCTTGACTTACATCAGGCTCACTGGACTCACTGTTAGTCTACTAATATGCCAAGCTTGCACCTGGCCTTATGGCCTTCATGCTTGTTTCCTCAACTCAAACCCTCCATTATCTCCAGACATTTGCATCACCAACTCTCCTTCTTTCAGAACTATTCAAAAGACAGGAACGGGATGTCACACTGTAGGGTAGGAACTCTATTTCATTGCTGTATTCCTACTATATATTTTTATGGAAATAATCAGGGTAACATGAGAATAACGGAAAAAGTAAGTCTTGCTGAGATGACATTTAATCTGAGACCGAAAGAATGTGAAGCAGCCAGCATAAAAAAGGATGACTACGAGCTTTTACTCGAGGAAGTGAACTGAGTCTTGTACGGGAGGAGTGGAGTAAGCCCAATGAAAGAAATGCAGTTTGATGAAAAAGGCAGAGGAGAAATTGTGTAGGGCCTTATAAAACTGAGGCAAGAAGTTTCTGTCGTCTTTGACAAGAAATGGGAAAGCTTTTAAGCAAATGACAGGAACTGAATGTGTTTTTAAAATTAGTCAGGCTGGGACACCTGGGTGGCTCAGCGGCTGAGCGTCTGCCTTTGGCTCAGGGCATGATCCTGCAGTCCTGAGATTGAGTCCCGCATCGGGCTCCCTACAGGGAGCCTGCTTCTCCCTCTGCTTCTCTGTGTCTCTCATGAATGAATAAATAAAATCTTTAATAAAATAAAATTACTCAGGCTGCTGGTGGTACACATACTAGATGGCACAAAGAAAAGTAAGGAGATCACTTAGAACAGAACTACAATAATCCAGTTATGGTATGATGGTGGTTTGGACTAAAGTCATAGCAGGGTAAAGGATGAATAGAAGTGGACAGACTCTAGATTTTTTTTTAAAAGATTTATTTGAGAGAGAGAGGGAGAGGGAGAAGCACTCAAGCTAACAGTGAGGAAGGGCAGAGGAGAGGGAGTGAGGGAGAGAATCCCAAGCAGACTCCATGTTAAGCACGGAGTCTGATGCAGGGCTTGATCTCATGATCCTGAAAATCGAGATTTGGATACTTAACTGACTTTGCCACCCAGGCCCCGGCCAGAATCAAGACTGACCCTGATAGCAAAATCAACAGAACTGCTATAGGTAGAACAGTGTGAGGCAAAGGAAAAGCAGGAAGCTATAAAAAGATTCAGGATGTGGTATGGAAAAAATTTCAGTGAATAATGATATAATTTATTATAATGGATAAAATTGGATTAGAGTTTGGGGAAATCAAGCTGACATAAAGTAATTTACTAGAAGGAAGGAAATGTATGCTTATAGGTGATAGTTATATATGTACCAAGTATTTTTGGCAAGATACATATGACCAGAGGTTAATTAGGTCTTTTTCATTGTATAAGCTTTATACCATTTCAATGTCTTAAGAAAGAAATTCATTAATATATCTGTATTAAAAATTAATTTTTCAGCTTTACTGAGTTATAACTGACAGATCTTTAAGATATTTGAAGTGTACAATGTGATCTGATACACATAAACATTGTGACAGGATTTCCCCCACTGACTCAATGAATACACCCATCTCGTATCTAGGGGTGAGAACATTTAAGCTCTACTGTTAGCAAATTTCAATTATACAATATAGGCTGTCACAACTATAGTCGCTGTGCTATACATTACATCCTCAGAATTTATCTTCTAACTAAAAGTTATACCCTTTTAACCCTCCCTAGCCTCCCCATCTCAGCAACTGCTTTTCTACTGTGTTTCTGGGACTTCAATTTTTTTTAATATATATAAAGATTCCACATATAAGTGGTAACATGCAGTACTTGTCTTTCTCTGGCTTATTTCACTTAGCATAATGCTCTCCAGGTTCATCTATGCTATTCCAAATAACAAGATTTTCTTCTTTTTAAAAGCTGAACTATATTCTTGTGTGTGTGTGTGTGCACACGCGTGCACGTGCCAGGTTGTGGGGGGGGATCCATTTTCTACCCAGGTGTCCCTCATTCTTTTCTTTATGCCAATACAGTTTTCCCAAAATAATCTGTTGGAGAGACTATCCTATTTACTATTGTATATGCTAAACTCCTTTGTTTAAAATAAATTAACTGGGACTCCTAGGCGGCTCAGCGGTTGATCCCTCGGTCCCAGAATCAAGTCCCACATCAGGCCCCCTGCATGGAGCCTGCTCTCCCTCTGCCTACATCTCTGCCTTTCTCTCTGTGTATGTCTCATGAATAAATAAACAAAATCTTTAAAAAATAAAATAAAATACATTAACTATCTGTGTGGGCTTATTTCTGGGCTCTCTATTCTGTTCCATTGATCTATGTGTCTATTTGTATGCCAATTCCATACTGTTTAGGCTACTATAGCTTTATAATAGTCTAAATATAGTTTGAAATCAAGAAGTATGATGCCTTTAGCTTTGTTCTTCTTTCTCAAAACTCCTTTGGATACTTGAGGTATTCTGAGGTTCCATACAACTTTTAGGGTTGTTTGTTCAATTCCTGTGAAAAATGCAACTGGAATTTTGACAGGGATTGTATGCAATCTATATAGTTCTCTTTGGAGCATCTGGGTTGCTCAAGTTGGTTAAGCAGCTGCTCAGGTTGTGATCCCAGGTGCTGGGATCAAGTTCCACATCGGGCTCCCTGATCAGCAGGGAATCTGCTTCCCTCTCCTTCTTTCCCTCTCATGTGTGCTTTTTGTCTCACTCTCACTCTTTCTCTCTCAAAGAAATAAAATCTTAAAAAAAGAAAAAAGATCTTGCTAAAAAAAAATATACACACACCCACACAGTTCTCTTTGGTTAATATGGACAGTTTAACAATACTAATTCTTCCAATCCATGGGCATGAATATCTTCCTATTTATTTGTGTCTTCTTCAGTTTCTTCTATCAGTGTCTTATATTTTCATGATATAGATCTTCCACCTCCTTGGTTAAATTTATTCTGAAGTACCTTATTTTTTTTGATACTATTGTAAATGAGATTGTCTTCCTAACTTCTCTTCCTGATAGTTCACTGTTAATATACAGAAATGCAACTGATTTTTGTATACTGATTTTGTTCCCTGGAACGTAACTGAATTCATTTATTATTTCTAACAGTTTTTTGGTGGAGTCTTTAGAATTTTCTATTATTTGGTATCATGTCATCTACATACAGAATCAATTTTAGTTCTTCCTTTCTGATTTGGATGTCTTTTCTTATCCTTGCCTAACTGCTCTGGCTAGAACTTCTACTATGTCGAATTTTTTTCAAAACTGAATTTAAATGTATACATATACTTTTAAAGATTTTATTTATTTGAGAGAGCGCACAAATGGGGGTGGGGGGTAGGGGAGAAGCAAACTTCCCACGGATTAGGGAGCCTGACACAAAGCCTGATTCCAGGGCCCCGAGATCATGACCTGAGCTGAAGACAGTCACTTAACAACCAACAGAACCACCCAGGTGCCCCTAAATATTTTTTAAGCAAAAAATTTATACCATTCTTTTCCTACAAAGAATCTAAATTGCTTGCATATACATTTAAAACCTAAGACTATACATATACAAATTCCATGTAAGAAAATAGTAAGAAATTCAGGCCACTAAGAGAGTAAATGTTCAAAGAATACGGTTTCATATTATTCTCATTCCTTAAATAAAAGGGGATTGAGGTTTCTCACACAAATCTCTACATCTGAGGGTACCATCAGTTTATTCATGTTCATTTACCTTGCATGTGCTGAAGATGCAGTGCTGAGGCACAGTCCTTGTCTTCAAGGAACCCTGTCTAACAGCAATGTGTTTATGTGCATGCATAATTGAAATGAAGAACCACTGAAAACAGTGCGGCTCCAGATTGGTGGGACTGACACTGCAGGCAAGGAAAACGTAGCAAGACCACTGCAACTGTACAGGTAAAAGATGCTTAGGTACTGAACAAGAAAAAGATCAAATGTTAGGAAGAAAGTACTGATTACTAACTAAATGTGTGAGACTATGAAAAATGAAGAACTAAGGAAAACCCCTAAAACTCTGTCATAATTAGAGGATAGTGGTGCCAGTTCAATTCAGGGGAAACAGGTAGAATGGTAGCTTTGAGAGTTTCAGGGAAAATGAATTCACTGGTTAAACATGTTTGAGTCTGAGGTATCTGAAGAACAAACAGGTCTGAGGGCATCCATAAGGACTGTAAAGCACAAAGGGATGAGTTTGTCTTCAAGCAATGGTCTTTTGCTATAGTTTCAGAGATTTTACTCCCCTGGGCAGACAAAAAAATATAGATTAACATTAAAATGGTAGGCCAAAGAAAAGGAATTCAAAAAGGAGAAAAGGCAGGCTGAAGCAGTGTTAGTAGAGGGGCATCTGGGAAGCTAGGATGGATGGAATTAAAGTTTTAGAATTCAAAATGAAAAACAATTTATTTGACATTGGGAGTCAACAGTCCTAGAAAAGAGATGACTCATGCTGGAGAGAGGAAGACAGCAATGGATGGGGGCAGAAAATCAACACTAGAGCCATTTAGTTCCAAAGTATAAATATATTATTAATAACATTAGCTGTCCCTTATTGAAAATCTACTATGCACAATGAGATACCATCTCACACCAGTGAAAATGGGTAAAATTAACAAGACAGGAAACAATAACTGTTGGAGAGGATGTGAGAAAGGGGAACCCTCTTGTACTGTTGTCTGGAACGCAAACTGCTACAGCCACTCTGGAAAACAGGAGAGAGGTTCCTCAAGAAGTTGAAAATAGAGCTACCCTATGACACAGCAATTGGCACTACTGGGGATGTATCCCAAAGATACAGATGTAGTGAAACACTGGGACACCTGCACCCCAGTGTTCATAGCAGCCATGTCCACAAAAGCCAAAATGTTGGAAGGAGCCACGATGTCCTTCAACAGATCAATGGATAAAGAGAGACACAGAGAGAGAGAGAGGGGCAGAGACAGGCAGAAGGTGAAACGGGCTCCCTGCAGGGGGAGTCCAATGTAGGACTAGATCCCAGGACCCTGGAGTCACACCCTGGGCCAAAGGCAGATGCTCAACCCCTGAGCCACCCAGGTGTCCCAGCAAATTAAAGTAAAATATTTAACTAATTTAATTTACATGTACATTTAATCCTCAGCAATACTATGAGGTAGGTAACTTTATTAAACATTTTTACCGGGATCCCTGGGTGGCACAGCGGTTTAGTGCCTGCCTTTGGCCCAGGGTGCGATCCTGGAGTCCCGGGATCAAGTCCCACGTTGGGCTCCCAGTGCATGGAGCCTGCTTCTCCCTCTGCCTATGTCTCTACCTCTCTCTCTCTCTCTCTCTCTCTCTCTATCATATTAAAAAAAAAAAAAAAAACATTTTTACCATTGCAAATAAAAAAGACATTTGCCAGGACAAACCAAAGGTCACACCTCTAGCAAATAGAGAAGCTTACTGCTATTGGACAACAAATTCACTTTCCATTACACCAATTCTTTAAATGCATCATACATAATTATATTAATTACATTATTAAGAATTAAACGTTGGAAATTACATTAACTATACTATCTAACTTGATTTTTCATACTAGTACATCTCAAGTGCTTAATTATTTGCCAAAAGTAGTCATGTCTAACCAGTTTTTTTTTTTTTTTAAGATATTACTTATTCATGACACACACAAGCAGTGGGAGAAGCAGGCTCTACGCAGGGAGCCTGATGCGGGACTCGATCCCGGGACTCCAAGATCATGCCCTGGGCCAAAGGCAGGCACCACCTGGATCCATCCTGGAACCACCCAGGGATCCCCCCTAACCAGTTTTTTTTTTTTTTTTTTGTCATGAACATGTACTATCTCTTATTTGTCTTTTGACCTGATTACAGCAAAAGCACAACTGACTGTGAACTGATTTGATATGAAAAGGAAGTTTCACCCAAAATATAGATGTTATTGCACAGCCTACTCATTTCCTGGTCTTTGTTTTGTTTTTTAAATTTTATGTGTTTATTCACGAGAGACACACAGAGGCAGAGACATAGGCAGGGAGAGAAGCAGGCTTACCACAAGGAACCTGATGCAGGACTCAATTCCTGGACGCTGGGATGATGACCTGAGCCAAAGGCAGATGCTCAATCACTGAGCCACCCAGGCATCCCCCATTTCCTGGTCTTGGAATGTCTATTTTTACACTCTTCCCCATGAAATAGTTTTAAGAATAGTTTAAATCAACTCCCTAAAATTAAAACTCTCAGAAAATAAGTTATCCAGAATGCTCTTAAAAGTGTTAGGATATAATTTTTCTGATGATGGGTCTATGTTCCCTGTTTACACATGTGGCTAATTAAACACTTGAAATGTGGCTCCTGTGACTGAGGCACTAATGTTAAAACCGTATTTGGTTTTAAGTAATGTAAAATTACATAGCCACATTTGGCTAGTGGCTACTATTCTGAACCACGTAGCTCTAGAACAATGGTTCTCAACCTTGCCTGTGCAATAAAAACACAGAGGGGGAACTTTCTAAAACCTAAATGCTTAGTCATTAGCCTATTTGTTTTTAAAGGTCTCCAAAAATGAGATTCAGGCAAAATACTTTTTTAAACGTGGCTAATTTTTAAATGCAGCCAAAGTAGAAAACCATTGCTCTAGAAGTTCTTCTCAAATTTGAGTGCACATAGAAATTACTGGGGCACTAAGTGCAGATTATGTGGTGTCTGGGAGTCTCAGTTGGTTAAGTGTCCCACTCCTGATTTCAGCTCAGCTCATGATCTCAGGGCTGTGAGCTTCCCTGCTTGGGATTCTGTTTCCCTCTCCCTCTATCCCTCCATTCTCCCTCCGTCTTTTTCTCTCTCAAAAAAAAAAAAAAAAAAAATCACTTTCTGAACAACAAATTTTGACATTCTTGTTACCTGAGTATATTTGTTGAATATTTCTTTTAGTGTATCATCCTCCTAGGAGGTATTGCTACTATCCTGACATTATTAATACAGTAAATTCAAGTGCCTTCTTACTGGAAGTTTTCACTAACTCTAATTTTGTGTAGAAGAGTAACTTCTCTTTCTAGTTAAACTATTTCAGAGTAGTTCTAAGCACAGTTTAGAGGACATTATTATTATTTCTCATTTTATATAACTTCTCCTATGGGAAATCTTATGGTAGTGATAGTGGTAGTTCAAAGTTATTTTTATGTAGTCCTTACCAGCCTAACAGCCTAAAAGACTTGCTTGTTCATGTATCACCTGGTACATTAGATGCCAGCTAAGAAACTAATACTACCTGTTTCAGCTAGCAACGATTTCACTGCCTGCTATAAACCATGGAAGTAAACTGAGGAGAAACCACCAACTGTGCCTAAAAGAGAGTAAGAAAGCAATGGAGGGGACTCAATTCCATGAGAAAGGACCTCTTCAGAGGCAGGGGTGCACTGTCAGACCCTATAAGAATAAATAACAGCAGTGTGTGTCTATGTGTGCTTATAAAAATCCAAGTACCCAGATAATTTTGAAACATAAAGGATTTGTCCAATCCTTTAGTAGATCATAAGAGAAGGTGAACTTCCCAAACCACCTTACCTTTAATCTCACTTTCTTTACATTAAGGCTTTTTGTTCTTTTATTCCACATTTTAACATGGTTTTCTTGTCTGAATCTTTGTGCCTCTATCAACTTTTATACATTTGCTTCTGTAGTCAGCGTGTCAGCCAAGAGCCTCTTATTTTAGAGACTGCACACCTAAATAGCACCAGGGGAGAGCAGGAACGCTAAGAAGGTGAAGCAGGCTAGACTAGGAAGAATACTGGGAGAAGTGGGAAGTCAAGCAGTCACTAGAAGTACTAGGAAGAGCTGTGCCCCTGGGAGAAGACCTCCTTCACTGTGAAGCCAGAAGTGGAGCTGCTGAAAAGTTACTTTACCTATGACTCTTCCCCTCTCTTCTGGATCAAAATCAGAAATAAGGAAACAGTTGCGACTGAATATGATCTTCTCTCCTCCCCACTGCCTTTCCACTATTTGGACTAAGGCTCTCAGGGAATCTTTGTAAGATACCTGTTGGTTAAAGGGACCTTTTCTTTTTTCTTTCTTTCTTTCTCTTCCACGATTAATTTCAAAAATAATAAACCATTTAAAATAGGATCACAGGGGTCCCTGGATGGCTCAATCAGTAGAGCATGCAACTCTTGATCTTGGAGTTTTAAATTCGAGCCCTATGCTGGGTGCAGAGATCACTTAAAAATAAAATCTTAGGGATGCCTGGGTGGCGCAGCGGTTTGGCACCTGCCTTTGGCCCAGGGCGCGATCCTGGAGACCTGGGATCGAATCCCACATCGGGCTCCCGGTGCATGGAGCCTGCTTCTCCCTCTGCCTGTGCCTCTGCCTCTCTCTCTCTCTCTGTTACTATCATAAATAAATAAAAATTTTTTTAAAAAAATTTAAAAATAAAATCTTAAAAAATGAATAAACAGGATAACAATAGCTTGCAAGTTATAGCCAAGCATCATTTTAACAGGGAAATTACCCTGTGGTAATTTACAAATTTACAAATGGTAAAATTAAGCATGTAAAACTGACCAAAAAGCATGCCCATTCTAACATAATGCCCAAATTTCTCCCTGCTGTTTTTTCATGTATTACAGATATCAGGATTTGTAGAATGGCTACAGGGAGACTTTGTTTTGTTTAAAAAAAAAAAAAAAAAAAAAAAAAAAGCTAGATGGGCAGCCCGGAGGCTCAGCGGTTAAGCGCCAACTTCGGCCCAGGGTATGGTCCTGGAGACCTGGGATCGAGTCCCACGTCAGGCTCCCTGCATGGAATGGAGCCTGCTTCTCCCTCAGCCTGTGTCTGTACCCCTCTCTCTGTGTGTCTCTCATGAATAAATAAAATCTCAAAAAAAAAAAAGCCTTTAAAAAATAAAAGTAAATGAGAAAAAAAGGAATTTTTCAAATTAAAACACACACATACACACTTGAACAAAATACCAGCAAAATCCCATAAACAAGTATGATTCATTAATTAACTTATTAAGCAAAAATGTTAATGATTCTATGGAATCATGTAAATCATTGTTATTATCTAGTAATTTTTTAAACACTGTTTCTACCTTCTATAAACAAATACACAAAAACATGACTATAGGGCAGTCTGGGTGGCTCAGCGGTTTAGTGCCGCCTTTGGCCCAGGGCATGATCCTGGAGACCCGGGATCAAGTCCCATGTCAGGCTCCTTGCATGGAGCTGGCTTCTCCCTCTGCCGTTTGTTTGTGTGTGTGTGTGTGTGTGTGTGTGTGTGTGTGTGTCTCCCTCTCTCTCTGTTTCTCATGCATAAGTAAAATCTTAAAGAAAAAAGGAAAAAAGAAAACATGACTATCCTATGCAAAGAATAATATGAGGTAATTATCACATGATATTAAAATCTCTTACCTGACGTTACACAATCAATACAGTACCAACCTAAGAATAGACACAGATCAATTGAATGAATAGGTATGTATGTAGTATTTCAAATCAGTAGAAAAAGATTAGTAAATGGTCTGGCATAATTAGTTAATTGTCTGGAAAATGTTAGGTGCCTATTTAACACCACGTATCAAAATGAAATTCCTATGGATTAAAGAAATTAATTAAAATCATAAGAACTAACAACACTGAAATGAGAAAGGTCTTTTTCTAAGCCTGCTGCTAAACTGTAAAATAAGTAAACTGTAAAAGTCAAATAACCAGTAAAAAACATTGTATGACAGGACAAATGGCTAATATATAGAGGAGCTTTCAACCCAATATGAAAAAAATTCCATACGCAATAGAAAAGGGCCAAGGACAATCACAAAAAAAGGTGCTAGGATAAACACTGCTGTTATTCATCATCATAAGTATTAATTTCAGAAAAAAAGTTGTTTTGCCTATTAAAATGGCAAAACAGGGCATCCCTGGGTGGCTCAGTGGTTTGGCGCCTGCCTTTGGCCCAGGGCACAATCTTGGAGACCCGGGGTCGAGTCCCACGTCGGGCTCCCGGCAAGGAGCCTGCTTCTCCCTCTGCCTGTCTCTCTCTCTCTCTCTCTCTCTCTGCCTATCATGAATAAATAATAAATAAAATCTTTAAAAAAAATAAATAAAATGGCAAAACAGTAGCATCTATTATTGATAGTTTCCCGCATATTTCTGACATTAAGAAAATGTTACTTTTATGAACAAAAATTATTATCATGACTACTGAGGTAGACTATCTCAATATACTAAAAGGAACACTGGAGGTCTTATCAAGAAAGCTGGGGTTTAGCACCAAGTACTGCAGTGACTAAGCTTTGTGACTTTATTTTTCCTTTACATTTGTTTTTAATTTAAGTTCGATTTGCCAGAATATTGTATAACGCCCAGTGCTCATCCCATCAAGTGCCCTCCTTAGTGCTGGTCACCAGTTACCCCGTCCTTCGGCCCACCTCCCCTTCCACTACCCTTTGTCTGTTTCCCAGACTTAGGAGTCTCTCTTGGTTTATCTCCCTCTCTAATTTTGTATGACTTTATTAAGTCACTTCTGACTGTCTAATAAATCTGTTTTTGTTCAAAGTCATATCATTTAATTACCAACTCTTTTTAGAATGCTCATTATAAAATAAAGACATTAAGCAAAATTTTATAGAAATGTATGTCAGTGCGTGGCCTGTGGACCTGATTCATCTTACAAGGTTTATTACTTATATATTAAAAATGCAAACTGAAAAAAATTCAAATTGAAAGTCTCCTACTGGATATCTATCACGAGGCCCAGTGGCTTGTACTTTTAACAAACTTGCGTCACCAGGGTTCACATGAACATCAAGGTACACAGCATTAAAGGGGGACCGAATTCTGAAATTTTACACAGAACGCACTCAAGTAGAACATACTCTGCTGTTGTTTTTTTTGTTTTTTTTTTTTGTTTTTTCCCAACTGTCCTTCCCTCTTCCTTTAACTCCTGTGTACAGTTTTAAAGAGATCAGAGAGGGGATCCCTGGGTGGCTCAGCGGTTTGGCGCCTGCCTTTGGCCCAGGGCACGATCCTGGAGTTCTGGGATCGAGTTCCGAGTCGGGCTCCTGGTGTGGAGCCTGTTTCTCCCTCTGCCTGTGTCTCTGCCTCTCTCTCTCTCTCTCTCTCTCTCTCTCTCTCTCTCTCTGTGTCTATCATGAATAAATAAATAAATCTTTAAAGAGATCAGAGAAATCTGATTCTGGGTAGATGTTCACTGCAAATAAGGTCAACAGGCCTAACAACCCCTGTCTGCAGAAAAATAGGTTTAGAGCATGTAAGTTTTTCCTTTCCTTTTACTAGATAAAGTAAAACAGATGGCCTAGCGGGATATCCTTTGAGAACTTTTATATTATACTTAAAATATATTCTACAAAATTTTTACCTCAAGGTGAAATGTCAATCACACTTTTGTAGTTTTGTTTCCTAAAGCACTGTAACCAAACAGTTAACCATCATCTATCTTAATCTTGTTTCCATGTACAGTTCTTCAACCTAGAAACAGATCATCTATTATGACTGAAAAATAATCCATTCATAGAGCTGGGACTGAGGAATCTATCTGGCTTATCCTCTGGCAACATCCTCAAACACAAGAACATTCACTCATTCAGAAAAGAGGGGGTGGTCACAGAGTTAAGACACAGGGACACCATTAAACCCTAGGGTGAATCTCCCTAGACAAATTTTCAAAAGATTTCATCAGGTTTCAGTAAATGATACATTTGCTAATACAAATAGTGGTAATTGGTTTAAAATAACTGTACTGCAGCACAAATATTTAATAAAAATAAAGTTCAGTGGCTTTGTATAACAAGAGTATATATCCAAGTACACTATCATACTTGTACCTATCATCATATTCCTCATTTTTTGTTAGCAGGAAATGTCTAAATCATCCAGCATCATCCCAGACTCTCAACAACAGCCAGTACTTGCTATCTCAAAAACAAAACAAAACAAAACAAAACAAAACAAAAAACCACCACTTTCATATCTTTTAATAAAGCCTGATAACCTGAGTAACTATGGAACCAGCAACATAGTTAGCAACAGAGATATTTCTTGGACATAGAGTTACTGAGTAAATGTGCCAGAAAACAAAGTGTATAATGATTATGTAATTGTCATTTTGGGTAGCATTATTTTTTTAAGGCTTACCCAAGATACAAACATAGTAGATAGTGGCCAAGAAGACAAGAAGTGCATAAAAACCTACCCACTAAATCTTCTATCCTCAGAAATTAATGTTTGAGGAATTATACAGGCTACAGCTACCCTAGGCTTCTCAATCCCAGACTGAGAGGGGAACGGTAGGGATGCTGAAGAGATGAAGAGAATCCCAGACTGAGAGGGGAACGGTAGGGATGTGTATTACTCCATTCCTATTAAATCTGTTGACAGAAATAGCTGAAATAAAAATTTTATTATTTTTCTTACAGATCTGCTATATAACATTCCCATTCACCGATATCCAGGAAAGCTACATTCTTTTTTTTTTTTTTTTAATATTTTTTTAATTTTTATTTATTTATGATAGTCACAGAGAGATAGAGAGAGGCAGAGACACAGGCAGAGGGAGAAGCAGGCTCCATGCACCGGGAGCCCGACGTGGGATTCGATCCCGGGTCTCCAGGATTGCGCCCTGGGCCAAAGGCAGGCGCCAAACCGCTGCGCCACCCAGGGATCCCGGAAAGCTACATTCTATATAGTACCAAGTGCCAGGTGAATCACCAACAAAGAAGGTCAAAGGGATGAGGAGACAAAGATTATCAGCATGGTATATAATGCAAAGGAGAAGGACAGATGCAATTCAACTAAAATGTCGGTTCCATCAACTGCTAGCTGTATAACCTAGAGTGTTTGTTCATTTCTCTAGAGCACTTTCGGTCTTTTACTTGGAAGTTTTTGTGCCCCAAAAACAGGGGGAAAGGAACACCTGGGTGGCTTCTGCGTTCAGCTCAGGGCGAAATCCTGGAGTCCTGGAATCAAGTTTCACATCAGGCTTCCAGCATGGAGCCTGCTTCTCCCTCTGCCTGTCTCTGCTTCTCTGTGTGTCTGTCATGAATAAATAAATAAAATCTTAAAAAAAAAAAAAAACGGGGGGGGGGGGCTTCAATTTTTTTTAGCCAAAGAGCAAACAGGACAAGTCATCAAAGACACAACAAAGGCAGGTGTATCTTATGACACCAAGTTTGGGAGCAAGCTACTGATAAACTGCTGAAGTTGTAAAACCTGAGGAACAGTGTCTGTTTTTCCTTTAAAAAAAAAAAAATGCTAAGGGTTGCCTGGGGGGCTCAGCTGGTTGTGTCTGACTTCAGCTCAGGTCATAATCTCGGGGTCCTGGGATTGAGCCCCTGCACCTAGCTTGTATGTTCAGCAGGAAGCGTGCTTCTCCCTCTCCCTGTCCCTCTTCTCTCTCTCCCTCTGCCTCTCTCTTTAGCTCATCCTTTCTCTCTCTCAAATAAAATCTTTAAAAAAATAAGTTAAAAACTTAAAAATGCGGGACACCTGTGTGGCTTAGTGACTGAGTGTCTGCTTTTGGCTCACGGCATGATCTGGGGTCTTGGGATCGAGTCCCACATCAGGCTCCTTGCAAGGAGCCTGCTTCTCTCTCTGCCTCTGTCTCTGCCTCTCTCTCTGTGTCGCTCATAAATAAATAAATGAAATCTTTTAAAAGGGGAGGGGGGCAGCCCGGGTAGCTTAGCGGTTTAGCGCCGCCTTCAGCCCAGGGCCTGATCTTGGACCCAGGATCGAGTCCCACGTTGGGCTCCCTGCATGGAGCCTGCTTCTCCCTTTGCCTGTGTCTCTGCACTCCCCCCCTCTCTCTGTCTCATGAATAAATAAAATCTTTTAAAAAGTAAAAATGCTATAAATATATACATTTATAGACATACAAACACAGTTTACATAAATTTAAAAAGCGACCATACTATTCATTCTGGGAACTTTTTCCTTTTTTCTCGATTTTCTATGTCAATAACTGATGTACCAATGTTACAAGTACGGATTCCTTCTGCTTTTCTCAATGTCTCTGCCTCTCTCTCTCTCTCTCTCTGTATTCTCATGAATAAATAAATGAAATCTTAAAAAAAAAAAAAAAAGAACAAGGCAAGGATGCCTACTTCCACCACTTCTATTCAGCACAGTACTGGAAGCTCTAGCCATAGCAACTAGACAAAAATAAATAAATAAATGTCATTCAAACTGTAAAGGAAGAAATAAAAGTATTTGTTTACAGATGATATGATCTATGTAGAAAACTCTACAGACTGTATTTTTAAAAATTCAACAAAGCATTAGGACACAAAGTCAATATAAAATTCAGTTGCATTTCTATACACAATGATCAAAAAGAAATTATAAAAATAATTCCAATTAAAATGGCATTAAAAGGGATAAAATAATTAGGGTCTAACAATCAACAAAATGAAAGACTTCTACAATAAAAACTGCAAAACTGCTGAAAGAAATGAAAGAAGACATAAATGAAAACATAGCCCTTGTTTATGGACTGAAAGACTTAAGATGTCAATACTACCAAAAGCAATCCACAATCTGAAAGTAATCCCTATCAAAAAATCCCCATGGGATCCGTGGGTGGCTAAATCAGTTAAGTGTCTGACTTTGGCTAAGATCATGATCTCAGGGGCTGAGAGCTGTGGGGCTCCGAGCTCAGCAGGGAGTATGCTTGTCCTTCTCCCTCCTCCCACTTGTACTTTGTCTCTCTCAAATAAGTACATAAATAAATATATATAAATAAATAAAATAATTTTTTTAAATCCCCATGATTTTTTTCTGCAGAAAGAGAAAAAAACCCTAAATTAATCCTAAAAATCCTAAAGTTTATATGGAATCTCAGGAGATCCCAAACAAAGACAGGTGAAAAAAAGCAAACCTGGAGGACTCATACTTCATTACCTCAGAATTTACTACAAAGCACAGTTATCAAAACACTGTGGTAATAGCATAAAGGAAGACATATGATCATCTGAATAGATGCAGAAAAAGCATTTGACAAACTAAAACATCCATTTATGATTTAAAAACTCTCAACAAAGTAGAATTGGAGGAACTATACCTCACCATAATAAGGCCATATATGAAAAACCCACAGCTAACATCATGCCCTGATAAAAAACAGAACTTTTCCTCTAAGATCAGGAACAAGACAAGGATATCCACCACCATTACCACTTTTATTCAATATAGTACTAGAAGTCCTAGCCCCAGTAGTCAAACAAAAAAGAAAAACAAAAAGAATTCAATCTGATAAGGAAGAAGTAAAACTTTTACTATTTGCAGATGATATTATGTGATATACAGAAAACAGGAGACTCCACCAAAAAAATACTAGAAATAAGTAGCTTCAGTAGTCTCAAGATACAAAAATATAAAGAAATCTCCTGAATTTCTATACATTAACACTGAGTAGCAGAGAGAAGTTAAGAAAAAACTCCCATTTACAATTACACCAAAAACAAAAGTACCTCAAAATAAACTTAAGCAAGGAGGTGAAAAACCCATACCCTGAAAACTACAAAACATGTGATGATGGAAAATGAGAATGACACAAATGGAAAGATAACCCATGCTGGAGAACCAGTATCGTTAAAATGTCCATAATCCACAGATTTAATACAATCCCTATCAAAATACCAATAACATTTTTTCACAGAACCAGAACAAGTAATGATCACGTTTGTATGGAAACACAAAAGAGCTGAATAGCCAAAGCAATCTTGAGAACAAAGAACAAAACTGGAGGAATCACAATCTCAGATTTCAAGATATACTACAAAGCTGTAATAACCAAAACAGTAAGATACTGGCTCAAAAGTATATACCCAGATCAATGGGACAGAAGAGAGAACCCACAAATAAGTCCAGGATGACACGGTCAATTACCTGATGACAAAAGGGCAAGAATACACAATGGGAAAAGGGCAGTTTCTGATGGGAAAACTAGACATCTAGCTACATGCAAAAAAGAATTAATTAACTTAGACCACTTCTTACACCTTGCACAAAATAACCTCAAAACAGACTGAAGACCTAAATGTGAGATTTCTAACCATAAAAATAATTTTCTAGATAGGTCTCCTCAGGTAAGGGAAACAAAAACAAACTATAGAGAATATATCAAAATAAAAAGCTTTTGCAGAGCAGAGGAAACCATCAATAAAACAAAAAAGCAACCTACTGAATGGGAGATGATACTTACAAATGACATATCCAATAAAAGGTTAATATCCAAAATACATAAAATGAGCTTATACAAATCAACACCAAAAAAACTCAAAAAACACAAATAATCCATTTTAAAAAATGGGTAGAGGAGCTGAATAGACATTTTTCCAAAGATCTCCAAATAGCCAACAGACACATGACAAGATGCTCCACATCACTTATCATCAGGGAAATGCAAATCAAAACCACAGTAAGATGTCACCTCACACCCGTCAGAATAGCTAAAATAAAAAACACAAGAAAATAACAAGTGTTGGTGGGGATGCAAATTGGTGCACTGAGTTAAACAGTAGGGAGGTTCCTCAAAAAATTAAGAATAGAATTACTCATATGATTTAGTCATTCCATTACAGGATATCTACCTCAAAAAAAGAAAAACAGCAATTCGAGAATATTTATGCACCCTATGTTTACTGCAGCGTATTTACAACAGCCAAGATAAAGAGTAACCTAAATGCCCATCCATAGTTGAATGTTTAAAGAAGATGTAGTATATATAAACACGAATGTTACTCAACCATAAAAAAGAAAGGACCAAGAGTGTATAATGCTAGGTGAAGCCAGAAATACCTTATGATTTTACTCTTATGGATTGTTTAAGAAACAAATGAACAAAGAAAAAAGATAACAACACCAAAAACAAACTCTGTTAAATACAGAGAACAAACTAGTGGTTGCCAAAGGAAAAGTAGGTGAGGGGATAGTGGAATAAAGGGGATTAAAAATACACTTACTGTGGTGAGCCAGAGTAATGCATAGACTTGGTGAATTATATTGTACACCTGAATCTAACACTGTATGTTAATGATTATACTTAAAAGAGAGAGACTGACCAATGGAATACAATTGAGAATCCAAAAATAAATCTTTGCACATTTCAGTCAAATAATTTTTGACAATGGGACCAAAAACACTTAATAGGAAAAGGTCAATTTTTTAAAAAAAAAATTTTATAGAGGAGAGAGAACACAAAGGGGGCGAGCGGGGGAGAGTCCAATGTGGACTATAAATCCCAGAACCGAAGCCATATGCTTAACCGACTGAGCCACCCAGGCGCCCCAGGGCAGTCTTGTCTACCAATGGTGCTGGGAAAACTGGATAACCACATGCAAAACAATGAACCCTTACACTTCACACCATATACAAAACTTAACTAAAAATGGATCAGAGATCTAATAAATGTAAAACCTAAAAGTATAAAACTCTTAAAGGTAAACAGGGCAAAAATCTTCATAACAATGATTTCTTGCATAAGACAACAAAAGGTACAGGCAACAAAAGATAAAACAGACAACATAGACTTCGTGAAAACTTGGAAGTTTATACACATCAAAAGACACTGACAACAGAGTAAAAAAAAAAAGGCAATTCACAAATGGGAAAATATTTATAAATCATGTATCTGATAAAGGGTAATATCCAGAATATATAGAGAACTCCTGGGATGCCTGGGTGGCTCAGCAGTTGAGCGTCTGCCTACAGCCCAGGGCACGATCCTGGAGTCCTGGGATTGAGTCCCACATCAGGCTCCCTGCATGGAGCCTGCTTCTCCCTCTGCCTGTGTCTCTGCCTCTCTCTCTGTGTGTCTCTCATGAATAAATAAATAAAATCTTAGAGAGAGAGAGAGAGAGAGAGAGAGAGAGAGAGAACGAACTCCTACAACTCAACAAAACCCCCAAAACTTGTTTTAAAAATGGCAGAAGAGCAGCCCCGGTGGCACAGCAGTTTGGCGCCGCCTGCAGCCTGAGGTGTGATCCTGGAGACCCAGGATCCAGTCCCACATCCAGCTCCCTGTGTGGAGCCTGCTTCTCCCTCTGTCTGTGTCTCTGCCCCTCTCTCTCTGTGTCTATGAATAAATAGAATCTTTAAAAAAAAAATGGCAGAAAAAAAAATGTCTCTGCCCCTCTCTCTGTGTGTCTATGAATAAATAAATAAAATCTTTAAAAAAAAATGGCACATTTACAAATGTGTGTGCCTGACTGGCTCAACTGGTAGAACATGTGACTCTGGATCTTGCGGTTGTGAGTTTGAGCCTCACTTTGGGCACAGAAATTACTTAAAAACAAAATTTCACAAATAAATAGGCAAAGGCTTGAATAGACATTTCTTCAAAACAGATACACAAATGGCCAATAAACACATAAAAAATTACCTAATAGCAGGAATCATGACAGAAATGCAAATCACAACTACAACGAGATTATCACCTCACAACCATTAGGATGACTACTGTTATAAAAGAAAAGAACACATTGGTAAAGATGTGAAGAAACTAGAACCCTTGCACATCACTGAAGGGAATAACAAATGAAAGACATACTGAGAAATACAATGTGGTGGGTCCTCAAAAAGTTAAAAATAGAATCACCATTATAAACAGGCAATTCCTCTTCTGATTATATACTCCAAAGAACTGAGGGCAGGGTCTCAAAGAGATGTTTGTACATCCATGTTTATAGCAACATTATTCACAACAGCTAAAATGAGGAAGCAAACCAAGCGGCCATCAACAGATGATAAACAAAATGTGATATATACATAAAATCAAATGTTTTTCAGCCTTAAAAGGGTATGCTACGACATGGATGAAACAGGAGATCATTGTGCTAAACGAAATAAGCCAGTCACAAAAAGACAAAGACTATGATTCCACTTATATGAGGTACTGAGAGTAGTCAAAATCTTGGAAAGTAGAATGGTAGTTGCCAGGACTGGGGGACTGGGGGGACGGGACTGGGGTGGAAAGTTACCATTTAACAGGTATAGGAGTTCCAATTTTACAAGACAAAAAGAGTGTGCTTAGGATGGATATTATAATGATGATTATACAATATTATGAATATATTTAATACAAATGAAATACAACCATAATGAAATACGACATACACAGACACACATACACACCCAACCTAGGCACTGCATTTTGGGACAAAAAAAAAGTATAAAATTTATGTAGTTTTTAGTATTAATAGCTGTCAGATCATTTTTCAAAAAGGCAGTATCAATCTCATTTTCCATCAGAAATATATAAAAAAAGAGTACCCTTTAATCTTCCAATACAGTTACTTCCCCCATATTTGAGGAGTTTGCATTTCAAGACCCCCAGTGGATTCCTGAAACCGCAGAGTATCAAAACCTATATATACTTATATACAAGGCCTATGATGATGTTTAATTTATAAACAAGGTACAGTAAACAACTGATAAAAACTAAAAAAGGAAAAATCTTAGCAATATACTATAGTAAATTATGTGAATGTGGTCTCTTGTTCTCTCTTAAAATATCTTACTGTGCTGAACTCAACCTTCCTGTGATGTGAGATGATAAAATGCCTACAAGATGACATGAAGAAAAGTGACTTACACAGGCATTGTGACAGCATTATGCTACTACCAACCTCCTTAAAAAAAAAAAAAAAAAAATCTATCTATTTAGTTAAGTAATCTCTATACCTAATATGGGGCTTGAACTCATGACCTTAAGATCAAGAGTTGCATGCTCTTCTGACTGAGTCGGCCCAGCACCAACCTTCTAAAGTTATAAGGATCATCTGCTTCCGGACATCTGATTTGACTGCATAACTGAAACCACAGAAGGTGAAAATAAAGGACTACTTTAGTAGTAGATATTACCAATCTTCTAAGTTTTGCCAGCCAGAGGAGCATTTTAGACATCTGTTGGCCATTTAGATTTGTTCTTCTATGACTTGTCTTTTCATATCCTTTGCCCATTATTCCCTTGAGAGGTATGTGTATTAAAAGTATTGACTCCTTGTCATCTGCTTTGCCCATTTTTCTCTTAAACCTCGTGTTTGCCCGGTGACTTAATGTTATCTTTTGTTCTACAAATGTAATTTTTAAAAACTTTATTGGGGGGGGGGGCACCTAGGTGGCTTAGTAGTTGAGTATCTTTGTTTGGCTCAGGTCATGATCCTGAGGTCCTGCTTCTCCCTCTGCATCTCTGTGTCTCTCATGAATAAATAAAATCTTTTTAAAAAAAAAATTTTTTTTTTACGAGGGGGGAGTGCCTGGGTGGCTCAATCAGCTAAAGTATCTGCCTTTGGCTCGGGTCATGTGGGATCGAGCCCCATGTTGGGCTCTCTGCTCAGCAGGTATCCTGCGTCTCTCTCTCTCTCTCCTGCTCCCCTTGGTTGTGTACTCTCTTTCTCTCTCCAATAAATAAATAAAATCTTAAAAGAAGAAAATTTTTATGGGGCACTTGGGTGGTTCAGTTAAGCATCCACCTTTGGCTCAGGACATGATCTCTGGGTACTGAGATAGAGCTCCAGGTCAGGCTCCCTGTCTCAGCAGAGAATCTACTTCCCTCTCTCCTTCTGTCCGTATCCCACCTTGTATGCTCTCTCCGTCATTATTAATTAATTAATTAATTTTTAAAGTAAAAAAATTTTTTAAATCTATTTTTTTTTAATGATCAGGACACCTGAATAGCTTAGTCAGTTGAGCATCTAGCTCGTGGTTTTGGTTCAGGTCATGATCTCAGGGGTCCTAGAATAGCCCTGCAGCAGGCTTGCTCAGTGGGGAGTCCACTTGGAGATTCTCTTCCTCTGCCCCTCCCCCCCATAGGCTCCCACTTTCTCAAGTAAATGGATAAATCTTTTTAAAAAAGTTTTTAATGATATACTATTTGTCCTTTTATTGCTCAGAACTGAGGATGCCCAACTATGGTCTGCTCCTTATTATAAAGATTTACTGAAACACAGCCTTATCCAATTATTTATACAGTCCAGTAATTCTAACAAAAACTAGCTCTTTACAAAAACTCACCAATGCCTGCCTTAGAATGAAGAAAAGAAAATGAAGTGGCTGACAGGTCTCCCTCCACAGAATATAAGCTCCAAGCAGATTTCTGTGTATTTTATTTATTGCTATATTCTGGCTAAAAGAGTATCTGGCAAACAGTACATATTAAATTTTCAGAATTAACACAAGGTCTCCATGCTTTCATATTCTTAACTTGGAATACAGCTAAATATTAGTGATATTTGAGCAGTACTATTATATATGGAAAAACCTTTTTATCAGCAATGTATAATTTTATAGTTTTACTGTGAAAATCAATGAGAAATAATGCACTGCAGGTTCATAGCTGAAAAATACTCCAATAAGTATATATCCTAGGGGAAATCATGTGGGCTCACTTTGATGTTAAAAGTGACAGCACTCGGGGAATCCCTGGTTAGTGGTTAAGCGTCAGTCTGCCTTCGGCCCAGGATGCAATCCTGGAGTCCCAGGATCGAGTCCCACATCAGGCTTCTGGCATGGAGCTTGCTTCTCCCTCTGCCTGTGTCTCCGCCTCTCTCTTCTCTCTATGTCTCTCATGAATAGATAAATAAAATCTTTAAAAAAAAAAAAAATAAAAGTCACAGCACTCAAGACACTTTACTGTTCATTATAAACTGTTTTTCAGGTGACAAGTCTAATTAAGGTGACTATTTCCAACATAAAATAACCTAAAGAGGAGGGTCAACATTTTCCCTACTAAACTCAATGATTAGTGACACTATAGAACTTTGGGTTCTAGGCTTGGCTTGTCTACAGTAAACAGGCTCATTATAGAATTCAAACTTTTTAACACATGTCATCGGGGGGATTTTTTCCTCATTATTTTGGTTCCAAGAGTAACTTTACAATGCATTGTGAGATTACTCCATGTTTTACTCAACCTGGTAAAGGAAAGAAAAATATTTAAACCCAAAATATAACACATATTCCTCTCAACCTTCTGTTCACGTTAAAGTTTTTATAATAAAGTACTGAGAAGAAATATTCCAGAATCTGATAAAATTCTCAGAAGCTTCATTACATTACAGTCTGACTACTATTACCTCACAAAATAAACACTGTCCTTTAAACTCTTAAGTTACAGTAAGCAACATTCATCTTTCAAATTCATGGTAACTGGTTACCATTCACACTATATCCATAGGCCTAATTTTATTTTTCCTTTTACTTTTTTAGATATTTTCAATAACTTGCATAACTCCTACTAACAAGCAATAATTGTTAGCAAGCACCTTGCACTACAAGTTTGATACAATTTAAAACATTTTTATTCCTAATTGCTCAGATATTTCTATTGATAGTGAAATGTGACATCAGAAAAAAGGACACCTTGGTAAGTTACAGCATTTCCGTAAAGAAGTCTTATAAATATAGGAACTCCCATTTACTACATCTATCTCTAATCTATCTCTAGTAATCTGCCACTTGGAAACAGGCAGTGTAGTAATGAAAGAACAGAAAATGGACAAGAAATAACAAAAAAAAGAGACTAAAAATCTATTTCCATATCTTCAATGATTCAGATAAAAATGGGGAAAAAAAAAACCCTCTCAACATTACATCATGTCCAGAAAGTGTATGTATGTGATTACAGTTGCAATAAGCTGGAATTTAAAATAAAAGATTGAAGTAGCAGTAAGTAGATGAAAGGGGACCCCTTTAACACTTGCTCCTGTAGTCCAGCAACTCTCAGCAGTTGGCTGGAGACTAAGCTGGATGATCCTGTGGAGCTCCAACAAAGGGACAAAACAAACTCGAGTCCCCGGGGCCCCCCTCCCAACAACGCGTGAAACAACTTGATAAATGATTGCTGTGTCAGGGGACGAAGAGATGGAGACGTCTGGGAGCAGAAGGGGGAATTTATCTAATTAGAAGGCCAAGGGAGGCAGGATGGCAGACAGGAACAAGACCACCTTATAACACAAACATTCAGCCCGAGAATCTTGAAGTAAATACCACAAACCCCAACAGAATCTCTAAGAATTGAAGTCACAGAGAGTATAATAGACTGTTTACAATCTAATTCCTCGCAAGTCACTAGGATTGTGGGGGGATAGTTTTCACCTTCATAGAACCCATTTTCTAGCCTCAAGTCCAAGCTTAAAAAAGCAATGCTCTCATGTTACTTCATTCATTTTGGGATGACATGAAATCCAAACTCCATCTCCCCCACTCCCAGTCTATGCCTAAAGGATGCAGATTCAGAAGCCAGAAGCCAAAGAGCCCAAAGTGTAGTTCCATCTAAGGAAACATTAATTATCCTAAAACAAAAACAGGAGGAGTTCACATCTGGGGCCCAAAACTTAAATTCTCGTCCTTCCCCTCCTCTAGAGTATGTGCACAGCTATTTATACAGCCTCTTCCTGACAGAGAACAGATACTGGTCCCACAGGACATCCCTGTTTGGGGAAAGCTCGGTGGTGACAAACTCAGTCAACAATGAGTAGGCATAGAAGGCATCTCAATTTGAGAAAAGGATTGTCAGAATCAGTAGTGATACAAATATAGGTTTTTCAAAATCAGTAACCCAAAGAGTAATTAACTCAAAAGGGACATTAATTATTCAAAAGGCACAGAGCTTACACATCTGATGAAAGACCATTAAACAAGGTTACTAAAACACATGTCAAAGGTAGGAACAAACAAACAGCATGTAAAGAATTCTTAATTGACCCAAGTCTTAAGCCACTCCAAATTTTTGTGTGATAAACTAGGAATAGGTAATGTTGCTATAATCAAAGTACTGTACATCACTGTATATAATGCTTTACCTAACAGCCTGAATTCAACTCTGACTGTAATTAAGTATAATTAAAATTAACAGCAAGTTATATTCTAAGAAAGTGAAGAAATTGGGGAATTCAACTTTTCTGATCCCCCTGTAGGATTTATAGTCTATGTCCCAAAACAGGTTATTTCAGAACATACAACATAGTAATTAATGGTCAGAGATACTGTATAATCTAAGGGGATAGGACAACCATGAGAAAATAATCATTTAAGTGGGGTAAGCTGGAGAGTCTTGCTTCTATTAGTTTAATTTTTCTTGAGGGTGGTGGTAAACAGAGATCCAGTAAGCCCATTCTGGGCTAAATGTATTTAGAGCCTGTCCAGAATTTTCACTGGATTAGACAAAAATGGATGTCCTGTGACCAATCCCACTTGCTAACTCCTCCTCAAACCTGCCTTTGTCAAGATACATAAGTCTAATCGGGGTCCTAAGACTTCCTAAATTTAGAGAAGACGAGATGCCTGCACCATGAATCTCAATTTGTGATAAACTAATTCACAGAACTACACTCTTGAAGTTATACAATCCCTCTCCAAATTGTACCTTGCTTTACAATCTTGTTGCAGAGGTCTAGGTCTTATAAATAAGTAAATCCTTGTTTTGGGCAATCTGTCTTAATCACAGAATTTGAAAAGATTTATGGGTTCAAATTCATCTGATATATGAGAATGCAAGTTGATGGCATGCAAAAATGTTTCTTTTGGCCTGTAGTTCTGTTTTTATTTATTTGATCATGTAATGTTAAAAAAAATTTTGGGAGAGTTTACATAAAGTCTGGATACTTCTCTTGAAAAATGAAATCTGGTTCTGGGGACGCGTGGGTAGCTCAGTGGTTGAGCACCTGCCTTTGGCTCAGGATGTGATCCTGGTGTTCCAGGATGGGAGTCCCACATCGGGCTCCCTGCATGAAGCCTGCTTCTCCCTCTTGCCTGTGTCTCTGCCTCACTCTGTGTGTCTCTCATGAGTAAATAAATAAAATCTTTAAGAAAGAAATCTGGTTCTGATTCACGGTTCTTCAGGACAAGATTCAGCTGGAGCTAATAATGAGTGGGGCTGCCCTCCTTTACAATGGACAGGCACTCTCCTGTTCATCAATTGTACATCATGCCCACTCCCTCACTGAACATCTGTCCGGCCCATAGGTATCTGCGTTTTGATGTCCAGTTCTACAATTACAGTGAGTGGCAATTTAGTCTGTATTTGGGCAATGCCTCGTATGCGTCATTTCCAGGCTAAACATTCATGGTTCTTTTTTCCATCAGTTCCAGATAACGCTCTTCTCCTCTCCTCTTCAAGTTCCCCTTGACTTTGACACTATCCTTTCACCCTACAGCATCTAGGATTTAAGGAATATTCTCTGACTAGTTAAGAAAAGAGGACTAACATTCTCTTTGTTCTGAACAGGGATAGGTAAAGGATCCTATCACCCTAAATGGCTACAAAAGATGCTGATAAAGAAAAAATATATAAGCAAACCATAAGCAAGCCAGAAAAGCAAGAAACACTAACAGTTCAGCCAGGAAAAAAAAGTTCTAATCCATGCTTAGGGAGTATTTATTTCTAGGCTGCTGGAATAGGTGAATGCTCACTAAACAAAGTTAGACCAGTATTTGTCCCTAAAAATTTTCTATTGCTACCATTTAATACAGGGTTCCATGCCCCCAGGCCAACCCTGCAAAAAACAAACAGAAAGGTCTTTAGGATCCCTGCATCATAATTTCTAGGACCCAACCCCAAATCATATTACCTGGGGTAGAGCTTCAAAAGCTGTACTTTAAACAAGTAATCTAGTGGTTCCAAACATACTCAAGTCTGAAAAATAAATTCTAGTACAGCAGCCTAGAAAGGCTCAACTGACTGAGCCACCCAAGGGCCCCTTGATAATATTTTCCTAATCATCCCAAACCATAAAATTTTAATCTCATAGATATACTGTGTAGCAGTTTATGTATGTGGCTCTTTGGAGGGCCATAAACCACTGTAATAAGCTAAGTTTTTTTTCACTTTACACCCAAAAATAAAACAATTTTCAACCCCTTTAGGGAAATATCATCCCCTTCAGAATGCATTTAATAGCGTCTGAAGATTAACAATAACAAAGTAAGGGGCCTGCGTGGCTCAGTGGGAGAAACATTTGACTTCGGATGTCTGGGCTGATGCCAGGGTGGTGAATTCAAGCTCCACACTGGCTGCAGAGATTACAAACAAACTTTTAAAAATTACAATGCGGGATCCCTGGGTGGCGCAGCGGTTTGGCGCCTGTCTTTGGCCCAGGGCGTGATCCTGGAGACCCGGGATCGAATCCCACGTCAGGCTCCCGGTGCATGGAGCCTGCTTCTCCCTCTGCCTGTATCTCTGCCTCTCTCTCTCTCTCTGTGACTATCATAAATAAATAAAAATTAAAATAATAAAAAATTAAAATAAAAATTACAATGCAATTGCAAGGAGAGAATACCAGTCTAATGCTTCACCTCAGTGAATTTTAACTTCTCTGACCAAATCACCACGGGATTTGAATTGATATGTGTTACTGACAAAGTTTAAAATACCTTCATCAATTCCACATGTAAACTTTCCCCAAATTGAGTAATATACTAGCAACATTTCTACTAGAATCTATTGACTACTACTGAAAAGGCCTTCACCACATACGTACTTTAACCAGTAAGCAATAGCAGTAGTATGAGGTCAAAGAACTAACCCTCCAGTTTGCCAAGGACCTAAGTTCTCCACCCCAAAGTGAGTGTAGCACTTTAGCAATCAGAAGCACCAGGAAAAACACTACATAGTGTGTGTCATGTTTACAGATACCACTAAAGCATCCATCACCAAGACCGATATGTAAAAGTATATGAAAGCTATAATTAAAAATATACGTATAAACAAGGATAGGGACACACTAGGGCCGTCATATACTGCTGGTGGTAATATGAAATACATAGCCACTTTGGAAAAGTCTGGCAGTTCTTCAAGAGAAATGAAAACCTATGTTCACGCATAAACTTATATATGAATTACAAGGTAGGCAGCATTACTTGTAACAGCCAAAAGTGGAAGCAGCCTAAATGTCTATCAGCTGATGAATGGATACACAAAATGTGGTAAATCCATACAATGGAATACTAACTGGCAATCAAGGAATGAAGTATTAAGACTTGTAAGACATGGATAAATCTTAAAAAACATTATACTAAGTGAAAGAAGTCAGTTACAAAAGGCTGTATTTTGAATGATTCCATTTACAGGAAAAGTCCAGAACAGGCAAATCCAGAGACAAAGGTAGCTTCCTGGTTTCCACATAATGGGGTGGGGAAGAGAGAAGAGTAGAGAGTGATTACCAAAGGTTTGGGTTCTTCTTAACGGGTGGCAAATGAATGTTCTAAAACTGATTGGGGTGCTTACTGGTTTGCAAAGCTCTGTGAATATACTAAAACCACTGAATTGTATCCTTTAAATGAGTGAATTGCATGGGTGTGAGTATCTCAATGAACTGTTACAGAGCAAGAGGAGCAGTGTGGAGGGTAGTCTTTGAAATAAATACCAGGAAATGGGTTGTGGTTCTATCTGTGGTTGTTTTTCACGTTGAAGTAATGCTCCAATGATACCATTCAAATGGATATGTGGTTTTTTAATGCTCATATTTTAATTTATTGAGCTCAAGTTGAGCTGTAGTATATAAAAAGCAAAGTACTGATGGCAGTTATTCAAAATCTATATACAAATAATTTCATGCTGTTAGAGATGAACAAATTCAAACAAAGGCTAAGATGCTTTAAAAGATGTTCTAGACCATAAATTCACCTGAGAACAGGAAACGTGTCTGTATAATTTTGGTGTCAAGCACTATGCTTGATATGTTACACATACACTGATTGTAATCTTCCCAACAACCTTGTAAGGTAAGTATTATAGTATCTTCATTTAAAATAGCTCAAAAAAAATAAAATAGCTCAAAACCAAATATCCTCAAAACCAAGAGTCAATTAGTTCAACTAATTTAAGCTTCAGTTTCCTGATCTGTGAAAGAAATAACAATGCTATCTGAGAGTTGTTATAAAAACTGAAATAAGGTATATTAAGAGCCTGACATTAAACAGATCTACAATTCAAAAAGCTAGCAAACATGTATATAAATGATCAGGCTTATGATCAATGCTCAAAGATCGATACTATCATGTTCACCAGGGTTCTATTTAAGTTGCTGTAAGCACATTAACTGTGGAACATTAACAACAAACTGTGTAAACAAAGGTCATTGTATTAGTCAAATAAACTAACAGAGGTAATGTGGCATATACTTAATGATGTTCATGATCATAATTCTCCTAAATAATTAAACAGTGGGTAGTCATGGTGTATTAACTACAACTTACACAAAGTAATTGTTTCCAGGGTCATTTGAGAGTCAGGCAGTGAGCTCTTTTTAAAACTAGCAAAAGACCTGCAGCCACAACCCATAGGAATGAAGCGGGTTTGCTCTTTGCCTTCCCACTGGATGTTTTTGAAGAAGCTTTGGCTGGATGTAGAGAAACAAGTCAAGCTGCACAAAGTACAATTTAGGGTTCGGGTGGAACACTTCTTTCTCCAGCATTAAAATCTGACAGGGCATCCTAGACTACAGAGGAAGCTGGCAGGAGAGGATATCAATCAGCCCAAGAGGCAGGAACACTGGGGTACGTGTTTGGGTGGGGACAGGGGAGAGATTAGAGATAATTGAGTGCGATAAAGTACAAAAGCTGATAGAATATAAATTAGCTGATATGACATCTTAGAGAATTAGGGGGGAAAATAAGTGACACACAGAATGATGGCCAAAGGACATGTGGAAATAGCAGCAAGGAAAGGGTGCAGGAAGGTAAGTTCCCTCCTGCAGACACACATCTGCAAATGTTTATCAGGAACCTGTGTTTACCATTTTGCTAAACAATTATAAGCACAGATTATGTGCATTTATAATGCACAGGGACAGTAAATTTGAAAAGTTTAATAGAACTAGTCTATGAAAGATAAAAATGCAGATAAAATGGCAAGAAACATAGCAGTAACGAGCAGTTGTCTGACATGAAGTAAAGAGCCAGAAATAATCTTTTAAAAAGCTAGACAGCACAGAACCCATGACAACCCAATCCTAAGTGTGGAGCTACTGAAGTGGGCAAAGACATACACAGTTCAACAGAATGAAATTAATCTTGGTTCTACACTGCAGTGCAGGCATTAGGATGTACAACTACAATTATATTTTAGAGGGACACCTGGGTGGCTCTGTGGTTGAGCAACTGCCTTGGGCTCAGGGCGTGATCCCAGGGTCCTGGGATGGAGTCTTGGCATTGGGCTCCCCACAGGGAGCCTGCTTCTCCCTCTATCTGGGTCTCTGCCTCTCTCTTTCTCATGAATAAATAAAATCTTTTAAAAGATTATATTTTAGAAGGCAGCCCGGGTAGCTCAATGGTTTAGCGCCACCTTCAGCCCAGGGTGTGATCCTGGAGACCCGGGATCGAGTCCCACGTTGGGCTCCCTACATGGAGCCTGCTTCTCCCCTGCCTGTGTCTCTGCCTCTCTGTGTGTGTGTCTCTCACGAATAAATGGATAAAATCTTAAAACAACAACAACAACAACTATATTTTAGATAAAATATATCCCCACACCCTATATTGGGAAGGGCATAAAAGAATACATAGTGTATGATTCTATTTGTTTCCTGAGACAAATCTCATCTGTAGTGACAGAAATCAGATCAGTGATTGCATAGGGCAGGGTGTGTGTGGGGGGGTATATTTGTATATAGGAGCAGATAGGACTCAGGAGCATGAATGACTCTGGGGGAATGAATATGATCTGTATTTTGTTTGGGGTGGTGGTTACAAAGGTATATACTGTTGCTGAAACACAAATGTATTTTTAAGTATAAATCTGTGTAATGTATGTATACTAAAAGTTGATTATGTTTTTAAAAGGCTGGAAAAGTATATTATCAAATTTTCTTCTGAAAATGCATAAATTAAAAGTTTAGGTCATAAAGTGATACAGTACTGAACTCTGCAATATACAGAAATCTCAGCTATCCCAAAGTTGTGCTTCCGTGGAAATTCCAGAGAGCCACAATTTTACCTTTCACCTAAACAAAGACTGTAGCAATAAAACTCTGGCATCTTAACATTTTTTTTCTTACTCTCTGTAAAACTTGAGCAGCAAATTAATCAATACTACTACTTTCACTAACTGTTATTCTGTTGTGAGAACACATGTGACAACAATGTCAATGTGACATATGTATTAAAAAACTAAAAAGATTCATACCTTTCATACATGTAGGAAATTAATATGGAAATCATAAATGTGCACATTTGATAAACACTGGTATTTTATTTTTTTAAAAGGTACTTGAAACAATCTAAGAGTCCAAACCTTAGAACAGTAATTGGGTAAGTCCACTGCATTCACAGTATGACCATGATGTGAATCCAAGCAGCTCAGGTTTAGAGCACAAGACCTTAACTGTACTGGCTTTACTAAGTTTATCATTCAGAGCATTAATGGAGGGAGGGTTTTATCAATATTTGAAAACCAAAGAAACAAACACAAAAAAATGGTTAAGGAGGGGAATCCCTGGGTGGCTCAGCGGTTTAGCACCTGCCTTTGGCCCAGAACGTGATCTTGGAGTCCCAGGATCAAGTCCTGCATCGGGCTCCCTGCATGGAGCCTGCTTCTCCCTCTGCCTGTGTCTCTACCTCTCTCTGTGTCTCTCATGAATAAATAAATAAAATCTTTAAAAAATGAATAAGTAAAATCTTTTTAAAAATAAAATAAAATGTTATTTATTTGAAAGAGAGACGGCATGCACACAAGCAGGTGGAGGGTAGAGAGAGGGAGAAGCAGGCTCCCCGCTGAGCAGGGAGCCTGATTTTGGGGGTGAGGGGCCTCAATCTCAAGACCCCGGGATCATGATCTGAGCTGAAGGCAGACACTTAACTAAGCCACCCAGGCAGCCCAACATACAAAATATGAAAGAAACTATGGGCTATGTCATATTGCCAGTGCTCTAATGAATTATATCCAAAATGCCAGCCATGTACCAATTCACATCTGAATTATTCTGTTAAATGATGGAACTCTATTTGAAATATATGGCAGAAAGTAGTTTCCCTAATGTTCTTACTTGAGTAGGATACTGAATGAAAACGCTGAGCCAAAAGGGCAGGGTAAGATGCTGGATAAAGAAGGGAAGAAGAAAAACAATAAAGTTCGTAACTTGGACTAAAAGCCAAATAAATGTGTTAATATGATTCCAGGTAAAAGAAAATAATTCTCACTTATTCAAATACTTGGGTGCCTACTGTTAGCTACTCTGGATGCCAACACAAATGGCTTGTTAATTGAATGGTATTACCATCTTAGACACATTTCCACCCTCCAAATAAGAAACAATTTAATAAAAAAAAAAAAAAAACATTTTAACACTGTGTATGGGCAACTTTTACTTTATAAACCTCACTTCAGGAACTCATCATTGGTTAGAAATAGGTGCCTTGGGACATCTGGGTGGCTCAGCGGTTTGGCACCTGCCTTTGGCCCAGGACATGATCCTGGAGTCCCAGGATCAAGTCCCACATCGGACTCCCTGCATGGAGCCCGCTTCTCCCTTTCCCTATGTCTCTGCATCGCTTTCTCCCATGTCTCTCATGAATAAAGAAATAAAATATTTTTAAAAAAACAAACAAAAGAAATGGGTGCCTTAAAAATGGAAGCACCCCCCACTAGGTATGTCAACTAAAAAGGCAAAAGGTAAATTACATATAGACTCTGGCACACACTAGCTATAATCCACCCCAACAACTTTTCTCCCATCCTAGAAAGCTTGTGAAAAGAGGCCAAGGAAAACCTTGTGTCTACTCAACTTAATTTTTAGGTGTATCATTTGTCATTAAGGTAATTCACATTTAGTACAAACTACTTGCAATATACTTCAAAATTCTGTCATCATTGAGAACTCCATCCTCCTAGAGATCTTGAGTGATTCTTGAATCCATCTTCCAAATGCATGTGAAATTAGGACTAGGTTTAAACCATACACTGGGGCAGCCCCAGTGGCCCAGCGGTTTAGCGCCACCTTCAGCCCGGGGTGTGATCCTGGAAACGCGGGATCCAGTCCCACGTCAGGCTCTCTGCATGGAGCCTGCTTCTCCCTCTGCGCCTCTCTCTCTCTCTCTCTCTCTCTTCTCTCATGAATAAATAAAATCTTTTAAAAATATAAAAAAATAAACCATACACTGAATACCAAAAGAAAAGCTAGATTTAAGGTACCGCAACAAAGAGGATCCTCTGACACCAAACATGTTTCTCCTGCTGCTCAGAGCTATAGATCTGAAAAATGCTAAAGTAGTAAACAAGTGAAGCAAGTACAGAAGTAGTAAGTTTGACTAAATGGAGCAATCACAACAAGACAAGCTAACGTGTTATGAACAATTATAAGCAAAATATAAGCAAAAACAGACACTATGACCTCAGAAGTATAACTCTAGATCTTAAAGGGTATTTGCCTGGAAACAAATCTTGCAAAAGAATAACTCATATCCTCTGCTAGGAGTATACAACTTACCCTTTCTCCTTCACACTCTAGCTCCCAAGGTCAAAACTATAAACTTGCTTGTTTTCCCACAAGAATAATTTTCTGATTCTGATCAGGAGTTTGCAGGAGTTCCACATCATCACAGATACCACTCATCTAAAACCAGCCTCAAAACTAACTATAAAGTCTGTAAAAGATCTAAGGCTCTGGAAAAGGTGTTTTCCAACAAAGTCAAAGAAAGGTTTGTGTGCCCCAAGAGAGGGTGTGGAGACAGAGGTTAGACAATCTCCACCTCTGAGCAGTTTTGAAGGTGGTGTACAGTGCTTCCTGAAGAAAACTGCAAAATGGTAATCACAAATCAAACTGGAGCCTATCTGCAAAAAGAGAACATCCCGTTCAAAACACAGAATGTAAGTGCACACCTAAGTAGATTGGCTATATCCATATTGCCATGAGACAGGGAGGCAGCACTGGATGATGTCTCCTAAGAAGGTGAATACAGTTCCACCGTCACTTGCACCAAGAAGTCCATCAAGTGTTTACTCATGAAGACACAACATACCACAAATGGAGACTCAAATCATTTTTGATCTTCATGAATAACTTCAAAGAGCTTTTAAAGGCATACTGAGGGACTCTCAGACACAATTTTTCCAGTCTCAGAAGTCCTAATTTACCTTTAGCAGAGCCTCCAGAAAAAAGGATTCTCCTGGGACACCTGGGTGGCTCAGTGGTTAAGCATCTGCCTTTGGCTCAGGGCGTGATCCCAGAGTCCTAGGGTCCTAGGATCGAGTCCCGTACTGGGCTCCCCGCAGGGAGCATGCTTATCCCTCTCCCTATTTTTCTGCCTCTCTCTCCATGTCTCTCATGCATAAATAAAATCTTAAAAAAAAAATTTCTCCTACCTTTTTTCTGACCCATATAGGGGGTATAGTTATATATCCTTCCATCAGTTACTTCTGTTGAAGGTCACACAAAATTGAAACTGCCCTCATATCCCTCCACCAATGCAAAAATTCGTGAGTACTACAGAATTTTGAACTGGAAGCCAAAGGCTTCTTTATTACTAAGAATGAGAGCTAAGCCAAACCCAACCCTGCTTTAGGCACACATGTGCATTACACACACACACAAAACAAAAGTAGCTGAAGAGTGAATGTGAGGGATAGAAGATTCAATGATGACAAATGCCTATTACCTTATTTGAGGGAAGGAGACTGAATACACCGAAATTATACTTCTCCAGTTATAGCTAGTTATAATAAATAGGTAAGAATACCAGAATTGGGGGTGGCTCAATTAAGTGTCCAACTCTTGGTTTTAGCTCAGGACATGATCTCATGGTTGTGAGACTGAGCCCCACTCAGGCTCCTTGCTCTGCATAGAATCTGCTGGAAATTCTTTCTCCCTCTCCCTCTGCCATCCCATTGCTCATGCGCAAGTTCTCTACCTAAAATAAATCTAGGGCAGCCCAGGGGACTGTTTAGCACCGCCTTCAGCCCAAGGCCTGATCCTGGAGACCAGGGATCAAGTCCCACATCAGGCTCCCTGCTTTTCCCTTTGCCTGTGTCTCTGCCTCTCTCTCTCTCTCATGAATAAATAAATAAATTTTTAAATAAATAAAAATTTAAAAAACAGAATACTGTAATAACTACAACCACAGTTCTAGATCATCATTTATTTGACATGCATAAGAAATGGGGCAAGTTATCAAAATATTAGCTATGACAACCAAAAACATCACTTAAAAAGAAAAACAAACAAAAACACAACAGGTACATAACCTCGAGCACAGAAATTCCACCATAAATTTGATCCTAAGTCATACACACACACGCACACACACACACACACATTTCAGCAGTTTAAAACTTGGAAAAAGCTAGATGCTCAACAATAGGGAGGTGATTAAATAAATGATGGCATAGCCACATCTGATTTTAATGAAAGAATTACAAATCTGCATGTAAAATAAAAAGAAAAAGAAAAGAAAAAATAAAAAGAAATGGTCATTATTAATTTTATTTACCTATTTTTAAATAGAAGTATAGTTGACACAAAATGTTACATTAGTCAGGTGCACAACTCAGTAATTCAACAATTCTAGTTATGTTGTGCTTGCAAGTATAGCTATCACCTGGCACCCAAAGCTATTACAATACCACTGACTTCATTATATTTTACTTTTAAAAAGGACACAAAATGTTACATCACATAAGTGTTGTATTTTAAAACTATGTGTCTGCATATATATAGAGAGACCTATGTAGGCTCAAAATAACTATCGTTTTTCCTTTCTGCTCATCTCAATTTTCTTTTTTTTTTTTTTTTAAGATTTTATTTATTCATGTGAGACAGAGAGAGAGAGAGATGCAGAGACACAGGCAGAGGGAGAAGCAGGCTCCACGCAGGGAGCCCAACGTGGGACTCAATCTCGGGTCTCAAGGATCACACCCTGGGCAAAGGTGGCGCCAAACTGCTGAGCCACCCGGGCTGCCCTCATCTTAATTTTCTAAAAATTTTTACAATTATCTTTTTTTTACAAAAATGGTACTATTTTGAATTGTGACATTTACTTAAGTTTTCTTTTTGATAAAAATTTAGAATAGGAAACAAGGTACCAAAGATCTGGATTTTACTAAATGAAAAGAGAAGACTTCTCTCAGGACCTATGTGATCCAAGTCTTCAATTCTTTGTATCTTGTCTCTGTAGCAAGCATTTCCATGCCTATTCAACCTGACAATTACTTTCAACAAAACCCAGATTTTATAATCTAAGTCCATTACATCACATTCTTGTACTCAAGGGAGGCCCAGATGGATCTTTCACACTGGATTGGGCACCAGGAACTGATGGCCTCGTTCCAAAGTACAAAGCCACCATCTGTAGCCTTCTGTTAATCCTCTCCATCTCATGTGTCCTGTCCCTGATTCTTATTGTATACCCATTGCACAAGGAATCCAGATCTGCCTTCCAGGTGTCTCTTCTCATAAGGCAGATAGAAAGAGAATATTTTTAAAATTTATATATGTATTTTTTTATTGTTGAAGTTTGATTTGCCAACATATAGTTTAACACCCAGTGCTCATCCCATCAAGTGCCCTCCTCAGTGCCTATCATCCTGTAAAAAGAGAATATTAAAGTAACCCTCAAAGCAATACCTTCACACTATTCTCTTAAACCAAAAATATTACTTTGTGCCTATGATAAAACAGAACTCATAAACACAAAACAATGAGAAAATGTTCAAGGCTCACCCTACTATTTAATGCTAGGCTTGGTGATCTTGGATCTAACCCCAACTCAATCCACTAACTTATTGTATAACCTTGGGCAATGTCCTCATCTGTAAACTGAGTCCAAACTTAATTATCGCTCACATTCTTTCTAGCTCTTACTTTCTGAAGCTCTAGAAACAATAGATCAGGAAAAGGAAAGACAAATGTTGGCTTTCAGAATGTGTTACAAATTACCTACGAGCAAACAAGGAAGATTTAAAAACCAAGTGAACCGGGAAAGGGAAGAAAGTCTCCAGTCAATAAGAAACCTATTCTCATTACATAATCACAAAGTAAACAAAACTACACTCTTCTCCCTTGCATTAGAGAAATCCTGCAGACTATTGTCATTAAAGGGGAACAATAGCTTAGAAAAACATTTACATACTTACTCAATGTCTACTATATGTAAATAAGCTCTTTACTAGGCACAGTTAAAATTACAAAAATGCATAATACAGTCCCTGCTTTTAGGAAACTTTATTTCATTCATTCATTCCATGAATATTTACTGAGCACTTACTATATGCACAATTTCATGTCTTGGGGGATCGAGAGTGAATAGGATAGACCACATCCTTGTCCAAATGAACACTCAGTCTTAGGGGGGAAACAGTCAAGGAAGTATACAAAAACAACTGCAAAAAAAGAAAATTGTAAAGAGCAATACGACAGAATGACAAGAGGAGATATAGGGGTAACTACTTTAAACCAGTGATCACAATCAACAGAATGTTAACAATTACCAAAGCTCAGTGATGGGAATTCTTCTCTCTATAATGTTTACTTTAGAGCACCTGGGTGGCTCAGTTGGTGAGCATCTGCCTTTGGCTCAGATCATGATCCCAGGGTCCTGCTCCCTGCCTGGAGCCTGATTCTTCTTCCTCTGCCTGTGTCTCTCTCTATACCTCATGAATAAATAAATAAAATCTTTTTAAAATTTACTTTAAATTTCCAAAACAAGCCATAGATAGGTAAGATGACCATGGAAGGTTTCAGTGAGATGACATCTGAGCTAAGACTTGAACACTAGTAACAGGCCATGTTCTTCCATGCCTTCAGGATAGAGGAGACAGCTGCTGCAAGGCCCGAAGGAGATCAGAGCTTTTATGAGAAAAAAAGCTGATGTGACTAGACCAAGTGCTAGAGAGAAACAGTTCAAGGCAAGGCTGTGAATGAAGAAAACTTTTTCAGGGAATTTACTAAGCAATGGTAAGGAATTTAGAATTTATTATAAATGCATGAAGCTACTGGAGGATTTTAAGTAGGAATGAAAATACAAAATATATTTGATTTTGATTTTTCATATTGAAAAGCAATAGAAGTTAGGTGCTAAATCAGGTAACCCAAAATATATTTAATAATTGGATGAATTTAAAATTTTTTTAAAGATTTTATTTATTTGACAGAGAAGAGAAAGTGAGCACAAGCTGGGGGGCACCAGAGGGAGAGGAAGAAGCAGGCTCCTCATTGAGCATGGAACCCAATGTGGGACTCAGGGATCATGACCTGAGCTTAAAACAGACACTTAACCAACTGAGCCACCCAGGTGCCCTGGGTGAATTCAAATTTGAGGTGTCTTTATCTCCTTAATAACTTTGTTAAAGCTGAAATTGAAATTGGTTTCTAATTCCAAGCATATGAATCCAGGACACTTAATTCAAGTACCTGAAAAAGATGGCTCAGAAGCATCCTGGGGGGACACCTAGGTGGCTCAGCAGTTGAGCGTCTGCCTTCGCTCAGGTTGTGATCCTGGGGTCCTGGGATGGAGTCCCACATCGGGTTCCTTGCTGGAAGCCTCTTCTCCCTCTATGTCTTTGTGTTTGTCTATGTGTGTCCTCATGAATAAATAAAATCTTAAAAAAAAAAGAAGACGACGACGAAGACGAAGACAGAAGAAGAATGGCAGGGGCACCTGGGTGGTTTAATCAGTTAAGTATCTGCCTTTGTGACTCAGGTCATGATCCCAAGGTCCTGGGATTGATTGAGCCTCAGCATTGGGTTCCTGGCTTGGTGGGACACCTGCTTCTCCCTCTCCCTGCTACTCATCCTGCTTGTGCACAAGCTCGCTCACTCTCTCTGTCAAACAAACAAATAAATAAATAAATAAAATCTTTTAAAAGGAAAAAGAATGTCATTCTGGCTACTTTGACAGCTGTCACATAAAGAGGTAAATTAAGGCTTAAGACAAATGAATGACTTGCCCAAATCACATAGATAAGAGGAAAAACAGGGAAGCTGGAAAATGAAGTCCAGTTCTTGATTTCTTGTCCAGTGTTCTTTCCAAAGCATCATTAAAAAAGCAAACATAAAAGTAACTTAGAACCTATAAAGACAGAAAACAAAGTAGTGGTGGTTGCCAGAGGCTGGGGGCAGGAGGAAATGAAAAGTGACCTTTTAATGGGTATAGAGTTTCCTTTTGCAGTGATAAAAATGTCTTGGAACTAGACAGAGATGACAGATGAACAACATATTAAAATTACTAAATGCCATTTAGTTGTACATTTTAAAATGGTTATTGGGTTAATTTTACCTCACTATATAATGATTTATAAGTAACATGTATTTGGTTATTCAGATAACAAAAATATATTTTTCAGATATGTCTGCTCTTCATCCACAGTTCCTGAAAAGCTTCGATCCAATAAGGTGGCATGGGTGTCTTGTTACTAATGAAGGTGACTTTTGGACTCCACCCAAGGGCAGGAACTCCCTGCCAGGAGGCAAAATCATGTGATGAAGAGACTGCAACTTTCAGCCCCACCCCAGCCCCCACCTCCAGGAAAGGGAAAGGGGCTCAGACTGAATCAAACAATGGCCAATCATGACCAAGCAATGAAGCTTCCATTTAAAATCCAAAAGGACTGGGTTCAGGGGTGCCTGGATGGCTTAATCATTTAAGGGGCAGATTCTTTGATTTCGGCTCAGGTCATGACCTAAAGGTTGTGAGAACTAGCGCCACATCAAGCCTGCTTGGGATTCTCTCTCCCCTTCCCCACTAGTGTGCACTCTCTAAAAAAATAAACAAAACAAAAAAACGAAAATGACTGGGTTCAGAGCTTCCAGACTGGTGAACACCTGGAGATGTGGGGAACATGGCATGACCGGATAAAGTATAGAAGCTCTGTGCCTGTTTCCTTATACCTTGCCTTATGTATCTCTCCAACTTTGCAGTGATCTGTATCCTTTAACATATCGTTTAATAAACCGGTCAATGTGTTACCCTGAGTTCTATGAGCTGCTCTAACACATGAACAGAACCTAAGGAGAGAAGATCCTGGGAACCTCTGGTGTACAGCCAGTTGGTAAGAAGTAGAGATAACAACCTGGACTTGCAACCGGCATCTGAAGTCCAAGGTGGAAGTTGTTGGAAACTCCAACCCATAGCCAGGTCAGAGGCACAAGGTAACAGCCTGGGGCTCACAACTGGCATATGAAGCAGAAGATGGGGAGGAGTCTTATAGGACTGAGCTCTTAACCTGTGATCTGATGCCATCTCCAGGTAGAGAGTGTCAGAATTGGGTTGAATTCTCAGACAACCCCTCTGCCACATTGGAATTAGATCTGGGAAATCAAAAATTGAGCTGGTGTCAGGAGAGGATACCTCCATTTTAAAAGTAAACTTAAAGAGAGCAAATGTGATGACAAGATTGCATAAGTCATTAAAGCAGAGTTTTGTAGGTCCACGTTCTAATCAAAACTCAAAATAGGGGTGCCTGGGTGAACGGTTGGTTGGGTGTTCGACTTTTGGTTTCGGCTCAGGTCATGATTTCAGGGTCCTGGGATGGAGCCCCAGGTTGGACTCTGTGCTCAGCATGGAGTCTGCCTGAGATTCTTTCCCTCTCCCTCTGCCCCTCTTGCTCATGCTGTCTGTCTCTCTGATATATATTAATAAATACTTTTCTAAAAAACCCTCAAAATAAAGTGAATTAGTTTAAGTCTGGCAATATTGGTATTTTGAGGTAGAGGATTATTTTGTTCTGGGGAGCTGTCCTACGCATTAAAGGATATTTGACAATATCACTGGCTTGTACCCACTGGATACCAGTGGCCTCCCTGCCAACTTGTGACAACTAAAAATGTCTCCAGATACTGCCTTAGTCCTCTGAGGGGTAAAGAATCCCTTGTTGGGAATCACTGTTAGACAACTGCTTAACTTTTTTGTATCTTAATTTCCCCAACCATCAATTGCACATCTGTAAAATGAGGTTGAAAGGTGTTATCTTATTCAAAGTCTCTTCCAATTTTGCAATTCTAGTCCATAGTTTGTTCATCATCTATTTATAATCCAATGCAGCAGACTTCTCTTTTACCAACCTTACTCTGGGTCTTACCAGACTGTTGCAAGCATATGATGAAATGACCAAGGAAATGTCTTTACACTGAAATCTCAAGGACAGTAAGCCTGGCTTTGATGAGGATTCACCTCAAATTTCTATCCAAAAGAAGTACTGGTATAAAAGCTTTTCCCTTAAGAGCCAAGAACACTGTTAATAAATGAATGCTCAAGTTGTCAGAGGACTATAGTTTCTGAACCTACATTTTTGTCCATTTGTATTTAATATGCCTATTAAATAAATAAGTTACCTCTCCTGAACTTGACTGAAACATCTGCTTCTTCATCTTAACAGAGTTTTCAAAGATTTTAAGTTTCTCAACTTTCATAGAATACCCCAGAGGTTTATGGGCAATAAAGGGTTAATTTAATTGGTTCCATGTATGCTCAAAGAATTACAAGCAACTTCATTTAATTATTAAGTAGTCAATTGGGTAATCTCTATGAATGATTAGTACTCTAATGAAATAATGTCTTCCAGTTCAAAGCTGTCATTCCAATCAGGAAACGGCTCTGCAACTAAAAGACAGAGCTGACAGTATCTCCAAACACTCATGCCATGAATTTGGGGAAAGGGAAATGAACCCATTTTGTATTTCACCCTTTGTACTCAAAGATTTTAAAAGTTCCTGTATTGACATTATAAAGCACTCCAATCAAAAATAGAATACACATTCTTCTCAAGTGCACATAGAACATTTAATAAGAGAAACCAGATTCTGGGCCATTAAAACAAATCTCCATGAATTTAAAAAGGATGCTAGTCATATAAAGTTATCTTGTCTGACCAAACTGGAATTAAATCAGACATCAACAGAAAGTACTGGGAAAAAAACCTCAAATATCTGAAAACTAAATAACATACTTCTAAGTAACCCACAGATACAGGAGAAATCACAAGGGAAACAATGAAAACCAGAATGTTTTTCCCTAGAGTGAGGAATAAGACACGGTTGTCTGCTCTGGCCACTTCTGTTAGACATTTTATGGGAAGTTCTAGACAGTGCAATATGGCAAGAAAAAGAAATGAGGTATCCAGAACGGCAAAAAGAAGCAAAGTGTCCTATTCACGGGTAATAATGATCACCTATGTAAAAAAAGCTGCTAAAAGAGATGAGTTTGGAAAGATTACAGAATACTGGGAGTGCCTGACTGGCTGAGTTGCTGGAGTGTGCACCTAATGATCTTGGGTTTTTAAGTTCAAGCTCCATATTTGGTGGAGAGATTACTTGAAAATCTTTAAAAAAAAAAAAAAAAAAAAAGGTTCCAGAATATAAAACCAATATACAAAACTCAACCGTATTCTTATACACTAGCAAAGAACAAACAGAATTTTGAAAAATGTACAAAAACATAAAAACGTATGAAATGCTTCACAATAAACCTACCAAAAGACAAAAGAGACCTAAACAATGAAAAATACTGCTTTTCTGTGAGAAATTAAAGAAAACCTAAACAAATGGAGAGAGATACATTTTCATGGGCCAGAAGATTATAAATACTACTACTGCGTTCACTTTCCACAATTGATATATACATTCAACACAATCCCAATCAAAATCAAGGCAGGCTTTTTTAATAGAAACTGATAAACTAACTCTCAAATTTATATATAAATGCAAAAAATATAAAATAACCAAAACAAGGGATTCCTGGTGGCTCAGCAGTTGAGCGCCTGCCTTTGGCTCAGGGCATGATCCCGGGGTCCCGAGATTGAGTCCCACCACTGGGTCCCGCATTGAGCATCCCCTGCATGGAGCCTGCTTGCTTCTCTCTGTGTCTCCCACAAGTAAATAAAATCTTTGGGCATCCTGTGTGGCTCAGCAGTTTAGCACTGCTTTCAGGCCAGGGCATGATCCTGGAGACCCAGGATCAAATCCCACATCAGGCTCCCTGCATGGAGCAGCTTCTCCCTCTCCCTCTGTCTGTCTCTCTCTCTCTCTCATTCAAATAAATAAATAAAATCTTTAAAAATAAAATAACCAAAACCACTGAAAATGAACAGCAGAGTAAAAATTACTAACATTAGTTAAGACTTATTACAAAGCTACTACAGTTATTATAGTTTATTACAAAGCTACAAACAATGTTGTATAGGCCTACAAATAAATTGAAAATAACCTTAAACTTTCAGCGGTTGAGCGCTGCCTTCAGCCCAGCATTGAGTACCATATCGGGTTCCCTGCATTGAGCCTGCTTCTCCCTCTGCCTGTGTTTCTGCCTCTCTTTCTGTGTCTCTCATGAATAAATAAATTTTTTAAAAATCTAAAAAAAAAAAGAAAGAAAATGAAAATAACATGAACAGTCCAGAAATTAGTTTATACACACACACACACATACAGGTGACTGATCTTTGACAAAAGTACATAGACAATTCAGCAGGTAAAGGATGGCCTATTCAACAAATAGTGTTAGAAAACATGCAAAATAATAATAATAATAATAATAATAATAATAATAATAATAATAAAAACCTCTCCTAAAACCAAAAATTTTAAGACTTTTAAAAAAAAAATTAAAGATTTTATTTACTAGGAGGACAGGGGAGGAAAAGTGAGTGAGAGCAAAAGAGCAAGGGAAGGGAGAAGCAGACTCCCTGCTGAGCCAAAGGCAGATAGATATTTAACCCACTGAGCCATCCAGGCACCCCTAAACCCAGAAACTTTGATCAAAATCTCACACCATATGCAAAATATCGACTCGAAATGGTTCACAGACCTAAAAATAAAACCTAAAACAATAAAACTTCTAAAAGGAAATATATGAGAAAACCTTTGTGACTCTGAGTAATGACGATGTCTTAGATATGATAATAAAAGCACAACTATAAAAGAATAAATTGATAAATTAGAAGTCATCAAAACTTAAAATTCTTTTTTTTTCAAAACTTAAAATTCTGAAAAGAAAACCTACAGGCGGAGAAAAAAATGTATATAAAAATTGTATTTCTGAGGGACTTATATCCATAATATATAAGTAACTTAATAAACTATCCAGTTTTCTAAATGGGCAAGGGAGCTTAGAAATTCCACAAAAATATGTGATTAGCTATCAAATACATAAAAAGTTGCTGGACATCATTAGCATTAGAGAGATATAAATCAAAGCCACAATGAAATACAACTTCATACCTAAAATGACAATGACAAGTACTGATGATAATGTGGAGACACTGGAACTCTTATACATTTCTGTTGAGATAAACTGGTACAGCCACTTTGGTAAACAAGTTTGGCAGTTTATTTAAAAAGTTAAACATAACTCCAATCCTACTCCTAGGTACATAACCCAAAGAAAATACATGACCACGCAAATACTTATTAGCAAATACAGCTATTATTCATAACAGCCAAAAAGTAGAAACAACCCAAATGCCCACCATCTGATAAAATGGATCCATACAATAGAATGCTGTTCAGCCAGAAAGTATTCAAAAAAACAATAAATGAAGGCATGTTTAAACATAGGAGTCGACCTAAAAAAAAAAAATCCCAATGGCAAAATCAAGAACAATTTGAGCAAGAAAAAAAAAAAGTATTAGATTAAAACCCACAGACTAAATGGAACACCCATGAGTCTATACTGATGACAATAACAGACTAATAAGCGGAAATAATAACTAAATGTGATGTGGCATGCAGGATTTAAACCTGAAACAAAAAGACACTAGGGGAAAACTGCTGGTGTCTGAATAAAGTTTGGTGTCCAAATAAAGTTTGTAGTTAATAATATTGTAATAAAATTAATAGCTTAGTCTTGACAAATGTGCCATGGCTGTATAAGATTAGACTTTAGGGAAGCTGGGTAAAGGGTATACAGCAGGAGTCAGCAAGCTATAGACCACAGGCCAAATTCAATCTGCCAACTGTTTTTATAAATAAAAGTGTTTTTAAAAATTTTATCTATTTATTTACTCATGAGAGACACACACACACAGAGGCAGAGACACAGGCAGAAGAGAGAAGCAGGTTCCACACAGGGAGCCCAATGTGGGACTCCATCCCAGTACTCTAGGATCACGCCCTGGGCCGAAGGCAGACGCTCAACCGCTGAGCCACCCAGACGTCCCTATAAATAAAATTTTACTGGGGGATCCCTGGGTGGCTCAGCGGTTTAGCTCCTGCCTTGGGCCCAGGGTGTGATCCTGGAGTTCCAGGATCAAGTCCCACATCGGGCTCCCTGCATGGAGCCTGCTTCTCCCTCTGCCTGTGTCTCTGCCTCTCTCTTTCTGTGTCTCTCATGGATAAATAAATAAAATCTTTAAAAAAATTTTTTTTTACTGGAACACAGCAATGCTCATTCATTTACTCAGTATCTATGGCTACATTGATGGAACTGAGTACTTCAAGAAAGATCACCTGGTTCACAAGCCTGAAATATTTTCTACCCAGTTCTTTACAGGAGAAGTTTGCTGACCCCCTAATTCACATGAACTCTCTGTATTGTCATTACAACTTTTCTGTAAATCTAAAATGATTCTAAAATTAAGTTTTCTTTTTTTTTTTTTTTAATTTTTTATTTATTTATGATAGTTACAGAGAGAGAGAGAGGGGCAGAGACACAGGCGGAGGGAGAAGCAGGCTCCATGCACCGGGAGCCTGATGTGGGATTCGATCCTGGGTCTCCAGGATCGCGCCCTGGGCCAAAGGCAGGCGCCAAACCGCTGCGCCACCCAGGGATCCCAAATAAATTTTTATTTATTTATGATAGTCACACAGAGAGAGAGAGAGGCAGAGACACAGGAAGAGGGAGAAGCAGGCTCCATGCACCGGGAGCCCGACGTGGGATTCGATCCCGGGTCTTCAGGATCGCGCCCTGGGCCAAAGGCAGGCGCTAAACCGCTGCGCCACCCAGGGATCCCTAAGTTTTCTTTTTTAAGTTAAAAGTTGACCTACCATACAATCTAACCATTCTACTTCTAAGTATTTACTCAAGAAAAATGAAAGCACTTATCCAAAGAACGGCACATAAATGTTCATTAATAGATGAACTGGATAAGCAAATTATGGTACATCCACAAAGTGGAACAATAATCAGCAATATAAAGAAATGAACTATTGACACATTCTACAACATGAATGAATCAAATCTCAAACTAATTATGCGGAGTGGATGTAGAGCAATCCCCCCAAAAAGTACATACTGCATGATTCCATTTATATCAAACTTTGGGAAATGCAAACTAACATACAGTGGCAGAAAACAGAGTGTTACCTGGGAAAAGGGCAGTAGTAAAGATAAGTAAAGATTACAAAGGATTACAAGGGCCACTCGTGCGTGAGGCGAGCGGAGCCAGGGTCGAGAGCTGAGGCCGAACTCGGGATCTGACAAGATGGCCGGGCTGCCCCGCAGGATTATCAAGGAGACCCAGCGCTTGCTGGCAGAACCAGTTCCTGGCATTAAAGCAGAACCAGATGAGAGCAACGCCCATTATTTTCATGTGGTCATTGCTGGCCCCCAGGATTCCCCCTTTGAGGGAGGGACTTTTAAACTGGAACTATTCCTTCCAGAAGAATACCCGATGGCAGGCCCTAAAGTACGTTTCATGACCAAAATTTATCATCCTAATGTAGACAAGTTGGGAAGAATATGTTTAGATATTTTGAAAGATAAGTGGTCCCCACTGCAGGTCTGCACAGTTCTGCTATCGATCCAGGCTTTGTTAAGTGCTCCCAATCCAGATGATCCGTTAGCAAATGATGTAGCAGAGCAGTGGAAGACCAACAAAGCCCAAGCCATAGAAACAGCTAGAGCATGGACTAGGCTATATGCCATGAATAATATTTAAAATCGATCTGATCATCAAGTGTGCATCACTTCTCCTGTTCTGCCAAGACTTCTTCCTTTTTTGTTTGCATTTAATGGACACAGTCTTAGGAACATTACAGAATAAAAGCCCAGACATCTTCAGTCCTTTGGTGATTAAATGCACATTAGCAGATCTATGTCTTGTCCTGATTCACTGTTGTAAAGCATGAGCAGAGGCTAGAAGTACCATCTGGATTGTTGTGAAACGTTTAAAAGCAGTGGCCCCTCTCTGCTTTTATTCATTTCCCCCATCATGGTTTAAGTATAAAGCACTGTGAATGAAGGTAGTTGTCAGGGTTAGCTGCAGGGGTGTGGGTGTTTTTCTTTATTATTATTTTTGAGGAGGAGAGGTAGTTTTATTTTAATTTTATGGGCTCCTTTCCCCCCTTTTATGGTGATCTAATTGCATCGGTTAAAAGCAGCTAACCAGTTCTTTAGAATATGCTTCTCTAGCCAAGTCTAACTTTATTTAGACGCTGTAGATGGACTAGCTTGATTATTTGAACCAAAATGGGAACATTAAACAAACATTACAGCCCTCACTAATAACACTGTGACTTTGCTGTCAAGAGTAGAATCCTTCCTTCAAGAAAAAGCTTGTGACCATTTTGTATGGCTTGTCTGGAAACTTCTGTAAATCTTATGTTTTAGTAAAATATTTTTTGTTATTCTAAAAAAAAAAAAGGATTACAAGGAACTCTTGGGGATCATGGGTATGTTCACTCTTTTGATTGCGATGATGATGTACAAGTGTCTACAGAGGCCAAAACTTATCAAATTGTACATATAGGTGTATATACATGCAGTTTATTGTATATCAATTATACATCCATCAATAAAGTTTTAAAAGAAAATTGATAAAATACTCTTCTAATCTTCCAATCTCAAGCAGTGGTATGGAGAAATTAACTAATCCATCAACAAAATCTCTTTAACTGCCAATTTCTGTAATCCACTCTTTCCTTCCTCCAGAATATATGTTGTTTAGAGAAGATGAGGGTCTTATTTTTTTTATAGATTTATTTATTAGAAAGAGTACGCACGTGCACACACACGCACAATGGGGGGCAGAAGAAGGGGGAGGAGAACCGTAAACAGGTTCCACGTCCAGTAAGGAGCCCAACCTGGGGTTTGACTGATCAAGGATCTTGAGACCATGATCTGAGCCAAAAACCAAGAGTTGGATGCTTAACCAACTGAACCACCCAAGCACCACCCCCCCAGAAGGTTTTAACTCCTAGCTCGTGATTAATAATTACACAGGTAATGACACAGATTATAATTACACAGGTAAGCTCGTTATTTACAGAACAAACTTCCTCTCCCTATCATCTGCCTTTAGAACAACCCCTTTGCTATCTCTGGTCTTCCCAGATTTACTGTCTTTCTTTATGCATCTAATCCCAGGAGAAAAGAAAATGGCAGCCAGCGCAGCAATCAGAATGTAGCTTTCTATCCTAGAGAATAAAAAAAAAGGAGTTGGGAGTTGGAACAGGCATACCTCGAAGACACGGCAGGTTCAATCCCAGGCTATCACAATAATGCATGTATCCCAATAAAGTGAGTCAAAGGAACTTTTTGATTTCCAGGTGCATAAAAAAGTTATGTTTATGCTATACCCTATTAAGTATACAATAATATCTATTAAGTCTATTAAGTATACAATAATATCACATCTTAAAAAACAATGTACACAACATAATTTAAAAATATTTTATTAATTACTATTTATTTTATTGCTTATTTTATGCTAACCATCATCCGAGATTTCAGCAAGTTATCTTTTTGCTGGTGGAGGGTCTTGCCTCCATGTTGATCGGGCTGCTGACTGATCAGGGTGGTGGCTGAAGGTTGAGGTGGCTGTGGCAATTCATTAGACAACAGTGAAGTATGCCAAACTGAATGACTCTTCCTTAACAAACTTATTTCTTTGTAGCTTGAGATGCTGTTTGATAGCATTTTACCCACAGAACTTCAAAAATAAATCCTGCGCATTATCAACTAAGTTTATACTGTCATTTCAACAATCTTCACTGCATCTTCACCCGGAGTAGATCCCATCTTAAGAAACCACTTTCTTTACTCCTCTGTAAGAAGCAACTCCTTATCCATTCCAGTTTTATCATGAGATTGTAGCAATTCAATCATATCTTCAGGCTCTACTTCTAATTATAATTCTCCTGCTCTTTCCACCACATCTGCAGCTCTTCCTCCACTGAAGTCCTGAACACTCAAAGTCATCCATGCCAAGACTGGAAACTTCTTCCAAACTCCTGTTCAGGTTATTTAGACCTCTTCCCATAAAGCACAGATGTTTTAAATGGCATCTAGAATGGTGAATCCTTTCCAGAAGGTTTTCAAACTTACTTTGTCCAGATGCATGAAAGAAACCGCTATTTATAGCAGCTGTAGCCTTATAAAGTGTTATTTCTTAAATAAGACGACTTAAAAGTTGAAATGCTTCTCTAACCACAGGCTGCAGAATAGACCTTGTGTTACCAGGCAGGAAAAGGACACTCCATCAAAGCTCTTAACTCACTGAGCAGCCAATTTTGAAAGGAATCTTTTGTTTTTCTGAGCAGATCTCAACTGTGGGTTTAAAATATTTAAACCATATTGTAAACAGATGTGCTGTCATCCAGGCTTTGTTGGTCTAATTACAGAGCACAGGTAGAAGAGATTTAACATAGTTCTTAAGGGGCCTGGGACTTTCTCGGGATGGTAAATGAGCACTGGCTTCAAAACAAAGTCGACAGCTGCATTAGCCCCTAACAGGAGAGTCAGCCTGCCTTTCCTCAGAAGCTTCCTTTTCAGGCCTGATTGACTCCTCCTCTCCAGCTATGAAAGTCCTAGATGGCATCTTCTTCCAACAGAAGATGCACTGAAAAGCTGTTATTCTCTTGTTAAGGTAGCCTCACTTATTAATAATCTCAGCTGGATAACTTGCTGCAGCTTTTACATCAGCAATTGCTCCTCTACCTTGCATTTTTGTACTATGCAGGCAGCTTCTTTCCTTAAACTTCATAAAACAACCTGTGCTAGCTTCAAACTCTTCTGCAGCTTCCTCATCTCTCTCAGCCTTTACACAGAACTGAAAGGTTAGGGCACTGCCCAGGATTAGGCCTTGGCTCAAGGGAATGTTGTGGCTGGTTTGATCCTCTAACCAGAGGACTGAAACAACTAAAATGTTCTCCATATCACCAACGGGACTGTTCTGCTTTCCTATTCACTGGAGTAGCACTTTTATTTTCCCTCAAAACATTTCCTTTGCATTTACAACTTGACTGTTTTGTACAAGAAACAGTTTTCAGTTTATCTTAGCTTTCAACATACCTTTCCTTACTAAGCTTAATCATTTCTAGCTTTTGTTTTAAAGTGAGAGACGTGGGACTCTTTCTTCCTTTCACTTGAAACCTTAAAGGCTGCTCTAGGGTTATTAATTGGCCTAACTTTAATATTGTTGTATCTTGGGACACCTGGGTGGCATAGTGGTTCAGCATTTGCCTCTGGCTCAGGGCATGATCCTGGTCCAGGATTCAAGTCCCACATCAGGCTCCCTGCAAGGAGCCTGCTTCTTCCTCTATCTCTCTGCCTCCCTCTGTGTGTGTCTCATGAATAAATAAAATCTTTTTTAAAAATTATATATATATATATATATATATATATATATATATATATATATATATATATATAGTTGTATTTCATGGAATAGGAAGGCCTGGAGGTAGAGATGAGGAAACAACCAGTCGGTGATGCAGCAGAACCCACACATTTATCCATTAAGTTTACCACCTTAGGGCAGCCCCAGTGGTGCAGCGGTTTAGCACCGCCTGCAGCCCAGGGCGTGATCCTGGAGACCCTGGATCGAGTCCCACGTCAGGCTCTCTGTATGATGCCTGCTTCTCCCTCTGCCTGTGTCTCTGCCTCTCTCTCTCTCTCTGTCTCTATGAATTAAAAAAAAAAAAAAAAGTTGCCACCTTAGGGGCACCTGGCTGGCTTAGTCAGCTGGGCATCTGCCTTTAGCTTGGGTCATGGTCCCAGGGTCCTGGGATTGGGAACCATGTCAGGCTCCCTGTTCAGCGAGGAGTTTGCTTCTCTCTTCACCCTCTGCCTTTCTGCCCACTTGTGCACGCATGTGTGCACTCTCTCTGTCAAATAAATAATCTTAAAAAAAAATAAGTCTGCCATCTTATACAGGCACAGTTCACAGAACCCCAAGACAATTACAGAAGCAACATCTAAGATCACAGATCACCATAACAAATAAACTAATGAAAGAGTTTAAAATATTGCAAGAATTACCAAAATATGACAAAAAGACACAAAGTGAGCAAATGATGCTGGAAAAATGGAGTGGCCTTACTTTACCACAAACCTTCAATTTGTAAGAAACACAGGATCTACAAAGTGCAATAAAACAAGGTATGCCTGTAGTCTCTAGCTACTTTTACTTCATACAGCTCCCCAGGGCCCCATAAACTTCAATACCACTAAGTTACTTTCCATGTTACTGTCCATCAGACACTATTACTACTTACCTACTCCACCACACCTCAATAATGGTTACCTGTCCTAAAGTTCTCCACTTCCCACACCCCTTTCTTTACTTTTATTATATACAAACCCCTCTTCCTCAGTCACTCAACCTGAGTTTGACATAAAAATTAAGGGTAACCCTAAGGATTACTTTGAAACTGCATTCAAGGGGAAAAGATCTGGATTTTTTTCATCTCCAAAGATAATAAATTTTTATAGAAAATTACGTAAATGAAACATCTGATACCCAAGTCACACTAAAATGTGTTTATTTTAGACGTCATCCCTGAATGTACTATGAAATTGCAGACATTGTTAATGCCTTCTGGAAGTTTAAAGGAAAATGAGGAAGTTCATACAAACATGGAAACCGGGATCCCTGGGTGGTTCAGCGGTTTAGCACCTGCCTTCAGCCCAGGGTGTGATCCTGGAGACCCAGGATCGAGTCCCACGTCGGGCTCCCTGCATGGAGCCTGCTTCTCCCTCTGCCCGTGTCGCTGCCTCTCTCTCTCTCTCTCTCTCTGTGACTATCATAAATAAAAAAATAAAAAAATAAATTTTTTTAAAAAAAAGAAAAAATAATTGCCACATGAGCATTAGCATGCCAGCATTAAATGCGGAGCCTCAAATTTAAAGACATGCTAAAAAATGTATTTCTTAAATTTTAAAATTTCTGAAGAAATGTTCTCTTAATTCAAACACTGGAAATTCAGAAAGGATGACTATATGAAAATTCATCTATTTTAGTAAAATCCACAATTTTCCACTCATGGTATACTCATTCACAAATATACTTATGTTGATCCTCCTACCTCAAATCACCATTTACCTCCACAATCCAAACCCTAAGCATCCTTCAGAAATACCTTGTCAGTGGAAGTCTAGGGTCTTAGAACCATAAAATGTTAGAGCTAAATGACAGCTTGCTTCAAATGAGAAAACTGAGTTTCATAGCAAGAAAGGGATCCGCCAAGATCAGAAAGCTAAAACTGAGAGGCCCAGGATCCAAACCTGGTTTTCTACCTGCTGAGTCTTTTGATACACCATTTAAATAGGCCTCCCTGTTTTCTGAACTTGACCAGCTCAGATTTCTGAGCACTGCGCCTCTCATACTTTCATGTGCACAGAAGTCACCTGGAAACTTTTGTTTAAATGCAGGGTCTGATTCTGCACATCAAGGATGAGGTCTGAGATTCTGCACTTTTAACAAGTTCACAGATGCTGCTGAGGCTGCGAGTCGAAGGATCACAGATGGAGAACAGTCTGATGGCATCTGATTCCATCCTATCCGATTTAGGGTTTTTATTTACTATACTACATTATTTATGACTCCCAAATCTGTATTAAATTTCCCAAAGCCCAACTTTTCTCATTAAAATATTGCTTGGTGACGCTTACTCAATGTTTTGTAAATAAGGCTAATTTGAGTACAACTTTTAGGTCAGCACTATATATGGGCGTTTCATGTTTTACAGCATTTAATTCTCACATTAACTCAATGAGTATGTACTTTCATCCCCTTTATAAAGATGAGAAAACTGGATATAAGAGCATTAAGTATCCTATAAAATACACACGTAAGGAGTCTAGCAACAGGAAACCCAGTTAGCTTCTACATTCTGTATTCTTAACCACATCACTTTCAATAAATGTTAACCATTCTCAATCAATGTTAACTGTTACTTTTCCCCAGCCAAGAACTCTCTCCTGAATTCCAGATCCCCATTCATATTACTTTCATGTCCCACCTAAACCTCAAACTAACATGTCTCACACTTTACACTACCTTCACCCCAGACTCAATCTTCTTTCCATTTACCCCATTTCAATGAAGAGTAACAACATCTAGGCAGTCACCAAGCCAGGATCCTGGGACTCACAACAGACCAGTGATTCTTCAATCTTATCAGACCAAATGTTCCCTTCTTTATAATGTAAATTACGTAACACCCCCCCTCTTTATTATCCTGATGTGAAATACATAGGTAATAAAACCTTCCTCCATCTGTAAATATAATCAATATACTACTCCAACTGTAATCAAAGGGAGACATAAAATGAAATATGTAATTTTTTTTCAAAATGTAAATGAGCATGACCTAACTAGAAGCAGTAATAGATTTTTTTAAGATTGTATTTATTTATTCATGAGAGATACAGAGAGAGGCAGAGACATAGGCAGAGGGAGAGGTAGCCTCCCTGTACGGGAGTCGCATGCAAGACTGGATCCCAGACCCCGGGATCACACACTGAGCCAAAGGCAGGTGCTCAACTGCTGAGCCACCCAGGTGTCCTTTTTTTTTTGCCCCCCCCCTAAGTAAGCTCTACACTCAATGTGGGGCTCAAACTCATCATGATCTCAAGATCAAGAATCATATGCTCTACCACCTGAACCAGCCATCTTGCCCCAGATGTTTGTTCTTAAACACAGAACCTAAAAGTATAAATGCAGACTGACCCAGTGTTCTAGTATAAGCAACTGAAATATGGTGAGTGATCGACAAGATGATGCGGATATAGAATTTTCCAAAATGGTTGGGGGATCCCTGGGTGGTTCAGCAGTTTAGCACCTGCCTTTGGCTCAGAGTGTGATCCCGGAGTCCTGGGATCGAGTCCTACATAGGGCTCCCTGCATGGAGCCTGCTTCTCCCCCTGCCTGTGTCTCTGCCCCTCTCTGTGTCTCTCATGAATGAATGAATAAATAAGATCTTTAAATATATATATAAATAATATATATATAATGATGAAAGACATTTTTTGTGACACAAGGATGGGAGATCCAAATATTAGATTAAATATGGAAATATTATTAGATAATACTGTAAAACTAATAAACTTTTTAAAAAACTAATATAAAATTATGAAACTTTTCCATTTCTTTAGAAGCATTAATGGTATGGTTGTACAAATGATGTTATTTTTATGTTGTTCTTAAGTAACATACACTCAAGTATTTAAGAGTAAAATGTCATGATGCGTGAAGGACAAAAATGTATGTTTATATACAACTGTGTATGTGTATATGTATATAAAGGGAAGATAAACTAATATAGTCAAATGACTATACTTGTACTATGCTTTCAAATTTTCTGTAGGTTTGAAACCTTTAAGTAAAATAAAAACTAGTATAAAAGATAGATTCATATAATCAAATGATCAGTCTATGAAGTACCAAAGTAATTGATTAGTTCCTCTTCTCCACTTAACAAATTTTTAAAATATAATTTAGGCACACCCTAAACAGCTTTAGATCAAGTGTTCAATCTATACATTGCAAAAACCCTGAGTCACACAATGAAGTAAAGATAAAGCATTGTAAGCCAGGGAAGCCCACAGCCTGCTACTCTCCATAGCAGGAGCTCTCTAAGGCTGCAAGGCCTCCGCTTGCTACTACTGATGGTCAGCTTCGAGCTTCTGCTTCTCTTCTATATTCTGTGCACGTGGTTACAAGGCGGCAGAACATAAACTACCTGGACAGTGGAAAAGGCCTAGTCTTTTCATCCACTTCTGCCATTAACTAGCCAAATAAACTTGGCAAGTTACTTAATCCAAATTTGCTTGGTCTGCATCACCTTAGATGAGAAATGATTACTGAAGTATTTTCTAGCTCTGAAAACTTTAAAAAAAAATTATTTATTTACTTATTTATTTGAGAGAGACACAAAGACACAAAGAGCGAGCATGTGTGCCCAAGTAGGGGCAGAGGGAAAAGCAAGCTCCTCACTGAGCAAGGAGCCCGATATGGGACTCTATCCCAGGACCCTGAGACCATGACCTGAGCTGAAGGCAAGACACTTAACTGACCTACCCAGGCACCCCCAGTCTCTCTTAATTGAATTTTTTTTATTAATTACAGTTTCATATACAGGCCGAAGAAAGGAGAGAGACATTTGTGGTTTTATTTATTTATTTTAAAGATTTTCTTAAGTAATCTCTATACCCAACACAGGGCTCAAATCTACAACCCCAACATCAAGAGTCCCATGCTCCACTAACTAAGCCAACCAAATGCCCCCAGAGAGACAGACTATTGCAATCTTTGGTTAGACAAAGTTTTTTAAATTTCTTTATTCATGAGACACAGAGAGAGAGAGGCAGAAACACAGGCAGAGGGAGAAGCAGACTCCTTGCAGGGAGCCCACTGCAGGACTCGATCCCTGGCCCTGGGATCAACCCTGAGCTGAAGGCAGACGCTCAACCTCTGAGCCACCCAGGCATCCCTAGACAAAGATTTCTTAAAACAATGCCAAAGGCATAAACCAAAAAGGAAAAACTGGACAAATAGGACTTCTCAATTTTAAAAATTTTCTGTTCTTCAAAAAACACTCTTAAGAGAATGAAAACACAAGCCACAGACTGGGAGAAAATATTTGCTAAATTTCTATCTGATAAAGAACTTATATTGCTAGAGGGGTTGGGGGATGGGCAAAATAGGTAAAAGGAATTAAGAAGTGTAAGTCACAAGGATGGAAAGTACAGTACAGCCCTTTCACGAAGATGGCGCCAGCAGAAGGAAGCCCCTGCCCCTCCCAAAGCCGAAGCCAAAGCAAAGGCTTGGAGAGCTAAGAAAGCGGTGCTGAAAGGCGTGCACAGTCACAAAAAAAAGAAGATCCGCACCTCACCTACATTCCGACGACCCAAGACCCTGCGTCTCGGAAGGCAGCCCAAATATCCTCGAAAGAGTGCCCCCAGGAGAAACAAGCTTGATCACTATGCCATCATCAAGTTCCCCTTAACTATTGAGTCAGCCATGAAGAAAACAGAAGACAACAACACACTTGTGTTCATTGTGGATGTCAAGGCCAATAAGCACCAGATCAAACAGGCTGTGAAGAAGCTCTATGACATTGATGTGGCCAAGGTCAACACCTTGATCAGGCCTGACGGAGAGAAGAAAGCATATGTTCGACTGGCTCCTGACTATGATGCTCTGGATGTTGCCAACAAAATTGGGATCATCTAAACTGAGTCCAGCCGGCTATAAATCTAAATATAAATTTTTTCACCATAAAAAAAAAAAAGGAAAGTACAGCACGGTGAATATACTCAAAATATTGTAATACGGTTTTATGGTGACTACACTTAATAGTGAGGAGCACTGAATAATGTACAAAACTATCAAATCAGTATGTTGTGTACATACTGTGAAGCTAATTTAATATTGTAGGCCAACTATGCTCCAATAATAAAAATAATTTTAAAAAAGAACATACTGAAAATACATGAAACACTATCAAAACTCACTATTAAGAGAATAACTCGGGATCCCTGGGTGGCGCAGTGGTTTGGCGCTTGCCTTTGGCCCAGGGCGCGATCCTGGAGACCCGGGATCGAATCCCACATCAGGCTCCCGGTGCACGGAGCCTGCTTCTCCCTCTGCCTGTGTCTCTGCCTCTCTCTCTGTCTGTGACTATCATAAATAAATAAAAATTAAAAAAAAAAAAAAAGAGAATAACTCGATTTTTAAAATCTGCACAAGATTTTAAAAGATACTTGGCCAACTATTTGTGTGGCAAATAAGCAGATGAAAAGATACTCAGTATAATTAGTCATTAGCTAAATGTTAAAAAAAAAAAAAATCAAACCACAATGAGGTATCATCACACCTATTAAGTTGGATTAAACAACACTGACAGTAACAAACACTGGATACAGAGGAACTGAAACACAGCACTGGTGGGCATACCAGAACTACAAAAGTGTTTTCAGAAGGTATATACTTACCATATGACTCAACAATCCTATTCCTAGATATTCACATCTATATATGTGAATGCTTACGCAACTTTATTCATGATCACCAAAACTAGAATCAATTCAAACATTCTTCCACTGGAGAATGAATAAACTGGTTTATCTCCTTGAAATGGAATATTATTTGGCAATAAAAAGGAATGAAGTGCTGATAACATACAACAATGTGGATGGATCTCAAACACAGCATGCCAAGTAAAAGACACCAGCTTCAACAGACTGTAGCATATCACTTATATAACAGAGCCAAATTGTAGGGCTAGAAAACAAATATGTGATCGCCAAGGACTAGAGGAAAGGATTAATTATAAGGGAATATAAGGTAAATTTTGTCAGTGATGTGGCTGTTCTACACACAGATTGTGGTAGTGGTTATACAACTATGAAAAATCACAGAAATGTGCACAAATGTGGAGGGAGGAGGATTTTAATATACCTAAACTATACATCAATCAAAATAATAAAAAAGGCAATTTGTTTGGAAAATAATGTTTTTTTAATAAACTTAAATGTATACTTATATATGCTCCATAAATTCTATTGCTAAGTATTTACTCCAGAGAATTAAAAACATGTCCACACAAAGTCATATATGTGAATATAGTGAGCACTTTTATTCACAATTGCCAAAACCTGGAAACAACCCAAATGTCCATCAGTAAGAAAATGGATAAACTGAGATTCAGCCACATGACAGAATATTATTTAAGCAATTTTAAAAATTAACCACTAAAAAAAAAATTAACCACTGATACACACAATTGGCTGTATCTTAAAATCATTATGCTGACTAAAAGAAGTTAGATATAAGAGAACACAAACTGTATGATTATATGAAATTCTAGAAAGGCAAAATAATCTATAGTAACAGAAAGCAGATCAGCAATTTTCTGACACCAGAGTAGAGGTGGGGGTCAATTGCCAAGGGCTGTGAGAAAAAACTCTGGAGATAAAAATGTTCTGCATCTTGGGACTCCTAGGTGGTTGAGCATCTGCGTTTGGCTCAGGCTGTGAGATTCAATCCTGGGATCAAGTCCCACATAGGGTTCCCCCACAGGGAGCCTGCTTCTCTCTCTGCCTATGTCTCTGCCTCTCTCATGAATAAATTAATAAAATCTCAAAAAGAAAAAAAAAAGTTCTGCATCTTGACTGAAATGGTAGCCACAAGCGTGGATGCATTTATCCAACCTCAAACTAGACACTTGTAGAGGATGCCCTTCATTGTATTTATTGTATTTATAAGATTTATTCAAAAAATTTGTAAATGACCAATCTGCATATAAAACAATCCCATTCACAATAACATCAAAAAAACCCAAAATATTTCGAAATATTTTTAACGAAGAAGCACAGAATTTATATTTGGAAAATTACAAAACATTGGTCAAATAAATTAAATATATAAATAAAAGGGAAAGCATCTCATGTTCAAGGATTAGTAGACTTAATATTGTTAAAATAGGGGGATCCCTGGGTGGCTCAGTGGTTTGACGCCTGCCTTTGGCCCAGGGCGTGATCCTGGAGTCCTGGGATCCAGTCCCTCCTCCGGCTCCCAGCATGGAGCCTGCTTCTCCCTGGGCCCGTGTATCTGCCTCTGCCCCTCCCCCCCTCTCTCTTAATGTCTGTCATGAATAAATAAATCTTTAAAAAAATTTTTGTTAAAATAGTAGTATCCCGCAAATTGATCTACAGATTCAAAGCATAGGTATCTGACTCTGATATCCCTACCCTAGTTGATTTCTTGGTAAAAACTGATAACTTGATTCTAAAGGGACCCAAGCATAGCCAAAAGAATCCTGAGATAGAATAAAGGAAGGGGACTCACAGCTCCAGATTTCAACTCATTACAAAGCATCATGAATTAAGACAATGCAGAATGGGCACAAGGACAGACAGTTCAATGAAACACAATTAAGAGTTTAGAAATAAACCTACATACCCATGGTCAACTTATTCTCAACAAGGGTGCTAAGGCAACTCCACAGGGAAAGAACAGTCTTTTCAACAAATTGTGCTGGGACAACTGGATAGCCATATGAGAAAGAATGAAGTGGGACCCTTAACCTCATATCACATATAAAAAGTAATACAAAGTGGATCAAAGACCTAAATACTATATACCATAGATTATTAAAACTCTTAGAAGAAGCATAGAGGTAAATGTTCATGACCTTGGATTTGGCAAAGGATTCTTAGATATGACACCAACAGCATGAGCAATAAAAGAAAAAATAAATTTCAAACTTTTGTTCTTCAAAGGACATCGTCAAGAAAGTGAAAAGGCAACCCCCAGAATGGGAGAAAATATTTGCATCTCATAAAACTGATAAGGAACTTCTATTTAAGATATATTAAGAAGTTATTATAATTCTCAGGGCCCCTGGCTGACTCAGTCAGCAGAGTATTTAACTTTTGATCTTGGGTTCAGGAGTTCCAGCCCCATGTCAGTAGAGAGAGCTTACCTTTGAAAAGGAAAAGGAAAAGGAAAAGGAAAAGGAAAAGGAAAAGGAAAAGGAAAAGGAAAAGGAAAAGGAAAACGAGGGAGGGAGGGAGGAAGGAAGGAAGGAAGGAAGGAAGGAGCTGGGAGCCTAACATGGAGCTTCACTTCATGACTCTGAGAGAAAGACCTGAGCTGAAATCAAGAGTCAAGACGTTTAACCGACTGTGCCACTCAGGTGCCCAACAACCCAATTTTAAAATGGGTAAAGGGGCAGCCCGGGGTGGCTCAGGGGTTTAGTGCTGCCTTCAGCCCAGGGCCTGATCCTGGAGACCTGGGATCGAGTCCCAGGTCAGGCTCCCTCTGTGAAGCCTGCTTCTCCCTCTGCCTGTCTCTCTCTCTGTCTCTCATGAATAAATGAAATCTTAAAAAATAAATAAATAAAAATAAAAATAAACAAAATGGGTAAAGGATCTGAATTGATATTTCTCCAAGAAAGATATAAAAATGATCTTTTTAGATCTTTATATCTTTTTATAAAGATATAAAAATGGCCAATAAGCAAATGATAGTCAACAGCATTAGTCAAGAGGAAAATGCAATTCAAGACCATACTGAGATACTACTTCATACCAACCAGATGTAGACTAGAGTCAAATAACAAGATAAAAAGTGTTGGCAAGGATGTGGAGATATTAGAATCTTCATATATTGCTGGTGGGAAAAGAAAATGATGCAGCCTCTTCGGTAAACAGGCAGTTTCTCAAATGATCAAATATGTTTACCATATGACCCAGCAACTCCACTCCTGGTATATACCCAAGAAAAACGAAGACATATGACAACACAAAAACTTGTATACCACTGTTCATAGCAGCATATTCATAACTGCCAAGAAGTAGAAATAACCTAAATACCCAACAGATAAATAAAATATATTATCTCCATACAATGGAATTTTTTATTCAGCTATAAAAAAGAATAAAGTACTGATACTCACTACAACACAGATAAGCCTTGAAAAAACTTACACTAGGGCAGCCCAGGTGGCTCAGCGGTTTAGTGCCACCTTCAGCCCAGGATGTGATCCTAGAGACCAGGGATCGAGTCCCACGTCGGGCTCCCTGCATGGAGCCTGCTTCTCCCTCTGCCTGGGTGTCTAACTTTAATTTGATTTTAAAATAAACATGGGAAGAGGCACCTACCTGGGTGGCTCAGTTGGTTAAGCCTCGGACTCTTGATTTTTCCTCAGGTCATGATCTCAGTAATGTGAGATCCAGCCTAGCATCTGGCTCTGTGCTGGGTCTGTAGAGCCAGCTTAAGAGTCTCTCTCCCTTCTCCCTGTGCCTCTCCCCTTCCCCCACATGCGTTTTTTTTCTTTCTCTCTCTCTTTTGAAAGAAAAAGAAAAAAGAAAAAAGAAAAAAAAAAAGAAAAAGAAGGAAGGAAGGAAGTCACAAAAACATCCTTAGTTCCTTTCTCCCAAATGATTCTCAGTTATATTATCATAATTCATAATCTAAATTGACGGGATGCCTGGGTACTCAGTGGTTGGTTATCTGCCTTCTGCTCAGGGCGTGATCCTGGGATCCTGGGATCAGGTCCCACATTGGGCTCTCTTCAAGGAGCCTGCTTCTCCCTCTGCCTGTGTCTCTGCCCCTCTCTCTGTGGGTCTCTCATGAATAAATAAATACTTTTTTAAAAAAATAAAACTACTAATGGGTGAAATTCTGATGAGAATGTTTCCATTGTATTCCCCCACTAGATATGTAATTAAGGGAAAAACAGTAGCTCCACAGTGGTTAAGACCTGGCAGATACCATCTTAAGCCAAGTGATCAAATTGGGACCAACTGGCATCACCGTAACTCCTGAGATGATACACAAAGGACACCGCACCACTTCTTTAGCATTCCTGCCAAAAATACAGTACACCTCAACCTAATAATGAGGGTACATTCAATGAACCCAAATTGAGCAACAATCAGTAAAATGTACTCTTTCCAAAAGGTCAAGGTCATGAAAGACAAACTTAAAAAACATTCCAGATTAAAGTAGCCTAAAGAACAATAACTGAATGTAATGCATGATCTTAGATCAAAAACCTGAATCACAAAAAGAATTTCTAAAGTAATACTATATTAAAAATGTATAGTAATATATACATTATATATATTGATGTTATTGGGTAGGTTGGTAATATCTGATGTATTATCTACCAATCTTACTATTAACTTCCTAATTTTGATAACTGTACTATGGTTATGTGAGAGAGATAAAGGGGTATCAATGACTCTTGGAAAGTGAAGGAGGAAAATTATATAGCTAGAAATAGTGGATGGATGGATGGATGAATGGATAATGGACAGAGGAGGAATGGTGGGGAGAAGATATGATAATAAAGCAAATGGGGAACCTAGGTGAAGTGGCTCAGGAATTCTTTGTACAAGTCTTTTTTTTTTTTTTTAAGATTTTATTTATTTATTCATGAGAGACAGAGACAGAGACACAGGACAGGCATAGGGAGAAGCAGGCTCCACGCAGGGAACCTGATGTGGAATTCAATCCCGGGACTCCAGGATCACGCCCTGGACTGAAGGCAGGTGCCAAACCACTGAGCCACCCAGAGATCCCCTCTCTGTACAAGTCTTACAGCTTTCCTAGAAGTTCAACGTTATTTAAAAATTAAATAAATGTTTTAAAAGTGCCAGCCAGCTGTTACAGGAGAATAGGAAAATAACAAAAATAATTCTTAACAGATAGTGACACACTGTGCACATATTTTGAGTATTAAGAGAAAAACTGATTTCTCTCACATCTAAAATGTCTTTTTCCCTGAGGTACCTGGTAGGCTGAGAAGGTAGAATATGTGACTCTTGACCTCAGGGTTGTGAGTTCGAGGCCCATGGTGGGTATAGGGATTACTTAAAAAATAAATAAAAATTTTAAGTGTCATTTTTCCAAACTCTATGCTCTTACATTTTTGCTCAAGACTCCTTTTTAATGCCATGATATTAACAAGAATTTATTTTCACCCACCTCCTAACAGGCCTCTAAAGAACCTGCTCTGACTACCAATTTTCCTCATCAACACTACCACTCATTTCCTTCACTAATAAAGGTCTTGGCATTTTACTGAAGTCAAACGTTCTGGGTTCAGGTCTGGATTCTGCCACCTGCTGGTTATGTGACTGGGCAAATCACTTCACCTCTGTGTGCCTAAAATTCTTCATCTACAGGCTGAGATAAAAGGTGATGTCTTAAAAAAAAAAAAAAAAAAGGTGATGTCTACCTCATAGGGGAATTAAATAGAAAAATACCACTCAATAGCAAAATAAATAAATAAATAAAAGTGGGCAGAGGAGGTCAGTAGAGATCTTTCCAAAGACACACAAATGGCCAAAAGATACATGAAAAGGTGCTCAAAATCACTAATCACCAGGGAAATGTAAATCAAAACTATAATGTTACCTGATACCAGTTAGAATGGCTATCAATAAAAAAACCAGAAACAAAGTTATTAGGGAAGATGTGAAAAAAAGAAAACACTTATGCACTGATGGTGGGAGTGTAAACTGGTGCAGCCCCTATGTAAAACAGTAGGGCAGTTCCTCAAAAAATTAAAAATGGAACTACCCCATGAACCAGCAATTCCACTTCTGAATATATCCAAAGAAAAATGCACCCCATGTCCACTGCAGCAAGATTCACAACAGCCAAGGCAGGAAAGCAATCTAAGGATCCATCAATGAACGAATAAAGAAAATCTGATGAGAATATTATTCAGCAATTTAAAAAAAAGAAGGATCTTGCCATTTGCAAGAACATGGATAGACCATGAAGGCAGTATACTCCAAGAAATAAGTCAGAGAAAGACAAATAGTGTATGATCTCATTTATGTGTGGAATCTTTAAAAAAAAAAGATAAAAACAACTCCCATCAACTCAGATACAAAGAACAGATCGGTGGTTGCTAGCCGCAGAGTAGGGGGTGGAAAATATGGTGGCCGAAAAGACACAAATTTCCAGTATAGGGGCGCCTGGGTGGCTCAGTGGTTGAGCGTCTGCCTTCAGCTCAGGTCGTGATCCCAGAGTCCCAGGGAGTCTCACATAGGGCTCCCTGCGGGGAGCCTGCTTCTCCCTCTGCTTGTAACTCTGCCTCTCTCTGTGTCTCTCATGAATAAATAAAATCTTTAAAAAACAAAAATAAATTTCCAGTTATAAAATAAGTTAGTCCTGGAGATGTTATATAGAGCATGGTAACTACATTATACAATACTGTATATCTGAAAGTCGGTAAGAGAGTAGATCTTTAAAAGTTCTCATCATGCGCAGCCCAGGTGGCTCAGCAGTTTAGCGCCGCCTTCAGCCCAGGGCATGATCCTGGAGACCTGGGATTGAGTCCCAGGTCGGGCTCCCTGCATGGAGCCTGCTTTTCCCTCTGCCTCTGCCTCTGCCTCTGCCTCTGCCTCTGCCTCTGCGTGTGTGTGTGTGTGTGTGTGTGTGTGTGTGTGTGTCTCATGGATAAATAAGTAAAATCTTTAAAAAAAAAAAAAAGTTCTCATCACAAGGAAAAAAAACCTGTAACTATATGTGGTGATGGATATTAACGAGACTTATTGTGGTGATCACATGACAATATATGCAATAGCAGATCATTATGTTATATATCTGAAACTAACAATGTTGTATGTCCATTATATCTCAATTTTAAAAAAGAATAGGTAAGCTGATGCATGAGAAACACTTAAAGCACTGCCTAGAGCACCCAGTGTGGGCACCACATTCATGTTCGCTTTTATCATAAAACAGACACAAAAAATGACTGAAGAAGATGTGGTTTATGTATACAATGGAATATTACTCAGCAATTAGAAACGACAAATACCCACCATTTGCTTCAACGTGGATGGAACTGGAGGGTATTATGCTGAGTGAAATAAGTCAATCGGAGAAGGACAAACAGTGTATGTTCTCATTCATTTGGGGAATATGAATAATAGTGAAAGGGAATATAAAGGAAGGGAAAAGAAATGTTGGGAAATATCAGGAAGGGAGACAGAACATAAAGACTCCTAACTCGGGGAAATGAACTAGGGGTGGTGGAAGGGGAGGAGGGCGGGTGTTGGAGGGGAATGGGTGACGGGCACTGAGGTGGACACTTGACGGGATGAGCACTGGGTGTTTTTCTGTATGTTGGTAAATTGAACACCAATAAAAGTTAATTAAAAAAAAAAATGACTGAAGAAAACTCAAAACTTAAGCCTTCAAATGGAAAGTAATAACAAAAGTCTAATGATCACAAACACTAACTTTGGAGGACCTGGCTGGCTCAGTCAGAAGTTGCTTGTGACTCTTGATCTCAGAGTCAGGAGTTCAAGCCTCACATTGGGTGTGGAGATTATTAAGAGATTATTTAAGATTTTTTTTTAAGAGAGGCAGAGACCTAGAAAGAGGGGAGAAGCAGGCTCCCCGCAGGGAGCCCGATGGGAGATTCGATCCCAGGACCCGGGGATCACGACCCAAGCCAAAGGTCAATGCTCAACCACTGAGCCAAGACATCCCTCAAAAAATTTTTAAATAAAAAAATCTCATCTTTGGAAAAAGTTTTTTTTCTAAGATTTTATTTATTTGAGAGAGATTGAGAGAGAGTGAGCAAGTACACAAGTAAGGGCAGAAGCAGAGGGAGAGGGAGAAGCAGGCTTCCCACTGAGCAGGAAGCCTGACAAGGGGCTCCATCCCAGGACCCCAGGATCAGGAGCTGAGCCAAAGGCAGATACTTAATGGACTGAGCCACCGAGGCACCCCGGGAAAAAAATTTCTGTTCATGGTTGTTATGAACCATTAACTAAAAATAATTTCAAAAAAATAAAAATAAAAATAAAAATAATTTCAAAGCCCCACAAAGGACTGGTTAAATAAATCTGAGGGAATACTCTGAAGTTTACTTAAAAGTCATAATGCAGGAAATGAAAGGGCATTCTATATCATGTAATACTGTTAACTAAATAAAACAGGATCCTGTGGAGTATGTAAAAGTATGATCCTACCTTTGTAAATATTTAATGTATGCACATAAAGAAAAGTAAGGAAGGTGTTATAGTCTCTTTGGGGTACAAGGAATGCGGACCCCCTAACAAGCTTGAGGGTTCCTGCAGGATATATACCAATAGGCTGGAGCTGGAGCCCTCCTCTAATGCCGGGTCTCTGTCAGTTTCTGCTCCCTCATATCCATGATTTTGGCTTGTATCATGGCTTATCACAGTGCTAGTTTTAGCTTCTTTTCCACTCTAACTCGAAAATCCTTACATTTCCTAGGTTACACTCTCAAGAACAGGGATTTGGCTGACCCGGTTCACCTTTTCCTGCAAGACATATTAAATTACTATTAAGGATAGATTTACTTGACCCAGGAGGAGGGAGAAGGGATAAGAAGCTGCTAGAACTACCCAATAACCTCCAAATTTTTTTGGACAGCCAGCAGGGAGAGAAGACAAACAAAAAACACTTCTGTTGAAATGTAACTTTCACTGGACACGGGGCATGGCACGTGTTATTAGGACTTATCATTAATATCCATCTTATTGGTAATAAGCAAATGCCCATAAAAGGATCACAGAGTTGCATTAAGTAGCAGTCTTACAGATCATTAAATACTTACCAACAGAGAGAAACTAAGAACTGAAGTATTCCAAACATTCAATAGTTTAAGCAAGAGTAAATATAAAATTCGAAAGAAAAAGGATACATTCCCATGTATAGATTTTCATTTTAACAAAACAGGAAACTAAAATACAGAACTGACAATCTTAGGGTGGGATAACTACCAACCCCTGTCCCAACAATCAGAGGGAGAAATAAAGAGGACTGAAGTATAAAACATGGGGTAGAATTTGGAAATAGGCTGGCTTTTCTTTAAAAACAAAAACTTTTCTTAAAAAAGGTACTGCAATTGACTCCCTTGGTACAACATTAAAATGTTAACCACGGAAGAACTAAGATTTCTTCTTGTGATGGTTATATGTTATTCTTGAAAAAAGTTTTAAATTTCCTTTTTTCCCCACCATTCCCTTAAGCTTCCTAGAGCATTCTTTTCCTCTATCATTCCAGGAGAAAGCAGTTTTAGCCTCACTCTTCCTCTTCAAACAGGCTTCTCTGAAGTCATCTTCGACCCCTTCACATCACCAACTCAAAGGCTGTTTTCTACTGTAATTTTCTACACTTCTCTGCATCACTCCAGACCTTGGAGCTGCAGAACCATCCTGTCACCATGGGAAACACCACTGCCCAACTGCTAAACTATACTCTTCAGAGCTGCCACACCTGCCAGGAACCACATTCCTCCAGGTTTCACTACAGGCGGTCCAAAGTCTTTAAAAAGTTGCTGTTGGTATGGTGTTCTTTACTTGCAACCAAAAACATACGTAACTGATTTTGCCTTCTTTATGCATTTGACATTGGTCATCATCTAGTCCCACCTATTCAACAGCGCAAATGATCAAAGTCCTTTCCTACAACCTGCTACCTTCAGCATTTCACACTCATTTCATTCCAATAGTTAAACTCTATCTTCCTTCACTCTGTTCTATCCCAGCTTCCAACACCAGATTTATTCTAAAATTTAGTACACAGGACATTCTAAGTCTAAAATTTTGTCATTCTTGTCTAAAACTTCACGCTGAAGTGTGAAGCACTGAAGGTGATGAAAATCTAGTGTTATGAAGACACAAGGATCCTCAATGTCAATTAGAACATTTTGCTCCCGATCCCGAAAGTCCTGTAAAGAGGCCTCCTTTTATAACACGATGGAAAATGAGGGGAGAAAAGCCTTTCAGAAACAGAAACAATGTGGGCGGAAAAATAGTAAACACTTGTGTAGGATACATACCCAAATCACTGAGTCTAAGAGTAGGGAAAAATCCAAAGTTAGATCCCTTAATTTCTTTTTGTAGACCCCTTAATTATGTCAACAGGTGAAAATTTTCTTTAAATCATCTTTCCCCCATTTAACAGTCTCCTGAACAAAGAACTTCAGGACACCAATTATAAAAATTGTCTCCCACACCTAAAAGAATATGCAAACACAACCTTTCAGGGAGACAGTGGAGACACAATGGGGAATGAGGGAAAGAAAAGATTTGCTAAAGAAGTAGATCTGTTAATTTAACACATTTTCTGTCAAGCAAATCAACTGTCCTAGTGCCATTGTTGCTGAAACAATGAACACTCAAGGAAGGGGTGTTCATTAAAAAGAACTGGTCAGGTGAAAAAAACACTCCTGTAGCCAACTAGACTGCGTAACAGCATTCGCAATTGTAAGAACTTATGCCATTCTTGGGAATTATTAGTTGGACGTGATTTAAAGGTTCAACATTAAAAACATGAAGTGGTTAGTGTAATTGTGACCCTTTCCTCTATTTTCATTTATTTTTAGAGGTTATGGGCGGGGGGGAGGGGCACAGAAGGATGCACACAGTCTGCTATGACAACCATTCACACATTTAATTCAGGTGGCCACATGCCTTGGTGACATACTGCCAAGTCAGGCAGTCAGTTACTGCAGCAAATCCACCCTTGGGAAAAAGTAGAACAACACTGCTCCTAAAAGTCTGGGCTAGAGAATCAGAGCGAAAAACTGACCATTACAGTGTGAAACTTATAAGAACACAACATCGCTTAAAGCAAATCAAATCGTCAAAGTCACATGAGATCAGAGACTTCAAACAGGAAAATCAAATACTGCATTTCATGTATTTTCACATAAGCCATATTCTATTTTAAAGGTGTGAATAAAGAAGAGCAAAAAGAGCACTTAACAAAATTATTCTGAGGGGTCATTCACCCTCCTGGAGAAAACTGCTTTTGGCTGCCAAGGTGACTGACTTCACCCCAACTTATTTATACAGATTCTGGAGATTAATACCCTGATTCAGACCAGAAATCCCACCTTCCTCCACCACAGCCCAAAACAAAACCGAGGACATCAGTAGACTAGCACAACAATGGAGTAGGAGAGGAAAAAAAAAAAAAAAAGTATGGTCAGGCTTTAGTTCCCAGCCAAGAGAAATAAAGAACAAAAAATAAGGTGCTGGATCTCTGCAGGGACCAAATACCATGGCAAAGATGGATGCTGAGATGGTCACTCTATGTGTAAAAGCACCTTTGGAAGCCACAGATAATGGATACCATCTCCCTTGAAGTTCTGTAGTATCTCTTTTCAAAGAAGCTTACTGCTAAATCACCATCAAAATACAACTTCTCCAATCCTGGAGCCCCTGTGTGGCTCAGTGGGTTAAGCGTCTGCCTTCAGCTCAAGTCATGATCCCAGGAGCCTGGGATGAAGCCTTACACTGGGCTCCCTACTCAATGAGGAGCCTGCTTCTCTGTTTCCGTCTCCCTCTGCCTCTCCCCCTGGTTGTGCTTGGGCACGTGCTTTCTCTCTCTCAAATAAATAAAATCTTCTAAAAACAATTTCTTCTCCAAACCAAAATGAAAACCCACTTGATCCATAAACTATTTTGCCATACTTGCCTACAGGGAAAATCCAAAGAGAGAAATCATGAAGATACTTAGAGTGACCTCAAGAAAGGTTCTGTTATTAGTGTGTTCTAAGGTGAAAATTCTGATGGAATAATAAACTTTATATAGCAACATACCCCATACGTCTCAGATGGGCAAGCGTATGCATGCACGCACACCCGGCCCCCCCAACTTAGATCTCACTTAACTTTTGACCGGGTCATAACTAGTCTACCACTGCACAAAGCTCAGGAAATCTGTTAAGAAGAACCTGCCTGACAGGCAATGGCAGTGCAGAAGCCAGCCTGAGACTATCACACAACACCCCTCTTCCCCAACAGTGCCAGGCAGCCAGGCCTTGACTAAGGGAGACCTTTCTTTCAGGGACCCAGTTAGATCCAAGACACCTTCTAACTGCCCTCAAACCTCTTCCACCCTTAAATGACTCCCCGATATAGAAAAATATTAACAAAACATCTGCTTCCCAGTTTCCTAACACATGTAATTACTACTAACGTGCACATCTAAGAGCAACTTTAACTTCCTTCAATTTTTATAAACAAATATACTAAAGGTTTGCATTTAGGGGAAGAAAATTACTATAGAAGGAAAAACTCATCATCTTCACAGTGTACCTTTTATACAGTGACCAACACTGGAAAGTCTTCCCCACTTATACCCTAAAGCAGTAAATCTCAGACACAGTGATCTCTGGACCCACCCCTTGAGGAGAAATTTGCCGATTTTATTTGTCACAACTGGGGATGCTACTGGCATACAGAGGGTAGAGGCCAGAGATGCTTCTAGACAGCTTAAAATGCATGTGGCAGCTTTTCCACAAGACTTACCCTAGTCTAAAATATCAATAGTGCTGAGGCTAAGAAACCCCACACCTTAAAGAAACCCAGAGAATCCGGAACTCAATATTATTATTTAACAATTCATTAATCAGTTATAAGAATTACTGAAAAAGCTTTTCCAAAGTTTCTCAATATAAATTAATATAGATTAGAGAATAATGTAAAGAAAGTATAATAAAAGCATTCAAGGAACAGCATCTACTGAAACATGAAAATACAGAAGGACAACATGCTATCTATAAAGTTCACGATACCAAATGAAAAGCAAGCCATTGGCCTGAAGCTATAACTGGATTTCATTCAACGTTCCAAGTATGAATGATGTTAAATAAAAGCGGGGAGGGAAGTCTGGTGGCTCGGTGGTTGAGTGTCTGCCTTTGGCTCAGGGCGTCACCCGGGGTCCTGGGATCAAGTCCCGCATCAGGCTCCCTGCAAGGAGCCTGCTTCTCCCTCTGCCTATGTCTCTGCCTCTCTCTGTGTCTCTCATGAATAAATAAATTCTTTTTTAAAAAATAAATAAATAAAAAATAAAAGTGAGGAGACAAAAGTGAAGGGAAAATAACGTAATTCAGGACCTTCATCCTCCAGAATTTCTTACAGGCTCACAATACAAAATCTCAGCTCAGTCTGAGGACCTTGGAGGTCAATCATCAAGTACTAAAATCTACCTTCAAAGTAGCATGTCTGCAGACAAGATTTCCACACAAAGACAAGTTCATATAATTCACAAACATGTCAAGCATGGATTTGCAGCTGTCGTGTGGTACAAAGTTAATCTGTAAAGCATGCCTAACACAGGTCACCACATTGATCCTAGTAAGTGAGGTCGATGATATTCTGAATCACTTACTAGTGCTATGCATGCTAAGAACCATTCCTAGAACAACAGGACTTAAGAATTGTCTAGACTGGGCAGCCCCGGTGGCGCAGCAGTTTAGCGCCGCCTGCAGCCCAGGGCGTGATCCTGGAGACCCTATGACGCCTGCTTCTCCCTCTGCCTGTGTCTCTGCCTCTCTCACTCTCTCTCTCTGTCTCTATGAATAAATGAATAAAATCTTTTTAAAAAAAATCACCTAATCTAAAAATTCCCATTTTATATATGGGGCATCTGAAACCTAAACTCTGCCTAAGGTCATAACTCAAGTAAACGACAGAGGTGAGCCCATAATCCAGGCTCCTGACTTTCTGCTTGATTCCTTTTGAAAATACATTCAATCACATCAACTAGATCTAAAACCATATAGCTAGAACCTGTGTGGTTCTGTCCCCTAGGCTCTGTCCACACTGAATTTTTTTTTTTTCCACACTGAATTTTTACCTAAACTTTGCACCTGCAGTTTTCCAGAATTCTGCTAATGCTCCTCATTCTTACTCGTAGCCAGAATCGAGCACTAAACCTCTCCTGATCAAAGGGCAGAGAGTCCACTTGTACCAACTGCTGCCAAGGTATATTTTAGGCTATCCTAACTTTGTTCCAGAAAATTAAGGAACACTACACTGAACTTCCGTCATAAAGCGAGCCAGAGGATAACACAGGCTGTCCTTCGGAAATGAGAGGGTACTGCCCTTTCTACGACTGTAGTAGCTCCCAACTACCCCTTTGGAGCTTCACAAGGTTGGCAAAAAAAAAAAAAAAGAAGCCTTCGCTTTCAGAATGTTGGTTTAAAGGGGATCCAGGGCAGCCCGGGTGGCTCAGTGGTTTAGCGCCTGCCTTCAACCCAGGGCGTGATCCTGGAGACCCGGGATCGAGTCCCACGTCGGGCTCCCTGCATGGAGCCTGCTTCTCCCTCTGCCTGTGTCTCTGTCTCTCTCTCTGTGTCTCTCATGAATAAATACATAAAATCTTTAATAAATAAATAAATAAATAAATAAATAAATAAATGGGATCCAGTATTCACTTTCAGAGAGAGAGAAAAAAAAATTTTAACATTTATTTATTCATCAGACACACAGAGGGAGAGAGGCAGAGACATAGGCAGAGGGAGAAGCAGTCTCCACACAGGGAACCCAATGTGGGATTCGATCCAGGACCACAGGATCACGCCCTGAGCAGAAGGCAGACTCTTAACCACTGAGCCACCCAGGCATCCCCGAGAGAGAAAATTTAAATAATTTCCACACCCAACATGGGGCTGAACTCACAACCCTGAGATCAAGAGCCAGCCAGGTGCCCCTCACTTTTGGAAACAGATATACTCTGACAGAACATTCTCCTCTTTCAGAATTTCAAATTGCGTATTGCATTTGCCCCCTCTGTAAGTCACATCTGTGTTTGTGTCTCTGCTTTACCTCTCAGAGAAGGAACAGATCTTGAATCTTTACAAAATGTTTATCATCTGGTGTCTTACATTAAATAGAATAGTGTTGGGTTGCCTGGGTCGCTCAGTTGGTTAAGCATCTGCCTTCCTTCCACTCAGGTCAGGATGCCAGGATCCTGGGATCAAGTCCTCCATAATGCTCCCTGCTCAGCCAGGATCTCCCTTTCTCTCAACTCTTACCCTCTGCTCATTCTCTCTCTCTTTCTTTTCTTTTTTTTTTTTTTTCTCTCTCTCTTTCATAAGTAAAATCTGGGGGATCCCTGGGTGGCTCAGCGGTTTGGTGCCTGCCTTCGGCCCGGGGCGTGATCCTGGAGTCCCAGGATCCAGTCCCACGTCTGGCTCCCTGCATGGAGCCTGCTTCTCCCTCTGCCTGTGTCTCTGCCTCTCTCTCTGTGTCTCTCATGAATAAATACATAAAATCTTAAAAAAAAAAAAAAAAAAAAAAAAAGGTAAAATCTTCACAAACTACTACTCATTTTTAAATCATTTTAAATCATTTATCTCCTTTGATCCTGCTCAAATGCCATCTTCTCAGTGAGACTATACCTAACCAGCCTATTTTAAATTACAACAACCCAATCCCTCAATTGGCCCTCCCTACGCCTCCATGCTGCTTTGTTTCTTAATATCCTCTGACATACTACACTTAACAATTTATTTACTGTCTGTCTCCTTCCACTGAAAAGAGGGGAGGTATTTTTGTGTTATCTTCACATCTGTACCTCCATTACGTAATACACTGTGCCTAGCACATAGTAGATGCTTAGTAAATACTTGCTGAAAGAAATGGAATCATGAACTTGACTCTCTGTACTTAGTTCAGCAGAAGTTTTAATAGATCTTCTGTATCCCACATTACTAAAAAATAAAAAAACTTAAGATCTGCACTATGGAATCTTGGTCATTACTTACAGGTCTAGCCCTTCATTTTAGATAATGAAATAGGAACAATGTGACATAGTAGCAACAGCATAGAATTTGTTATCAAATAACCTAAGACCCAGGTGAGAAATCAACTCAGCCTCTCTCAATTTCCAATTTCCTCATCTATAAAATAAGGGTAACTCCTACCTCACAGAGTCGGTTACAGATAGCTAAGGATTAAATGAGATAACATTTGAGGACAACTGGCTGGCTCAGCAGGTAGAGCATGTGACTCTTGATCTCAGGGTCATGAGTTCAAGCCCCAGGTCAGGTGTAGAGCTAACTAACTAAATAAAAATCAACACACTCAGGGGTGCCTGGGTAGCTCAGCTGGTTAAGCTGCTGCCTGTGGCTCAGGTCATGATCTCAGGGTCCTGTGAGTGAGCCCTGTGTTGGGTTCCCTGCTTGGAGAAGAGTCTGCTTCTCCCTCTGCCTCTACCCTAGCCCCATCCACAGTTAATGTGCATGCTCCTGCATGCTCGTGCACACTCATGCTCTCACCCTCTCTCAAATCAATGGATTGAATCTTAAAAAAAAAAAAAAAAAAAACACACAATCTAGGCACCAGGGTGGCTCAGTTGGTTAAGCAGCTTCCTTCAGCTCAGGTCATGATCCCAGGATCCTGGCATCAAGCCCCGTGGGAGGCTCCCTGCTCAGCAGGGAGTCTGCTTCTCCCTCTCTTCCCTGCTTGTGCTGTCACTCTCGCACGTGCTCTCAAATAAGTAAAATATTATCTTAAAAAATAAAAAATTCAAGTTTCCAACTCCTAGTCCAGTGTATCTTGTGTCATAAAACCAGGCTTCTGGTTCCCCTATTCAAGGTTAACTTATTCTTTCATCTAGTTCAGGGCTTTTTAACCTTTGTATGTTTAGGGACTTCTTTCACAAAAAGTAACAGGCCCTCTCTTCCAGCAAAGTGCATATATGTACAGCAACACAAAATCTATAGCCCATCCATAGGCCCAGGCTTAAGAACTCCTGATATGACTGATGTGCTAAAAAGTTACTCTCAGCAATTCTTATTTTCTTACTTTCATGCTTAATAATTTATGCCTTGGAGTACCTGGCTGGCTCTGTCAGTAGAACACGTAACTCTTGATCTCAGGGGCGTGAGTTCAAGCCCCATGTTGGGTGGAGAGATTACTTTAGAAACTAAAAATAAATAAAAATAATTTATGCCTTGGTGATCTTAAGTGATTGGATCCAAGGAGAAACACAAAGAGTAGAATCCAGGGATCTGAATTAAAGATACTGCCCCCAGATCATCATGCTTGTTAGATGAGAGTCTATCTACACACAACCATAACCAAGAAGGAGATCCAAGGCAAGTAAAGGATTCAGTAATCAACAGCAAGAAGCCCAGGGAAGAAAAGTAGACAGGACAATCAGATTGCTTTTGCCATGCTGCTAAAACACAAACCATCCATCCAATTAATTCTACATGACCATTTTCAAAGAGCCATTTAGAGGCACCAGTCTCTTCTCTAGAGAGAAATATTCCCCAAATGTTTGTGATGAGATTTCTCACCAGAACCCCACCCCCCTCCAGACCAGACTGTTCAAAATGATTCTATACTCCCTTCCCTTATTTTGATCAAGACACTACATTCACTGTAAGGAGCACCTGGTGGGGGGGAGGGGGGGGTGTGGAATCAGCATTAGTATCATTGGTGAGGTCAACTTACCGTGTGTCATTTCTCAAATTGGAATAAAACTTAACCAGCCTAGAAAACTAAAATGTAAAACCAAACAAACAAACAAAAAACAAACACTTAACCAGCCTAACTCACTGGAATGTTAAACAATTGTAAAATACTTGATTTAAATGAAATCATTCTGAAATAGTAAGAGAATCTTCTGACGCAAAGGAGGCAAGTTATGAACTTCTTTGGTAATCTCCCAGTTCAAAGTTAAGCACCTAGTAGAGTAGGCGTGCTTGATAACACTAACTACTGAATTCACTGTCATTAACCTACTCTTGTCCAGGTATAGTTCAATCTCCTCATCTGAAAAATAAAAACACATATACATTGTAAGCATATTTGGGAATTTCTAAATATGTTAACAGTTAATAGCTTTCACCCCTGAGTGGAGGGATACAATGTTAACAGTTAACAGCTTTTATCTCTTACTGGTGGAATTATGGGTGATTTTAATTCTCTTACCTACATTGTGCTACAATTTTCAAGGTTTATATAATGTCAATACGGTTTGTTTGTTTTTTTATGATAGTCACAGAGAGAGAGAGAGAGAGAGAGAGAGAGAGAGAGAGAGGCAGAGAGACAGGCAGAGGGAGAAGCAGGCTCCATGCACTGGGAGCCCGACGTGGGATTCGATCCCAGGTCTCCAGGATCACACCCTGGGCCAAAGGCAGGCGCCAAACCGCTGCGCCACCCAGGGATCCCCTCAATACGGTTTTTAAAACCAGATATTTTGAACTTAAAGGATTATCTACAGACTCACAGATTTCCTATCTGATAATTACAGAATCCCTAAAGAAATTCTGTACATTCAAGGTTGATTAACAGTAAAAAGGTTTTTTTATAAGCAAAAATAAAACTACCCATTTTGGGGGGACCAGTTCTGTAAGTGGGAGGTCCTGACCTCTTGCAGAATTGCAGCATGAATCTTCCCAGCCCTTCACCTATCTAAGAGATTACTGCACTCTAGATAAATACAAGCCAAGTCCTTGAGGATTCTGCTTCCTAAATTTTCTATAAATCCATGAGTTCAGCTTGGTGGTCAAGGATAAAACAAGATATTTCCCCATAGCTGAAAACTGGTTTCCTAAAAAAGCTCGTTTATAACTTCTATCACTTGGTATTATTCATCATTTTTGCCTTTTAAAGTTGCAGCAAATTAAGATAGTAGGCCTTTCCAGTTGGCCTAACAAGTACAACTCAGCATCAGAATTGCTTTTTTGCTTGTTTAAGAAGGGTCTTCCATTGTTATCATACACTCTAACCAAGGGGTTGTTTCTCCTGTCAGGACAATAAACTGTTAGATTAAAAAATTAGCTAAGCCAAAAAAAAAAAAAAAAAATCACTTATCTATACTCGAACTAAAAACTGATGTTTTTCAGGGGCGCCTGGCTGGCTCCGTCGGTGGACCATGGGACTCCTGATCTCCAGGTTTTAAGTCTGAGCCCCACCTTAGTGCAAGACCACATACATACATACATCTGATGTTTTCCATGAATTCCGCACTGTCAGGAGTCATATTTGTTAGAAGCCTAAAAAAGACTAATTTTAATTTCTGATAACTATTAAAAACTTTAAGTTACAATTTGCATTGACCATCTCGAAACACACCTGCCATGAGAGGATCACATGTAACTGCATAAGTTAAAAAGTCACTATCATTTGTTACCTATCTACTGAACTTGTAATAAAAATAGTGTGGACATACAAATGTGCATATGGATTCCAAATATTTGTTCTCGTTGGATGTATTTCAAACAGCATGCAGTTTAAAAACAACAGTGTCACTTCCAAGAACCACTCCAATCGAAAGAAAGGACAGTCATCTCAAACAGCCCAAATTATTCACCTGTAACAATGATTTTTCCACTTCTATTTTTTTTTTTAATTTTTATTTATTTATGATAGTCACACAGAGAGAGAGGCAGAGACACAGGCAGAGAGAGAAGCAGGCTCCATGCACCGGGAGCCCGACGTGGGACTCGATCCCGGGTTTCCAGGATCGCGCCCTGGGCCAAAGGCAGGCGCCAAACCGCTGCGCCACACAGGGATCCCTTTCCACTTCTATTATACACACAAAATTGACCTCTTTGATCAGCTTACATCTCCTTTTTTTTTTTTTTTTTTTTAAAGATTTTACGTATTTATTCATGAGAGCCACAGAGAGAGAGAGGCAGGGACACAGGCATAGGAGAAGCAGGCTCCTAGCTGGGAGCCCGATGTGGGACTCGATCCCAGATCCCAGCTTTCCGGGATCAGGCCCTGAGCCAAAGGCAGACACTCAATCACTGAGCCACCCAGGCTTCCCGATCAATTTACATTTCCTTAAGGAATTACACCAGCTAATACTTAAAAACCACAAGTTTCTTTCTTAGAATATAAGACAAGTTAGAGATTACGTATCTGCAACAATTTAAGGCAAAATCAGTTATTTCTATTTTTCCATCAACAAAATGGGAGTATATGGATTTTGGAAGATGAGTTTTTCTACAGTATTTTTAGAATGGGTCCTTAAGCTATCTTATTATCTTGCAAAGAAGAAAATGGGCCAAGGGGCAAGTTTACCAGCACCCAAGAAGGCACAGTCACAAGCGACACCTCCCACGACAGCCACCATTTTGAGCAGCAGGACAAAGTTAAACTCCTCGCGATTTTACAACAACCAAAAGAAAACCCTGCTGTCGGGATAACTGTTAAGCATCTCCTGAATTTAAGCATCCTCAAATCTGTCGTTTTTGTGGCCCCGTTTGTCCACCCGTAAGAGCAGTTATCCTACTTATATCTTTAGTAAAGATCACGCTTGCAACAATCACGTTCAAACTTTGAAAGCAAACGCGACGACGTCGTGTGAAACGCCCCAGTCACCAGGTCCCCCAACCGCGGAGGCCGCCGGTTTCTTCCCGTTGTTCGGATCCGCTTCGGCAGCTGGAGTCGCCGAGAGCCCGAGCGGGGCCCTCGCCGCCGGCCTCGTCCCGCCCCATTCTCCCGGCGTGCCCCTTCGGCCGCTTTATTCCCCAACACCGTGAACTCCGGAGGAGAGCGGGCTCCCACACTTCCTCCGGGAGCCCAACGTTTCCGCAAACACCACTCAGTCTAGAGATAAAGGTGAGGCGCAGACCCTAGGAACACGCGAATTAAGATCACTCTGAAAATGGCAGAAAGTGCGGCGGGTGGGGGCGGGGAGGCAGCAACGCCGATCTGCTCCCGCGAAGGGGTCATCCTCGTTCCGGTGGCTCCGGCGGCGGCCTCGCGGGCAGGACCGGGGGCACCCGGCCCGGCCCGCCGCCTCCAGTTACCTTTGTCCGCGGCAAAGGGCGGTCGGTCCGCGGGCCCAGCCTGGCAGCCCTGAGGGGTCCACACCCCTTCCCGAGACAGAACCCAGAGTGAGCGGCCGGAGGCGCCCCGCGCCCCGCGCCCCGTCCGCCGGAGGGCCCCGGGCTCTCGTCCGTGCTCACAAAGCCCGGGGCCGGGGGCAGCGTCGGCCCGGCCAGGAGAGCCCGCCCGCCGCCCGCCGCCCGCCGCCCGCACGGATAATGGTGGCCGGACCCACCGCGAGCCGCCGAGGGCCGCGCGGCAGGAGCGGAGGCGCGGCCGGGATAACGGAGCGCTCAACTTTCCGCGCCGCCGCGGAGCCCCGCCGGGACCCGGCGGAGCGCGCCCCTCGGGGGCCCGAGCGGCCGGGCGGCCGGGGGCCGAGTGCGGGCGCGCCTGTCCCGGCCCCGCGCCCCGGCCCCCGGCCCCCGGCCCCGCCCGGAGCAGCCGCCTCGCCCGCAGCCGCACCGGGCGGGGAGCGCGCGGAGTCCCCACACCCGCCCGGGAGGCCGGCCCGGCCCAACTCGTACAAAAGCGCACCCCCCGCTCCGCCTCGCCCCGGAGGGCGCCCCGCGCGCCTCGTGCGCCAGCCCGAGCCCCTGCCCCGCTGCCGACGGCCGCTCACCTCGATCTCGAAGTCGGGCAGGCGGAAAGCGGTGCGGAAGAGCGAGCAGAAGTGCGCGATGGCCGGGACTTCCCACCAGGAGCGGAGCTCGCCCAGCCCGGCCGCGCCGCCCTCCTCCGGGCACATCTCCCCGGCGCGGCGGCGGCGGCGGCGGCGGCGGCGGCGGCGGCGGCCGCGACCCCCGAGAGCCCCGGCGGCCCCACGCTGCCCGCGCGCCTCGCCCGCTCGGACTCCCGCCGCGGCGCCGCGCCTCAGCTCCTAGGCGGGGGCGGGGGCGGGGCGGGGGCGGCTCGGCGGGCGCAGGGCTGGGGGCGGGCGTCCCGGGCGGGGGCGACTCACTGAGGCGGCGGCGGCGGCGGCGGCTGCCGGCGGGGCCCGCGCGCTCGCCCCATCCCGCGGCTGTGGCTGCGGCTGCGGCCGCCCCCGGCGCGGTACAATATGATCGTCCCACCGCGGGGGGAAAACAGATGGGGCTGGGGCGGGGGCGGGGCGGGGCGGGGCGGGGGCCGCGCGCAGGCCGGGGGCGGGGCCGCCACGAGGAGGGGCGGGGCTGCCTCGCCACAACAACAACCCCCGCCCCGCGCCCCACCCCCAGCCCGGACAGCTGCACCGGGAGGGCGGGGGAGGGGACGCGAGGGGAGCGCAGCGGGCACCCCGGGAAGCGGGGGGCGGAGCGCGAAGGGAGCGAGCGGCGCCCGCGGGCTGCCCCCGGGCCCTTGGCCGCGCGGGTGCTGGGGCCCGAGGCCTCCGTCGGCCGGAGCCACGGGGGACGGCGCGGGCCCTTCTCCCCCGCACTCGGCCCTAGTGGTCGCGTCCCTTTAAAGGGCCCGCCGGGCGGCGCCTGCGGCGGGGCAGAGCCGGGGCCGCGCACGTGTGGAGTTCGGGCGCCGGTCGTGCCGCGGTGGCGCGGGGAGCGGAGGTCGTGCACCCCAGAAGCAGGCGGCCGGGAGGGCTGAAGTGCTTGCCACGTGTTCTCGGACACTTTGATCCCACCCAGGAGCGCTGTTCCCAGGAGCTCCGGAGCGGCTCTCTTCCCCGGGGGGAGGGGGGCTGGCTGAGCTGGAGCCCGGGGCGGTGGAGGCCGGAGCGCGGCGGGAAGGGGGAGGGGGAGGCACCAATCAGCAGCCGAGCCACAGCGACCCCCCAGAGAACGGACACGTGCGACCGCCCTAAGGCGCCGGGCCGAGAGCCCCGCGACCGCGCGGCCGCGCCGGGGCTGCCTGCAGGAGTGCGCACAATGCGGTTGGCGGGATGGGGGATGGGACACGGGGAGAGCGGCAGGGTCCCCGGGAGGGTGCACGCTGGCCCCGGCCCCGGCCCCGGCCCCGAGTGCGCCCTGGAACGGGGGTGCGAGGCGGGGGCCCCCGAAGGACTGGATTGTGCAGTGCGAAGTCCGAAGGGAGAAAAACACTTCCCGACACTTGAGACCGGCTGGAAGTGGGCGAAGTACCGTGAACCCCAGGTCGCGGCACTGGCCACTGCAAGGGGGTTTTTAGTCCTGGACTCCTCCATGTCTGAGGGCCTTGGCCGGGCTCCGCGTCCACCTCTCGGTCCGGAGACACCACCCCTGCCGCCTCCCTCAGTGCTCAGGTACCCACTGAAGCAGGCACCTTATCATCCTCTTCTACCTGGAGCGGGGTCTGCGCTAGATTGTGGCGTGGGCAGTCGGCAGGTTCTCCCTCAGCTCTCCCTCACTTGACTCTGGTGCCTTTAATAACCTGTTGTGTTTCCATAAAGCAGCATTTAAAGGGGGAGGGGGAGCCAACTTCTTAAATTTAATTGCATCTTTTAGGAGTCAAAATACTTCTAACGCTGGCTCCCCCACACCCCTCCTGGCTCAGAAACGGCCCCAAAGTTAGAGTCTTGTTTCTTTATTACCTCTAACTTTTTAATGACTTAAAATTCATCCTCAGGGATCCCTGGGTGGCACAGCGGTTTGGCGCCTGCCTTTGGCCCAAGGCGCGATCCTGGAGACCCGGGATCGAATCCCACATCGGGTTCCCGGTGCATGGAGCCTGCTTCTTCCTCCGCCTGTGTCTCTGCCTCTCTCTCTCTCTGTGACTATCATAAATAAATAAAAAAATAAAAAAAAAAAAATAAAAAAATAAAAAATAAAAAAAATAAAATTCATCCTCAAATTCTACTGTATGCTTTCTTTTCTTTTCCCTTTTTAATTTAAATTCAATTACATGCTTTCATCTTTGACAAAAATAAGTGTTTATCTAGATGCTCCCAAAGAGCAAAGGCTGCAGTTTTGTGTGTGTATTAAAGCTCTTCTGTGGATATCCTATTAATAGATGAGGTGTGAAAGGGGACAGGAGCCCCTCGAATTAATCACATAACCTGAATTAGATGTTTTCGGACTTTCTCCTCCCGTCTTTCCTCATTTCCTCACAGATCGGTTTGATTTTCCAGAACTTTTCCTTCTCTCTTTTTAAACATTACTGCTTTTCTTCATGTTCATTTCTAATCCATTATATCCTGACTGTTCTTTCCCCCAGTTCCCTTTTGCTGGGTCTCCATCTGTCTTCTCATTTTTGCCTGTATCTGTTACCATGATTTAACCTCTTTTATCTTGCCTCTCAATTGTCACTACCAGCCAGGGAGGAATAATAGTGCCCAGAATATCAACACCACCAGGAAGCAGAAAGGAGAGAAGTTGTGGTTGGAGTCCTGGTTACAACCCCCCTTGGTTGGAAGGCTACTCTATTGTCCTCTTCCCTCCCCCACACCACTGCCCAGTCCTGTTCATCAACAAAACTGTCCTGGATCTGGAGGTGCCCCCTGGTGGTGATTAGAGAGTCCTCTTTCTTTCTCTTTGAGCACCTTTTTCTTGCTCTGCCTTACTTGCCCTGTGCTGCCTTTTTTCCTTCTAAGGACCCCATCTCAGTGTTGATATGGACCAGCACTCCAGCTTTACATCTGCCTCTCCTTCCCTTCCTTTTCTTTAAGACCTCCTTCTCTAATTCTGGTTCAGTGTCTGGTTGCTCCCTCACTGTGCTCTCCAGCCACCCCAGCTCTCACCAACAGCCTGGAACCCATTTTGGCCCTGGAGCTAAGAAGTCTTACATGTCTCTGGTCCCGCCGAAAGGGTGGTCTGGGAGTTCCCCGAGTTTGGACGAGGGCCTCACGTTTGAGTCTTTGACTCTGAACATTTGTCCCACTTGCCCCTGGGACTTCCCTACCTCAGAGTTATTCTCTGGACCGGCTTTTGGACAGATCTCCTGGAGTCTGGATTACGACCTCTGTACCCATATGTTGGTCACTGGCCCTCCCTTATTTCTCTCTTTGTTTCAGAGTGGTATCTCACTCCAGGCTTTTTCCAGGTTGGCCCATTCTTTCACCCTCTAAACACTGTCTCATCTTCCTTAAAAAAATGCACACAGCTCATACTTTCCCTTTCCCTCTCTTGCCTCTTTTCCATTTGTGAGCTGTGCCATTAACCTCAGATTCACCACAGCCTTCAGTTCCTTATCCTCTCCTAATCAAATGTTTTCGATTTTAAAAACCCCACAATAATTAGTTTGGCTAATCTGTTTTGTTAATTCATTAATGCTGCAAAAAATATTTCTATTTCTCCTTGCAAATATGCATTAATTTCAGTTCTGATGGAATCTTTATAGATTCCTGGAGGATCATCTGGGAAACTAACCACACTGCTTCTTTGGGAAATACATTGCAAATTCCAAATGATCAGCTAAAAACATTTATTTGAACCTTGGAAGGTATGTGAGAAATAAAAGTGTGGCTTCTCCCATAACCACTGCTAACTAGGACTGTAATCCAAATGTTCCAGTGCCCTCTCTAATGATTACACTGCCTTCTACTTGAACTGCCTTTCTTTTCTTTTTGCCTAAGCAACTTAACCTGGATTCTCCTTGTTTCAGTCCCAAAATCCAATTGGAGCAAGAGTAGAGTAAAACCTTACTTGTCACTTTAGTTGCTTGTGTATAACTGAAGACCAGTTACCTCATAAATCCTTGCCACACCCTCACATACAACCTTCCTTTCTCATTACAGAGCTGCATTCCATAAAGTACCTATTCCCAAAGAGGGCTGTAAGCAGGCAACTTTAAAATTTTAGAAGTTGTAGAAAGTAAATTAGGTTAGTAGTCAGGAAATAGGATTTGTCTGTTAGAACTAAGTCTCTTATTCTCTCTGTATTTCGTCTGTGAGACAAAGGGCTTAAGCTAAATGGTCTCTGTGTTCTGTGGCTTTTCCTTTAGAATAGAGCCACTATTTTAAAGTGGGTAGCTCCCACCCCTCCCCACCCCATCTATCCAATGACTTCTCCCAACAAACTGGTTCCCTTACCCACCTGAATTTGCTGCCACCTCCTCCTTTTTTCTTTTTTTAAAGATTTTATTTATTCATTCATGAGAGAGAGAGAGAGGCAGAGACACAGGCAGAGGGAGAAACAGCCTCCATGCAGGGAGCCTGATATGGGAGGACTTGATCCTGGGTCTCCAGAATCATGCCCTGGGCCAAGGCGGCGCTGCCCAACCTCCTTTTTCATCACACCTTGTTAATCGCCTAGAAAGACTTAGAACTCAACCTCTTAGATCATGACCCACTCAAAACTCACTTTCTCCTAAAGCTTTCCCAAAACACCCTCACTTGGGTGTCTCTCCATGTACCCTTACACAAGAAATCACAGTTTGTATGATTCATTTATCAAGTACTCCTTTGGGTCATCTACTATTTATTTTGAAGTGCTACTTAAATTAAAAGATTTATAATTAGAGCTATCTTCTCAACCACATTACGCTTTTTGGCGGGGAGGGGAACTGTCCCTAATATCTCAGCAATCCAATGATTAATTTGATTACATAATGACAATGCAGGAGATAGCATGACACCATAAGAAATTCAGAACTTCTTTAAATGCCTGTTGTGGATTCTTTTCCTTCCTTCTTTCCTCTGCCTTTCTGCTCTCTCTTCTTGGAACTCATTCACTCGGCATTAAAGATCAGGTTTTTATCAATACGCATCTTCAGTCTAGCTTCTCCCCTGAGTTACAGGGGAGATGCCAATCGCATGCTTCTCATTACCTTAAACTCAACATGTGATGAGGAAGGAAAATAACAACCATGACAGCTAGCACAACACTGTTCTATCCTCCTCAAACACCCTTCCTGACTTCGTAATTCTTTTAATAAAACAACTATATTCCCAGACTCCTGGGTTCACTTTTTTTTTTCATGACACTTTCCTTTTTCCTTTCCTCTTAGCTAATAATTACTGTCTTCTTGGTTCTTCCTTCACGATGTCTCTTGTATCCCTTTTCTTTTGATAGCCTCACTTTCTACCCTAAGCCAGGTCCTTTTCGTCTTACTATATTAGATAGAAGCTTCCTGGTTTTCTTTCCTCTAGTTCCCCTCCACCTCTGACTTACTCTGTCTTGCCAGATATAGTAAAACAATACATCAGTTTGAAAAAGATTAATTTTAACAATAAATTATTTGTTATATTTATTATAATTATGAGAAATAATAAATTATTTCTTAAAAAGAAAATATAAGTAATTATATTTTCTTAAACACAGTGTCTCTAAAATATAATTTCAACATATAATTGATACAAAAAATATCAATAAATGATTTTACATTTTTTTATGCCAAATCTTTGAAATCTGCCATGTGTTTTACACTTAAATGCACATCTCAGTTAGGACTAGCCATATTTTAGTGCTCAGTCTGCCACATGTGGCTAGCAGCTATTGTATTGGGCCTTATGGATCTACACTACTCACTCTGTCCCTCTAAATCACTGGTTCTTTCCTATCCAAACTCGGCTTCTCCATATAGACCTCAGGGAGGCATCCCTAACCACTCTAGTCTACTGCAACCTCTTCCAACTTCTCTCTTTCATGAATGCTTTGTTTCACTGAGTAAATCTCAGCTCTTCCACAGGGAACAGTCCATAGGGCTCCTTTATTGCTGTCCTCCACCTGCTCCCTTAGAGCAGTCTACAGATAATTGATCATAAATGAATGTTTGTGAAATAAGTGTTTATTACTAATAAGTTTATAGGAAACACTAGTTACCCTCTCTACATATATCTTTTTTTTCATAAGTCTGTGACAGAACACAAATTATAATTTTTAAAGTGTCAACACGCTTGCTATTATTATGTAATCTAGTTAACCACTTAATTTTAAGATTACTCTCAAGCCTTTCATATAAACTTAATTTTTTTTTTAAGATTTTATTTATTTATTCATGAGAGACACACACCGAGAGAGTCAGAGACACAGGCAAAGGGAGAAGCAGGCTCCATGCCCCATGGTGGGGCTTGATCCCAGGACCCCGGGATCACGACCTGAGCTAAAGGCAGATGTTCAACCACTGAGCCTCCCAGACAACCATAAACTTAATTTTCTACTTCCACTTCATTTCTCCAACTTCTAGTGATTTAATATTTGAGATTGATCTTCCCAGTCCTAATTTTTCCCTTTCACTGAATCAGGGTTTTGGTTTCTGCCTATTTTCATAACATAATCAAGTTCATTTTGTGTGGCACCAAGCTAAGTACTGTACAAATGAAGCTGCCCGGTATATGTTCACAGTTTTTGCTGGAGGCTAGGAACATTGCCCTGGGACATAGGGCACACATGGGCAGTAAATGAACAAAAGGCAAGTTATAAAGGGATTAAATAAAATTGCCCTTGATCATGTCAGTGATGCTACCATTGCTTATCTTTTTGCTTCCTTCCTCTCTTGACAGCCTTCCAGCTCTGTCCCAACTCTCCTTCCTAACTGCCATGGAACCTGTCGTTACCTTTATCCGCCTTGGAAAGCTCATCTGTGTTGGATATCCTGTAAAGCAGGTTTCAGAAGTGAGGCATCGGGGGAGAGAGAGCCCAAAAAGATAGGCAACTGGTTGGGGAAGAAGATGACAGAAACAATAAGAGATAATTTATTGAGAGAGAAAGTTTACATTTAAAAAAAAAAGCAGGGATCCCTGGGTGGCGCAGTGGTTTGGCGCCTGCCTTTGGCCCAGGGCGCGATCCTGGAGACCCGGGATCGAATCCCACATCAGGCTCCCGGTGCATGGAGCCTGCTTCTCCCTCCGCCTGTGTCTCTGCCTCTCTCTCTCTCTCTGTGACTATCATAAATAAATAAATAAATAAATAAATAAATAAATAAATAAATAAATAAAATTAAAATAAAAAAAAATAAAATAAAAAATAAAAAAAAAAGCATATTGGGATGCCTGGGTGGCTCAGCGGTTGAGCACCTGCCTTTGGCCCAGGGCATGATCCTGGAGTCCCAGGATCAAGTCCCACATCGGGATCCCTGCATGGAGCCTGCTTTTCTCTCTGCCTGTGTCTCTGCCTCTCTCTGTGTGTCTCTTATGAATAAATAAATAAAATATTAAAAACAATAAAAAATAAATAAAAGCATATTGAGATAGGCAAAAGTCACTATAAGGATTCACTGTGAATAGAGCAACAGGTTCAGAACTTCTTTAGCTAAGCAGCAAATATCATGAGATGTATGGAAGGGTTGAATCACTGTATTGTACACCTGGAACTAGTATTGCACTGTATCTTAACTAACTGGAATTTAAATAAAAACTGAAAGAAAAAAAAATTCTTCTGCTAACCATACTGTACTCTGTATAAATGTCTCCTTACCACTAACCCACATTTCCAGCAATTTCTCTCAGCATTTCTGTAGTTAATTACTCTTCCTAAAGCCTAGGTTGAGGTGGAAACATGCTCAGAGTAACTTGGACTTGGTTGTCCTTTCTACCTGTCCACACCTTTCCTCAGAGCTCCTTAGGATGGGGCCTCTCATTACGATAAACTGAGACCTGCAGCCTCTGTGTCCTTCCATCGCTCCGCTCCACAATAAGAGCTCTGAGGCCACCTGAGACCAGGGCTATGTGAGCAGCTCTCTCTCTCTCTCTCTCTTTTTTTTTTTTTTTTTTTTTTTTTTTTGACCTTAAGACTGGTAATTTGTTATTGCCATGAAACTGAGATATCAGGCTTGAAACTCTCCTGACCCTGGTTGAGAGAGGCTGCTGGCATTCACAGTTTCAGCCCTGAACATGGAGGCTGTGGCTCTCTGGAGTATTGCTTCTGCTGCTCCGGCTGCAAGAAGCTCAGAACAGAGCCGGGGGCTAGCAAATACTATCTTAATGCCACATGCAGCCATAAAGGAAACAATTACAAATGTTAGCACTCAGTGGGTGAGAGTAGAAAGGAGTTGAGGTGCCTTTCTACCATGGGCCCCCTTTTTGATTTTAGAACTCAGATTTTATTGCCTGCTAAAGAATTCTTCAATTCTGTTCTAGAAACTGAAACTAAGAATCAGCTCTCTTGCTGCCTCTGGTTGCTTAGTCCATGTGTATGCTGTTCTGTTCCAAAATTCCTCTCTGAATTCCTGGAGTGTCCATCCCTGGCCTATCTTATTGTGGCATCTCCCCTTGTTCTTGACACCAGGTCAAATAGCTTTGTAGCATCTCAATTCTTAGTGCCATTCAGAAGCTGGTGAATCTTAATGAGTTCTTTTCTTAATCTCTTTTCAAAGGGACTACAATCCTTAATTTCTTTAACTTTCTTTTTAATTATTTTAGCTCCTGTGTTATTCCTTTGGCCTCAAACCATCCCTACTCAGTTTAAAGGTCACATTATTTTGGTTGACAAAGTGCCCAGGGTTGTGTACAATCTGGCCTCACACTCCTTAGCTGGGCCAGAGTTGTCTCTCCAAATTGATTCATTCAATATAGAAATACACATTTAGGTAGAAAATTCGGTCTCTGGCCTTAAGGAGGTTCTAATGCAGTTGATAGGATTATTCATATTGTATACACTGTTAGTATACCATATAATATTAAAGTCATAAAGAGGTATAAGAAATAATGTAGTGCATTTGGCTCCTTTTAGGAAGGATTTCAGAGAAGAAAATATTTAGTGTGAGATGGAGTATTTGGAGGAGGAGGAAGATGGATTTTGAACTGAAACACAAGTGACTATCTTCATTTAGAGCTTAAGATCTTGAGTGAAATTCTATTGAATTCAAAACCAACTAAAAAAAAACAAGTTAGAATAATTTTTAACTTGAAGAGATAGTGGAGAAAGCTGTATAGTATAAAGGTAAGAGCAGTGTTTTAGGATTCAAAAGACCTGGATTCTGGCTATAACTTTAGTACCTGGCATCTATGTGAGCCTGGGTATCACACTGCATTTTCTCAAATAATAAATAATAGCACACACTCACTCCATTTACCTCCATGATTGATATGTGAACCAAAGGAGATAATTACTTAAACTATAAACAGCCATATACATATAAAAATTTACTGTTTTTATTATTTTTAAACCTACTTAATTCAAAAGTGCTATATTTCCTTAAAAACATGAACTTTTTCACTTTATCTGGACAGGTCCTGAGTGAGTTCTTTTCTCTGATGATTTATGTTCCACATCCATAGATTTAAGACAGAGGTGAGAAGGACTATAAAATATATATTTAACATTTGAACAAATATAATCTTTTTGAAAATAGGAGCTATGGGGACACCTGGGTGGCTCAGCAGTTTAGCGCCTGCCTTCAGCTGGGGGCGTGATCTGGAGTCTCGGGATAGAGTCTCACGTCGGGCTCCCCGCGTGGAGCCTGCTTCTCCCTCTGCCTGTGTCTCTGCCTCTCTGTGTCTCTCATGAATAAATAAATAAATAAAATCTTATAAAAAAAAAAATAGGAACTATGTATTCTCTGGGATCTCTCATTAGGTACCAAGTATCTATTTTATTATTTCATTGGTTTTATTGATTTGATTGCTAAGTATCAATTAAGGCTGTAAAGTTGGGCTTAGAAAATGAAATAAGCTGAGAGGTGTCCCATAATAGCAGTGAAGTCTCCCTCTGGTAGAGTATGCTTTAACCTATTAGCTTAATTCATACAGCATTTTTTGAGTACCTATCAGCTTTAATAAGAAAATGGAAAAAAAGAAAAAAGGAAAAAAAAAGTGGAAAATAGGGGCACCTAGATGGCTCAGTGGTTAAGCATGTGACTCTTGATCTCTGGGTTCTGAGTTCAAGCCCCATGTTGGGTGTAGAGATTAACTAAAAAAAAAAAAAAAAAAACTTAAAAAAAATAAATAAAAGCAGAACATGGAAATTAACTTTCCTTGCTTATTATCTTTATTTTTGAACTTAGAATAAAAAGCAAACTTTTTTTATAGTCTAGACTAACTTTTAATAACTATGGTAAACACTGAAGAGCAGACTATTACTCTGTTAAAGCTAATTTCAGGGGATCCCTGGGTGGCGCAGCGGTTTGGTGCCTGCCTTTGGCCCAGGGCGCGATCCTGGAGACCCGGGATCGAATCCCACGTCGGGCTCCCGGTGCATGGAGCCTGCTTTTCCCTCTGCCTGTGTCTCTGCCTCTCTCTCTGTCTCTCTGTGACTATCATAAATAAATAAAAATTTAAAAAAAAAAAAGCTAATTTCATTCTTTAATAATTTTTTAAAAAGCCAAACAAAACCCAAACTTTCTACTTTTCATGAATAAAACTGTGAAATTAACATTGTTTTCTAATTTGATTTCTCTAGGCACTCATTCAGTAAGTATTTATTGAGCAGCTACAATGTTCTAAGGATTGTTTTAAGAGTTGAGGACCTGGAAGTCCCTGCGAACTTCAAATCTATTATGTTTATGGAATCATTTTTAAAGTTAATCAAGCCTCCTTCACAACCGCCTCCCTCATTCAACAACTGAAACAGAGCCTTTATGGTTGTTGCCTGTGTATAGTTGAAAATGTAAAAGGGGAGACCTGTTGGCAAACAAGGAAAACTATGGGAGCACCTTGTGGTAACTGCAGTTGTTGTTATATGACTCAGTTATGATTAAGCTGTTGGATTTATTATTTTTTTAAAGATTTTATTTATTTATTCATGAGAGACACAGATAGAGAGAGAGGCAGAGACACAGAGGCAGAAGTAGGCTCCACGCAGGGAGCCGGATGCAGGACTCGATCCTGGGACTCCAGGATCACGACCTGGGCTGAAGGCAGGCACCAAACCACTGAGCCACCCAGGGATCCCAAGCTGTTGGATTTAACTATGCCAAAGAGCAAGACATTCTTGGTAATACATAGTGCACAAGTTGGCTTTAATTCTGTCATATGCCACTAAAACATTAGCCAATACGATGGCCTCAAAAAACATTCTGATCTAATGGTACGTCCCTGCCAGACCACACCATAGGAGTTAGCAAGCTTCTTAGTTAACATAGAAAAGACAAATCTATAGGTACAATATTTAATGCTAAGCCTGGGAACTCGGAAAAGTTCCCAGCTCTCAGCTTGGCCTTTAGAGCACTTGCGATGTGCCCATTGGAAACCCAACTTCCAACCAAGCTTTTAACTAAAGGCTGGATGAAAAAAAAAAAAAAAGGCTGGATGATAAGCTGTGATAAATAGGTTGATATCATCAATCCATTTGCAGGGGAACAAGTGTCTGTGCCTTAAAACCCATAACACATGGCCAAGAGTCATACTGCTTGTTGGCAATTCTCCCTGAGGCCAAGATAGAGGTGAAAGAACCATCCATGGCTAATTAGGGGGTGCTGGTGGGGTGGTTGGTGATGGTCAGCAGTGGTGGAAGAGTGAAAAATCATATAACAAATGAAAAAGCATTATTATCACTCTAAGTTGGGACTGAAACCCAGTGGCTGGGCATGTGAAAAAGGCCCGCACACAACTGAGCATTTCTTGCCCTTTCTTGGGGAAGAGCAGGATGTGGGCCTGATATCTCCATGTCTCCCATTCTATTTCCTTTCTGCACAAGAGTCCTTTAATTCTAACAAATAGAAAGGAACCTTGTACCAATTGTTCACTTGAAGCTGCACTGAGATCTGGGCATTGGTGTAAGTGAGCTTCAGACTGCAGGTTACAGAAACTTAAGCATTGAGGGAGATCTGCTCTTTGTCGTGCTCTCTGTAGGTAACTATGGGAGCTATAAACAGAATACTCTAGGATACCAGATGACTTTCATCCCCATTGGCTTTCCGATTCAGTTGACTCTATTTGAGATAAAAGGATGATTCCCAACTGCTAGAAACTCTGTCAACCCAAATGGGATATGAAATGTCCAGCTGTGTCCTTTCAGGTCTTCCCATCTCATCATCTGAAATAAAGACTCTGCCTGGGCCATTAGTGAGGAGCCAAGGAGAATAGAATTAGACAAGCTGGATATAGATGTAAAGAGCACAAATGAGATTCTAGATATGCTTATGCATGATAAGGACAGGCTTTGAAAACAATAAAGTGGAAGAAAAAAATAGAATTGAGGTGTTGGTGAGAGATTATGGCAACATGGAACCCTGGAGGGAGGGAACGTGAGTTAGAAGTGCATGGTAGCTTCATGGTCCAGACATGCCTTATAGACCCTCTGGGATAGCCCACCACCCACCCGGGCATGCTGACAGCCTTCATCTGATCATTTCCCACCTACAGGGATGAGGAGAGAATCACTGCATCATCAGCCAGACAGTTCTGGTTTTTATCAATTCTTATCACTCAAAGAAGTGAAATCTACCTCTCTGTAGATTTTATTTTTTTTATTTTTTTTCTCTCTGTAGATTTTAGTCAATAATTCTTAATTCAGGAGCAAGATAAAAATACATTACTCTCTAGTCTACCTAAGAGAAGGCTCTAGCCATTGCCACTCTAAGATTTCTCTTTTCTCCAAGTAAATACTCCCAGTTCATGGAGTCAGTATTTATTTGTTCATTTATTTACAGGAGGACTCAGATCTAGATTGTTCATTATTGTATTCCTAGCACCCAGAGCAGTGCTCTAGTATAGTAAAGTAAACCCAAACCAAAACGAAAACAAAATCATTTACTGAGGGCCTTTTCCTTGCCATGCATGGCATTTGGCTCTAGATTCAGATTTATGAAGTTCAATAAACTAGGGTCTCTGCACTTTGGCAGATAATCTAGAGAGGAAGGCAGACAAATAAATCAAGTGTTACAGTTTTAAGTGTAGGCCCAATGTGGTATGGAGCACACACCAAATATATCCAAACTAAAATGGAACACCAGAGAATTCTTCCTGGACAAGGAGATAACTTGGGTGAAGCTTGAAGGATGGAGTGCCAGCTGGATAGAGGAGGGAAGCAGAGAGACACAGTGGTGTGAAATAGCCAACGGGCTCAGCTGGATTGAAGTGAAGCATTTTGGTTGGTTGTGGTAGGAGGACAGAGGTGAAACCTGGGTCTTTCGTGCTAAGTTCAGAGTTGAAGCCTTATGCTAAATCATTTGGAGAAGCTATTGAAAGATCTTAAGGAAGAGACTGACATAAACTGATTTTTATATATTTTTTTAAAGATTTTATTTATTTATTCATTTATTCACGAGAGAGAGGCAGAAACACAGGCAGAGGGAGAAGCAGGTTCCATGCAGGGAGCCCAACATGGGACTCAATCCCGGGTCTCCAGGATCAGGCCCTGGGCTAAAGGCGGCACTAAACTGCTGAGCTACCTGGGCTGCCCAATAAATAAAATCTTAAAAAAAAAAAAAAAAAAAAGTCAAAGCTGCTTTTTTTCCCCTTAAGAACTGAAGTGTCCTTTGATTAAAAAAAAAAAAAAAAAAAAAAAAAAATTTGTTCCAGTTTAGAATGAATATATGATGATATGGGGCACCTGGGTGGCTCAGTCAGTTAAGCATCTGCCTTTAGCTCAGGTCATGATCTCAGAGTCCTGGAATTGAGCCCAGCATCAGGTTCCCTGCTCAATGGGGAGTCTGCTTCTCCCTCTCCCTCTGCTATTCTGTCCTGCTTCTGCTCCCTTTCCCTCAAATAAATAAATAAAATATTTTCAAAAAGTGAAAAATAAAAAGTAACTGTAATCATAAAGGAAATATTATCGGTCTCTTTTTACGTTGTATAACAACTGACGTCCCCTGACATTCTTTGTGCGTTTCTCAAGTATTTTGTTATAATTATGTGTTAACTTTATTTATTTTTATTTTTTTAAATTTTTTTTTTTTTTTTTTTTTTTTTTTATTTATGATAGTCACAGAGAGAGAGAGAGAGAGAGGCACAGGCACAGGCAGGGGGAGAAGCAGGCTCCATGCACCGGGAGCCCGATGTGGGATCCGATCCCGGGTCTCCAGGATCGTGCCCTGGGCCAAAGGCAGGCGCCAAACCGCTGCGCCACCCAGGGATCCCCTGTGTTAACTTTAATAAGGAAAAAGATAGTAAACTTAAATTTTAATAGAAAAAGAAAAATACATACTAATTATGGAGAATTTACAAATACAGTAAACAAGGGGGACCTGGCTGGCTTAGTCTGAGTGTGCAACTTTTGATCTCAAGACTAAGCTCAAGCCCAATGTTGGGTGTAGAGATTACTTAGGAAATAAATAAAACTATATATACATTTTGAAGTATATACAATAAAATTAATAATGCCTAAAATGTGCTAAACATTATAAAACTTAAGAAATAAAAAAAAACACCCTACAGAAAAAGAAAATAACTGCCTGTGAAACCATTACCCACAGACTGCTGTTCACATTTTTCTATTCATCCTTCTAGGCTTGTTTCTTGTGTATAACCTTTATAATGAGGAGGAAAAACATCTTTCTCCACTCCAACTGCCCCTTCCCTGTCCCACTCTCACTGTCCTGCCTGCTGCTCACCTCTTTTCCATGGATACCTATAATTGTTTCCTTGTCCCCAGGGTCTTCTTTCCAGGCCACCCTTCCTCACTGTTTTCCAAGTATCTGGGCTTGTGACTTCCCTCTTTTTTTTTTTTTTTTTTTAAGATTTTATTTATTTATTCATCAGAGACACAGAGAGAGGAGAAGCAGGCTCCATGAAGGAGCCCGATGTGGGACTGGATCCCGGAACTCTAGGACCACGTCCTGAGCCAAACGCAGACGCCCAACCACTGAGCCACCAGGCGTTCTGTGACTTCCCTGCTTTAAAAGATTTTCTGGGACCCCTGGCTGTCTCAGTCAGAAAAGCATACGAGACTTGTCCCAACCAACTTACCTAAATAACTTTCAATCATCCTGAAAACCTACGAATTCGGCCTCAGATTTAAAGAGAGAATGGCTGGAACCCTACAGAGAGAAGAGTTCACACTTCTAACAAGTACAACTTGTTTTTAGCTACTCTGCACTGAGCAAAATGACTAGAAAGAAGAACTCACCACAAAAGAAAGAATCAGAAATTGTACTCTCTCCCACAGAGTTACAGAATTTGGATTACAATTCGATCTCAGAAAGCCAATTCAGAAGCATAATTATAAAGCTACTGGTGGCTTTGGAAAAAAGCATAAAGGATTCAAGAGACTTCATGACTGCAGAATTTAGATCTAATCGGGCTGAAAATAAAAATCAATTAAATGAGATACAATCCAAACTGGAAGTCCTAACAACGAGGGTTAATGAGGTAGAAGAATGAGTGAGTGACATAGAAGACAAGTTGATAGCAAGGAAGGAAGCTGAGGAAAAAGAGAAAAACAATTAAAAGATCATGAGGAAAGGTTGAGGGAAATAAATGACAGTCACAGAAGGAAAAAATCTATGTTTAATTGGGGTTCCTGAGGGCGCCAAAAGGGACAGAGGACCAGAAAGTGTATTTGAACAAATCATAGCTGAGAGCTTCCCTAACTTGGGGAGGGAAACAGGCATTCAGATCCAGAAGAGAGAGAGATAACCCCCCTAAAATCAATAAAAACTGTTCAACACCCTGACATTTAATAGTGAAACTTGCAAATTCCAAAGATAAAGAGTAGATCCTTAAAGGAGCAAGAGACAAGAGATCCCTAACTTATATGGGGAGAAATATTAGATTAACAGGCAGCCCCAGTGGGGCAGTGGTTTGGTGCCGCCTGCAGCCCGGAGTGTGATCCTGGAGATCCGGGATCGAGTCCCACGTCGGGCTCCCTGCATGGAGCCTGCTTCTCCTTCTGCCTGTGTCTCTGCCTCTGTGTGTGTGTGTGTGTGTGTGTGTGTCTCAATAAATAAATAAAATCTTTAAAAAATATATTATATTAACAGCAGACCTCTCCAAAGAGACCTGGCAGGCCAGAAAGGGCTGGCACGATATATTCAGGGTCCTAAATGACAAAAACATGCAGCCAAGAATACTTTATCCAGCAAGGCTCTCATTCAGAATAGAAGGAGAGATAAAGAGCTTCCAAGATCGGTAGAAACTGAAAGGATATGTGACCACCAAACCAGCTCTGCAAGAAATATTAAGGGGGACTCTGTAAAAGAAAGAGGAAGTCCAAAGAAAAATCCACAAAAACAGGGACTGAATAGGTATTATGATGACACTAAATTCATATCTTTCAATAGTTACTCTGAACATGAATGGGCTAAATGATCCCATCAAAAGGCACAGGGTTTCATACTGGATAAAAAAGCAAGACCCATCTATTAGCTATCTACAAGAGACTCATTTTAGACCTAAGGACACCTACAGCCTGAAAATAAAAGGTGGGAGAACCATTTATCATTCAAATGGTCCTCAAAAGAAAGCAGGGGTAGCCATCCTTATATCAGATAAATTAGTTTATCCCAAAGACTATAGTAAGAGATGAAGATGGACACTATATCATACTTAAAGGATCTATCCAACAAGAGGACTTACAATCATTAATATTTATGCCCCTACTGTGCAAGCTGCCAAGTATATCAATCAATTAATAACCAAAGATAAGACATACTTAGATAATAATACACTTATACTGGGAGACTTCAACATGGCACTTTATGTAAATGACAGATTTTCAAAGAACAACATCTCCAAAGGAACAAGAGCTTTAAATGATACACTGGACCAGATGGATTTCACAGATATTTACAGAATTTTACATCCAAACGCAGCTGAATACACATTCTTCTCAAGTGCACATGGAACTTTCTCCAGAATAGACCACATACTGGGTCACAAATCAGGTCTCAACCATACCAAAAGACTGGGATTGTCCCCTGCATATTTTCAGACCATAATGCTTTGAAACTAGAACTAAATCACAAGAAGAAATTTGGAAGGAATTCAAACACGTGGTGGTTAAAGACCATCCTGCTAAAAGAGGAAAGGGTCAACCAGGAAATTAGAGAAGAATGAAATAGATTCATGGACACTAATGAGAATGAAGATAAAACCGTTCAAAAACCGTTCAAAAGGACTGCAAAAGCAGTCCTGAGAGAGAAATACATCGCAATACAAGCATCCCTCAAAAAACTGGAAAGAGGGCAGCCCAGGTGGCTCAGCGGCTTAGTGCTGCCTTCAGCCCAGGGCGTGATCCTGGAGACCCAGGATGGAGTCCCACGTCAGGCTCCCTGCATGGAGCCTGCTTCTCCCTCTGCCTGTATCTCTGCCTCTCTCTCTGTATCTCTCATGAATAAATAAATAAAACCTTTAAAAAAAAAAAACTGGAAAGTACTCAAATACACAAGCTAACCTTGCACCTAAAGGAACTGGAGAAAGAACAGCAAATAAAACCTACACCCATCAGAAGAAGAGAGTTAATAAAGATTTGAGCAGAACTCAATGAAATAGAGACCAGAAGAACTGGGGAACGGATCAACAAAACCAGGAGTTGGTTCTTGAATTATTAAGATAGATAAACCATTAGTCAGTCTCATTAAAAACAAAAGAGAAAAGACTCAAATTAATAAAATCACAACTGACAAAGGAGAGATCACCACCAATACCAAGGAAATATAAACGATTTTAAAACTTATTATGAACAGCTATATGCTAATAAATTAGGGAATCTAGAAGAAATGGACGCATTTCTGGAAAATCACAAACTACCAAAACTGGAACAGGAAGAAATAGAAAACCTGAACAGGCCAATAACAGGGAGGAAATTGAAGCAGTCATCAAAAACCTCCCAAGATACAAGAGTCCAGGGCCAGATGGCTTCCCAGGGGAATTCTATCAAACATTTATAGAAGAAACAATACCTATTCTACTAAAGCTGTTCCAAAAGATAGAGAGAGATGGAGTACTTCCAAACTCGTTCTATGAGGCCAGCATCACCTTAATTCCAAAACCACACAAAGACCCCACCAAAAAGGAGAATTATAGACCGATATTCCCGATGAACACAGATGCAAAAATTCTCAACAAGATACTAGCCAATAGGATCCACAGTATATTAACAAGATTATTCACCATGATCAAGTGGGATTTATCCCCGAGATGCAAGGCTGGTTCAACACTCGTAAAGCAATCACTGTGATAGATGTTATCAACAAGAGAAAAACCAAGAACCATATGATCCTCTCATTAGATGCAGAGAAAGCATTTGACAAAATACAGCATCCATTCCTGATCAAAACTCTTCAGAGTATAGGGATAGAGGGAACATTCCTCAGCATCTTAAAAGCTGTCTACGAAAAGCCCACAGCAAATATCATTCTCAATGGGGAAACAGTGGGAGCCTTTCCCCTAAGATCAGGAACAAGACAGGGATGTCCACTCTCACCACTGCTATTCAACATAGCACTAGAAGTCCTAGCCTCAGCAATCAGGCAACAAAAAGAAATAAAAGGCATTCAAATTGGCAAAGAAGAAGTCACATTCTCCCTCCTTGCAGATGACATGATACTGTACATAGAAAACCCAAAAGCCTCCACCCCAAGATTGCCAGAACTCATACAACAATTTGGCAGTGTGGCAGGATACAAAATCAATGCCCAGAAATCAGTGGCATTTCTATACACTAACAATGAGACTGAAGAAAGAGAAATTAAGGAGTCAATCCCATTTACAATTGCACCCAAAAGCATAAGATACCTAGGAATAAACCTAACCAAATAGGTTATACCCTATACCTACAGAACACTTCTGGAAGAAATTGAGGAAGACACAAAGAGATGGAAAAATATTCCATGCTCATGGATTAGAAGAATTAATATTGTGGAAATGTCAATTCTACCCAGGGCAATTTACACATTTAATGCAATCTCTATCAAAATTCCATGGACTCTATTCAGAGAGTTGGAACAAATCATCTTAAGATTTGTGTGGAATCAGAAAAGACCCCGAATAGCCAGGGGAATATTGAAAAAGAAAACCATAGCTGGGGGCATCACAATGCCAGATTTCAGGTTGTACTACAAAGCTGTGGTCATCAAGACAGTGTGGTACTGGCACAAAAACAGACACACAGACCAATGGAACAGAATAGAGAACCCAGAAGTGGACCCTCAACTCTATGGTCAACTAATATTCAACAAAGGAGGAAAGACTATCCACTGGAAGAAAGACAGTCTCTTCAATAAATGGTGCTGGGAAAATTGGACATCCACATGCAGAAGAATTAAACTACACCACTCTCTTACACCATACACAAAGATAAACTCAAAATGGATGAAAGATCTAAATGTGAGACCAGAATCCATCAAAATCCTAGAAGATAACACAGGCAACACCCTTTTTGAACTTGGCTGCAGCATCTTCTTGCAGGATACATCTGTGAAGGCAAGGGAAACACAAGCAAAAATGAATTATTGGGACTTAATAAGATAAAAAGCTTCTGCACAGCAAAAGAAACAGTCAACAAAACTAAAAAGACAACCTACAGAATGGGAGAAGATATTTGCAAATGACCTATCAGATAAAGGGCTAGTATCCAAGATCTATAAAGAACTTATGAAACTCAACAGCAAAGAAACAAACAATCCAAGCATGAAATGGGCAAAAGACATGAAGAGAAATCTCACAGAGGAAGACATGGACATGGCCAACATGCACATGAGAAAATGCTCTGCATCACTTGCCATCAGGGAAATACAAATCAAAACCACAATGAGATCCCACCTCACACCAGTGAGAATGGGGAAAATTAACAAGACAGGAAGCAACAAATGTTGGAGAGGATGCGGAGAAAAGGGAACCCTCTTACACTGTTGGTGGGAATGTGAACTGGTGCAGCCACTCTGGAAAACTGTGTGGAGGTTCCTCAAGGAGTTTTAAAAATGGACCTGCCCTATGACCCAGCAATTGCACTGCTGGGGATTTTTCCCAAAGATACAGATGCAATGAAACGCCGGGACACCTGCACCCCGATGTTTCTAGCAGCAATGTCCACAATAGCCAAACTGTGGAAGGAGCGTCGGTTTCCATCGAAAGATGAATGGATAAAGAGGATGTGGTTTATGTATACAATGGAATATTCCTCAGCCATTAGAAACGACGAACAACTACCATTTGCTTCGATGTGGATGGAACTGGAGGGTATTATGCTGAGTGAAATAAGTCAATTGGAGAAGGACAAACATTTATATGGTCTCATTCATTTAGGGAATATAAAAAATAGTAAAAGGGAATAAAGGGGAAAGGAGAGTAAATGAGTGGGAAATATCAGTGAGGGTGACAGAACATGAGACTCCTAACTCTGGGAAATGAGAACAAGGGGTAGTGGAAGGGGAGGTGGGTGTGGGGTTGGGGTGACTGGGTGATGGGCACTGAGGGGGGCACTTGACGGGATGAGCACTGGGTGATATGCTATATGTTGGCAAATTGAACTCCAATTTAAAAAAAAAGCAAAGAAAAGAATATGCCTCTTGATCTCCCGGTTGTGAGTTTGAGCCCCATGTTGGGTGCAAAGATTATTTAAATAAATAAAACTTAAAAAAAACTGTTTCCTTACTCTCCATTGACTGCAGGAGAAAATCCAAACTCTTTAGTCTGGCACGCAAGCTGATGCAACCTTCCCGTCTAGACTCTCACCTTCTCCAAGAGTCCTCCTTTTTCCACTGTCCCTTAGCAATACACACTTGGCTGCCTCTGTGTGTCTGCTGACCCTGATTCCTGGAATCCTCTTCTTTCTCAATACTTGGTGAGACTCATCTCAAGAGTCTTCCTCCAAGATTTGGTGTTGACCCCCACCCCCACACCTCCGCAGTACTTAGCCTTTGTGCACACCTCTAGCAGGTTCTCATTTTATTGTATGGTTGTCATGTGTACATATTCATCCTCACTGAATCATAGTGTATCCCAAATGTATGTCATCATCTGCGTACCTCTAGCACCTAGATGGTGCTTGATGCATGGTATCTTTGTAGCTGAATGAATGAAGGAATGCCTAAGTGTGTGTCTTTCACTTAGCTAATCAACTAGTATTTTCAAAGTGTCTACTATGTACTCATCATGTGCAAGGCACATGTGGATCTGTCAAAAGACTTTAAAATTTTGAATTTTAATACCACAAAGATTTTTTTGAGTGCTAATTGTTTGCTGTGGAAACATCAAAGAAGTAAAACACACAGTTTCCAACCTCAAAAGATACTTTTAATCTTTGTAGGGAGATACAACTTTGGTTCATGAAACAAATCCAAATAATACAAGCAAGTTCTATTAGATGTAGAGACAAGTGGAAGAAACCTACCCAAGTGTCATGGAAATGGCACTAAACTAAGATTGGGTTTCTTGGTTGTTTCCCCCCATCTATCATTTACTAGCTGTATAACCCTGGATGGGACACTTCACTATCTCCTTGAATCTGTTTTCTCATTTGGTAAAGTATATGTTTTGATTTTTTTTTTATGACTAAGTTTTCTTCTAACTCTTTGATTCTGTAATTAAGTGCTATGAGACGACTGGAAAGGGAGCATTAACCATGATTTAGAGTTGTTAGAAGGAAGTTCATGGTGAAGGTGAAATCGAAGCTGAACTTGAGTGAGATTTTGGACAGCCAGAGAAGAGGCAGAAAGGCATTTAAGATATGGGGAACAACATAAACAAAGAGACAGGCAGAGACAGGATTGAGCAAGCATGCTTGTAGGGTAGACTAGACCAGGCTCTCTGGTGGAGAATGATTATTAGAGAGGGTTGAGAAACAGCCTGGGTAGGTTGCCTAGGGCCAGGAAGGACTTAAGAGAGCACAGGAACCAGTGAAGCTATTTTGGGATACTCGAAAAAGGCAGCACAGAGGTAATAGGGATCAAAATTAGCTTTGCAGCAGTGAGAAAAGCAATGGTTGAAGAGAAATTTCAAAGATAAAATCAGAAAGCTGGTGAGGCTATCCAGTCTGAAGGAAAGGGATGAGTCAAAGTCACATCTCACATTTTAAACCAGAGAAAGTGAATACACCAGGCTCTAACCCAGGCACCATCATCTCTAGAGAGAGGCTAGAATGCCCAGCAGCCTATACTGTCTGCCCCCTCTCGTGACTTTAGGGTTGAGGGCTGCTCTAGATCTTCTACACACCAAATTTCTGGGAACTTTGCTAAGAACAACTCAGACCCAGTTTTTCTTTTTTAATAAAGATTTTTAGGGATGCATGGGTGGCTCAGCGTTGGGCATCTGCCTTTGGCTCAGTGCGGGATCCCAGTCGGGGGATGGAGTCCCGCATCAGGCTCCCTGTATGGAGCCTGCTTCTCTCTGTGCCTGTGTATCTGCCTCTCTGTGTCTCTCATAAATAAATAAATAAAATCCTTAAAAAAAAAAAAAAAAAAAAGGTCAGGCCCCGTGGCCCAGCAGTTTAGCGCAGCCTTCGGCCTGGGGTGTGATCCTGGAGACCGAGAATCAAGTCGCAGGTCAGGCTCCCTACATGGAGCCTGCTTCTTTCTCCCTCTGCTTGTATGTCTGCCTCTCTCTCTCTCTCTCTCTGTCTGTCTGTCATGAATAAATAAATAAATAAATCTTAAAAAAAAAAAAAGATTTTTAGTGTGCCTGAAAGTCCTTTGAATCTATCATATGTTCTGAAATTTCCAAATTTCATCTTAATGACAGACTACAGGAGTGTCTGGCTGGCTTAATCTATAGAGCATGTAACTCTTTTTCTTTCTTTCTTTTTTTTTTTTTTTTAAGATTTTATTTATTTATTCATGAGAGACACAGAGAGGCAGAGACACAGGCACAGAGAGAAGCAGGCTCCATGCAGGGAGCCTGATGTGGGACTCTATCCCAGAACCTCAGGACCACGTCTTGAGTGGAAGGCAGACACCCAACTGCTGAGCCACCCAGGCATCTCATGGGTATAACTCTTGATTTTGGGGTCATGAGTGCAAGCTCCACATTGTGCATAGAGTCTACTTTAAAAAAGAAAAAAAGGGGTGCCTGGGTGGCCCAGTGAGTTAAGCATCTGATGTCGGCTCTGGTCATGACCTTGTGGCCCTGGGTTGAGCGCGGAATCTGGCTCCTCACTCATTCAGGAGTCCATGTCTCCCTTGGTCCTCCCCCGACTTGTGCATGTGCATGTGTGCATACATTTGTGTGTTCTCTCTCTCAATTAAAGAAATAAAATCTTTAAAAAAAAAAAAAAAGAAAAAGAAACTATGATGTCCTCCAGTCCCTTAAGAAATTAAAAGTTATATTAAATCAGTATCAAAATTTAAAGATTGGGAAGAATGTGAACATTAATTTTGTATATGGGATGCCTGGGCGGCCTAGCAGTTGAGCATCTCCCTTTGGCCCGGGATATGATCCTGGAGTCCTGGGATCAAGTCCCGAGTCGGGCTCCCTGCAGGGAGCCTGCTTTTCCCTCTGTGTCTCTGCCTCTCTCTCTGTGTCTGTCATGAATAAATAAATAAAATCTTTAAACAAATAAAATAAAATATGCTGAAGGAAGATATTGTGTTGTTTTTAAATACTTATTAATATGTATTCATTCTTTAATACTTATTTGTCAAAAATTGTTCTATGAGGGATCCCTGGGTGGCGCAGCGGTTTGGCGCCTGCCTTTGGGCCAGGCCGCAATCCTGGAGACCCGGGATCGAATCCCACGTTGGGCTCCCGGTGCACGGAGCCTGCTTCTCCTCTGCCTGTGTCTCTGCCTCTCTCTCTCTCTCTCTGTGACTATCATAAGTAAATAAAAATTTAAAAAAAATTGTTCTATGATACTGTAAGCTATGAAAAGAAAGATAAAGTTCCCTATTTTTAGGAAACTTCCAGTCTAGGGGAGGAGAAGAAAGGTAAGCAAACAATTATACTGTAATTTTATTGGTCCTGATCAGGAATGAGCAGTGGCAGGCAGCCATCAGCATTCTGAGCCTGAAGGTGCAGGAGGTAGTGACAGCATTAATGAAGCCCCAGAGAGGTACCACAGCAGGGAAAGCGCAGAGTAAGAAAAAAACCTTCCCATCTCTCCCTGTGCCCACCTTCTGGTCCTTGGTGGTGCCTCTAAGGGGTGGGAGCCCAAGTGATAAGGTCTTCAGACGTCAGCCTGTTGGGTCACTTAACAGGATAGAGAAGAGTCAGAGGATGAATGGCAGGGGGACGTTGTTAAGAGAATAACCAGCCCAACAACTAGTCTGTGCTAGTGCTAGTCTGTGCTAGTCTCTATGCTAGAGGCATAGAGAATTAGGAATCATGAGAGGCAGGACTAAGACCCCACCAGCAAGGGACTGGGTAGCCAAGACCTCCAACTTAAGCCCAAAGCAGGAAACAAGGTCTTTGTGAGCAGAGACACAAGTTGCTATGATGGTGTATCAGTGACAACTAGGTTCAGGAGGGAAGTTGGCCACAGGTAACAATAGCAAGAACAATTACTTAAACGATATAAGATGTATTTCCCAAAAAGGAAGCTAGTCCAAAGGAAGATAGGTACAGAGGCTTTGCAATCATCAGGGACTCAAGTTCTTTCTATGGACTCTGCCATCCTCAACACAGTTTCTGTCTCATGATTCCCACAGCTATCCCTCTGTGTTCTAATCAGCAGAAAGGCTGAAAATGGTCATGCTCCCTCCTTTTAAGGACACTTTCAGGAAGTTGCACACACCACATTGGCTTACATCGTATTGGCCAGAAATTAATCATAGGACCACAACCAGCCGCAAGGAGGACTGGAGATAACCTCTCTATTCTGAGTATTCCTTCCTCCAGCTAAAAATCAGAGGTTTCATTGAAGGGAAGAAGGAGAGAATAAATGTTAGGAGACAATTTGTAATCTCTGCGGAAGGAAGGGATAGAAGCATAGTGATTCCTAACAGATGCCTTGCCTGAATGGTAAATGTTTTTGTTTTTTTAAAGATTTTATTTATTTATTCATGAGAGACACAGAAAGAGAGAGAGGCAGAGACACAGGCAGAGGGAGAAGCAGGCTCCATGCAGGGAGCCCGATGCAGGACTCCATCCTGGAACTCCGGGACCACACCCTGAGCCGAAGGCAGGCGCTAAACCGCTGAGCCACCCAGGGATCCCTGTTTTTGTTTTTAAGATTTTATTTATTTATTCATGAGAGACACAGAGAGAGGCAGAGACACAGAGACACAGGCAGAGGGAGAAGCAGGCTCCATGCAGAGAGCCCGATGTAGGACTCGTTCTCTGGACTCCAGGATCACGCCCTGGGCCGAAGGGAGGCGCTCAACCACTGAGCCACCCAGGCTGCCCATATTTATTCATTTGAGAGAGAGAGAGAGAGAGAGAGAGAGAGAGAGTGCGCGCTCACACACACACACAGAGACGCTTGCAAGAGTGGGGGGAGGGCAGAGGCACAAGCAGACTGCTTAGCTTAGCAGGGCCCCGGGATCATGACCTAAGCCAAAGGCAGACACCTAAGCGACTGAGCCACCCTGTTGCCCCCTGGAAGATGTACTTAATAAAAACAGAAAATTAATTTTCTGTTCACAAGGCAACAAAATATGGTAGGAAAGTTGGAGAACTGGGAATTAGAATACTAAGTTCTATTCCCCATTCGTTATTCACTAAGCAAGAGACCTTAAGCAAATCAGTTCACTTTCTGAATCTTGGTTTCTTCATGTGCAAAATGACACAGTTGGACTATATTCCTTTTTTTTTTTTTTTTTTATATTCCTTTTAAAGGTTTCCCCTTCTATAGATGTCAGAAAGTTGTTTTCTGTCTACGTTGGTACTAAGATGAGCAGAGGCTGGGGCGCCTGGGTGGCTCAGTTGGTTAAGTGTCTGCCTTCAGCTCTGGTCATGATCCTGGGGGCCTGGGATCAAGCTCCACATTGGGCTCCCTGCTCAGCTGGGAGTCTGCCTCTCCCTCTGCCACACCCCCTGCTTGTGCTCTTTCTCTCTCTCTCTTTCTGTGACAAATAAATACTTTTTAAAAAATGATTAGCAGAGGCTGAAAAATAAAAGTGTAGTTAGGGTAGGGTGAAGGATCTTAATGGTTGCTCTCCTAATTTTAATTAATTTAGATGATACATGTTCAGGTTTCTTTCTTGGTTATTTGCTCTTCAAATATTCTAGAAACAGGGCAGCCCCACTGGCTCGGTGGTTGGCGCTGCCTTCAGCCCAGGGTGTGATTCTGGGTACCTGGGATAGAGTCCCATGTCGGGTTCCCTGCATGGAGCCTGCTTCTCCCTCTGCCTGTGTCTCTGCCTCTCTCTCTCTCTCTCTGTATCTGTCATGAATAAATAAAATCTTTAAAAAAATATTCTAGAAACAGTCCATTCATAATATTTCGGGAATTTATACATTCAAATGAAAATATATCTGTATGTTTTGTCAAAATATTACTCAAAGGAACATTTTGAAAATCATACTGAATTTTTAAGAGATTACATTGATACCTTAACAAAAGACCCCTCTTTAAAATGATTGACAAAAATGAAAGAATAGAATTTGTAAGAGCATCTGTTGGGGATTATTTTCTTTTCAAATTGGACTCCTTCCATACACTCAGAGCAGATCTGAGGCAAACTCTCAAAGTAGGTAAGTATATTTCCGACATATCCCACTGTTCTACTTTCTTTTAAACACTCTTTATTCTCCAAGCCCTCAATATCCTCAATTTGTTCTATTTCCACCCTGGGTGAGAGGGACACTATATTAAAAGGCAATTCATACTATAATAGTAGCAACTTCTTGGGATCCCTGGGTGGCGCAGCGGTTTGGCGCCTGCCTTTGGCCCAGGGCGCGATCCTGGAGACCCGGGATCGAATCCCACGTCGGGCTCCCGGTGCATGGAGCCTGCTTCTCCCTCTGCCTGTGTCTCTGCCTCTCTCTCTATCTCTCTGTGACTATCATAAATAAATAAAAATTTAAAAAAAATAGTAGCAACTTCTTGTATTATCCCTTCATTTCCATTTTAAAAGTGTAGCTCCTTGAAAGGACAACGCCTTACCCTCAAAATGAGTTTCTATTCTATAGTGAATAGAATTGCAGGCTTCTTGTCACTCATCAGTATCTGAGAATTGTTTGTCTGTGTTTGTGGAGGGAAGGGACAGTATCCCTCAAATCCCACTATTCTGGTCACCATCTGCTGTCCATCAGAAACCCAGCATTTTGGAGATTTTTGGCCTAGTTCTAGGAATAGCCTTTGCTATTTTAGACTGAATGGTATTTATTAGAATATATTAAGCTTTTTGTACATATACTTTGCATATTACTATTTTTGTATTTCAATTATATCTGAAAGTGTGAAATAGGTAATCAAAATGAAACAACAGACCATAAAGGATCAACCCTCTTTTCTGAAGGAGCAAAGCAAAATTACATGGTTTTAGACAATTCTAAGAATAGATTACTTTACGTTAGTAAATTTCTAATATGTAGAGAATGCAACACCCACCCACCTGCACACACACAGAATTCATAAACTGAGAATATGAAGTGTGTCAAAAAAGAGCACCTGGGTGGCTCAGTCAGTCAAACATTTGACTCAGTTTTGGCTTAAGTCATGATGTCAGGGTGGTGAGACAGAGCTCCACATCCTATTCTGTGCTCAGTGGGGAGGCTGCTTGAGATTCTCACTCTCTCTCACTCTCCCTCTGCCTCCCCCCCCAAATAAATAATAAGTCTTTAAGAAAAAGAAGTATGTCAAAGGAAGTTAGACTTGATGTTCTAATGAAAAACTATTGAAATTGAGCTTCCCTGTTGCATAAAACCAAGTCAGGAAAATGCTAGAAACTGAAGGGAGGTACTTAAAAGTGGGGCACACATCATTGGTGAGGAAAAGAAAGTAGGATATAGTCATGAATATGTGGCTTTCCTAGACCAGCTCTACGTAAGCATGTTATAGAGGATATAAGGCATGGCTGGGAGACCAGCTGCCTAGGACAACCAACCAGAGCTCACACACGAGACTTTGTGGTCGATAAACTTAGGAACTGGGCACAGGGAAGAAAGAGGTGCTCTTTCTCTTCTCTACAATGTACAGGAGACTCTGTTTTTCTTCTCACTCTACTCCACATTCTTCACTAAAGCCAGATTCAAAAGGAAAGCCTAAATTTTCAGTTCAGCTGATTTTCTGTTCCTACAGGACTTGAGACCACAGGCTAAAACCTGACTTTCTGGTTCCCTGAGAACAACCATCAAGCAGGAGAGAACATATGGTAGTAAACTTTAGGAATTTACCTCTGCCAAGATTAGAATGGAACTGAAATTATGTCAAGAATTTGGGGATATCCTCCAGTGAGTAAACGGTTAGGTCCATCAGGCCTAAAGCAATTTGATTCAGTTCAGTTCAATTCAATTAATTCTTCTCAAAAAACATAAGCACCTATTATGTGCTAGGAACTGTATTAATTTAAAGGAACACAGGGGTATAACAGTTATGGACAATGTCCTCAACGAGCTTGGAAAAATCAGTAGAAGACAGATACATAATTTTTTTTAAAAGATTCTTATTTATTTATTCATGAGAGACAGAGAGAGAGGCAGAGACACAGGCAGAGGGAGAAGCAGGCTCCATGCAGGGAGCCCCATGGGGACCCGGGACTCCAAGATCACGCCCTGGCCTGAAGGCAGGTACTCAACCGCTGAGCCACCCAGACATCCCCAGATACATAATTGAAATGAACTACAAAGGATTCTCAGTAGTAAGGCAAGTAGAAGATCTATGCTGTAACAAGAAATGAGTCTAGTAAGCAATAATAAAGGCATTTCACTAAGTGCACTACTTGGAAATAATGGGGTATTCTCATCCCAGACTGGCTTTGTGGTTAGTGACATGATAGAGAAACAAATAACTTCATATGTCCCTGATTTGAATTCATAGACCACTATCTGAATTCCTCGAAGTCACTCAGACTCCTCCACCGGATAGCCTGGAAACAAATGTCTTCCAGGTGATCTAGACTGTGGCTGTGGACTAGAAATACTTTATTAAAGAATAGCTCTGAACTGGACAAACTCTTTGAGTTGCAGCAGGCCTTCCATCCAGGATTGTAGTTGATGGCAGGTAAGGGCTGGTTCATACTGGAGAGATATGCTGGGGTCCCATAGAGTGTACAGGCTCTGGAGCAGCTTGCCTGGGTTGAAACTCAGTTTCACCACTTACCTACCTGCTGTGTAAGCAGAGCAAGTCACTTGACCCCTCTGTGCTTCCAATTCCTCAAGACCCACGATGAGGGTCTCAAGTACCTTAAGGCCCCTGATGAAAGGGGAGGAAAGAACTTTTTAAATGCCTCCTATGTGCTGCATATATGAAGGGTATTATGTTCCTTTATACATAAGAAGAAATTAAGGCTCAAAGAGGTTAAATAATTTTTTCAAGAATACACAATCAGCAGAATGGGCAAAACTAGAGCACGAAAGATGAATGGTTTCCTCAGGCAGGTAGAGGGGTGAGGGGAGAAGTTTGGGGAAAAGGAGAATGACTGCTAATGGGTATGAGATTTCTTGTAGGGATGATGAAAATGTTCTATGATTGATTACAGCAATGGTTACATAACACTGTGAATATAATAAAACCATTTAATTGTACAGTTTAAATACATGATTTGTATGGTATGTAAATTAAGTCTCAATAAAGTGATTTTTAAAAGAAAGAGTGCACAGCCAAGAAGCATCAGTGTCTGATTCAGACTTGGGCCAGGAGGATGACTTTAAGACCAGCTCTTTTTATTATGCCACACCATCTCTCACACAGAACCTGGTGCATCCTTCTTGCGTAGGACACTATGTACACACACACAAAATCCAGGGATGGGAGGTAAGGGACTGTCCTTAGATGCCTAAGGAGGGACGCCTGGGTGGCTCAGTGGTTGAGCATCTGCCTTTGGCTCAGGTCAAGATCCTGGGGTCCTGGAATCGAGTCTGGCATCGGGCTCCCTGGGTGGAGCCTATTTCTCCCTCTGCCTATGTCTCTGCCTCTCTCTGTGTCTCTCATGAATAGATAAATAAAATCTTTAAAAAAAAGAAAAGATACCTAAGGAGATGAAAGGAATGAATCATTAGTGCCCTTCTTGCTTCTCTGGTTTTTCTTAGAAACACCCAGAATATTGGGCCCCATGCCAATCTCGTCTCTGGAAGGGGGATCAGCCTATAGGCTATAAAGGCAGGTTCCCTGAGGGGCCCTGGAAAACAGGCAATAGGCACATGAGTTACCTATTGTAAGCTCAGGACCTGTATGCTGTCTGTTCACTCTGTTATTTTTGAGTTTCCCTTGTTTATTTTCCTTTTAGTTCCCCTAAATTTTTAGGAAAGTTCCTTTGGCAAATTCCCACTAGACCCACACCACATTAGGGAAAGGAAACAGGCCTTGGTGTTTTTCCACCCTTGGAGCAGAGGGGAAAAGGGAGGAGGCTGGCTCCCACCGTCTCAAGTCTTTGCTGACAACCCAGGCAACCAGGGTCAGTGCACCTGGATCTAGCCGCTCAGGTGTCCCAATGAAGAGCAGAGTTCAGGGATTCCTGGGTGGCTCAGCAGTTTAGCGCCGCCTTCAGCCCAGGGTGTGATCCTGGAGTCCCAGGATCGAGTCCCACGTAGGGCTCCCGGCATGGAGCCTGCTTCTCCCTCAGCCTGTGTCTCTGCCTCTCTCTATGTCTATCATAAATAAATAAATAAGTCTTAAAAAAAAAAAAAAAGAGCAGAGTTCAAGTGCACTGGGGACGCTTCCATGACCTCACCACCGTGCCTGCTCCGCGAAGAGTGGGGAGAGCCTCAGGTTGTTCCCTCAGTGACATGGGCAGCACAGCAGAATGGTTGTCATCATTGTTGCATTGGCAAATTCACTTCCTTAGCATAGGAGAATGAAGTAGAGTCCAGTTTTATTTATTTGATTTAAAAAGATGGAATTTGGAAGTTAGTATTATGTGAAACCCAGAACTAACAATACCAGTTTTTTAAATTCTATTCATTTAGTAATTATTTTGTTTTTACCTTAAAAAAAAAAAACAGCTTACAAAAGACATGTTCTTCAGAGTTGTGTAGGAGTCATTCATATATTAAGCATTTGAGAAAAAGAGATGCTAAAATGTAATGGACTGTTACACAGTTAATTGCTTTGATGAAAATAATCAGGGCAGCCTGGGTGGCTCAGCAGTTTAGCACCGCCTTCAGCCCAGGGCGTGGTTGTGGAGACCTTGGATCCAGTCCTGCGTAGGGCTCCCTGTATGGAGCCTGCTTCTCCCTCTCCCTCTGCCTGTGTCTCTGCCTCTCTCTCTCTTTCTGTGTCTTTCATGAATAAATAAATAAAATCTTTAAAAAAAAAAAGAAAGAAAGAAAAATAATCACCACTTAAAAATTCTTCTTTACACTTCTATTTTCCAAAAGTTTCACAAATAAACAGAACTTTTACAATAAGGAAATATTATTTGTAAGTGTAAAAATTAAAAGAATAGCTCTAGTTTTTCAATTTTCTACTTTTCTAAGTTTTTTTAGATAAGCATGTGCTGGGGATCCCCTGGTGGCTCGGTAGTGTGGTGCCTGCTTTTGGCCCAGGGCATGACCCTGGAGTCCTGGAATCAAGTCCCATGTCGGGCTCCCTGCATGGAGCCTGCTTCTCCCTCTGCCAGGGTCTCTGCCTCTCTCTTTGTGTCTCTCATGAATAAATAAATAAAATCTTTTATTTTTTTTAATTTTTTTTTAAATAAAATCTTTTAAAAAAAAAGATAAGCATGTGTTTTTCTTATAATAAGATATTTTATTTTTTTTCCTGAAGATTTTATTTATTTATTCATGAGAGGCACAGAGAGAGAGAAAGGCAGAGACACAGGCAGAGGGAGAAGCAGGTTCCATGCAGGCACCCCGATGTGGGACTTGAGCCCAGATCCTGGGATCATGCCCTGAGCCTCAGGCAGACGCCGAATCGCTGAGCTACCCAGGCATCCCTCTAGAACCTTTTTTTATAGTTGCTGTTGTTGTGTTTTTTATAAACACAATAATATGTTTTTTATTTATCTACTTTAGAGAGAGATCATGCCTGCAAAGAGTATGAGTGGGGTGGGGCAGAGGAAGAGGGAGAAAATCCTCAAGCAGGCTCCCTGCTGAGCACTAAGCCTGACATGGGGCTCTGTTCCAGGACCCTGATATCATGACCTGAGACAAAATCAAGTCAGATACTTAACCAACTGAGCCACCCAGGCACCCCTATGGTTATATTATTTTTTATACTTTGGTCTCTAGTCCTTTTCAAATTAGCCTTTGTGAATGGTGTGAGGTAGGGGGTCAGATTCATTTTTTCTCCTAATTGTTCCAGCACCCTTTGTTAAAAATAATATCCTAATTGGATTGCTTTGGCACCTTCATTGAAAATCAAATAACCGCATATATGTGGGTCTAGTTTTGAGTTTTCTTTTTCTGTTTTTGTTACATTTGATTATCCTTATGTCTAGGCCCCATTTTTAACTGAATTTTATAACTGGTCAGTTCAACATAATCTCTCTGGGCCTCAGTTACTCATTTATACAATGAACTATTGTAGTTGCCTAATTTGTGAGGCCTCTTATATCTATAAAATCCTACAGTTCTTGGTTCTTAGCACCGCACTGTTCTATTTGTGCCAATCGTTTTTTGTATTGATTCTATAGCTTGCTGGTTTTGAAAGAAGTTTAGGAATGTAAAGACTGCATGAATTCCCTTTCTTTCCCATAACTCTGGTGTCTCATTTCTGCCTCAAAATTTCAGAAAAGTGATTTGCGTTACTTAATGTTGACTAGAACTAGTAACAGAATCTGCTGTGTCTGCTGGTTTCTCTGGTAGAAATATCTTATAAATGAAGACACCTACCAAAAGTTAGGACCGGGAGCCCAGGTGACTCAGCGGTTTGGCCCCGCCTTCAGCCCAGGCCCTGATCCTGGAGACTCGGGTTTGCGTCCCACGTCGGGCTCCCTGCGTGGAGCCTGCTTCTCCTTCTGCCTGTGTCTCTGCTCCTCTCTCTCTCTCTCTCTGTCTCTCATGAATAAATAAATAAAATCTTAAAAAAAATTTTTTTTTTTTTTTTAAAGTTAGGACCAGGGCAGCCCCGGCGGCGCAGCGACTTTAGCGCCGCTTGCAGCCCAGGGCGTGATCCTGGAGACCCGGGATCGAGTCCCACATCAGGCTCCTGCAGGGAGCCTGCTTCTCCCTCCTCCTGTGTCTCTGCCTCTCTCTCACTCTATGTCTAAAATAAATAAATAAATCTTAAAAAAAGAAAAAAAAAGTTAGGACCAGCTATGACAATTAGGTATTCTATAAATAATGTAATTGCATACTTTATCTTGCAAATGAGGGCACTTTTGATATTGAAAGGCAGAATAATAATAATATAATCTTATACATACATATTATAACATATATAATTAATATATAATAAAATATAATTAATATAATAAATATGAAGTTACTATAATGAAATATATAATTAATATACAACATAATTAGTCCTGTATAATTATAGGATTGTATTATTATTATTATTTTGTCTCTGAGGGGGCCACCATTCCTGAAAGTACTATAATACCTGGTTGATGTGTGGAGTGGACAGAACAAGCTCCTTTTCCATCTCCGTTCTCCAAAAATCCATTTAATATGTCCATGGATAGAGGATGTATCAGATATTAAAGTGATAGGAACAGATACTACACTTGATCTAAGCCAAAGGCTGAGAAGTGATGAAATGGGTAATTATTAATAACTGTGCCAGAACAACAGGTGTAAACCAAGAGTGCCCTAGAATGTATAGTAGCCCTGTCAATAAATCTCTTAGAACTCAAAGTCATGGGGATCCCTGGGTGGCGCAGCGGTTTGGCGCCTGCCTTTGGCCCAGGGCGTGATCCTGGAGACCCGGGATCGAATCCCACATCGGGCTCCCGGTGCAAGGAGCCTGCTTCTCCCTCTGCCTGTGCCTCTGCCTCTCTCTCTGTATGACTATCATAGATAAATAAAAATTAAAAAAAAAAAAAAAAAGAACTCAAAGTCATTCATTCAATAGCCATTTTTCAGATGCCTAAGTGTCATGGTCTGTATTAGGTGCTGGAGAGTCTAAGACAGATAAACTGAAATTCCTGCCCTGAAGAGCTTTCTGTATAGCTAGGGAAGCAGATAAAAAAAAAAAATCAGGCAATTATTGTGAAGTGTTAAGTTCCATGACAGATATCAGCCCAGGGTAAGGCAGGCAGGAAAGACACCTGAGCTAAGTATGTATGTATGTATGTATGTATTTAGATTTTATTTATTTATGAGAGACACAGAGAGGGGCAGAGATGTAGGCAGAGGGAGAAGCAGACTTCCTGCAGGGAGCCTGATGTGGGACTCCATCACAGGACCCTGGTATTGTGACCTGAGCCGAAGGCAGTTGCTCAACCGCTGAACCACTCAGGTGCCCCAGTTTTTATTTTATTTTTTAAAGATTTATTTATTTATTTGAGGGGGGAGGTGCAACAGAGGGAGAGAATCTTTAAGCAGACTTTCCGCTGATCACAGAGCCCACATCAAGGGCTTGATCTCCTGACCCTGAGATCATGACCTGATCCAAAACCAAGAGTTGGATGCTTAACTGACTGAGCCACCCAGGGGTCCCTTGAGCTACGTTTTTAAACAACAAAGTGTTACCAAAGGGTTTGCTGAAGGTGGCAGAGGGTATGTTGTTGAAGGCTTTCAGGTACCAGCTAAGCAATTGGGACAATGAAATAACAGTATTAATAGCAAGTTAGATTTGCATAGCCTTTTAGAGAATTGTCAAAAATTGGGTTGCTTGCCCAGAAGAAAATAGAGAAGCAACAGTGTCAGCATAGCCAGAGGAAATGAGAATAACAATCCATAAAAGAGATGAGCACTCAGCTCCTCATGCAATTTCCATGGAGGCCAATCAACAGCTGCTCCCAAGGGCCCTGTTCTCCACCTACTTCTCTTTCTGCATTCCCCCTGGATGACCTCATCCACTCCCAAAGTTTCAAAGGATAGTTCATTGTTGATGCCTCCTAAATGGGTATGCTAGTCCTGGGCTTTCTGCTGAACTGCAGGTCTGAATATTCCCTGCTCATTGACTCAATTTTAACATATGTACTAACATTTCCCTCCCTCCTCAAATCTGCTCTCTTTTCTGGTGTTCTATATTTTACAGAATGACCTCTCTGTCTACTCTGTTTTTTTGTTTTTTTTTTTTAAACAGGAGAAAATCAAATTTATTTATTTGTTTTTTAAGTTTTTATTTTTATTTATTTTTTGTTTTTTGTTTTTTAAGTTTTTAATTCCAGTACAGTTAACATGCAGTGTATTTCAGGTGTACAATATAGTGATTCAGAATCCTATACATTACTCAGTGTTCATCAAAATAAGTGTACTGTTAATCCCCTCTACCGGAACGCCTGAGTGGCTCAAGGGTTGAGCGTCTACCTTTGGCTCAGGTTGTCATCCTGGGGTCCTGGGATCGAGTCCCACATGGGGCTGCCCACAGGGAGCCTGCTTCTACCTCTGCCTCTCTCTGTGTGTCTCTCATGGGTAAGTAAAATCTTTAAAAAAAAATCCCTTCTTCCTATTTCACCTGTCCCCCCACCCACCTTCCCTCTGGTAACCACCAGTTTGTTCTCTATAGGAAAGAGTCTGTTTCTTGATTTGTCTCTTTTTATCCTTTGTTCGTTTGTTTTATTTTTTTTAATTCCACATATGAGTGAAATCATATAGTATTTGTCTTTGACTTATTTCACTTAGCGTTATACTTTCTAGCTCCATCTATGCTGTTGCAAAGATTTCATTTTTTTTAAAGCTTTTATTTATTTATTCATGAGAAACACAGAGAGAGAGGCAGAGACACAAGCAGAGGGAGAAGCAGGGTCCTTGAAGGGAACCCAATGTGGGACTTGACACTGGATCCCGGGATCACACCCTCAGCCAAAGGGGCTCACCATTGAGCCACCCAGGCATCCTGTCTCAGTGCTCTTCAAGCCCTATTTAAATTCTCTTGATTGTAAGATCCCCTTCCCCACCTTTATTTAGCCTCAGCCAAAGAGGAGAACTGAAGCTTTCATTAAGTTACTCTGGCCCTTTATTAAAGGCTTGCTTGAGAGACAGTTGGGATTTGGCTTGCATTCTTTTCCAGCCACCTGAATGGCAGGTTGAATGGGCTTAATGGATCTAAGAGGATGACAGGGAAGGCCAGGGAAGGCCGGTGACTAATGCATTTAGCCACCTTATTTCCAGAACAATCACCTGAGTGAAAACCTTCTTGTCATCCTTGATCAACCTGGTTAAAGGGAGTTAGGCTGGTATCAGTTCAGTGCAGAATATGTGCTTGTACATACATGATATCGAGAAATCAGAGCCTCGTTTTACAATATCCCTCCCAGGTTTTGCTTCATGGTAATGATTCTCATTCTCCATGATCTGTCATCAACACTGGCACTTTTGATCACCTTCTCCTTGAAACTCCAATATCCTTTAATTTCAGTGACCTAACCCTGTATCATTACTTCAAAGGCAAAACAAAGTTAAGAACTCTACTCTCACCACGGGGAGCCTGGCTGGCTCAGTCAGGAGAGTATGCAACTCTTGATCATGGGATCTGGAATTCAAGCCCCATGTTTGGTATAGAGATTACTTAAAAAAATTTTTTTTTTTAATTAAAGAAGACATGTGGAGTCAAACTGCTGGGGTTTGACTCTGGGCTCTGTGCCTTGTTGAGTGGGCTCAGGCAAAGCTCTCTGACTCTCAGAGAGCTTAAGTGATAGTACTTACATCATCAAGTTATTGTGAGAATTAAATGAGTGAATAAATTTTAAACACTTAGAATAGTACCTAGAAGATGATAGGCACTTAATTCATTGTCATTGCTTTATATTTGAATTCTCTCTGTTGCCTTCTTTGGCTCCTCTTCCAGTTCCCTAAATGTGACTCAAAATTTGTCTATTTACCTTTTCTCCTCTACATAATTTCTCTCTCTCTCTCTCTCTCTCTTTCTTTCTCTCTCTCCTTTTTAGGTATGTAATCCTTCCTGTGGAAGGGATTGTATGGGAAGAACTGTGGACTCCACACTGGTTCTGATTTTTCTCCTGAGCTCCAGCCATACTTTTAGTGCCTACCAGATACCGACTTGGTTGTCTCGATAGCACCAAAATCAACACTCCCAGATCCTGACTCATTGTCTCAGGGAAACATATTCTTTGATGTCTTCCAAGACTTCCATGTCCATCCAAGTAGTTAATGAGCCCTTTATAATCTTTTATCTATATCCCTTCCATTTCTAATGCAATCCCCCAATTTCAGCCTATCTGACCTCATACTTTTCCAATTGCTTTAGGTTTCTTTTACCTGAACATCACCATCAATTAATCACAGATTGTACAAAAAATGTCCCAAGATTCTTCTTTTCAGGAAAACTCAGGACCTCTCTCTTATCTAATATATAAAATCCAAATCCATAACTCAGCATTTAAGGTTTTCCTGGCTCTGGCTCCTAACCGTCTCCCCTTTCTCCCCCTATACTTCTACACACACCCATGTTCTAGACACCTTGACTTCCTCAGCCTCTGTGTCTTTACTCACATCACTCAGCTTAAGATGGCTCTCCACCCAACTTTGGCTATTGAAATCCTAAACCCTACTTATCCTTCAAAACCTTATGTACATACTACTTCTTCAAGGAGGCCTTTCCTGACTACTCAGTTCCCTTAAGCTCTGTCAGACTTTCCACTATTTTTATTATACTTATCACATGCTGTCCTATAATTATTTATTTCCATGGCTTGACTCCCCAGATAGATTGCAAACATTCTGTGGGTAGAGATCCTATTCTGCATATATCTGTGCACCAGACTTGCCTGGTTCAATACCTTTCACATAGTAGATTTTTTTTTAAGATTTTATTTTTGAGTAATCTCTACACCCAATATGGGGCTTGAACTCACAAACTCAAGATCAAGAGCTGCGCATTCCACCAACTGAGCCAGCCAGGCGTCCCCATATATAGATTCTTCTTTTTTTTTTTTTTTTCATGAGAGACACAGAGAGAGTGGCAGAGACATAGAGGGAGAAGCAGGCTCCCTGCACGGAGCCCGATGTGGGACTCAATCCCCAGACCCCGGATCATGCCCTGAGCCAAAGATAGACGCTCAACTGCTAAGCCCCCCGGGGGGGCCCATATAGTAGACTCTTAATGTGAATGGATGGATAAAATCATAGGTCTACTTGTATCTGTGTATAATTTTTCCAAAAGATTTGGTGGTAACAACTGCTGCCATCAAGTCATAATCTAAACTAGAAAATACATTTGGCGAATAATTAAATTTCCTTGGCTCATTAAATCTTGTAATTTGGGAAGTGGCTTCAGTGATGTGGTCATTTTTCTGATAAGCCCAAACCCAGACCATCAGTTCATGAAAAGTCAACATGTGGAAATGTTTATCAGCCACTAAATGCCAGAACAGTGTGGTTTTGGTGCTGCCAACAAGCAATCAATCAAAATATTTAATTCTTTATATCTGGGCCTGGAAGCTCATATAGGAACCGTGAGAAATATAAAAACAGTATAAGATGTTACTATTTCATGGAGGCTTTTGATCTGATTCTGAGACAAAATCAGCATACTTGAAATTATTTAAAAATAAATAAGGCTAATGTGCATAGTATTGGATATAAGTGTCACAGGAATTTAGAGAAAGGAAAGATAAAAATAATACTACTTACCATGAGTGCATAGTATTTGACAATCTATTATCATTTATTCCATATAATTTCCCCCAAATCTTATGAGCTAAGCATTAGTATTCTCATTTTACAAATGCAAAAACCAAGATATTAGGTAATTTGCCCAAGGTCTAGAAATATAGCTAGAAAATATTATTATTTACCAGCTGGATTTCAAATCTATGTATCAGTGCTTCCATCTGGACTTCCAAAGCCCATTTCTGAAATTACAAATTATTTGTCTACACAAAACCTCAGTAGTTTTTTTTTTTTAAAGATTTTATTTATTCATTCATTCATGAGAGACACAGAGAGAGAGGCAGAGACGCAGGCAGAGGGAGAAGCAGGCTCCATGCAGGGAGCTCCATGTGGGACTTGATCCCAGGACTCCAGAATCACGCCCAGACCTCAACCGCTGAGCCACCCAAACATCCCAAAACTCAGTAGTTCTTAAGTAGTTCCCAGCTTCTATATATGGCATTTAAAGCCTGACACAATGTGTCTACAGTAACCTATCCTTCCAGCCTGATGGCCAATTACTCCTCCCCTTGCACTCTGGAAATGGGACATCTCAGACTCTGCCTCTTTTTAGAAATCCCATGGTTTAGGACTTTGTGTCTTAGTTGTAAAAGCTTCAGATGCCTGGTTGGCTCAGTCAGTAGAGCATGTGACTCTTCATCTAAGGATTGTGAGTTTGAACCCCACATTGGGTATAAAAAAATGAAAAAATGTCTTTAAAAGGTAGAGTTTATTACAAGAATTTGAAGAAATCTCACAAACCTCACAGCCAAAATCTGGTCAAGCTTCAAATGGATTTGGAACCTGGACCTGTAAAATGCTGGCCCTCCCTGTAGCCCCTGGTCCCATCTTCTCTTCTCTAAATATTTATTTTCTTCTTTCTCTTCTCCTGCAGGGTGGGCACATGGTAGAGGATCGCTGCTCCACATTTCCAAGTTCAACGTCTTCAGTTGCAAGGGTAGGGACTTACCAACACCAATGAACCTTGACTTCAATTCACAAATAGGAAGACTGAATGGTAGCTTGGGTCAAATGTCATCCATGGCTTGGGAAACTAGGGTCTCATCAATACAAACATGGCTGTTGCAACCCTTCCCTATGTGGGGGACACATACTGGTTAGGAGGAGCATTTCTTTTCCTTTTTTTTTTTTTTTTTTTAGCTGGAGCATTTCTTGAAAAAAGGCAACTAAAACTTAATTGCACCCAACAGATGTACTGCATTCTGCCTTCCTACCTCACCCTAGAAAAATCCTGACCCTCCTTCCAATCCCAGTTCAAAGGCCATTCAAAAAAATTTTTTTTCCTTAGAAATACCCATGTAGGGGATCCCTGGGTGGCTCAGCGGTTTGGTACCTGCCTTTGGCCCAGGGCGCAATCCTGGAGTCTCGGGATCGAGTCCCACGTTGAGCTCCAGGCATGGAGCCTGCTTCTCCCTCCTCCTGTGTCTCTGCCTCTCTCTCTCTCTCTCTCTCTCTCTCTCTCTATGTCTATCATAAATAAATAAATAAATAAATAAATCTTTAAAAAAAAATACCCATGTAAAATATATGCTGTGTGTTTTGCCTAGCTGTATGACCTCTCCTATCACACAGTTCCTTGCACGTAACAAATGCTCAATAAATGCCGTTGAAGTGAGTTAAGCAAAGGCAGTAAAAGTGTTTATGGCAAGCAGTGTTTGGTCTGGGCATTAAAGTCGGGACATGATTCTCATCAATGTGGGAGGGGTCACCATAGCTGAGGGAAATAATGAGCCAGAGCTCAGGAATATGAGAGCAGAAAAGAGGCCACTCTGAGTGGAGAGTAGTGTGAGCCCTGGGATCATCAGGGAGGGGAAGTAAGGCCCGTGAGGAGCCTTGACAGGTGGGTGTGCAGGGGAATTATACTTCATGCCACAGGCAACTGAGAGGCAGTACAGGAACAGAGAATGGCTTGCTGAAAGCAGAGAGTGGCAGAGGAACATCAGCCTGGTGCACACAGCAGAGCAATAAGCAGCCAGTGTGGAGAAGGAAAGAGGAAGAGGAAGGAGAAGGGTGCAGAACCAACACAAGTTTGGAAGACTGTGTCTGGAACTAGGCCATAAGCTGGTAAGGACCATGGCTAAAGGAACAAGAAGGAAAGATCTAAAAGAGATTTTCAAGAAACAGGGATCCCTGGGTGGCGCAGTGGTTTGGTGCCTGCCTTTGGCCCAGGGCGCGATCCTGGAGACCCGGGATCGAATCCCACGTCGGGCTCCCGGTGCATGGAGCCTGCTTCTCCCTCCGCCTGTGTCTCTGCCTCTCTCTCTGTGACTATCATAAAAAAAAAAAAAAAAAAAAAAAAAAAAAAAATTTAAAAAAGAGATTTTCAAGAAACAAACTGTAGAATGAGGTCTGTCATATTTGCTGCCACTCTCACGGATCTCTCTTTTTTTTTTTTTTTTTAAGATTTTATTTATTTACTCAAGAGAGAGAGAGAGGCAGAGACATAGGCAGAGGGAGAAGCAGGCTCCATGCAGGGGGCCTGATGTGGGACTCGATCCTGGAACCCCAAGATCACTCCCTGAGCCGAAGGCAGATGCTTTACCACTGAGCCACCCAGGCGTCCCACAGATCTCATTTCTATACATCAACAGCACTGTAAGGTACTCTCTCCCTGAGTTTAAGTGACATGACTATAATCACAGAGATAATGAGTAGAAGAGCCTAGATTTGAAACCATTCCTGTCTGAGTCTAAAGCAGCCACTCCTTCCACCATGCCACACTGCCTGGTTATACTTACAGCATTTTCTTAGAACTGGTGATGTAAGCCAGCATGTCTGAGCACAGGGGATCTATGTCAAGCTCCTGAAACCTTACCTCTACCCTGCAGAACAGTCTCCAGAAAATGATCAAGCTAGGTCTGCAAGGACAAGATGGAGGCAATTATGTAAACTGCCTCACCTTTCTGGGCCTTGAATCCTTCATCCATGAGAGGGGCAAAAATGTGGGATGTCACTTCTAAGCTCAGACTACAAGCCCAGTCCACATCCTTACTAAACCTAATGAGCAATCTTGAGCCAGAATCACCACCTAAGCCACATCTGGATTCCTAACCCTAAGAAACTGGGGGAAAAATATTTATTCTATGCTGCTACATTTTGGGCAATTTGTTACTCAGCAATAGATAGCTGATATATCCTGTGAGCTGACAAGATTCACAAGGACCTGGTCTGATGACAAGGGCTATGGTTTTGGTCTGTCAGCCCACTTTCTCCTAAATGGTAGCACATGGTAGAAGAAAGAGGCCCAGGGTGGACCCAGGACTCAAACCAGGCAGTCTGACCCCAGAGGAAAAGGCAAGGGTGGTTAATGCTAGTGAACAGCCAGAGCCATGTCCTTTTGGCTGACTGCAGAGGAAAGAAGCTAGGAAGGATATCCTTAAGAAACCATTGTGGGTTTTGTTCATTAGCAATGATGAGGGCTCCTTCTTCTGGAAGACTTCACAAGCTACTGATATTCTTTCCAGCATTAGTTTCTGGAACAGCACAGAGAAAGCTTTAGAAAAGCACCCGCTTCACTCTGTGAAGTTTTCTGATATATTTTCCAGATTAACAAAGACAAGTTATCTCAAGTCAGCTTCCTAGGCCATGTGAGTTTGGTGGTTCCTTTGCTATTTAAGGGAACTCTATTTTTTCCTTAAGATTTTATTTATTGGGGGCAGCCCAGGTGGCTCAGCAGTTTAGTGCCACCTTCAGCCCAGGGTGTGATCCTGGAGACTCGGGATTGAGTCCCATGTCAGGCTCCCTGCATGGGACCTGCTTCTCCCTCTGCCTGTGTCTCTGCCTCTCTCTCTGTGTCTCTCATGAATAAATAAATAAAATCTTTAAAAAAATAAATAATAAATAAATAATAATAAAAAAAAAAAGATTTTATTTATTGGGATGCCTGGGTGGCTCAGCGGTTTAGCTCTGCTTTTGGCTCAGGGGGTGATCCTGAAGTTTAGGAATCGAGTCCTGCATCAGGCTCCCTGAGGGCTGCCTGCTTCTCCCTGTGCCTGTGTCTCTACCTCTCTCTCTGTGTCTCTCATGAATAAATAAATACAATCTTTTTTTTCAAAAAAATAGATTTATTGTATTTATTTAAGAGAAAGATAGAGAGAGCACAAATAGGGAGGAGAGGGAGAAGCAGACTCTCCACTGTGTAGGGGGCCCAATGCAGGGCTCCATCCCAAGGACCCTGAGACCATGCATGACCTGAGCTAAAGGCAGACTCTTAACCGACAGAGACACCCAAATTCCCCTAAATAAAATCTTTAAAAAATAAATAAAACAACTTAAAATACAAACAAATAAAATACCTACTGGGTCAGATACTTCTTGAGCATGTTTATTACCTTTCCTTACACATTAGAGTGTTCACAGAAAAAATTAAGAGTAACTACTCACCCCTTCTTTTTTTTATTAACTCACCCCTTCTTAATACACAAATCACCCTGTCCTTTCTAATGAAAACTTGGAGCTTCCTAATAAGAGACCTCATAGGTTAAAGTGTCCAAAATTATTAATCAGAGGCAGAAACCAGTAAATTACTAGATATTGTCTTGTTTTTCTTCCAGACATTTGGCCTTTGAAGATGATATCAGAGTGTTATCTGAACAAGTAAAAAAAAAAAAAAAAAAAGAAAGAAAGAAAGAAAAGAAAGATAGAAAGAAAGAATAAGAAAAGAAAAAGCTATTAACCAGGTTCCAGACAAGTAATCAAATAGTAGGAACAAGCAAGAGATCAGCCAGTCGGGGGAGAGCAGATTTACATCAGAGTAAAGGGGAATTTGCTCTCCACTTTATGCTCCCTAGCTATTTCTAGTCTCTCCAGGTAGCATCCAGTGCTCACCTGCAGGGTGCTTTGGGAGCACAGGTAAGCCATGCACTTGAAGGCTAGGGTTCAGGCAGGCCCCGGAAAAGCCTCCCAGTCACCAAGGTGTGCTGGTGCCTCTCAGGAGACTCAGAGCTCTCCTTTAAACTGAACTTAACAAATATAAAAATCAATTGAATCATAAAAATTGTGAAGCTCAGCTTAAATCAACTTAGAGTTTTACCTGGGATCTAACGTACAGCATGGTGACTATAGTTAATAAGACCAAGTTAATAATGACTCACCAATGATTATTCTGCAGGTCAGGAAAAGGATTCTAGTTCCCCTATTACAGGTGAGTTTTCCTGGTGAAGTTATTCTGTCTTCTAGCCATAATGGCCTGAGCACTTCAACAGATTTTATCTTCCTTTTTGATTTTTTTTTTTTAATGTAGGCTCCAGGTCCAGTGTGGACCCCAATGTGGGGCTTAAACTCACAACCGCAAGATCAAGACCTGAGCTGAGATCAAGAGTCAGATATTTAGGGGTGCCTGGGAAACTCCCTTGGTTAAGTGTCTACCTTCAGCTCAGGTCGTGATCCCCCGTGGTCCTGGGATTGAGTCCTGCATTGGGCTCCCTGCAGGGAACCTGCTTCTCCCTCTGCCCCTGCCCCAGCTCATGCTCTCCCTCAGCTCATGCTCTCCCTCACTGGCACTCTCTCTCTCAAATAAATAAATGAATATCTTTAAAAAAATTTAAAAAGTCAGATGCTTAACCGACAGAGCTGCCCAGATACCACTTAACCTTGCTTTTTGAACCCTCAGTTACTAAGACTCAAAGTCACCTTTATCCAAGCTAGAAAATGGGTAAGATTCCTTCTGCGTGATTTTTAATTTGCTAGGATGAAAGCAAAGAGGAGTAAAGAGAACTGAAAATAGAGAGAGGATCTGGTTCAGGTAAACAGTACCCCCAGACTTAGTTATTGACCCCACAACAAGTTATTGTGAAGCTCTTGGCCACCACTGCACAGTGGCAGTCCATGTAACGCTCTGGTCTATAGAACGCAGAGCAAGAATTATGGGAAGTGACCTTGTCTTAGTCTGTTCAGGCTGCTCTAACAAATAGATCACAGACTGGGTGGCTTATAAACAACATAAAATGTATGTCTCACAGTTCTAGAAACTACGAAGTCCCAGGTCAAGGTGCCAGTGGATTCAGTATCTGTTGAGAGTCCACTTCCCCGGTCGCCTTCTCCCTGTGTCCTCACTTGGCAGGAAGGGAGAGAACTCTCTAGGGGCATCAGTCCCTTTCATGAGGGCTCCACCCTCATGACCAAATTACTCCTGCAAGGCCCCACCTCCTGATACCATTGCGTCCGAGGTTAGGATTTCAATATAGACATTTTGGTGGACTTACATTCAGTTTGTAACAGACTCCATCTTTAAAATCATACAAAGTTCTCCCTACTTAATTTCAATAGACAAAATCATGTGCTAGTGCAAGGCAAGCACCACAGAGGCTATAAAGATGAAAAGACACAGTCCTTGCCCTCCAGGACAAGGAAAATCCAGTCCACTTACAGAGATAGCCTTGTCAGCAACATTCTAAAAACAAAGAGGACAAAAGTGGGAACCAAGCAGAGAAAAAAATCAACATGCCAAAGAAGCCCAGAGGAAGAGAGGGTTCAGTCACTCCTAGGAAAGGCATGTGCCAGGGCCTCAAAGAATAAGTAGGATCTGGATAGGCAGAAGCAGCCAGGGATCCGCAGAAGCAAAACCACAGAGGCATAACATGCCAGAGGAGCCTGGGAGACTCCAGGAATTGGCAAATGCCTTTTCAATACCCCCATCTGCTTGTAATACCAGGATAATTAGAACAGTTGACTGCCATAGCCATTCCCAAGTAACTGAAGATGTCTTTGTTCTGCCCTGACTCGAGACGATAGGAGCTGGAAATGGGCAAAAACAGAGAAGCCAAGCTTTCGTGTGAACACAGAAGTCATAGGTGGATCATGACATCAAGCAGACATACAACTTCTAGAGAGATTCACCAGTTAAAGTTTCTCCATGTCAAAGCTGAATGAGACTAGGGGCACCTGGGTGGCTCTGTTGGTTAAGTGTATGCCTTTGGCTCAGGTGATGGTCTCAGGGTCCTGGGACTGAGCCCCAAGTCCAGCTCCTTGTTCAATGGAGAATCTACTTGTCCCTCTCACTCTCCTTCTCCCCCTACCCTTTCCCCTGCTTGGGCTCTCAAATAAATAAATTAATATCTTAAAGGAAAAAAAAAGGTAAATGAGCCTGAAGAGGTAACCTGACCAGCAGATGATGAGATATCCCTCATCTTTTCCCTAGGCTTCAAAGAAGTTCCTTAAACCAGCGCTTCCCAGATTTTTCCATCACAGTGTACCTACTTGCCAAGCCTTATCTGCCCTGCCTCTTATGGTAAGGAACTATGTGTCCCAGGCTCCCTTGCCCTCTAGCCAATGGGAGGCACCATGGAAACCTGGAGAGTGAGAAGAAGGAAGAAGCCAGAGTGTTCCTCCTCCTACAAAAGCCCAATGCCCCACAAAGACAGAGTCTCCCACATGACTCCATTGCTAGCTGGATGTCTCACTTCATGGTCCCAGCATCCTACCCCAGGAGGCTCCCCCTTCTCCCGGCCAAACACCAGCCATCATGCCAACTCTGGGAGCCTGGGAACATCACCCAGTCCCCATGTCCTTCTAACACTAGCAGGGGCCATGGTTTCTGCACATTTCTCAATTGACTCATTATCCCTTGTTTGACTCCTTGGTTCTTACAATGCTCGTGAAACCAGCTTCTTGCACTGGAGTGCCCTTTTTCCTGATTGGATGCAGATTGATAAAGCAGAGAGGTCTGCTGCAGAGGGGCAATTTCTGTGCTATATCATGGTTTGCTTAAAAAGCCATGTAAATTTTGTTTATATCTCAGAATCTGTTTATTTTAATATGAAAATAATGTTTCCCAGAAATTGCACCATGAATTTGAAGCTCCAGAAAGATGTCTAACATTTGTTCTGTGGCACTATTTTCCGACCCCTTAGCGTATTGATAGGGAGCTCCCGGATCATCCCTGGCCATCTGTGTTATTCTCCTTAAGCTACCACAACAAAATTCCACAGACTGGGGACTTAAATAATAGAAATTCATTTTCTCACCATTCTGTAGCTTAAAAGTCCAAGATCAAGGTGCCAGTAGGGTCAGTTCCTATGATACCTTTCTTCTTGGCTTGTGGATGACCACCTTCTCTCTGTGTCTTCCCATGGCATTTTCAGTGAGCACATGTTTCCCAGTGTCTTTTCCTCCTCTTACAAGGACACAAGTCCTATTGGCTTAGGGCCCCACTCTTATGACTTTATTTGACCTTAATTACTTCCTTAAAGGCCCTATCTCCAAATACTGTCATACTGGGACTTAGGGCTTCAACACGTGAATTTTGAAAAATTCATGCCACCTTGTAACCTTGTAACCTTTTGGCAGAACCGCAAAGAATTCATCTCCATTATGAAGATGATTATTCCAACATTTCACAATTCCAGTACCCAGAGCCATTGTCTCCCCAAGGCCACTACTAAAAATGAAATTGCTGCCTAGGAGCCTTAGAATATCACCTCTAGTGTTCTCCTATTAGCCATTAGCAAATTACCACGCCAAAAGAGTCTCCCTGGGAAGAGAAAGGTTCAAGGGTGTGGGAGCAGGGAGGATGGGAGTGAGCGTGGAGCTGTTTGAGCAACAGCCAGCTGTTTGAGGCTAGGTTGAGCTGGGGATGGGAGAGTGAAACATTCTTTTCTCTTTTTTCTTCTCCAAATTTTTTTCTCTTATTTTTCTCCTCAGTCAACTCCTGCTATGGGGCAAGTCCCACGTCTGCTTGCTCTGAGCACATGGTCATTGCTACACACCTGGCTGGGTCCATCTCTTTCCACCCAGCAAATAGTTATGGGCTGAGAGAGTACTTCAGTGCAGGGACAGCTGACTGGGGAAGCACTGGGGTCCACAGTACAATGAACCGGAACATAGAGTCTTATGGAGAAACTCAGCTCTCTCCTAGTAGGGCTGTTTGCAGGTGGGTGGGGAGGGGTGGGGGTTAGGGGTCATTTAATTCAGAAGTTCAGAAAGTCAAGGCATTCACATTCTTTTGTATTTTTTTTTAAAGAAGTTGCATCAAGTAAAATATGTGGATTTCACGTTTTAGCCAAAAAATAAAAAGGGAAAGGAACTACCATTGATGAAGCCTGAACATGATGCTAGGTGCCTTAATTATTTAATAATCCCCATAATGTTAGGAGATATTACCTCCCCACCTGCCAGCTGAAGACACTGAGGTCCCGGAAGGTAAGAAGCAAGTGGGGAGAGAGCCAGGACATGCGGACAGTCTGACGCACGACCCATGCTCTTACTTACACTGTGACAAACCCAAATCTGAATCCACGCACTACTTCTGTTTGCTGACTGGGCATGAAGAGGTTTAGTACCATCACCAAAGATTCTCAGCTGGTTAATGGTGGCACATAAACTGGAAAAAAAGAATCAGTTCTTATTATTTCCAACTTGCCATCAAACTCTAAAATGCAGCTCATCTTCCTTATGATTGAAACCACTTTTGGGATGCCTGGGTGGCTCAGTGGTTGAGCACCTCTCTTCAGCCCAGGGTGTGATCCTGGAGTCCTGGGATCGAGTCCCATATTGGGCTCCCTGCATGGAGCCTGCTTCTCCCTCTGCCTTTGTCTCTACCTCTCCCTCTGTGTCTCTCATGAATACAGAAAATCTTAAAAAAAAAAAAAAAAAAAAAAAGACATTTATTCTGTATCTTTACTTTTTTTCTTTTTTTGCAAAACTGCAGTTAAAGTTTTACCATCAGGCTTCTTTGGTTGTAAGCAACAGAAATGGATTCTGGCTAAGGTGAGGGGAAAAGGAAGGGGAGAAGGCAGGGGTGTTGGAAGGACAGCTTGCAGAATCAAAGGAAAGGGCAGCCTGAGTGGCTCAGCGGTTTAATGCCGTCTGCAGCCCAGGGCATGATCCTGGAGTCCCAGAATCAAGTCCCACGTTGGCTCCCTGCATGGAGCCTGCTTCTCCCTCTGCCTCTGTCTCTGCCTCTTTCTCTCTGTCTCTCATGAATGAATAAATAAAATCTTAAAAAAAAAAAGAAAAAAAGAATCAAAGGAAGAGTTAAACTACCAGGCTCTGGAAGGACAGGAACTTGTGTGTATTTTAGGGTCTGGTTGCAACTTACCTTCAGCCCCTGTGTTTCTGCTCGATATTTAAATTTCAAGGAGAGATCACCTGATTGGCTTGAGATGGGTTAAACGCCCTTCTGCTTGGAAGGGCCTCTGAGACTGACAGTCCCTCTGAAGTGAGAGGAAATGGGGGTAGTGGAGTGGGACTGTTCCTCTAAAGAAGGATGCTGGGCAAATAAAAAGAAAATCCCAAGGGTGCAGTATTGTGAGTAAATACAGTGGGAACGAAGAGAGGGTGGCCAGCCAAGGAGACCAGAGGAGGCCTGAAAACAAGCTCACAGCTGCAAGTTATTTGTAACTGAACTTGTGAAGCATGGAACAAACAGCCTCACCATTTTGTGGGGACTCTGTGGGCCCCAAGAAGAGAGGCAGTAACTATCTTTGCTTCTATCCGTTGGGGAGAAGTTTGGTTCAGTGATTGCTGGTGGAGATTGGACAGCTTAAGGCCATGGCTTTGCCTCTGGCTGCAAACAAGGATCAAGGTGATCATGGAATGGGGTAAAGACAAGGCCAATGTTCCCCTTGGTCATGAGTGGCTCAGAACAAACATGCATCTGCTGGGCTCTCCTCTGATTTCTCCAGCCTCTGACTGGCACCAGAGGTATGGGGGTGACCCAGAAGCCCCTGTTATGTTCACCTTAAAACTTAGAGATACTGAAACTGTGCTGTCAATTGAGCAGCTGGGAGCCACTTGCAACTTGGCTAGAACAAATCGAGATATGCTGTAGGGGTAAAGTACAGAAAAAAGAGCTTGAAATACCTATTAACAATTTTAAAATATTTACTATATGTTGAAATGATAACATTCTGGATATATCGAATTTAAGAAAACATTAAAATTAATTTCGCCTGATTATTTTCTTAGCATGGCTAGTAGAAAACTTCAAATTGCATATGTGAGGGTGCCTGGCTGGCTCCGTTGGCAGAATGTGTGACTCTTGATCTCGGGGTGGTGGATTTCAAGCCCCACATTGAAAAATAAAATCTTTAAAAGAAAAATAAATAAATAAACTGTGTATGTGGTTCACATTTTATTTCCACTCAACAGCCCAGCACTCTAATACTCAAGCTTGGCTTCATAATGCAGGTTTGGTTTTTATTAATCTCTGTAGACTCCTTGCCTTGCACAGAGCAGGTGCTCAATAAATTTTTGTTGGACAAATTAATAAATTATTAAATTTATTCAAAGCAGTGTTTATGCCATATGTAGAGTTCTTTGCTGGACAGATAATGAGAATGAAAAACTCATACAATCAGTACTTATCTTTTGATCATTCAATGCTAGTATGAGGGTTAAACCCTTCTCTGAGTATCAAGGCTAGAGGCTGGCGGACTCTGTGCCCCTTGCTTTCATCCCCCTGTGGCCCTTTTTTATTGTCTCTTTGAACTCTCTCTGCATCGACCAAAAGACAATCCTGTCAAGGTTTAGAGGCTTCGCTGAAATGTGTGTTGTGTGGCAAATAAAGATTTTTATGGAAACGAAAAGTCTCCATAAATGAGGCTGTTGAATTATCAAGATAGATGGGGTTGTTTCCAAATCACTCTGAGGCCTGGAGAGACTGATTCCATGAACAGCCCAAGGCCACATGGCTGTCCTTGGTAGGGGTAGAACTAAACTCTCAGACTCTTATCTGAGATCATCTTCAACTTCACAGAGGAGATCGGGGTTGTCTGGCAGGAGCCCCCTTGGCCATCCTCCCTGCAACATGCGTGATATCTGTGTCCTCTCTTTCCTGCCTCACTCAGAGAAAGAAGGGATATCCTTACTCTTTTCCAAAGCTCATCTTGCCACCTGTGCCCCATGCCCAACCCTTCCCTCCCATTTAGGGGCTTGTTTCTACTCTCCACCACAGCTTTCCTATCAAGATGCCACAACCTCCCTGCCCTGCAAACCATTACTCTTCCCTAGCCCTGTGATCCTGCCCCTCCCGCCCTCTCCTCACCCTCTGTGAGAGAGTCCACCCCTCCTCTGCATATCCTAACTTCATCCTCTGCTGATATGACCCTTAAGGCTCCAGTTTCACCTTGTCCTCTCTCCCGACCCTGATCTCCAACTTCCTATTAGTCATTTCTGCTTGGATATGCCACAGGGACCCAAAGTTCAACGTGCCTAAACCAAACTCATAGAATTCTCTCCCAGACCTACTGCCTTTCATAGAGCCCTGTTTCATTTGCTCACAGATGCTAGATGACAGCCTCTTCTCTTTCATCTTCCCATTTAGCTGTCCTCCTTCAGCCCCTTTTCTGCTGGCGGCTTTGACTTTCTTTTGCCTCTTCCAGAATCCATTTACCCATCGCACACTTGGTACACTGAGTTCTAGGCGTTGTGCGAGGCTCTGGGGCTGCCACAGTGAACCAGACAGACAAGTTCCCTGCCCTCGCAGGTGCAGGTGCGTTGTGCCTGAATAGAGGTCACAGATGAGTCAGCAGGCAACTGTAATCCAGAGCAAGTGCTTTGTTAGGGGGTGCCCAGAGCACTGTGAAAACTGAGTAGAAGTATCTAACCTTCTGTGGCTAGTGAAGGCAATAGGAAGACAGTAAGTTAGAACTGTAGGAATTATCCAGGGAAAGGAGAATTTAAGAGTGTTACCAGCATAAGTGAAGGAGCAGAGCCAAACAAACAAACAAACCAGCAGGACACAATGGTGAACTAAGGGTGCTCACTAGGATCCAACCTTAAGGTCCAGGTGGGGAGTACATCTGAAGAAAAGCTGGCCAGATCACATCAAGCTTGTTGGGTGAGTTAAAGAGTTTGGAATTCATTCCAAGAACAATCCTGAACATTCCAAGAGTTGGAGGGGCTTAACAGGATTTGTGTGTGAACAGGGCCACTCTGGTCTCTCCTTCTTGTGGCAAACAGCCAGGAGGGAGGCCAGAGCAGACAGCAGCTCCTGCTGGAGACTGCAGCCCTAATCTAGGGAGGAGGCAATGGTAAATGGTGGCTGTAACTAGGGCAAGCAGCACACATTCATTCATTCCTAACCTTGATTGACTTTCTTGAGCACATGCTAGGTTGCAGGCACTGGAGGAGATGCCAAGATGACGCAGTCTTTCTGTACTGAGGAAGCTCATTGTCTGGTAAGAGAAATGATTATTTGTCAACTAAATAAAGGATTACAATGCAGTGTGATAGGTTCTATGACAGAGGTGAGGACAAATGACTACAGGAGTCAGAGGTGGGTGGCTAGGAGGGCTTCGAGGGGCGGCTTCCCCCTGAGAGCCACAGTTCTTTCCCTCCAAAGGGAATCTCTGCCTCCCAACCCTGGAAGAGGATGTTCTTACTTCACTCAGAAAGGAAATATGGGGACACCTGGGTGGCTTAGCGGTTGAGCACCTGCCTTAAGCCCAGGACGTGGTGATCCTGGGGTCCCGGGATCGAGTCCCACATTGGGCTCCCTGCATGGAGCCTGCTTCTCCCTCTGCCTGTGTCTCTGCCTCTCTCTCTCTCAGGTGTCCCAAACTATGACTCTTGATCTCAGGGTCATGAATTGAGGCCCCACATTGGAAGTAGTGTTTATTTAATTAAAACAAAATTTTTCAGGGTGGTTCAGCCAAAGTGTCTACCTTTGGCTCTGATCATGATTTTGGGGTCCTGGGATTAAGCTCCATGTAGGGCTCCCTGCTCAGCTGGGAGTCTGCTTGTCCCTCTGCCTTTGTCTCCCTCCACCTCCTGCTCTTGCTCTATCTCTTGAATAAATAAATAACATTGTTAAAAAAAAATTTTTAATGAGGATATTTATTTTTTCATATTTTAAAAAATTTTTATTTATTTATTTATTCATGAGAGACACACACAGAGAGAGGCAGAGACACAGGCAGAGGGAGAAGCAGGCCCCATACAGGGAGCCCGACGTGGGACTCGATCCCAGGACTCCAGGATCCCGCCCCAAGCCAAAAGCAGGCGCCCAACCGCTGAGTCACCCAGGCATCCCAATGAGGATAATTTTTAAATTTTATTATTTCATTGGACTCTTATAAAAATCTTTTGTAGCTGGAAAATAAGCCTTCCCTTTTTCTTCTTGCAGACAGCAGCCAAGGAAAAGGAGGGCTTTTGGTTAAGAATTTATTGCTGTCTCAGTGGGAAAAATTAGAGAGGGAGACAAACCCTGAAAGACTCCTAACTCTGGGAAGTGAAGAGAGGGCTGTGGAAGGGGAGGTGGCAGTGGGCGGGGGGAAACAGGGTAATGGGTGATGGGCACTGAGGAGGGCACTTGATGGGATGAACAGTAGATGTTATACTGTATGTTTGCAAATCGAACTTCAATAAAAACAAGCAAAGAAAAATAAAATAATAAGTTCTCTTTAAAAAAAGAATTTAAAAATAAATAAATAAGAATTAAGAAAAAGAATTTATTGTAGTCTTATACAAGAGCCATAGTCTTCAGGGCCTTTTTTTTTTTTTTTTTTGTACAGCTGAGGTGTATCTGGGATGTGTGGCCCAGTCCAGGGCCTGTGTCTTGTTACCAGATGGTCTGAAAAGGAGAGGGCAAGGGGGTGTGTGGGCGAGGAAGCACAGGAAGTACACACTGCCTGGCATGATAACAAGACCGGGCTGGCTCTCAGGAGAGAGCTGCCTCCTGACATTTCGGCTACACTCTCTCTAAGAAGGGTTTCTCCTCAAGCCGCATGCGAGCACATGTTTGATGCATCCGTTGCCTTGCTGGCAATAGGGGAGAATGCCCGGACTCACATTGACAGCAAGACTGGGAGGAGCCCAGACTCAGACTGACAACCACCTGGGACCTCACTGGGAGATTTAGAGCCGGGAATGAGCTGAGCAGGATTTGCAGGGTTAAGTCACTGATCATCCAGGGTAGTAGAGGGAAGGGGTGTTTCCTCCCTGGGATGGGATCAAGCCTCAGGCAGGGGTGGGGTTTTGTATGAGGTGGGATGGGGGAGGGGGTGGTGGAACACAGAGGTATTTTGGCAAAAAGGAGTAAGGCTGGGGATTGGGGGCCAGGCAAGTTGGCGGGGAGGGGACGGGGGCTTGTATTTGGGGGATGCATAGGAGGCGCATTTCTGATTGTGAATTGAGATTTAAAATGCTTGAAAGCTGGGTGGGTCAGCGGCTGACCTTTGGCCCAGGACGTGATCCCAGAATGCTGGGATCCAGTCCCACAGGGGGCTCCCTGCATGGAGCCTGCTTCTCCCTCTGCCTGTGTCGCTGCTTATCTCTCTCTCTGTGTCTCTCATTAATAAATAAATAAATAAATAAAATCTTTAAAAAAATAAAATGTTTGAAAGCCACAGTGCTAAAAGCAGCTGATGCTGAAGCAGGGCAGGCATGGAGGCAGATTCTTGGGTCTCAAAGGTCTCGAAGCTTCCTGGAGGAGTCCTTCCATTTCCTGTAGCAGTGTTCTTTGCTGCTCAGGGAAAAGCCTCTAAAAAGGGTATCGGGAACGTGACATAGTGAGTGCAGGTGAATGAATCTCTCGCGGTTACATCTTGGGCACCAGTGAAGGGAGGGAGAAACGCTTAGCCTCTCAAATCACACTTCAAAGACAACAAGCTCTTAGAAGTAAAACCTGCACTGCATGGCTGGTTTGTGTGGGAGACAACTCACTGGCTCTTTCTAGGTTGAACAGAAAGTACTGGGAACATTAACAGAGAGCTGGGGATTTCACCGAAGGCCACCTAGGAGTAGAGAACAAAGGAATAGCACGAAAAGGGTATCTTTACCCATAAATTTTCCCCAAATGGTGGGCAAGTGTTTCTTGGGACCAATTATGTGGCTGGTACCATGATAATGGGCGTGAGGGAGTCAAAACCTACAAACCTGGGCCGCCTAGGAGGCTCAGCAGTTGAGCACCTGCCTTTGGCTCAGGGTGTGACTCCGGGGTCACAGATCTAGTCCCGCATAGGGCTCCCTGCAGGGAGCCTGCTTCTCCCTCTGCCTGTGTCTCTGCCTCTCTCTATAGATCTCTCATGAATAAGTAAAATCTTTAAAAAAATTAAAACAGGTCCTGGGTGGCGCAGCGGTTTGGCGCCTGCCTTTGGCCCAGGGCGCAATCCTGGAGACCCGGGATCGAATCCCACGTCGGGCTCCCGGTGCATGGAGCCTGCTTCTCCCTCTGCCTGTGTCTCTGCCTCTCTCTCTCTTTCTCTGTGACTATCATAAATAAATAAGAAAAAAAAATTAAAAAAAAATTAAAACAGGGGATCCCTGGGTGGCTCAGTGGTTTAGCACCTGCCTTTGGCCCAGGATGTGATCCTGGAGTCCTGGGATCGAGTCCCACGTCGGGCTCCAGTATGGAGCCTGCTTCTCCCTCTGCCTCTCTATGTCTATCATGAATAAATAAATAAGATCTCTTAAAAAAAAAAAATTCAAACAAACAAACCTTGAGTGTTCAAGGCGTTTAAGGTGGCGCACACATGTACACACGGTGGACGCACACTCACACAGGCAGGGAAAGGGACCCACCGAGCGGTGGCCCCCAGTTAGGAGGAAGGCGTAAGGGCTGGGACGGGCCGGTCTGCGGCGCCACGGACAAGCACGGCACACTGAGGGCTTTCCACGGGACGACGTTTCATCTGGTTGTAGTCAGTGAGCGTCGCTTAGGTGTCCACCTCCAGCATCTGTGGTGCGGTGAGGACACTCGGGGAAAACTTACCAGTTTAGTGAGAGCAGCAAAGAGGGGAATGAAATGAGTGTATTTACCTGGGAAATTCCATGATTTATGAGATATCAAGGAAGCAGTGTCTCCCAGTAATGTTAGGAGCCTGGGAGCGCAGACTTCTAGTTTTCTTGACTGGCTCTGTCCTTGACATATAGTGTGACCTTAGGACCTTCATCCTGCCTCATTCCCTTCATTTCCTGCTACTGCTCTGGGGAGCCTCTCCTTTGGGCGGACCTGCTCCCCGCCTCCCTCGACAGAGGCTGTGTCCAGGGCTCTGCCTTCACCCACACTGCCTTCCCCCTCCACACACACACTGTGAGGTGTCCTCTCTCCCCCTGGAAATGAGGCTGTTTCTCAAAAGCCAAGGAGGAGGACGCTGTGGGTACTCACCCATTATATACCCTGTGTTGGGAGCTATTTTTTAAATTTTATTTTTCTGGACATGTGCCACTGCCAGCATCACAGCATGTTTTACCCACATTGGACCACAGCTGTCCAGAAGCTAGAGGAAACTTCTCTTCTGGCCTGAACCCACAACCCACACAATGTCCTGTGCAATAAATACCAATCAGATTATTAATGAAATGTATTGCCCATTTTGTAAAGTGGTGACCACAGTTGCCTACCAAGCAGTTTTAGATCATTAGGGAGAAAAGAGTCATATAAACATAAATTATTAACTTACAAAACATTTCCTCTGAACAAAACCTGTGAATATTTTCCCTCTTGTGGTTTTCTGATTCACATGAATAAGCTTTACTATAATTTACACATAGCCTCAAATATAATACACTCAGAAAGTTTCGAGCAACCATAGCACCTAAACCTGACATTAGGATTTTGTTTACAAAATGAAAAATACTATTTTTTTTTTCTGATTAAAGTAACTTCTATTGGATTGGATCAAAGTTAGTAGAAGTTTTCCGAGAAAAGAAACAGGGGAATCCTGGGTGGCTCAGTGGCCCGGGGCGTGATCCTGGAGTCTTGGGATCGAGTCCCTGTCGGGCTTCCTGTTTGGAGCCTGCTTCTCCTCTGTCTGTGTCTCTGCCTCTCTCTATATATACGTGTCTCTCATGAATAAATAAATAAGGTCTTAAAAAAAAAAAAAGAAAAGAAACACAGTTTCTTTGTGTTCTGGAACCTGTTTTGAGTGCTGGTTTTTACATGATACAAATGGTATACTTCATATTTTCTCTACTATATTTTTCCAACATGGTTTCAGGGAATAATTTATACACTGTACATATTCTGTTCTTCGGTGTTAAAAAGTGCCATTTATCGAGCTCAAAGTATGTGCCTTGCATTTCACATTTATTGGACCATTGATCTGTCCCAATAATCCAGGGAGAGAGGTTTATTTTTTTTTTTAAGGCAAGCGCCAAACTGCTGAGCCACCCAGGGATCCCCCGGGGAGGGAGGTTTATTGATGGTATGTTTGTGTCCCATGTGAATTCTTATCAAAAGGTCCCACTTACCAAAAGGCTCTTTGCCAGGTGAGTAAGATGACCACCAGGTGAATGTCAGGGAGCTTCCTTCTCCATTACCCCAGGGCTTATACTTTGGGCTCAGGAGCAAAAGGTCATGGTATCAGGAAAATGAACATCATGTATGGATGATCTCAATAACATGAACTTCTTACCAAGGCAGACCTGACCCCCACCTCTGCTGTGAGCTCAATTTGCAGTAGACCAACACTTTGTTATGGTGCTAGTCATTGGGGAGACCAGCCGGCTATCTGGTGACAACTTTATTACATTGGACCCCTTCTGTCATCAAATGGTTGCCTCTATTTTGTCCTTATCAGAATAAACTCTTATCCTAGATTGTGTTTGCTTTCCTTGATTCTGCTGACATAAAAATTGTGAAGTTAGGGGTGCCTGGCTGGCTAAGTTGGTAGAGCATGCAATTCTTGATCTCAGGGCTGTAAGTTCAAGTCCCACATTGAGTGTAGAGATTACTTAAAATCTTAAAAAGAATTGTGAAGATAATGAATGCCTTAACCATCTCCAAGGTGTCCCACAAACATTGTTTTACAGTGAAAGATAAAAGTAATACACTGGAAAAAAAAAAAGAAGAAAAAAGAAAAAAAAGTAATACACTGCTGTCATAAGATTCAGTAGTCTTATCATGTACTCCATTGTCAAGAAGTCATAAAACAGTGGTGTGCATGGACTACCAGAGACATATAGCATTTTCAGAGATTGGTGTGTTATATTGCAGGATGTAACTTATGCTCTGAATCAATGACCAGCACAAGGATTGGTCCCTTCTACAGCCAAAATACACAGAGCTGAGGCACCTGGCTGGCTCAGTTGGTACAAAATGTGACTCTTGATCTCAGGGTCATGGGTTCAAGCCTCACATTGCTTGTAGAGATTACTTTTTAAAAAATGCAAAATATATGGAGCTAAGAACCAGGAAACGAAAGTGGGCAAAATTATACCCAGTGACCCATTCACAATTTTTTTTTGCTTCCTATCCCCATGTATCTGTTCTTCGCTGGTTTAAGGGTTTTAGCGCCCATGGAAAGAAAGCTTCCACAGGAGATATATTGAAATATAAGCTAATAGAGCTTCCTGATGTTTTTGTCTCTTTGTGTCATTAAACAAACAGGAAGAAGGGGGAGTTAGAGTGTTGACTGGGTCATTGATCCTTCCTTCCTTCAAGGGAAGTAGGATTGCTGCTAGACAATATAGATAGGGAGGAGGATGTCTTCCACCTCTTAGGAAGTATTAAGTAGGAAGAGAGCTAGCTACATGTGGATATTGGGTTAGGTTGGGATAGGACTTAGGTCATGCTTTGGTTGTCCACTTCCAAACCTCCATCCTACCCATGAGTCTTTCCAGTGAAGGAGTCCTAGTGGAATAAAGGCTCTTGCTTCCCACCATGGAAGGCTGAACCAGCATTCCCTCTTCCCATAGGGAACATCATCTATTTTAGCCCAATTCTTTGAATCTGGGGGGAGTGCCATAAAAATAAATGGTTACTGATAATTCATAGAAATGGAGCCAAGTGTCCCCTAGAGACTTTCGGGGGTTATCAGCCAGACTGTTTCTGAAGTGGGTCTTGGCTAGGGTTCATGCGTGTATGAATAGATTTGGGTTTTGCCCATTTTCCTGGAGATCACCTTTCAGTTAATTCCTTCTCTTCTTGAGTTATCTATAGTTGGTTCTGTTGTCTTCAGTCAACAGCATTGATGGGTACAGAGGGGAAACAAGCACAAACATGAATCTACCTTTTGTGTCATGATTCAGGCTACACATGCTTTTTTCTTCCTTCTAGCACTGTTTTCTTTAGTTCACTTTTGAACAGATAGAGGATAGAGGGGCACCTGGCTGGCTCAGTGGTTGAGCAGCTGACTTTGGCTCAGGGTGTGATCCCGGGGGCCTGGGATCGAGTCCTACATCAGGCTCCCCGCAGGGAACCTGTTTCTCCCTCTGCCTGTGCTTCTGCCTCTCTCTCTCTCTGTGTCTCTCATGAATAAATAAAATCTTAAAAAAGAAAAGAGAGAGAGAGCAGAGAAGAAGCAAAACCTCAAGGGATGATAAAACATATCAATAACAAGATATTTAACATGTCTAGTTACATCTTTCACTCAAACTGAGCTATAGATCCTAAACACCTCAAAACCATAGCAGAAACAACAGAGAGAAAGGAAGGAACTGTAGGCTAAGAGCTGAATTTATCTTACCTCACTGGAAAATGGAGCAAGGCTTTGGTTTTTCTATTCCACATGAAAGGAGCTTGGGGGTTGCCACTTCATCCTAGCAATAAGTGAAAAGCTAAACAGACTGAAAAAAATCAACATATTTTCTTGGATCTGTAAAAGAGGAGGGCACAGGGCAAACTGCTGCCCCCAAGATTGGAAAGACAGACAACAAATACAGGAAGTCATGGCTTCCCAGAGCAGAGACGCAAAGAAGAAACTGGAAACCAGTGCCGGGGTATGAAAACCTGAAGTATAATTGACGAATTGCTGGAGGCTCATGTGGACAAGTCTGAGAGTTAAAAACTCCAGGAGACCTAGTAATGAGGGTTCCCTGACAATGTTATGAGACTTGCCTCCCAGAACTCTTCCAGATTCCCATAGTAAGGAAAGAAAATCCCCTTGGGCTTCCAGAAGGGGTGGAGATGAAAGGAACCATTTTGAAATAGCCAGAACATTCTGTTCTTCTTAAGGAGGACCACCATCAGGGGAAAGTAGTTAATCTAAACCTAACCTGCTGTGGTGTTACTAGAGTCTAACTGACCTGGAGAAAGGAAATAAAGCTTTAGCCTCCTCTAGCCTTTCTATCCCACTCACGAGGGGATAGGCGTCACAAGGAGAATCTTGTGAAGGTCACAGTGTAGGCACAGGCTGATTGAAAGTCTGACCTAAACATAGGATTATAGGTTGCTTCCTCTCCCTCCATGCCCCACCAACTCATGGCTACAGGCCTATTTACAGCAGTTCCTTTTGCCCACTATTTGTCCGGCTATCAAGAAAAAAATTGCAAGACGTACCCCAAAGCAAAAAACACATTTTGAAAAGCAAGCATCAGAACCAGATACGGCAGGGATGTTGGAATACTCAGATTAGGATTTTTTTTTTTTAAGATTTTATTTATTCATGAAAGACACAGGAAGAGAGTCAGAGACATAGGCAGAGGGAGAAGCAGGCCCCTTGCAGGGAGCCTGATGTGGGACTCCATCCTGGGATTCCAAAATCACGCCCTGAGCTGAAGGCAGATGCTCAACCACTGAGCCCCCAGGTGTCTCTCATATCAGGAATTTAAAAGAACTATGATCAATATGTTAAGAGCTTTAGCACCACCTTCAGCCCAGGGCGTGATCCTGGAGACCCCCCCCCCGCCCCCCCCCCGTCTTTTATTTATTTATTTATTTATTTATTTATTTATTTATAAATATTTTATTTATTTATTCATGAGAGACACAGAGAGAGGCAGAGACACAGGGAGAGGGAGAAGCAGGCTCCATGCAGGGAACCCGACCCACGTCTTTTTTTAAAAGATTTTTATTTATTTATTCATTCATTCATTCATGAGAGACACACAGAGAGAGGCAGAGACACAGGCAGAGGGAGAAGCAGGCTCCCTTGTAGGGAGCCTGATGTGGGACTTGATCCCTGAACTCCAGGATCATGCCCTGGGCCGAAGGTAGATGCTTAACTGCTGAGCCATCCAGGCGTCCCCCAATTTTTTTTTAAGAAGATTCCTTTTAAGAAAGTTTTTTGCTTTTATCCTTCTCCTGCTCCCTGTGTTCTCCTTCCTGTCACCTTTTTCTTTTTTAAGATCTTATTTTTGGGGTGCCTGGGTGAGGGGGGGTCACCTGGTTAAGCAACTACCTTCTGCTCAGATCATGATCTCAGAGCCCATATCAGGCTCTTGGCTGAGCAGGGAGTCTGCTTCTCCCTCTGCTCCTCCCCACTGATCATGCAGTGTTCTCTCTCTCTCTCAAATAAATAAAACATTTTTTAAAAGAAAATTTTATTTTTAGGCAATCTCTACACTCAACATGGGGCTCTGTTGTGCCCAAGATTGTGAATCCGAGAAACCACCAAGGAGCCGACACCGATGCAAGCACACGAGGGTTTATTAGCAAGCTCGAGCTTGGGTCCAAGTATACCCGACACAGCGGAGCAGGGACTTGGACCCCGAAGTGGGTTACAGCTGGGTTTTTTATAGGCTGGTCTAGGGGATTTCCAGAAGGGATGGAAGAATTAGGCTGGTCTAGGGGATTTTCTACCATGGGCGTGGGCTCTGTTGTCTTTCTGATATGGGATTACCTGCCGAGGACATTGAGGACATTCTGCAGTTTTTCCCATAAAGTTCAGCTCTTATTCACAGGGGCCTAAGATGGCTGTACTTGTGCTAATGCTAAACTTTAGGTGGGATGGCCTTGATTTTTCTCAGCCTCCACAGCTCCAACTCATGACCCCAAGATCAAGAGGTGCACGCGACACCGACTGAGCCAGCCAGGCACCCACTCCTTTCCATCATCTTAATCTCTTTTCTCTCCATTTGCACTGTCATCATGCATGTACTCTTCTCCTTCCTTCTCCATCCCCTCTCCAATGGCAAGCCTCATCCTGGCTTCTCTGGCTAATAGATTTTGATAATATTCACCATAAGTGTGCATTATATTGGTAAACATTTGTGAGTGTGTATTTCCTGAACAAGTGCTATTTGGGGAGAAGTGAGCAGTTTGCCTTTTTCCAAACAATGTGCCTCTTTTCAGAACCATGCAAAGACTGCTGGAGGAAGAGCTGCCTTCCCATCCTTTCCCCAGAATTAGAATAATTCTGGATTGTAACCACTGTGTGTACAGAAGAAAAAAGTCATGCAATGGTAAACAGGGTTTAGAAATGCTGGTGTCACTCTTGCTTGAAGGTTTCCTTGGAGCTATGATCAAAGCTCAAATGTAGGCACAGGGAGGATGGACAATGACAGAGGAAAGGGAGGGGAAGGAGAAGGCAAAAGGGAGACCCAGGAGATGCAGGAAGAAGAAAAAGAGTGGGGCACCTGGGTGGTGCAATTGGTTAAGCCTCTGACTCTTGATTTTGGCTCAAGTCCTAATCCCAGGGTCCTGGGATCAAGCCCTGAGATGGCCTATGCTTACTGAGGAGTCTGCTTGAGATTCTCTCTCTTTCCCTTTGCCCCTTTCCCCACTCATGCTCACACTCTATCTCTAAAATAAGTAAATAAAATCTTTAAAGAAAAAAAAAAAAGAAAAAAGAAAAGGGAAAACTTCTCTAGCAGAACCCCCAAAGGAGAAAGAAGCATTTAAAGTAACTAGTTTCTGGGGTAACTGGTTGTCTCAGTGAGTAGAGCCTGTGACTCTAGATCTCCTGGTTGTGAGTTCAAGCCTCACCCTGGGTATAGAAATTACTTAAAAATTAAAAAAAAAAAATCTTGTAGCATCTGGGTGGTTTAGTCAGTCAAGTGTCTGTTTTCAGCTGAAGTCATGATCCCAGGGTCCTGGAATCAAGCCCTGCATTGGGGAAAGGGTGTACCCTGCTCAGTGGAGAGTCTGCTTCTCTTTCTTCCTCTTCCTATCCCCCCACTCTTGCTGTCTTTCTCTCACATAAATGGATAAAATATCTTAAAAAATAAAAAATCTTAAAAAATTATCTGTCATGATAATAATGGCTTACATTATAGATTATAATTTATAAGCTGTTTTCTTTTTTTTTAATAAGCTGTTTTCAATTACACATTTTTATCTAATCACACATTTCCCTCAAGGTTGGTATTATTATCATCATTTTATAGTTTAGGAAGCTGAGGCTTACATTTGAAGGCTTTGAGACTCATCTAAGCTCTCCTAACTCTTAACTGGTCGATGATTTTATTCTGTCCATCACATGGCACTGCCTCTTCAGGGTGTACAGACTGTGCCAGAGACATTTTTCACCTTAGAGGAAAAGAAGAACCATTGAGGAAGAACCTTGGACAGAAACTAAAGGGAAAAAGGTATCTGTCCTCAAGCCCAGGGTGTCTGAAGGGAAATCTTTACTCCTCTGGGTGATGCTCACAAAGGGGACTTCTGTATGGATGGTCCTTGGTTGGTCTTCTAACTTTGGGTTTCTTTCCTTGTCCTGAAGATCTGTGAGACCAGATAAACCCTAGACTTTGTTCTTCACAAGTGAGAAATATGAAGACAGCATTTTTTGAAAGTTTACTGAAACTTTCCCTTAACAGAAAATCCAGTGCTTTTTAATATAGTTCTTAATTTATTTCATAATTCATGTATGTTTAAACTTGATCTTCCCCATATCTGTGAGTATTTCTCACACAATTCAACAAAGAAAGGGTACTTGAAATTTTATCCACATTAAAGATTTTTTTTTAATTTTTTTTATTTGTGATAGTCACACACAGAGAGAGAGAGAGAGGCAGAGACACAGGGAGAGGGAGAAGCAGGCTCCATGCAGGGAGACCAACGTGGGATTCGATCCCGGGTCTCCAGGATCCCACCCTGGGCCAAAGGCAGGCGCTAAACCTCTGAGCCACCCAGGGATCCCTTTATCCACATTAGAACCCATCAGGGACTTTCTGTGTTTTATTTTTTAAAGATTCATTTTACTGGGTACCTGGGTGGTTGTCATTTGGACATCTGCCTTGGCTTGGGTCATATTTCCGGGGTCCTGGAGTTGAGACCCACATAGAGCTCTCTGCTCAGCGGGGAACCTGCTTCTCCTTCTCCCTCTGCCTGCCACTTGCCCAGCTGTGCTCTTCCTCTGTCAAATAAATAAACAAAATTTTTAAAAGATTATTTATTTATTTATTCAAGAGAAAGGCAGAGATACAGGCAGAGGGAGAAATAGGTTCCCTATGGGGAGCCGGACGTGGGACTCAATTTGGGGACCTGGGATCATGAACTGAGCCAAGGCAGACATCCAACTGCTGGGCCACCCAGGAGCCCCAATAAAATCTTTTTTAAAAAGATTCATTTATTGGGCAGCCCCAGTGGCCCAGCGGTTTAGTGCCACCTTCCGCCCAGAGCATGATCCTGGAGACCCGGGATCGAGTCCCCCGTCGGGATCCCTGCATGGAGCCTGCTTCACCCTCTGCCTGTGTCTCTGCCTCTGTGTGTGTCTGTGTCTCATGAATAAATAAATAAATAAAATATTTTTAAAAATTTGAGAACGAGAGAGAACGTGTGCACACACATGAGTGGGGGGAGGGGTAGAAGGAGAGAGAGGGAGAGAGAGAACCTTAAGCAGATTCCCCACTGAGCATGGAGCCTAAGGCAGGGCTTGACCCCACAAAACCAAGATTGTGACTTTGAGACCATGACCGGAGCTGAAACCAAGAGTCAGTTGCTCAACCAACTGAGCCACCCAGGCGCCTCTGATTTTATCCCTCAGTGCATGCTTCTTTTCTTTTTAAGTAATCTCTACACTCAGTGTGGGGCTTGAACTCACAACCCTGAGATCAAGAGTCACATGTTCTTCCAGGTAGGCCAGCCAGGCACCCCAGTAGAGCTCCTGTGTTTTATTTTAAAGCAATTTTTACAAATATGGTGTCTCAGTTATGTCTCGCCACAACCCTGGGAAGTAGTGCTTATGTTCCCCATTACACAGGTGAGAAAACCAAGGCTCAGAGGAATAGTCACTTGCCCAAAGACACACAGCAAGTAAGTCATTGAACTAGGGCCTGAGACCAATCCTTAGATCTCAAAATCCAGGAGACTTCAGCTCACATTTAGAAGGGCACCTCAGGGTGCCTAGGTGGCTCAGGCAGTCGAGCATCTACCTTTGGCTCAGGTCACAATCTCTAGGTCCTGGGATAGAACAAGAAGTCTGCTTCTCCCTCTCTCTCTCTGCCCTTCCCCCCTCAAATAAATAAAATCTTAAAAAAAAAAAAGAAAGGCACCTCAATGGATAGGCTAAGGGAGGTGGGAGATAGAGAATATTTGCTTTGCTTTAGGGATGTTTTCACTAACTCCCATTCTCAAGGCTGATAGCTCAGAGTATCCTATAGCTCAGAGGGATAAAGATGGGAAGAGGATGCCATTTTAGAGAATGTTCTTCAGAAACGCTTCAGATTGGGGCACCCAGGTAGCTCAGTCAGTTGAACGTCTGCCTTGGCTCAGCTCATGATCCCAAGGGTCCTGGGATCGAGCCCCACCAAGCCTGGAATTGGGCTCCCTGCTCAACGGGGAGTCTGCTGCTCCCTCTACTTCTCCCCCTCCCCTTACTCATGCATGCTCTCTCTCTCTCTCAAAATAAAGTCTTTAAAAAAAACCCTGCAAATCTATTTTTGTTTTACTTATTCAAAAGGCATGTCCCATGTTTTAAATTCATATTTTCCCAAAAGATATTTTAAATCCCATTCAATATTAGTAATCAAATCTTTTTAAATTGATAATCTCTGGTTATTGATTTATTTTCTAAAACAAAATAAAGGAAAAAAAAACAAAACAAAATAAAGGATGAGCACTGGGTGTTATTCTGTATGTTGGCAAATTGAACACCAATAAAAAATAAATTTATTATAAAAAAATAAAACAAAATAAAATAAGAGCTCTAATTGTCAGTTCAGGAAAACAACTGAAATCACTTAAGTGTTTCCTAAAACTATCGAAGGAGAATATTAAATATTCTCTAATTGCTATTTTCAAATAGAAAATAAATGTTTTGAGGGGTGGCTGGCCAGCTCAGTTGGTAGAGCATGAGACTCTCGGGGTGTGAATTCAAGGCCCACGCTGGGTGTAGAGATTACTTAAATAAAAAACATAAGAAGGGATGCCCGGGTGGCTCAGCGGTTTATTGCCGCCTTCAGCCCAGGGTGTGATCCTGGAGACCCGGGATCGAGTCCCATGTCAGGCTCCATGCATGGAGCCTGCTTCTCTCTCTCTGCCTGTGTCTCTCCCTCCCTCTCTCTGTGTCTCTCATGAATAAATAAATAAATAAATAAATAAATAAATAAATAAATAACTTAAAGAAATCAAAATGTGTTGAGATGAGGCAAGTGACTTCTATCCTTGAACCAGCCCCAAGCACCTGAACAATGCTAACTGATCAGGACTTCTCTGATTTGTACTTCTGTAAGGAGGCAAGAGGGAGGAGTGTCAAGGTCTTTGAAGTTACAAAAGCTGCTACACTCAGTTCTGCTGTGTGTTTTTGCAAAACGATACATCTTTGAACAAAATGCTGGGATTTAAGTCACCATGCAAACAGCACTTTCACAGACATTCCTATTTTGAGGCTGGATTTCAGTGCACAGTTACACATCAACTCTAAGAAAGTGGTTTTTTGTGTATTCTGGTATTGTTTTTGTTCCTGGGTGTATTTAAATATCCTTTATTTGGGTTGATGGCAGCCAGAGGGGTTCTGAAATTCCCACTTGCTAGTGAGATAAACATTAGTTATTGTCACCCCAATCATCTGGATGGTGTGACAGATCCAGTGAAGGGCAGACCTTGCTGGAGTTCAGCCTTACACTGGGGGGATTCGTTGTGTCAAGGATATTTTAATTGGCTGTCTGCATTGTGTGGACTCATTAAATAATTGCCAAGCTTTTCCTTCATTTTGTGCTACACCAACCTGGTGACCAGAGACGGGTTAAGGAGAGAGATGCTGGGAGCAGGGGCTGAGGGATAAGAGGCCACCCGGGTGGGGGGTAGGGGGGTAGGGTGGGAAACAGAAGCCGCCCCCCCCCCCCAGGTGGGAGAAAAGAAGGGCAGCAGAGGGGTTCAGGTTGGAGGGGGCACTGGACACTCCCTCGGAATTCAGGGTTCCGAGCAGACAGGGAGGAAGTGTAAATGGACAAATGAGATCAGGACAGGTGGAGAAAAGCTTCAATAGAGGCAGATAGTCACAGTGAGCTGCCTGCCAGGAGCAGGGGAGAAGAGACTAGAGGGGTTGTGGGAAGGGATGACTCAAGTCCAAAGGGCTCTGGGGAAATGAGAAGGACCGCAGGGAGGGGCCCACTTTACTCCTGCAATGGGAATGAGACACAAAAGCTGGAAATGCTGAGCCTGGTCCATCAGAGACCAAATGAGGGCAATGACTGGTCACCACCTTATACCAGGGTTAGGACACTGACGATGAGAACTGAGGACCGGAGCAGCTCGGCTGGGCAAACAGGCCAAGGTCTTTTTAGTGTGAGGCTGCCTGGCCCTGAAGCAAATGGGCCCTGATTCCAAAGATAGCACTTAACTAAAGGAACAATAAGGGGCAGCCCCGGTGACTCAACGGTTTAGCACCTGCCTTCCGCCCAGGGCCTGATCCTGGAGACCCGGGATCAAGTCCTGCATTGGGCTCCCTGCGTGGAGTCTGCTTCACCCTCTGCCTGTGTCTCTGCCTCTCTCTCTCTGTGTCTCTCATGAATTAATTAAATCTTTAACAATAACAACAACAAAACAATAGAGGTGGATATGATACAGTATTTATCGATTGATCCATTGACGGGCACTCAGGTTGTTTCCATATCTTGGTTATCATCAATAACATAGCAATAAACATCGGCGTACATAAAAGTAAATAAATAAGGAACAAGTCGTACACCCAGACTAAGTCATACTGGGCGGCAGCTAGCAACAAGAGATAAGGGCATATATTGAAAGATAAATCACAAACCAAGAGTATGATTCCCGCTGACATGCACATACGTCCAAGTGGGACAGTAGGCCTCTTGACTGACTCCAGATACTTTTATTGTTTACTTGGAAAGAAAGAAGGCGTGGAAAGTTGTGGTAAAGATGACATGGAAGGAGAGACAGTAGACACAGGAGTCTCCCTACATTTGAGAGATCGTCCATAAGAAGGGAGAGAATGAAGGTATCTGGAACTGTCTGTGGGAATTGAGATTAATCTCAAGTGGAGTACCCTGCCTCAGCTGGGAATGGATGGAGCACTGCTCGGAGAAGGCCCATCTTTTTGTGCAGTGGGTAGAAACTAGAAATAACATGTTGCAACTGATAATAACACTATTTTGGGTCTTGCCTGGGGATCTCACAACACTTTTAAGGAGCACATCCGTTATCCTTGGGAGATAGGCCAATAGCATCGTCCACAGGGAACCAAGGGCTGCTGGTCTAGCCACACGATGAATCATTTTATGGCCCAGAATTGGAACTCTGACTTAGAGCCGGCCTGGGTTCTGGAACATGTTGCCTCCTATTGTTTTAGAACTTCAGCTCCATAGCTAGCTGCAGGTCGAGCCAGGTTCTCACCTCATTGTCACTTCTCAGAGATGCCTTCCCTTAACACCCCCCTACCCCCACCGGCTTGTGCTATCTACATTGGGGTTCCTGAACTTTAAGGTTTACCCCTCCATCAGACTGCAAGCACACTGGAGGAGGGGCCTGCCTCATCCTATTTGTTTACTGCCATGTCCTTAACACGGGTATTTCGAGAATCACTTCACTGTGGTTCCCTCTAGCTCCAACCTGGCATTTGAAACTCCCTGTTAAGTAGGTGGGGTTGCCAGGAAGGTGCTGGAACATATCCCTGCATTTCCTAAGTAGGTCAGCTGGTGACCGCTTGAAACCACAGCCCCTGTGGTATGTGTGATTGGCCTGGCATTGAGCTGTTAGGTGAGACAAGCGCCAGAACCCACACCCAAGACTCCAGGTGCTCTGCTGCAAGCCTGGTGCTTAGAGGTGGTGCAGGGGCAGACCCAGAGGGGAGAGAGGGACACAGGTGACTGTATCCATCAGCCACCTTGCCAGGCTCCAGGGAGCCAGGGAACAAACTTGGGGCGTTGCCAAGGAGGGTGAGTGTCACCCTTCCTCCTGCTCCCCCATCAGCAGCAGCCCCTGCCCTGTGGGAATGACTCGCTGAAAATCCCTCTCCAGGGCCCAGGAGAGTTTTCAGCTTTTCCCTGTTCCCTTGGAGGAGGGTCTACGGAACTGCAGCTGGGGCCTGCAGCTGGGGCTTGTGGCTCCAGAGCTCCACCAGGTCCTCCCACCCCCTAAATAAGGGGAACAATGGCAGGGAGCAGATGTTTGCCTCCAAGCAGCTCAGGGTGGAGGCAGCAGCTCCCACTCCCGCCTCTGTGTAGGAGTCAGCCAGAGGAAGGTGATGCCTCCCAGTGGGTGGAAAGGGGGGGGGTTGGGCAGAGTAGGTGGAAGGAAAGAGCTCCAAGGCCTGGATGGTGCCCCAGATGGTGCTCACGGGGGTGGGGTGGGGGGTGGGGTGTTCCTGTGTGCCAGAGCTGGGCGTCCTGGTTCTGTGTTCCAGCAGCTCCCCCACCCCGAGTTACATGTCACAGCACCCTTGTGAACCGAGATTTTCCAGCCTTTCCCAGTGCACAGGCCAGCTGACGCCTTCCTTGGCATGAGGCCCCACCTGCATGGGCCTTGCCTCCCGGGCGAGCCTGGATGACTCACTGATGCTCCAATGCTGAGGGCCTCCTGTATGGCAGCCCCGTATGCCTGGCCACAGAGCAGTTCTGCCTGAGACCATCCCTAGCACCCTTATTTTCTTTAATTTTTTTAAAAGATTTTATTTATTCATGAGAGACACAGAGAGAGAGAGGCAGAAACATAGGCAGAGAGCAAAGCAGGCCCCATGCAGGAACCCGATGTGGGACTCGATCCCGGGTCTCCAGGATCACGCCCTGAGCTGAAGGCAGCCAGATGTCCCTAGCATCCTTGTTTTCTTTATCTTGACTTCACTTATCTCAGGTCACAAGTAGAGAGTGACAAGGCCAGAGACCCTCTCTTGGGTTTGGTGTGCCTCTGACCGCCCCGCCAGGAGCCTCCTTTGATTTTATGGATTTCGAGTGAGAACCACTGTACCAGCCAAGGAAGGCCATCAGTCATGGACCCCTGGAACCAGTGGATCCCCCAAACCAATGATAGGAGTTTGGGGAGGCAGGGGTGTGGCTCCTTTGGTGGATCAAAAGCAGAGGAAGAAAGATTTCCTTGGGGACCTGGGAGAAGCCAGGTTGCTAGTTGTTGTCCATGGCAAATAGACCACTGCCCTCCTCTGGATAGAATCAGAGGTACCCCATCCTCCTCAACACCCCCCCACCATCCCTACTATGGAGCATTTTTATTTTTTCTTGGTAGAATGGGAAGCACCTTTCTTTCTTTCTTTTTTTTTTTTAATTTTTATTTATTTATGATAGTCACACAGAGAGAGAGAGAGAGAGGCAGAGACACAGGCAGAGGGAGAAGCAGGCTCCATGCACCGGGAGCCCGACGTGGGATTCGATCCTGGGTCTCCAGGATCGCGCCCTAGGCCAAAGGCAGGTGCCAAGCCGCTGCGCCACCCAGGGATCCCGGGAAGCACCTTTCAAGCTTATTTGTGAACCTTCCAATCACAGCACCATTGGGCATCCGAGACCCAAGAATCGCTTTTGTGTTTTTCCAGGAGAGGGAAATGAGATCACTTGTCAAGAAATGTACATTTTCTCAGAAGACCTTGATGCCATGGAAGCAGCAAGGCACAAAACCATAAATGACAGACGGCTGAAGCACATGGGCTCAGAGCTTAAGGTCAGTGGGGGTGTGTTCCATGGGACTAGAGAGTGACCCCAGACAGACTCCCTCTTGAATGACATTTTGATTCTAAGCCTTCAAAATCCCCTGCTGGAGAGTGATGATCTCTGCCCCACTGGTACTGAGGTTTGGGTCACCCTCCTCACTGCAGGTTGGTGGCGTTCTGAGATTTCCAGGCCATGCAGCAGCCTTAGACTTACCAGGTCCTGTAACCCATGATCTGCCTTGCCATTGACTTGTTATTAACCCAGCCTCTCTGAGCCTCGGGGTCACTAATGTGTGCCCAGAAGCCACAACAGATTATTTATTTATTTTTGAAAAATATTTTATTTATTTATTCATGAAAGACACAGAGAGAGAGAGAGGCAGAGACACAGGCAGAGGGAGAAGCAGGCTCCATGCACCAGGAGCCGGACGTGGGACTGGATCCCAGGTCTCCAGGATGGCGCCCCTGGCCAAAGGCAGGCGCCAAACCGCTGAGCCACCCAGGGATCCCCATACAACAGATAATTTAATAACTAAGTGAAATCATGTAAATATGAACGGCTCCAATAGGTCCTAGGAGCTCTACTATTACTTCCCCTTCTCTTCAGTTTCCCGTAAAGGAAAGCACGCGGCGGGGCGTCAGTAACTTCGGAGTCCTCCCTGGCTCCTGGCTCCCTGGCTCCCTGGCTCCCTGGGTCCCTGGGTCCCTGGGTCCCTGGGTCCCTGGCTCCTGGCTCCTGGCTCCCTGGGTCCCTGGGTCCCTGGCTCCTGGCTCCCTGGGTCCCTGGGTCCCTGGGTCCCTGGCTCCTGGCTCCCTGACTCCCTGGCTCCCTGGCTCCTGGCTCCTGGCTCCTGGCTCCTGGCTCCCTGGCTCCCTGGCTCCCTGGGTCCCTGGGTCCCTGGGTCCCTGGCTCCTGGCTCCTGGCTCCCTGGGTCCCTGGGTCCCTGGCTCCTGGCTCCCTGGGTCCCTGGCTCCTGGCTCCTGGCTCCCTGACTCCCTGGCTCCCTGGCTCCTGGCTCCTGGCTCCTGGCTCCCTGGCTCCCTGGCTCCTGGCTCCTGGCTCCCTGGCTCCCTGGGTCCCTGGCTCCTGGCTCCTGGCTCCCTGGCTCCCTGGCTCCCTGGCTCCTGGCTCCTGGCTCCCTGGCTCCTGGCTCCTGGCTCCTGGCTCCCTGGCTCCCTGGCTCCTGGCTCCTGGCTCCTGGCTCCCTGGGTCCCTGGCTCCTGGCTCCTGGCTCCCTGGCTCCCTGGCTCCTGGCTCCTGGCTCCTGGCTCCCTGGCTCCCTGGCTCCTGGCTCCTGGCTCCCTGACTCCCTGGCTCCCTGGCTCCCGGCTCCTGGCTCCTGGCTCCTGGCTCCCTGGCTCAAGGCAAAGCCCCTGACCACGGTCCTGACGTTGGCAACACCAGCTCCTTCTTCCTGAACGTTCGCCTGCTTCTGCCACGAGGCTGGAGTGGACAGTCTCAACCTCCCAGGGACTCCGCAGTGCTCCGTCTGCGCAGGTCAGGAAACAGGCTCAGAATGAGGAACAGCTGATCCGAGTTCACGGAACGACAGAGGATGGCGAGGCCGCACCTGAAGCCGCCAGTCCCCGTGTTAGCTCCTGGACCGTGTCACCTGCCGTCCACCACCGCGGCAGCAGAGAGGCCCCCTCATTCCTGCGCCTGACTCCAGAGGAACCTTGGCCTTATCCCAGGGAGGCCTAGCGGACCACCCAAACGGCCACCAAAATGGTTTAGGGTGAAGATCAGGACCTGGCCTGAAAAACAGGAGGCGGCGTTGGGCTCTGGCTGGCTGGGACTGTCAGGGCCTGGGCCGAAGCTCTGTTCGCGGTCCTGGCGGGGGCGGGCAGGTGGGGGCGGGCAGGTGGGGGGGGGGCTGCTCGCGGCGGGGCGGGCAGGTGGGGGCGGGGCTGCTCACGGCGGGGCGGGCAGGTGGGGGCGGGGCTGCTCACGGCGGGGCGGGCAGGTGGGGGGGGGGCTGCTCACGGCGGGGCGGGCAGGTGGGGGCGGGGCTGCTCACGGCGGGGCGGGCAGGTGGGGGCGGGGCTGCTCACGGCGGGGCGGGCAGGTGGGGGCGGGCAGGTGGGGGGGGGGCTGCTCGCGGCGGGGCGGGCAGGTGGGGGCGGGGCTGCTCACGGCGGGGCGGGCAGGTGGGGGCGGGGGCGGGCAGGCACTGCCGCGCGTTCAGATCCGGGGCTGCTCGGGTCAACACGCGCAACCCTCAGCGCCCTGGGGGCCCAGGAGCACACGTGCGCGCCTCTGCCCCGCGGCCTCCACCGCGCTGCCCCAGGCTCCCCGCCCGGCTCCGGCCCCAGGAAGTGGCGCCGCGCAGAGCTCTCCTCCAGCCTCGCCTCCTGCGGAGAGTGTCCTCCGCGGGAGCGTTTCCTGACCTAATTAAGCCGGGTAATGAGTAGCTAAGAGGAAGGGCATAAAAGCCCTAGGCGGCTTAGAGCTGGGACACTTTATGACGGGCATCTGCAGCTGGTGACGCCCTTAGAAAAGCTATTTCTCATGATCCTGGGAAGTGGCACACTGTTGCCACAGCAGAGCGAGCCCCGAGGCAAGGACGGGGAGCTCTGTCACCCAGGGGGACCGGCCACAGGGTCCTGGGAGGCTGCCTGGTGGGGTGCTGCTGTGTGTCAGGGAAAGGCCTGATCCCGGCCTCCCGCCCCAGTGCTCCTGGCTCAGCCTCAGGCTGGGGTGTCCTTGGTGACCGTGTGTGACTCCCTGGGGCCTGGGTTTTATGTTTCATTTGAATGATAGGACTGTGCACTGTGGGCAGTTTCCTAGCCTGGTGTCCGGCTCTGAGGAAGGAAATCTGAGCCAGACGTTGATCCCCACTCCCCTTCGGCCCTCTTTTAAGGTGCTCAAAATTGCATCCTGGAACATACCGAGTGTCCCAGAAGCCCTGGCCTGGAGGACCAGGAAGACTGACAGCAGCTGGCCTTTCTGGGTCCCTCAAAGGCCAGAAGTTGACTGTTTTTACCCCCAGCCTCTGCCCCAAGAACTCGAGACCCACCCCAACGCCTCACACACAGCCTACTACCAATTCACCTTCTGCTCTTGCACTGTGTCTGTTGTGTTCATTTGTTTAAATCATCTCACATTCACTCTTGAGTTGGCCGCCCCCCCACCCCACCCCCATCCCTGCTGCTGTGTGTTCGGGGAGGAGCACCGAGTCAGGGCCTGGGCTCTGGAGTGGGTTCCATCACTAAAGCCCCTGAGTGAGCTTGCTCGCAACAACATGTGACCTCTCAGCCATCATTCTCCCACGTGTAAAATGAGGGCCTTGGTGCTGCCTTGCCTCCAATATGCTTTGAGCCCACAGTCTTCACCCCGTGAGCGGTGGGAAACATAATGTGTGATGGGGGAACACAGGGCTAGCTGAGGACAAGGCACGAGCCTAGAGCAGCACATTGACAAGTCCTTGAAAGAGGCAGAGGGACTCTACGGACTCAGCTGCTTCGATGTTCATGCTTTGCTAAGGGCAGAAGACAATCCTAGCCTGACCCCTATGACCCTGAGAGTCTACTTTAACATATAAAAATTCCTTCAGAAATTTCCTTTATGTCCAAACCCCCAAGATACGTGTTGGCAATCATCCTCCCAAGCACATGGCCCACCGACATACATCTGAAGGGTCTCATGACTCAGGTTTTATTAGACGGTAATAAGTGACCTTTTCCCAATGAAAGCCAGCCCCCTCAAGGTCCTGGAAACCTTGCTTCCAAAATTCCTTAGAGAGTACACGATCCTGAAACCCCTCCCAACTCCCAGGTATATAATCTGCCACAGGACCCGGGGCAGCCGCTCTTCCTACTCACGGGTCCTGTCCCCTGTGCTTTAATAAAACCACCATTTGCACCAAAGATGTCTCAAGAATTCTTTCTTGGTCGTCGGCTCTGGACCTCACCTATATTCCAAAACTTCATCAATGTACATTTTCACACGGAGGGGCAACTTGCTCCTGTTACCAGCAGGGAAGAGCTATACCCCATAAATGTTCCTGATGATGGAAGGGCCCAGTCTCCCACACCCCACAGTCACTATTTTGATATATTCTAATTTTTTGTTCTTTTTTTTAAAATTTAAAATAGATTCCATGCCCAGTGTGGGGCTCGAACTTACAACCCAAGATCAAGGGATCCCTGGGTGGCGCAGCGGTTTGGCGCCTGCCTTTGGCCCAGGGCGCGATCCTGGAGACCCGGGATCGAGTCCCGCGTCGGGCTCCTGGTGCATGGAGCCTGCTTCTCTCCCTCTGCCTGTGTCTCTGCCTCTCTCTCTCTCTCTCTCTCTCTCTGTGACTGTAATAAAATAAGTAAAAAATTTGAAAAAAAAAAAAAAAAAACAACCCGAGATCAAGAGTTGCACACTGTACCAACCGAGCCAGCAGGGCACCCCTTGATCCTTTCCAATTTTCTAAAGAAGACTTGTTTCAGGCCATGTCCTCAGAGTCCCCCGTTTGCTCCATTGTATTCTTGGTGGCCAGAGCCCAGGGCCTGGGGCGACAGGGAGTTTACCTAGTCTCCTCTTTCTGTCATCTCTCTTCCCTCTCTCCCCTCTGCTGCTCTCATAATTCATCTACCCTCTTGGCCTGCTTCTCTTTCTTTTTAACCCAGTTTTATTGAGATAAAATTGACATGTGAGGGGATCCCTGGGTGGCGCAGCGGTTTAGCGCCTGTCTTTGGCCCAGGGCGCGATCCTGGAGACCCGGGATTGAATCCCACATCGGGCTCCCGGTGCATGGAGCCTGCTTCTCCCTCTACCTGTGTCTCTGCCTCTCTCTCTCTCTCTCACTGTGTGCCTATCATAAATAAATAAAAATTAAAAAAAAAAATTTTAAAAATTGACATGTGATAGTGTATGAGTTTAAGATATACAACATAATGCTTTGCTATAGGTATACATTGCAAAATGCTTCTCCTTCTAAGTGAGAATAGTCAGATCACAAATAACCTGGTTTTCCCCATCTTTCCTTCTTGCTATAGTGGAAGGAGACTTGGTGGCCAGATGCCTGACCAGGGAGGGCGGGCCTGAGCTGCACCCCCCCTCCCTGCGAGGACAGCCAGGGCTCTCAGAATTCCAAGAGGGAGTCCCTGGACTTCAGAAGACGGGAGAGCAGGCCTGGAAGCTTCCACCCCATGACCTGCCCACCCTCCACCGGGTGGCCACGCCCAGAAGCCTCTGGCATCCTCCAGCCCTGCAGCAGCTGGGCAGTCCCTGGGAGCCAACTCCCTCTGAATGTGTAATCCTGGCTTAAAAGAGAAAGGGGGAAAGATCCTGTGATTTCCCAGGACACAGACAACTGAAACCTGATACTCTTGTCAAGGGAGTCCTTTCACTGAGAGAAGGCCGGGAGAGAAAGGGAGAGAGAGGAAGAAAGAGCAGGAAGAAGGAAGAAAGATGTGGGAGAGGCCAGCAGGCAGCACAGCATAGCTTAAGTGTGAGGACTCCATGTGCCATCTGCCCTGGTCCTCGGCCTGACACTGACCTTTGAGGGGAGCCAAAAGAAAAAGTCTACCCTGTGTGAGAGCTGCGGTGGCAGTGGCTTCTGCGGGCCTGCCATCCTGTCTGCTCCTCGGGAGCCTCTGTTCCTCCTCTGGACAACTGGCAGCTCCTCCTCACCTTCCCTGCCTTTTGTGTGAAGGGGTCAAATAATGCAGTGGATAAAAATGCACAAAGGCTTCAGTACAGACCAATAAGAGGCAGTTCTTTCCTTCCTTCATCCAGCAAATACTCATCAATTAGCTGGACGAGTGAAAGAAATGCTATTCCATATGGTCAAATGAGTGGTCAGGGAGGAAAATGGTTCCAGTTCGACTTGGAAGGGACCCAGGCGCTCACCCTTGTCAGCTACAAAGAATTGCGGGTTTATTAAGCTAAATCACAGAAATTTGGGGAAGTTATTCTGTGACCAGCTCTGTTGTAAGTGCAGTTTGGGAGGCACCCACTTTGTATATGGCAAAGCATCTGTACATGAGGCCTTGTGTGCTGTCTAGCTGGGACAGCAAGCCTTCCAGCCCAAACAAGTGGGGAACAATATACAAAGAGGTCCAGTATGGGCTTCTGGGAAGGCCAAATGTGTGATAGGGCCCATGGATGGTCCCAGAAGCTGGTTCTTTTGTATCTTACAAAGAAGCCTTCTTGTAGGTAAAATATTCCTGATGTCACTCTGAGCTGGCAGTGTTTCCTGAGCTTCCATGGTGTGCCAGGCCCTGATGATGCCAATGTGAACGCAGCACACTCACCACCCTGGTGGAGCTCACCTACAACGACTGACTCCAATTTCATCCATGCACTTTTGCATTTTATAGTTCATTCATTCTTTTATGTGCCACCCATGCTTAAAAGGGAATTAAGGCAGTTTATAAGCAAGGGCAGCATACCATAAAACCCATACCAGATTGATGGGTGAGGTCCAAGCTGTAAAGGAAGCTGGGGCAAGAGAATCATGACACCAAAAAACCTAGGTTCAGGGAAGGGTGGAATTGAGCCTAAATAGCTCTGATCAGACACCTGGGTGGCTCAGTGGTTGAGTGTCTACCTTTGGCTCAGGTCATGATCCTGGGGTCCTGCAAGCGAGTCCCCCATTGGGCTTCTCCTCTGCCTGTATCTCTGCCTCTCTCTATGTCTCTCATGAATAAATAAATAAAATCTTAAAAATCAGCTCTGAGCTGCCTGGTGCTGGTGTCAAGGGAAATGGTGTACCTGATAAAAAGGAAGTGTAGCTTGTTGCAGCTCCCTTCTTTGGGGAACTAACATTCAGGCTCACTTACCACCAGTGTCCCATGCACACTCGGCCGTGATCGGGTACATGTAATTCTGCAGAAGCATAGAGCATTTGTGTTCTCCCATCTGGAATGTTTGGCCTCCTTAACCTGAGTGAAGACCATTGGCTGTGCCTCAAGACCCGGCACAGACATTACTTCCTCTGCTCAGTGTCCTGTGTTCAGGACCACATGCCTTCCCTGGGTCTGAGGTCCTCCTACTCTGCTCTGTCACAGCCGCTGCAGGGCACTGTAGCTGGTCCTCTTTTCTCTCCCTACCATCTGGTGAGCTTCTCCAGAGCAGGAGCATCTCCAGGTTCTCAAGGTGCAGGTGCCTGGTGCAGAGTAGCCAACAATTATTTGCTATCAACATTTTTTTTTTTTTGCACTTAATTACAATGCCAAGCGCCATGCTAGTTTTCTTGCATGTATTTAACTCTTACAATTACCCTGTCACATAGGTGCTATTATTGGGTCCATTTTTCAGATGAAGAAACAGATTAAGTGACTCTCCTGTGGGTGCATAGTGTAGAGCCAGTCTTCTAACTCAGGCTGGTCTGACTTCGAAGCCATTGGAGAGTATGAAGCATTTTACATTCATGGCCTTTTGTTAGAATTATTTTTATCTTTAATTAGATTGTGAAGGAAAGAGGGAAAGTCTTCTCTCTCCCACAGTGGCTAGCACAGTGCTTTCTTTATAGTAGGAACCTGTGAAAGCTTTTCTGGCAGCGACAGTTTGTAACAAAGGCAAGTGGAGAATTACCCTGCTGGTGTGTGGTGCAGTAAGATGGAACTTTACATCGTCCGAATTAGCCAGTTGGTTTAATCCTATTTGTGGCGCTCCCAGGCCTTAGTACTTACAGCTGGAAGGGGCCTTAGCGCTCATCAACTCTAACTCCCACATTTCACAGCCAACGAAACAGTTGCTGAGATGAAATGGCTTGTCTAAGAGCAGACATCTCATCAGTTACAAAGCAAGGGCAAGAGCAGAGCTGACTCCCACAGTCCCGAGTCATTCTCCAGTCTGATTCACAAATTCACCCCCATTATTCAAATAAGGTGAGGCCCAAATCCCGCAGTGGGACATTTACTCCAAGACAGCGCCCCTAGCGGGGGGACGGGTCAGCGGCTGGCACCTGCCGGGCCTCTCGCCAGCCCATGCAACGGCCGCCAGGGCTTCCCCTGCCCCGCCGGCCACATTTGTTAGTGGCCGCTCATTGCCTTCTCCATGACTACGTCCTCACTCTCAGGTTGTGAGAGCCTCTCTTGCTTGAAAGAAAGGTATCGGCGAGCATCGATCCTTCTGACATGTACTGACCCCCCTTCTCTGAGCACAGCCTTGGCACAGACTCCATCAGAGCCTATTTTGCCCCCAGAGGACATTTGGCAGTGTCTGGAGACATTTGATGATCATAACTGGGGGGAGGGGTGCCACTGGCATCTAGTGGGTAGAGGCCAGGGATGCTGCTGAAAATCCTTCAATGCACAGGACAAGCCTCCACAACAAAAAATTATATGGCCCCAAATGTAAGTAGGGCCGAGGCTACGAAGCCCTGCTCCCCAAGGAGAGAAAATCTGTCCATGGACTTACTCCTGGAGAAGTTTCACCTGCCTCCTCCCACCCCATGCAGTGGATCTACATGGACCTCTTCAGAGTCCCTTGATTTGGGACCTGCCATTTCCACCATTTCCACTGTCCATTTTCCATTTGGTGTTTCCATTTTCTCTCCCACAGAACATATATATATATAAATTTTATCAAGCATCAACTGGGGCTTCAGCAGAATGCTTGGTGTTTTAGGTGGGTTTCCTTAACTTTGCCTTGTCACCTCACTTCACCTGAAAAATATGGAGTAATTAAATTTGTGAGGTATATTATTTCTGTTTTACTGATGAGACAACAGGCTGAGAGGGGTTATGTGACTTGTCCAAGGTCACACCACCATTCACTGTTTCAAAACCAGGTCCCAACTCTCCAGCCTCATCCTCCTGCTATGTTCCACAAAACAGCATTGGGCTGTGCAGACAAATCTGAAACACTCGGTACAAATGGAAGCAGGTTTTTTTTTTCCTGAGAAATATCCGCTTCCTGCTTGTCCATAAAACAGTAAAGAGAGACCTCTGAGGTATATGTCAAGTATACTTCAATTATAATTTTTTACTTTTTTAAAAGACTTTATTTATTTATTCATGAGAGACACAGAGAGAGGCAGAGACACAGGCAGAGGGAGAAGCAGGCTCCATGCGGGGAGCCCGATGCAGGACTGGATCCCAGGACCTGGACCAAAGGCATATGCTCAACTGCTGAGCCACCAAGGTGCCCCCATAATTTTTTAAAAGAGCTCTGAAGAAGTAGGAAAGCTTGGAGCAGAAGACAAGCTGGTACACTCTATTCCCAGTTTCAGTGGCTTAAGCTTCTGAGGACCCAGGTGAGCCAGCAGTAACCCAAATTTAAACTCTAAATTGCCAAGGAGTCCTCTGGGGGTGTTCTTACTAGCCTGCTCCCAGCACCACCCAGCTCCTTTCCCTTGGAGGAGGCGCCCTGGGGTTCCTCTCTGGTCTCCCCCACCCACAGAGGTCTTCAGTAATGCCTGCCATTGGCACTGGGGACTTATTAAAACAGCACCAACTCGGAGCTTCTGACTACCAAACCTAGAGTCTGTTGTGACAACCTTTATTTTGGTGATAAGAATAAATGTGTGTGCGCGCGCGCGCACGCGCGCGCCTGAGTGTGTGTATATGTGTGTGTGTGTGTGTGTGTGTGAGAGAGAGAGAGAGAGACAGAGAGAGAGAAAGAGAGAGAGACAGAGAAAGAGAGAGAGCGCACAAAGGCAGGCTACCAGAAAGGTGGCCTTTATTCAGGTTTAAAATGGACCTCGGCCCCCTGGCCTCTGTGAGCGGCTTCAGGCTGCCCTCCAACCCAAGGATCTGCCTCCCTTGCAGTCTAGAATGGAGCTGGGCCCTTCCTGGGTCTGCTCAGATTAACCCCTTCCTTCTAACTTTCCTGTGCCTGGCAGAGGGGCTCTGGGCCAAGTGGCCAGACATTCACTGGCTCCAGGGCTGTGGATGCCATAAACCCATTTTCCTTGGGGACCCTGAGCTCCACGAATTTACTTTCAGAAAGCACAACTGTTTTGTTTGAAAAGGCTCCGGGAGGAGGGAGAGCCCAGGTCTCTGTACACATGTTCCTCATTTGCCATTGGTGGGGAGCAAGGGGTGAGGGGGGCCAGGGAGGCGGGTGCTGGGGGTGTGCTGGGGAGGAGGCCACAGGAGGGGGGAGTGGGCTGCAGCTGCTGCTGCTGGCAAGTTTGGCTTGGGGAGGAATGGAGGGGGAGAATGCTAGGAAGAAGGGGTGGGGCTGGGGACAGGGGCGGCGTCACGAGGGAGGAGGGAGCAGGTGGTCACTTGTTTATCTGCTCAGCTGTTTTGTGTCCGGGAGCCTGAGAGAGACACAGAGGCAGCTGGGAGGAGAAAAAGAACCGGGCCAGGGGTCCTCTTGGTCCTCCTGCCTTAGCCACAGGTTCTGAAACTGAAGCAGAACCACCGGAGAGTGATTCATGGGGGCAGAGCGTGCCCTCCCCCTACTCAGAAGGGTTTCTCTGGGGCCCAGATGCCAGCTTCTGCTGTGCAAACAGGCTGGCAGTGCCCTCCTGGCCTTGGCGCTGTGCTCATGGTCACAACGGGGCGGCATTCCTGCGGGGTGACTCCCGGCACGAACCCTGGAAATATCCCTGGGCCTCAGTGTGCCGTGCTCCCGTGTGTGATTTGGCACAGCCCTCAGGGCCAGACCGGCTTGCTCCTTAGCCTGAGCCTTAGTATCAGCCTGACCCTGGTGGAAACGGGATAGCTGATTCCCACCCCTGCTCTGGTCTCCCTTCACTGATTTCAAGGCAGCCCGGTTGGGATTTCCCTCCTCACTGGCCCAAGACCCATTGGGTCCCCTTCTTGCCTCAGTGGTCCTCTCATTTACATGCTAAATCTTTGGGCAGCCAAGCTGGGCTGTGACTTCATCTGCCCTGACATCTTTTGATCAGGTGAATAAACACACCGCCTCTCTGGGCACCTGAGGATCCAGAGAAATTTGCTTTAATGACACTGTGCGGTTCAGGAGCTTGCCTGTTCCCGCCCCTTGGCTCTTTCTCCACCTTATTATTTTCCTGTTGTTTGTTTGTTTAAATGAGAACATCTACTGGAACTTCCGTAGGTGACTCCCTCTCCCTCCTCCCCTGCAGGCGAGTCTGATGCTGGAGGACTTTTCTGCCCCACCCCCACCCCTTGGTGCACAAAGCCTGGGCATCTGGCTGACAAAGGGGGTGCTTCTCGGGTACTGAGCCTGGTGGTTGGGGACAGTGCAGGAAGCGCAGATGCCTTTTGCATGCGTCTCCGATGCAGTCAGTGGCCACCAGCTCCTTTAAGGAGCCCAAAAAACCACCTTGTGAGCCCCCAAGTCCCAGCTTGCTGCTCTCTGAGCGCGAGGCCCCTCGGAACTGTATGCCTGCAGGGTGAAGGATGGCAAGGGCCCGTGGGAGGGTTGACTGATTTGGGAAAGAACAGTGAGACTCTCCTGGGAGAGGCTGGCAGAGTGGGACGGGCTGGAGCGTGGAGTCAGCTTCTAGTCTAGTTAGTACCTGCTTTGGTGGTCCAGGGCCAGACTCTTCCCGGCTCTGGGCCTGGCTGCATAAGGATTGGAGCCTCTGATCTCAGAGTCCTTTTGGACTTAGCAAATGCTCTTGCTTTTAGAATGCTAATTTCTTTGCCTATAGCCCATTTCCTTCTCCAGAGGCCAGGTAACCCAATAAAGTGGCCTGTTAATGGTGGTTGGTGACACAGCCACCAGCTCCAATGACTGCTTGCTTTCCGGAGCATGGAACCCAGATGCTCCGTCTGCAGCCCCCATTAAAACTTTCATCATGGAAAAAAAAAAAAAAAAAAAAACTTTCATCATGGGCAGCCCAGGTGGCTCGGCAATTTAGCACTGCCTTCAGCTTGGGGCCTTACCATGGAGCCTGGGCTCCCTGCATGGAGCCTGCTTCTCCCTCTGCCTATGTCTCTGCCTCGCTCTCGCGCTCGCTTGCTCTCTCTGTGTCTCTCATGAATAAATAAATACAATCTTAAAAAGATAATAATAATAATTAATTAAAAAATAATGCTTTGTCAAGTGTATTTGCAGTCATAGCAATAATAGTATCAGGACGCCCGGGGACGGGGGGGGCCACTAAGTGGTTGAGCATCTGGCTTTGGCTCAGGTCCGTGATCCCGGGGTCCTGGGATCGAGTCCCGCGTTGGACTCCCCACATGGAGCCTGCTTTTCCCTCTGCCTGTGTCTGCCTCTCTGTGTCTTTTGTGAATAAATAAATAAAATTTTTTAAAAATAATATTACTAGCTATTGTTTACTAAGTGCCTACTATAGTTTACATATATTATCTTATTGGGTTCTTTTATGAGAGAGGTGCTATTAAAATCTCCATTTTAGGTGAGGAAATTTTCACTCAAAGATCAGTACGTTTTTGGTGGAGGAAATCTTTAACTCCCAGGCCAGCAGCAGCATTTTTTAAAAGATTTTATTTATTCATGAGAGACACAGAGAGAGGCAGAGACACAGGCAGAGGGAGAAGCAGGCTCCCTGCAGGGAGCCCAATGTGGGACTTGATTCTAGGACCCTGAGATCACAACATGAGCCAAAGGCAGATGCTCAACAACTGAGTCACCCAGGTGTCCCCAGCACCAGCATTTTAGGGAAATTTCAAGCTGTCTTGGCTGTCCTGGCTGATCCTCTATTTGTAGGAGGTATTTGCCTCAGCGTCTGTGATGCAAATGCCCAAAGACCCAGATCCCATTGGTCCCCACTCCAGCCTTTTGCAACATGTTGTGAGGAACCCCAGCAGCACAAATTTGGCTGCTGAACTTCTTGGGATCTGGCTTTTGAGGTTTTAAGTCCCTCCATCCTCTGTGCTGCTGGTCACTGGTCAGGCTTGATGACCCTCTGCCTCAGAGGGATGTCAGTATAGGGCTTTCTGGTTGGTACAGGGAGCTGGCTTCTTGGGTCCACTTTGTTATTGTTGTTTCAGTCAAATTGAAAATGTTTTGGAATATCTGTTGTATGCAAAATCCTACATTAATGGGGGTTTTCGTAGGGGGTAGACAGCCAGGCTTGGTTCTTCTCCTTAAGGAGCTTATCATCTCCAAAAATATTCTTAAAAAAAAAAATACTCTTCAAATCTGTATTTTTGTCCCACTTTCCATATTAGCTATGTGATCATTTTCTCAAGTTCTGTAGAATTGTTCACTGGCATTTTATGGAATATATGGTAAGTCTGTTAATTGACTTGTCAACCTCATTTTTGATCTTTATAGTCAGGAATGACTTTCTACTCTGGCAAATGGTTGTAACTTCAGGGCTCAGTTTTGTTGCCCATTGCCTTAGTATGCTATTTATTTTATCCAGCTTTAATGAGATAAAATTGACTCATGACATTGTGTAAGCTTAAAGTGTACAGTGTGTTGACTGATACATTCATATTATACTGTGCTGTTAACTCTGTTCCTTTTCTCACCAGGAGAGATGCCCAGGAGTGGCTTCTGCGGTTCTGTTTAGGGTCTAGCTCTTTCAGGGGCCGCCTTTATGGGAGACACATTTACCTTCACTCCAAGTCACCAACTAGGAATCCTGCCTGGTTGTCCAGCCCCAGAACAAGCTCCTCCTGATCTGGTTCTAGGGGCCTCAGCAGTCTCCAAGCTCTTTCAAGCCTCAGCGTCCAGGCTGAAACACTGGGGAGCCCAACAGTTGGGCAGAACACCAAGGGAGGGGACCAGGAGGGCAGAACTTGGACAACAGAGGCCCCAGTGTCAGGTCTCCTTCCTATGGTCATCTTCATTTAGTTTATAGACTTTGGGTTGTAAAAGGCTTTCCCCCACATTATCTAAAAGATTTTATTTATTTGAGAGAAAGAGAGCATGAGTGGGGCAAGGGGTGTGGGAAGAGCAGAGGCAGAGGGAGAAGCAGACTCCCCACTGAACGTGGAGCACAACGTGGGGCTTGAGTCTAGGACCCCAGGATCACAACCTGAGCCCAAATCAAGAGTCAGACGCTCAACCACTGAGCCACCCAGGTGTCCTGTCTCTGAATCATTTTAAAGTAAATTAAAAACTGACTTTTCTCCTTCAAATATACCTCCAGAAAGTAAGGATACTGTCCTATACAGTCACATAAGTGTGATGTATCACACTTAACAAAATGAAAATAATTATCTAATTTAATCTAATATCAAGGCCATATTCAAGTTTCCCCATTTGCCCCCAAATATCTTTTGCAGTTGTTTTTTTCAAACCAGGACACAAAGATCATGCATTGCATTTTGTTGTTATTTCTCTCAAATCTATTTTAATCCATAACAATCGATTCACCTTTTATAGCACTGTTGATTCTTGAAGAAATAGGTACTGGCCTGTTTATCTCATATACTATTCCAGACCATGAATTTGTCTAATTATTTCCCCATTGTGTTATTTAATTTTTCCTTTATCTGTATATTTCCTATAAGCTGAAAGTTAGATCTAAAAGGTTTGGTTAGGGGATCCCTGGGTGGCGCAGCGGTTTAGCGCCTGCCTTTGGCCCAGGGCGCGATCCTGGAGACCTGGGATCGAATCCCACATCGGGCTCCCGGTGCATGGAGCCTGCTTCTCCCTCTGCCTGTATCTCTGCCTCTCTCTCTCTCTCTCTCTGTGACTATCATAAAAAAAAAAAATAAAAATTAAAAAAATAAAAATAAAAAATAAAAGGTTTGGTTAGTAAGGCACCAGGGTGGCCCAGTTGGTTAAGTATCTACCTTAGGCTTAGGTCATGATCTCAGGGTCTTGGGATCCAGCCCTGTTTTGGGCTCCCTGCTCAGTGCGGAGCCTGCTTCTTCCTGTCCTCCCCGCTCATGTGCTCTCTCTCTCAATCTGTCTTTCTCTCTCTCAAATAAATAAATAAATAAATAAATAAATAAATAAAATCTTAAAAAATAAAAAAATTGGGGCAGCCCGGGTGGCTCAGCAGTTTGGCGCTGCCTTCACTCTGGGGTATGATCCTCGGGACCTGGGATGGAGTCCACGTTAGGCTCCCTGTGTGGAGCCTGCTTCTCTCTCTGCCTGTGTCTCTGCCTCTCTCTCTCTGTGTCATGAATAAATAAATAAAATCTTGAAAAAAATTGTTTTAAATAAAAGGTTTGGTTAGATTCCGATAAAAACTTCTTGGCAAAAACGTCTTAGGTACTGCCTCTGGTTTTATCTTAATTGTGGAAGCTGTCATCAGGAGGTGATTTCCAGGGTGGAGGATAGGCAAGAAAGAGGCAGAATGTGGGGTAAAGGGAGTCTGGGCCTTCCCTCAGGTGGTTACTATAACAAATCTCAGAATGGGTGCCAGGCAGAAGGGTCCACTTTGACTGATTAGGAGCTTGAGAGGCAGGCTCAGGCTCAGGATTCTTGTGCACCATGAGAAAATGCTCTGCATCACTTGCCATCAGGGAAATACAAATCAAAACCACAATGAGATACCACCTCACACCAGTGAGAATGGGGAAAATTAACAAGGCAGGAAACCAAAATGTTGGAGAGGATGTGGAGAAAAGGGAACCCTCTTACACTGCTGGTGGGACTGTGAACTGGTGCAGCCACTCTGGAAAACTGGGTGGAGGTTGCTCAAAGAGTTAAAAATAGACCTGCCCTACGACCCAGCAATTGCACTGTTGGGGATTTACCCCAAAGATTCAGATGCAATGAAACGTCGGGACACCTGCACCCCGATGTTTCTATCAGCAATGGCCACAATAGCCAAACTGTGGAAGGAGCCTCGGTGTCCATCGAAAGATGGGGATGGATAAAGAGGATGTGGTTTATGTATACAATGGAATATTACTCAGCAATTAGAAACGACAAATACCCACCATTTGCTTCAACGTGGATGGAGCTGGAGGGTATTATGCTGAGTGCAGTAAGTCAATCGGAGAAGGACAAACAGTGTATGTTCTCATTCATTTGGGGAATATAAATAATAGTGAAAGGGAATATAAAGGAAGGGAAAAGAAATGTTGGGAAATATCAGGAAGGGAGACAGAACATAAAGACTCCTAACTCGGGGAAACGAACTAGGGGTGGTGGAAGGGGAGGAGGGCGGGTGTTGGAGGGAATGGGTGACGGGCACTGAGGTGGACACTTGACGGGATGAGCACTGGGTGTTTTTCTGTATGTTGGTAAATTGAACACCAATAAAAATTAATTAAAAAAAAAAAAGAACTTGAGAAGTTCCTCCACCCCTTCTGGAGGTCCCCTAGACCAGCCCATAAAACTCAGCTGAAACCCACCTCGGGGTCCAAGTCCCTGCTCCCCTGTGTCAGGTATACTTGGACCCAAGCTTGAGCTTGTGAATAAACCCTCGTGTGTTTGCATCGGAAAAAAAAAAAAAAGGGATTCTTGTGCACAAGTCCCACTGCCAGAAAGCAGTTGTTCAGAGCCGTGACAGTGGCTCAAGGCCCTTCCCAGGAGCTTGCCTTACTACTACTCGGGCCCCTTCTTGTGGCTCTGAGTGGCTAAGGTGAAGCATAATGTAAGGAGAAAGGGCAGACTTTGGAGGCAGAGTGAGTACTGCAATTTTTCAACTTTTTGGTCTTAGGCAAGTCACTTGAACTCCTAGAGCTTTGGTTTCCTCCTCTGTGACATGGGCCCCTTAATGATCTTGCTTATCAGAGTAGTTTTATGGATTAGCACTCTGAGGAGGGATACCTGGCACATGGTGGGTGCTCAGTAGACAGAAGCTACCATCAGTGAATACAGCTTTGGGCACAGCCATGGGCCCGTGGCCAGGAATGGGGCTGCCCCCTTAGCATCCCAACAATAGGGTACTGAATACTATTCCCCCAGGTGTTGGGGTGGAGTGAGGCTTGAAGCAGCTGTAGCCCTTCCTGACATAAGGGACTATTAATTCTCTAATTAAAACAAGCCAGTGGGTGGAGGCTGGCAGCAAACAAAGCCATTTCATAGGTCTTCAGAGTTGGCCACCAGTGTGTGGTGTGCCGGGTAACCCTCTTTGCCTGCTTGTTAATTTAATCCAGGACTGCTGGTTGGAAGTACATCTGCTATAGCGAAGTCTGTGCATTTGTCCTTTGTTCACTTGGTTAACCTCAGAATCTTCTGTAATACAGTTTTCAGGTCTTATCATTTGCACATAAAATCTGGAGTTAAGAAGAGGAAAAACTCAACCTCTTGAGATTTATTTATTTATTTATTTTTAAAGATTTTATTTATTTATTCATGAGAGACAGAGAAAGAGAGGCAGAGACAAAGGTCACACAGAGGAAGAAGTAGGCTCCATGCAGGGAGCCCGATGTGGGACTTGATCCCGGGACTCCAGGATCATGCCCTGTGCAGAAGGCAGGTGCTAAACCACTGAGCCACCCAGGGATTCCCCCCTCTTGAGATTTAAAAACCGTACCAACATAGGGGTGCCTGGGTGGCTCAGCTGGTTAAGTGCCCGACTCTGGATTTTGGTTCAGGTCACAATTTCCGGGTTGTGGAATTAAGTCCCATGTCAGCTCCACACTCAGCACAGCGTCTGCTTGAGATTCTTTCCCTCTGCCCCTCCTGCTGCATGGGCATACTCTCTCAAATAAATAAATAAATCTTTATGTTTAAAAAAGTATTTTATTTATGGGACTCCTGAGTGGCTCAGCGTTTGGGCGTCTGTCTTGGGCTCAGGGGTTGGTCCTGGAATTCCAGGATGAGTCCTGCATCAAGCTCCCTGCATGGAGCCTGCTTCTCCCTCTGCCTGTCTCTGCCTCTCTCTCTGTGTCACTCATGAATAAATAAATAATATCTTTTGAAAAAATATTTTATTTATTTATTTGAGAGAGAGAGAGAGAGAGCACAAGCAGGGGGAGCAGCAGGCAGGAGAGGAAGAAGCAGACTCTCCACTGAGCAGAGAGCCTGACATGGGGCTCAATCCCAGGATCCCAGGATCATGACCTGAGCTGGAGGTAGATACTTAACTGAGTCACCCAGGTGCCCCCATAACAAAAAGCAAAACAAAACAAAAAACCAATACCAATATAAACTGGTTAGATATAGCTTTCTACATGAGAAACCCACCCCAAAATATGATTAACGAATTGAGCAAATGATGGAAAGCAGGGAAATATCCCAGTTGGCAACAGGACTTATGATTAGAATGTTATACTTTAGTCGGGACGCTTTTGGTTTCAAATAACAGAACGCATAAGTAGAAGTGGCTGTAACGGTAAGGGCGTATCTTATCTCATGTAACTGGAAGTCCGGAAGGAGATGTCTGGATGATCTGGCCACTCAACAACATCAAGGCTCTGTTTCAGCTTCTCTGTGATTATCTTGGCTCTGTCCTCATGATCACAAGGTGGCTGCTATAGCACCAACCATTACATACCGTTGTGACAATAAACAAAGATGGCAAAAGAGGGAAATCTGCTCCCAGAATCCCTCACCCAATGTCAATATCCCCTTATGTCTCTGATTAGAGAGACTTTGGAGTCATATGCCCACTCCTAAGTCAATCACTGTCAAAGAAGCCGGAATCTCCAGCATGGGTTAGGCCAGTCATATTTCATTCCCTTAGGCTGGGTCCACCTGAAAATATTGCCACTCTAAATAAAATAGTGAGGAACAAAGAAGGAATTGGGTAGACAACCATCAGTGTCTACTTTAGTAACTAAAGAAAGTCATCGTCAGATTGGCTCTGTCAAGAGCTCCCTGGGAAGTGTATCTGCATCAAGTCCAGCAAATTTAAGCCAAAAACCAAGATTGAGAAATGCCATCTTTATATGTGGGAAGAGGTAGATTCCAAAGAGATAGCAAGAAAAGAAGCAAACCCTGGGCTTTCTTTTGCCACATCAGGTACAAACCCTAATTATGAAATTTCAAAATAAGACACATGGCTTTGTTTTCAGAGGAGCTTGCTCAAGTAAAAAGAGCAGCTCCTTTTTGGTAAGAACCAAAAATGATCTTTGTAAACAACAAAACAGCCACAACGGCTCTGCCATCTGCCAAGAATTGTACAGCCAGGTGCCTGGGGGCATAGGGCAAATATTTGGTGCCATGGTCTTGGCCCCCTCCTGGGCCCCCTCAACTGATTTCATGAGGAACTGGCAAGTACACATTTGTTTGAAAGAAGCAGCTTCTAGTTTTGCCTTGTATAAAGGAGGGTCCAATTTTGCTTGATCTCCTGAATTTTTGAGAGGTTAAAATTAAAGATTTTTACCTGAAATTGTCTCATTTTAGAAAACTAACAAAAAAATTTTCAAATGTTTTAAATCTGGTGGACCAAGGGCAGCCCGGGTGGCTCAGCAGTTTAGCGCCTTCAGCCCAGGGTGTGATCCTGGAGACCTGGGATCGAGTCCCACATTGGGCTCTGTGCATGGAGCCTGCTTCTCCCTCTGCCTGGGTCTCTGCCAATCTCTCTCTTTCTTAATCTCTCTCTCTCTGTGTGTCTCTCATGAATAAATAAATAAAATCTTAAAAAAAAATCTGGTGGACCAAGCATAACATCTGTGGGTTATGTTTCGACCTGCAGGTAAGTGGGCATAAAAGATATTATCGGGGTCATGGAAATGTTCTCAAATGTGTTGAAGATAATGTTTGTACAGTTTTAACTTGGTAAATTTACTAAAAAACATTCAATTGTACAGCTAAAATTGATGAATTATGTAAAATATGTCTTAAGAAAGAATAAAAAGATTTTTAACCTCAGACTGTAGGCCTGCTGCCTATGGACTGGAATATTTATTCCTAAACCCTGCTTTTGGCTTTGTAAAAGCACCAACCCTGCTGATAGCTGAGGATTGACAACACCAATTTGTGAGGAAGGGAGTAAGGCCTTATAGTGACTGTGTGGGCCGTGGAGACACTGGCGTCCAAGTCTACCTTCTCTGGTTACTGGCCATGTGACCTTAGACAAGTTAATTCTCTGTGCTAGCTACTGTCTTGAGACTGAGTTTTCTCATCTCTGCAATGGACTGGTAATCTTAATACCTAAAAGATTAAATAAAATAGTGTGATCCGGGGCAGCCCTGATGGCCCAGCAGTTTGGCACTGCCTTTTAGCCTGGGGTATGATCCTGGAGACCCAGGATCCAGTCCCACGTCGGGCTTCCTGCATGGAGCCTGCTTCTCCCTCTGCCTGTGTCTCTGCCTCTCTCTCTCTGTGTGTGTGTGTCTGTCATGAATAAATAAATAAGATCTTAAAAAAGTTTTTTTTAAAGAAATAGTGTGATACGTGTGAAACATCTGGCATAATGGAAGTCTTCAAGTACCAATATGAGATGAGGATTTCTTGCCACAGAGCATACCTACCCGTTCTGAGCCTGGACTGTGGTCTCTCCTTGTCCTTCGTGAGAGATGGGTTATACTCGAGGCTGCTTCCGCTGTGTGCAGTGGGTTGGAAAGACCATTGCTAACGCTCCCCAGTCCCTGGAAGGAGGACTCTGCCCCACGCCTCAGAGGTTCACACAGCTCACAAATTTGCAACCCACATTTTCAGCATAAAGAGATTAGATTCGGGGCTTCCCAGGACTTCTAGGAGCCGTGTGCATGTACCGTGGGAGAGAGAGCCTAGAGAAGTGCAGGTGTAGGCTTCTTTTCCTTGGGAATCCGCGGAGGGCTGATTTCCATCTTTCTGTCCCTGTAGTTGGAGCCAGATTCACTCTGGCTTAATCCCGATGAACGGACGGGTTGTGTCCTCTGGCGGTCACACACCTGAGTGGGAGCGCAGCAGAAGGCCGGTGAGGATGCTGTGAGCCGGCACCGTGGGCCTGCGGGCAGGTTCCCCGCCAGGCTCCTGCAGTGGCCTGGGGCGGGTCTGGGCTTCCCGGGCGGTGAGGAAGCCTGCACTCTCCTCTGTCTGGTCTGGGCCTGCTGACGGCCACTCCACCCCCACAAGTGTTCTTTCCAAAGGGGCCACAGGGCACTCCCTTTCTCAATCCAAGTGAGTTCTGATCTGCTTGGTTTAGACGGTTTTCAGGGAGGTTCCCGACGTCTCACCCGAAAGTAAGGCGCTCGGGCCACGGCCAGGCCCCAGGGGCGGCCCGGAGGACCCCCCCGCGGAACCCGAGGATGGGGCGGCTCCGAGCCTTGCACAGGTGGGCCCGCCGCAGGGCGCCGCGGTGCGGGAGGCCGGTCAGCATCCCCGGCCTGAAAGCACGGAAGGGAGACGCCCGCCAGGCTGGACGTCCGCGTGCGTCCTCTCCTGCCCGCCCTCCGTCCCTCCGTCCGTCCGTCCGTCCTGCCGCAGGCCCCGCCTCCTGCCCACTTCCCGCCAACCTGCTGCTGGGGAGGGAGCGCGAGCGGCCCGGGGCGGGGGCGGGGGCGGGGGCGGCGGCGGCGGCGGCGGCGGCGAGCGCGGCGAGACCCACGCTGGTCTGCTGATCTCGCAAACCCGAAATGAAACTGCAGCTTTCGGGGATGGGATTAAAAAAACAAAGAACCTGCAGCTCTCGAGTCGAGTCGTGCGAGGGGTGGAGGGGGTGGAGCGGTGCGGAGCGGTGGGGGGCGGTGCGGGGCGGAGCGGTGCGGGGCGGTGCGGGGCGGTGCGGGGCGGTGGGGAGCGGTGGGGGGCGGTGCGGGGCGGAGCGGTGCGGGGCGGTGCGGGGCGGTGCGGGGCGGTGCGGAGCGGTGGGGGGCGGTGCGGGGCGGAGCGGTGCGGGGCGGTGGGGAGCGGTGCGGGGCGGTGGGGAGCGGTGGGGGGCGGTGCGGGGCGGTGCGGGGCGGGGCGGTGGGGAGCGGTGGGGGGCGGTGCGGGGCGGAGCGGTGCGGGGCGGTGGGGAGCGGTGGGGGGCGGTGCGGGGCGGAGCGGTGCGGGGCGGTGGGGAGCGGTGCGGGGCGGTGGGGAGCGGTGGGGAGCGGTGCGGGGCGGAGCGCTGCGGGGCGGTGGGGAGCGGTGGGGGGCGGTGCGGGGCGGAGCGGTGCGGGGCGGTGGGGAGCGGTGGGGGGCGGTGGGGAGCGGTGGGGGGCGGTGCGGGGCGGAGCGCTGCGGGGCGGTGGGGAGCGGTGCGGGGCGGTGGGGAGCGGTGGGGAGCGGTGGGGGGCGGTGCGGGGCGGAGCGCTGCGGGGCGGTGCGGGGCGGTGCGGGGCGGTGCGGAGCGGTGGGGAGCGGTGGGGGGCGGTGCGGGGCGGTGCGGGGCGGGGCGGTGGGGAGCGGTGGGGGGCGGTGCGGGGCGGAGCGGTGCGGGGCGGTGGGGAGCGGTGCGGGGCGGTGGGGAGCGGTGGGGGGCGGTGCGGGGCGGAGCGCTGCGGGGCGGTGGGGAGCGGTGCGGGGCGGTGGGGAGCGGTGGGGGGCGGTGCGGGGCGGTGGGGAGCGGTGGGGGGCGGTGCGGGGCGGAGCGCTGCGGGGCGGTGCGGGGCGGTGCGGGGCGGTGCGGAGCGGTGGGGAGCGGTGGGGGGCGGTGCGGGGCGGTGCGGGGCGGGGCGGTGGGGAGCGGTGGGGGGCGGTGCGGGGCGGAGCGGTGCGGGGCGGTGGGGAGCGGTGGGGGGCGGTGCGGGGCGGTGGGGAGCGGTGCGGGGCGGTGGGGAGCGGTGGGGGGCGGTGCGGGGCGGAGCGCTGCGGGGCGGTGCGGGGCGGTGCGGGGCGGTGCGGAGCGGTGGGGAGCGGTGGGGGGCGGTGCGGGGCGGAGCGGTGCGGGGCGGTGGGGAGCGGTGGGGGGCGGTGGGGGGCGGTGCGGGGCGGAGCGCTGCGGGGCGGTGCGGGGCGGTGCGGAGCGGTGGGGAGCGGTGGGGGGCGGTGCGGGGCGGAGCGGTGCGGGGCGGTGGGGAGCGGTGGGGAGCGGTGGGGGGCGGTGCGGGGCGGAGCGCTGCGGGGCGGTGCGGGGCGGTGCGGAGCGGTGGGGAGCGGTGGGGGGCGGTGCGGGGCGGAGCGGTGCGGGGCGGTGGGGAGCGGTGCGGGGCGGAGCGGTGGGGGGCGGTGCGGGGCGGAGCGGTGGGGAGCGGTGCGGGGCGGTGCGGAGCGGTGGGGAGCGGTGGGGGGCGGTGGGGAGCGGCGGGGAGCGGTGGGGAGCGGTGGGGGGCGGTGCGGAGCGGTTGGGAGCGGTGGGGAGCGGGGCGGGGCGGTGCGGAGCGGTGGGGAGCGGGGCGGGGCGGGGCGGGGCGGTGGGGAGCGGTGGGGAGCGGTGGGGAGCGGGGCGGGGCGGGGCGGGGCGGGGCGGTGGGGAGCGGTGCGGAGCGGAGCGGTGGCTCCCGCCCGGCGCCTCAGCCACAGCCACAGCCCCCAGCATCTTCCTCATCTTCCTCGCCTGGATCCCCTGCGGCCGGGCCCGCGCCCGAGTTCCAAGCTCCTCGGGCTGAGATCGGAGCACAGCCCAGACCCCGTTAACCTCCACCAGGCATGAACACTTCCAGAGTCCACCAGCAACACCTGGGCTGCAGCAAGGGCCTGGTCCGCCAGCTCCTAGGGCCTTACCTTCACATGCTTGGCCCAGAGGGACGATTAACTGACGGCCCCTAGATGAAGGAGCGACTCTTTTTCATCAACAAAGGACAAGAATGACATCTCTGATATTCTGCAGAGGGTGCTTAGATCTGAACGTGCTCTGCTGGGACGCTTGGGTGGCTCAGTGGTTGAGCGTCTGCCTTTGGCTCAAGGCGTGACCCTGGGGCCCTGGGATCGAGTCCCGCATTGGGCTCCCCGCACAGAGCCTGCTTCTTCCTTGTCCTGTGTCTCTGCCTCTCTTTCTGTGTCTTTCATGAATAAATAAATAAAATCTTTAAAAAAAAAATGAACTTGCTCTGCTGATTCTAACAGCTTTGCTATCTCCTCACTGTCTCTTCCTTCAGGGGCAAAGATGGATTGGTCTTAGTATTTCTTACTCAATAGTACTCTGGGGTGAATTGCATCCCCCCGAAATTCACACGTTGATGAGGATACAGCCTTTATTCCTTTTTTAAAAGATTTAAAAAAAATTTATTCATGAGAGACACACACACAGAGAGATAGGGACACAGGCAGAGGGAGAAGGAGGCTCCATGCAGGGAGCCCGACGTGGGACTTGATCCCAGGATCCCAAATCAGACCCTGAGCTGAAGACAGCCCTAAACGGCTGAGCCACCTGGGCTGCCCAGGATATGGCCTTTAAAGAAGTTAAAATGAGGCTATTAGAGTGGGCCTTACCCTAGTCTGATGCGTGTCCATTTTTTTTTTTTAAGGTTTATTTATTTATTTGAGAAAGAGAAAGAGAGAGAATGACAGGAGGGGCAGTGGGAGAGCAAGGGAGACTCTTAAGCAGACGCCCTGCTGAGCACAGAGCCCAACATGGGCTCAACCCCACCACCTGAGACAGTGACCCAAGCCAAAACCGAGAGTCAGAAGTTTAAGCAACTGCACCACACAGGCTCCCCTGGTGTTCTTCTAAGAAGAGGAGATTTGACACCAGGGGTGCACACACACACACAGAGGTAAGGCCCCATGAGGACACAGAGAGAGGAAGCCACCTGCAAGCCAAGGAAAGAACCTCTGAAGAAACCAGATGGACTGACACTTTGATCTCGGACATGCAACCTCCAGAATTGTGAGGAAATAAATTTTTCCTGTTCAAGCCCCTGGGGCCATGGCACTTGGTTGTTTTGTTATGGCCGTCCCAGCAAAGCTAGAGAAGTAGAGAAGTTGAGCGCCCCCAGAAGGGAAGTATCTTCTGTCATAGACTAAGCACCCAGGCTTTCTGGAAATCCCCCACGGTTATGTATCACATGCGTGGGAGTTCCCAAAGGGGCCCTACGTTCCCACTGTGTCTTGGTCTTACTCTTTCTATATTCCCTACATGCACAAATATAGGGTCCCTGTCTCCATCAAGAATTCTTCCCTTGCCCCCAAAAAGAATTCTTTCCCTGATCCTGGCTTGTCCAAGCTCTTTTCCAGTCTCTCACATTCTGCCCTGCTTCCTGTAAGCACCCCTGTGACAGGTGTCACCTCACATTATAAGGAAGAACAAGGCGCAAGCCATATGTGGTTGAGAACATTGTCCCAGGGCTTGGTTCTCTTTGCTTGGTTCCATGCATGGGTGGTCTGTTTTAAGCTGTTGTGGCCAGCAACATAGGTAGCCATAGGGGCAGGCGGAGGTGAGGTCCTAGGCACCAGCCAGGAAGCTGCATGTCGGGGTGGGCATATGGAGATGTGAATCTAAACAATTCATGGGAAAAGACAGGGGAGACATAAATGTGCAGAAGACCAAAAGGCAACTAATGAGTGGAGCCCTGGTAGGGCCATTGGGACACCTGCCTGTTTGTTGAAGAGATCCAACAAGCGGCCTAGGGCCCAGGGGCCTGGGTAGGCAGGCTCCCTCTGCAGCTCAGCCCACAGAGGCCTGTCAGACGTTTCCCCCCTTTGCTCCCGCAGGTGCCTAGAAAAGCTGCTTTCTCACCTGAATCCCTGTTTCCCAGGTCTGCCGTGGATGATTCTTTGCCAACTTTTGCCCAACCAGAGGGTGTGAGCTAAGTACACTAGAACTCCTTTCAAGTTTTATTTTTTTATTTTAAAATATTTTATTTATTTATTCATGAGAGACACAGACCGAGAGAGAAGCAGGCTCCAGGCAGGGAGCCCAATGTGGGGCTCCATCCCAGGTCTCCAGGATCACGCCCTGGGCTGAAGGCGGTGCTAAACCGCTGCGCCACCCGGGCTGCCCTCCGTTCAAGTTTTAAAAAACGCTTTGCAGTTAATAATTGCAGGCACTTCTTGGTTTACTTGTATTCTGGAATAGTGTTTTCTAGTAGGTCCTGAACTTACCTAGAACAGCACTTTTGAGGATGGTGTAGATGGTACATGGCGCAGTGCCACCCGCAGTGTGTTATCGGGGCAGGACCCACCTGGACACATCCTGCCCCTTCCCCTTGTCACCGCCATGCCATGTTTGCCTAACCTCGCCAGGTGTACCTATGTTCGTGCTTGTCCAACACTGAAAACTTCCTGTTGGTCAGGCCTTGGGACTTAGTGGCCGCTTGGAAGTCGGCTGGATAAATTTAGGAGCCTCTCTACCTTCTGGAATGCCTCTACTCTTTCCCCCATCAACTCTGCCACTCATGTCAGGCACTTACAGGACGATGGTGTTACAGAGGCGAGGGCACGTGACAGTCCTCAACCTTAAGGGTGCGTCAGAATCTGGGGGGCTGGTTAAGGCACAGGTACCTGGGCACCACCCCTGGGGATTCTGTCTGTAGGTCTGGGGAGAGTCTGAGGGTTCACATTTCTGCTTAGTTTATTATTCTAACTAGCTTATGCTGATGACTGTGGCTCAGGGCTAGGACAAAGGACTAGGATATCTCTTCGAGTGTGTGTAGCATTTGATTTTTCCCTGCTTGCCTGAACACTCTCTTGAGAATGTGAGGGAAGCCTGGATCAGGGTCCTGAACAGGACTTGACAAAATAGAACCAACAGTGGCTCTTTGGACCTAGTTTGTCCTACAATGTAGTTGGGCCTGAGTCTGATTTTTCATGAGCCTCTTCTTGACTCATGCTCTAAATTTCGCTGTGGGAGGGGAAATTACAAAGAAGGAAGAGATTTTCCAAACACCCATTAAGAAACATTATTTTTTAAAATATTGAATGGTCCATTCGTTTTTGTTGCTGATGCAACAAATTCCCACATACATAGCAACTAAGAGAGCACAAATTTATTTTCTCACAATTCTGTAGGTCAGAAGTCCAGGGGGGCTAAGCTGAGTCCTCTGTGTAAAGTCTCCCAAGACCCCAAATCCAAGTGTTGGCAAGTCTGTTCCTCGCTGGAGGCTCAGGGGAATAGCTGGCTTCTAAACATGTTCGCATTGGGTACCTCACTGGCTCAGTGGGTGGAGTGTGAGACTCTGGGTCTCAAGGTTGTGAGGGCAAGCTTCACGATGGGTGTAGAGATTACTTAAAAATAGTGCCTATAAAAAAAGAAGGGGGGCTGCTTAGCTAGTGGTCATGAGATAGCCTTGCATCAGGTTCGGGGCTCAGCACATAGTTTGTTTGAGATTCTCTCTCCCCCTGCCCCTCTAGCTTGTGCTCTCTCTCTCTCAAATAAATAAATAAATCTAAAAAGAAAAAAGCAGGAAATTACAATTCAGGTCCTAAGTTAGTCCGTCTGACCTGGATGGTGTTCAAGCTCTGACTCAAAGCAGTTGCTTCTTTCAAGGCTTTGGGTGGCCTCTGGCTTCTTGGGCAGCGTCTCCCTCCTTCATCTGTTCTTTGAGTTGTCTGAAGAGGCTTTGTAAGCTGATCCATCTTCACCGAAAATAGCAAACTCAGCTTACTGCAGGGCTGGGGTGCTCAAGGCATATACCGTCTGCCTCTTGTTTTAAGCCACTTTTCTACCCACTCCATGCCCTTGTCTCCACTCCTCTCCATTATCCCCTGGAGAGGCCTCAACTTCCAGCCCCAGTGTTGGATACAAAGGACTGAAGTATCCTGAAGCACTCCTCAGGGGCGGCTCACCAGCAATGAGCCCCTCCCCCACCCCAAAACTTGAGAATCACCACTGCAAACGGTTCCTAGGGGGAAGTCACTGCAGGTTCAGATTCAGACAGTCATCTATGAGGGAAAGGAGCATTGCTCTTGAAGCCAGTTTCAAGGGCTGTGGAAAAGCAGACTAAGAAACAAAGACAGGGACTGGGCCGCAGAGAAGATCAGAAAAGGACAAGCAGTGAGATGGATGCAAATCTACTTTAATCCACTGGAATGGATTTCTTTGTAATCTCTCAGTGCCCCAGATGGGTAAGGGCTTCTGGATGGAAGGTAACATGAACCATTACCTCTCTACATCCCATGATAGTCTTTCCTGACTTTCCTTTGCTGCTACTCAGCTCCATCCTTCTTCCAGCTCCTTCAACTTTCCACCTCAGGACCTTTGCTCTACTCTTGGCCTGCAACGCGTCTTCCTCTGGCTAATTTCTATCCATTGTTCAGATTTATTTGAAATGACCTTCCTAGTGGGAAACTGTCTTGTTCCCCCTGCTCTGGGTTGGGCCTCCCTTCTCTGCTGTTCTTGTCCTTCCATACCCTAACTGGAATTATTTTCAGACAGACTTCACTTTGTCTTTCTATGGACGGCAAACTTCATGAGTGCGGGGACCATACCCATTACACTGCCTGGCATACAGCTAACATACATAAATAAACAAATATACATAAATATAATAACATACAGTAAATACATGGTTGAATGAATGAGAAGGAAAACAGAAAGAAATAATTCATCATTCTTTGTCGGTGATCACTTAATAAATGCCAGGTACTGGAAATATCAAAATGAAATTCAACAGAACCGTCCACAATCAGGAAACCCCCAGCTGAGCACATTCTTGGAAAGAAGAATCAGATGTGAGCAGGAGCAGGAAAAGTGAGTGAGGAGAGAAGGTCCAGGCCACGGAGGCAGAGCACTTTACATTTGCTTTGAGTTCCCGCCTTTGGTTTTTGGGCAGTACGTTCCTGGCCTACTTTTGTCCCCAGATAACCACAAGAAGTAAAAGTCTTCTTGGTCACCCTTAGTGACTGACCCCAGGAATCTGGTCCCCTTCTCCATGCTGGCTTGCCCTCAGAATTTCTTATCAACTTTCCCTGGTTCTTGCATCACCTTGTTCACCCCAGCCCTGGTGGGGTTTTTATTATGCACTGGAGCCCACCCAGGGGCGCCTTCCCTCCAGCTTGCTTCAGCTCATCACCCTGACAAAAACTGCATTTAAAGATTCATTGTTTCATTTGCATATAAAAGGTAATCCTTTCTGCCCCTGGGCAATTTGTTTTTTGTATCCCATCTTTAAAAATATTTAAGACCCCTGTATTTGCATTTTAACACAGACTCTGCGGGTTCCATGTTTGGAGGTGGAGTCATCCCAAATCTCTCCATTTGCGTTTGGAGGTAAAGAACTGTTGCCTAGGAAGTAACTCTGCCATGGAGCAATTCCAGCTGCAAACTGACGTTCCTAGGTAGTTGGTTGTAGTGAGGGTGGCACAGGGGCACACACAGAAGCCCCAAGCCTGGGTCTGGAGCCCAAGGTACTGAGCTTGCCCTAACCACCAGCACGACTGAGAGGCTGTGGGGGAGTATGAGGGGGTCTTTGGTCAGTCTTGAAAAAAAGTTCTGAAGGTGGGGGTATTCTAAGCCTGATTTGGGGAACGTTTTGAAGACTGAGATGGCCCTCTTCGCCGTTTTGACCCATCTCCTCCACTTGAACTGGAATTTCTGGTGTGTCACTGTCCACAGACTGCGTTCCTCCAATGGACCCCAGTCTCTCCCCATGAAACAGGGCTGCAAGCACATTTTCATCAGCATCTGGAGAGGGGAGTGAGAAGAGGGTGGGGGACTTGGAGGACAGGAGCCCACATCTATCGGTGGTTTTCTAGGCTCCACCTGTGCCTGGGTGTCTGTCCCCAGAGGAAGCTGCAGATGAGGAGGCATTCCTGTCACTTCGTGCCCTGGGAGCAGAGGCCTCAGGCATTGTCCTCTGAGCTCCAGTGCCACGTTGGAAACCTCGTCCTGAGAGAGTCCCCGGGGTCAGTGGTAAGCCCTGGGGCTCTTGGAGATGGATGGAGGATGCAGTGATGGGGGCAGAGGAGAGGGAGTGCTTTTCTCCCCTTCTCTCTACTTTTCTCTTCTCTGCAGTTCAACAACCATCAGGCACCTTTAAATATGCCTCAGAATAAACATTTATATTTGGGTCTCTGCTCCGGTTGCCTTTGCTGACCTCTGAACCATCATTGGGGAGCAGTCTGGATGGGTCCTGTGTGGCAGGATGAGGAAAGCACAAGTTCATGTCATTTCCTCCTCTCATGTCTCCTTCCTTCTTCCTCTGGATGCTGCTCAGGGTCACGTCTGATGCCAGCCCCTTTATGAGGCTGTCACCAACTCCCCTCCTTGACCCCCAAAGAATTTGGACCTTTTATGTGAGTACATAATGCCATATATTGCTATTTAACTTTTCCATGTGGACCTGTCTCCTGAGATGCAGTGGCTTTTTACCTCTGGCTGTACATAAGAATCATTAGGGAAGCTTTTTAAAAAATACTAGTACCCAAGTCCCAAGCCCAAGGATTACAATTTAATTGGTCTGGGATGGGGCTTAGATGTGGGTGGCTTGTAAAAATTTTCCAGGTAATTCTAATGTGCAGTCAAGGTTGAGAATTGGAGAACTAGGACCAGCATTCTGTAGGGCTTGGTCTGCGTGGGTGTTGACCACTGACCTTAGGAAAGCAAGTGGCCTGCCTGCTGATAGTGGCCCCTGGGCAGTCTTGGGGGAAAGCGCAAACAGAAGCATCCAGTAAGAAGGTAGTGAAGGCATGTGCGGTGGGCGCTATCAGCTCATTCTCCAGATGTGTGATGTGTATGTGGTCTCCTGGCTCCTCTTGGGGGAGGAGACTGAGGTCCACATCCCTCCTAGTGATCCTTTGTGTGCCTTATTTATTTTTCACACACTTTCTGTTTTCTTCCCCTAGAGAGTTTTAAACAAAGGGCAGATGTAATACAGTGATCGTAGCTCAGCCACTGACTTCGTGACCTGGACGGAGTTTATTAACTTCCCCGGACTACAAGTGCCTCACCTGTCAAATGGGGCAAACGGCTTGCTTGCCTCCGAGTCACCATGAGTATTACAAGGAGAGATCCCTGTCCTGGGCCGAACCCCCTCCCCACCATCAGTTGGCAAAGGCTCAGCGGACAGTGCTCTCACTGATTTTACCTGGTCCCACCTCTGGGTAGCTGCAGAACTGATTAGATGGGTCAGCTATTGAAATCTCAGGGCCTCTGTGTCCACATCTTCTCCAGTAGGGATGATAATAGAGATCTGGAAGATGGAAGGAGGTAAAAGGCAGAGCACAAAAGAGGCAGCCAGGGAGCATGGTTCCTCTTTCTCCATGTGCCCTTCTCTCTGTGCCTCTGTCTCTCTGTGTCTCCTTGCGCAGGTGACTCTGTGACCTCCCTGAATAGTCACAGATGGGGAGGCTCTGGATGGAGCTTTGGGGAAGAAAAATCTTAAAAAAAAAAAAAAGATTTATTTATTTATTCATGAGAGAAACAGAGAGGCAGAGACACAGGCAGAGGGAGTAGCAGGCTCCACGCAGATAGCCCAATGTGGGACTCGATCCTGGATCCTGGGATCATCCCTTGAGCCAAAGGCAGATGCTCAACCACTGAGCCACCCAGGCATCCTGAGGATGTATATTAAACAATCATGGAAATATATAGAAATGAAATTATAAGTTGAGGTACATACTGAGGAAGAAAAGAAGAGGATAGTATGAAGAGTGTACCAGAGGAACTGTATTTAGATTGCAGAGTGTTCCCTGAGAGTTTCCCTGAGGGAAAGCATTCACTGTGGGGCCTGCAGGGTGGGCAGGAGTTGGCTTGGTAGAGGAAGGGAAAGCCCGTTCAGGTAAAAGGAGTCATCTTGAAAACTCTTCAAAGAATAAGGCTTCACCACAAGTGAAATGCTACAGGAAGGTGGGTCAGTGGGCAAAAGGGAGCAGGTGGGGCAAGAGAGTGGAGAGATAGGTGCAGGATCAGATAAAACATGGCCTAGCAGGTCAAGAAAATGAGTTTGAGTTCTACTATTAGTGTACTGGGTAGATTTTGAAAGGTTTTCAGCAGGAAGGGACAGAGGAACATGCTAAGATTTTGTGAGTTTAGATCCGGAGAATAAATAGAAAGGGACAATAGTGGAAGCTACTGGAGTAGAACAGGTGAAAGATGCTCTGGGGATGTGGTTGGTGCACAGCATGGCGACTCTAGTTAACAATACTGTCTCACATACTCAAAAGTTGGTAAGAGGTAAATCTTTAAAAAATAAAGAAAAAAAAGAAAAAATGGGTGCCTGGGTGGCTCAGTGGTGGAGCATCTGTCTGCAGCTCAGGTTGTGATCCTGGAGTCCCGGGATTGAGTCCCACATCGGGCTCCCTGCAGGGAGCCTGTTTCTCCCTCTGCCTGTCTCTGCCTTTCTCTGTGTGTCTCATGAATAAATAAAATCTTAAAAAAAAAATAGTTGGTAAGAAGTAAATCTTGATGGGCAGCCTGGGTGGCTCAGCAGTTTGGCACCTGCCTTCAGCCCAGGGCGTGATCCTAGAGTCCCCGGATCGAGTCCCACGTCGGGCTCCCTGCATGGAGCCTGTTTCTCCCTTTCCCTGTGTGTCTACCTCTCTCTGTGTCTCTCATGAATAAGTAAATAAAATCTTAAAAAAAAAAAAGTAAATCTTGGGCATTCTTACCACACGCACACTCAATGGTAACTGCGCGAGATGATAGATGTGTTAGCTAACCTGATTATAGCAAGTACTTCACAATACACACACGTATCAAGTCATCATGCTGTACAAATTAAACTTACAAATGTTACTTGCCAGTTATCTCTGAATAGAGCTGGAAAAAGCAAGTACATTTAGAAAAAGATACCATGGTTGCCAGCACAGGCTGGTGGAGAACATGGTCCTTGAAGTCGGTCTGCCTGGCATAAACTATTTCATTGAGTCTGGGCTGTGCCTTGGAAGCTGTTATATGGACAGGTTGTCCACCTCTCACAGCCGTCCCGAGAACCACATGAAACAGTGCAGGTAACACATCTGAGCATAGTGTTTGGCACACAGTAAGTGCTAAATGAATGTTCACGAGTTTTGAACTTCTGTGTCCTAAATGTTGAGATCTCATGAATGGAGACTCTAGACACTGAGCAAATGATTTCAAGAGCCATGAACCGTTGGATTACTCAGTCTTCACTGCTCAGAATTTGCCTCTTAGAGTCTTTTTTTTTTTTTTAAAGGTTTTATTTATTCATTCATGAGAGACACACACACACACAGAGGCAGAGACACAGGCAGAGGGAGAAGCAGGCTCCCTGCAGGGAGCCCGATGCAGGACTCGATTCCCAGACTCCAGGATCATGCCCTGGGCCGAAGGCAGGCGCCAAACCCCTGAGCCACCCAGGGATCCCCCTGCCTCTTAGAGTCTTGACATGGCTCATCCGCAGTTCTCCAGTCTTTGGTGAGTGACAATCTGCTGAGCTCTGCTGGGCGTAATGCCGGTGGTTTGTGTGTGACACCACTCATCTCTCCACTCCACAAGGTCACCTGACCGGCAGGCGCAGAGGCAGGGGAAAACAGGAAGGAGGTGGTCTGACTGGTGCCATGCACTCAAGCCCAGGTTCAGGAGTCAGAATGCTCCACAGGGCTGACCCCTACCCCCCAGGCATGTTGTGCTCTCCAAAGACAGTGCTCTGAGCTGAACCATTTAGGGTCTTCCTCTGTATCCCTAAGAACTGTTAATACTGCTCCTCTTGATTCCTTCTGTGTTCGCCATGACCTGCAGGCTTAGTGCTGTGGAAGACTTAGGTCTCTCCCAGTTCTCCCCCTTGCTTCTATCACCACACCCACATTTTTTTATGTCCTATCATCCCGATATATTAATAGGATCCTGTCTGCTCTGTGTTTGGTGCTATATTCGTGATCTCGTGTCGACATAGCTGAGCTGTCTAGCCATGTCTAGCCACTATGATGACTTTCCCTTGTCACCACAATTTATATTTCATAGAATTAGTAATTGTGTTTTGTTTTAGTTTTCCATTTTTAAAAAGATTTATTTATTTATTTATTCATGAGAGACACAGAGAGAGAGGCAGAGATGCAGGCAGAGGGAGAGGCAGGCTCCATGTATGGAGCCCAATGTGGGACTCGATCCTGGGACCCCAGGATCACGTCCTGAGCAGAAGGCAGATGCTCAACTGCTGATCCACCCAGGCATCCCTTGTTTTAGTTTTCTGTCTTTTCCCCTTATTCATCCTCAAATTCTCTTTTCTGAAACTCCTAATACAACCAAACATCTTAGGCTTACTACGAATTTCGTCTTGCCAAAATGCTTTCCCAGAGGCTCTTTTCACCAGCTCCAGCTGCTCTGCGACTGGCTGGCCCTGGGTGCACAGACAGGTTCAGGCTCGGGCTCTTCCACCACGAATTTAGGAACTTCTTGTGTGCCTTTCTTGTGTTGGATCCTCTGTTTTCTGGATCCCCTGAATTCCTTTTTTCTGGTTCACCCTCTTGTCTTAGATACCGCGGAGGTCTTTCCTTCGTCCTGGGATTCTGCACTCTCCCTGCGATGGCCTTGGTGTGGTTCATTTTCAGTCATCTGGTGGGCCTCCCAAGTACCCTTTCAGTCTAGACATGCATGTCTTTCCATTCTAATGTATTTTCTTGGATTATTCTTTGGTTTCTCTCCATTCTGTTTTCTCTTTCTGGAAAATGATGTTTTCATACCTTTGATTTTTTTTGGCTGTTCATCCTTTAAAAAAAAAAAACTCTTTTCCCTTCAATTTTTATTTTCTTTTTTTTTTTTTAAGATTTTATTTATTTATTCATAGAGACAGAGAGAGAGAGGCAGAGACACAGACAGAGGGAGAAGCAGGCATCATACAGAGAGCCGGACGCGGGACTGTATCCAGGGTCTCCAGGATCACGCCCTGGGCTGCAGGTGGCGCTAAACCGCTGTGCCACCGGGGCTGCCCCAATTTTTCTTTTCATTGTCTTTTTGTCCTACCTTCTGAAAGACATTAATTTTATCATTCAACTTTTTTGTAGGTTTTCATTTTTACTCTCCATTATTTGTGCCAAGTTAGTTTTCACACTTTGGCTATCCCTTCTTTATAGCATCCTGTTCTTGTTTCATGGATACAATATCTTCTTTTACCTCTCCGACACTAATAATATTAGATGGGGTTTTCCTCTGTCTCCTATTCTGTTTCTTCCAAGATGCCTTTTGCTCTGTCATAAAATAACATGCCTCAAACGTAGGGGCTCCTTGATATCTGCTTATATTTAAGAGTGGGGTAATGAGAGGATGCTACAAGCCCTGTGTATATGGGGGAGTGGTGGTTGCAGGCCATACCTTCTGGTATAAAGTAATCTGGTAAATCTTTGCCAGTATCTTTAGGGCCATTCTCAGGGGCTGGTGAGAGCCCTGGGGAAGTCTTTTCCCTTTTCTTCATCAGGTGGTTGCTGATGTCTGGGAGACTAGTAGGGGAAAATTTTTGTTAAGTGTGCAAAATTTCAATATTATCTTCATTTTTAGTAGGGTATGCCATCCTTAGCTAGGCCAGAAACTGTTTTACTCTTCCCTCCAAGCAAATCTGAAGTACTCTGCTAAAGAGAGTATGGAAAGATGTCTGTGGCTCCAGGGGTTTAGTCTTTGTGTTTAAATGGTCTAGTTTGGGGGCACCTGACTGGCTCAGTCAGTGGGACTTATCAGTCTTGATCTAGGGATCAAGGGCTCAAGCTCCACATTAGGTGTAGAGATTACTTAAAAAAAACACAAAAAAACTTTTTTAAGGTTTTATTTATTTATTTGACAGAGAGAGAGAGAGAGAGCACAAGGAGGGGGAGTGGCAGAGAGAGAGGGAGAGAGGGAGAGAAAAGCAGACTCCCCACTGAGCAAGGACCCCAATGTGGGACTCAATCCCAGAACCCTGCCTGACCTGAGGTTTGCATTCTGTGAAATGCCTCTCCACATTGCATATATCATGCTTCGTTGTCTGCACATTACTTTTCCCACAGAAGAGGGCTCGCTGCCACAACAGCAACTATCCACACCAACAGCAGGTGAGCTAGGTGCTCGCTGCCTAATGACTTGTTAAGTCTCATTGTGGGATGATGTGTTGATATTGTGCTGAACTCAGTGAAGAATCGCACGCCACTCATGTCAGTGACCAGACTTATGGCTTATACATTAGCAAGTTATTTAAGTTATATTTTAAGAGACAAAAATGTTTGGTATGCATTTTCATAATTAGAAATGGCTCTTATAAACAGGACATTTACCGAAGAAGGACCATATACTATGTACTCATATATGCAGTTGGAGAATTTTGTCTGTCTGGAAATAAATGCATTTTGTAGCAAAAGGAAAAAAAAAATGCAGCAAGCAGCTGTGCATGTTCTAGATGGTGTGCAAGTGCCCCGTGAGCCTCTAAGTGGGCCGACTGGTGCCATCCACCTAAAGAATTTCCACAGGCGTCTCACCCAAGCTAGAGCTATGAGTCCACCCGTGTTGCCAGGCTGTGCAGTACATGTGGAGCCCGTGGTTCTGCCGGCAGAGCCGGAACCTCACCCCCTCCCCCCACCAATTGGTCACCTCCACCCTTCCTGCCTTGGCCCCTCACCGCCCCCTGCTCTGTTCACACACACACCCCCCCCCCCCGCCCCCGACAGGTGGTTCCTGGGGGAGAGGTCACCGTCTGTGCAGGGCACAGTCACCACCTTTCCTGCTCTCGTCTGTGATGCCAGACCAGCTGTCAGCTGCGACACCTCAGGGCTCACGGTCCTACAGCCTTGCCCTCTCTGCTTCTTTACTCCATGATTTGTTTGTTGAGCGCCTCGTGATCAATGCCGCACAGACTTGAGCACGTAGTGGAGGCCAGAGTACCTTGCTGTGTAGGAGCGTCCAGGGCCCTGGGACTCCTGACATCGTCTTGCACAGAGTCTTCTTCTATCCTAAGGTGGATGCTTAATGGACTGAGTCACCCAGGTGCCCCTCCAAAAATAAAATCTTAAGGGGTGCCTGGGTGGTGCAGTTGGTTAAGCATCTGACTCTTAATTTCTGTTCATGTCATGATTTGGGGGTTATAAGATCAAGTCCCATGTGGTGCTCCATGCTGAATGTGGAATCTGTTTAAGATTCTCTCTCTCTCTTCTCTTCCCTTGCTTGTGTTCTCCCTCTCCCTCTCAGGAAAAAAAGAAAGAAATATTTTCATGTGTATCATTTAACACACACACAAACTTACTTGGTAAAAAACTTAGTAAGAACATGTTATTCTTCCCTTCTGCAGATAAGGGCATTAAGCTCATAGATGTTACTAATTTTTTCAAAATCACACAGCAATTACTTGAAAGAGCTAATTTTTTGCTTCCTGAAAATCTTTGGCTATTAAAAGCATAAGTTCCCAGTATCTAGAAAAATCACATTATGCCTGATAATATCTGTTCCTGTGTCCCACCTTTACAGTTGGGCTCTCCTCCAGGGATCTGCCCTTCTGTCTTTTTTTTTTTTTTTTTAAAGAATTTATTTATTTATTCATGAGACACACAGAGAGAGGCAGAGACACAGGCAGAGGAAGAAGCAGGCTCCATGCAGGGAGCCTGACGTGGGACTCGATCCCCAGGTCTCCAGGATCACACCCTGGGCTGAAGGTGGCGCTAAACCGCTGGGCCACTGAGGCTGCCCAGTATTTCACTTTTTAAACTCTGGGGTCAGAGAACCTTATTTGTTTTCTATCAAAGTGGTATATCTAGTACTTCAAACCTTCAACCGTAGGTAACTTTCCTATACTTTGCTGTAGGTTACATATAGCAATGGCATAAAATTCATGGCATTAATGGGAGATAGCAATGTTTTAATGAAAATACCTCTCAAATTTTTGGGTAGCCATACACTGCCTTTTTAATTCTGAAAACCTCTCCTGTCTCCAGTTTTGGGGTCATATCCTGCCTGTCTTTTCAGACTTCATTCCATTTTAGTTAAGCTTTGTAATCACTAAAAAGACACTTTGGTTCCCTTTTCCTGCCCTGTAGATTTTTCAGATTCTGAACACAAGGCCAGTTCTGCTTCTGACCGTTGTCTTCAACAAAGCGTGACAAGCAGAGCTCTGTTCCACATTTTATGGTCTCTGTGCTTGGCAAACTATTGTTCCAGAACAGCCTTACCAGGTTACACCGTGGCTTGCTGTCGTCAGATGCCACACCTTTTCTGCTAGACACTAGTGCTTAGGGCAGCACCCTCAAGGAGGCCGATGGCCCCAGAGGGCCAAGCGGTTTGCAGGTCTTGCTGGTCAGTCTCCTGGGTTTGACCCTACTTCGGTTCATTGTCTCTGATCCTGTGTCCTGGTGTGCTCCCAGCCACTTTGCTCTCTGGTTCTCAACGTCTGGGCCCTCCACTCCCCTGGCCCAAGTAGCTGCCTGATGCAGAACTCCAGCCTCAAGACCTCCCGCCCTCCCCAGCTTTCTGTACTTCCTGGCTAGGTCAGGAGCAGGTGTCCATCCTTTGACATGTGAACATTAGTTCTCACTTTTAACCAAAGCCTTCGGAAAGAAAAGCCTTATCTTTAGCTCTAATCTGGTATCTTAAAAAAATCCTCTAATGATTTATCTTCAAAATTGGTGATTTTTCCCTTCTTACCCTTCTGTCAGTCAATTTTGTCTTTAGTACTTGTATGTTTCCTCTGATTTCACTGACTTGTAGAAAAATTAATCTTGACCTTGTGAGGAGGGAAATTCTAGTTTCTCTGTATTTTCACTTTTGGATTTCTCCTTGTTTATGAAACAGATGATCTTTTTACTTTTTGGAGAAGATGATGACAAGGGGCCTCATGGTTCTAGAAGTTTAGGAACTGCAGAAGCAGAAGTGCTGGAGGGTTTGTGGGTATCTCTGAGGCAGAAGGCCTTGAGAGAGGGCTGGGAAGGAGAGAGGCACAGGGCAAGTCCATGGGGAAGGCGTGTGTCACATAAGTGACTGGTACCTTCTCATATTCTTTTTTTTTTTGTTTTAAGATTTTATTTATTTATTCACGAGAGATGCAGAGAGAGAGGCAGAGACACAGGCAGAGGGAGAAGCAGGCTCCATGCAGGGAGCCCAATGTGGGACTCGATCCTGGGCCTCCAGGATCATGCCCTGGGCTGAAGGCGGCGCTAAACTGCTGAGCTGCCCGGGGTGCCCATGGCTACTATTTCTTGAGAACTTACTAGGCACTTTGCAAACGTGCTCATCGTGGACTTGTGTAGTCATTGCTTTATGACCTCCATCTTCAGATTAGGAAACTGAAGTATCAAGAGTTTAAATACCATGGCTAAATACCACGGCCAAGGCCTGGGGAAGCTGGGTGGCTCGGGTGGGTGGGCAGCTGCCTTTGGCTTGGATCATGATCCTGAGGTTCTGGGATCAAGTTGAGTCAGGCTTCCTGCTCAGGGGGCAGCCTGCTTCTCCTGTTCTCCCCTTGCTCATGCTCTCTGTCTCTAATAAATAAATAAAATCTTTATAAAAAAAAAAAGTGGCCAAAACCACACAGCTACGAATGGCCTGGTCCGGATATGAAGGTAGGCCAGACTCCAGCTTCTGGATATCAGGGCTCGAGTCCATTCCACTCTTCCTCTGGACCCTTTATGCTGCTTGCTTTCTTGCCTGTCCTCCCTACCCACATCACTCCTGCTTTACATCTCCCTACTTCCTCAACTAACCTAGATTTTCCCCCTAACATATTTACCTTCTCTCTCTCTCTCTTTTTAAAGATTTTATTTATTTATTCATGAGAGACATAGAGAGAGAGAGAAAGAGAACGAGAGAGAGAGGCAGAGACACAGACAGAGGGAGAGGCAGGATCCATGCGGGGAGCCTGACGCGGGACTCGATCCTGGGTTCCCAGGATCATACCCCAGGCTGAAGGTGGCGCTAAACCGCTGAGCCGCCTGGGCTGCCCCATTTACCTTCTCTTATATCTACCTTTTCACCCTCTGTCTTGAGGGTTGCCCCACGAATCACATTTGGAGGAGGGGTGTACTTCCCAAAGAGTGTAAGGAGACTTTGGACTGTTTTTGTGGTGCTTATTGTTTAAAACTATGCTCTAGACCCTACAGAGACACCTCAAACACAAACATACATATCCTCCCCCCAAACCTATTAAGCCTGCACATGCACATGAACTCACACAAACACGCCTATAACTGCCTCACAAACACATAGCCCCACACACGTACACACATGCACACACGCAGAGATGTACATGACTTCCACACAAATGCACACGAACACATGCAAACACACACACAGATCACCCACAAGTTCACACACGCACACACAGGGGTAAGCCCATATTCCCAAGCTTACTTGCTGCTTTGGCTCTGCTGGACTCTGTCCTCCTGGCCAACGTGTTTCTCAGGCCTCCAAAGAGAGACCAAGAGAAGTGAAACCTGCCCTGACAGGAAGTGAAAACAGGATGGTGAGCTTTTCTGGTGCCTCTGACACAGCTGTTGGGGGCACTCAGCAAACAGTGCGCAGTTTTTGGAGCTGCTCTGAGGTAACGGGGGTCCCCTGGGGTGGGGGTCTAGCCATGGGGTAGCTGGGACGCCAGGCCCCTGGGCTTTGCTTACCTGGTGGCAGCCCTCCCTGCCCCCGCCCGCAGCAGCCAGTCCCTTCTAGGGAGGAAGAACGGAGCCTGGCTGCAGGGCAGGCTGTTGGAAATGGCTGTGGGCCGCAGGACGTTCTCTCAGAGTCACAGATGCACACGGTCTGTTTCCTTGTTCTTACTCTGGGAACAAATGATCGAGTTTTCATGCACCATCTTTTAAAAGTAAAAGGAAATTAATGAGAGAGATGGGGTAAGTATGGTGGTAATTGGCATAGGGATTGTCTTCCTGGTGCTCAGCCAGCTGGGCTGGACCTGTCAGGCAGGGAAAAGCCCCTCGATGCTGGGCCACACAACTACTTCTGGGGTCTGTGGAGAGGACAGAGGTGGAGATGGTAGAGCACAGTGGCCTCTGCTCTGTGTAGTAAAAAGGGAGGGGGAAAAATAATAATAATAATAAAAAAATAAAAAGGGAGGGCAAGGGGACCGGGGCCATTGTTTGCAGGATACAGCATGGGGTGGACAGGATGCTGACATAAATGTCGCTCTCCTCTTGCCCTCGATGTCTCAGCCGTTGCAAACACTGTAGTCCAAAGAGACATTTGAAGCCTTCGTGAAGTTGCAGTGTTCTTCAGGAGTCCAACTCTCTGATTAGAAGAGCACAGCCCCTACCACAGCTGTGGTACCAGAGCAAATAGTATCCAGTTCCTTCTGAAAACTCCCTCTTGGGAGTTTGATGGACCTTACTTAGGATAATTGAATGTTGGCCTTGGAAAGAATCTGTAATGTATTTCAGTGATTAGCAAGCTTTTCATCTTTTTCATATCCCTGCAGCTCTATTTATTTAATATCTTTCTTTCTTTTTTTTTTTTTTTGAAAAAAAGATTTTATTTATTTATTCATCAGAGAGAGAGAGCATGCACAAGCAAGGGAAGTGTCAGGCAGAGGGAGAGGGAGAAGCAGGCTTCCTGCTGAGGATCATGACAGGAGCTGAAGGCAGACACTTAACTGACTAAGCCACCAGGCACCCCTACTTAATATCTTTCTTTAAATGAACTTGTTTTTAAATTTTTTTATTCATCCTAAACAGTGATATCTTGTATTACTGATGATACATGTGTCACACTTTGAGGGCCACTGATTTAGTGGAATTCACCTTTCCACAGGTGAGAAAACTGAGACCTCTAGACATTAAGCAGTTTGCCCAAGGTCTCACAGTTAAAGACATACTAATTTGGGACTGATCCTGAGGTCTTCCAATTTATAGCTTTGATTCTTTCCAGGATACTGTATTATATTTTCAAGTATGCAGAAATAATTCCTTTAAAAAAATTTATTTAAGTAATCTCTATACCCAGCATGGGGCTCAAACTCACAACCCCAAGATCGAGTCGCATGCTCCTCCTACTAAGTCATCCAGGCACCCCATAATTCTTAAATGAAATTCAAATAAATGACCCAGGTAAAGTCCTAACACAGAGCCAGGCATGAGGAGACCCTATACAAGCAAATTTCTTTCCTTCTGTCTTAAATCCTTGCTCTTGCCAACCTGGACTAACTGCTTTCTAGAAGCTATTAGCATTGCTTAGAGTTAATGTTCTGAAATATCAAGATAATATTATCTTGGTGTGGCCATTGAGCAATTGGACTATGCTAGGAGCTAAACAAACCTCATCAACCCAGAGTTGCAGGTCTTCCATTCTGGCCCAGTTTCTTGTATTATTTGTTTACTTTTTCTTCTATTTTTTCTTTTTCCTTCTGATATGTCTATTATTTGGGTATTGGACTTCCTGAGCCAATAATCATCTCATTTGTTTCTCTCTTATTTTGTCCGAATTTCTAAAAGATTATCTTCAATTCCATCTTGTAATATTGCTAGAAATTTTTTAAATATCAGCTTTTGTATTTTTAAAACTTTTTAAAAAGATTTTATTTATTTATTCATGAGAGACACAGAGAGAGAGGCTGAGACACAGGCAGAGGGAGAAGCAGGCTCCCTGTAGGGAGCCCGATGTGGTACTTGATCCCAGGACCCCAGGATCACGCCCTGAGCCAAAGGCAGATGCTCAACCACTGAGCCACCCAGGCATCCCAGGAAGAGAGAATCTTAGGCAGATTGCATGGTGAGCACAGAGCCCAACTGGAGCCAAAACCAAGAGTTAGGCATTCAACTGACTATGCCACCCAGGCACCCTTCAGAACTTTTGTATTTTCAATTTCTAAAAGCTCTTTCTCATTCCATTATTTTTTAAATTTTTTTAATCTTTAAATTTTATTTATTTATTTATTTATTTATTTTAGAAAATCAGTTTTTTTTTTTTAAGATTTTATTTATTTATTTATTCATGAAAGACACACACAGAGAGAGAGAGGCAGAGACACAGGCAGAAGGAGAAGCAGGCTCCACGCAGGGAGCCCGACATGGAACTTGATCCTGGGACTCCAGGATCATGCCGTGGGCCAAAGGCAGGCGCCAAACTGCTGAGCCACCCAGGGTTTCCCTAATTTTTAAATTTAAAAAACATGTTTATGTAATCTCTACAACCAATGCAGAACTTGAACCGACAACCCCAAGACCAAGAGTTGCATGCTCCACTCACTGAACCAGCCAGCTATAATATAAAAAATTATAGGGGTGCCTGGGTCGCTCAGTTGGTTGGGAGTCTGCCTTCTGCTAAGGTCATGACCTCAGGGTCCTGGGAAAGGTCCATGTTGGCCTTCCTGCTCAGCAGGGAACTGCTTCTCCTTTTCCCTCTGCTTCTTCCCCCTACTCATGAGTGCTCTCTCTCCCAAATAAATAAATAAAATATGGTAATCTGAGAACAGAGTAGGAGAAGGAAAATCAGAGTTGGACATTGAAATTGTAGATTTTCAGTGACCATTCTTTAGATATGTTGTTTCCAAGTCTGTGCAATTTCCTCTTCCAGGCATCCCAATGTCTGTGGGTGGCCCATCAGGGCAGCCAGCCCTGCTCTCTCTGCTTCTGATGGTGGCAACATCTGTTTTCTGCTCAACCATGTCCATAGATGAAGCACGAACCCAGCTATTGATGCGAGAGAGGATGATGCAGCTGGGGGGGCAGTTGGTGCTGACCCAACAGGAAGAGCTGGCCAACGAGAGGCTCATGGCCCTCAAGAAGGCTGAGGTGGCACAGGCCATGAAGACTCACCTGTTCCCCCCAAGCATGCACTTTTTCCAGGCCAAGAATCTCATTGAGAAAAGTGAGGTGTTTAACATCCTGAAGAAGATGCCAAAAGGTGGAGTTTTGGAGAGGGTGGTGTGGGGTGCTGGGAAGATAGGGGGGGCTAAACTGGCAGCCAGCGTTGTTATTGTTCTAAATGGAGTAGTGAGGAGCATGTGGCTGCCTCAGTCCGCAGAGCGTGGGACTCTTGATCTTGGGGTCATGAGTTCAAGCACCATGTTGCATGTGGGGCCTACATAAAAAAAAAATAATAATAATAATAAAACTAAAAATAAATGAACGGAGCAGCGAGAACCCAACTTGGCTACTCTGCATCTTTGTTCTTGCTTGGCAAGCTAGAGAGGAGGTGGTCCAGGGTGGCTGCTGATTTATCCTGGAAACCCAAAGCCCTGCTTCCAAGGGGACTCTGCCTCAGAGACGGTAGGGTGTGGGTGCTGGGCATTACTGTCTTCACAGACAAAGCTGATGTGTACCCCTAAGGGAGTACTGGAGCCCATAGGACCTATTCTCCTTTCATGTCTTTTCTTGCATCTGACTCTTCTACCATTTTGGGGGGCTCAGGTACCAAACAGGGTATGGTATGAACGAGCATCCTAGATAAACACATTTCTAGTAGGGTTTGTCTATAGTATATGTACATTTCTATGAATAGTAAAATAATTACAATCCTGCACACACAAATAACAGTTTGCAGGGACGCCTGCAAACGTGGCTTAGTTGGTAATGTCTGCCTTGGGTTCAGGTCATGATCTCAGGGTCCTGGGGTGGAGCCCAGCATTAGGCTTCCTGCTCAGTGAGGAGTCTGCTTCTCCCTTCTGCTCTTCCCCCTGGCTTGTGCCCTCTCTCAAATAAATAAATAAAATCTTAAAAACCAAAACAAACACAAATAGTAGTTTGCAGCTTATAAGGACTTTTTTTTTTAAGATTTATTTATTTTAAAATATTTTTTTAAATTTTTATTTATTTATGATAGTCAGAGAGAGAGAGAGGCAGAGACATAGGCAGAGGGAGAAGCAGGCTCCATGCACCGGGAGCCTGATGTGGGATTCGATCCCGGGTCTCCAGGATCGCGCCCTGGGCCAAAGGCAAGCGCCAAACCACTGCGCCACCCAGGGATCCCAGATTTATTTATTTTAGAGAGAGAGAGAGAATGTGAGTGTAGTAAATAGAGGGGCGGACAGTGGGAGAGAATCCCAAGCAGACTCCTCACTGAGCACAGAGCCCATATGTGGGGCTCCATCTCAGGACCTCATGAGATCACAACCTAAGCTAAAACCAAGAGTTGGACACTTAACAAATGAGCCACCTGAGTGCCCCAAGGACTTTTCTATACCTCTTTATTTTAATGCTATAAATAAGTAGAGATTTAGAAAAGAAACACAAATTGGTGAAATAATATCCCCACTTGATGGAGAACATAAGGTTTAGTGAGGGTGACATGCCAAAGCTCACACAGCTGGGACCCCTAAGTGGCCAGTGTCAAGGTCAGGTGCTAAGACAGAGCAAGAAGAGCAGAGGGACAGTGGATAGTGTGCCTTGAGGAGTTCTGCAGTCAAAATTGGTGTCAGGTCTGAAAGAAGCATGGGGCATCAGTGGGAATCCTGACGGCCGGAAGCTGCCTAGATGAGACCAGAAGCAGGGAATGCAAAGCCGGTATGTGGGGCACTGGGGAGCAGGCTGAGAGGATCTGGACCAGGTCGAGGGAGGGGCTGAGGCTCCTTCCTGTTACATCCCTTTATGGGGATGTTGGGTGGTGAGAAGGAGCCCAGCTTGAACCCCAGTCTAATGATTCCAAGCCTGATGCTCCCCCACCTCATCAGGTTGCCTCTCTTGAATGAGGTCTAGTGAGGGAAGCTCCCTTCCTAAAGTGGAGCAGAAAAGGCTGTAGCCATCCCAGGGAGACAAAGGTATCTCTAGGCTTAGAAGCTCCTTGCACTGGAGTGAGAAGGTGCATTATGAATGTTTCCAAGGAACTCCACCAAACAGACATCCTGTGCTTCTCACTGCTTGCCCATCTATACTGTCCTCAGGAGCCCTAGGCCCTGGAATCTGGACTTCACCTCTTTTGCCTCATCCCCACCCCTGACTTTCTTCCCTTTCCAGGGGCTGCCTTACACATCCATGACTTCAGCATCCTGAGCATGAACTGGCTGGTGAAAAATGTCACTTACAGGCCCCACTGCCATTTCTGTATCACCCCAAGGGGGGCGCTGAAGTTCAAATTTGCTTATCCAGCACCCCCAACCCCTATGCCAGCAGAGTGCTCAGAGTGGGTTTTGCTGGAGAAATATCGAAAGGAGCTGCAGAATGTCACTGAGTTTGACAACAGGTGAGTGTGGTTCAGAAAGAATAAATCATGTGCTCATTATAGGTAGTGGATGGAAGCGTGTGCGTCTTCCTTGCTACAGACCCATAGATGCAAATCTGATGTTTTCTTTAAACTTTACAGGATACTTTTTTTTTTTAAAGATTTTTATTTATTCATGAGAGACACACACAGAGAGAGACGCAGAGACACAGGCAGAGGGAGAAGCAGGCTCCATGCAGGGAGTCTGACGTGGGACTCGATCCCAGGTCTCCAGGATCAGGCCCTGGGCTGAAGGTGGCGCTAAACCACTGAGCCACCTGCTGCCCTTTACAGGATACATTGCTTCATAAAAGCATTCAAATAGTAAGTTCCTGGCTCATTTAAATCCAATTTGATCTGCAAGAGGTATTAACAGTACTACTATTGTTGCATGAAATGAGATTTGTCCAGATGCTTAATACCAGAAAGATGAAAAGTTCCCAGCTCCTGGAATAATGACAGTGCATTGGTGGGTGAAACACCTTGAAATCATGATAGAGTGACTCCCTAACACACTTGTAGAGTAATATTATAAGTAATACACTATTTTAATCACAGAACTATCTACGGAGTGCCTTCACAAGGTTACTTCCCTTTATGAATAAGAAACGTGAAGCTCTGTACATGGCTAATCAGGGCAAGGCCTGGGTCCTGTGGTGCCCCGTCCAGAGTTATTTCCATCCTGCCTACTGTATTAGCCTGCTGGGGCTGCCATCACAGCATTCTACAGATCGGGTGGCTTAAACAATAGAAATTGATTTGCTCACTGGTCTGGAAGCTAAAAATCCAAGATGAAGACACTGGCAAGCTTGGTCTCTCCCAAGGCCTCTGTCCTTGACTTGCAGACTGTGTCCTCCCATAGCCTTCGTGTGTGTGCACTCCTGGTGTCCCTGACACCAGCCCCATTCTGTGTGGGCCCCACCCTTATGACCTCATTTAACCTTAATTACCACCAGAAAGGCCTTTTCTTCGAATACGGTCCCATTGAGGGTGAAGATTTCAATGTATGGATTTTTTTTTTTTTTGGATTTTCTTTTTTTAAGATTTTATTTATTTATTCATGAGAGAGATAGAGAAAGAAAGAGAGGCAGAGACACAGACAGAGGGAGAAGCAGGCTCCATGCAGGGAGCCTGACGTGGGACTCAATCCCTGGTCTCCAGGATCACACCCTGGGCCAAAGGTAGGTGCTCAACTGCTGAGCCACCCAGGCATCCCATCAATGTATGGATTTTAGGGGGATACAATTCAGTGCATAACACCCCCTAAAGAGAACTTGGTCCGACAGTGGGGACGAGCTGGCTAAGCATGTGGAGAGGGGCAGGAGAGCCTGGCCGGTGGGAGCATCCCGCCTTGAGCTGGGTCCTGAGAGGCACACGGCGGATCTCAGGGAGGGGGCCCCCATCAGAGAGCTCTGTGCTTCCCCTGGCCTCTCATCACTGCTCCTACAAGGCATTTGGGTTTGCTTCTGGCAGGAGAGGCAAGGTGGGCAGGAATCCTGCAGGTACCTGAAGGCTGTGGCTTGAAACACACTTCCTCAATTTTTCCCTTTGTGTCCTGGACAGACTGCTGAAGAATTTCACTCTGATGACTGAGAACCCTGAGGTGGCTTACGCAAACCAAGCTATTGTCTGGTCCAAGTTTCAAAGCATCTTCTTTACAATTTCTGGCCTTGTCTACTATGCGCCAGTGTTTAGAGACTACGTCTTCCAGGCCCTGGAGGAGTTCTACCAGGACAATGTGCTCTACCTGGAGCTCAGAGCCATGCTGTTCCCGGTGAGTCCACCCCTCTCCTCTGCTCTGGCTTGACTTTCAGATCTTACCCTGTAGGTCTTCACTGGCTCCCCATCCTACTGCTATAGGATTGGATGCTGGTTTTATCCTGAATGGGAAATGTGTCTTTCCAGGGCCCCCATGAGCAAGGAAACCTTGCTCTGTATTGTCTGGCCCCTATGATACCATGAACATCCCCCCCACTGCCCTTTACCCCCTTCTCTCATGACCCCTACTTCTTACCTTCTCCCAGATACACATTATTGCCTGCTGGCTGCTTGGGGTTCCCTGGCCTTGAACTCTGAGCAGTGTCTCATGTCTGGACCTTCCTTGACCTGTCTCCTTTCATAACAAAATTTAGTTTCGGGGATCCCTGGGTGGCTCAGCCTGCCTTCGGCCTAGGGCATGATCCTGGAGACCTGGGATCGAGTCCCATGTCGGGCTCCCTGAGAGGAACCTGCTTCTCCCTCTGCCTGTCTCTCTCTCTCTCTCTCTCTCTCTGTATCTCTCATGAATAAATAAATAAAATCTTTAAAAAAAAATTTAGTTTTCCAGAGTCCCTCAGGACTATGCTCTTGGTCCTGGGACAGCTGATGGGTTTGGCAAATGGATCACCCTGGTAGCACTGGGGAGAATGGACTGCAATGAGAAGGTTGCCCAGTGAGAGAGGTGGGGACGGAGGCTGGGAGAGCAGGGGAATAGCAGGTGTGAGATGACAAAGCTAGGAGACAGAAGCAACGAGGAGATGTGCAGTGTGCTGGAGGAGGACTCCAGAGGTCTTACTGACCAACCATGTGGGGGTGAAGACTTTGGATGGCATTTGGCTTGAGTTGATTGAGTTGACTTGAGTTGGGTAGTGACCTTGATGGAGATAGGGGATGTAAGAAGAGGAGCAGGATGGGAAGGAGAATAGAAAGTTTGGTTTTGAACCTGTAGAGTTGGAGGTGTCTAGGAGACAACCCTATGAAGATGTCGAGGAAGTGGCTGCATACATGACTTTGGAACCCGCAGGAGAGTTCTAGCCTGGAAACAGATGTTTGACATTTGTCTGCAGAAAGGTAATCCCTAAAACTGTCAGAGGGAGGAGGTTCCCACCAAAGCCATCAGTTGAAAAGAGGAGCAGGCCAAGAAGGGGACCCTGCAAACAGAAATAAGATGGAAAGTTCATGAAGCAGGCTGAGAAGGAGTGTTATCAAAGCAGGAGAGAACTAAGATGGCCTCCACTTTAGAGGATGCCTTGTTAGGAGAGCAGCCCAGGTGATCAGATGTTCCTGGTCCATTCCTTTGGGATGTCTGTTGGACAGAACTTCCCTAAGGACTATTTGTGGGAGGGATTTGGGTGCTGTGGGAGTCGGCAGGATTTCTGAATGTTTCATTTGGTGGGTTCACAGAGAGTTTGAGCTGCTTGAAGATTTTAAGTGGCTTGCAGTACGTGACCTTTATGTAGAGCTCTCCCGGATATTGTATCCTAACTAGTCTGCTCATTCATTGAAATATTTATTGAGCATACCAACGCCTTGGTGACTGACCTTTAAGTTTGTGGTAAGGTCTACAGGCTGGCATTATTTTGGCTTTGTTACCATATTCCATGGTCTTTACAGGCTCAGAAATTTTATTGTTTGTACACTCAGAAGTGATAGTGCTCCAGAGGACTGAAACACATTGACCAAATTCATAAGAGACAGAAGTATAAACAAGAAAGTCAGAATGCTGGTTTCCAGAGAAAACTATCAATTAGACCAGACACTTAAGCATCTTGATTGGGAAGTTCTCCTGAGAGAACTTCAAGATTTGAAGGCAAATCTTAGACTTTCCTGAAGCCAGGTTATAGCCAGAAGGATGTTGGTGAGCCAGAGACCAATAATAAGCCTGTCACTAAGCTCTGAGAATCTAAGGGGGTCCATAACAGTGTTCTTAATCTTTGGAAAATCTGATGAAAATTATTATCCTTTTCCCAGGGTGGGTAAAGTGCTAGAATAAATTGACTTTATTGAAAACAGTGTTTCCACATGTATCCATTACTTATCTATGAAACATAGCAATGTACAGAGATTCTGATATTTGTGCATTCTAAAAAATTTTTTTAAAAATATTTTATTCATTTATTCATGAGAGAAACAGAGAGAGAGAGAGAGAGAGAGAGAAATTGAGAGAGTGCAATCAAGTGGAGCAGCAGAGGGAGGGGGGGAAGCAGACTCTCCACTGCTCCGGGAGCCTAATGTGGGGGCTCCATTCAGGACCCTGGGACCATGACTTGAGCTGAAGGCAGATGCCCAACCGACTGAGCCTCCCAGGCACTCCCCAAATTTTTAATTTTTTTTTTTAATATTTTATTTATTCATGAGAGACACACACAGAGAGAGGCAGAGACACAGGCAGAGGGAGAATCAGGCTCCATACAGGGAGCAGGGAGCCCAATGTGGGACTCAATCTCAGGACTCCAGGATCACGCCCTGAGCCGAAGGCAGGTGCTCAACCACTGAGCAACCCAGGTGTCCCAATTTTTAAATTCTTGTTGGGATCCCTGAACTGATTTTATTACCCCCAGTTTGATCTAAAGTGTTCAAGGACCCTGTAATGAAGGATACACCTATCCCAAGAACCAGTAATTCCAGTTTGTGGATCAGGGCTCCCCTTTCCTTCATAAAGCTTCCTCCAGGCCAATTCTCAGGACTGACCCACCTTTCCCCTTAGATATGTTAATCCCCACCTGATGTTAGTTTAAGGCCCGGCCCTGGGGGTTCCTGAAGAGGTGGCTCCCAGATAAGGGTGCCCATCTGCCCTGGGGTCTGACGTTTGTGTGGTTGTGAAAGCTCTGAGTATAGTTCCCGGGAAGTGGGAGTGATGGTGACCTTTGTGCCCACCGTAGAGCTTTCAGCAGTTTTGTGAGCAGAATAAATAAGACCTGGACACAAACGATCCTTTTACAGGAAGAGAGGGTCCCTCCACCTATTAAGAGAAGACTTTCAAAAAGAGATGAGCTGGCAGTGGGCCTGGCCTATGTGAGGTATAAAAACTTTCACTTCCCAGAACAATTTATTCCCCTGTTTCAGCCTGTTTATTCTCCAAGTCTGGGCTCCAGCCCCTCTAAGTCTGTCCTCCTCTCTGGGTCCCACAGAAGCTGGTTTGTACGTCAGACAACCCCCCCCAACCCCTCCCCCACCCCCGCCCGAGTGCACGTCTCTCGTCTTTGTCTCCTGGTGATGCAGATTTCCAGCACCAGGCATTTGTTGCCTCCTTATTTTTGTCAGGTCGTGAGGTATTTCAGACGGACACGACAGCTTACGTTGCCAAGGGGCACCAATAGTGATAGTCATGCTTGGTGGTGGCGGCCCTCAACCTTGGCTGCCGTATGAATGATCTGGAGGTGCTCTTTAAAATCCAGGTTTAAACCCCCACCTCCCAGAATTCTCGTTCTGTGCTCTTGGGGAGGGCCAGGAAGCCGCAAAATCAAGTCGCTTTCCCCGCTCCTCTCACTGATTCTGATGCAGACGGTCTGCCCCGGACCGCGCTGGCCCCAAGGGCCGGCTTCGCCTCGACCTCTGCAAAGCCCTCGGGCTGCTGAGCGAGCGTGCGCCGGGCAGGCCCGAAGCCGAGGCGTGGAAGGGCCCGGGGGCTCCGTCAAGGTCACGCTGGTGGTAAGGAGTGATGCACCGAGGCCAGGTTGCTGGGCTTGACGGGCATCGAGGCAGCCATGCCCCACCTCCGGAGGAGCTCCCGGAGGGGGCTTCGGGCTTCGAGGCTCCTCCCTGTCTGGGGGCACAGAGCCCCTGGGATCGGCCGCTCGCCCCTGCTGAGGGCTCGCTTCCTGGGGGCCTTCCCCGCGGGAGGTAGCCCCTCCACGGTGGCCGGGCCTGGGCGCCTGAGGGGCGGAGCGGAGAGGAAGGGGGATCGCGGAGGCCTCGGCCGTGCTGCGGGCGGGGACTCTCATCTTGAGCCGGTGGGGAAGCATTTAGGGGAAGATGCAGAGAACTGGAGGGCCGCAGTTGATTCCCGCTTCCTCCCTCCTCCTTTCCTGCGGGGCTGCTTTCTCCTTGCCCCGCGGTGGAGTGGGCTCCGGGATTTAGCTCCGAGCCCCTGCCTTGCTCCGAACCTCTGCTCCACTCTGCTCACCCCCCGCCATCCTAGAAGTCCTAGAAGGTGGAAGGCTGCTGGGATTTGGGATTCTGGAGAGGCTGAGGGGGATGGGATTTGACCATTTGTTCTGCTCTGACGCTGGAACAAAGGCCTCTTGCAACGGAGAGTCTCTGCCTTACTGCCCCCCGTTAGCCAGAGTAGGGGGAGCCATCCGCACATTAACAACTAAAAACCGCCTGCACCGGAATTCTTTTGCTGAGCCTCACAGCCTCCCCCTTCTTGCTTGTGGGGCTAATTCAGGGCCTGGGATGATGTTGATGGACTCTCCTGGCTGCTCAGCCTCCTATTGTGTTACTAATGCTTGATAACAAAGGCTACTTGCCTTTAGCAACAGTTGCTAGGCGGGTCTTATCTCCTGGGCTCCAGTCCCTTCCCCCACGGTCGCAATCTGAGGCCCAGACTGGGTCCTGGCCAGTCTTCAGACTGGAGCTCTTGTAAGACCCCAGAGGATTATCAACAGGAGATTGGCCTGCTGGCACTAACTGACAGGGGTCTTAGGAGAGAGACAGGGTGGTGCACCCGATATGGTCGTGCCCAGACGTTTTCTTGGATGCTGCCACTTGTGTAACAAACGCTACCGTTGCTTGGCCTACCCTCTCCCTACCACCAGGGTTTTTCCTGGATTCTTGGCAGATCCTCCATTGAAAATTCCACCTGGCTTGTTGCTGAAGTCTCTTGTTACTGGTGTAACTCTGCAAGAACACAGACAATCGAGGTTGGGATAACTCTCTTAGCTGCTCCCCATCATAATAGCATTTATCCTGCTATGCAGTAATCACGCTGTTTACTTGCCTGTCAAGTCCACAAAAATGGTAGATCTTAACCCTAGCTGGACATTGTATATTAGAAGCACCCGGGGAGATTCAAACAAACAAATAATGGATTGTGTTCTACCCCAGAGATTCTGATTTAATTAGTCTAGGGTGAGACCCAGGCATTTCCGCCTCCTCAGGTGATTCTAATGTGCAGCCAGAGCTGGGACACTGGGACCTGAGTCACTAGAAGACAGAGCTGCTCTAATGACAGGAGACAACCAGGGTCAGCAAGATTCTGAACGTCCTGTTGGGAAGTAGGACTGAGTTTCTTAGCCTTTCTCAGCCTTGTAATCTCCATCTGTAAAATAAGAACTACCTGGTAGTGTAGTTTTGAAGATGAAATGAGATTGTGATATAAAGCTCTTGGCATATACCAGGCACATAATAGAAGCTCAGTTAGTGCAGGCTAAATGCATGGTGCTCTAGTGGTGAAAACTAGTTATATTGATTAATGTAAATAGCCAACTTCATAGTTTCACAATTAAACTATAATTTAAAATGGAGATAATCTATATTGAATCCAATGTGTTTTCAACTCAAAAGGGCTTATTACATGGATATAGCAGCTTTTGTATCACATAGTCTTAGAGAAACCTCCTACTTGTACTTACTGATTGCTAAATTCTAGGATATTAACTCATCGTCCTAGGATAACTGCAGATTTTGAGTTGTTTTTCTACATCTAGCGGTAATAATAAGATTGGTAATAGAGACGGCCCAGATGGCTCAGCGGTTTAGTGCTGCCTTCAGCCCAGGGCCTGATCTTGGAGACCCGGGATCGAGTCCCATGTCAGGCTCCCTGCATGGAGCCTGCTTCCCACTCTGCCTGTGTCTCTGCCTCTCTCTCTCTCTGTGTCTCTCATTAATAAATAAATAAAATCTTAAAACAAAAAAGATTGGTAATATTATTAATAGTTCTCATTTTTTTAAGTTTTAATTTTTTAAAGATTTTATTTATTTATTTATTTATTTATTTATTTATTTATTTATTTCAGAGAGAGAGAGAGAGAGAACGAGCTTGAGTACAAGCCGGGTGAGAGGCAGAGGGAGGAGACTCCCGCTGGGCAGAGAGCTGGATACTGGACTCTGTGGAACTCCATCCTGGAACCCTGGGAACATGACCTGAGCCAAAGGCAGATGCCTAACTGATTGAGCCACCCAGGGGACCTTAAGTTTTAATTTTTAAAAGTAATCTCTGCACTCAATGGGGGCTTGAACTCATAACCCCGAGATCAAGAGTTGCAGGCTCTTCTGGCTGAGTCAGTCAGGTGCCCCAATAGCTATAATTTCTGAATGCTTTCCAATTTTTTCTTTTTCTTTTTTTCTTTTCTTCTTCTTCTTCTTCTTCTTCTTTTTTTTTTTTTTTGCTTTCCAAATATTAACTCATTTTATCCTTGCATTGACCCTGTGCTGTGAGGTATGATTGCCTGGGACAGAACATATCTCCACCGGGAGCCTGACCCAGAAGGCTGTCCAGAACCCTCTAGCCAACTGAGAACTTTACTTGAATGCCTGGCTTCCTAGCAAGTTTCTGACCTATAGTGGAGTGGCTGTAAGGCTGTGAGGCGTTGCAGGTCTCCCTCTGAAACAAGTCTCTTGTTCCTTTAAATCGGGGTGCTTGTGCACATTCAGATCCTGCCCTAGGTGCTTCCATAAAGCCTGCAGTTTCTTGGCCAGAGGCCAGAAGCCTAGGAGTACAAGATATGGGCAGCCCCTGTGGTGATTTACTGAGGTACCAAAAGACTAGGGCTCTGGCATCTGCAGCCCCAGGGGCCAGATTCCTTCTTCACAACCTTCCATGCTATGGGAACTGGCAGTGGGATTGGAACCCTGCAAGGCAGGGGTCCCAGATTCTCCTTCAATAAGTACTGGAATGACAGAATTGATGGCTTGGAAGTGCGGCCGGCTGGCCGGCCGTATGCAAGCCCCCATCAGGCTTCTGGTTGTGTCATTTGCATATCTCCCCAGACTTGTTTAATATGCCAAGGATCTTCTTTTAGGCAGAATTGTCATTTGTTGATTTTTTTTTTAAGGTTCTTTTGTTCCCCTTCAGTTCTGCTAGCACTACTCTATTGGCTACCCCTCTGATATCCATCTATTCATCCCTTCTTTAAAACTGCTGCCTGGGGCTTAGTAATGAAGAGTAAACTCTTCTCTAGTTAATGCTTATTTGTAGAGCTCCTGCACTAGGGCTATAGGAGGAGATGGTGGGAAGATCCAAAGGACCTGGATCCTGCCGACAGTGGTCTACAATCCAGTTGGTGTGTCTGGGCAGGGGACTCAGTAATGACATAGCAGTCAAAGCATGGGGAAGAATTCTGGTCTTCCCTTCTGCAAATCCTTCAATAGAAGAAAATGCCAAGAAAACTTCAAGTACCAGTTCTGGGTTGGTTTAATGCAACTGTTCTCAAATTTTTACACTCAAAAATTTTAGAGGATCCTAAAGAACTTTTGTTTGTATGGATTATATCTATGATATCCTGTATAACTTATCTTGTATGAGAAACTAAAACTGAGAAGATTTCAAAACTCAAGGCTATGCAAGCACACAATCCATTATTTGTCAGGGCAATATTGTCACAAGCGATGCAACTTCTGAAAAATTCTGTACCCTTATGCGAGGAGAATGAAAAAGACAAATAAGATCTTAAACTTTTCATGAGGAGAGTTTCTGATTTTGCAGACTGCCTGGAAAAGTAGGGGACCCACAGGGGTTCCCTGGCCACACTTGGAGGACTGCTGGGGTACAGCGTATAGGTTCTGTAGGCATCAAAGATGTGAAGATTCTAGCAGAGCACCTGGAAGTCTGTAAGCCTTGATCAGTGGCAGGAAGAGTTCTTTTTTTTTTTTTTTTTAAAGATTTTATTTATTTATTCATGATAGTCACAGAGAGAGAGAGAGAGAGGCAGAGGGAGAAACAGGCTCCATGCACCGGGAGCCCGACGTGGGATTCGATCCCGGGTCTCCAGGATCGCGCCCCGGGCCAAAGGCAGGCGCCAAACCGCTGCACCACCCAGGGATCCCAGGAAGAGTTCTTTTAAAAATCCTTGGTAAAGTAGGAGAGGATGACAGCAAGCTTTTCTTTACCCTTTTAAGGTTCTTGTTGTGGGGCCTGCAAATCAAACTGACAAAAGCTACATTAACAGGAGAAAAGGCGGAAAAATCGCATTTGATGTTATTATTTAATTTTTAAGTGCTTGGAAGCCTTTGTGTAGAAAACAGTGAAGCCTTCCAAAAATGGATAGATCAAGTGCTTATACACTATTTTAACCAGTGTTGATAAATTGTGGAGAAACGGCGATATAGAGGAAAAGGGGTTTGGGTTTCTGGGGTAGTAAATTGTGGTAAGGGAGCTATGTGGGGGAAGCTCACACAAGATAAGGGCTCCATTACACCCATCTCCATGCTGACCTTGTGTCTCCAGTGATAAGCCTTGTTCTCCTGGTGCGGGGAGATGGGAGAGGGAGCATCTTCATGAGAGTTAATACCTTGCTTTTAGGCAGATGGGAGGAAGTCACAGAGCTCTGTCTTGATTGGCTTGATTGCCTTCTACTCATAATAATCCTTATGTAAAAGTAGCATATTTTAGGGTGGCATGTTCTAATCTCCTTCAGTAAAAATAATAATAGTAGCAGGCTATACTAGATACTGAGCTAGCAATACTAAGGATTCTCTGCTCTGGAAAGTACTGACAGCTTTAACTTTCAGTAAGCCTGAGCATGTCCACTCCGAGGCTAAGCAGTTAGGGAAGATCCACCTGCTGAGAGTGAGCCCAGTTGAGGGGCTGAGGCAGCCTTGTGGGGGACTGCATGAGACGTCAGGCTTCACTGGGCAGCAGCAGAGGAAACCAAAGAACCAAGGCCAATGAGGCCAAGAGAAGGGGTTGGAAACAGCTGTTCATTCACTCCACTTCCCCCAACCTGGGTTGTAGGACAGGACCCTCGGAGGTGAAAGAGCAAAAAGGCTGCTCTGTTGGCCTGGAGAGAAGAGGGTGCTGGGAAGGCTGCCCTGGAACAAAAGGTAGCACCTCCAGGGCACAGCTAGGAGGGAAAGGGCAGGAGCCCTGGGCTGGCAAGAGTGAGCAAGTGATTGGCTGGCAATGAGAAAAGGTTCCTGGAGACCACTGTGTCCTGGGATGCCGGGATACAAGAGCTGACCCCAGTCAGGAGAAAGGATTTCTCTACTTTAGGTGATGAGAGAGCTCATGACTTCCATTCTGCCTCTGCCCTTCAGCCTCTGCTCCCTGAATCCCAGCAGCTCTGGCTCTGTGTGGAACCATTGCTCCCCATGCCAGGATTAGCAATGCTTTAGCCAGAGGGGCCAGTGCAGAGCTGGCCCAGCTTCAATGCCATTTCCCTCAAAAAGCTTTTCGGGGATCCCTGGGTGGCTCAGTGGTTTAGCGCCTGCCTTCAGCCCAGGGCGTGATCCTGGGGTCCTGGGATCGAGTCCCACATCAGGCTCCCTGCATGGAGCCTGCTTCTCCCTCTACTTGTGTCTCTGCCTCTCTCTGTGTGTGTGTCTCTCATGAATAAATAAATAAAATCTTAAAAAAAAAAAGTTTATCTGATCCTACCCCCTTTTTCCTCTGAGGTCCCATAAACCTCTATTTAGCACTTAATTCTTCTGGCTTTGTATCACAAAAATGAATGGAGCCTGTCTTTGGGAACTCCTTAAGGGCAGGCGTCTTGTCTTACTAGCATTGGCTACCCTTCCAGAGCCTAGCCTGTTTTCTTGCACAAGGCAGGGTTTTGTTGTTGTTGTTGTTTTTAAGATTTTATTTATTTATTCATGAGAGAGAGAGAGAGAGACAGAGACACAGGCAGAGGGAGAAGCAGGCTCCCTGTGGGGAGTGCAATGTGGGGCTCGATCCCAGGACCCCAGGGTCATGACCTGTGTTGAAGGCAGATGCTCAACCACTGAGCCACTCAGGGGCCCCACACCATAGGGTTTTCTTTTTGTTTGTTTGTTTTGTTTTGTTTTGTTTTTTCACACCATAGGTTTTTAACTGAGAGTCATAGAAATAACTTCTGCATATTATTTCTTTGCATCTTCCTTTGCCTCACAATCTCTTTGGAAATTCCCATATCCTGTCCTGACCCTGAACTGCCACTTTGGCTGGGCTGAGAGCTGACCAAGTGGCTGAGAGCTGACCCCGTGATGGGGGAGGAGACAGGAGCTGCAGAGGATGCTGCAGGGGATACTACAGGGGATGTACCCACTCTTTTCCGGTCTCTCACAGAGGACACTTGTTCATTCTTGTTGCCTTACCCACAGTCCCTTGCTGGCTCTTCGCACTCTGCTCCTAACCATGTCCACTTCAGGGGACATCCCACCTAGAGGTGGTAAAGTGAGGAGATGAAGTGGGTCCTTGGACTCCTCTTTTTGGCTGTTTCCTATCCCCAGCTGACCTGTTCTGCATTCATTACACAAATGCCTATTGGGTGCCCACCATGTGCCAGGCACTGCTTTAGGTGCAAGGACCCAGTAATGAATGAATCAGTCAGGCAGACACCCAGCTTTTGGGTGTTCAAGAGCATTCTCCCACATAGGACTAGGACTTCTGATAAATATCAGAGGCTGTTGAAGGCTCTGGACAAGGAAATTGTAAAGTCCGATCTGGCTTTAGATATTTTTGGCCATGAGAATGAAGTTCGCTCACCTCCAATGTCTGATCATGACCATGCTTCCTTCTCAGGTGTATGAACTGAATGGGACCGTCCATAGCCGAGAGTGGTCAGTGAGGACTTATAGAGAAGTGGCTTATAAGTTTGCGAAAAAGCATCCTGGGTTCATTGGAATCAAACTCATTTATACGGATCACAGGTGAGAGAGAACATAGCTGAAGCTGCAGGATTTGGGAGAATGGGGTGCAGGCAGAGCCACTAGACTGGGAAGGGAGGGGAGGAGAAAGGGAGGCTGGGAGGCTAGGGGGCTGGTGTCAGAGACCTACCCCTGCTGCCAAAGAGCCATGGGCTTGGCAGATATGTTTGTGCATGTGTGCAAACACCTACCTCTAAAGTCATTTCCTGTTTGAATCCACCCCCCTAGGCTGAAATGAAGAACTTTGGCAATTATCCAGATAATTCTAGGTTCTGACCCCATGTTGGCCTGGATGACTCAGTTATGGATATGTTTTTGCTTATATGTTCAGATAACTGGCTCATTTCTTTGTTTCAATTTGCCTTTGGGGTTCTGCCTAATGTCAGCCATGTGCTGTGGATGGCTTTGTGCAAGGCCTTGACTGATGACCCAGCCCTGAGGGACAGCTACCTCAGAGTCTGTGTGTGGACGCCCAGCAGGAGCATGGATGTGGGACTTGGTGGTGTGAACAAGGGCCCACTCTTTCCCCAAGCAAGAGCAGAAAGCTTTATCGCTTAACTTCCCTTCTGATTTTACCAAGGCAGGCTCTCTCCTCCTGTCAAAGGGTGGCCAGTCTAAGGCCTGTGATACACAGGGCTGGGGATGTGGAGCAATCATATGGGGATCAACACTGAGTCAGGGCTTGGGGATGGGCAGCTCCTCCATTTGCTCAGCCAACTCTAGAGGCTGGGCTCTTGGAGAGCAGTCAGACACCTCCTGCCCCATCCCTGCTGAGGCCCCTCCACTCCTTGTGAGGGCTTGGGGCTTGCTGAGTAGAGGCCTACACCTGTGTGCTAGTCAGCCAGGAGGGGGCTTGCAAGCTGGGCCCCTTGGGTCCCCTCAGAGGCTCCCTGGGGGTCAATAGCAAGAGGATGTGAGGGCTGGGCAGCAGGTGGTAAATGCTCCTGTGTTCCTTTAGAGCTCTGAAGGAGAGGGAATGAGCAGGTATGGGGGAGGGGTGGGAGGAATCTAAGCCCACAGAACTGAGGAACAAGTGAGTCAGCTGCTTTGCAGAGATCTTTGTTCTTTTTTTTTTTTTTTAATAATTTCCTTTTTTTTTTAAGATTTTATTTTATTTATTCATAGAGACACAGAGAGAGAGAGAGACAGGCAGAGGGAGAAGCAAGCACCACACATAGAGCCTGACGTGGGACTCGATCCCGGGTCTTCAGGATCATGCCCTGGGCTGCAGGCAGCGCTAAACTGCTGAGCCACCAGGGCTGCCCGAGATCTTTGTTCTGTCACAGAGTTGTACCAGACTTTTCCCTTTGGTGCTTCTGTTGTGCTGCTTGCCTCGTCCCTATCCTGGACTTGAGCAGAGGGAGTGTGGAGAGAAGACAGACAGTTTGGTTTTGTGATTTCTGTAGTGCCCAGGGCTTTGCTGATTTAATTGGAGGCAGAGGACTTATAGGTGCCAGGTCTAGATGACCTGACAGGGACTTGGGTGATCTGTTGCATTTCAGGTTCTGCAGGGCACCCACTTCGGGAAACCATCCTCTCAGGGATGCAGGGCAACTTTTGAACGAGGCCTCTTTGCTTCATCCAAATGTAGATAAATGAAACTTATCCCATGAATCTCTCTTCCTCATTTTGCTTTTCAGACACTATGGGTTCCTCTGTAGCCAGCCAGAGTCCTGGATAGGGTTCGGTTGGGGTGATGTATTTCCTTCTTTCTTTTTTTTTTTAAGAGACAAATATTCGGATTGGTTTATTTATTTATTCATGAGAGACACACACACAGAGAGAGAGGCAGAGACACAGGCAGAGGGAGAAGTAGGCTCCATGCAGGGAGCCTGACATGGGACTCGATCCTGGGTCTCCAGGATCACGCCCCGGGCCAAAGGCGGCGCTAAACCGCTGAGCCACCCGGGCTGCCCATGGGTGATGTATTTCTCAGATGTAGCCACTGGTAGGGATCCCAGTAGCCCGGGCAGCACAGGGTCATGTGGGCAGTGGGGCGAGGGTGTGGGAAGTGGCTGCTGCGTACCCTGGACCAGCTCAGCCCCAGGCACTAGTGGAGCCACTTGGGGGTGCCCAGCAGTGCCAACGCCAAATCATGCTGTTGCCCCTGCTTCTGTCTCTCGCAGATTTAAAAATGTGTCCTTCATCATGAAATCCGTGCAAACAGCCATGGCGCTTCGAACCATGTTCCCCAGGATGGTGGCAGGGTTTGACCTGGTAATGGACTGTGCATGACGAAGCTGAGAACGGGGCCCAGGAGCTGCTCCTCCTGCAGGCCTTGGCAGCTCCCACCAAACCCTTTGTAGAGGCACAGGCCTGGCCAGAGCTTAGCACTGACCTTCTCTGGGGGCCAGCAGGATGAAGACAGCTCCAAGAAGAAGGGGAGCAGAAAGGGCCAGGAGGCTGAAAGGGGGAGTTCCAGAATAAGAAAGGAATTTGAGGAGGTTGGGCAGTAATGGTGGGCTTAGTCCCATTCCCCTGCCATCCGCCCTCTTTCTACCTACCTACAGGGGGCTCTTTAAACTGTGGCACAGGGAGGGGGGCGGTGGCAGGGGGTTTGGAAGCAGAGATGGGGATAGCCCTGGGCAAAACTGTCAAGGATATAGAGTTGTCCCTTGCCCCTCCATCCCATTTGCTTCCTCAGCTACTTCCGAAGCTGCACATCCATAGGTGGTGCCCTGACCCTCCACCAAATCAAAGCCATAGCCAAGCTCCAACAGCCAGGGCACACTTCCCAGGTGATAACCCATCAATCTCATGAAGGAAGCTAAATTAGTTGGAGCTAACTGGCTCAAAGGCCGTCCTGACTCCCTCTTATAGAAACTACTTTTTACCTGAGCCTGTGCTTAAGCTCTTGTTTTCAGACCATTCACAGTGCATAGAAGTGGATTTTATTTTCTTCTTCTTCTTTTTTTTTTTTTTTTAAGATTTTATTTATTTATCTGACCCAGAGAGAGAGCACAGGGAGAGGTGAAGGACAGAGGGAGAGGGAGAAGCAGACTCCCTGGTGAGCAGGGAGCCCCATGTAGGACTTGATCCCAGGACCCTGGGATAATGACCTGAGCTGAAAGCAGACATTTAAATGACTGAGCCACCCAGTTGCTCCATAGGAATGGACAAAGGAGGCTGACTAAGCACCTCTAGTATAGAGCTTCCAGATCAGTCCCTAGAGGGACTGTAATGGACAAGTCCTAGAAGGAATTTGGGGTTGGAAGGGGGATAGTAGTTGTTCAAAGGGATCTACTTGCAAGTTCCAACTCATTATTAAGTCTGCACTCCATTCTACTACATTGAATATCCGTATTTGGCTTACTATAAATATGTGTCATTGTCCCCTTCCCCAACAAATTAAAATAGGCATTCTGAAGGAAATACATTTTTTATCCTAAGGTACTCTACTCGTGGCACATAGCTACAAATCCCGGGGTGTGTGTGGGGTATGTGTCGTTTAATTTGCAAAGCATAATTTTGTTGTAGTTACAGCTGAGGCACGGACCAAGCAGATGGCTCCATGTCCCCTCTTCTCTGTCCTGCAGGTGGGGCATGAAGACACTGGCTACTCCTTGTTTGACTACAAGGAGGCTTTGATGATTCCTACCTTGCATGGTGTTAAACTGCCTTACTTTTTCCATGCTGGAGAGACAGGTGAGCCATATGGAGACAAGCAAAACAGAGGAGGTGATAGATAGGAGGGGTCCTCATCATCACTCAAGAGAACTGATAGGATCCTGGGGCAGTATTGATATTGTTGAGAGTCGTTTTATTGTATTTGTCCATTTTGTATGCATTATTTCACTTAATCCTGATGGCAAGCCCCTGGAGAAGGAATAACAATATCTGGCACATTAAATATATTATTACTGGGGATCCCTGGGTGGCTCAGCAGTTTAGCGCCTGCCTTTGGCTCAGGGCGTGATCCTGGAGTCCTGGGATCGAGTCCCATGTGGGGTTCCCAACATGGAGCCTGCTTCTCCCTCTGCCTGTGTCTCTGCCTCTCTCTATATATATCTATCATGAACAAATAAATAAATAAATCTTTAATATATATATATATATATATTATTATTATTACTAATTCTCACTCCAGTTCTGCTGGGAAGGTGTTTTTATCTCCATTTTATTTTATTTTACTTTGAAGATATATTTATTTATTTGAGGGAAGAGAGAGGAGGGGCAGAGGGAGAGGGAGAATCTCAAACAGACTCCCCATTGAACACTGAGTCAGACACCAGGCTTGATCTCAGGACCCTGAAATCGTGACCTGAGCTGAAGTCAAGAGTTGGACTTTTAACCGACTGAGCCACCCAGGTGCCTCCCTCCTCATTTTATTGCCCAAGTCTCCAAATAGAGTGGTTGGTCCAAGGGTAAGGAGCTAGTTAGTAGTGGAGCTTGAGTTTGAGCCCTTTCTGATGTCTATTTTATAATGAGTGAATTGTGCCTAGGAGATTAATTCACCTGTCTTAAGTCATACATGGGTTAGGTGGCAGGAGACGGACTAGGACCAGGCCTGCTCTAGCAAATAGGAAGCTTTGTCCACACTCATCAGTGCTGAAGGGGTGACCACACCCAGCTCAAGCAGGCCCCACTGCTATTGTTTCTGAAATGCCATTGGCTTAGCCACCCCTTTGTTTCCCAAAGCTCACTTCATAGGCTCCTGGGTCATCTCTCAGACCTTCCCATATCCCAGTCTTTAAAATGTGTAAACCCTAAGCAAAAGGAATCCCAGATCATGGCTGTAATTTCAGGTCAAAATGAAGATGTTGGGTGCTTAGATCAGGAGGAAAGCTTATTGCTGCATCCCACCTGGCGTCCCTGAGTACCTGAGGCACCTGTCATCCTTAGAAGACCAAAGAGAAGGACACCTGGGTGGCTCAGCAGTTGAGCCTTTGCCTTTGGCTCAGGGCATGATCCCGGAGTCCCGGGATCAAGTCCCACTTTGGGTTCCCTGCATGGAGCCTGCTTCTTCCTCTGCCTGTGTCTCTGGCTCTCTGTGTCTCTCATGAATAAATAAATAAAATCTTAAACAAAAAAAAAAAAAAAAAGAGAGAGAGAGAGAGAGAGAGAAGAAGAAGACCAAGAAGATAAGTGGAGTGCATTGGGGGGCTTGAATTTCACAACCAGGTTGAAATCTTGCCTTATCACACCATCTCTCAGATGAAGGGTCTGTGTACATTAATCTCCTTTTTCCTGACATTTCAAGTCAATTTAGATCAAAGCTGTTCTACGGGTTTGAAGAATTATTTGTGGGGGTTAGGGTAAGGGGGTAGGGGTAGTGGTTACTAACCTTGAAGAGCTTGTGGTCTGGTTGGGAAAATCGTACTTAGCTGTGTGAAATCATCTCAACAGTATGAAACAGCATAATAGGATCTAACCACATTCTAAGATGCATGGCCCTAGGAAAAGATTTTGCCAGGAGCTGAGTATTTAATACCCAAGAGTAATGTTCTTATTTTTTAAAAGGAAGAAATCTTTGAAATTTTTAGATAGGAAACCAGTGAAAATCCACCCTAACCATGAAAAACATGCCCTAACCAACAGTGGGAATTGTTGGGTTTTATTCCTAACAGAAAAGTGAATTTTCATATTTTACCTGTAGATTGATAAGGATGCTTTTGGCTGCCAGGAATGGAATACATTTAATAGGTTTTGCAACAAGGTCATCTCTTATTTATTTTTAAAATTTTATTTATCCATTTGAGAGAGAGAGAGCATGAGCAGGGATGGGAGGCAGAGGGAGAGGGAGCTCAGCTTCCGCTGAGCAGGAAGTTCAACATGGGGCTTCATCCCAGGACTCTGAGATCATAACCTGAGCTGAAGGCAGACACTTAACCAACTATGCCCTAAAGTCATTTATTTTACATAATAAGTGACCTCTGCCATTTTCATCAAATCCAGGGTTTCACCTTACTTGGTTTTCATATAGTCAAATTACATTCAGGCGTAACTATTCCAGCTAAGCAAAAGATAAGATATTTCCCCCAGGACATCTCCTTTTATCAGAGAGGAAGCCCAAGAGCTCCCCACCAATAACCTTCCAGGCCAGCATTAAGACTATCCTAGGAAAAAAAAAAAAAAAGACTATCCTAGCTGCAAGGGAAGCTGGGAGAGTCAAGACCTGTTATTTTCATGCTCCAAAGCAAGTCCTGCCTACAAGGGAGATACAGTGGGATGGCTGATGAACTAGGTAGCCAACAGTATCTGCCACCTCTTTGTGCTGGTCACTGATCTTGCAATTGATACTGTTGAAAATATAAGTTGAGGGGCAGCCCCAGTGGCACAGCGGTTTAGCGCGTTGAGCACTGCCTGCGGCCGGGGGCCTGATCCTGGAGACCCGGGATCGAGTCTCACGTCGGGCTCCCGGTGCATGGAGCCTGCTTCTCCCTCTGCCTATGTCTCTGCCTCTCTCTCTCTCTCTCTCTCTGTGTGACTATCATAAATAAATAAAAATTAAAAAAAAAAGGCTTGTCATACCTCTCATTAGCATTGTTATAAGGAAAGTATGTGTGTGTGTGTGTGAATGTTCTTTTTCTTTTTTTAAGATTTTATTTATTCATGAGAGACACAGAGAGAGTGAGAGGCAGAGACACAGGCAGAGGGAGAAGCAGGCTCCATGCAGGGAACCTGATGCGGGACTTGATAATCATGCCCTGGGCCAAAGGCAGGTGCTAAACCACTGAGCCACCCAGGGATCCCCTAATGTTCTTTTTCTTGCTTGGGAGTCTGGAGCCTTTATCTGAGGATGGTCTACAGGTCAGATCCATCTGATTGAAGGCTCTCTTTTTCCCTAGATTGGCTGGGTACTTCCATAGATAGAAACCTTCTGGATGCTCTAATACTGAACTCTACCAGGATTGGCCATGGATTTGCTTTGACCAAACACCCAGCAGTCTGGGCTGACTCCCGGAAGAAGAACATTCCCATAGAAGTCTGTCCCATCTCCAATCAGGTAAGTGTGATCCATGTGACCAACCCAGTACAATCTTTCCCTCCAGTCTCAATCTCTGTTCTGTTTCCCAAACTTTTTCCTGTATAATTTCTTGCTCCTTAACTCACTTGTTTTCTATATTCTTCCACTGTCTCACTCTCATTAGTAAGTTATTTAAGAATAGCCCTTTGCCTAACCCATTCATGACATTGAGGCAGCAATGAGGGTCCCCAATGGGGTGGAATTTTGGGCAAAGCCGTAGACAAAGCTAAAGGGACAGTGAGGAAGGCCAGTGAAGTGGGAGGGGCCATAGGATCCCGCTGCTTCCACAGTTGCTTGGGGTTCTTTGTGCACCAGCCTCTCTTGTGTGTTTAGGAGAGTTGCTCTGAGCCAGACCAAGAAGAGACCAAATGTTTGTGGTGGTGAAGAAACTTGGAGAAAATTAGGGAGAGCATGAGGACTGGCTCTATTCTTTGTGTTGTACTCAGAAGTCATTCCAATGTTCAGTGGTGATAAGGATAAGGAGCTGGTTATGCCACATGGTCTTACCTCACATGACAACTCTTTTTATTGGTCAAAGTTTGTCTTCCTCATTTGCCTGTTATTGGGCAGGTTCTGAAACTGGTGTCTGACTTGCGAAACCACCCTGCTGCTGTCCTGATGGCCACTGGGTATCCCATGGTGATCAGCTCTGATGACCCAGCTATCTTTGGTGCCAAAGGCTTATCCTATGATTTCTATGAGGCCTTCATGGGCATTGGGGGAATGGAGGCTGATCTGAGGACACTCAAACAGCTGGCCATGAACTCCATCAAGTGAGTATCCTGTGTACTTCCCAGATCTCCACTCCCTTTTCCTTTTTTTTTTTTTTTAATTTTTTATTTATTTATGATAGTCACACAGAGAGAGAGAGAGAGAGGCAGAGACACAGGCAGAGGGAGATGCAGGCTCCATGCACCAGGAGCCCGACGTGGGATTTGATCCCGGGTCTCCAGGATCGCGCCCTGGGCCAAAGGCAGGCGCCAAACCGCTGCGCCACCCAGGGATCCCTCCACTCCCTTTTCCACTCTACAATTTGCATTTATCTCTCTTAGAGTTTTAGGGTAGAAGCCTGGAAGATTTCTGTGGGTTTTCTTCACATCCTCTCTCTTTCATTATTGTTCTTGGACCGAGGAAAAAATATGCTCTGCAAGCATCTTAGATCCCCTCACTGTTCCCTAACCCTTTCTCCTGGGGCTGACCTAGGTGCCTTTTCTCCTACAGGTTCAGCACCTTGTTGGATATTGATAAAAAGGCTGCCATGAAAACCTGGGAGGAGAGATGGGATAAGTTTGTAGCCGACCTGGCCATGTGGCCAAAGTGAGAAGATAGCCATTTATTACCGTATTCCTCTGCTTCCCTCTGCAAGCTGTTTTCACCTTTGGTCAGTCAGTCTTGAACCCAGTATGGTTTCTATCTCCATTTCTTTATCAAAACTGCCTCATGAAGGTCATCAATGGCCTCCACATTGCTTGACTCTCAGAAACACTTAAACAGTCTACCAAACTCATCTTTTTGAAATATTATTTTCTCTCAACCTCAGGCCATCAATTTTCTTGGTTTCCTCCTTTCTCTCTGGCCATTCCTTCCAGGGTCCCTTTTCCAGAGGGTCTTCTCTATCTGATCTCTGTGTTGGAATTCTTCAGGGCTCAGTTTTGCTGCTTTTTGCTTTTCTGTTCACATCTCTGCTTCTCTCCTCTACTTTTCTCTCTACTCAATAGTCTTTTTCTAGGTAGTCTCATCCATTCCTTTGCTTTTAAATATCATTTATTTGCTGATGATCCCCAGTTTATTCACTTGGATGGTTCACAGGAATCTCAGAAACCTATGTGCAATTCTGAACTTTCAATCTCTTTCCTTTCAATCTTTTCCTGGTCTTTCTCATCTTGGTAAATGGCACCTCCATCCCATCCCACCGAGTTGCTCTAAGTAGAATTTCTCAGCAAAATTCTTGATACTGCTTTCTTCCCTGTTCCCTACATCAAAATGTACCTTGAATTCTGCACACCTCTCTATCTGTATTGCTGTTGGCTGAGTTCAAGCCGCTATCACCTCTTGTCTAAGTTATAATAGCCTCTTAATTGATCTCTCCTTTCTTCTCTTTGCCTACTTCATTACATTTTTCACAGAGCAATGACCTTTTAAAAATTAATTCAGATTACTCCACTGTTTACTACTCAGTGCACTTAGAAAAACTCAAATGTTTCAACAGGGCATATAGCATCCTCTGTAACCTGGATTCCTTCCAGCAGCATCCCACCCTAGGCTCCCCTAGAGCACCAGATTCTGGCCACATTGGTCCTTTGTTCCTCAAATATCTCAAACTCTATGCTGCATCAAAGTCTTTTCTCATTCTCATTGCCTGGGAGAGTCTTTCTTTCCACTTTTGTCTAACTGACTCCTGTTCACCCTTCAGGCTTCACTTTTAATGTCCCTGTGTCAGAAAAGTTTTCTAGACCCCTAACCTGTTAATCTCTCTCATGGCACCTTGCTTCTTCAAGGAAGGAAATACCATAATAATATGGTATTATCTTACCATAATTTGTAATTACGTATTTATTTATGTGTTTATAGTCTTCACTTCCACCAGACTGTAAGCTCCCTGTGGGCAAGTACTGATGATTGTGAACCCAGAGCCTTGCTCCATGCCCCAAACCTAGTCAGTACTCAATAAAGGATATGTTGAACGAATGGATATAACCTGTATGTTTTGAGCTGGTTGCTGAAGCAAGAGAGAACAGAGCAGAGTCTCCCCCAAAGAAAAGATCTCCCGTGATCAAATTCTGGCTCCTGACCTGGTTTTCAGGAGAAGTAAGGCAAGAAGCCAGCCCTGTCTTCACTTGACTAAAGGAAGTGTAGGAGGATCAAAGAATTCATTAGAAGTCCCCGGAGGATTCAAGTGTCTGCTCATTCATCACCCATCACCTGCACCTGAGCTCAAAGGCCGCAGCCAACCCTCTCTCCATTAGTAGTTTATCACTATTTGGTTCATGACACTGGAAAAACTCTTGGTGATTAGAGGTCCTCAACCACAGGCTGGTACCCAGATGGAACAAGATGACCTTTCAGCTCCTGTCCAATTCTGACAGTCTTTGATTTATTGCCTTAACCAACCCCAGTAGATAGTATATAGGTCCCAACTCTGCCAACTTATGTTTAATAAATGGTGAAAATGGAACTGAGCAGAATGGACTTCTGTAGCAAGTTGTCATGATTATAGGCATCTTCCAGGAGTGTAAGGGCTCTGGCCTGGACTTAGTGTGATCTCTGATTTGGCAAATTAAACCAGCTGCTAGTCTTGTCTTGCATGCTTTGTTCAATAGGCTGAGTCCTAGCAGAGAACTAGAAACATCAACAGAATCAGATGCTAAGATATGACTATCTGGGAAACAGGCTGTAGCCATCTTGGAACTAAGTAATATTTCTGCCAGGAGTGGAGTCATTAAAACTGATTTCACTTATTTCTCCTGTAGGACTTCCCAGAAGGTACCCTGACATATGTTTTTTGGAAAAACTTATGTGTTAATTGAATTTTTATAAATGAAATCATGCTGCACCTGGGGGCTTGCTATTTATTTCAAGGAAATCTGAAGCAAAGCCTTCTGTAAAACATTTTTGTAATTCGAATTATGTAATCTATATTTATTTCTTGGAGTAAGGTTAAATGCTTTTTCCCTCTTTGTCAGGTAAATTGTCTGATCTAGAAAAACCTAATAGCCTGAGACACCAAGAGTCCTTGACTTGCCAGTCTTATTTTACAAGTCCCCATTATTTGGCCCATGATGAATTCCCTGGTCCAGCCCCCTCCTTCTGGATCCTGGAGCTTTTTTTTTTTTTTTTTTTTTTTTGGATCCTGGAGCTTTTTGTCAGCTGGCACAGCTCCCTGGGAAGGGCAGGGAGACTTCTCAAAATTCAAACCAAGGGAATGTTGTTGGAGATGCAAATCATCCTGTTTCTCAGCAGGTGAGAATTTGGGATCCAGCCTTAGGAAAAACCATGGAACATTTTTCTTATGATCTGAAATAATGTGAAACCTTCAGAAAAGTTGCAAGACTAGTACAAAATACTCTAATGTTAGACTCTTTGTCTAGGTTCTCCAACTATTGACATTTTATGACTTGCAGTATCATCCTTTGTATATGTATCTGCATCTTTCTTTTTTTTTTAAGATTTTATTTATTTATTCATAGAGACAGACAGAGAGAGAGAGAGAGAGAGAGAGAGAGGCAGAAACACAGGTGGAGGGAGAAGCAGGCTCCATGCAGGGAGCTTGATGTGGGACTCCATCCCAGGACTCCAGGACCACACCCCGGCTGCAGTTGGTGCTAAACCTGGGCTGCCCTCTGTATCTCTTTCAATGTCTGCATGATAGATCCTATTTTTTTTTAAACATTCAAGACTTAAGATGCAGCCATTATGCCCCATTTCTCCTAAATGCTCTAGTATACATTTACTAAAGACAGTGCTATTCTTCTGTGTAACCATCCAAATCAGGAAATTAACATTGATAAAACACTACCATCTGGCCCTGGCCCTTCCAGGCATATTTCTTTTCTGGCCCCAGAACCTAACCCAGGATCACATGTTACATTTAGTTACACCCTCTGTTGTTTCTTTTACTCTGGAACAGTACCCAGTCTTTCCTTGTCTTTTGTGACCCTGACATTTTTGAAGAGTCCAGACCAGTTATTTGGGAGAATATCCCTCATTTCAGGTCCATGTTTTCAGGTCCATGTTGCCTTGTGAAGAGATTCCAGGTTATACATTTTCAGGGGAATGCCTCAGGAGTGATGCCTTGTCCTTCTCAGTGCCTCACATCAGGAGCCACCTGGCTCAGGGCCTGCTGAAGGCAGTCTGCACCAGCAAACAACAAACAATTGTAAAAATTTCAGCCTGCTGTTAAACCAATGGTGGTTTGAAACTGGTCTTTGTGGGAACTTTTTTCTAAATTTTTTTTTTAGGGACGCCTGGGTGGCTCAGTGGTTGGGCACCTGCCTTTGGCCCGGGGCGTGATCCTGGAGACCCAGGATCAAGTCCCGCATCGGGCTCTCTGCATGGAGCCTGCTTCTCCCTCTGCCTGTGTCTCTGCCTGCCTCTCTCTCTGTGTCTCTCCTAAATAAATAAATAAAATCTTAAAAAAAAAATTTTTTTTTAGTGTAAGCTCTCGGTTCCAAGTGGCACTCAAACTCACAACCTTGAGATCAAGAATTGCATGCTCTACCAATTGCACTAGCTAGGCAGCTGAGACATCATGGGAGTTTTTACACTACAGAAATCAGCAAATATTACAAATTTATAGCACGCCCCCCCCCCCCCACTTGTGCTGTTCCAGCCAGTTTTTTTTTTTTTAAGATTTTATTTATTCATGAGACACACACACAGAGAGAGAGAGAGAGAGAGAGAGAGAGAGAGGCAGAGACACAGGCAGAGGGAGAAAGAGGCTCCATGCAGGGAGCCTGATGTGGGACTCCATCCGGAAACTCCAGGATCACGCCCTGGGCCTAACGCAGGCACCAAACCGCTGAGTCTGAGTCACTAGGGCTGCCCCCAGCCAGTTAAACATTTATCAGCATACCAATGTATAGGATGTCAATCTGACCCATTATGATGATGTTCACTTTGTCAAGGAAATATCTGCCAGGATTTGGAACTGTAAAAATTTCCACTTTGTGACTATAAATATTTAATGAGGAAACACTTTATGTAAGAATCTTATTCCTCATCAAATCTTTAACCCATTAGTTTTTGTAGCCACTGAAGATTATTGCCTGAATCTACTATTATTATAATCATTATTCTATTTATTTACTTGAGAGAGAAAAGGAAGCAAGGGAGAGCAAGAGCCAGGGAGAGGGAGAAGCAAGCTCCCTGCTCACTGAACAGGGAGCCCATGGAGGGCTCGATCTTAGGACCCTGGGATCATGACCCCTGCTGAGGGCAGATGCTTGACCAACTGAGCTACCCAGGTATCATCAATCATTACTATTCTAGTTACTTATTGATGTGTAACAAATTATCCTGAAACTTAATGGTTTAAGAAATAACATAAATTTATTGTGTCCTATAGGTTTTGTAGGCCAGGGATTTGGGAAGGGACCAGGTAGGCAATTCTAGTTTGGTCTCTCTTGAGGTTACGGTTAAAATGGTGGTGGAGCTGGAGCAGTCAGGAGCTGGCCAGGTATCTCCTTGTCTCTATACAATCTCAGGGCTCGGCATAGGTCCTCACAATGGCCAATGTGAACTTCCTTGCAGTATGGTGGCTAAAGTAAGTGTTCAGGTAATAAAGCAGAAATGCTGTTGTCTTTTCTAATTTGACCTTGGAAGTCACATGGTATCACTTCTGCCATCCTCAGTTGGTCATCTCTCTCTTTTCTAAGCCCTCCTACTTTCAAGAGAAGGGGAGATAGACCCCACTTTTCAATGGAAAACTCAAAGTCACATGTAAGAAGAACATGTAGGATTAGAGATCCTGATAAAAATTATTTTAGGGGGGTGCCTGGGTGGCTCAGCCAATTAAGCATCAGCCTTTGGCTCAGGTCATGATCTCAGGGTCCTGGGATCAAGTACTATGTGGAGCTCCCTTCACAGTGGGAAGCCTGCTTCTTCCTCTCCATCAGACTGCTGCTCCCCCTGCTTGTGCTCACTCTCTCTGTCAAATAAATACAATCTTAAGGGAAAAAAAAGAAACAAAAAAGAAAACAAAAACATCTAAAAAAATATTTTAGAAAATATAATCACCGGGACGCCTGGGTGGCTCAACAGTTAAGCGCCTGCCTTTGGCTCAAGGGGTGATCCTGGAGACCCGGGATCGAGTCCCACATCAGATTCCCTGCATGGAGCCTGCTTCTCCCTCTGCCTGTGTCTCTGTCTCTGTCTCTCTCTGGGTCTCTATGAATAAATAAATAAATAAAATATTAAAAAAAAAAGATAGGATGCTGTCTGATTCTGTGAATCACTGAATAAAGCCAATTAGATATCTTCATAGCTACTCAACTGAATTTTTGTTTGTTACTGGCATATAATAAGACACAAAAATATTTATACATATACATGTATATTTATTTCCAAGTTTATCTGTGGGTATTACTTTTTTTTAAAAAAGATTTATTTATTTATTTATTCAGAGAGAGCAAGAGAGAGGTAGAGACACAGGCAGAGGGTGAAGCAGGCTCCACGCAGGAAGCCCCACGTGGGACTCAATCCAGGATCTCCAGGATCACACCCCGGGCTGCAGGCGGCGCTAAACCCCTGCGCCACCAGGGCTGCCCTATGGGTATTACTCTTAATTGCAGGGTCGGGAATTCAAGCCCCATGTTGGGCCTAGAGTTTACTTCAAAAAAGCAAACAAACATGAGTTTGCACTCATATCTCCAATTCTGTTCAATAGCATGGATTTATTCCAGCCTCAGGCCTTGTCATGTCTAACCCTGTTATTATTCATGAAGTGAGAAACCTGGCCCCCACCATTCTCCAGGTATCTCCATAGTTATCGATTCCCTGTGTGTGTAGTCCATCTCCACCCCCACCCCCACCTCAGCTGATCCTGCAGGTCCCTCTGGTCCCAGAGGCCTCAAGGGAAGGGAGGGGAACCAACAAACAAGAGGGAAGGAAAGAACAGAAAAAGATTTGGGGGCGGCGCCAGAAGGAGTTGTGGCGGTAGCAGCTGGAAAGGACCATGGCCAACGGTGAACACCTTCATTGCCATCAAGCCTGATGGAGTCCAGCGCGACTTTGTGGGAGAGATCATCAAGCGTTTCAAGCAAAAGGGATTCTGCCTCATTGCTATGAAATTAATCCAGGCTTCTGAAGACCTTCTCAAGGAGCACTATATTGACTTGAAGGACCGTCCATTCTTTGCCGGCCTGGTGAAGTACATGCAGTCAGGGCCTGTGGTTGCCATGGTGTGGGAGGGCTTGAATGTGGTAAAGACAGGCCGAGTGATGCTTGGGGAGACCAACCCTGTGGACTCCAAACCTGGGACCATCCATGGGGACTTCTGCATCCAAGTTGACAGGAACATTATCCATGGCAGTAATTCTGTGGAGAGTGCGGAGAAGGAGATTGGCTTGTGGATCCAGCCTGAAGAGCTGGTGGATTACAAGAGCTGTGCTAAGAACTGGATTTATGGGAAAAAAAAAAAAAAAAAAAAAGAACTGGATTTATGAATGACAAGTGATGAGGGAGCATACCTCAGTGCTTTGTCCGTTCCATTCCCTCTCCCTCCCCATGAGCAAGGGGCCAGGCTCTTGCAAATCCAGTTATTTTTGAGAACTTCCTTATAACCTGGAGGGGACCTCTTGGAGCTGGGAGTGCTCCCTGCACAGTGGGCCACCATCAGATTAAAATATTTCATCAAAAAAAAAAAAAAAAAAGATTTGGAAGGGGAAAAACTCATGGACTCTTCAGAGTTTGAAGAGATCTCTAAATAGAAAGTGATTGGGCAGCCCCGGTGGCCCAGCAGTTTAGCTCCTGCCTTCAGCCCAGGGCCTGATCCTGGAGACCTGGGATCGAGTCGCACGTCAGACTCCCTGCATGGAGCCTGCTTCTCCCTCTGCCTGTCTCTGCCTCTTTCTCTCTTTCTCTCTGTGTCTCTCATGAATAAATAAATAAATAAATAAATAAATAAATAAATAAATAAATAAATAAATAAGAAGGGATTCCCTGTGGTGTCACTGAAGCCTCTTCCAAGTACCTGCAGGTACCTCTTCTAAGACCAATTGTACTTGTGGTTTAAAATTCTTTTCTCTTGGGCAGCCCGGATGGCTCAGCAGTTTAGTGCTGCCTTCCGCCCAGGATGTAATCGTGGAGACCCGGGATCAAGTCCCACATCAGGCTCCCTGCATGGAGCCTGCTTCTCCCTCTGCCTGTGTCTCTGCCTCTCTCTCTCTCTCTCTCTCTGTGTGTCTCTTATGAATGAATAAAATAAAATCTTAAAAAAAAGACTTAAAAAATTATTTTTCTCTAAGAGGGTCTTTGAAATATGTATAAGCCTCAGAGTCCCACAGAATCTGGATCTGGATCTTGCTCTGGGTCAGCTCCTCATTTGGAATGAGGAAAACAAGGCGAAGATACATCGGGGTTAGAAGACTAGCAAAACTGAGATAAACGTTATAGGGTCTCAGCATGGAAGGGATCCTGAAAGCTATCTAAAACATCACCACTTCTGGAACAGCTGCCCAAATAATCAGTAAGAGCCACCTGCTTACTTTTTAAAGCTCATCAGAATAGGATTCTGTAATGTGCCTCAGCCGCCCTGTCCAGAATCCCAGAACATCCCTCTTCCCAAGACCAGGATATTGAGTGACTGATTGATGGATTCCTTGCCTCTCACAAGAACTATCACTGGAGGATTGGATGTATATATTTAACTGTATCTATAGGCCAACATTAAGTTAGAGTGCTAGATTATTTTTTTAAGATTTTTATTTATTCACAAGAGACACGGGGGGGGGGGGGGGGGGGCGGCGGGGCGCAGAGACAGGCAGAGGGAGAAGCAGGTTCCATGCAGGGATCCTGATGTGGCACTCGATCCCAGGTCTCCAGGATCATGCCCTGGGCTGCCCAGAGTGCTAGATTATATATATTATTTTCACATACATCCTATGTTCTTTATATAGCAGTTACCCTGTAAGTAACTTTCTTGGTCCTTTCTTTGTCCAGGAAGGGTGTAAACAGAAGGTATGGGGGCTGGCAGGGCTGTTGGGGGCTGGGAGTGTGGTGGGTCCAGGGAGCACTTTTCGACTGACTTTGCTAGAGAAACATCCATATGGCACTCTGCCTACATGTCATGGTGCCGCCAGGGCAGAATTGCCAAGTTTCATTTTGTCCCAGCCTTTAGCAAAAGCTTCCTCCTTCAGGGTGGCCTGGGTCTAGTCTTCCAAAAGGACTTTGCCTGGGGACTGGCCAGAGACCAAATGTGAGGGGGGTGAGGTCTGTCCTGGTCCTGTGGGACCTTCCTGGGGCCGGGGAGGGTGGAAGACTGGTGTTTGGATTCCTAGAATATTGGAGCTGGGAGAGGCCAGAAGACGATCTTATCTAACTGAGGACCCGGCTAAGGCCCAGAGAGGGCAAACAGCTCCGTCCAGGCCACGCAGTGGGTAACTAGGCTTCCAGGCTCATGCTGCAACTCTTGTTTGAAGCAAGTGCCAGGGCAGGTCTCCTGGGCTCGCGGTGAGCCCAGAGGGTGGAGTTGGGGCAGCCGCAGCCCTAAGGAGCCCTCACGCCCTCCGCCTGGGACAGACCCGCCAGCCCTGCTGGGAGCCGCGATCCCCCGCCCCCAGGACAAGCTGACCCTGCCACGACCCGGGCCCTGCTCCGGCGGTTCCAAGCCCGGAACCCGCTGGGCTTCTGTCCCCTCGAGGGGCTCAGGGCCTTCCCTTTGTCCGGGTCGCCGGGCAGGGCGCGGGGCCCGCAAGTCCGCCCGCCTCCCCGCCGCCCCCGGCCTGCACACAGCTGTGGCCGTCCCAGGCCCCAGGGCTGCCATTTAGGGGGAGACGGCCCGAGACGGGAGCGCGTGGGCCGCAAGGGGCGATCGCAGCGGCGCGAGCCGGCGGGAGGGAGCGTCCCGCGGGCGCCCGGCCTCCGCGGGCTGCGGGCGGCGGGCTGCGGGCGGGCTGCGGCGGGCTGCGGCGGGCTGCGGGCGGGCTGCGGGTGGACCTTGGACTGCGGGCGGGCTGCGGCGGGCTGTGGACTGCGGGCGGGCGGCGGACTGCGGGCGGGCTGCGGCGGGCTGCGGGCGGGCTGCGGGCGGACTGCGGGCGGACCGTGGACTGCGGGCGGGCTGCGGGCTGCGGGCGGGCTGCGGGCGGACTGCGGGCGGACCGTGGACTGCGGGCGGGCTGCGGGCTGCGGGCGGGCTGCGGGCGGACCGTGGACTGCGGGCGGGCGGCGGGCGGGCGGCGGGCTGCGGGCGGGCTGCGGGCGGGCTGCGGGCGGACTGCGGGCGGGCGGCGGGCTGAGGGCGGGCTGTGGACTGCGGGCGCGCTGCGGCGGGCTGCGGGCTGCGGGCGGGCTGCGGCGGACTGTGGACTGCGGGCGGGCGGCGGACTGCGGGCGGGCTGCGGCGGACTGTGGACTGCGGGCGGGCGGCGGACTGCGGGCGGGCTGCGGGCGGACTGCGGACTGCGGCGGGCGGGCTGCGGGCGGGCTGCGGGCGGACTGCGGACTGCGGCGCGCTGCTGACCCCTGGCGGCCGGTCGCGGGCCTCGCGCTGCGGGTCCGGGGCTCTGGGCCCTCCGAGCGGCCGGCGGAGAGACGGGACGGGTGAAGGTGCGGGCGCGAGCAAACCCGTACACTTCGGCCAGGACAGACGAGCAGACGCCACCCGCGCCGCCACCCCGCCCGGCGCCTGGCTGCAGGCAGGGGAGTCCGGAACCCGTGACGCGGCCCTGAGTTTGGCCGCTCGTTGGGTGTAGAGATGCCCTGAATCAAACCTAACAAAATCCGCCCTCGGCCTTCTAACCCGGAGTAACTCCCGCAGGCGCAGGCGGAGAACAGCGCTGGCCCGGGGCGTCCGCCCTAGCCCTGGGTCGCGCGCTCTTCCCCTCTCCAGGGACTCTGCGGACCCACGTGGAGCCTGCTCCCGGCCTCCACGTGGAACTCAAAGGCCTCGTTTCTTATCCCTCGAGGCGCTGGGCTGTGGGTTTGCTCGGTGACCCTTGTAGCACTCTCCTCCCCTGCTCTTCAGCTCAGCACCCGGGCAGAAACCAAGGCCTATAGGAAGGCAGTAGAGCAGCAGCCCCGGTGGCGGTGGCGGTGGCGGTGGCGGTGGCGGTGGCGGTGGCGCAGCGGCTGGGCGACGCCTGCAGCCTGGGGTGTGACCCTGGGGCCCCGGGGATGGAGTCCCGCGCCGGCTTCTCCCTCTGCCTGTGTCTCTGCCCGCCCCCCCACCCCAGTGTGTGTGTCTATGAATAAATAAACAAAAATCTTAAAAAAAAAAAAAAAAAAAGGAAGGCAGTAGAAACAGTGGATAAAGGGGAAGGGTGTATCATCCTTCGGAAAATCAGACCCTGAGTTAATGCTGGACGGAAGCCCGTGGTGAGGGCGAGCTGCGAGATGGGACCGCGTGGTGTCTTCTCTTCCACTCTACTTCAGGAGTGATCGGCAGGCTCATGTTATCCCATGGCTCTGTTACCCTGTCATCCTTTGGGGCTGGATTCCAGGATCCTGAGATCATGACCTCAGCCGATCATGAATAAATAATATTCATTACCATTTATCTCATGAATGAATAAATAAAATCTTTTTTAAAAAAAGTATAACTAGGCAAGAATTTTGCCATAGTATTACTCTCAGTGGAATGGACTGGATGCTTACTAAATTTTTGGTTTGTTTTTTGTTTTTTTTCTTTGTAAAGATTTTATTTTTTTATTCATGAGAGACAGAGAGAGAGAGAGAGAGACAGAGAGAGGCAGAGACACAGGCAGAGGGAGAAGCAAGCTCCATGTAGGAAGCCCGATGTGGGACTCCATCCTGGGTCTCCAGGATCATGCCCTGGGCCAAAGGCAGGTGCTAAACCGCTGAGCCACCCAGGGATCCCTTACTAACTTTTTGAATTAATTATATTTCCAGAAAACCCATAAGCCATATGTATTTGGAAATAAAAATAAGGTGCAGGCGGTTGAGCAACTCTTGGTTTCAGGTAGGAGGGTGTGATCTCAGGGTCATGGGATCAGGCCCTGCATCAGGCTCTGTGCTCAGCTTGGAGTCGGCTTACCCTCTGTCCCTCCCCACCACATTCGTATGTGTGCCCACATGCTCTCTTTCTTTCTCAAATAAATAAACCTAAAAAACAGAAATACAATGAATTTCTGTATGTTGATTTTGTATTCTGTGACTTACAGAATTAATTTATCAGTTCTAGTAATTTTTTGGTGGAGTTTTTATTTTTAGTGTTTTCTATATATAGTATCATATCATCTGTATATAGTGAAAGTTTTACTTTTTCCTTACCAGTTTGGATGCCTTTTATTTCTTTTTGTTGTCTGATTGCTGTGGCTAGGACTTCCAGTACTATGTTGAATGAAAGTGGTGAGGGATATCCTTGTATTGCTCCTGATCTTAGGGGAAAAACTCAGTTTTTCACCATTGAGAACGATGTTCACTGTGGGTTTTTCACATGTGGCCTTTAGTATGTTGAGGTATGGTCCCTCTAAACCTACTTTGTTGAGGGTTTTTATCATGAATGGATGTTGTACTTTGTCAAATGCTTTTTCTGCATCTCTTGAAATGATCATGATTTTTAGCCATTCTCTTATTGATGTGATGTATCACATTGATGGATTTGTGAACATTGAACCATCCTTGCATCAAGGGATAAATTCCACTCAGTTGTGGTGATCTTTTTAATGTATTATTGGATTCAATTTGCTAGTATTTTGTTGAGGAGTTTTGCATCTATTTTCATCAGGGATATTCATCAGATCTATATTCATCTGTTCTTTCTTTCTTTCTTTCTTTCTTTCTTTCTTTCTTTCTTTCTTTCATGTCTTTATCTGATTTTGGTATCAGGATAATTAATGCTGCTCATAGAATGAATTTGGAAGCTATCCTCTGCTTCTGTTTTCTAGAATAATTTGAGAAGTCTAGCAAATACCTTTATAACCATTACTTTAAATTCTATATCAGCCATATTACTTATATGTTTCATTCAGCTTTCTTGCCATGATTTTGTCTTGTCCTTTCCTTTGGGACATAGTCCTGTGTTTCCTCATTTTATCTAACTCTCTGTGTCTGTTTGTATGTGTTAGGAAAGTCAGCTACATCTTCCACTCTTGGAAGTAGTGGCCTTGTGGAGAAGAGGTCTTGTAGTGCCCTGTGGTGCAGTGTCCCCTGTTCACTAGAGCCCGGTGCTTCAGGGGTGTCTGCTGTGTGTGTTATGTGCACCTCGAGCAGTGGCTGGTTTGTCACATCCACAATGGTTCTCTTTGCCTGTTGTGAACAGGTGTTGTTAGTTAGTGGGTCAGTCTGGGGCCACCAGGGGCTTGAGTTGCATCAGACCAGGCACTTGTCAGAGCTGCAGGTGCTCTCCATGTCTTGTCCTCTGAGAAGCTTGCCTTGTGGGCATGGCCTGCCGTCAGACCAGATGTCTGCCCCTAGCCCACTGCTGGGCTGTGGTCAAACTTGTGTGTGTGGTTTTCTTCTCCTCTGCTGTGGGTAGTGGTCATTTTGGAGTGGGGCTGGCCTGCCAGGGCTGCTTGCATGCTGCCATGCTTGTGGTGCAGCTTTGGATGGACTCCTGCCAAGTATGTGTTGGAGGGGACAGTTTTGTAGGACAATGTGGGGACAGGGCATGCTGCCAGCCAGGTCCTAGCCAGTCAGCTGCTGGAGGGGACCTACAGCTGCTAAGGAAAGCTCCTACCTCAGCTAGGTTGGAGGGGGTGAGTCTGCAGAAGGGCATGGGGGTGGGGCACATAGTGCTTGCTAGGTTAGGTGGAGAATGTTGTTGGCATTGTGCTGGTTCCCACAGGTGTCCATGTGTCTAGGCAGAGGCTGGGGAAGGAAATGGTGCCTGTCCACTCTTTGTTCTTGGAGAGATCTCCCAAGGATCTCTGCCCCTCCAGCACACACTCTGAGGTTAGTAAATATATTTTCCCATAAACTCCAGGCATTTTTCAAACTGCTGCTTCTGTGCTGCATCTCAGTGGGGCTGTTTGTTGTGCTGTCTCTTAATGGCAAGGATTCTACCCTCCTGGCTCTCCCAGAGCCAACCCCACTGATTTTGACAGTTCAGATGTTAAGCCCCCCTAACTGTTGGGACCCTCTGGTTTTCAAAGCCAAATGTTATGGAGATTCACCTTCCTCATGCAGGTCCCCTGTGCCTGGGATGCTTGGCCTGGGGACCTGCTTCTCTCCCTTCTGTGCCTGCAGATGGTCCCTGGGTCCACTTAGCTGACCATGTCTCTACCCTCCTTACCTTCTTTGATGTGGCTTCTTCTCTGCATTTAGCTGTGAGGAGTATATGCTGCCAGGCTTTGGGTTGTTTTCTGGGTTATTTATGCTGATATGGATGCTATCTAGTTCTGTCCATGGAAGAAAGTGAGCCCGGGGATATTCTTTAACATGTTTCTCTGGCCTGCATATTACCTGTAAATTAATCATTGGAATTAGAGTCTTTTTTTTTTTTTTTTAAAGTAATCTCTACACCCAAGGTGGGGACCTGAGATCGAGAGTCACATGTGCTACTGACGGAGCCAGCCAGAGACTCCAGAATTAGAATCTTGATAAGACTTAGGTGTGATTCTTCCCATGGGACTGTTTCATTCCTACCTCCTACCAATGAGGAACAACCAGTCTGGACAGTCCATGACCTGTGCAGGGCTGGAGATGCAGCAGCAGTAACCAGATGGAGATCACACTGAGTCAGGGCTTGGGGAGGGGCAGCTCCTGCATTGGGTAAGCTTACTCAAGAGTCTGGGCTCTTGGAGGGCAGTTGGACTCCTCCCCACCACATCCCCCCTGAGTCCCCCCCACTCCTTGTGCGGGCTTGGGGCTTGCCTAGTAGAGGCCTGCACCTGTGTGCTAGTCAGCCAGGAGAGAGCTTGCAGGCTGGGCCCCCCTGGATCCCCTCAGAGGCTCCCTGGGGGGTCGGTAGCAGGAGAGTGTGAGGGCTGGGCAGCAAGTGGTAAATGCTCCCCTTAGGGCTCTGTAAGAGAAGGAATGGACAAGGAGCCTTATTTGGAGAATCCTGGCACGGCCCTGACACAGAAGTACAGTGCAGCTTGGGGACCCAGATCTGAGGAGCTGAAAAGGCCTAAGAGGGGCTGGTTTGAGTGCAGTGGTTTCACAATTAATTGATCACAGCCAGTTACAGATTTCTTTGTTCCTTCTTCACTCCCACTGCTTCACTTGAATTGGCCAAAGGGGCGGGGAGGGGCAGGGCAAGCCCAGGAAGGGCAGGTAGCAGGGAGTCAGGGGAAGGGCCACAGTCTTTGAGCAGGGAGGTAGATCCCTGGGGCTGCTAGGAACTCAGCCCAGGGACTCATTTGGACATCACATGCTTCCAAGATGTTTGGACCCTCTCTTCTCTTGTTTTCTTCCTTTTTCTTCACTCATCTCTGTTTGGTTTTCAGCATTTCCTTACCAGTCTTCTCTTGCTTCTTTTTCTCTTCTCTTCCTCTCCAGCTTCCCCTTTCACTCACCTCCCCCCACCCCAACTCCCATTCAGAAATCCACCTGCATTTCACATGGACACTTTGGATAGAGCACAGGTGTGGTGGGGAGGACCAGGCCAGGTGTGCCAGGCTGAGCCGCCAGCTCATTGCCTGGTCTTGGAGCTCCATATTCAGGACAGCTTAACCGTCACACATGCCCTGGCTCACCTGGCCTCTCAGGCTACAGTTCCCTGGAGCTGGAGCAGGTGGTGAGGGAGTGGGAGAGAGGGTGGACACAGGACAGGGACAAGAGCACCTGGCAAAGGCACACTGCAGTGGCAGTTCTGGGAGAAGGAGAATCTGAGCAGGAGCATTGGGCTGTGAGTAGAACTCATCAGTGTGGCCAGATGGCTCCCTGTGTTCTTCATTTTCTTTTCTTTTCTTTTTTTTTTTTAATTTATGATAGTCACGGAGAGAGAGAGAGGGGCAGAGACACAGGCGGAGGGAGAAGCAGGCTCCATGCACCGGAAGCCTGATGTGGGATTCGATCCCGGGTCTCCAGGATCGCGCCCTGGGCCAAAGGCAGGCGCCAAACCGCTGCGCCACCCAGGGATCCCCTTCATTTTCTTCTATGACTGGGACAAGATGTCAGAAAGTCACCCTTCCACCCCTGCAGCCAGGGGTAAGGAAGGCAAAGATCTGGGGATGCAGGTGGGAGGTGGGCTCAATGACACCGTACTTTAGCCTGGGAGGTTTTAAAGTTTTTCTGTAAATGTTATCTGGTTACAAATTAGAGTCACATAATCTGAATGAGACTGGGTCATTTATTTTTCTGACCAGGACTGCCACCCCCAGCCACAGCACAGGGCCCAGGGAAGCTCAGACAGGTCCTGGAAAGTGCCTTCTCTTCCAGAGCTCAGCCGTACTGAAGGCCTGTCACCCTCACCCCAGGATTAACACAGCCACACCTGCTGTCTGATGGGTTCCAAGCAGGGAAGACTGATGGGCTAGAGAACATGAAGGAATGAAACTGAGCAGGAGCCTGTGGGGTGCTGATGTTTCAAGCCCCTGGGTCCCTCTTTGGACCTTTGCTTTGCTCCTGTCATTGTGTCCTAGTGTCTTTGTGTGTGTGTGTGTGTCCTAGTGTCTTGAGCGCTGAATTGCTTCAACTTCCCATGTCCCTGTTGTCCAGGTCTTGAGTCAGAGCTCTAATTGTGGTGCAAAAGATGTCATTCTTTGCTTCTAGAGGTCTGGAGGGGCCGGGAGCTGGCCTAGGCCGCTGGAGCCACTCTACTGCACAGGTGGCCAGTAATTCTGCTAATTGCCAGGGTTTGGGAAGGCAAATATGGGTTGCTAGTCTGGAGCAAGTGGGGACACAGGCTCTAAGGATAAGTCCATAAATGCTCCTTGATTTCCTGCTTAAATCTTACTCCACTGAAAAATAGACATGGGACAGACAGAATAAATATCAGATTCTTTACTGTCAACAGCTTGTTGGGACAGGACACAACAGATGTTGGAGAGGATGTGGAGAAAGGGGAACCCTCTTGCACTGTTGGTGGGAATGTGCACTGGTGCAGCCACTCTGGAAGACAGTGTGGAGGTTCCTCAAGAAGTTAAAAATAGGGATCCCTGGGTGGCGCAGCGGTTTAGTGCCTGCCTTTGGCCCAGGGCGCGATCCTGGAGACCTGGGATTGAATCCCACATTGGACTCCCGGTGTGTGGAGCCTGCTTCTCCCTCTGCCTATGTCTCACACTCTCTCTCTCTCTCTCTCTCTCTCTCTGTGTGTGTGACTATCATAAATAAATAAAAATTAAAAAATAAATTAAAAAAAAGAAGTTAAAAATAGAACTACCCTAAAAATAGCAATTCCACTACTATGTATTTACCCAAAGGATACAAAAATACAGATTCAAAGGTGTACATGTACCCTTATGTTTATAGCAGCATTATCAACCATAGCAAAACTATGGAGAGAGCCCAGATGTCCATCAACTGATGAATGGATAAAGAAGACGTGGTGTATATATATAATGGAATATGTATGACTCAGCCACTAAAAGAATGCAATCTTGCCATTTGCAGCAACATAAATGGAGGTAGAGTGCATCATGCGAAGTGAAATAAGTCAATTGGAGAAAGACAAATACCATATGATTTCACTCATATGTGGAATTTAGGAAACGAACAGATGAACAGGCAGGAAGGGAAAAAAGAGACAAGGAAAGAGGGAGAGGCAAACCATGAGACTCTTACTGATAGAGAACAAACCAAGGATTGATGGAGGGAGGTGGGTGGGGGATGGGGTAATGTGGGATGGGTGAGCACTTGTTATGATGAGCACTGGGTGTTATATGTAAGGGAAGAATCACTAAATTCTGCTCCTGAAGCTAATATTACACTATATGTTAACTCACTAGAATTTACTTATTTATTTATTTTAAAAAAGATTTTATTTATTTATTTATGAGAGAGAGAGAGAGAGAGAGAGAGAGAGAGAGATGCAGAGACATAGGCAGAGGGAGAAGCAGGCTCCATGCAGGGAGCCCAATGTGGGACTCGATCCCTGATCTCCAGGATCACGCCCTGGGCTGAAGGCGGCGCTAAACCACTGAGCCACTGGGCTGCCCAACTCACTAGAATTTAAATAAAAATTTGGAAGAAGAAAAAAAAGCTTATTGTAGAACATGGCTCATTTGGGAGACAAAATGGGCTTACTAGCCCTCTACCCTTGAAACATACGAATCCAGAAGTCATTGGCACAGGTGTAAAAGGCAGCCTTCCTCACTACAGGGGCAGACTGGAACAGCAGGTCCCATTGATGGGCTGGTTCCCTAAAGGGAGAAAGGACAGAGCCACATGTGCCCCTTCTTTCTTACAAGCCTACTCATCAAGTAAATCAAGTGTTCTGTGTCTGAGGTGGAGAGAAGCTAGTAGCATTGTTAATAGAAGTTGTATTTTCAGGGGTGCCTGGGTGGCTCAGTTAGTTAAGCATCTGACTCTTGATTTCAGCTCAGCTCAGTGTTGTGACATCAAGCTCCACTTTGGGGTTCAGGCTGGGTATGGAGCCTCAAGATTCTCGCTTTCCTAATCTCCATCTGTTCCTCCCCCCCACCTCCTTTTCTGAGGAAGAAAAAAAAAGTTGTATTTTCAGGGAAACATGAGAAGGGAATAAGTATCACTCCCCAACAGAGATGAATTGTAACCTATTCTCAAAATTCTCCCTCAGCAAGACTAGGTGAGGCCTCGGGAAAGCTCTGGATGTGTCCCTTTACTGACCACTGCCCAGGTCCACCCACCTCCCTGCTGTCTGCTCCCCATCCTCCACTGGCTTTCTTCCAACCACAGGACTCCCACTCTTCCTCTGGGGACCCATTAATTCTCCGGGTTTTTTTCTTTTGTCGGTCTCCTAGTGTGAGACATAAAATGCCAATTTCCTTTATTACCTTTTTATGTGGAAAAGGAAACTCCCGTTTTTATAACCAGGCACAAAACTGAATTTCCCAAACTTCTTTGCCCCTAGGTGTGGCCATGTGGTTAAGTTTTGGCCAGTGAGGTATACGCAGATGTTGTGTATAGGCACACCTGGGAGACATTGGGAGTTCAGTTCCAGATGACTGAAACAAAGGGAATATTACAATAAAGCAAGTCAAATATATTTTTTGGTTTCCAGTGCATTTAAAGTTATGTTTATACTATAGTCTACTAAGAGTAATAGTATCATGTCTAAAAAACTCAATATATCTTAGTTAAAAAATACTATATTGCTAAAAATGTTCACCATCATCTGAGCGTTGAGCAAGTCATAATCACTGATCACAGATCACTGTAACAAATATAATAATGAAAAATTTTGAAATATTTCAAGAATTAACAAAATGTGGACAGCCCTGGTGACTCAGCGGTTTAGCGCCGCCTTCAGGCCAGGGTGTGATCCTGGAGACCCAGGATCGAGTCCCATGTTGGGCTTCCTGCATGGAGTCGCTTCTCCCTCTGCCTGTGTCTCTGCCTCTCTCTCTCTCTGTGTCTCTCATGAATAAATAAACAAAATCTTAAAAAAAAAAAGAATTACCAAAATGTGATATGGAGATATGAAGTGAGCAAATGTTGGAAAAGTGTCACTGAGAGACTTGCTCAATGCAGGGTCACCACCGAACTTCAATTTGGAAAAAAATGCATTATCCATGAAGTGCAACAGAACGAGGTATGTTTGCATAAAACTTCTGGGAATTGTATCTATAGGGAGATGGAATATCCTTTTTGGTCTTTTTTCATGATGCCAATGGGAATGTGAACACAATGTCTACGCCTGAGAAGTGGAAGCTGTGTCATGAAGACAGCAAAGGAGCAAAATAGGAGCCTGGATACTTAATAAGTTGGTCGAGTCACAATACCAAGCCTTATTGTTCTTTCCTAACTTTGTGTATGTGAAAGAAACAAATTCATATCTTATCTAAGCCACTAGTCTTTGGAGGTTTCTGTTATAGTCAATCTTAGTCCTAACACAAAGTATGTATATAGGTAGGGATGAGCAGGCTTATGCACACAGGTGCACATACAAACATGTGAGCAAGTTTATAGTGATAGTAGGAGCATGGACATTCATTCATTTGCCTATTAATATTTTTCTTTATTTTTCTTTATTTTTTAAAAAGATTTTATTTATTTATTCATAGAGACACACACACACACACACAGAGAGAGAGAGAGAGAGAGAGAGAGAGAGAGAGGCAGAGACACAGACAGAGGGAGAAGCAGGCTCTATGCAGGTAGCCTGACGTGGGACTCGATCCTGGGTCTCCAGGACCACACCCCAGGCTGCAGGTGGCACTAAACTGCTGTGCCCCTGGGGCTGCCCTTTTTCTTTATTTTTTAAAAAAGATTTTATTTATTTATTTGAGAGAGAGAACATGAGCAGGGGGAGGGGCAGATGGAGAGGGAGAAACAGACTCCCTACAAAGCAGGGAGCCCAACGCGGGACTTGATCCCAGGACTCCAGGATCATCATCCTAGCTGAAGGCAGACCCCAACCAAATGAGCCATCCAGATACCCCTGCCTACTTATACTAATTGAGCACCCATCAAGTGCAAGTCACCAGGATAGGACCAATAAGAAGATGAAGACAGATCAGAGAGGATTTTTCTAGTTATAGATGGTTCTTAATCTTTTCTGGCTTAAGAAGCCCTAGAGAATCTTTTTTTTTTTTTTTTAAGATTTTATTTATTTATGAGAGACACATACAGACAGAGAGAGAGAGAGAGAGAGAGAGAGAGAGAGGGAAGCAGAGACACTTTGCCAAGGGAGAAGCAGGCTCCATGCTGGGAGCCTGATGTGGGACTTCATCCCAGGTCTCCAGGATCAGCCATGGGCTAAAGGCGGTGCTAAACCGCTGAGCCACCTGGGCTGCCCAGCCCTAGAGAATCTAAGGAAAACTTTTCCATATTTAAACACACACGTTGGGCAGCCCGAGTGGCCCAGTGGTTTAGCGCCGCCTTCAGCCCAGGCCGTGATTCTGGAGACCCTGGATCCAGTCCCACATCAGGTTCCCTGCATGGAGCCTGCTTCTCCCTCTGCCTGTGTCTCTACCTCTCTGTCTCTCATGAATACATGAATAATAATAATAATAAAACACATACATGTGCACACACACAAAAATACACATACACATATGTCCATACACACAGAATATTAATTACAGTGGCCAGATTGGAACCTCCTACATACTCCTATTTGGTCACTTTTCCTGAAACAATCCAGCCCACTTCTGACTCCTGCTAGGGATGGGCTGCTGTTTTATGGAGTTCAGCCCACAGCTGGGGAAGACTGAAGCAAGGCAGATCCAGATATGGAACACACTGACCGAAGTTGAGAACCTACGGAGATGGAGTAGCCATGATGATTATACAATTCTGATCATTAAGTATATTAGTCAGATTATTTATTTATTTATTTATTTTTTTTATAATTTATTATTTTTTTTATGATAGTCACAGAGAGAGAGAGAGAGAGGCAGAGACACAGGCAGAGGGAGAAGCAGGCTCCATGCACCGGGAGCCCCACGTGGGACTCGATCCTGGGTCTCCAGGATCGCGCCCTGGGCCAAAGGCAGGTGCCAAACCGCTGCGCCACCCAGGGATCCCAGTCAGATAATTTATTGCTTATAACAACAAACATTTATTATCTCCTGGCTTTTGAGGGTTAAGAAATCGAAGAGTGACTTGGCTTGGCAGTTTTGTCTTTGGGTTGGTTGTTCATGGGGTTTTGGCCAAAGTGTCTATGGGGGCTAGAGGATCTGCCTGCAAGATGGTTCTCTCATATGGCTGCAGGTATTTGGCCTGTGGGCCTCTCCAGAGGCCTATGTTGAGTGTCCTAACAACATGGTATTTGACTTCCTCAGACTGAGTGACCCAGACAAGGGCCAGGTGGAAGCCACAGTATCTTTTATGGCCGAGCCTTGGAAATCAGTGTCACTTCTGCTTTATTTTACTTACTAAAAGTGAGTTACTGGGGCACGTGGTGGCTCAGTCAGTTGAGTGTCCGACTCTTAATCTCAGGTCTTCGTTTCAGGGATGAGTTCAGGCCCTGTGGTGGCTCTATGTTAGGTGTAGAGTCTCCTAAAAAAAAAGTGAGTTGGGCAGCCCTGGTGGCTTAGGGGTTTAGCGCCACTCTCAGTCCAGGGCCTGATCCTGGAGACCCAGAATCGAGTCCCCTGTGGGGCTCCCTGCACGGAGCCTGCTTCTCCGTCTGCCTCTTTCTCTCTCTGTGTCTCTAATAAATAAATAAAATCTTAAACAAAAAAGTGAGTTATTAAGTCCAGCTAGACTCAATAGAAATGGAAAAACTCCACCTTTTTAGAAGAGGACTGTCAAATAAATTGTGGATGTATTTTAAAATCACCACACCAAGAGAATTGCTCTTCTACCTATAAAAGCAATTTCTAGGTAGTTTGATAACAGGAGGTGATCGAGAACGTTTCAATCCTGGAAAGCCATTTCCCCTGGCAGGGTTTATGTGTTGGGCTCTTGTAGGCTGGTTAATGTGAGTCACTCTGCCAGATCCTGCTCGGTTGCGGGTGGACTGACGAAATTAAGACCCTGGCTGCACAGCTGAGGATCTAAGGGTATTGCTCACCTTTGAGCTGGCAGAGCCTCCGTCCATTTTTGGCCGCAGTCTCGCTTCCTCTCACCTAGTGCTAAGTATATTGTAGGTTTTAGCCCCATTTGTAGTCCGACTATATCCAGGGACAGGTCAGAGGGTCTGAGGGGAGAGGCCTCTAAGCATTCCGAATGGTGGAACAACTGTGCTCAAAGGCAAAGCTGTGTGCTTCGTCAGTATCTGACCCCCTTTCGGGACAATTATTTTCTACCTCGTGTTACGATCCCGCCTCACTCCCCTACTAAGCGCGTCTGCAGGCCCGTGCGTGGTCTCCGCGGAGTCGGCACAGAGCTGGGCGGGGAGGCGGCTCGTGCCGAATATTTACGGAAAGTCTATACAAGAAGGACTCGTCGCTGCTGACTGGGGTGCGGGCACTTCAACATCAAGAGAAGGCTTCGCTCCGCGGCCGCCCCGCCCGTCCGCCCGAGCGCCCGCGCGGCGTCTCCCTGCCCTGACGGCCGCCGGCGGAGGGAGCGGAGACGGTCGGAAACGCACGGTCCGGCACGTCCGCAGGGGCCCAGGCCGTGCGCACGGCCCCACGCGCCTCACGCCTCCGCGTACTGCGACGAGGGACCTTGGGGCCTTGCCCGCAGCTCTTCCCTCCAACAGGAAGCCACCCTCGGCCCGCGGGGCACGAACCTCCGGCACCCCGCTGGGTCCCGGCCCCAGGCCGCCGCCCCCGTCTGCCCCACGCCCTGCTCCACTGAGGTTCCGGCCAGACGCAGCGTCACCTGCGGCGCCCCGCGCCCGGCGCACTCCGGGTCACGGACGTGGGACTACAACTCCCAGACGCCTCGGGCGCCGCCCGGCCCGAGCGCCCTCCGGCCGCTGATTGGCTGCGCTCGGGGCGGGGCCGCGGGCGGCCGGCGCGGTCTGCACGTGCGCGCGACGGGCGGCTGGATGGCTGTGCTCGGCGGCCTCGGGGCGGTGCGCGCGGCGCCGGGGCTGTGGCGGCGGGCGGCGCGGGCGGCGGCGGGGCTGGGGGGCCGCCGCCCCGGGAGAGGCCACGCGGTGGACGCCGCACAGGTGAGGACGGCCAAGCCCGGCCGGGCCAGCCCTCGGGCCGCGGGTGGGCCCGGCCGGGGCAGGGAGGGGCCGCGGGCCTGCGCTGCTGGACGAGGCCGCTGACCTCGGTGCCCGGGGTCCCTGCCCCGCGCGTCCCTGCCCCCCGCGGTCGGGGGCGGGCCGTGGGCCGTGCGCCCGGGGAGGCGGTGGCGTTACCGCAGCCGGCCGCGGGCACCACGCGCCGGGCCGCCGGCCGTCCGCAGGGTGCTCGGCGTTTCGTGCCCATTTCCCGCTCGGGTTGTGAGCCCCGCACCGCTTTGCGGCTCTCCGGGTGAGAGCCTCTCGGTTTTCGCTTCCAGCTGCATTCGAAAGAGATTTGGGAAGTGGCGATGGACTCCCCTCCGGGAGCCCGGAGGTGAATGTGGGTTTCGTGCGGGCTCTTCACTCTGGCCCCGTTTGCTCGTGGGCCAGCCCGTGCAGAGCACCTGCTGCCTGGAAGATCCGAGGGCGAGGAACAGAACTGGGGGGGGGTCCCTGATTTGTGCAGGTGCCTCAGTGATGATAATTCTCTCGACAGCTTTGGACGTAAATGTAACCCTGCAGTAAGGAAGCTGAGGCTTGGAGCCAGGTTTTTAAGTACTTTTCTTAGTAAGGCCACACGGCTGGCGGATGACTGTGCGGGGACTCTAAGCCAGTGGGCACATCTGTCACCCTCACTTGCCCCTGGGCCATTGGCTTTTTTTTTTTTTTTTAAAGGATGACTTCCTTTTCTAAAACCACAATTTCTGTATGTAATGATAATTTTTTTTAAAGATTTTATTTATTTATTCGTGACAGACACACAGAGAGAGAGAGAGAGAGAGAGGCAGAGACACAGGCAGAGGGAGAAGCAGGCTCCATGCAGGGAGCCCGATGTGAGACTCGATCCTGGGTCTCCAGGACCATGCCCTGGGCTGAAGGCAGGCACTATACCGCTGAGCCACCAGGGCTGCCCTGTAATGATAATTTTTAAAAAGAAGATTTTATTTATTCATGAGAGAGACAGAAGCAGAGACACAGGCAGAGAGAGAAATAGGATCCCTGAAGGGAACCTGATGCGGAACTCCTTCCGGGACTCTGGGATCATGACCTGAGCTGAAGGCAGATGGTCAACCACCGAGCCACCCAGGCATCCCAATAATGATAATATTGTACATTTTCGAAAAATATTTATTTATTCATGAGAGACCCACAGAGAGGCAGAGACACAGGCAGAGGGAGAAGCAGGCTTCTCCCAGGGAGCCGGATGTGGGACTCCATCCAGGATCCTGGGATCACACGCTGAGCTGAAGGCAGATGGTAATTTTTATAGTGCTTTCACAGTGACCCCTCGATAATTTTAAATAACTACTTATTTCTAAAAACACATAGTACTTACTTTGTGCCAGACACTTCACAATTATTATTTTGTACAATTTTCATAACAACTCTGTGAGATAAGTACTGTTATTCCATTTTTACAGTAGAAGGAACTGAAGCAAGGAGAGGTTAAGCACCTTGCCCATGGGCATAGAGCTGGTCAGAGGTAGAATCTGGAATCCAGAGCTCTCTGGAGCTAGCTAGAGTGCTGGCTCTCACTGTTATTATTTTGCATATAGAACAGCTAGGATTCAAAGAAGTTAGGTGACTTGACCAGTGTTGCAGAGCTAAAAGTGACCACACTGGAAGCATAGAATGAGAATATGTTGTTAGAAGGACTTTTGCTGTCATTTATAACTATTGTATTGATTGCATCATCTTTGCAAGGTCCTGAGATATTTCCAAGTGGCTTCCTTCTTTTTGTTTGTTTGTTTGTTTTTTTCCCAAGTGACTTTCTGATAGAGTAGGAAAAAAGGGAAGAAAGGGATGTAGCATAGCACAACATTTTGGAGTACTAACTTTATTTTTAAGATTTTATTCATGAGAAAGAGAGAGAGAGAGAGAGAGGCAGAGATACAGGCAGAGGGAAAAGCACGCTCCACGCAGGGAGCCTGATGTGGGACTTGATCTCGGGACTCCAGGATCATGTTCTGGGCTGAAGGCAGGCACCAAATCGCTGGACCACCCAGGCATCCCGAGATATTTTATTTTTTAAAACTGTATAAGTAAAAAAAAAAACTATATAAGTTTTCAAAAATCAAAAAACAGAATAATATATGAACCCAATTTCAGTAGTTGTTGACATTTTGCCACATTTGCTTTGCTTGTCTTCTTCCCCTCCCTTTTATTCCCAGCTATAAGATTTTAAAATGAATGGCAGATTTCTTGTCACTTAACCCCTAAATTCTTCTGTGGGTACCTCTAAGAAAATGACATTTTAAACATAACTAAATGCTGTTATCATACCTAACAATATTAGTAATTTCTGAATATAACTTAAAATCCTGTCATTTTAAAAATTTTTTTAAAGATTTATTTATTCTGAGAGAGACAGAGAGAGGCAGAGACACACAGGCAGAGGGAGAAGCAGGATCCTTGCAGGGAGCCCAGTGCAGGACCTGATCCCGGATCCTAGGATCACGCCCTAATCCTAAGGCAGATGCCCAACCGCTGAACCACCCAGCCATCCCAAAATCCTGTCCTTAAAATCTCCCTGATTGTCTCAAAATTATGGGCAGATAAGTTTTACATGTAAGCTTTCATTTTTTTAAAAAATTTTTATTTATTTATGATAGAGAGAGAGAGAGAGAGAGAGAGGCAGAGACATAGGCAGGGGGAGAACCGGGAGCCCGACGTGGGATTCAATCCTGGGACTCCAGGAATATGCCCCGGGCCAAAGGCAGGTGCTAAACTGCTGCGCCACCCAGGGATCCCACATGTAAGCTTTCAGTAACAAGTCCATACACTACAAGAAAAAAGTCAGGTCGTGCTCTAGAACAACATAGTTCTTACCTCCAGGGACCTGTCTTCTAAGAGTCACGGTTTGCCCTTGGGAACAGATTTGGTGGTCAGGTAATGCCCAGGTAATGCCGCAGGGGAAAGTTCTCTTATGTTGGCTGAACCCTTCATTCATCCTTTGAGTCCTTCAAATATTAAGTCAACCTTTGTTAAGTACCTGTGAGACCGTAAGGGCTGCACTAGGGGTGGGAGTTTAAGGGAAGATCACACCCCTCCTCCCTCTGGTCCTGGGCAGTGATTCTCGTTGAGAAGAATAAAATGATGATATCGGAAAAGAGCCATAGATTCTTTCCCCAGGAAAAATGGAAATTGAGTTTTCAGGGTTTTTTTGGCCACTCTGATACCTATCCATGGGCCCCTGGTTAGGACTCCCATTCTAGCAGGCTTTGTTGAGGAAGAGGGGGGTCCTCCAGGGATCCTTGTGGGCCATCTGGTACATGAGCACACGGAATACAATACAGAAACGCAATCTCACATGGCTGGGGACTGGTGGGAGGTGGAACAGTGTGCTCCAACACAGACACCTCAGTACTTCTTGTGTCCCTTCCTTACTCTCGGGTGCTGCCGTGGGGGTCATGGAGTGAGCTCCGACTTTGTCACAAGCTGAGTTTAAGGCCGACTCTGAAAAAAAAAAAAAGAAAAAAAAAAAAAGGCCGACTCTGGGTGAAGCGCTTGTGAACTTGGTCACCTTTGAGTTTGGTTTCTTATTCATCCAGTCACATTGCCCAGTGAATCCATATTGAGCATTATGTACAAACCAGGCCCCCTTTGCTAGGTATTGTCAATTGGAGATAATGGCACCCACTTCCAGAGGATTGGTACAAGGATTAAGTTAGCATACTTTTGTGATTTGTCCAGCTCAGAGCTCCGTATGGCTACGCCTCTGGAGTACGACCAGCAACAGTCTCTGGAGCCAGGAGTTTAGGTATTTCCCTCGTGGCATGTGAGATTTGACAAGTGTCTGCTGGAGGTCAGAATTTCTTTCCTGCTTATTTGAGTTGCTTGCCCTTCTAGTTTTCCAGGGTCCCTTTTCATCTCTGACTTGGCACTGAAGCTGCCTTTGTTGAAGGCTGGAAGGTCTGGTGCATAGGCCAGCATGAAGGAGCTGAAAGACAGCCTCCTTGGGTGGTCTTCCCTGCTCAGGGGAGGGGAGATGGGGGTTATTACTTGATAGGCACTTCATTTCCTAGTTTTCTTGTTCTGGAAACTTATCCCTCGGAAACTTACACCTCAGCTTCCTTGATCCCACACCCTTTGGATTTTCCTCCTCACACTGTTGCTCCTCACTCTTTTGCTGGTGACTCTTAGGTGGCCCTTCCTTAAATGGCGACATTCTTCCTGGTTCTCTGCAAGTCTTGCTTCAGCTCTCACTCTGCTTGTGCTTCTCAGGCTCTTCTCTCCCTTCCCAAGTTTCAGCTGTTTTCTAAGCAGAGAGTTTCTGGATTTTCCTTTCCAGGACCTCCTCCTGTTCAGCGCCAATATCTTCACTTGCGTGTGTGACAGTTCCAAAGTGGGATGTATCTTCTGCTGTCCCCGACCTCCCAGCTGCCCCTCCAGACTGTCTTGGGCCAGTGAGTAATACCAGCATCCACTCTCCCAGGGTCTCAAAAGTATCTCAAAAGTATGGGAGTCCCTGTGGCCTCTCTCTCCCTCAGCCCTGCATCCTATTGCTACCAGGTCCTGGCTGTTCTGCTTCTGAGTTCTTTTTTTATTTTTTTAAATTGTATTTATTTATTCATGAGAGACACACAGAGAGAGAGAGGCAGAGACACAGGCAGAGGGAGAAGCAGGCTCCATTCAGGGAGCCGGACGTGGGACTCCATCCCGGGTCTCCACGATCACATCCTGGGCTGCAGGCGGCGCTAAACCTCTGCGCCACCAGGGCTGCCCTTGTTTTTTTGTTTTTTTAATTTTATTTATTCATTTATGAGACACACACACACACACACACACAGAGAAAGAGAGAGAGAGAGAGAGAGGCAGAGACACAGGCAGAGGGAGAAGCAGGCTCCATGCATGGAGCCCGAAGTGGGACTCAGTCCCGGGTCTCCAGGATCACGAGCTGGGCTGAAGGCGGCACTAAACCGCTGAGCCACCCAGGCTGCCCTGCTTCCGAGTTTAACCTGTTCGCTCCCTTCCTACAGTTCTTGTTGCCACTACCTCATTAAAGCCACCATCATCTCTGTCTTAGATTGTAGCCAGTCCCAGCTGTCTCTTTCAACTTGACTTTCTTCGGTTCACTCAGTCTTCACTTTGCAGCCAAGATTTTCTTGCGGTGCTGGTCTGATATGAGGCCACTTGTTTTGGACTCCTTAAATTGGCCTACGAGACCTAGTCTGGCTGGTCTTCGCCACTGCTATGGGTTTAGGTACCCCTCATGCAGGCTCTCAGGTGCCTTACTTTCCCTCATGTCCTGATGTAGCGCTCAGTGCAGACTGCTGTGACTGCTGGTTGAGTTGTCTTCCCTATTGAACCGTGTAGGCAGTCTGCGTGCTTGTCTAGTCTAGTGCTAAATGTCTAAATAGATATTTATTAAATAAAGCATGTATTTAACTCTTTTGCCTCGCTCAAAATTCTCTTCTAAGAAACTATCTTTGTTTAATTCTGGTTATTTACTCAGAGCTTAAGGACTCAGAATTGGTTTGCACTTGTGAAAATGCTGCAGTTTTCATGGGTTTAAGTGTTTCCTGGACTGGTTGCTTTTTCTTTGACCCTAGCTGAAAAATGCAGAGCCTGGAGCACTTGTTCCTCACAGACAGAGCCCTATTTGTAGAGTAGGTGTGTGCAATAGCAATGGTTTGGTAGGCACCAACAACAGGAAAATGGCAAACAGATTCAGTTGGATTTTTTTTGACATTTGAAAAACACCTTATATGTTAATAATAAATGGAATGAATTTTTATTTGTATTTATTTTTTAAACTTTTTTTCCTAAAAGATTTATTCATTTATTTGAGGAAGGATGGAGAAAGTGGGAGGAGGGATTGGGGGAGAGGAAGGGGAGAGCAGAGAGAATCTCCAGCAGACTCTGCAGAGTGTGGAGCCCATTGTGGGGCTGATCCCAGGACCCTGAGGTAAGACCCACACAGAAACTGAAAGCCAGACGCTTATCTGGTTGAGCCACCGAGGTGCCTCTAAAATTTTTTCCTAATTTTTATTGATTAATCTCTTCCCCCAACTTGGGGCTTGAACTCACTACCTTAAGATCAAGAGTTACTTGCTCTATTGACCAAGCTAGCCAGGTGCCCCTGGGATTAATTTTTTTTTTTTTTTTTTTTATAAAAAGGATGGTGTTGGGGCAGCCCTGGTGGCTCAGGGGTTTAGCACCGCCTTCAGCCCAGGGTGTGATCCTGGAGACTTGGGATCGAGTCCCACATTGGGCTCCCTTCATGGAGCCTGCTTCTCCCTCTCCCTCTGCCTGTGCCTCTCTCTCTCTCTCTCTCTGTGTGTGTGTCTCATGATTAAATAAATAAATCTTAAAAAAATAAAAAATAAAAAGGATGGTGTTAAAGGGGTGCCTGGTCAGTTAAGCATCTGCCTTCAGTTCAGGTTATGGTCTCAGAGTCCCGGGATAGAGCCCCGAGTTGAGCTCCACACTCATCAGTAGAGAGTCCACTTCTCCCAACCACCCCTCTCCCCCTCTGGCTAGTGTGCATGCTCTTAAGTAAGTAAGTAAATAAATAAATACGGCCTTTTTTTTTTTTTTTTTTTAAAGAACAATGTTTAGAGAGCACCTGGCTGTCTTAGTGGAGCACGCAACTCTTGATCTCAAGGTTGTAAGCTTTAGCCCCATGTTGGGGGGAGAGAGTACTAAAAAAAAATAATAAAACTTAAAAAAACAAAAGACAATGGTCAACTTTAGAAGTCCTAAGAAATGCAGATTGAGAGGAGATACCATTTTTTTTTAATTTAAATCTTTACATTAAAAGATGTTTGCTAATTAAACTCTTCCATGCAAGTGAAAATTAACATAGGCAAGGATAAAGTGAGTTACCAGTGGCCAGTTGATACATGTTTTTGGAGAACAATTGTCAATAGGTGTTATATTATTAAAATGTTTACACTCTCTTGTCTTGTTACTCCTGATTTTAAGACTAGCTTAAGGGAAAAAGCAGTAAGCATGAAGAAGTTCCTTATAGCATTATTTGTAGTAACAAAAATGTAGGGCAACATAAGTGTCCAAAGGAGGGGAAATATAATATCAGTGGAATATTCACTCAGAATTATGTAGTTAGAAATGATGTTTAGAAGGTAGAGCTATATGGGCCGCCTGGGTGGCTCAGCGGTTTAGCGCTTTCAGCCCAGGGCCTGATCCTGGAGACCTGGGATCAAGTCCCCTGTCGGGCTCCCTGCATGGAGCCTGCTTCTCCCTCTGCCCGTGTCTCTGCCTCTCTCTCTGTGTCCCTCATAAATAAATAAAAGCTTAAAAAAAAGAAGAAGATAGAGCTATGTATATTGATATGGAAAGATAACTAAGAGATACCATCTTAAAAAAGGTCAGATGGAAAAGAAAGTACAGTATAATGCCATTTGTATTAGTTAATATAAGAAATTATGACTATACAGTTCTGGAGATATATAAGAGGAAACAGCACTGGGTAGAAGGAGGCAAGACATTTAAAATTTTTTTTATATCATCTGTAGCAGTTGAGGTTTTTTTTAAAACTCCGTATGTTGTTATAGTAAAAACAAAATTGTAAAAGATGATTATAAAGGCTGTTGTAAAGATAGAAATATTTGAATGTCAAACAACAAGCTGCAAAATTGGACATGTAGTTGTCTATGTGACAAAAGAATAGAAAAAGAAGAGATAAGATTAGTAACGTTAAAGTCCTAGGATGTTTTTGAATTTCTCTATTTTCCAGTTAGAAGTTCTTTTATATTATGTGAAGATAGTTTTTTTTTTTTTTTTAAGATTTTATTTATTTACTTTTTTTTTTATTTTTTTATTTTTTTTTAAATTTTTATTTATTTATGATAGTCACAGAGAGATAGAGAGAGAGGCAGAGACACAGGCAGAGGGAGAAGCAGGCTCCATGCACCGGGAGCCCGACGTGGGATTCGATCCCTGGTCTCCAGGATCGCGCCCTGGGCCAAAGGCAGGCGCCAAACCGCTGCGCCACCCAGGGATCCCGATTTTATTTATTTACTTAGAGGGAGAGTCAGAGCATGAGCAGAGGGGAGAGGCAGAGAGAGTGAGCTTAGGATCGTGACCTGATTTGAAGGCAGATGCTTAACTGACTGAGCCACCCAGGCACCCAGTGTGAAAATAGTTTCAACCAAATAGTTATATGCTTAAAAATCATGAAGAGGGACTAATTATTATAGATGGATTTGCCCTATCAGAAATTGCATGTCCTCATGTGAGGGTCTTTTCCTTCTTCCCTTTTGCCTCTGGACTCAGGCTGTAGTGATTCTCTTCCTTCTGTGCAGAGCCCACCCACTTTCGGATTCCTGTTGGACATCGATGGAGTGCTGGTGCGGGGTCACAGAGTGATTCCCGCTGCTCTGGAAGCCTTCCGCAGGCTGGTGAATTCTCGTGGGCAGTTGCGGGTGCCCGTGGTCTTTGTCACAAATGCTGGGAACATCTTACAACACAGCAAAGCCCAGGAGTTGTCAGCTCTGCTGGGATTTGAGGTAAGAGGCACTGGAGACATGGAAGCCCAAGGACCTGGTTGCCAGTGGAACCCCCATTCCAACTCTGATTAAGCTGCCTTTCCTGGGTTGGGGTACAGTGTCAATAAGCTCTAGGGCATTGCCAGATGGGTCAGTATTAGAAGATAACTTGAAGTTCAACCCTAGCCTCATGGGTAGAGCCTTACAGCAAGGGCATTTTTTATATATTAATTCACATTGAGCACAAAAATTCTGCCCGTGGATTTGGCAGTTTCAGTCTGCTGTCTTTGTATCCATTTCTTTCTGGGCATCAATGTTGTCTCTTGGATTATCAGCCATTGGAAAGCGAGGGTCACATTTTTCTAAATCTCTATATGCCAGGTGGGACTCTGAGGTAATAGCCTTTGTTTCTCATAATGAAGAGGTAGGTACATATCTGAGCGAGCATTGTCCCCCGGAAGCAGTCCCTCTTCATTCACTTGCAGTTCCACGTGGCATATCCACGTTGACACATCCTTTGTTCAGAGTGGGTTGAGTTCTTCAAGAGTCCTTCAGAACCAAGAGAGTAAAGTGGCTGATTGACTGGGTAACACTGCCTGGGGGTGAATGCAGAACAAAGGAGTACCACTGGCTCCCTTCTGTGGTTTCCCAGAGAGAGTTCCGAAAACATTTTGAGTATTGGCTGCATCGTTGGAGTTAGTACTATAAATGTTATAAAAGCTAAGTGTTTGAGTAGAATTGAAACCAGAAAAAAAAAGAAAAAAAGAAAAAAAAAAAAAGAAACCAGAAAGTCAGAGACCGAGTTCTGTGATTGACAAAGAACATGAATGTAAACCTTGAGGTCTCCAGATGGAGGAACCAAGCAGGACTGGATTGGCAAGTGGTCAGATCCCACCACCAACAGCATTTCCTGCTTTGGTTTTTGTGGCAAGAGCCAAATTAGCTTCTTATACCTGTTTGGGTAGTGTCTAGAAGTGCTGGGTGTCAAAAAGGGCTCCGCCCCTTTTTTCTGGGCAGTTTTTTCCCTTCCTAGGTGAAAGAAGCCATCATGTCCCCATTACTTTCCTTTAACTACTCTGTCCTCTGCTCTCCTCTGTGTTTTGGCTGTCCCCACAGGTGGAGCCGGACCAAGTCATTCTCTCTCACAGCCCCATGAAGCTCTTCTCGCAGTATCACAGCAAGCGAATGCTGGTGTCTGGGCAGGGGCCTGTGGTGGAGAATGCCCGAGTGTATCCTTTTGGTGCTTGTTCTGGCTGGTGAGGAGGGCGCAGGACTGGAGTTCTCCTCCCATGGCTGAGGGGGGAACCAGAGTGGGGTGTTTCTGGCTGCATAGTATGGGGGCTCAAAGGATACGTAGTAGGCTCTTTGGAGAGGGAGGATGGCTCCCAGGTGTGGTGGGCCCTGGTGCCACAGTTTGCAAAAAGCCACCCCACAGAACCTACTGGGGAGCTTAAAATACAGATTCTTAGTTCACTAGGTTGAGATAAAAATCAGCAGTCTGTATGTTAAAGGAGAAAAGTAGGTGATTCTCTAATTAGGTTTGAGAACCACTACTCTAGCACTGTTCCTCAGGGTGCTCAGTCAACTTATCAGCTAATATTAATTATTTACAGTGAACCTTTTGGGTATGTGCACACTCAAGAGGCAAGAAGAGTTGGTCCCTGTTCTCAAGCAGCTTTTTCATTTGCTCACTTGGCAGACCTGTGTTGAGCACTTCTTGTATACCAGCCCCATGCTTCATGCTCTTCAAGGACAAGAGGGACTGAGAACAGCCCATGGGACTCTGTCTTCATCAAAGGGTTTATATTGGAGGAGGCAGGAATAACATACCCACAAAGGTTAAAGGAGTATTTAAAATGGCATATGATTGGAGTGTCTGAGTGGCACAGTTGGTTGAGTGTCCCAAGTCTTGATTTCAGCTCAGGTTGGGATCTCAGAGTTGTGAGATTGAGGCCTTGAGTCAGGCTCCATACTGGATACAGAATCTGTTTAAGATTCTTTCTCCCTGTCCCTCTACGCCCCGCCTCTACTCCCTCTCTAAGAAAAAGAAAAGATTCCCAAGCCTTGACCCAGCAGTGATTTGCATTAAAAAAAAAAAAAAAAAAAAAGGAGCAGGGAAGGAGCTAAGGAGGCTGGAGAGAGAAGGAAAGGGTAGGATCCCTGAGGCAGGAGACTGGATTGGGATAGGGTGGGGAATAAGAGAATAGGAGGAGTGGTGCCTCAGAAGGGGAGCCTCAGAAGTAAAGGCGAGGGGCCAGTGAGTTTACTTAGGCAGGGGGTGCACTAGTTTGGTTGGGATTGTGTTGGTTCTCCTCCCCTTAAAGGCATCTTGCCTCAGAACTGTCCAGCTTTGCTTCCCTTACCTAGCTGTAGATTGGGCTTCGAGAATGTGGTTACTGTGGATGAGCTGCGGATGGCCTTTCCTGTGCTTGACATGGTTGATCTCCAGCGGCGGCCGAAGTCCACGGTAATAAGGAATGTGCTCCTGGGTGTCTCACGTTTAGTTTTGTCCTCTTGTTCTCCACATGGGTTCCTCTTACCAACCTCGCAACCTCTCCCACTGAGAACTACATCTTGTTCACCATAGAGAGGCACATCTGACCAAGGATTTTGTTCCCCAGATATACAAGGATGGCCCAGGAGAGCAACAAGCTCCTAAGGGCTTTCCTTTCTGCATTGTTTGTAATTAGCTGAGAATCCTTTTCAAAGCGCTGGCATCTCCAATGAGGAGTTTTCTATTTTACCAGCTGGATTTCTGACTGTTGCTTGGGAGAATCATTAACCTTTGTGGAATTAATCATTGTTGCTCCTTTATTCTGAAGCTTCCTATGGAGAGCTGTCCTTATGAGAAATAGCTTATTTGTAAAAGTAACTGGCAATTCTGAGTATGCCCATGTTCCTTTTTAGGTTTGGCTCATAATTGAACCACTGGTTGAATTTCTTAGTCATGGGCCTCTGATTGATCCTTTAGAGTATGACTGCCTGGCTCTTGATGGCTCTTGGCTGCCCTTCCTCGTGTGAACTCTCTGTCACATGGCCTGCAGTTTAAATCAGGTCACTATCAGGATGTGGGGAAATGCAGTTATAAACAGACAAGCTTTTATTTGTTTATGTAGCCTTAGTCCTCCTTCCTCTAGAGCTTTTGGATTGAATGGAGCACTTCATCTCCTTTCAAAGCTTCTTCCTAGGACCATGCAAATCATGTGGGGAACCAGAATGTCAGACTTGGAACAGATCTTAGAGTATCTCAGAGACTGAGCCTCACACAGGGGAAGTGATCTACCCCAGATCACACAGCTTGTTAGTGGTAGAGCCAAGATTAATAGTTTAGGGAAGGAATGGACTCTGGGAGAGTGGTAAAGGCTCTTGCCTCTTCATCTCATATTAAGAGAAATGGTCCATCATGCCCTGATGGCCTCCCCTGTCTCCATAGGCTCTCCTTCCTCTTAGCCGCCTGACTCTAGACTCTTGCTTGGCCTATATCTCACCTCCTGTCCCCTCTGGAGAGGGGCTACTGACCAGCCCTTCCTCTTGGCTGACCTCCATATGTGGGTTCCCTCAGTGTGTTCCATGAAAGCCCTGCTTATTCTCTCTTCACTTTTGTTTGTGAATTTTCTTCCTCAGTCCTATCTGGCTTCTCTTTGGCTTGGGCTAGACCATGGGGGGTGGTCTTTGATCTTTCTAGTATGTCTTTTTTCCTGCTACCCCTTGAAACTGGCTATGTGGTTGTCTGGTAGTGGACAATGACCGTGGCATTGATGGGCCTTTTCTTTGTTTCTTGGCAGCCCCTTCCAAGGAATGACTTCCCTGCCATTGAAGGTAATGAGGGCCTCTGCTGGTGCAGATGTGGCTCTGGGCGGTCCTTCTTTCAGCCTTCCAGGTTGTTCTCGTGCAGCTGTTTGCCTGTAAACTGGCAGGGTGGCTGTGGGTGTTGGATATCAGGTCACCGGGGTTCTAGTCTCAGATCTACCACTCAGTACCTCTAAGATAATTGTTTTTAATTTTTCCTTCCCCCCATATCACTTGCCTTATTATTCCAGGAAAATTGTAAGTATAGAAAACTGTAGCATGGAAAGGCTCCCAGAGGTAACATAGACCAGTATTTCTCAGCTCCATTCAACCCAGTTCCCCCTTGTGTAACAAAACTATTGTAATGTCCCCTTAACTGCCCTGCAATGAAATTCACAGATAATACAACTTTTGTGTATACATGTATTAAAAATTAACTAGTTCAATGTAAAGCCCTAATTGTAATAGGAGAAATAAAAGGAAAACTTTTTAGTAAGGTAATGTGTATTTCAATATGTAAACGATTATTCAGGAAAACATAATGTAGTAAAATGGTTATACCAAACATGGAATCACCATGTTACAGCTACAAATGCAGACTGATGTAAGTATGTTTATAGGTGTGTTTTATTGGTGACTCAGAAATTAGGGGCTGCATTGTCATTGGTGAAGTGATTTTCCAAAATAGGTAACATTGGTAAAATCTTGAAAAGATAAAGTGCAGTCTTCTCTTGACTTACGTACATGATAGTTGCATTTTTAGAAAAATTTGTATTTATTAAAACTCTACTTTGTGTTTACATGTAGAATGAAATTAGAGTTTAGGCTCAAATAATTATAAACAGGTTATTGACCCATATGAATGTCAGATGGGGCAGTCAGATGTTAGTAGAGGGGTCAGTTTCTGATTGTTCCAGACCATCCTGAGCATCTAGCATTCCTGGTCCCCTCCTACCATCCTTGCCACTGTCAGTCATCATGACAAGATACATCCTCCAGTTTCTAGAACACCTCCCTAGGGGGCAGTGTTCCCTCATTGAGACCACTGGTTTGGTTCAGTCACTGGTCTTGTAGCTGATGCTGGCAGCTACCATGTATTGAGTGTTATGTGTCCATCATGAGTTGAGTGCTGTATTATATCTCATTTTTACCCTGAACAGTCGTAGGTGTCCTTATGATGTAGTTGAGCTGAGGTTAGGGAAGGTAAGTAGCTTGCCCACAGTCACAGAGGAAAACGGACAGGTTTGGAATCCAGGTCTTTGTCATTCCAGATCCCCCTCTCCTAGCTGTTACGTGCACTGGCCCCTGGTGCTCTGAGAAGTAGCTGAGGAAGGTGAGCCCTTTGCCAGGAATTTGTGGGTGAGATGGTCAGGAGAACATGAGTCAGCAGGAGGACGCAGGCCAGTGACTTGGCTGCTGGTTTTCTTTGTTTCAACCTCTTCTGTGAAGCATAAATAAAAGTGGAATCCCTTAGGAAGTGCCTTACCAGGTCCTGGGCTCTGTTTACCTCAAATGAATGAGTGAGTGGATCTTTGAAGGCTGGTTCTGGGAACTGTACCCTTGCATGGGTGTGTTCTGTGGGGGACAAACTTATGGTTGGGTGGCACCAGCTGGTATCAGCTTGCCTCGTGAGGGCCTTTCTCCTGCCTGCCCTGTAACCCTCACCTCCATGCTTTTGCTCTATAAAGGGGTGCTCCTTCTTGGGGAGCCAGTCCGCTGGGAGACAAGCCTGCAGCTGATCATAGATGTCCTTCTCAGCAATGGGAACCCTGGGACTGGTCTGGCAACGGCTCCCTATCCCCATCTCCCTGTCCTGGCCAGCAACATGGATCTCCTTTGGATGGCTGAAGCCAAGATGCCCAGGTAAGGACACAGGGTCTCTGGTCTTGACCATGGTGGCCACCGTCAGCTGCTGCCTGGTCAATCCTCCTGACACTTTCTTACCATCATTCTGGTACTCTGGGCCATCAGACCCCTGCCTGGGTTGGCCTTGTATTTGCCACAGAGACTTGGCCTTTGGGAGGATTTTCAAGGGGTCACTTTGCATACCAATTAGTAAGTGAAAAGTGTAGCTTACTGATCACTGAAGATATGTCGAAATGATCTTTAACACCTGACTTTTGCCCTCCAGAATCTTTTGTTGTTGTTGTTTTAAATTTTACTTATTTATAGCATGAACAGGAGGGGCGGAGGGAGAGGGAGAGAGACACTCCATGCTGAGCCCAGAGTACAATGTGGGGCTTGATCCCATGACCCCAAGATCATGACCTGAGCTGAAACCAAGAGTCAGATACTCAACCAGCTGAGCCACCCAGGTGCCCCTGCCCTTCATAATCTTTTTTTTTTTTTTTTTTTAAATTTATTTATTTATTTATGGTAGTCACAGAGAGAGAGGCAGAGACACAGGCAGAGGGAGAAGCAGGCTCCACGCACCGGGAGCTTGACGTGGGATTCGATCCCGGGTCCCCAGGATCGCGCCCTGGGCCAAAGGCAGGCGCTAAACCTCTGCGCCACCCAGGGATCCCTGCCCTTCATAATCTTAACGGAACATTTTTTTTTTTAGACGTTTAATTTTTTTTTTTAAATTTTTTTTTTTAAATTTTTTATTTATTTATGATAGTCACAGAGAGAGAGAGAGAGAGGCAGAGACATAGGCAGAGGGAGAAGCAGGCTCCATGCACCGGGAGCCTGATGTGGGATTCGATCCCGGGTCTCCAGGATCACGCCCTGGACCAAAGGCAAGCGCCAAACCACTGCGCCACCCAGGGATCCCATAGACGTTTAATTTTTTTAAAGTAATCTCTGCCCCCATTGGGGGCTCAAACTCAGAGCCCTGAGATCAGGTGTTGCGTGCTCCATTGGCTGAGGCTGCTGGGTGACGCCAGAACATGATATTTTTTGTCTGTGGAACCCAAATGATGGATGACTTCTGAGGCCAAGCAGTACAGCTGCTCCTCTTTGCCTTCTTGTAGCACTAGTTCCTTCCCATTTTGTCTCCTCCTGCTCTTAATATGTAGGAGTAGGGGAGCAGTAATTGTTCTGACAGTTATGTGGGCTGGAGAACTGAGACCCAGTGGGTAAATGACTTTCTCATAGGCACATGGATATTGAACAGGCCCCCATGCCCTGCTCAGCTGTGTAGACCTCCTCTGTGTGTCTGACCTTAAGCACAGTCTAGGCAGCTCTTTTCCTAGCTCTCGAGGGCCTTGCTGGAAGGGCAGCTGTGGCTGCTGTGTACTATTTGGCTGCTCTTATCTGCGGGGCCAAAGTCCAGAGTTTTCTTTCCCTGCTACTGATTCCCAGTGGACTGTGTGAATGATCCATCAACAGAGGGCAGCAGGCCCAATGCTGCCTCAAGTCACATGATTCAGTAACTCCAAAGAGATGGTGTTATGGTGTTCTCTTGTTACTTTATTTTTTTAAGTCCATAATTATTATTATTATTATTTATAAATTTATTTTTTATTGGTGTTCAGTTTGCCAACATATAGAATAACACCCAGTGCTCATCCCATCAAGTGCCCACCTCAGTGCCCATCACCCAGTCACCCAACCCCCGTCCACCTCCCTTTCTACCACCCCTAGTTCGTTTCCCAGGGTTAGGAGTCTCTCGTGTTCTGTCTCCCTTTCTAATATTTCCCACTCATTTTTTCTCCTTTCCCCTTTATTCCCTTTCACTATCTTTTATATTCCCCAAATGAATAAGACCATATAATGTTTGTCCTTCTCCGATTGACTCATTTCACTCAGCATAATACCCTCCAGTTCTATCCATGTCGAAGCAAATGGTGGGTATTTGTCATTTCTAATGGCTGAGTAATATTCCATTGTATATATAGACCACATCTTCTTTATCCATTCATTTTTCGATGGACACTGAGGCTCCTTCCACAGTTTGGCTATTGTGGACATTGCTGCTAGAAACATCGGGGTGCAGGTGTCCTGCCGTTTCACTGCATCTGTATCTTTTTTTTTTTTTTTTTTAAGAGACTGTGTGTATGTTATTTCCTGGGTGAAGGGACTAGGACTCAGGAGCTCTGCTGGGCAGCATGAAGGATCTTCTCCTCCCGCTGCTTCCGTATCCTCTCTTTGAATTCTTCTAGCTCCTGATGTTGGTCCTCCTTCTCAGGTGGCCACAGCCCCCTCTTGTGCTGTATGACATAGTCCTCAAACCACTCGGCCTGATTGGTCGAGAACCAGAACCAGAACATAGCGACAGGGAAGGTGAGGTAGAGTGTCATCTGAAACACCTCCAGCTTCACCTCCATCTCGCTTCTCCTCCTGCATCTGTATCTTTGGGGTAAATTTCCAGCAGTGCAATTGCTGGGTCATAGGGCAGATCTATTTTGGACTCTTTGAGGAACCTCCACACAGTTTTCCAGAGTGGCTGCACCAGTTCACATTCCCACCAACAGTGCAAGAGGGTTCCCTTTTCTCCACATCCTCTCCAACATTTGTGGTTTCCTGCCTTGTTAATTTTCCCCATTCTCAGGGGTGTGAGGTGGTATCTCACTGTGGTTTTGATTTGTATTTCCCTGATGGCGAGTGATGCGGAGCATTTTCTCATGTGCATGTTGGCCATGTCCATGTCTTCCTCTGTGAGATTTCTGTTCATGTCTTCTGCCCATTTCATGATTGGATTGTTTGTTTCTTTGCTGTTGAGTTTAATAAGTTCTTTATAGATCTTGGATACTAGCCCTTTACCTGATAGGTCATTTGCAAATATCTTTTCCCATTCTGTAAGTTGTCTTTTAGTTTTGTTGACTGTTTCTTTTGCTCTCTTGTTACTTTAAAGGGTATATTTCTGGGCAGTCCAGGTGGCTCAGCGGTTTAGTCGCCTTCAGCTGAGGGCATGATCCTGGAGACCCGGGATCAGGTCCCACGTCGGGCTCCCTGCAGGGAGCCTGCTTCTCCCTTTGCCTGTGTCTCTGCCTCTCTCTCTGTGTGTGTGTCTCTCATGAATAAATAAATACAAATCTTAAAAATAAAAAAAAAGGTACATTTCTGCAGTTGGAGGTCAGATATTTTTTCTGAACTGTTCTTCCCAGAGTTAGGGTGTGCTGACACTAAGTGGGAGTTTGGTTATGTAGGCTAGAATGGAATAGCAAGGCACAAATTTCAATTTATAAATCAGATTTGAAATTAACTTTCATTCACTCATTTAAGAATTGAAAATAGAATTTGTAAAAAAAAAAGGAAAAAAAAGAAAAAAAGAAAAAAAAAGAAAATAGAATTTGTTATATAAATAAGTGATACGGAAATGTAACCATAATGTGTTGGACAGTATCAATTAGGATTTGGTTTAGCAGCTTGGGTTGAAAACTCAAAAGGAAAGTGTCTTAAACAGGTAGAAGTTTCTTTCTTTTTCATGTAAAAGAAGCATGGGGTAGGCAGTCCAGGGCTCTGTGGATGTCACACCTGTCTGAGACACAGACTCCTCCTGTCTTGCTGCTGTGCAAGTTTTAGCCCTTCACAGCATAGTCCCAAAGGGCTGCCTGAGCTCCAGCTGCCACACCAACATTCCAGGCAGCAGAGAGGAGGGTGGGGATGGAAAAGAGTACTCGCTCCCTGATTTTACACGTCCTAGAAGTTTAGCCTGGCGAGGCTGCACACCTAGCTACAGTGGAAGGGAGTACTTGTTTGTACACTTGGTTGCCATATGGTGAGCTAAAAACTGGCACTGAGAAAGAAGGGGAGAAGGGCAGCCAATAGTCTGCCACACATTTAAAGTGGAATTTAAGGGATCCCTGGGTGGCGCAGTGGTTTGGCGCTTGCCTTTGGCCTAGGGCGTGATCCTGGAGACCCGGGATCGGATCCCACATCAGGCTCCCGGTGCATGGAGCCTGCTTCTCCCTCTGCCTGTGTCTCTGCCTCTCTCTCTCACTCTGTGACTATCATAAATAAATAAAAATTAAAAAAAAAATAAAGTGGAATTTAAACTTAGGTTTGTGGAGTCTGACCACCTGGGTTGTGATCCTAGCTCTACCACCTTTGGCGAGTTACATAATGTCTGTATGCCTCAGTTTGCTCACTTGTAAATGAGAATGATGACGACTCTCATGGGGTTGTCTTCTGAGAGTTAAATGTGATGTGCTATCTATAGTGCTCAACAAGTGTTAGATAACAAGAGGTCTTAAAAGTAGGGTAACAAGTGTAATTCTTACTAGACATAATTATCTGTCACCAGATAAAGGGTGCTGGAGTGAAAGGTTGGTGTATAGGGTCCTGCTTGGAACTGAGGAGGGGAGGCCTGAGCTGCTGAGTTCTCTTCTCTGGCAGGTTTGGCCATGGCACCTTTCTGCTGTGCCTGGAAACCATTTACCGAAAAGTGACAGGCAAAGAGCTGAGATATGAGGGCCTGATGGGCAAACCGAGTGTCCTCACGTATCAGTATGCAGAGGACCTCATCCAGCAGCAGGCAGAGAGGCGGGGCTGGGTGGCCCCCATCCAGAAGCTCTATGCTATCGGGTAAGTGCTGTTCCATCTCATTGTTTTTGGACTCCCCTGCCCTTCCTCCCTCCATCCTCATCCACTGTTCCCCTGTATCGGATGTATGCTAGCCTCACAACTATCCTCTGCTCTCTCTGCCTGGTGACACTGAATTGGGTCTTGTTCTCTTTCTTTTTCTGGTATGGCTGTCTCTGCCAGCGACAACCCTATGTCTGATGTCTACGGTGCCAACCTGTTCCACAAGTACCTGCAGATGGTGAAGCGTGATGGGGCTGAAGAGCGAGGGGCTGGTGGCTTGTGGAAGCCGCGGCCCTCAGCAACCCAGAGCTGTGCCTCTATCCTGGTGTGCACTGGTGTGTACAGTCCCAAGGGCCCAGAAGCCACTAGGCCTGCTCAGGATGCAGAGGAGGCTCCGTTCCACGGCCACCGGGACTTCAGCTTCAGTCCAGGGCTCATGGAAGCATCCCACATCGTGAATGATGTGAACGAGGCTATACAGCTGGTTTTCCACAAGGAGGGTTGGGCTTTGTAGTGGGGGCTGTCCGTCGGAGACAGGGGCAGGCGGGATGAGCTCCAGGGGAGTCCTGTTGACTAGTTTCTGGCCTGGGTCACTGGGTGTCAGGTCAGGGTTGCTTCCGTGACACTCTGTGGCCCCACAATGGATATTACTGGTGCCTTGGAAGAAGACACTGGCTTTTTCTCCTGCTGGGCAGTCACCCCAGAATTGTACCCGGGTAACGTTTTGGGTAGAACAGCCAGGATTTTCTGGCCCTGTTCCTGTCTGCTTCTCCTGGCAGTCTGACCTCAGGCCAGTTGCTTTACCTCTGTGCCTCAGTTTCTTTTTTCCTTTCAGGGACTTCTGAAAAAAGGGGAAGTGGTGTGAAATAACGTGGAAATTTCTGCAGAGCCTGGCCTGCACTGAAGGCACCACTGCATGCCAGCAGTGTGTCACTAACACTAAAATACTGCTTTTTACTGTATTTTAGCTTATTGCCCAGAGACTTTTAGGCTTATTTTTTAAATTAAAATAATCATAATAAATATTCATTATGCTGTCTATGGTAAAGCGCTTCTGGAATGTATTAAAATGTCCTGTGGGGGCTGGATAGTGGGTGAGCAATGTGGGTGACCCCAAAGCAAAGACATTGGTGCCATTTTGCTCCATAAAGTGCTGATTGATAACTCCTTTCCTACCTCGGCTCTCCTTCCCACCACCAAACCACCGCTGGCCTGCGAAGCCCGAGTCTGTCTAGGAATTAGTTATGCCCAGACTTTGGCATGTACTTGACAACTCTGATGTGGAAAAGAAAGGATCTTGTATATGGTTTGTTCTGAAAGAAGCTTTTTTCCTTTAGTGATCCTGGAAAGTATGTTTCTTCTCTTCCTCCCTCTAGGGGCAGTCTAGTCACACTTTTCTGTGATCTGTGTTGCCCATGACCCCATGTTTACCAGATCCCCTGGTCCTTGCCCTCCTGTTACTCTAGCAGTCATTTGCCTGAGACACAAGCTGGTGACTCCGTCCTCTCTTCTCAAAATACTGTTACTCGACGGTATCTGACTGCCTTCCGGACCTCTTTGGATGCCTGGTAGTCATTTAGAAGGGAGAGAACATAGGAGATTGGGAAGGAGTGGCCACTGAAACAGGAGGGGAATTGTGAGTGGGTGTTTGGGAAACTGAGTGAACATGTTTCACAAAGGAGGGAGTGATGAGCTATGCTTACTCCGTAAGTATCAGCTTGGCTGTGTCCAAAGCCAAATGTAGCCCAACCCTACTGCTAGCACCCCCTGAGCAGCCTGGCTCCCGCTGAAGCTCTCCCCCCCCCCACCCCCCCACTCCCCCACCCCCCCACCCCCCCACAGTAGACAGTAGCACTGAAGACAGTAGGCTGAAGGCTTGGGCTCATCCTTATCTTCTCCAGTCAGTCCATCAGCATATCCTGCAGCTTTGCCTTCAGAATGTACAGAGCATGAGCACTTTCCAGCCTTCAATGTTTCCCTGCTCCAGGCAGCTGGCTTCTCTGTCTCACATTGTTGTCCAATCTGGACCTCCCTGTCTTATCTCCTCCTCCCTCTCTGAGGCTCTCTGCTCAGTGGCCCAGAAGCCAGATCCCAAGTTTGACTTCTCTGATCAAAACTCTTCTGTGACTTGTTGTCTTACCCAGAGGAAGAACGCACATTCCTTTCTGCAGCACAGATGCCTCTACATCCTGTTCTCTCATTTACCCCTGTCGTACCAGCCCCCCTGGCTCCCTTGCCAGTCCGGCATACCCATTCTTGTCCCAGGACCTCTGGACTTGCAGTTCCTTCTACCCTACTTTCACTGTCCACATCATGGTTCACTCCTTTCCTTTGCCCCTCCCCACATTACCTTTTTTTTTTTTTTTTTAAGATTTTATTTATTTATTCATAAGAGACATAGAGGCAGAGACATAGGCAGAGAGAGAAGCAGGGTCCACACAAGGAGCCTGATGTGGGACTCGATTCCAGGATTCTGGGATCATGACCTGAGCTACCCAGGTGCCCCCCTCATCACTTCTTAAATGTCTCATGTATACGTCATCTCAAAGAGACTCCCTCAACTTCCTATAACAAGTAGTACTCTATCCCTCTTAACTGCTTAATTTTTTCTATAGTCCTTATCACCTCATGGTCTATATTTACTTTTTAATTCTGTATCTTCTATTAAAATACAAGCTCCATGGACTTTGTCCGTGTTGATTCACTCATGTGTCCCCCATATGCCTGGCACTTAGTAGGTTCTCAGACCCCCTGAAGCCCTCCCATAGTGTCCTTGAAACAAACATGATTTTTTTTTTCTTTTCCCTTGGACATTATGGCAAAAGTGGAAAGATTATGGGTCTTGGAGTCAGGCAGACCTAGAATCAAATCCTAGCTGTCACTCGCTAGCTATGTGGCCTTGGGTAATTTCCTTCACTTCTCCAAGCTTCCATTTTCTCATCTGTAAAATTGGCACTGGCAATGTGTACTTCATAAAAGAGCTATTTTAAGTACAGTACTGTATCATTTAAGATTTTGTTCAGCAGCTTGTTAAAGAAATCTAACTACAGTGGCTTGAATAAATAGGTGGTTATTTTTCTAACCAATAGGAAGTTCAGAGAAGGCATTTCAGGTTGGGGAAACAGCTCAAGGCTGTCATCAAGGAGCCAAGTGCTTGGCCTACCATCCTTACTGTGTGTGTGTCTAGTTGCAAGATGACATCATTACACCCTTTGCCTCTCATCCACATTCCAAGGAGGAAGGAGGACAAGGTGAAGACAAAGCAAGTGGAGCTGAATTCCTTCATTTATTTATTTTTTTTAAATGTATTTATTTGAGGGACACAGCACAGAGTTGTGGGAGTCTGGGGGAGAGGGAGAGAGAGAAGCAGACTCCCCACTGAACAGGGAGCCTGACATGGGGCTTAATCCCAGGACCCTGGGATCGTGACCTGAGCCAAAGCCAGATGCTTAACTGACCAAGCCACCCAGGCACTTTGAGCTGGATTCCTTTAAAAGAACTTTTCCAGACTTTGGTTCTGTCTGATTGACTACAGGTGGATCAGACAGGTGGCAGTAGCTACAAGGAGGCAGGGACAGGATGCAGTATTGCTCAAAAACAATCAGGGTCTGTTTATAAGGAAGAATGGATGGTGGATAGGCAACTAGTAGTACAACTCTAGCACTTGAGACCTTAGAAGGCATTTAACTGTATTTCTGCCAAGTGCTTTGAGGAAATGGGTAAGCCCTGGCCTCCGAAGCACCTTGTCTAACAGTCATCTGAGCTGCTGGGCTGGGTAACAGTCCTGCTAGCTTACATTTGTGCATCACTTAACCTTTTCCAAAGCATTTTAAGTTAGATGTCATTCATCCTTCTTTGTTGGAGCTTCCCAAAGCCTCTAATGGAGAATTCTTATCTCATTTTTATAAATGAAGGCACTGAGGCAGAGACTATTCATTCTTTCATTTCCAAAATATTTATGGAAGATCTGCTGGGTGCCATAGCAGTGACCAGTCACTGGCAATGATACCTGCCCTCATAGAGTTCACCTTTCACTGAGGATGTGTCCAAAGTCAGTTAACAAGTGGAAGGGCTGAGTTTGCAGTTCAGTCTCCTGACTAAGCCCAGTGGTTTCCCTGAGACATGCACCATACTCTTCTCCACCCTTAGCACGCTGCCCTTTTCCAGGCAGGTAAAAAGCACTGCTTTTTATCCTGGAGCAGCTACTGTTGTATGTACACCCCATGTGAGTTCTTGGGCCAAATAGGTCAAGCTTACCAAATGGAATGACAGGTGAGTGCAGAAATGAGTTGGAAAATAAAGCCACTTATGACTATGTGGGGAGGAATCTTGCCAGAGTCAAGATCACTGCACATTAAGATAACAGAGTGCCAACATCTCTGTGCCTGTCTCTGGCTTTTCCCTTTGGTTGCCTGTCATTCTGGCTCTGTGGCCATTTCCCTCTTGTGTTTGGGTGTCCTAAAGATACCACAAGCTATTCCAGACTGGGTGCTGAAGAGCAAGGGCATGCAACGGTATCTAAGCACATGTATGTCAGAGGGCAGGGCCAGCCGCTCAGCTCCAGTGCGTCTTGTCCTTTAGGGGCGTTGTCTAGATTGTGGAACCAGAACTCACAACCAACTGCTTCATTTGCTCAGTCCCAAACTGAATGAAAATGTTGCCTTTTTGTGTTTTCATAGAGCCAAGTGAACACAAAAAGGACTTTCTAAGTCAATCTGAACAGCAAGTAGGCCCATGTTTTTTGTTTTTTTTGTTTTTTTTTTTTTTTTTAATTTTTTTATTTATTTATGATAGTCACAGAGAGAGAGAGAGAGGCAGAGACACAGGCGGAGGGAGAAGCAGGCTCCATGCACTGGGAGCCTGATGTGGGATTCGATCCCGGGTCTCCAGGATCGCGCCCTGGGCCAAAGGCAGGCGCCAAACCACTGCGCCACCCAGGGATCCCGGCCCATGTTTTTAATAAAATTATTAGCATGGTACAGAACTATTCCATGGGGTGTTCACATTGAACAGAGAATTACCTTGGGTCTCCTCAGTCATCACCTAGGAGCCAGAACATAGGGGCACTTCCTTGTGTTCCCTTTGGTGGCAGCAGCTCCTGGCCTCCTGAGGACACCTCTAGGCTGCCAGAAGCAGGTGCATCTAGCAAGTTGGTAATCAGGACTCCCAGCAGAGCTAGGGTTGCCATAGCAACCGGATGCTGCCTTGAGGGTGGAATTTTAAAATATCTCAGCTATAATAGTCCCCCCCCCCCCCCCCCAGTCACTGTCACTTCCCCAGTGCTGCATGGTGCTGCTGAGGCTGGGGCCATCTTAGGACGCCTGTTTCTCTGCCTGGGGCTTTTGGCAGCTTCAGGGGTGGAGGTGGGAGGATTGTCTCAGGGTGTGAACTGCTGGGAAGCTGACAGCTTTAGCTTTTGCTTCCAGGTTCCTCTAGCTCTTGGTTCCAAAAGCCTTCTGTCATTTTCTATTTTTTGGGAGGTTTAGAAGAGGGGTCTAGCTTGAAACTCTCCCCACCTCCTCCCACTCTGATTTGAGCATTCTGGCATACACTCCTACCAGATCGGCCTTAGCATTTCTGTGGACCTCTCTTTGGAGAGGGGAGGGGCGTGTCTCTTCTCGTCTTCTTGTCTTCCTCTTGTAACTTCATTTATTTACTTAGAAAATGATTGTTGAGCACCTACCCACTAAGCCCAAAGATAAGAAGTGAGAAACTGCCCTGGTCTTGAAGGAACTCACTGTTTTGACACTGGACTTGGACCCTATCCAACTCAAAACATTTTTATAAACTTGTTAAGACAGTGTTCTGTTGGCAGAAGGATACAAACCAATGGAACAATGGATGAATCGATAAAATGTGTATGTTTATATATACACATATAATGTATACATATATACAATGGAATATTCAGCTATTAAAAAGAAGGAAATCTTGGATTTACAGCAACATGGATGGGCCTTGAGGGCATGATGCTAAGTGAAATGAGTTATTGAAAGATAAATACTGTATGATCTCACTTATATGTGGAGTCTAAACAAAAACGAAAAAAAAAAAACCACTCTGGGGCTCACAGATTGGTGGTTGTCAGATGGGGGTTGGGGTGGACAAAATGGGTGAAGAGGCCAAGAGGTACAAGATTCTAGTTATAAAATTAGTAAGTTGTGGGGATGTAATGTACAACATGGTGCCTGTATTTAATACTGTATTAAAGGGCACCTGGTTGATTCAGTTGGTTGGGTGGCCCACTCTTTGTTCCGGCTCTGGTCATAATCTAAGGGTTGTGGGGCACCTGGGTGGCTCAGTCATTAAACATCTGCCTAGGGCTCAAGTCATGATCCCATGATGGGAGTCCTGGGATGGAGCCCCACATCGTGCCCCCTGCTCAGCGGGGAACCTGCTTCTCCCCCCTCCTTCTGCTGTTGCCCCCACTTGTGCTCTCTGGTTCTCTGTCAAATAAGGAAAATCTTAGAAAAAATTAATCTCAAGGTCGTGAGATCGAATCCCACATTGGGCTCTGTGTTCAGTATGGTGTCTGCTTGGGATTTTCTCCCTCTCCTTCTGCCCCCACCCCTGCTCATGCTCTTTCTTTCTAAAAATAAATAAAAAAAAAAATACTGTATTACATATTTGAAAATTGCTAAGAGTACTTAAAAGTTCTTTACAAGACAAATGTTTTGTTAACTATGGAGATGGATGTTAACTAGACTTATTGTGGTGATCATTTTGTAATATATACAAATACCAAATCATGTTGTACACCTCAAGCTAATATAATGTTATATGTAAATTATCCCTCATTTAAAAAAAAGATTATTTTTTTTTTAAGTACTCTCCACATCCAATGTGGGGCTTGAACATACAACCTTGAGATCAAGAGTTGCATACTCCACCAACTGAGCCAGCCAGGTACCCTAATTATACCTCAATTAAAAAAAATATGTTATATGTAAATCACACCTCAATTTCTTTAAAAAGTAAAACCAATGGAACAATGGATAAATTTTAACCTTTAAATTGTACTGTATGCTGGGATGCCTGGATGGCTCAGCGGTTGAGCATCTGACTTCAGCTCAGGGTGTGATCCCTGGACTGGGGATTGAGTCCCATATCGGGCTCCCTGTGGGGAGCCTGCTTCTCCTTCTGCCTGTGTCTCTGCCTCTCTCTCTCTCTCTCTCTCTCTCTCTCTCTCTCTGTGTCTCTCATGAATAAATAAAATCTTTAAAAAATGGTACTTTATGCCTCCTTGCTGTATGATCATACAGCATCACAAACTATTTGCTCAGATAACTCAATAATCTCACTCAAATTACTTATTTAATGTCTACTTTTCCTCCTAGACTGGAAACTCTACTAAAGTTTGCAGAAAGGACTATGTTTCAAGGCACTTAGAATACAGGAACTAATATTCAGTTTAACAATTGCAATAAAGCATGGTAAAGATATATAGAAGCATGTGTTGAATGTTAAGAGGTCAAAGGTATATTTTCAGTCAAGCTAGAACTCTGAACATAGTAAAATCAGATGAAATTTATGGTCCATTAAATGGAAAAATTAGTAATTGTAAAAAAGTGGTACTTCTATATCCTTAAAGATTTTAAACTCAACACATAAATGCACATTCATTCACAAATCTTTTCATATAGTTAATGCTATATATATTTGACATGGGTCCTACTGAATTTGGATCTTCTTGCATAAGCCATGCCTATAATGATCCATCATGTATCATTTCCACTATGGTTTCTAAAAAAAGAAATACATATATGAAATATATGAAACTATATTATAATATGGTTTAACTAAATTAATGTTGGGATTTCTGGCTGGCTTAGTCAGTAGAGCATATGACTTTTGATCTCGGGGTTGTGAGTTCGAGCCTCATGTTGGGTATAGAGGTTACTTAAAAATAATATCTTAAAAGAATGTTTATTACTCATTTCATAGTCTGATGTGGGTTGGGTGGCTATTCTTGGCCTTTCTCCTCCAAGTAGTGACTCAGGGAACCAGGCACCTTCCATTTTGATGCTGTAGTCTTCAACATATGATTTGCAAGGTCTCTGTGGAAGAGGGAAAGAGAATGGATGGATGACTGTGAAGGGATTTATGGCCAGAGTGGGAAGTGGTACACATCACTTCTGTCCACATCCATTGGCCAGGCACATGGTTCCAATGCAACTACAAAGAGGATGGGAAATGTTATCTTCCTTTGTGCCTAGAAAAAGGAAATGAGATTATTTAGCATCTACCCTGTCTTTGTTGCCATATTACTATTTACTGAAGATTCTGTTTTGCTAAATTTTTGTTTAAATTAATAAATATAAAAAAAAATAAATATTGGAAGTTGTTTACTGAATTGATTATAAATGCTTTTCTCCTTTAATCTGTTAATGTGGTAAGTTATGGTAATACATTTTGTTTTCATCTTTTCATCTTCTTTGCATTCTCGTGATCAAACCTAATTGGTTATGTAGCATGTTGCTGTCTGCTATTAGCAAGCGTTTGTTCAGGAGCTCTCTATTTTCATAAATGAGATTGGTCTTTATAACTGTTTCCTACTGTCTTTGTTCAGTTTTGATACTAATTACAGTAGCCTCATAAAATGAATGGTGGTCCATTCTATCTTTTCCTATTTTTTGTAGCAGCTTGTTTAGAATAGGATTACCAGTTTCTTGAGTATTGGTGGAACACACAGATAATTATCTGGACCTGGGAAATTTTGTGGGGAATGCTTTTAATTACTGATTCATTTTCTTTAATAATTAAACATATACTCAGATTTTGCCACCTCTGACAGTTTAGGAAGGTCATATTTTTCTAGGGCATTTATGACTTTTCTCTAAGTCTTCAAATACATTGTTATAGCATTGTTCATAATATTCTTATTAAAAATCTCCATTATTTCTATACTTAGGTCTCCTTTTTCATTCCTAATATTGTTTTATTTATACTCTCTCCCCTTTTCCTTAATATATCATGCCAGATATTTATGTATGTAAATGTCAATATTAATTATTTGTTTTTAATATTTTCTTTATGTTTTTGTGGCATTTATTCTGTTCTTTCTCCCACTTACTTGGATGCTTAGCTTACTAATTTTTAATCTTCCTGCTTTTGTAACACTTAAGGCTATAAATTTTTGCTCTAAGTCTTTGGCTGTTATCACATTCATTTTGACAGTATTTTCATAATCATTTAGTTCTAAATATTTTCTATTTTTACATGAGTTATTGGGAAGTATGTTTTAAAATATTCCAAATGGGGGCACATGGGTGGCTCAGTCACTGAAGCATCTGCCTTTGGCTCAAGTCATGATCTCAGGGTCCTGGGATGGAGCCCTGTGTGTCAGGCTCCCTGCTCAGTGGGGAATCTGCTTCTCCCTCTCCCTCTGCCTCTCCCCACTGTTTGTGCTCTCTCTCAAATAAGTAAATAAAATCTCTAAAAATAAACAAAACCTCCTAAATACCTGTTTTAAAAAATAATAAAATATTCCAAATGTATGGGGAGTGGTTGATTATCTTCCTGTTTTTTTTAGATTTTACTTATTTGTTCATGAGAGGCACAGAGAGAGAGAGAGAGAAAGAGAGAGGCAGAGACACGGGCAGAGGGAGAAGCAGGCTCCATGCAGGGAGCCCGACACGGGACTCGATCCCAGGTCTCCAGGATCATGCCCTGGACTGAATGCGGTGCTAAACTGCTGAGCCACCCGGGCTGCCCCCGCATTTTATTTTTAATAATAAAGCCAAAAGCTTTCTTTTAGTTAATATTTACCTGGTTTATTTACATAAATGTACTAAAAGCACATATATATATATTCCCAGCCTTTTACCTTTTTTAAAGGATTTTATTTACTTGAGAGAGAAAGAGAATGAGCAAGGTGGGGATGGAGGGGCAGAGGGAGAGGGAAAAGCAGACTCTGCTGAGCAAGGAGACCAACATAGGGCTCCATCCCAGGACCCTGAGATCATGATCTGAGCCCAAGGCAGAAGTTTAACCAACTGAACCACCCAGATAGATACTGCATCAATCTTTTACTTTCAATTTTTGTCTTTATGTTTTAGGGCTATTCCTTATAAAAAGCATATAGCTGGAAATTAAAAAAAAAATCTGTTATTTAATGGGACATTTATTGTGCTTACTAATATATTTAGCTGTATTTTTAAAAGGGCTTATTTATTTGTTTTAGAGAGAGAGCAAGCAAGCACGAGTCGGGGGAGTGGCAGGGGGAGAATCTCAAGCAGACTCCCCACCAGTTGCAGAGCTCAATTCCATGACCCAGAGATCATGACCTGAGTTGAAAACAAGAGTCAGACACCCAACCAACTGAGCCACCCAGATGCCCCTAGCTATATTCTTTTCTTTTCTTTCCTTTCCTTTTCTTTTCTTTTCTTTTTTCTTTTTTTCTTTCTTTTCTTTCTTTCTTTCTTTCTCTTTTTTTTCTTCCTTTCTTCCTTTCTTTCTTCCTTTTCTTCTTTCTAAGATTTTTAATTTATTCATGAGAGACAGAGAGAAAGAGGCAGAGACACAGGCAGAGGGAGAAGCAGGCTGGGAGGGAGCCTGATATGGGACTCGGTCCCAGGACTCCAGGATCATGCCCTGGGCCAAAAGCAGGTGCTAAACCACTGAGCAACCCTGGGATCCCTAAAATTTCTTTATTGTCTTTCTCCCATCATTTCTAGTTTCTCCTTCTGGAACTTCTTTAGGCATATGTGGATTTTCCCAATCCATTCACCATGTCTTTTTTTTTTTTTTTTTTAAATTTAAATTTATTTATGATAGTCACAGAGAGAGAGAGAGAGAGAGGCAGAGACTCAGGCAGAGGAAGAAGCAGGCTGCATGCACTGGGAGCCCGACATGGGATTCGATCCCGGGTCTCCAGGATCGCGCCCTGGGCCAAAGACAGGCGCCAAACCGCTGCACTACCCAGGGATCCCTCACCATGTCTTTTGATCTCTCTTTTATATGTTCTACTTTCTAGCTCTCTACTGCATTCTAGATAATTTCTTCAGATTTATTATTAAATTTACTAGCTTTCTGCAGTTGTTCAGATCTTCCAGAATGTCATATAGCTTTCTTCAGTTGTATCTAATTTTTTGCTTAATTCATCTATTAAATTCTTTTCAGTGACTATATATTTGAAATCTGAGGTTCTGATTTTTAAAGAAAATTTCTTGTATTAAGTGATTTTTTATGTGTAACATTTAACCCCTTTTATTTAATTTATTTACCTGGTTTATTTACATATATTGTACTAAAAGCACATATATATATATTCCCAGCCTTTTACCTTTTTTAAAGGATTTTATTTACTTGAGAGAGAAAGAGAATGAGCAAGGTGGGGATGGAGGGGCAGAGGAGAGGGAAAAGCAGACTCTGCTGAGCAAGGAGACCAACATAGGGCTCCATCCCAGGAGACCCTGAGATCATGATCTGAGCCCAAGGCAGAAGTTTAACCAACTGAACCACCCAGATAGATACTGCATCAATCTTTTACTTTCAATTTTTGTCTTTATGTTTTAGGGCGAATTCCTTATAAAAAGCATATAGCTGGAAATTAAAAAAAAATCTGTTATTTAATGGGACATTTATTGTGCTTACTAATATATTTAGCTGTATTTTTAAAAGGGCTTATTTATTTGTTTTTTAGAGAGAGAGCACAAGCAAGTGGAGAGGCAGGCAGAAGGAGAAGGAGAAGCAGACTCCCTGGAGCTGATGTGGGGCTTGATCCCATGACCCATGAGATCACAACCTGAGCCAAAAACAAGAGTTGCTGTTTAGTGGACTGTGCTACCCCATGCCTCTTGTCTTGCTTTTTTTTTTTTTTTCAGATTTCATTTATTCATGACACACACACACACACACACACACACACACACACACACACAGGGAGAGAGAGAGAGAGAGAGAGAGAGAGAGAGAGAGAGAGAGAGAGAGAGAGAGAAAGAGGCAGAGACACAGGCAGAGGGAGAAGCAGGCTCCATGCAGGGAGCCCGACACGGGACTCGATCCCAGGTCTCCAGGATCATGCCCTGGACTGAATGCGGTGCTAAACTGCTGAGCCACCCGGGCTGCCCCCGCATTTTATTTTTAATAATAAAGCCAAAAGCTTTCTTTTAGTTAATATTTACCTGGTTTATTTACATAAATGTACTAAAAGCACATATATATATATTCCCAGCCTTTTACCTTTTTTAAAGGATTTTATTTACTTGAGAGAGAAACTGCAATTGCTTTATACATAATTTAGATTAAAGGAGTATAAATACACAATTACATTATTTTTTATAATTACCTACATACTGACCTTTACTGGAACTCTGTTTTTGTTGTGTATGGATTTGAATTATTGTTTTCAGCCTGAAGAGCATCCTTTGGTATAACATTTAAAAATAAGGTAGCTGTGCTAGCAACATTTCTCAGATCTTGTTTGTCTAGGAATGGCTTTATTTCAGCTTCACTTTTGAAAGATAGTTTTGCTGGGTATAAGAATTTTGCTTCACTTAATAAAAAGATTTATTTATTTATTTGAGAGAGAAAGCACATGCAAATAGGGGGATGGACAGAAGGAGAGAGAGAGAATCCTAAGCAGACTCTCTGTTGAGTATAAAGCCCAATGTGGGGCTTGATCCCATGACCCATGAGATCACAACCTGAGCCAAAAACCAAGAGTTGCTGTTTAGTGGACTGTGCTACCCCATGCCTCTTGTCTTGCTTTTTTTTTTTTTTTCAGATTTCATTTATTCATGACACACACACACACACACACACACAGGGAGAGAGAGAGAGAGGCAGAGGCATAGGCAGAGGGAGAAGCAGGCTCCATGCAGGGAGCCCCACATGGGACTTGATCCTGGGACTCCAGGATCATGCCTTGAGCCGAAAGCAGAGCTTAACTGCTGAACCATCCAGGCATCCCACTTTTTTTTTCCTTTTAAGATTTTATTTTTATTTATTTGACAGTGAGAGCACAAGCAAGTGGAGAGGCAGGCAGAAGGAGAAGGAGAAGCAGACTCCCTGGAGCCTGATGTGGGGCTTGATCCCAGGGCCCTGGGATCACGACGTGAGCTGAAGGCAGATGCTTAACTGATTGAGCCACCCAGGCACCCCTTGTTTTACTTTTTCTTTCAGCACTTTGTTTTTTTTTTTTTTTTTTTTAATTTTATTTTATTTTATTTATGATAGTCACAGAGAGAGAGAGAGGCAGGCTCCATGCACCGGGAGCCCGACGTGGGACTCGATCCCGGGTCTCCAGGATCGCGCCCTGGGCCAACGGAAGGCGCCAAACCGCTGCGCCACCCAGGGATCCCTCTTTCAGCACTTTGTATACGTCATCTTACTGCCACTGGCCTTTACTTTTTTTTTTTTCTTATAGTAGGCTCCATGCCCGATGTGGACTTGAACTCAGGACCCTGAGATTAAGAGTTGCATGCTCCACTGACTGAGCCAGCCAGGCAACCCCTCAGCCTTTAATCTTTCTGATGAGAAGTTAATTGTTAAACTTACTGGGATTTCCTTGTATATGGTGTAGTTCTTTTCTTGATGTTTTCAAGATTTCCTTTTGGTCTTTTGATTTTATTTTATTTTTTTAAATTTTTATTTATTTATGATAATCACACACAGAGAGAGAGAGAGGGTGGCAGAGACACAGGCTGAGGGAGAAGCAGGCTCCATGCACCGGGAGCCCGACGTGGGATTTGATCCCGGGTCTCCAGGATCGCGCTCTGGGCCAAAGGCAGGCAGTAAACCGCTGCGCCACCAAGGGATCCCTGTCTTTTGATTTTAACATTTTGACTATGATGTGTCTGGATCTCTGCATTTATCCTACTTGGAGTTTGTTGAGCTAATTGGATGTGTGGTTTAATAGTTTTAATCAAATTTGGGAAGTTTTCAAGAAATTATCTCTTTGAATATTTTTTTCCTGCTTTTTTATTTCTCTCCTCTCCTTCAGGTACTCTCATTATTGTGTGTTGATATGATTAATGGTATCCCATATCTCTCTGAGATTCTGTTCATTTTTTTCTTCATTCTTTTTTCTCTCTGTTCCTCAGAGTGTTTAATCTCCTTGAATGTATCTTTAAATTTGCTGAGTCATTCTTCTGCCAACTCAAATGTACTGCTGAATCCATCTAATGAATTTTTTCATTTTAGTTATTGAACTTTTCAACTCCAGTGTTTCCATTTGGTATTATTATTATTATTTCTAACTCTTCATATTCTCTACTTGATGAGACATTATCCTCATACTTTCCTATAATTCTGTAAGCATGGTTTCCTTTAGTTCTTTGAACATATTTATAGTAGCTGCTTTACAGTATTTGTCTCCTAAATCCAATGTCTGGCCCCTCAATGGCAGTTTTTGTTGTCTCACTTTCTTTCCCTTTGTATGAGTTACATTTTCCTATTTTCTTTGTATGTTTTATAATGGTTTAAAACTGGAAATTTAAGATAATATAACTTCTGCAAATTGACCATGATCTCTCACTCCTACCTTAAGACTTTTTGTCATTGACATCATGAATATCATGGATGTTTATGGCTGGACAAATTCAATGAAATCTATTTTCCTTGTAGTGTGAAGCCTCTGACATCTCTTCAGTAGCCTTGGATGTGCACCCAGGATCCCTAGTGCACCCAGGATCCCCAGTGCACCCCATCCTGGGGTGGCTGCAGTTTTAGCTGGGTTCTCACTGTCTTTTTCCCTGAACGGCCTCTACCGCTATTACACCCAGCTGTTAATCTTCACTAATTGATAGTATATCATTCTGTTATTTTTGACAATGCTGCACTTCTGATCCACTAGAGTTGGGCCCCTTTGCAGGGATAGATCTTGAGACCAGTTTTTTTTTTTTTTTTTAAAAGATTTTATTTATTCATGAGAGACACAGAAGGAGAGAGAGGCAGAGACACAGGCAGAGGGAGAAGCAGGCTCCATGCAGGGAGCCCAACGTGAGACTCGATCCCGGGTCTCCAGGATCAGGCCCTGGGCTGAAGGTGGTGCTAAACTGCTGAGCCACCTGGGCTGCCCAGGAACAGAATTTCTACACAGGAAGCAGTGGGGAGGGTATTAAAAATCCATTCCTAGGGAGAAACTATTATACTAGACTGGAAAATGGGGAGCTCCTTCATGGCTGTATTCACTGCAAGTAGTTTCTACCACACTCAGCTGGTGGAGAGAAAGGAGCAAATTGTGGCTTAAATGCCATAGGCTCTTTTTTTTTTTTTAATGCCATAGACTCTTGCTATTCTTACTGAGGTGTAGTATACTTTCTTGAATAAATGTTTTTCCATTTTCTGGATGCCATAGACAATTTTCAGAAATTTTAAAATTTTTTTTTTTTTTTATAGTTTACACCAGCTATGGTTGTTTCACTGGGGAAAAAATTCACAGAGATCCACACACTGCCATTCTTGGATGTACTTCTCCCTGCCTTATTCTTTTCTTTTGATATGCCATTATTATTATTTTTTTTGAAGAATTTATTTATTTGGGAGAGAGAGAGAGAGAACAAGCAGGGGAATAGGGAAAGGGAGAGGGAGAAGTAGATTCCTCGCTGAACAGGGTGGGGCTCAATCCCAGGCTCCTGGGATCGTGACCTGAGCCAAAGGCAGTTGCTTAACTGACTGTGCCACCCAGGTGCCCCTATACTATTCTTTTTATTTTTTTTACAGCATTATACTCTTTTTTAATGTTTTTAATCATTGTAAACCTATTGGTGGTATGGCTTTCATCATTTGAAGTTCTTGGTGGGGGGAGAGGGTCAAATCTTGCTGTATGTTTCATCTGCTGGCTTTTATTCATGTTGGGTTATTTCCTTATGTGTTTTGTAATTTGGGATTATGAGCTCACTTTTACTCGTGTTTTATCTATGGGACTTCTTTAGGCCTGGGTTGAAAGTATGGTCCCTTAGAACTATTTACTATATAGTTGCTATATATTTGCTAATATATTTACTATATTTGCTTTTGGTAGGCATCCATAGTTATTACCCACCTACAGCCAATATTTATGTTAATTTTTCAGCATGAGATCATTCAAATTTCAAATCTTTTTTTTTTAAGATTTTATTTATTTATTCATGAGAGACACAGAAAGAGAGAGAGGCAGAGACACAGGCCGAGGGAGAAGCAGGCTCCATGCAGGGAACCCAATGCGGGATTTGATCCCAGGTCTTTAGGATCACACCCCAGGCCGAAGGCAGCGCCAAACTGCTGAGCCACCCGGGCTGCCCTCAAATTTCAAATCTATATGTGGTATAGGCCCATGGTAATGAATTCCCAGGAGAAGTTTTTTTTTTTTTTTCCAGGAGAAGTTTTTATTTCACTTCCAGCTTAGGCCTATGTTCATTCATTTACATGTAGTCTCCCTGTTTGGATGGTAGATTTGTTTTTCTAATCCATCCCTTCATTGAGGTTTCTGGTTTTATGTAGGAAGGTCTGCTCTGCCTTCTTGCCTCATTTGGGTTGAATGCCAGATTCCTTGTCTCTGTTTGGCTATTAAATCCAGGTCTCCATCTGTGTGGTCCAATAGAACTTGCCACAGTGATTGAATTGTCTTATATCTGCTGTCCCATATGATAGCTGCTATCCACACAGGGCTTTGAGTACATGAAACGTTGCTAGTGAGACTGAGGAGCTGAATTTTAAGTTACAATTTATTTCAATTAATATTAACTTAAATAAATTTAAATTATATTGCTGTTTATGGCTTATTTCGACCATATTAGACAACATTCCTTATTGAGATAAAATGCATATGCGAAGGCATGCATAGCATCATTTACTTCACTTACCATTGTGGTTTTCAGTTTCCTCTTTATTTACGGCCCCAAGAATTTATCTTACTCTCTCTACTGGGCATTTAAAAGGACATTCAATTTTATCTTGTGTTTTTTTGTGGGCTGGAGAGGTTTTATATTATTTAGTTTACAGTATTGCCAGAAGTGGAACATAGTCTGCTTTCATTTTCTCTTCCCTCTAATCCATCATCTTTACTGGAAAGCAACTTTTCCAGTTGCAAATCTGTTGTTGTTACATATCTGCTTTCAAGAGTTCCCTATTCTCTCAGAATACAGTCTGAGTTCAGTGTGGCATATGAGGTCCTCTGTAACCTGACCCCTGCCTGTTTCCTCAGCCTTACCTTTCATTGCATCTTTGTGTTCTTCATATTCAAGCAGTGTCAAAGCCTTGTACTTCCTTAAAAGTGTCCACTATTTCATACCTTAGGTACTCTGCTCATCTTGCTCCTTGGAATATTCTCCTACCCCCATCCCACCTCCTATCTGGAATATTCTCCTAACCCTATCCCACCTCCTATCTGCTAACCAACATCTGCTCATTTTTACAACAGCTCTCACATCTCCACCTCTCTGAAGGCTTTACTGACTCCTGTTTTGTACCTCTTCTGGACCCTGTATAGCATTCGGTCACTTCATTGCGGCCCCTCCCAGGGTGGACTCCTAGAAAAAGACTTGCTTTGTTTTAGTCTCTGGAACCAACCCCAACACCTAGCCCAGGGACTGATGCATGGAGGTGCTGATGTCGGGACTTCTTTATCCAAGAGGGTAGTGGCATCTCTGTGAGACATCCATGGGGCAGTTCAAGGCACATCCTTGCTCCAGATTAGAGGAGCTCTGAAGTGGGGAAGGGGTAATGTCTTCCTCAGAGAGCTCTAAAAGTAGTTTTGAGGCCTCAAGTTCCTAATAAGCCCAAGCTTCACAGACTCATCCTACTTCAGTTCCAGTTTTCTGCTAGCTTTCCTTTCATTTTCTGAGAGTCAGTATTGTGACTGTGTAGTTGAGAACCAGAGGGCCCTGCTTGTGTCTTTTCACCAACCACCTGTGAGGCTCCCCACACCCCTCTAACAGTTCTCTTTGGACCTTTTCTTTACTCTTGTGAGAGGGCCCAGTCAGAGTGGGCAGATCAGGAAAGAATAGGGCCTTGGGTCAGTATGTGGATGGCTGGCCCTGCCTCACTGAGCTGAGCTGGCTCAGTGCTGAGCCGGTTAGGAATATCTTTCCCTTACTCCTAGTCTGTCCACTGCTGCTCCAGGGAGGCAGGGAGCCCTTGGCCTTTCTGTTCCAGGAGAATAAGAATATTAAGTCTCCAAATGAAATGTACTCAGTGTCCAGTGTTTAGCAGGTTCTTAAGGAAATATATATTGGATTGAAACCTGCTTAGTTTGTCTCAGTCTCCCAGGCTGTTTATGAGCTGTTGCTATCCTGAGAGCACTGGGCTGAGAGAAGTCTAGATCTAACACTAACTCTGCCCTTAACTAGCTGTGTGACTTGGAGGAAGTTGCTTAACCTCTCTGCCTCCCAGTTTCCAGGTTATTATGTGTAAGGTATCTAGCACAGACCCCCAGTGCTTATGAGGTGCTTGGCGACTGTGTCTTCCCTTTTCTACATCCTTGTGGGATGTGTGCTCTCAGTTTATATATGAGAAAGTCTTCCTTCCTCTTCTTGTCATGTCTTTGTCAAGCCCTTTCCAGGCTGAAGCAAAGGCTGTGTGTGTGTGTGTGTGTGTGTGTGTGTGTGCGTGTGTATGCACAGAAGATGAGAAAAAACCTAGTGCCAAGAGGAGAGATCCCTCTAATACCCAGGCCACCAAATTGTTCTTTTGTGTCCTCTGATTTTTCATTCTTATTATGGGGTCATTTATCCAGGGTCTCTGCTCTGAAAAAACTGGGCTCTTACAGAAAGTTAATCTAACTTATTTATAGTACATTCCCCAGAAATACAAAAGATAACTTCAAAGGCTGTTATAATTCACGTTCTGGGGGAGAAACCTGTCCTGGCACACCTGTGAGGGGAGGGGCTGGGCCTGCCAGGTAAGAGCAGGAGGCGAGTACCTCTGAGTGGTGAGTGGGTCAGAGGAGCTCGCAGGTGTGGGGCATGGGGACAGATCTGTTAGTATTCTCTCAGGAACCCAGTTCTTTGCCTTCATCAGCTGCTTCTGCTCCTTCAACTGCTTCATTAACTTGAGCAGAAGTCTTGGGTCAGCTTTCAGGTTAGTTGTTGGCTGGTGTTTTCCCTGGAGGAGAGCTGGGAGACTGGCTATAATCACTTCCATTAGCAGTTGGCAGCTCCCCAATCTGCTTTTTAACCTGGACTGTCTCAGCCCTGACATCTGCTGTTACCTGCTGTGGTGCTCACATGTGAGTGCAGGCTGCATCCGCTGTTTGTTCCCCACCTTACCCCACGTTGGTGGGCCTTGGCACCAGCTGCCATAGCAGAATCTCTCACACTGTGCAGTCTGTGAAGACCCGCTCCAAGTACCACTGTCCTAATGAGAGCAGCTTTGCTCCCTGGCACTTACTGGAGTGCAAAGCTGTTGGGGACAGACCTCTGAGTGTGGCCTCAGGAAGGAATCCAGCCCAGAAAACCATCATTAGTGCCTTGAGTAAATGTGTCCTAGGAGGCTAAGACAAGAGCTAAGTGGGATGATGATGATAATACCAGCTGCCTGTAGCTGAGTACATACTCTGTGCCAGACACTAGGCTAAACACTTTGAACTCATGACCTCTCTTAGTATAACAGCCTGTTAAGGTAGATATTGGTCTCTTTTTGCAGTTGGATAATGTGAGGCTCAGGGAGGGGAAATAACCCCTAGTTCAAAATCACACGAACTAACTGGCAGAGCCGAGACCACTGTCTCCAGAGCTCATGTTCTTGCCACCAAATATCTCTGGCATGACTGGACACAGAACTTTTTAAAGGTTGTGTATGCCAGAGGCAGGTGGAAATTGTGCAGGTTGGTGGTTCTAAGGCCTATATTTACCACGAATTAGTTGTAGAGACTGACCTGCGAGAGACTGGAGAAACTGACTCTTATTCACCAAGCTGATTGAGGGGCCAGGCACAGGGCAAGCAGCCACCATGGAGCCAGTGGGTCCTCCTCCCTGGCACTGCGTGGTGTCACCTAGGAAGGTGAGCCCTGGTGGCACAAGTTTGAACAGCACTGAAATCAAGGCAAGGAACTTGCAGCCTGAGTATATGGAGAAGGAGGAAGGGGCAGACAGGCTTCCTGCCTTGCTTTGATGTGTCTGGGATGTTTGCATCATATGTTAGCCTCAGATTTTTTTATGTTTGAGCCCCAAATGCTCTTGTCATTGTTTCCTCCCCTAAACTTCTAGAGCCATAACTCTACCTGCTGCCTTCCTGAGTTATTGATGGGTATCCAGCCCCAGTCATGGAATAAATCTGGGGGTGTGAGTCAGAAGGAGCTCTGAGTTAGTTGGTGCAGAGCCTGTCCACAGTGGCAGGTTGTAACATTCACCAGCACCCCCTTGGAGCCTTGGTTTTATCAAGGTACTGGAGCACTAAATGTCCCTTCATTTTTCTCTCTCCTAGATACATCTTTATTATTCCCAATTCCCACTTCAAAGACCTCTGAGAGTACGAGAGAACCCACTTGGCTGGGGCCGAATGAATAATTCTTTTACCTATGCTCTCTCCTCAAGTAGTTATATTCAAAGAACTGCTCGGTTCACCGGAAACTGGGACCTCCCCAGGGCGGCTACCGCTGAACCCCTCGCAGGGCACACGGGTAGACTGGAATTCATGTCTGGGCTGCTGTTCCGGGGCTGTTGAATCCGTATGGCCCCATCCCTCCGTCGGTTTGTAAGTGCCTGGAGGAGAGGCGGGCTGCCCCAGGGGAAAGCCGCCCCGCTGCCTGCAGAACAAGTTGTGCTGACCAGGGGCAGAGGCCTGAACCTGTCGTCTGTGCCTGCGGCTCAGAGGCTCGGTCTGAGGCCCTCGGGCTGCTAAGGCTTCAGCGGCTCGGCCGCGGGAGCGCTGAGCGACTTCCCTGGGCATCCTCCGCTCGGGTGAGGGCCTCCCGGCGCCAACCCGCCCACCTCCCGCCGCTCGGTCCCTCCCAGCCCCTCTCCCCTCCTCGAGGCCCCCCTCGGGGCTCCCACCCCGACGCTCGGGCCTCCGCTGCCCTTTCCCCCTTTTGTTCCTGCCGATCCAGGGAGCCAGGCTTTCTCCTCCTCTGGTCTCTGCTCCTCCTCCGCCCCTTGAATCCAGTCCTGGTTTCCCCGCCGCCAGCCTCCCTTTCCTCCCGCCCCCGCCCCCGCCGCGCCCGCTGCCGCCGCGGGGCTCCGCTGCGCGCCCACCCGCTGCCACCGCGGGGCTCGGCTCGCCCAGTCCGGCGGCTCCAGTCCGGGTCTCGCTGCTGCCCAGGCCGGGTGCGAGCCCCAGCCGCTGGGGCGGAGGCAGCGCTGGCCCCGGCTCCCCTCGGCCGCCTCGCCAGCCCGGGGTCGGCGGGGAGGGAGCAGCCGGGCCGCCCCCCGAGCCCCTCCGAGGACAATGCACCCGGCGCTCGGCGACCCGCGCTCGGTCTCGTCCTCGTCCGGCTGCTGCCCCCCGCCGCCCCCGCCGCCCGCCGCCGCCCGGCTGCAGCCCCTCTTCCTCCGGGGGGGGTCCTCCCGCGGCCGGCGAGGCTCGGGCGACAGCAGCACCAGCACCAGCACCAGCCGGGGGGGAGGCGGCGGCAGGCGCGGCGGGGGCGGGGGCGGCGGCGGCGGCGGCGGCGGCGGCGGCTCCCCCAGCAGCAGCACCGGCGCGGAGAGGGAGGACGACGACGACAGCATCAGCATCAGCATCAGCATCAGCAAGCCGCTGGTGCCCGCCGCCGCCGCGCCCCCGGGACCCCCGGCCCAGGGGGGCGCCCCGGCCGCCGGCCCCGCCCCCGCCGCCTTCGCCGCCGCCGCGTCCTCCTCCTCCTCCACCTCCACGCCCACCTCCTCCGGCAGCATGACCGCGGCGGACTTCGGCGGCGGCGCGGCGGGGGCCGTCGGGGGTCCCGGGGGCCGCGCGGGCGGGGGCGGGGGCGCGGGCGCGGGCGCGGGCGGCCCCGGGACGGGCGGCGGCGCGTCCTGCTGCTCGTGCTGCTGCTGCTGCTGCGGCCGCGCGGGCCGCTCGGGCCGCAGGGGTCGGCGCCGAGGCTGCGCCCCCCGCCCCGGGTGCCGCTGGGGCTACCAGGCGCTGTCCGTGGTGCTGCTGCTGGCCCAGGGCGGCCTGCTGGACCTGTACCTCATCGCCGTCACCGACCTGTACTGGTGCTCCTGGATCGCCACGGACCTGGTGGTGGCGGCGGGCTGGGCCATCTTCTTCGCCAAGAACAGCCGGGGCCGTCGGGGCGGCGCGGCGGGCGGCGCGCACACCCACTACCAGCACCACCACCACGCGGCGCCGCCCCTGCACCTGCCCGCCGCCCCCGCCGCCTCCGCCGCCTCCGCCGGGGCCAAGGCGCGCGGCGGCCGCGGGGGCGCAGGCGGCCCGGGGGGCGGCCCGGGGGCTGCCGGGGCGGCGGGCGAGTTCGCCTTCGCCTACCTGGCCTGGCTCATCTACTCCATCGCCTTCACGCCCAAGGTGGTGCTGATCCTGGGCACGTCCATCCTGGACCTCATCGAGCTGCGCGCGCCCCTGGGCACCACCGGCTTCCGACTCACCATGGCGCTGTCGGTGCCCCTGCTCTACAGCCTGGTGCGGGCCATCAGCGAGGCGGGCGCCGCCCCCGGCTCCGCGGGGCCCCTGCTCCTGCAGCCCCAGCGGCACCGAGCCGCCGGCTGCTTCCTGGGCACGTGCCTGGACCTGCTCGACAGCTTCACCCTGGTGGAGCTGACGCTGGAGGGCCGCGTGCTGCTGCCTGCGCACCTGCGCTACCTGCTCATCGCCGTCTACTTCCTCACCCTCGCCTCGCCGGTGCTCTGGCTCTACGAGCTCAACGCCGCGGCGGCCGCGCCGCCCTGGGGCCCGGCTCCTGGGCCTGGGCCGGGCAGCTGTAGCCGCCTGCTGCGCCTGCTGGGCGGCTGCCTGGTGGACGTGCCGCTGCTGGCGCTGCGCTGCCTCCTGGTGGTGAGCTACCAGCAGCCGCTCTCCGTCTTCATGCTCAAGAACCTCTTCTTCCTCGCCTGCCGAGGCCTGGAGGCCCTGGAGGGCTGTTGGGACCAGGGCAGTCGGGCCTCCCCCGGCCGGGGGCGAGGGGGCTACGGAGCCCCGCCCGCCGCCCCGCCGCCGCCGCCGCCGCCGCCGCCGCCAGGAGGCTCCCAGCTGGGCCACTGCATCTCGGAGAACGAGGGCGGCGCGCACGGCTACGTCAACACCCTGGCCGCGGCGTCCCAGAATTGAGGAGGCGTTGCCCCTGTCCTCCGACCGTCCCTCACCCAGATGCCATCAGGCTCTATTTAGAGGACGGAGCTGTTAGTTGGGCTGAGGGCTGCTGTGTCCTGCACCCTCTGGTCAACAGCTTGGAGGGAGATGAGCAGCCAGTGTGACGGAGGAAGAGCCACCCGCTGCTCTGTTCTCCCTTCTCCTGCCCTACCCTCATCCAGCCTCAGGGGTCCGGGTACTTCTGCTTCTTGCTTTTCCCACCGCCATCCTAAGTCTTGTACATTGTGGGGGAAAACGGAGGACACGGGGTGCCCAGACAGGGGTGCTGGGCCTTAAGCCTTTCCCCTCGCGGGGAAGTGCCAGCTTCTCATAGGCTGTGGCCGTGTGGTCCTTGTCCCACGCCTGGAAACTGATCCAGAATCCACTGTTCCCCTGGTGGGTCTCTTTGGACTTTTTTTTTTTTTCCCAGATGGTAGGTGCAAAGACTGTCTGTGTATAGTACAGTTTTCTTGTGTCCACACTGTGGCCCCTTGCAATCAGTAGGAGATCTGGGGAGGCCCTGTCCTTCCTTCCCGCCACACACAGGACCGCCCTCTTCATTCCTACCTGAATTTGTGGCCATGAATTCCCAGAAAGAACTGGGCTCCTGCGAGCTGCCCAGTTGCTCCCCTCCAAGGGAGAAGCTCACCCAGGATCTTCCTCAGTTCCACTCCTCTCTTCTCAGCTTGGAGGCAGAGAGGGTCCATACACTAATGACCAAACTGCACCCTTTCTTGGGTGAGTGAGCATTTCTACCTCCGTGCTTTCAACTTTTGTTGCATCGTGCACTGATGCTGCTTGCAAAAAACAAAGGCAAAATACTCAGAAGTTACATTCAACATGGCCACTGGATCCAGCTGGGGTTTGGTGCCAGTCTTATTACAGGGTCTGTGGAGTATCAGCCATTGGCTTGCCCTCCCGCTCTCACTTCCTCTACACCCAGGACTCTTACTCCTCCCAAGGTTTGTTGCTGACTGGGTCAGATCTTGGCTCAGAATGACAGCTTTGGTGGGGCTCCTGAATAGATGTGATGTTGGGGTTCCCATTGCTCAAGGGAATCCATTCCCCATCTGTCCTTCCTCTAGGAAGCCTGGTATAGATCAGAAAGGGCGATGATGACCTTTGTCCTCTGCTCTGGCTAAGGGAATTTCTAAGGAGAAGGCAGGCTGCATGGAGAGGCTGGGCAAATCCTCCCCCTGCCCTGCCTTCCTCCCTAGTATTCTTGAGATGAATGACAAGGGACACCTAGGGGTTGCCCGCTTATAGTCTCCATGTAGGACATCACTCTTAGAATCTTTGAGGATGGGTAAGTATTTTTAGGAGAGGTAAGAGTGCTGGAGGACAGTTGGCAGCAAGGCCAGGAAATACTCACTTTCTTCCACCCCAACTAGGATGGGGTGGGGGACAAAACTGTAAGAATTTTTGTTTCCTGTCCCCCCTCCTTATACTTCGTGTGGTGTAACAAACCCTGGACAAAGGACCAGAAGTCATGGGTTGTAGTTTTGACTGTCACTCACTAGCTTTGAGTGACACATCACTTTTTGCTTTCTGGGCCCCAGTTTTTCACTTGGGGCCCTTCTCTCTCAACTTCCTGGGGGTTTGTTGACAAAAGACATCCATATAGACAAGACACAGAGGGGTTGGTATCTTGACCAGAGTTCTGAGCCTCCCCTACTGTCACAGTGGGGAACAACAGTGGAAAAATATTTACTCTCAGTGGATTGTCTGTGCTTTCAGCCCCTCACCCTACCAGGTCCAATATAGGGGGTTGGATTTTGCAACTAGTCTTTTTTTTTCTGCCTCCTCCTCCCCATATCCTTTCCCTTTGAATTCTCTGTGCTCAAAGTTCTCCACCCAGACCCTGGGTGCAGGGACCGACCACCATAGCTGCTCCCCCGCCACCGACCCCATAGCTGCTCCCTGGATCTCCATCCTCTTTCTCCAGCTTTGCTCTGTTTCTCTGCTACCTAATCTCAGTGGCTATGAAAGGACAATGTGTCCAAGCCATAGCCAGCTGCTCACTGGACCCTGCCCTACCCCTTTTCTCTTGTTTGGATGGTGGTCTCCTCTGCTGAGCAACTGACTGTAAAATCTGAGTGCTGTTGAGTTTTTTGGTGGGAGGCTGTGATAGGTTCCGATGAGCTACCACTTGCCCAGGTACATCGAGACACAGATGGCAACCGGGCCAGCTCTGCCTTCCGGCCACACTCACCCCTGGACACTGTCCTTCAAACATCTGGTGCAAGTACTTTGTGCTCAGGGGTCAATCCCTTCCTTCTGTTTTTTTTTTTTTCTTGAGTGCTTTTGCTTTCTTTCCTTACCCTACTCACAAAGAGACCTGACCCCTCAAGTTTCATTTTTCTTGCTTTCTAGGGGCTTCTGTAGTGGGGGGGGGGGTGTCAAACGGGAGATGTTTTCCCTGAGGGTCTCATAAACAAGAGGTGCGCCTGTCTCCTGAGGCATATGCCTGCAGTATAGTTCATAGAAAAGTAGCCCGCATTCAGAATTCAGTCTGCCTGCCTCCAACGTTTACGAAAGTAAGGTGCGCCCTTGATTTGAGCCTCTGACTCATTATGGATTGTAAAAGGGGACTGAACTGGACCCTGTCTCAAGGCTGTTCTGATAGAACATGGCTTGGTTCTGAGTCCATGTATTTTTGGGGAAGAGAGCTGGCTGGAAGTTAGAGTCTGGAAGAAGGGAGGTGGCACCTCACTAGCATTGACACATCCCCCCCCCACCTTTTTCTTTTTAAAAATAAAACCAGCCTTTGTTCTGAAAATAAAAAACTTGAGACTTGTGACAAGCTTCCTGTGTGGTTTGTTTTAAGATCTTTCCCATCCTGGTTTCCTTACTAAATTCTTAAATGTCAGTGTGACATTTGTCATCATTTTATAGGCTTGTGTTAACATTGTGAGTACACTTGGCCATTTCCTTTTAGGTGGTTGGCACTCTTCGGGGAGGCCTTGACCTGGAGGGTGTCTAGCCAGGCTTCCTATAGGCAGGGCTAACTCACGTGGGCTCTCGGCCTGGGAGACATTTCCCCAGCCACTGGGGGCTTTCACTCCCATTTCTAAGAAAAACTTACCAAAGGAAAGACTGAGCAATTTATTTTCAAATACTTTGCCCTCCTGTATTACTCTTGTCCCAGCCAGAAGCATGAATTATGTATGAATGAGAAGAACAAGGCTTTTCTTTTTAACATCAACAACAATAACAACAACAAAACAATACAAAGGAGACTGTGAAGTCTAAGAACATTGAGTCTGCACAAAAATAATAGTGTGTGTGTGTGTGTGTGTGTGTGTGTATGTTTTCCTTTAGTACAGAGACAGCCAATACTATTCAAAGGACTCGGTGCTGTTGCCCTGTGATGCTTGTGGCCATTCCAAAGACCAACAGAGGTTGGACCCAGAGGGAGAAAGAGGCAAAATCAAAGCTTCAGAACAACCAGGTCCTGTGCTTGGTCTGCCTCCTGCCAGCTGCAACTGCAGGCACTTACCTCACCTCCTTGGATGTTTTCAAACAGGAGCACTGTTACCCCACGAGGCTGTGGTCATAATGAAATGAGGTGGCATATGCAAATACAGTCCTTTTCCTCAGACATCTATAATAATAATGGTGGACTAAATTCACATGTAAAAGAATGACAGAGAAACATAGGAGCATGTCTTCCTTCCTTTCTAAATCCAGATGTAAAATAAGATGATGAATGTGACTAAGCATGTTATAAATATTCACGTTTCTCATAGTTAAGCAAGCTAGGTCCCACCCCTGTGTCAGTGGGACGGTATGTGAAAGCACTTTGTGAAAGATGAAGAAATGGCATATGAACAGGCAGTGTGTTCTGGGTGGGTAGGGCTGAGGCCACATGTGGGCCTTGCCCAGCAGTTGAGTCGGACTTTGTGGTTCTGGCCCTCCGGAGGAGCCTGGGCATGCGTCCTGTGCTTCCCTGCAGCAGGCTCTTGATGCATGGCGGCTCATTTCCATCTTCACAGCCATCTCCAAGAGAACTTTAGCTCCATTTTCCTGAGGTCCAGAAAAATAGAGTAGCTTGCCGAATACCACATGAAAGTTGGGAAGGGAATCCAGATTTGAGCCCAGGCCTGTCTGTCTCCAAAATCTGCACCACCCGAGGCAGCCTTCAGACTCTGCTATTGAGTTCAACTTTCCTTATTAAAGCTGAACGGTCTGGCTAAAAAGCAGGGGCTGGTTTTCCTATTCTGTGTGAGTCCCAAGGAAGCAGCATTGAGCAAAAGTCAACCAGCAGGACACCCATGTCAGGGCGCAGGCAAAAGTCAGGGGCCAGAAAATCTACTCTCGCTCCTCTCAGGTCATTGTTGTATTTTCTTCCTGTCTAATTGAAATGGAAGGATCCAGTAAACTAATAGTCTTGGGAGCTACTCCTCCTAGGAAGGGAATCTAGGACCTGGGGTCTGGGGAGGCATGTTAGACAAGACCTCTTTGTATCCGTCAAATATGAGAGTGGGGATTCCATATTCCTCTAACAGACAAGGCTGGCTCGACAGGGCACAGCACCTGCCTCAACCAACCCAAATGGACAGCATGTGAGTGTGCACCCAGCGCCAAGATCTGGGAGAGGTGTCAGGGCAAGGAGGGTTGGGGAGAGACCCAAAGCAAGCTGATGGACCTTGCAGCCATTTAGGAGTGATGTGAGGCACCCCATCTTCACAGCCTGTACCCATGGGCTGGGGGAAGTCGCTGTATTTTATATTCTCCCACAATATAGAATATTGGATCATACATTGCTTTTGTAATCTGAAAAAGCAAACACTAGAGCAAGAAAGTCCTAACAACAGGAAGAAGCCTAGATAAACAATGCCCCACTTTCCTAAACTGCTCCGACCCAGAACCAGGTCAGAGTGCTCTGTGCTAAGAGGCACTAAGACCTAGGGGAGCCTCTGGGCTCCTCACGTGGGCAACACCTGGACAGGGCGAGGGCCTCCATGTACTGAGTGCTCCCACGCGTGGGACCTGAGACCTCAGGATGATTACCTGATCACATGAGTTGTAAGCAGCGGAGCCAGGGCTCCAGCCTTGGGTAACTGTTGCCAGCCTCTTTTTAAAGAACCTCTCTCTTCCTCCACCTGACTGGAGACACCAAGGCCAGGGCTGGAATACCAGTTCTGCTTTTTATTCTAAGCTCAAGCATACTTGGGCCCTCCCTTTCTTGCATAGCCTGGGGCAGCCAGTGTCCAATGGCCCTTAACTGGTAGGTCTTTCCTGGAAGCTCAGGAGCAGAAGTGGGCCTGGCACTCCCCTTATTTATTTGGGAAGGGAGGGCATCAAGTGCAGAGTCTAGAGGCCATTGGATTAAAGCCTCCCACTGCATTGTAAGTACATCTTCCTCTCCTTTGTGCCATATTTAATATTCAAGGACAAGCAGAAACCAACTAAAATCCATCATACCCTGGCATTCAGAGATTCCAGCTCAAACTGCTGAATGAATCTTGAAGTGACTGACCAACTCCCTTAAAGACGAACACCTCTGAGGTTCTTCCTAAGCAGTAAAGAAAAACTGGTGTAGAAGCAAAATTGGAAAGCGTGTCTGTATCACCATCTAATTGTTCCCCAACCCTCCTCCACTGGCTTTTTTTTTTTTTTTTTTTTTTTTTACTAGGATAAAGACAGCATGCAGGGAGTCCTGCAAATCCACTCAGGACTGGAGCTGGCCAGGTGGCAGCGTGCAGGCCCGTGCTGGACACCAGCCACAGGTACAGGACATTTTGGTCACATGTTGACTGTGGGTCCTTCCACCTATTTGAGCTGCTTTTGCTGTATTGTTTTAGAGAGGGGTTTGACATGAGAGACTCCTGACTCTGGGAAACAAAGGGTTGCTAGAGGGGAGCTGGCTGGGGGCATGGGGTAACTGGGTGACGAGCACTAAGGAGGGCACTTGATGGGATGAGCCCTGAATGTTATACTATATACTGCCAAATTGAATTTAAATAAAAAATTTAAGAGGAGAGGGGCTTGAGTGGTAGGAAAGTCACAGCTTGGAGGACATCTGTTTTTGGAATGGCATTTCTGGATGAAGCAGGATTTTATTAGCCACGTTTCACAATAATACAAAAAGAAAGGCAAGGCTTTATTTATATATGCTCCTGAAGCTCTTGGCATTTGGCTGACAGCAGACACCACAGGTTGATAGGACCTCCTGCATTTATGGGGAGCAAAGGCCAGTGTGAGACTGGGGACTCGGGAAGGGCAAGGACCGTGGGAGGAACCCAGGAATGACATTAAACGGTCCAGAAGCCCTTGGGAACTTCATGATTCCATTTATGTATGTTATGTCCACAACAGGTAAACCGAGAGATGGGAGGGAGTTTAGGGAGGTTGGTGAGGTTTAAGGGGTGTCGGATTTCTTTTTGGGGTAAGAAAAATGTTCTAAAATTGATTATGTTGCTGGTTGCTGAATTCTGAATTCTTAAAAGCCATTGAACTGCACAGGGCCAGCCAATACGACGGTAAGTGTATCAAATCTCACTAATGTTGGTAGGAAAGTGAGCAGCAGTCCTGGAGAGAAAGGGGACACAGTGACCAATGTTAATTGAGGACACTTGGCCTCAAAGGCCAGCAAAGCTACAATTCAAGGTTTGTAGGGAATGCAATCTAAACGGCTGGTATGCTTCTGGGCACCGGGACCACGTTGGCTGGGGCCAGTCTACTGCGACGGAGAGCCATGGCTCCAGCAAGGGAGAGTCGCCATGGTGTTCCACACTCTGGGAGCTGGGAAACGTCCCAGGAACCTTGGTAGGCATCTGGAGCCAGGGATGCCCACTTCCAGCTTGCTGGAGGGGACACAGAGCCTGAGAGGCGGCGGCCGGGAGACTGCAGCTCCCTCGCTCACGGTCTCAGACTGGGAGGGCTGCTAGAACAGGACCCATAAACTGGGGAGCCTATAGACACAGACATTTCTTGCAGTTTAGCAGCTGGCGAGTCCAAGACCAAGGAGCGGGGGACCGGGTGTCTGGCGGGAGCTTACTGCCTGGCTTACAGGTGACCATCTTGCTGGGCTCTTGCTCATGGAGGGGCTGAGGGGGCTCTCTGGGCTCCATCCTCATGACCTAATCACCTGTGCCTCCGCTACTGTCCTACTGAGGATGAGGTGTGAAGATATGTATTTTGGGGGTACACCGACACCTTGTCTGCAGCACTGCCTCCCCTGGTCCTTTGCTGTTGTCAGGCTGCGTACGGGCCACCCTACCTGGGCTCCAGACCGGAGGCCCTATTGCTGTGTGGTGAAATCACACTACTGACGGGACTCCACAGCCAGGAGCTTCTTGGCCTATAGGAACATGTGACTCAAAATAACTAGCAGGAGTTCTTACCAGAGTTAATGAATTTATTCATTCTTTTATTGAGACTCCCCCTTTTGCACACATGTATGCATGTGTGGGACACACACACACACACACACACACACACACAGGACCTGCGATGTTTGGTTTCCCATTACCTGTCAGAGTCCTCCCCCCTTCACTGAAGCCAGGAGCTCCAGCTGAGGGGCTCGAGGACAGGTAACGGAGCACACCCAAGTCCACAGCAGACAGCATCCCAGCATTGTTCACCGGGACCCCAGACAGACAGAAGCCTCGTTTCTCCCCAGGGGCACTTCAGGAAAAACTTCTTCAAACACTGAGCCTTAGCATCTCTCCTCAAATACTGTCTTTGCACGTCAGACTTCTAAGTACAGAGTGGCATATTTTCCTTGCCCCTGAAAGAGGGCCGGGCTCTGCGTGCCTCCCGCTCCTGCCCGGACTTCCTGCGCCCACCTGCTGTGAGGCCTCCACACCTCACACTCAGGCCTGGGGTCCCAACTCTGGGGCCTCCCAAGCTTGGGGGCCCTGCTGCCCAGGGGCCCGGCCACACAGTCCCAGAGACTCCTCTGCTGTAGCTCTCCCACTGACGGCAGCGCCAAAGTGAGAGCTCAGGATTTCAGACTTTTCTCCCAGCTGAATGCTGTTAGATTTCCCACCACACATTTCTATCCTCTTTCCAAAAATGATCTGAGGTGGCTTTCAGGTATGTTTGGTCCTCAGGACCCTTGTCTATAGGATAGCAGCTCACCACATCAAAGGAATGCCAGGCTACCCAGCTGATGGCCCAGCCCTCCAACCCCCAAGCCTGGCCACAGCCCTTTTCCAACAGGGGCTCCGGCCTCTCCCCTGGGACCAGCCCTCTCCAACCACTGTCTCTTGGCCCAGGTGCTCCTTCTGTGTATTCTCACAGCCCTGGGCAGACCTCTACTACGCCTTTTCATTGCACAGGACCATCCTGTTTACTAATCTGTCACTCTCACTAATCGTCAAGCCCCTTGGTGGCTAGGGCACCTGTGCAATTTACCTTTGTTAATCTCAGATGCTTGGCACCTAACAGGTGCAAAATCAATGCTGGATGATTGGATGACTGCATGATGGAAACTCAAGAACACTCTGTCACTAGCTCCTGGGAAGGGGCTGTGGATTCTTGCTGGGATAGAACATGGCCAGAGGGTCAGAGAGAGAAAATTAAGGGGGATGCCCAGGGATCAAGAGGTCTACATTTATTTTATCTTATGATTTTATTTATCTATTAGACACACACACACACACACACACACAGAGAGAGAGAGAGAGAGAGAGAGAGAGACAGGCTTCATGCAGGGAGGCCGATGCGGGACTCGATCTCGGGTCTCCAGGATCGCGCCCTGGACCAAAGGCAGGCGCTAAACTGCTGAGCCACTGGGGCTGCCCAAGGTCTACATTTAAAGGCAAACATTTCACACATGAACAGATGCATATATACAGACACTCGTGTACATACACACTCCCTTTGCTCAACACCCTGAGTCTGGGGAGGCCCTAGGGCACCTCCAGCTCCACACTGTCCCAGCCAGAGTTCTTCTGAAGCTCTTGGAAGAAGAGCTGTCTCTGGAGGCTTCTCAGGCTCTCCAGATCCTCAGGAGAGAGCTGCTTGGCCGATTTTCCCAGGTCCTGCTCTGCTTCTTCTTCCTCCATTTCCATAAGTCCTTCAGGGGGCTGTGGGGAGCTCCTGGAGATATACCCCTGGTCGGACTGTACCGACTGCCGCTGCTCCTCCTCGTAGGGTGTGCGGAGGTCTTTGAGGGCCACTGCGGCTCTGTCCCACCCCTCCTGGGCCTGGCAGCTCAGGCTCTGTTGTAAGAGGGAGAACATCAAACCTTCGAGCTGCTCCCTTACGTCTTCTGGGAGGTAGCTGGGTGATGCCATCGGGGTGCTGCAGAGGGGAGGCTCCTCCGAGTCCATGGGGAGGCAGAGGACGCTGTTGCGCCAAGGGCCACAACCCTCCAACAGCGGGCAGGCCTCATCTCCCTCCACCACGGCCAACCGGCCAGCTGTGCTACTCTCAACGGTGTGAGGGACAGGTTCCACCGCCTGAGCGGAAGGGACCTCTTTCACTGGGAACACCACAGTTTGCAGGGTCTGGGCCATCAGCTCTCCCTGGGGCTGAAGTTGAGGTTCAAGTCTTGACAGTCCTCTTCCTTCCTCACCAACAAGCAGATCTATCACCAGGCAGCCCTCAGGGGCAGGTTCATGCACCAGGGGCTTCTGCTTGACGATCCCTCTTCCTGGTGGCAGCAGTGGCTCTTCAAACACCTCTTCGTCCAGGGACGGGAGGTCCTGGTCATCTGCTGAGCCCAGGTTCTCACGCTCAAACCAATCAGGGCACCGAACCTGCCACTCCCGGAACCGCTCCACAGCCTCCTTGAGCTGCCAGCCACTGGGGCTCTGCAGGTAGTTCTCACCTGTGAGTTCCCCAACACGGTGCATCCGGCCAGGCTCAAACATCTCCAGATCTTGTATCCGGAAGTAAACTTCCTCAAATTTGTCCATGAGTGGGTACCTGGAAGTGATGTTGAAGAGGTCAGGGATATCGCTCTCGCTGCTGATGTCACGAAAGTAGCAGATGACGTAGGTGCCGAAGCAGGCTGGTTTCTTGAAGTCCGGCAGGATCATGTTCATGGCTGCTGTGAAAAGGTCCCCTGCGGGCTTCCAGCGGTCACACCGAAGCTGGACGGCGGGCTCCTCCCAGCCGAGGATGGCCTGCCACTTGGCCCGGGTGCCTCGCGAGCACAGGATTATGATCTTGGAGTTGGTCTCTACCATCTCCTGTTTCTGGCGGCCCACCCAGGTCATGACCCCCACCTCTGAGATGACCTGCTCCTCCAGCAGGTCAAGGGCAACCTCAGTGCCACAGACGGTGAGCAGGAACTGGGCAAACTTAAGGACCACATCCACGTAGAGGGGGTGGTCGGCAGAGTAGACAATCCAGACCTTCCTGGGCTTCAGGGGTGGAGGGGTCAGGCTGGTCTTGGGCTGGATATCTGAGGGAAAGAAGGAAAGCAGGAAAGCCAGGCCCACAGGTTCAGGTGTGCACCTGCGCTCATCCTCAAACCACAGGCCAAGGGCAGCACTCCTAGCTGGGCAGCCCAGGGGGCAGCCTGGATTAGGCACACACTGGCTCCCTAGTGTAAGTGATACAACCAAGGCCTCAGAATAAGCCAAATGTTGCTATTTCACTCATTCCGGCTGCCTGCAAAGAATCACAGTCTGGTGCCTTATGGGAGGGTGAATTTCCTTCTCAAGATTCCTATCTGTCTTTTAGCCTGTACTTTAATTATTGTAATCAAAAAGAAAAAAGGTCCAAAGGTCTGCCTTTGCAATACAAACCTGTTATAGGTAGGACCTCTTTTCATAAAAGATGGTGCCCTTCCCTTCTTTGCTTGTCCAGGTGATTTCAAACATATTATCCTAGCCTCACCATTTGCGGTCCCCTCTGTGTGGGGGTCCCAGAAGGTAGGTCCTCCCTGGTGAGGCCTCCTGAAGGAAGCCAGGAGCTAAACTGCAGGAGAGCCCTCCGTTATGCCTCCCACAGCAACACTCACCAAACCCAGCCCACCCACACCAGGAAACACTGACCTGTGTATTTAGTGTCATTACCGTATTTTTCACAATGAGACCCTGAAAGAAAAAAAAAAAACAACATACCGAAGCAGCTGTTTTGGAAGAGAAATAGGGATCAATTTGCTGGGGCTTGTGATGGGGTGCTGTCCCACCCCGACACAAGGCAGGCCCTGCACTGTGAGGGGCCGCCGGGTGTGAGCGCCAGGTGTGCCGGGGGTGGCTGTGAGGCCTGGGAGAGTTACTGGTATGTCTGAAGCTCAGCACCCTCCTCTGTGAGTGGGTCTGTACAGCAGGGATTCAGCGAGACTGTGTGCAGGGCCTGGCACACAGTACGTGCTGTCGGCGGGAGTCTCCAGCATTCTGCACTGCTCCTACAGTGGTGACCTCTCCTGCCCCCAAGGAAATGCCCCGTGCAGGGAAGGCCTCTTTCCCCAGAAGCGTCCTTGCACAGGCCTACGACACAGCTTCAGACACTGCCTGCTTATGACACTTCCTCCTAGTATTTTTGATGCGAGGAGGGAAACGACGTTCTTGTGCAAGTGCTCCCTCAGAGATACAAAGAAGGAACCTGTGGTGTAGGAGGCCGTCCCTCAGTGACGTGCAGGATGGACAGAACCCACGGATGGCCAAATAAGACCCCAAGAGCCTGAGTCCCGATTTCCACCTTCTGGGCCTTGTCCAGAACTACCAGAAGACCGTGGGACGAGCATCCTCTTCTTCAGCCCGTGGTGCGGGGCACTCCGAAAGAAGGCCGGAAGTGCAAAGGCAGAAATGAAGCAGAGGGCCCAGCTGGCATGTAGAGCGAGTTTTAGTTTATAAAGCACTCATGGGGCACCTGGGTGGCACATCGGTTAAGCGTCAGACTCCTGGTTTCTGTTCAGGTCGTGATCTCAGGGTCAGGAGGTGGAGCCCGTGTGGGGCCTCAGTGGGGGGTCTGCTGGAGAGTCCCTCTTTCTCCCTCTCCTCCTGCTCCTCCCCCACTCTCTAAACTAAATACATCTTCAAAGTGCTCCTAGAGATGTGAACTTATCTGACCCTGTTAACAGCCCTGCGGAGAAGGGCCCTCTCTGGGGGTCTTCCAATGCCTGGTGCAGTACTCCTCCCCTTGAATGATAATCCATGATGATCCATACTGAATGCTGACTAAGCCGTCAGTGTGGAAACTGCTCTCAGGCCATTGAAGGAAGGGCCCCGGGGCTGTGGAGGGCCGTGGAGGGAGCGTGGAGGGCCGAGCTCCGAAGCCAAAGGCCCATGGGCTCTCCTGCTCAGAATGTGACCAGAGAGGGCTGCAGGGAGAGGGAGTGGGTACTTATGGGCACCCCCTAGGCAGCCCCTCCAGTGGCTGTACCATTTAATCCTCACCACAACCTTGAGAGGGAGGCATTATCACCCCATTTGACAGAAGACAAAACCAAATCTAGGGTTTGTTAAGCAATCTGCCTCTGTCTGCAAAGCAGGGAGGCAGAGCTCAGAGCCCACCCAGAACCTTCTCTCTCACATCATGCTGTTCCTCACTGTTCTCCCCGACTGACGTACGAGCCTGGGGGCCGCAGGATGAGCTCCTTCAGGTTCTCCCATCTGCCTGGCTGATCATGTCTGATGCAGGGAAACCCTTTCCTAGCAACTTCCATCCAGTCTGTTTTAATACTATTGATTTCAGTAGCAATTAACATAATTGTGGCTGACATATGTCGAGCAAATATGTGCCAGGCTCTATGCTAAGAATCCATGTATGTTATTTTGTGTGATCCTTATATTCATCTTACGATGTGAGTATCTTTATAATTCCCATTTTATAAAAGAGGAACCCGAGGCTCAGAGAATGAAGTAATTTGCCCAGGTAGTTAAGTGCTGGAGCTGGTATCTGAGCCCAGGTCAGCCTTCCTGCAGGCTGACCCCTCGACCACCGAACTTGCCGTGGCCCGAGAGAGCCAGTGTCAGGACTTCATCTGAGATGGGAGGGCTGGCACTCAAGGGTGCCCTCTGAGCACAGCCTCACAGAGACGGGAGCGGAAAGAAGAGGACACAGGGAGCAAGGGGGACAGAGGAGCAAACCCCATGATGTGCCCCCACAGCCCCTGCCCCTTACCGGGTAGCCTCCAGGCCATGCAGACGATCAGCAGGATGACAGAACCCACCAGCAGGATGGCGATGCCCGTGATGAACCCATAAACCCACAGGGGTATGTAGTCTGTGGGGGGCGGAACAGTATAGTGAGGCGGCTGAAGCGGCCTGCTACAGCAGCCCTGAGGTCCCCAGCCCAGCTGCCTGGCCCCCGGGCTGTCCCCTCTGGCCTGTGCCACAGCCCCCGGGCTGGTCTCTGGGTTCAGCCTTGTCTGCCTGGCTCCAGAGAGGCTTAGGCAGGGACTTCTGACATGGCCTGAGGAATGGCCCCTGGGGAAGGACAGGAAGGACGGCTGGGCTTACCTGCAATCAAGACTGCAATGAGAACAAAGGGAAACAGTGTTCTTCGTTATTAGCAGTTACTACAAAACCCATTGCCAACATCCACCCCGGCCCTCCACTGAGCGCTCCAGGCACCTGCTAAACTTCATGACAACATCTCCATGCAGCAGCCGGTTGTTGGTCTACTGAGAGACGCCCCAACTCCCACCCAGGAGGCCAGCCTCTCCTCTGGGCTGATGTGATGCCTGTGGCTCTCTGCCCTGCTTCTGAGTGAAAAGGCGGCCGTGGCGCAGGGGGCAGGAATGGGCTTGGGTCAGAACCCAGAGCGCTGCCACTTCCATGCTGTGTGATCTTGGACGACTTACTGGATATCTCTGCGCCTCTATTTCCTCATCTATGAGCTGGGGGAGGGATGCTCTCCTTCATGGTATGAGGGGTTACCATTTGTGAGGATTAAAAGCAAACATGGTAAAGCACTCATGCTCTGTGGCCCAGACTGCAACTCTCGGATAATTACAATCCCCAGTTTTTTAGTCACAGAAGTTGAGGATCAGAATGGTTAAGTATTTTGCCCACGGCTGCACAGCTAAGGACAGGCAGTCAAGAGTCCAACCCAGGAGTGTCTCCACAGCCCCACATTGCAGGCTTGAATACCTCCAAGGAAAATTAAAGCCCGCCCCCACCCTGAGAACCAAGTTAGGGTTCAGCTCAAGTCAAGGAATGACCTTCATTCACTCTCCTCTCTAAAATGCCTCAAAGCGGCGACAGACTTCCTACCTGGAGCATCTGGAATCTCTGGGCAGGGAACAGTCACAGAGTGTCTGAGACAGTCGTTGAGACAGCTACTGAAGAAAGGCTGGATCTGGGAGAGTGGTGAGAGCAGGGCAGAGTGGGACCCTGAGACATTGGTTGGGGGGCTTGGGCCCTCTCCACTACTGCTTCCTTGCCAGCATAGGCAACAGACCCTGGCCAGCTACCCCAGGATCTCCACCTGCCTCCCAGGAAGGTGGCCTATTGCTACAGGGGGCCAAAGAAGCCCTGTCCAGGGGAGGCCTGGAGTATGGGGCCAGGAAAGGCAGAGATGCCGTCTCTGCAGGCAGGGAACCCTGGGGGACCACGGAGCCAGGTCCTCGGAGAGAGCATAGGTCCTTGAGCTGGCGCCTTCCTTACTGTGCCCCCCAGGAGTGCCCACCTGTGCAGGTGCTCCCACACTTGTGTGCACCACACTCACCCACCTGCACTTGGTGGCGGCAGCACCAATTAGAGCTTGACCTGGTGAGCGTGATGTTGGCCCGCTGATGGTGTTCCTTGAGTGTGGGCTATAGGGAGGGGAGAGAGTGGGTCAGGCTGGCTGGGCACGAGCTGTCCACCTCCCCCAGGAAGGCTGTCCCCAGAAAGGCTCCCCAGGCTTTCATTCCAGAAAAGACTACATTTCCCTGGGGCAACCAGCTCGTTGTTGGCTCGGGAACACATTTAGTGACTGGCATTTCTCTCTTTGCTTTGGCTGCTAGGGACCGTGGAGATAAGTCTGTGTTCATAAGCCAAAGGCCAGACACATGGTTTCTCCAGTAGCCCCATGCTGGCTTCATATTATTTCATCTTTATTCCCCCTTTGTCTTAATATCTTAAAACTCTTCAGATCCTTTTTGCAACAGGTGGAATAAGAAAACAGAGAGAACCAGGGAGACTGTGGGGAAGGAGGAACTAGAAGGACGGGGGAGGTGAGCAAGGCAGAGATCAGACTAGACGAGCCAAAGGAAAGATCCAGCACTGACCTGCCTGGACACCACCATCAGAAGGAAAGGACAGGAGCAGAGCAATGCAGAACTGGGAGCAGCCAGGCACAGTACCTGCCAGGCTCCGGGCAGCAGTTATGTCAGGACCCGTGGAGGTGGTAGCACAGAGCTATGGACGGGACTCAGGACAGGGCTGGCCTTACCTCGGGCACCATCAGGACACGATGGAAGCAGCTCCGATTCTCCGTGTGGGGAAAACTGGTCAGCAGGATCTGGTATTGGGCAGACTCATTCCACAGGGTGAAGTGTACCCGCAGCTGGTGGGCCTCCAGGGCCTCTGCCATGATGTTGGGGTCCCACAGGCTGCCTGGGCAGGGTGCAGACCCAGATAGAGGGGGAGGGAGGGTGAGTGTGTGTGTGTGTGTGTGTGTGTGTGTGTGTGCGCGCGCGCGCACACGCGCACATCCGAGTCAAGACCCCCACCACAAAGCTGCCGGCGCGGTTACCTGAGCTCACACATGGTGTGGTCATCCTCATCCCGGGGTCTTCGCAGCCTGCCAACCCAGAAGAAGGGGAAACCACTGAGCCTCTGCCTTAGAAAGTGTGCCTTTTCAGACTCCTGACACCATAGATAACAAGCTCTTTCCTTCTGGGGAGTCTGTTCAAAGGTGGCCCCTTCAAAGTTCAAAGGACCAAACTGCTGCCCCAGCCGGAGGCCCCACAGAACCAGGTATTGACCTGGCTGTGCCACACCTCCTTTCTCAGAGAACCTCCCAGACTCAACTGCATGCCTCCTGAGCTTGCTTTGAGGGAGAGTTTCAGCCCACTCCAGCTCCCCCCTACCCTGCCCCCATCAGCTTTCTCTGCAGCTGGCCTCTGATTCTTGACACGGGCAGAAATACTTTGTCCCCTCATGGCAGCATTTCTCAAACTTTCCTATGCATGTCACAACAGGTAGTTTCTGATTCAGTTGGTCTGGGGTGGGTCCGTGAAAATCTGCATTTCTAACAAGCTCCCAGGTAATTCAATGATGCCTCCACAGGCGTGGAGAAAGCCTTGAGGACCACAGCTCCACAGACATCTCCCTGAACTCTCCTCCCCAGTGGCCTTGACTATAACATTTTCACTTTGGTTTAAGAAGACATGTGACAGGTAGGACTTGCCATAGAGGAATAGGGCCTGAGTGGGTCTACTATAGGAACAAGGGAGGGGACTGGGGACACTCACTCATTTGACAAGCACTTGCTGAGCACCCAATATGTGCCAGGCACAGGTTTAGGCACCAGAGACAGACTGGTGAATAAGGTAGAGCCCTTGCCCTCTGGAGAGCATATTCCAGTAGAAGAGACCAAAGAAAACAAAGGCATAATGTAACGTCACAAAAATATCACGAAACGTGTCAGGGAGTGACAGGGTAAGCAGGCAGTGTGTGTCCATGTGTGTGTGCATGTGCGTGCATGTGTGTGTGCATGTGCAGAGTGCTCCAGGAATGAAGAAGGCTGTCATCATCCCTAACAGTTCCTGCTAGCAGTTCCTGAATGCCTACTCTATGCAAGGCAGTGAGGCTCTGGAGCTCGCATGGATGGGTATAGGTCACAGACCCGGTCCTCAAGGGGGCTGCGGCTCCAGACGCAGTTGGCTTCAAACAATGGGAAATGTAGGTCATGGCTGCATGCTGAGGAAGACAGAGAACTGAAAGGCACACAGACATAAAATGATGTTTTAGAAGACAAACCCAGCAGTTTTCCCAGGCAGGATGGATTACAGGGGGAAGAGGAGACAGTGTCGCACACAGGATGGTGATAGAGAAATGCAGGTAGTGTAAAGACAAAAAAGCCAGGCAGGGCAGGCGGGGAATGAAACGGACAAAGGTGCCGAGCAAGGTGATGGGAGCTGGGACAAGGCTCGAAGCAAGGGTTAAACTCCCCTGAGAACAGCTTGTCTTCCTGACGCTTCCTGGGCAGGAACTTCCCGACCACCTCAGAAGGAGCCACATGCTGACAATGCAGCCACAGCCCAGCTGAGCAGGGAGGCTGATGTCTGAGCCACCTGCTGGTTTCTTCTCAAAGAGGAAGAGCTGAGTGGTGGAAGGAATGGCTTGGAGGGCACTCTTACCAGGTACGAGGAAATTCTTGGACTGGTGGTTTGGGTCCCCGTCAGGGATGGGTTTGGGCAGGTGGTGGACAGTCACCTCATACTCCTGGCCAGGTTCTACCACAAAGTGGCTGAAGGTAAAATGCCACTGAAGAGAGGGAGGAAGGGGAGGTTGGACAGGTCACACACACCTCTTACCCAGTAGCGTGTGCCCAAGAAGTCCACCCTCTGCTACCTCCTGGAAGGTCAGTGACGAGGAAGAAAATAACCCTCACAGCAAGATCCAACATCAGGGTAGGTGCATCTTTACCCTCGGTTTCCTCTGGTCTTTGCTGTCTACCTAAAAACCCTGGGTCTGGCTTCATCAGTAGGCAGTAGCGTCACACACGGGAGAACCAGGGGAAAGCCAGTCCTCCTCTGGGTCAGCCCTCTCAGATTCCAGGACGATGGTGTCAGGGAGCTGAACCAGAGGATTCAGGGCTATTGGGAGAGCTAGCACACCACGGGCAGTTAAAAGCCATTTGTTAAGTGACTCTTCCTCCTTAAATGGCAAAGCCAGGATCTCTTGAGAATGTTCTGGAGCTCAAAAGGGCAGACAGAGGGAGGGCTACAGACCCCACTCACCCTGCGCCTGCAGACACGTTCGTTGCAGAGACAACAGAAGGTGTGAGGGTATTTTCTGGATGGTGCAGATGACATATATTGATTCCAATTCCCATTCTAATTTGCCTGGGGGTAGATGGGGTAGGGGCCCTTTGCTTTTAAGCTGATCTAGGCACCTGGGCCTCACCATCCACCAGCAGTCAAGTTTGGGATCATCATTAAGTACAGGGGAAGGGACCTATCTTGGCTGAGTGTGTTTGTGGAGATCTGCAAACAGGCACTTTTGCAGATTACAACAGGCAGTTTTCAAACTGGACCTTGCCCCAGAGTTACTTGGTAGGCTGGTTAAACATAGATTGCTGGGTCCTGCCCTCAGAGTTTCTGATTCTGGAAGTCTGAGGTGGGGCCCTGGATTCTACCTTTCTAACCGGTTCGCAGGGTCCTGGGACCACAGTCCGTGATTCGATGCTTTAAACAAAGGAGATGAGAATCAACATATGACTACTGGGCAGCCAGAAGCAAAGTAAATGGAAAGGGCTGCACACTCCTTTGAGTGTGCCCCAGCCAGTACAGCACTCTGGTCTGGGCAGAGCTGTTCCTCCTGGAGGCAGGCCCCAGATCACTCTGGGTTACAAAGAAGGAGGCAGGAGAGGGGGCCGTGGAAGTCCCTTTCCACGGGACTTACAACGAACAGCTAGGTAAAGTCGGAAGCAAAGGCAGGGTGGGCATGTCTGGAAAGCTTTCAAAAACCCTTCTGCTCCTCACTATTGTTGGAAGAACACAATCTACTCTGGGGCCGGCTGCTTACCCGCTTGTGATGATGCTTCAGTTTAGACAGAAACTCAAACTTGACACACACACGTTCATTGGTGTTCAGTTGCAGGACAGATAACTCTGCACCCTCCAGGAAGAGGATGCTGGCTGGAGGTCAGAGGGAGAAGAGGCGAACAGACTCAGATCAAAAACAGACAAACCACTGGGTGTGTCACTTCCCTGCCTGTCATGCTTACTCACTCTTAAGAGAAAATCTGCTCATGGTACCTAACCCTCCACTTCCTGTTCCTTCCAACTCACTCTTGGGCCCACTGCTCAGCAGACACTTACTTCCCTGCTGGGCAAGGACCAGTGAAACTTCACACTGGGCCAGAGGCAAAGGCTGTGCTAGGGTGTCGGCACCATGGCCTGGGTGTCAACCCTGGCTGTCCCCGTGTGCCCTGGAGAGGTTGCGGTAGGCACCAGAGACTGGAGGCTGATAAGGAGGCTGACCTCCCTTAGGCCTTGGTCACACATGTGGGGCTGGCTCTTGTCAACTTCAACTCTCTATCCCTGAAGAGGTTTGGGGTGGGGGGGGGGCGGTTGTTTTAAAAAATGCCAGCCCCTAGGTGTGGCTGGCTGGCTCAGTCAGTAGAGCAGGTGACTCTTGATCTTGGGGTCATGAGTTTGAACCCCATGTTAGGTGTGGAGGTTACTTTAAAAAAATGCCAGCCTCTAAATCAAGGGACAAAGCACACTGGCCAATGTGTTACCATCTTCCAATAAATATTTGGTACTGCAGCCAGAGAATTAACCACCTGACTTTCTTTTCCAGGGTAGCAAGGATTCTAGGCTGAAGGAAGGAATGGTGGCTTGAGAAGATACCATCGTGGGTTAATATCTAAATCACTAAAAACTTATTCATTTATTTCATGAAACAATGGAGGCTTTCAGCATGAAATCTGGGCCCTTGTGTCTTGAGCACAGAACTAGGAGCCCAATTCTGAGTCTGGTGGGAGAGGGGGGTGGTCTAGCCTGTGGATTCACCTGGAGGTGGGTAGACCCTCCCGAGCCCCTCTGACATGCCCACTCACCGTCTGTCTGCAGGGTCCATCTGATGCCAACTACAGGCAATAGGTCTCCATGCTGGGTCTGTGCAAAGTCCAGGTGGACCTGGACATCTTTTGGGGATGAAGGGGTCAGATTTCGAGGGTGGATCCAGCTGTCATCCAGGCAGGTACCTGGAGCAAGAAAACACAGAAATCAGAGACCTGCATGCTCTGCAAGAACCTGAAGAAACTGCAAAAGAATGCGGGGTGCAAGCAAGATGCCCCAGCAGCGGCTCCAGAGAGGTAGACCTTAAACACCCAGGGGCCCGTGACCCTCAGCTGGGTTTATTACCCTGCCCCTGTCTTCCCCAGTTTGTCAGAGTCACTGCAAATCTTAGAGGTCTATAGGGCACTTCAGGAGAGGAGACAAAGCAATGAAACTTGGTTTTGAGATAAAGCAGTGAAAGAGGGCACAGGAAGGATGGGGTGGTGACAAAAGTTGATTTATTTTCTATGCTAGGGCTCATCTCTAATTAGCACAGACACCTGAAGTATGTGCCTCCTTGAATTAAAACACAAAATAGGATCGACATCACAGATGTCTCTCACTTTACAGTGACAAGCTTTGGCAAATCAGATCGTATCGTAGACAAACACCAGGGCAGCACCCCAGACAATATTTTCAAAACCCAAAATAGCAATTCCGTTTCTCACTTTCTGACTTTTGCATAATGGGTATTCTTGATAAGAAACGTAGGTGTATGCATCCTGGATTCTCAAGGACACCTCCCAATGAAAGGTGTAACCTTCACCCAGAGCCCAGGTGCCGGGGCGGCACTCGTGTCAGAGAGCAACATGAGGCTGGCACTTTATTAACAAGGCAACAACAGGAAGAGCAAAAACGGATGACTTACTATTCTTGACTGTGCAGTTTAGCCCCTGTGGAAAAAAGGAAGGAGGTAATTAGAGGCGTGAAGGAATGGCAATTCAGAAGCCAGGCTCCCCATGCTTTCCCTGGCTCTTGCTCCAGGATAAAACGTACACGGCACCAACCTCAGTTTTGGGGGCCGCTCCTGGGGCAGGGAATCATCTCATCCTCTCACTTCTCCCATCCTGCCCATCCAGCAAAAAACAGGATGGCAGGTGGTGCACTGGACAACACGTAAAGGGCATTTTCTGGGTAGCTGTTAATAGCCGGGAACTCCCCAGTTTTAAAAGATATGGAGAGGGCTCTCCAGGGGCATCCTGCTGAAAAGCCCTCCAGCTGTCCTGGGGCTTCCTGCTGGCGAACAGCGCTGCAAGAAGGGGAACAAAACCCACAGCCCCTGGGACAGGCTCAGCCATGGAAGAGTCACCAACTGGTTACCAGCTCCCTTCGATGCTAGGCCCTGTTCTGGGTGACTCGGAGGTGTTCTTTCACGAATCCTCACTCATGCTCAGGACAAAGTGTGATCCTCAGCCCTGTTTTATAGATCAGGGAGCTGAAGCACAAATATTACCTGATGCTGCCTCCCACTTTGGTGGTATGTGTGAACTCTAGCCCAGGGGAGCTCTGGAGAGCCAAATTTAGAAGCCCTAATTACAAACATTAGAGAATGTAATCACTGGCTTAGGTTTGGCCAGCTGGCTCTACTCTGGAAGGCAGGCACACGCATCCTTGGAACTGAGTCACCTACTCACCACTTACCAGCTAAGTGACTTTAGGCAAGATACCAAACATGGGCAGGCCTTGATTGCTTCAACTGTAAAATCAGAATAACCAGAGGTACCAAACTTCATAGCATTGCTGAGAATTCAATGAAACACATAAAGATCTAGGGGCATGGAGTGGGCTGGTGGTGATAGTGTGTGGCTGGAGGAGGGAGCCCCTCATTTTCCACTTCTAATCTGTCTTACAAAAACTTTCAGAGAGTGGAAATGTATTTGTGTTAATTGTACAATTAAATAAAGTAATACAGTGCCCCCAGACTGTTAAACAGGCAGCTTACTAGAAGCCCTAAGGAAATCATTATGAGGAATTTTGTTGGCTCCAGTGCCCAGGGAATCATGTCAATTCCTGCTAATGACACAATATTTGCCAGGGTCTGGCACCTAAAGGCTGCTCTTTCATCACTGGCAGCCCTTCCTTAGAGCTTGGCACATAGTAAGCACTCAATAAATGGAAGCTCTTATTATAAGGGGTGACCTCCACATCCTCAGATTTGGCAGTGGAGCAAGGGAAGAACTCAGGCTCCGGTATTTCTAGTTAGCTAAACTGGAAAGGCAGACCAATCATGCCATGTGGAGTCGAAAGTCAGATGGTGAAGCAGATCAGGAATACAATTTTCAGGACAACAGAAGGATTTGGTATAGGGGTGTACTCTGGGTGCTGGGGTCAGCCTCTCCCTCAGGAGGGAGTAGAGAGACAGGGTTAAAGATGGGAGAAGACGCTCTGCCACCTGGGTTCATTCACAAAGTGGATACAAGGATAACAGCCTTGAGCACGCTCCAGACGGACTCTAAGCATGGCATTGCCTCCATACCCTACTTTCTGGGACACTAGGTTCATGAGCCCCAGGCAGTCCTGTCCAGATCCTGGTGCTGAATTCTCACTCACCCAGGGCCACTGAAACCCTGAGAGGTTCTCCTCAAAGTTCAAAACCCACCGGCTGCCTCTGCTCACTCTAGTGCCACTCTGTTTCCCGACCAGTCAGGACATTAGCTTCCATGCATATGCTCGTTTCTTCTTCCACTGGAAACTCCTAGGAGTGGGCCACAGAGGACAAGAAACTGGTTCTTTTACCTTTAGATGGGAAGCTCTTCTAGGGAAGGAATACAGATACCATTTGGGTAGCCCCCCATTATTTCATGATAGCTACTCCAAAGCCATTGCAAGATGATGGACATGAGGAAAGACTCCTGTTTTCATGCAGACCAAGAGGAAGTTGGAAGGGTCTGAAAAGGCGGTTGATTAACAATGATGTGGGTGGGTATCCTCTTCCTCCTGGAAGAGCTTGCCTTGTCACCTTTTGGTACTGTTTTTGGTCTTGGTTTTTCACAGTCATTATTATATGTAAGTATTTTCCTTCTATTATGGTTTTGCTTATAGTTTTTATTAAAATGGCTTTGGAACCTTATCAATGACCTCTCTAGCACTTATTTATATAGCTGTCAATTTTCTCCTTCAATTTATTGATGTAAATGAATTATATTGATAGATTTGCTGATAATGGACCAACTTCACAGTCTTGGGTGAGTAAATCCTACTTGTTAAATTTGCTAAAATTTTATATAAAATTGTTTGCCTGTATATTCATAAGTAAGATTTGTCTATAGTTTTCTTTCTCTCTCCCTCCTTTTTCTAAGGGCAGGGGGAAGTGGGTAGAGGGAGAGGCAGAGAGAATTCCCAGCACAGAGCCTGGACCTGGGGCTCCATTTCATGACCTGAGCCAAAATCAAGAATTGGATGCTTAAATGACTGAGCCACCCAGGTATCCCCGTTTTTCTTTTTCTGTACATAATTTATCAAGTTTTAGAATTAAGCTTGTGCTATTTTAAAAAATGGGTTAAATTTCGCTCTTTTTCTGTGATATTGAATGCCCATGCATTCCCATGGCTGAATAATGTGAGATCTAGTTTGAATCCCAATGTCCATCAAGACAATGGTTACATATTCTGCTATCTGCTATGGATTATTATGTAAAGATGAAAGAAAATTAGCTACATAGGGGTGCCTGGATGGCTTAGTCGGTTAGGTACCTGCCTTTGGCTCAGGTCATGATCTTAGGGTCCTGGGATGGAGCCCCACATCAGGCTCCCTGTTCACTGCGAAGCCTGCTTCTCCCTCTGTCCTTCCCCCTACTTGTTCTCTCTCTCTCTCTCAAATAAATAAATAAAATCTTTAAAAAAAAAAAAAAAGAAAGAATTAGTTACATAGATTTCTATTGACCTGGAGTGATGCTTAAGATGTGTTGATGAGTGAGAAACATAAGTTGCAAAGAACTTCTTATCCTGTGATCCAATTTCCTATGGAAATAAGTGATGAAAAAACCCTTCCATATATCTACATATATTTGAATATGATTGAATAAGCATATAAAAATACACAGACAGAAAGCAGGTCATTAACACATGGGTTACTGGGGTAAAGAGACAGAAGCAGAAGAGATGGAGAAAGGGAAGATGAGGGGACAAGATTTAAACAGAGAGAAAAATATGCATATCAGTGAAATATAGAATAACTCATTCCATTAGAGGTCATGGCATGTTGATCATGGAGATACATTATCTTCTCCCCCTCCCCAAACCATAGGAAAGTTCTGGGAAAGAGAAAATTTTTATAAATTTTCATGGACAAAGAGGAAACATCAGTGGACAAAAGATGTGAACAAATTTTTAAAAGCCAAAGTAGAAGGAGGAGTAAGCAACTGGCTCAGGCCAAGTGGAGGAACTTGCCTCTGAGTGCTGCAGAAGGGAATAAGACAAGAGAGAAGCCAACAGAACCTTTTAAAGCATCAGGTCTTAAAGGTATCACGTGTCCAGGGAGGTATAAACAAAGAAGCTGAGGGGGGTATAGTTAAATGAAGGTCTGCATATAGAATTTTGTGAACTCTCACTTCTCTCTTCCTGCTCTGATCTCAGCCAAGCCCTGGAAAAGACCTCCAGATTCTGACATGTGAAAGTCCACTGATAGACGGGCATGTTCACCATTAGCCTAACCCCCTATAGTAAAGTCCAATGATCAATACGCCTTATCTATACAGAGTATTTAATCAGCTTTTTAGGACCATATTCTTTAAACGAAATTTTTTAAATTAAGTTTTTCATTTTGGGACGCCTGGGTGGCTCAGTGGTTGAGTGTCTGCCTTTGGCTCGGGGCATGATCCCGGAGTCCTGGGACTGAGTCCTGCATCGGGCTCCCTGCATGGAGCCTGCTTCTCCCTCTGCCTGTGCCTCTCTCTCTGTGTGTCTCTCATGTCATAAATAAATAAAATCTTTAAAAAAATAAGTTTTTCATTTTTTAATTTCAGTATAGTTAAAATACAGTGTTATATTAGTTTCAGGTATACAATCATGATTGAACACTTCATTACATTAGTCAGTGCTCATCATGACTAGGACCTCATTCTTAAAATATTCTCAGACAGCCAAAGAGTATCAGATACTTAGGAAGGGCTTCCTGTAATGAAAAACAGATCAAAACATACAATTAAAAAAAAAAATGCCCTTGGAGGAAATGAAACAATGCTGGGGACAAAACAAATTAAAACAAACAGAATTGTAATAGTTTCAAAGAGATAAGAGCAGACACTGACAAGGACAGGATACTGTGGCAAAATGAGCAAGGAGGGAATAAAAATGAACCTTGGAAATAAAAAAATCTCAGAAGAGTTGGGCTGTAATTCAGGAAATTCCCCTGAAAGTAGAATAAACACAAACACAGCAGAGAAAATATATGAATATTAAGAGAATCAATTCAAGGTCTGATTAACTGGATTTCCAGAAGATTATACAGAAAACAGAAGAAATTAAAAAGGAAAGAAAACACTCCACAACTAAAGGATACATATTTCTAAATTAAAAAGGTTCATTGAATGGCCTGGAAAAAAAAGCCCAGGCCAAGGCCCAACATCATGAAACTTCTGGAATACCAGGAAAAAAAAAAATAAAAAAATCTAAATGTTTCTGTGTGTGCGTATGTGTGTGATAGGTGCCACACACAGAGAGTCAGAAAGGCACTGGCATCCTTAGCATCCGTACTGTTTGCTAGAAGGCAACAAAACAATGCCCTCAAAACTCTGAGGGAAAATTATCTTTAACCTATGAGTTTTGTGACCAGCCAAATTAATCAAACAAGTGTGAGGACATATATGTGTGTATATATATATATCCCTCAACTCCTTATACATTTTCTTAGGAAACTGCAGGAGGATATGTTCCAGCAAAATGAGGGAGGTAAACTCTGGGAAGAAAGACACAGGAGCCAGGACAGAATACCTAGTACAACAGGTGCCACAGGCCTAGACTGTAATCCATCCAGGCTGGAGCTGGAGAATTTGGGGTTCCAGGAGGGAGTTCTCTAGGGGAACGAGGGAATGGAACTGATGGAATATCTGATGTGTGGGGAAAAGCAACACCTGACAAATCTGATAGAAAAAAAACTGACTGGTTACATGGAAAAGTGTGGAGGAATTAAAGGAATTATCATCTCGGGAGGGAAAAGGAATTACACCAGGAAAGGAATATAATCAAAGTACACTTATCTGCCTCAGCAGTGAGGATTACTCGCTTGTTACAAACAGATGATGGATTTCACTGGAATTATGATGTAATTACAATGGGGACACAAGAGGAAATGTAGTGGAAAAAGAAATGTAAGAAATTAAAATTGTTATCTATTATGAGTCAATAGCTAATATCTAACGTTGACAAACCAAGAAAAACAATATAAGTACATCTAGAAATGTGGAGGCAAATGCCAGGAAAAAAAAAAACTTAAGTAAAAGTGATAATTTTGGGGAAAAGGGGGGATCCCTGGGTGGCGCAGCGGTTTGGCGCCTGCCTTTGGCCCAGGGCGCGATCCTGGAGACCCGGGATCGAATCCCACGTCGGGCTCCCGGTGCATGGAGCCTGCTTCTCCCTCTGCCTGTGTCTCTGGCTCTGTCTCTCCTTCTATCTCTCAAGAATAAATAAAAATAAAATCTTAAAAAAAAAATTGGGGGGAAAAGGTTTTAGGGAGTGGAGAGGGCTGGGACAGAGATCTGTCGGTTTGGGTTTTACTCTGATGTTTTAAAAAGATTTTATTATTTGAGAGAAAGTGAGTGGGCGTGCAGGTGCACAAAGGGGGAAGAGGCAGAGGGAGAGGGACAAGCAGACTCCATGCTGAGCGCACAGTCCCACACAGGGCTCATTCTACCACCCTGAGATCATGACCTGAGCTGAAATCAAGAGTCAGATGCTTAACCAACTGAGCCACCCAGGTGGGAGGTGGTGCTCCCCATTATCCCATCTCTACTGATCAAAAAACAGAGACACAGGGCGGATGGTGAAGTGGCCCAAGGCCCCACAGAGCTGACACTCATGTGACTTTTGCTCCAGAATCCATGCTCTGAATCACAGCTATACCACATGAATAATAAAAAGGACACCTACAACATGTAGGGCCAATATTCTCCATCCATAGTGGTGAAGATTAAAAGGAAGAAATTTACTTCACTGTGTCTACCTCTGTGCACTTGATAAACATTGAAAGTGTGGCCTCTGAAGTCAGAGACTGCTTTGATTTTCGGGGCAGCACTCACTAACCGTGTGGCCCTCTGCCAATCACCAGCCTCTCTAGAATGGCTCAGTCGGCTCAATAGTGCAGCCTGGTGCATTGTGAGTGTGTAATGAAGCTGTGCATGTTAACCCCCGGTCCAGGGCCTGGCACCGGGCTTTAGGGGAATGTTAGTGCCCCGGCACCTTCCAAAGCTAGTGCACATACTCTGGTGCTTTCACTTACCTACATCTTATGTGCTCTCCCCATAACCCCTGTGAGGGGACGGTCTTTAATAGGTGAGAACCCTGGCTCCTCAGTAGTGGAGTGACCCACCCAGGGCTGCAGAGCCGGTGAGTGGGGAAGGCTGACCTGGCATGACCTGGAGCCCAGGTCTTCTGACCTGGCATGTCCTCCCCCTTGCACAGCACTGCCATGTGCTGCTGGCTGCTATCTGATGTTACAGTCTCTAGATGGTAGGCCTCCTGTGAGCAGTCAGAGGAAGAAGGCGGGTAGGATGGCCAAGGAATCTGTCAGCTATGCTGGTACCGCTGCCAGCAACGACCCTAGCCCTGACTGCCAGAATGCCTCTACCATGTAAGAGCGTCCACAGAACACAGCTTTTCACAAGAGAAAAGAGGCATGGCCTCATGCCTTCGGCATGGCCACCCGAAGGTAAGGGTTAAATCTAAGAGTTGTTCCACCACCAAGTCAAAACCACAAAGTGCTCAGGAAATAAAAAAATTTGTAAGACAACACACATCCCGTCTGTAAAATTGTAAGTTTAACACTCATCCTGACCAAATCCAAGTCACTGTCTTGCAATGAGAGCTTTCCTCTGGGCTAGCAGGTGTGGCTGGGGGAAGGGCCAACTAGGAGACCGCTCAGGCAAATGCAATTACTTATGGTTACTCCAATACTGATTTCTGTGGGGGAACTCAAAGAGTCATCTAGGTTTTGAACCCAGGAAGCCAGAAAGAGCTCTATGCCTGGTCTCAGGTAATCTCGTTTTTTTTTTTTTTTTAATTTTATTTATTTATTCATGAGAGACACACACACACACACACACAGAGGTACAGACACAGGCAGAGCGAGAAGCAGGCTCCATGCAGGGAGCCCGACATGGGACTCGATCCCGGGTCTCCAGGGTCACACCCTGGGCTGAAGGCGGCGCTAAACCGCTGAGCCACCCGGGCTGCTTTTGAAGCAGAGCTTGAGATTCATTCACTCATTGCACTGACTTTCTTTTTTTTTTTTTTTTTTTTTTTTTTTAATTTTTATTTATTTATGATAGTCACAGAGAGAGAGAGAGGCAGAGACACAGGCAGAGGGAGAAGCAGGCTCCATGCACCGGAGCCCGATGTGGGATTCGATCCCGGGTCTCCAGGATCGCGCCCTGGGCCAAAGGCAAGCACCAAACCACTGCGCCACCCAGGGATCCCTTTTGCACTGACTTTCATTCCACAAATATTTATCAAGCCCCCATATCCTGTGCTTGCACTGGAGGCCTAGGAACAGAACAAGCATGCAGAAGGCCCCTGTCTGTCTTGGGAGAGAGTCACTGAGCACTATCCAGGCTTTGGACAGGCATTTATATTCTGGAAAGTGGTACGGACACACTTTGTGATGGCACTTCCAGCTCTTCCACCGTGTAAGTGAGGAGACCCAGGCCTAAGCTGCCCAAGCTTGCAGAGATTCTAAGTGGTGAAGTCGGGATGCAAATGCAGGCCAAATTTGTGGCCTTCCCTCCCGTCACTATATTGTGCTGCATCCACTGAAATGCCAATGGAGGCAGAGAAATCTGAAGGGTGTTGTTTCCTTCTTTTGAAAGGGACTAGTCATGAAGCAGGCAAGCTGTGTGGAGGTGAGTGGGCCATGAGCCGGGTGTATATGTAAAGGCAAGGTGGGGAGAAGGAAGAATGTGGGAGATCACAGACAACTCTGGTTGATGTGTAACTCTCTGCAGCCCTGCCCCTGCTCAGGACTCTCAGGAGTGCTTCCCACTGAACAATTAAACTCTCACCCTCAGTCTAGCTTTGACACCAGGTCACCCTGGAGTTCCACCTGCCTTTCTAGCTTCTCTCACTTCCCTACCATACGCACCTTATCCTGCCCACCCAAGGGCCTTGGCTCAGCTCCCTTCTGCCACCTGGACTGTTCCACCATCTGTGTTGGAGGCTCTGACCACCCCTCAGGGCTGCCCAAATGTTTTATGTACCGTGAAGAACATCCCAGCTGGAAATAATTTCTCTTTTTTTTGGAATTCTGTATACTCTCTGGCTGCCTGAGAGCACTTGCTACAGGTTGCCTCAGACCACAGTGAGCACCTTCAAGCCTCTTCCCCTCCTAAAGGATTTAAGTTCCTAGACATCAGGGTCACAAGGGTGTCTCTTTATTGTTCCGTCCAGAGCAACAGTAGTACCTTATATTTTGCAGGCTCCTGGCAAAGGGCCATCATAATATGAACATGGAATTCTCTGGGTAGAATAGCTGATACCAAGTCTGCGGGAAGGATCTGCTGAGCATATATCCCCTGCTTTGCCTAAAAGTGGGAGTCACGAGACCATTTCCCAACATCTTTCACGTTAAAAAAAAAAAAAATTCCTGCTAAACAGTCACTCATCTTCCACCCTCTTGGCAAATCTTCCACAAAATTAGATAAGGAGAAATATCTCCTCGGTCGTTTCACATCCTCTGACTCAGATACCGGGTGAGAAGCAGTGGGGGAAGGGGCCGAGGAAAGCGGACGGGAGTGGAGGGCGCGGGCAGCCGTGAGCGAGAGGCTGAGGATGAGCGCGGAGCTCTGCTGCTGGTTTGCTTCCCTGTGACGGTCCTCGGCAGCGCCACTGCCCAGCGGTGGCTCCGCCGTCCCCGCGAGCACGGCGGGGTGCGGACCGGGCCCCCGTGGGGCGCCGGCGGGAGCTGGGAAGGCAGCGTCTTGCCGTGCGCCCAGGCCCCAGCGCTTCGTCCCTCTGCAGGGGTGTCGGCGCGGCACCGCCCGGAGGCCTCGGCCACCCAGCCCTTGGCCCCCACGGGCCGTCGGGGCTCGCGCTCAGGGCTCCGGGCCCGCTGGGTCTGGGGGGCCGAGGTCCAGCGGGTCCCACGTCCCGAGGCCGGGGGCTGGCGGGCTCCTCGGAGGGGAAGCCTCGAGGGCAGGGACCCGCAGGCGCACGGCGTGGAGGCCGCTGGGCCAGCCCCGGCTCCCCGAAGGGCCCTCCCCGCCTCCCTTTCCGGCCGGCCCAACGCCGCCGCCCGGCCGCCCCGCGCCTCCCTCTGCTCCCTCCAACCCTGGGCCCCCGCCGCCGCGCCCCCTCCTGCCCCCGACGCCCGGCAGCTCGTTTCTCCCCAGACTCTCCCGCTCTCCGGCGCTGCGAGCGTCCTCCCGAGCCGCAGGTCCGCAGACCCGCCCCAGCCCCCGCTCAGGCCTCCCGCAGGTCCCGCCCGGCGCACCTGGTCGCCCCCGCCCCCGCAGGGCCCTGGGCGCGGCGGGTCTCACCTCCTGGGCGCACGCTGGCGCCGGGTGGTCCAGGAGCCGCGGGGAGGCGCGGGCCGGGGCCAGCGGGCTCAGGAGCAGGGCCAGCAGCAGCCGCCCCGGTGCGGGCCCCGGGGGCACGGGCGGCCTGCGGCGCGGAGTCCCCATGGCCCCGCACTGTCCCGGGGCGCCGGCGACCGCGACGGGCCGCTGCGGGGCACGGGCCCTGGCCTTCCCCTTCCGCCCGGCAGCCGGGCGCGGGCTCGTCCCAGCCCTCTTCCGGCTCCCAGCCGTCCGGGGCGGGCCGCGGGGGCAGGGCTTCGGCCGCGCACCCGGCGCCCGCCGGGCCTCCCCGGGCGGTGCGGCCGCTGCACGCTCCTCCCGCGCCCAGAGCCCGGCCCCTCCGCCCGGCCCCCGCCCCCCGCTGCCCCGCCCGCGTCCCGGCCCCCGACTCCATCCCCTCCCGCCGCCCGCCCTCCGACCTCCCGGCCGCCTCGGCCCCTGGACGCCGGGCCCAGCTGCTGACGCCGGGAGGGCCGTCCCCTCCACCCCGCCCGCCCCGCTCGGCTCTCCTCGGTTTCTCAGGGCCGCGGCGGCTCGGCCCGCGCACGTCCCCGTGGGCCCCAGGACGGGAACCGCGAGCGGTCGCTGCCCGCACGGTTGGCGCCGACTCTGCCAGACCGAAGCCCGGGGTCCCGCGCGCCCGCAGCGCCCCTGAGACTCGTCGCGGGACGAAGCCCCCGGCTCCGGCTCCGGCTCCGGCTCCGGCTCCGGCTCCCGCCCCGACGACCTGACCCCGCGGCGAGCGCCTCCCGCAGGCCCTCCCGTGCGCACCGCACACTGCCCGGGATGGAGCCGCCAGGCGGGCCCCAGCAGCCGCCGCCGGGCCCCTGGCCACCCTCTGCGCGCAGGCTCCCTGGCCTCCGAACATCTTGGATTATTTCTAAAAGAACCCTGGAAAGCTCTGCATCCTCTCACCCGTGTGTAAGACGACACCTAAGACTTTTTTTTAAAGATTTTATTTATTCATGAGAGACACAGAGAGAGACAGAGAGAGGCAGAGACACAGGCAGAGGGAGAAGCAGGCTCCACGCAGGGAGGCCCATGTGGGACGCCAGGATCACGCCCTGGCCTGAAGACAGGCGCTCAACCACTGGCCACCCAGGTGTCCCCACACCTAAAACTTTGCATCCTCAACTTAAACGGAGTAGAGGATATAAATATTATTAAGATTTGACATTTGTAGCAGGTGGCTTCTGAGATGGCCCCCATGATCCCAGTCCTGGTAGTCACATCCCTTTGTTATCTCCCTCCCTTTGAGTGTGGGCTGAGCCTGGAGCCTTGGTTCCAAAAACAGAATTCGACTAGACTAAGACAAAGGGGATGGGATGTCACTTAGAGGATTAGGCTACAAGGAGACCACAGCTTCTGGTTAGCCTCTTTCTGGGTTGCTGTGAGCTGCCCTATGGAGAGGTCCAAGTGTCAAGGAGCCGAGAAGAGCCTCTGGCCAACAGTCAGTAAGAAACTGAAGTCCTCATTTCATAATTATTAGTATATAATTCATCAAAATAATGTAAACACGACACAGGATTGATAAAGTAATTTTTTAAAAAAGATTTATTTATATATTCATGATAGACAGAGAGAGAGAGAGGCAGAGACATAGGCAGAGGGAGAAGCAGGCTCCATGCCGGGAGCCCGATGTGGGACTCGATCCAGGGACTCCAGGATGGCGCCCTGGGCCAAAGGCAGGCGCCAAACCGCTGAGCCACCCAGGGATCCCCAATAAAGTAATTATTAAACATAATAATAAACTGTTATTTGAAATTCACTTCTTATGAAACCAATAGTTTTTTCCCTCATGTATCTGTGGACAAATACTGCTTGTTTATAGAATGGGACTGCATTCAGCATTTTAAATATTTTACACGTAAGCCTTGAAAACTTTATGTAAATAATTACACTGGTTTTCCTCATAACCATGTTACTCAATTCTTTGAGCCCCGTCTGAGTTACATGCCAAAAATCACATAGCCATCCATCATCAAATATTTTTAGTGGTTTGGCAGTTGACAGTTGACCTTTGGTTTTGGTAATGAAATATTTTGAACCCTCCTGACCTGAAAACAAAAATGTCCTTAGAATCCTATTAGACACCAATATTCAGGGGAGATACTTTTGTTTAGTGCCAAGGAAGTTTTTACATCCCTAGGGCTGGTGAGAGGTCTCCTTTTCTTTTGGAAGTGGAAGAAGGGCAAATGTGAAGAAGAGGTGAGAAGGGAGAAGATTGGACCCATACCTGACCCCTTGACAGCTGGCACCTTCCCAGGGAGGTAAGTTCTTGGAAGAGGACACAGAAATATTCAGGTTCTAGAAATCCATTCCCTTCAAGCTGGGGTCAGCAAACCTTTTCTGTAAAGGACCAGATAGTAAATATTTTAGGCTTTTCCATATGGCCTCTGTCCCAGCTCTTTAACTCTGCCCTTATAGCACAAAAGCTGCCACAGACAATATGTAAACTAAGGAGTGTGGCTGTGTTCCAGTAAAACTTTATTCATGAACACTTACATTTGAATTTCATATAATTTTTACGTGTCCCAAAGTATTACTCCTCTTTTGACCTCCCCCCATTATTTAAAACTGTAAAATCCATCCCAGCTCCTGGGGTAGTAAAAGGAGGCCAGATGTGGGCCACAGGCTAATCTTTGCCCCAAAGCATCCATGGAGGCATGCCCCTTGAGAATGTGTATATTCTAGTTTGAACTCGTGATCCTGGTTTTCAACTCTAGCTACATATGAGAATAACGAGATGCTTGCTTTATTTATTTTTAAATTTCAGTTTAAACTATTATTAGTTTCAGGGGTAGAATTTGGTGATTCATCAGTTGCATATTACCAGTGCTTATTACCATCAAGTGCCCTCCTTAATGCCTGTCACCCAGTTACCCCATCGCCCCACCCACCTCCCCTCCAGCAACCCTCAGTTTATTTCCCAGAATGAAGTGTCTCTTATGGTTTGACTGCCTCTCTATTTTCATCTTATGTTATTTTTCCTTCCCTTCCCCTATATTCATCTGTTTTGTTTCTTAAATTCCACATGTGAGTGAAATCATATGGTATTTGTCTTTCTCTGACTGATTAATCATGCTTAGCATGATTAGATCATGCTTAGCATGATACCCTCTAGTTCCACCCATGTTGTTGCAAATGGCAAAATTTCATTCTTTTGATGGCTGAGTAATATTTCATTGTGTATAAATACCACATCTTTTCCCATTCATCTGTTGATGGACATCTGGGCTCTTTCCGCAGTTTGGCTATTGTGGACTATAACATTGTGGACTATAACATTGTGGACTATAACATTGTGGACTATTGTGGCTATTGTGGACTATAACATTGTGGACTGCTATTAACATTGGGGTGCAGGTGCCCCTTCGAATCACTATGTTTGTATCCTTTGGATAAATACCCAGTAGTGCAATTGCTGGGTTGTAGGATAGCTCTATTTCTAACTTCTTGAGGAACCTCCACACTGTTTTCCAGAGTGGCCGCACCAGCTTGAATTCTCACCAACAGTGTCAGAGGGTTCCCCTTTCTTCACATCCTCTCCAACTGTTGTTTCCTGAAGTGTTCGTTTTAGCCATTCTGACAGGCGTAAGATGGTATCTCATTGTGGTTTTGATTTACTTCTCTGACGATGAGTGATGTTGAGCACTTTTTCCTATGTCTGTTGGCCATATGTATGTCTTTGGAGAAATGTCTGTTTGTGTCTTCCGCCCCTTTCTTGACTGGGTTTTTATTTTTGGAGTGTAGAGTTTGAGAAATTCTTTATAGATCTTGGATACTAACCCTTTATGTGATATGTTATTTGCAAATATCTTCTCATGTTCTGTTAGACTGCCTTTTGGTTTTGTCGGCTGTTTCCCTTGCTGTGAAAGCTTTTTATCTTGATGAAGTCTCAATAGTTCATTTTTACTTTTGTTTCCCTTGCTGTATAAGGTGCTTTAAGAAATACCAATACCCAGCCCCACCCTCTCCATACTGATTTAGTTGGTCTGGGTGGAGTCCAGGCATAAGCTTCCTTTTTTTTTTTTTCCCTTTAAGAGTTTCTCAGGCAATTTTAATGTTGCAGCTTGACTTAGGCCACTATTCTGATTGCCATAGGCTGTGCCACAGCTCTCAGGGCATGATGCTGCTCTGTGCCATGGTTACTGCATTTCATCCAGTGGAAAGCATCACCAGCATAACATAAAGTGCAACCTGAAAGATTATAAAATGTAAGGGCCAGAGACACAGGCAGAGGGAAGAAGCAGGCTCCACGCAGGGAGGCCCATGTGGGACGCCAGGATCACGCCCTGGCCTGAAGACAGGCGCTCAACCACTGGCCACCCAGGTGTCCCCACACCTAAAACTTTGCATCCTCAACTTAAACGGAGTAGAGGATATAAATATTATTAAGATTTGACATTTGTAGCAGGTGGCTTCTGAGATGGCCCCCATGATCCCAGTCCTGGTAGTCACATCCCTTTGTTATCTCCCTCCCTTTGAGTGTGGGCTGAGCCTGGAGCCTTGGTTCCAAAAACAGAATTCGACTAGACTAAGACAAAGGGGATGGGATGTCACTTAGAGGATTAGGCTACAAGGAGACCACAGCTTCTGGTTAGCCTCTTTCTGGGTTGCTGTGAGCTGCCCTATGGAGAGGTCCAAGTGTCAAGGAGCCGAGAAGAGCCTCTGGCCAACAGTCAGTAAGAAACTGAAGTCCTCATTTCATAATTATTAGTATATAATTCATCAAAATAATGTAAACACGACACAGGATTGATAAAGTAATTTTTTAAAAAGATTTATTTATATATTCATGATAGACAGAGAGAGAGAGAGGCAGAGACATAGGCAGAGGGAGAAGCAGGCTCCATGCCGGGAGCCCGATGTGGGACTCGATCCAGGGACTCCAGGATGGCGCCCTGGGCCAAAGGCAGGCGCCAAACCGCTGAGCCACCCAGGGATCCCCAATAAAGTAATTATTAAACATAATAATAAACTGTTATTTGAAATTCACTTCTTATGAAACCAATAGTTTTTTCCCTCATGTATCTGTGGACAAATACTGCTTGTTTATAGAATGGGACTGCATTCAGCATTTTAAATATTTTACACGTAAGCCTTGAAAACTTTATGTAAATAATTACACTGGTTTTCCTCATAACCATGTTACTCAATTCTTTGAGCCCCGTCTGAGTTACATGCCAAAAATCACATAGCCATCCATCATCAAATATTTTTAGTGGTTTGGCAGTTGACAGTTGACCTTTGGTTTTGGTAATGAAATATTTTGAACCCTCCTGACCTGAAAACAAAAATGTCCTTAGAATCCTATTAGACACCAATATTCAGGGGAGATACTTTTGTTTAGTGCCAAGGAAGTTTTTACATCCCTAGGGCTGGTGAGAGGTCTCCTTTTCTTTTGGAAGTGGAAGAAGGGCAAATGTGAAGAAGAGGTAAGAAGGGAGAAGATTGGACCCATACCTGACCCCTTGACAGCTGGCACCTTCCCAGGGAGGTAAGTTCTTGGAAGAGGACACAGAAATATTCAGGTTCTAGAAATCCATTCCCTTCAAGCTGGGGTCAGCAAACCTTTTCTGTAAAGGACCAGATAGTAAATATTTTAGGCTTTTCCATATGGCCTCTGTCCCAGCTCTTTAACTCTGCCCTTATAGCACAAAAGCTGCCACAGACAATATGTAAACTAAGGAGTGTGGCTGTGTTCCAGTAAAACTTTATTCATGAACACTTACATTTGAATTTCATATAATTTTTACGTGTCCCAAAGTATTACTCCTCTTTTGACCTCCCCCCATTATTTAAAACTGTAAAATCCATCCCAGCTCCTGGGGTAGTAAAAGGAGGCCAGATGTGGGCCACAGGCTAATCTTTGCCCCAAAGCATCCATGGAGGCATGCCCCTTGAGAATGTGTATATTCTAGTTTGAACTCGTGATCCTGGTTTTCAACTCTAGCTACATATGAGAATAACGAGATGCTTGCTTTATTTATTTTTAAATTTCAGTTTAAACTATTATTAGTTTCAGGGGTAGAATTTGGTGATTCATCAGTTGCATATTACCAGTGCTTATTACCATCAAGTGCCCTCCTTAATGCCTGTCACCCAGTTACCCCATCGCCCCACCCACCTCCCCTCCAGCAACCCTCAGTTTATTTCCCAGAATGAAGTGTCTCTTATGGTTTGACTGCCTCTCTATTTTCATCTTATGTTATTTTTCCTTCCCTTCCCCTATATTCATCTGTTTTGTTTCTTAAATTCCACATGTGAGTGAAATCATATGGTATTTGTCTTTCTCTGACTGATTAATCATGCTTAGCATGATTAGATCATGCTTAGCATGATACCCTCTAGTTCCACCCATGTTGTTGCAAATGGCAAAATTTCATTCTTTTGATGGCTGAGTAATATTTCATTGTGTATAAATACCACATCTTTTCCCATTCATCTGTTGATGGACATCTGGGCTCTTTCCGCAGTTTGGCTATTGTGGACTATAACATTGTGGACTATAACATTGTGGACTATAACATTGTGGACTATTGTGGCTATTGTGGACTATAACATTGTGGACTGCTATTAACATTGGGGTGCAGGTGCCCCTTCGAATCACTATGTTTGTATCCTTTGGATAAATACCCAGTAGTGCAATTGCTGGGTTGTAGGATAGCTCTATTTCTAACTTCTTGAGGAACCTCCACACTGTTTTCCAGAGTGGCCGCACCAGCTTGAATTCTCACCAACAGTGTCAGAGGGTTCCCCTTTCTTCACATCCTCTCCAACTGTTGTTTCCTGAAGTGTTCGTTTTAGCCATTCTGACAGGCGTAAGATGGTATCTCATTGTGGTTTTGATTTACTTCTCTGACGATGAGTGATGTTGAGCACTTTTTCCTATGTCTGTTGGCCATATGTATGTCTTTGGAGAAATGTCTGTTTGTGTCTTCCGCCCCTTTCTTGACTGGGTTTTTATTTTTGGAGTGTAGAGTTTGAGAAATTCTTTATAGATCTTGGATACTAACCCTTTATGTGATATGTTATTTGCAAATATCTTCTCATGTTCTGTTAGACTGCCTTTTGGTTTTGTCGGCTGTTTCCCTTGCTGTGAAAGCTTTTTATCTTGATGAAGTCTCAATAGTTCATTTTTACTTTTGTTTCCCTTGCTGTATAAGGTGCTTTAAGAAATACCAATACCCAGCCCCACCCTCTCCATACTGATTTAGTTGGTCTGGGTGGAGTCCAGGCATAAGCTTCCTTTTTTTTTTTTTTCCCTTTAAGAGTTTCTCAGGCAATTTTAATGTTGCAGCTTGACTTAGGCCACTATTCTGATTGCCATAGGCTGTGCCACAGCTCTCAGGGCATGATGCTGCTCTGTGCCATGGTTACTGCATTTCATCCAGTGGAAAGCATCACCAGCATAACATAAAGTGCAACCTGAAAGATTATAAAATGTAAGGGCACCTGGCTGGCTCAGGGGGAGGAGCATGTGACTCTTGATCTTGGGATCTTGAGATTAAGCCCAACGGTGAGTATAGAGACTACTTAAATAAACAAATAAATCAATAAATAAATATAAAAAAATAAAAGATTATAAAATGCAAAAGGGTGGATGTCTTCAATTGAATAGAATCTTTTTTCTTTTTCTTATTTATTTATTCATGAGAGACACAGAGCAAAAGACGGAGACATAGACAGAGGGAGAAGCAAGACCTCAGGATCATGACCTGACCCAAAGGCAGATGCTTAATCACTGAGCCACCTAGACACCCCATCTGAGTAGAATCTTGCCTACAAGGCTGATCCATCCTCACAGCAAGGATCCTGGCTTCCTCCCCACTGTGTTCGTCTCACTCTTTGGTGCATTGCTAGGTGTGACATGTTAAATAAATACTTGCTGAGTGCACTATTGGGTTGGTTTGTTTATTTGTTTTTTTTTTTTTTTTTTTTTTTTTTTTTTTAGTGATAGTCGCACAGAGAGAGAGAGAGAGGCAGAGACACAGGCAGAGGGAGAAGCAGGCTCCATGCATCGGGAGCCCGACGTGGGACTTGATCCCGGGTCTCCAGGATCGCGCCCTGGGCCAAAGGCAGGCGCTCAACCGCTGCGCCACCCAGGGATCCCGCTTTGTTTATTTGTTATTTGTTCTCTGGGCTCTGACTTTTTTCTCTTCCTATCTTTTCTGCCCAGAGCCTCACCCTGAGAAAATAGGGGATGCTTTGTAAGTATTTATGGATTCACTGACTGATTATGAAAGGTGTAGTAGGCTGATACAGGAATTGGAGTCAGGCAGGAACTGGAAAACTTGGTGGTGTCCTTTTCTCAAACAGGACATTGACCACTTTCTTGGCCTCCTGCTTCTTCGCAACAGCAGGGGCAGGGCCACTTTCTTCCCCTTTGCATTCTTTCCTTTCACATCTTGGATGGCTGGAGGAGAGGGAAACACCACTGTTTCTATTCCTGGATGATGAGAGAGAGGATAGAGTGGTTTTTGCCATGAGGAAGACGACTTAGAGTCTGGAGATAAGGAAATAATCTCTGATTGTCTCTCAGAGACATTTGTCTCTCTATTATCTCCCTGCATTTTCTGCCAGTGTATAATCTCAATGAAGAAAGGTCTGGGAGTCTTTATCCACTGGAGTCCAGAAAGCACCTGTCTCCCAGCAGATGATCAGTAAATATATTTTGAATAAACTATCAAATAAATGTGTTCACTGAGGTTTCCTAAAGCCTGAGGGAGGTTTTTGTGTGTAGAAAAATTATTTACAATATTGGTGTTTTAATTTATTATTCACGTGCACTTGAGTTATGAAGTTTAAGTCCTAGTTTTTCCTCACCTTTTATTTTATTTATTTATCTGACAAAGAGAGAGAGCAAGCACAAGCAGGAGGAGAGGGAGAGGGAGAAGCAGGCTCCCCACTGAGAAAGGAACCTGATGTGATGCAGGGCTCAATGGTCCTAGGATCATGACCTGAGCCAAAGGCAGATGTCCAGCTGAATGAGCCACCTAGAAACCCCTCCTCAAGCTTTTAAATACAATTACAGATCTTGGTAGTACATTTGGTAATCTAGTAATATTCATTTAAAATAAGAACAATCACTTTAAAAAAATATTTTATTTACTTATTCATGAGAGACACAGAGAGAGGCAGAGAGAGAGAGAGAGGCAGAGGGAGAAGCAGGCTCCATGCAGGGAGCCCGAAGTTGGACTCAATCCCGAGACTCAATCCTGAGACTCCGGGATCACGCGTTGAGCCAAAGGCAGATGCTCAACCTCTGAGCCACCCAGGCATCCCAGAACAATTACTTTTATTTGTTCTTTGATTCATGTACAGTTAACTCATAAATTTAAGATTAAATTGTCTTTAAATATTTAACACAACTCAAAACTTGATTAATTACATTTTCTTAGACATTTCAAACCACATCACAAATTTTATGGGGCTGCTTCTCTCAAACATTTCTAATGCTAACCAAGCAGACTTATCAATTTAACAAAGTATGTCTAAGCACTTAAGCAACACTTGCAAATCTAATGTTAACAAACTCTAAGAGGTTATTGCAGTAATGTTTCATATCCTGATTTGTTCATACTTTCTTGAGTAATCCCCTCTCACCCTTACTCTGAGTGTTGTCATTGGAATTGCGTTGACCAATGGGACAATAGCATATGTAACACACTGGGGCTTGTTCTCTCTTACTGTATTGGGAACCTTAGACTACCATGTGAGGAAGCCTTGGCTAACCTAGTGGAGGGTGAGAGACCATGTGGAGCAGAGGCTAACAGACCAGTCACCCTTCCATCCACCTGACATTGACCATTCAGCCTGACCATCAGTACCAGCTGGAAACAGACCAGATCAGAAGAGCTGTTTAATTGACCTACACAATGAAGAGAAATAATAAAGGAGAATTTAAGTCACTAAGTTTGGGGTATTAATGCAGCAAAAGCAAACTGACATTTAAACTGAAATTCTTAAAAAAAAAAATAAACTGAAATTCTTCTTATTTCTTTTTTTTTTTTTTAATTTTTTTTTTTAAATTTTATTTATTTATGATAGGCACACAGTGAGAGAGAGAGAAACAGAGACATAGGCAGAGGGAGAAGCAGGCTCCATGCACCGGGAGCCCGACGTGGGATTCGATCCCGGGTCTCCAGGATCGCGCCCCGGGCCAAAGGCAGGCGCCAAACCGCTGCGCCACCCAGGGATCCCGAAATTCTTCTTATTTCTAATAGGCCTTTTCAGGCCAGAGTTTTTCACTTGAAACTTGGACTGTCCATTCACTTTATGACAGAATCTCTTTCCTAGCCTTTGTGCTCCTGATGTGAGTTGATGAGGTATTGAATCCTGCATCCAGATTGTTACTAATAACTCTACTGCTTGATTGGATTCCATACCCTTCATTTCACTTTCTGTTATCAACTTTCATTTTAAAGTCATTAAAAAAAAAGATTATAGTTATTTATTTATGAGAGACACAGAGAGAGAGAAAGAGAGAGGCAGAGACACAGGCAGAGGGAGAAGGTGGCTCCATGCAGGGAGCCTGATGTGGGACTCAGTCCCAGGACTCCAGGATCACTCCCTGGGCCAAAGGCAGAGGCTTAACCGCTGAGCCACCCAGGCGCCCCATTAAAGTCATTTTTAGATATTTCTCTAATGGTCAGTGGGGTCAGTTACCCTTCTAACTGTAAAGTTTGATCTTTTTATTTATTTTATTTAAAGTAAAAAAAATTTTTTTAAAGTAATCTCTATACCCAACATGGGGCTCAAACTCACAACCTTGAGATCAAGAGTTGCATGTTCCACCAACTGAAGCCAGAGGCACCTCAAGTTTGATCTTTTTATTTTATTTTATTTTATTTTTAAATTTATTATTTATGATAGTCACAGAGAGAGAGAGAGAGAGAGAGAGAGGCAGAGATACAGGCAGAGGGAGAAGCAGGCTCCATGAACCGGGAGCCCGAGGTGGGATTCGATCCCGGGTCTCCAGGATCGCGCCCTGGGCCAAAGGCAGGCGCCAAACCGCTGCGCCACCCAGGGATCCCTTTTTTTTTTTTTTTTTTTTAATTTATTATTTATGAAGTTTGATCTTTTTAAACAAATAAATGCATTTGATAATTTCTTGACATAATAAACAATGCCAGTGCAACATAATTAATATTAATACCAAGGTGGTAAGAAAGAATAACACAATCATCATTAATATATTTTACATAACCATCCTTTTCAGGAGTTGAAATTTTCTCCTAGGACATTTTGTGTTTTTCCCCTTCTGGAGAATCATTTTAGGGTCATGATTTTTCTCAGATTTGTTCCAGTGAAATGTAATGATTATTTCTTTTTTATTCAAATTGTAATATCTCAGCCAGTGAAAGAGGCTTTAAATTTGCTCTTGTCTTCTCAGTGCCACTCCAAATGGTCTAAAGCATCTCACTTTCTGGGAATAAGGTATTTAGGCAACAGAGATGGAATTAGCTACTTTTCACCAAGTTTTGGTTAATCCCACTCAGGGCTCTGAGGGTGCATTCAAATTGTTCCATATAAGTCTGAAATGGGTGGTTTTGCTGTGGACCATTTTAATACTAGAAAAGTTGTACGATAGTAACCACCCCCCCGCCCCGCCCCTTATCTCCAGTTTTGCTTTCCATGGTTTCAGTTATCCATGGTTAACTGTGGTCCAGAAACCGATACTCTTTCTTCTGAGGTATGGTCAGAAGGTCAATAGTAGCCTGACATTTTATCTCAATACTATGTCATTCCCCTCACTGCATCTCATCACAGAGGTGTTTCAATATCTCCCATCATCACAAGAAGAAGGCTGAGTATAATAAATATTTTGAGAGAGAGAGAGACTACATTTGCAAAACATTTATTATAGCATATTGTTGTAATTGTTCTATTTTTAATTAGCTATTATTAATCTCTTACTGTAACTAATTTATTAATTAAAATTTATCATAAATATATATGTATAGGGAAAAAAGCATATATAGAATTTGATACTATCCATGGTTTCAGGCATCCATTGGGGGCCTTGGAATGTATCCCTGTTAAAAAGGGGGATACTTTATTATACTTTTAAAAGTAGAGTTTGCAATGATGTTTTCAGTATAATTTCCACTTTAGCCAATTCTTAATTGTTGTTCTGACATAAAAATATTTTATTTACCACATATGTATTTAAACTCAATACAACATTTCCAACTAAATTTAGCAGAAGTAAGAGTTTTAAGTTGCTAAACATTTGGTCACATTTTATGGAACAGATTGAAATAGAAACATTACATAAGTGGAGAGTTCCATCAAATTCTACAAATGATTAGCTTTGCTTTCTGGCAGGCAATATAAATGCATTGGGCTTTCTTGCCTTTATCACTTATCTTCAAGGCAGAGGAACCTCCTAGCATCCCAGTCACCAGAATGTATCTATAGGATGTCAGCATCATTCTTCTCAGAAGCATGTTCTTAGCAGGGAGGAAAATTGCTGCTTTTCCATTTCTATTTCTAAGGGGGATTAGAATTAGAGAAAGAAAGAAAATGAAAGAAAGAAAGAAGAAAGAAAGAAGGGGAAAGAAGGAAAGAAAGAAAGAAGTGAAAGAAAAAAAGAAAAAAAAGAAAGAAAGAAAAGAAAAAAAAAGAAAAGAAAAGAAAGAAAAGCATCCAGTCCAGGGATTGTTAAACTGAAGTCCATGGATGAGTTCTAGGAAGTTTATAAAGACTCAGAAATAATTTACAAAATGTTTATGACTTTATGTCTCTTTCCCTGGAAAGAGAATTCACAAATTTCATCGAATTCTTAAGGAAGTTTTAGTATTACCAAAACAAAAATAAAACCACCACTAGCACCACAACTAAACCACAATATTGACTTAGTCTAATCTTTTCCCTTAGTGGTAAGTAAACTGATAAAGTAAATCACTTGCCTGAAATTACAGTCTGTGGCAGAGCCTAGTTTAGAGAGCCAGGTGGTAAGCCTGGTAAAGAAGTTAAAATTCTGGCAGTCCGGGATGGCTCAGCTGTTGAGCATCTGCCTTTGGCTCAGGGCAAGAACCCGGGGTCCTGGGCCTGAGTCTCACACTGGGCTCCCTGCATGGAGCTTGCTTCTCCCTCTGCCTGTGTCTCTACCTCTTTCTCTCTCTGTGTCTCTCATGAATAAATAAATAAAAATTTAAAAAATATTTTAATAGACATTTCACAAATTAATGTATGAATAGCCAATAAGCACATGAAAAGATGCTTAGCATCATTATTCATTAGGAAAATACACATTAAAACCACAATGAAAAAAATCACTGAACTCACAGATGGGAGTTCTTTCTCTAGCAAGCCAGAGTAGGGAATCATCACATCCAGGAATAAATGTTAAATTTATATTTTAAAAGGGAGCATTGAGATTTGAAAAAAAGAGAGGGAAGGGATGTAATGTAATGTAAATGGTGGAATAGAAATGATATTGGGAGAAATTGTGCAAGATGAGTCAAAAGAGGGAATCCCTGGGTGGCTTAGCAGTTTAGTGCCCACCTTTGGCCCAGGGCGTGATCCTGGAGTCCCAGAATCGAGTCCCGCGTCAGGCTCCCTGCATGGAGCCTGCTTCTTCCTCTGCCTGTGTCTGCCTCTCTCTCAATCCGTGTCTCTCATGAGTAAATAAATAAAATCTTAAAAAAAAAAGATGAGTCAAAAGAATCAGAGGTTTAGAAGTGGTTCCCATTTATGAGAGACAGAGAAAAAGATGTGATGAGAGATACAGAATTTTGTGGAAGTGCTTGTTAGTAACGTGGGTAGAGGATAGTGGTCATTGTAAAGGAAATAAGATATAAAACATTTGAAGAATATCTCTTAATCTGAATCCCAGCAGGCTTCTTCATAGGAATTGACAAGCTTGATTCTAAAATTTATATGGAAACTCAAAGCACCTAGAATACCCAAAGCAGTCTTGGGAAAGAATAAACTCGGGGAACTTATATACAATTGGTCTTGAAGATGTTTTCAAAGCTACCACAATCAAAACTTTTGGTTGGCACTGGCATAAGGACTAAGAAATAAGTCAGTGGGACAGAGAGAGATTCCAGAAATCATGCACTTGTATGGCCATTTGATTTTTGACAAGGTGCCAAAGCAATTCGATGGGAAAAGGAAAGTCTTTAAAAAAATAATACTGGAAAAACTGGGGATCTCTATAGAAAAAGTGAATCTCTATCCCTATCTCATACCATACACAAATATTAATTCAAGAGGGATCATAGATCTAAACATAAAAGTAAAAACTTCAGTGCCTCTAGAAGAGAACATAACAATGTCTATGTGACTTGGGAAGAGATAAAAGTTTCTTAGACAGGATGCAGAAAGTAATATCCACAAAAGGATATATGATAAATGACATATGAAAATTGAAAATTTCTGTTCATTAAATACACTGTTAAGAAAATGAGAAGATAAGGGGCAGCCCAGGGGCTCAGCGGTTTAGCGCCGCCTTCGGCCCAGGTATCTGTATCTTACACAGATACCCAGCTGTATCTGCTCAGGGCCCAGGGCATGATTCTGGAGACCAGGGATCGAGTCCCGCATTGGGCTCCCTGCATGGAGCCTGCTTCTCCCTCTGCTTTTCTCTCTCTCTCTCTCTCTGTGTGTCTCTCATGAATAAATAAAATAAAATCTTTAAAAAATTTTAAAAAAAGAGAAGATAAGACACAAACAGGAAAAGACATCTTGTGAGACATACATCTGACAAAGAATTGAAATTCAGAATATATAGAGAACTGTTTTTTTTTAAAAGAACTTTTTAATAGTAAAAATATACTCAATTTTTAAAAATACGCAAAACATAGAGGTGCCTGGGTGGCTCAGTAGTTGAGTGTCTACCTTTGGCTCAGGTCATGATTCTGGGGTCCTGGGATCGAGTTCTGCATCAGGCTCACAGGGAGCCTGCTTCTCCCTCTGCCTATGTCTCTGCCTATCTCTGTGTTTCACTCATAAATAAATAAATAAAACCTTAAAAAAATAGGGAAAATGTTTTAATAGACATTTCACAAATTAATGTATGAATAGCCAATAAGCACATGAAAAGGTGCTTACCATCATTTTTCATTAGGAAAATACATGTTACAACCACAATAAAAAACCACTACGAGAATGGCTAAAGTTGAGAATATTGACAATACCAAGTGTTGGCAAGGATTTGGAACAAACAGAACTTGCTACATTGTTGGTAGGAATGTGAAACTATAGCTACTTTGGAAAAAGTTTTTAGAAAACTAAGCATACAACTATTTTTTAGCCCAGCTATTCAATTCTTAGGTGTTTTCCCAAGAGAAATAAAAAACATATCTCCACAAAAGACTTGCATAAAAATGTTCATAGAAATTTTATTTATAACATCCTCAAATGAGAAACAGTCCAAGTCCATTCAACAGGAGAATGGATAAACGGTGGTATATTTATAGAATGGTACAAACTATTGTTGGACATGATAGCATGAATAAATCTCAAAAATGCTATGTTGGTGAAGAAAGTCTTATACAAAAGAGTGCATACTTTATAATTCTAATTTATAAAGTTGGATAGTTGATTTTATTTATATAGGTGACTAGCAGGCAAAACTAATTATGGTGGCTAAAAAAAATTAGACTAATATTTGTACCTTGAGGGTAGGGAACCAGGACTGACTGGGAAGGAGTGGGAATAGAATTGCACCTCAGGATGCCGTTGCAACAAGAGTATCACCAGGAGCAGCACAGGCCCGGGTGTGATCCTCCTCCTTCCTTCCTGGCATTTGGTTCTCTGGGGCAATATTTGGTAGTGGTGGCTAAGAGGCCACAGACCACTCTCCTCACAGCAATTGTGTGATTTTTTTTTTCAACTCATTTTGTCTTTGACCTTTCTCAGCCACTCATTCTACATTCTCTCAATTCTCTGAAATTACCTGACTCTGTGTATTCTTGGGTCAGATATTAGTTGGATGTTAGTTTGGCTGGAGGCAGAAGACATCCAGAAGAATGTTGACTTAAAAACTGTATTTCTATTGCATATGGAAGTTCACATCGGTATGGAGACTCTGCTTATGAGACCATCGCGGGGCCAGACTCCTTCTATCCTTTTATTCCACCACCCCAGGGGGAAGATCCTCATCTGTGTCTGGGGATAGCCCCCCAGCTAGTGGAAAGGGGGGAAGGGAGAACATTTGAGTGTACAGTCTGGAAGGTGCATGCCTCACCTGTCCACATCCCATTGACCAGAATGTTTCTGATGGCAACAGAGGGTGAGAAGTATAGTCTTATTAAGGGAAGCTATGTGCCCAGATAACAATTCTTGTCCTATAAGAAAAGATGGCAGTGTCTGCCAGACAGGCTGGGCTCTTGACCTTTGTTTCCATAGGATAGGGCTGCAGGGCAGTTGTAAAACAATCCTCTACCTGCTCCCCATAGGGTGTATACATTTCCTCCTACCATGTGCCACAGTGTGGCCAGAGTTCAGATTGGCCCAAACCATGCTAGAGGCAAGGTGATTTTGAGATAGATTATGGGATGCTTATGGTCTGTTCAGAGTCCACTATTCCCTTAGATAGGGTGCTGGACTTCAGCTTCACGGATCCCATAGTCACTGCTGCTGAGATGAAAAAGAACTACTTACTGGAACAGTGTCCACATCCATCCCCACATCTGCCCCTCCATTCTGAGTAAGGTTGAATTGAGGATGTTTCCCTTTTCCTGTTGATGTTTCTTATATGTTCCTGTTTTTATAGAAAGTATATCCTCTGGTGTATTTGCTTTTCTGGCAGTCTATGCCATCTTTTATTTACTTCCACTGCCTCCAATAGATGCTATGATGGAGAAAAAGTCTGGGCTGTGTCCTGACATCAAGCCAAGGGTAATGATATGAGTTCCTACATCAGAGTAATAGTTGTGGTTCTCCCACATGCCAGCCCTTGGTTGTTGGCAAGGACCCTCATAGCTGCAGTAGCTGTATCCGCTCAAACATGCCACGCCATGACAATGGTCTCTCTGGTTAGGGTATATTGCTTGCATATATACCATGCAGTTCTAGTAAATTGGGCTTATGCCTAATACGTGGCTATAAGACCTGTACATTATTTATGGGTTAGATTAAGACCTATTTGGGTCCTGACCTTGTGGGTGCATTATGAGGGGGTAGAACAACATTCAGGATGCATCCTGGCACTGTCACTTCCTTATCTTTTGATGCTGGATCATGATCTCGTGCCCAGAGCAACATGATGACATGCCTTCAGTGTCCTAGCTGCTTATGACTACAAGTCCTCCAGGTGACATGATCTGCCTGAGATTTCAATGGCTCAAGGGGATGTCCTTATTAGGCAAATGCAGACTTGCTCTCAAATTTGAGGTATCAGTTTGCTCTTTGGTTTCTCCATGGCTCCTACCAGACAAGGAATTTCTCTTGATGATAGGTCTTCTGGCTCTGAGTCTTTTTGGTTCCTGAGCACTCTGTCATCCTCATTGTGATGGCCCTGGAATTTCTGTAGATATTTGGGTTATGACTTCCTTCTGGCTGCTGTTTCAGAGACTGTGGGCATATTGCTTGGGCCCTCCATTTGCAAGAGTACACACTTCTATCATAGTCCTTGGTTTTTGTTATCTGGTTTATTTCTGGGGCAATGTGTAGCATGACTGAATTTAATTCAAACTAAGACAGTGTGATCATCACATACATCATCTTAAACATCTCTCTTAGCTTTAGTGGGGGCTATTACTTATTACTTATTTAGCTCCTTCAGATAGTAGGTAGGGGTGCCACAGAGAGAACAGAACAATGTCCTAATGTGAGCTAGTATTACAAAGTGGTGGTTTGATGAATGTTAACCACCTCTAATGGGTGGGGCCACTTGAGGGTTTCCAGGGTGGCTTCCTTACCACACACAGGGTGGGCCTCTGTACTGATGCTGCAAAGTGGTACCACCTCCCTCAGCTTCCACTAATGTTCACCTCTGTCTCTCTTAACTGGTCTGCTTCTTCTTTTTTTTTTTTTTTTAAAGATTTTATTTATTTATTCATGAGAGACATGGGGGTGGGTGGGTGGGGCAGAGGCACAGGCAGAGGGAGAAGCAGGCTCCATGCAGGGAGCCCGATGTGGGACTCGATCCAGGGTCCCCAGGATCAAACCCCGGGCTGCAGGCGGTGCCAAACTGCTGCGCCACTGGGGCTACCCAACTGGTCTGCTTCTATGGAAGTTGCCCCTTACTTTGCTCAGGCTCATGCACTCGGACCTCTGGAATGAGGGAGTGAGGAGGTGTCCTGACATTCTTACTCTAATCAAAGACCTGTTCTTGAGATGATGGAGGTTGCCTGGAGTTCTCATACCTGGAACTCATGGGACATTGCTTCTTCACTCCCAGTCCACTTCATTAGTACCTTGACTTTCCCATCTCTTGGCTGTCCTGGAGCTAGAGCCTTAGCCCTAACAGCACATACATCCTTGTGCTTTTAAGTCTTTGCTGGTGGCCCTAGGGATGCAGATGGACCTCCCCTCACCTTTCTATTTTCAAAAAACATGTTGCGTTGGATGCAGGTGTTGGGTTTGACCTACTGTCTTCATTTCCTCTTACTCATCATCAGTTTCACTACTGAGGAGTCCCTTTTTCCTAGAGCTGGGCTAGAAATTTCCTATTCCTTGCATTTCCCTCCTAAATTCCTTCCAAGCTCACTTGTTCCTCCTTCCCTGGTTGTTGGCACCAGATCAGTCAGAGCTGGGAAGGTGGAATCCAGTTAAAGATTGGATTGAGAGAGGGCTGGGCAGTTCTACGGGAAAACCCCTTTTAAATGTAGAGGCCTCAGCACCAGAAGCTGCCTTCAGCTCCCAGCCTTGGGCCTGTAGATTGTCCTGATGCCCAGAGAGTGCTACTTGCATTTATTTCACCCAGGACAGGGATGCTACCCTGAGTGGCTAATTCATGGAAAGCTCCACCCAGGAAGTGGAGAGTACCCATTTTGAGAGCCCTAATTCAGCTCCTGCTTCGAGTCAGCAAGCAGCACTCCAGAAAGGCTGACTTGAACCACAGCCCCTCACTGCCTCTGAAAATTCAGCTCATCTAAACCTCTGGGTCTCATCCAGCCCACAGTGGGGCATCCCCAAAAGAGCCATAGCTGGGGGCCCAGAAAGGTAGCAGGATATGGGAGCCTTTTGCTTACCTTGAATTTATCTTGTTCCTGTCTTGAACCACAGGTCTTTCAGACAAAATCCTGCCAACATCTGCCAAATGGGATCTTCCAGCTACCCCAGGTTTTGGCTGGTTTTGATGAGAATGATGACATGGTTGTTTTTGCTTCATTTTATTATGAACCTAGCACCTAGGCTGTACAAAGGCCATCAGTGGGCCAGGATTGGCAGTGCTGAGGTTATTCTTGTTCCCCATGCCTTCCTGGAATCTCATGGAGGCACTCCAGAAATTCTATGGTCGTAGCAGCCTCAGGGAGAGAAGAATCTGCCAGGTCAGGTCCTCTTACAATCTCTACTCCCCTGGTTTCTGGGGCTCTCCTTCTATCTCTTTGACCATTCCATCTCTTTTCCTTTGTGGACTTCTTTCCCAGGTTCTGTCTGCATCCAAGCCAGGGCCACCACCAGGGAAGCTGGTAGGAAGAAGTTAGGGATCCAGGTGTCAGAGAGTGGCATGAGGTCTGAACAAATCCAGAAGTCCAGAAGTTAGCAAATGGGGTAGGGAGGACTGGGGGCTAACTGTATGTATGAAATTGCTGATATTTGATCATTTTTGACCTATAAAATCAGCAATTTCATTTGGTTCAGCTACAACTTCAGAAATTGCTTTATTTTATTTTATTAAAAGATTTTATTTATTTATTCATGAGAGAGAGGGAGAGAGAGCGAGAGAGAGGCAGAGACACAGGCAGAGGGAGAAGCAGACTCCATGCAGGGAGCCCAACGCAGGACCCGATCTCAGGTCTCCAGGATCACACCCTGGGCCGAAGGTGGCGCTAAACCGCTGAGCCTCCTGGGCTGCCCTAGAAATTGCTTTAGTAGGGCCCATGTCCACCTATACTTTAAACAAGGCTATTAGAAGCTTCAGTAGCTTACACAAGGTAAACAATCAATTTAATCAGAAAAGGCTTCTCTTGGGGGCACTTGATGGGATTAGCACTGGGTGTTAATACTATATGGTGGCAAATTGAACTCCAATAAAAAAATATATAAAAAAAAGAAAAAAAAAAAAAAGAAAGGACTCCTCTTTACAACTAGCAACTTTGCAGTTTCAGGAGGTAGTGAAGTGCTGGAGTCTGACGTGAAATCATATAAAGCCAGGAAACAGCTCTTTTCTTGCTGAAAAGTTTATAGCCGGCCTGAAATCACCCTCACTATTCAAGAGGGTGGAACAGGGCAGGAGATCTCTGTGTCTGAGCCTAGAACACCTGTCTGGGGTAATTTTTCAGAGCAGGCCCTGAAGTCCCATCATTCTATAGGTCTGTACAACAGGCTGTGAGGAAGAGCATCAGCTAGGATTTTAGAAAGAGTGGGGAAAGACTTGGTACTTCCAGGGTAGCCCAGACAATTTTCTGCAAACACAAAGGCTTTCTATAAGGAAGTCTGCCCTAGATGCTGGGATGAGCTGCTTACTACCTGTGGGGTCTTAGCCAACTAAAATTTTCCTAGCCTCAGTTTCTTCCTCTATAGATGGGGATGGTAATTCCTACCTCTTGAGACTGTGTTAGTCTACTAGAGGTGCCATAACTAATACCATTGGGTGGCTGAAACAACAGAAATTTATTTTCTCACAGTTCTTTTTTTTTTTTTTAAGATTTTATTTATTTAACAAAGAGAGAGAGAGCGCACAAGCACACAAGCAGGGGGAGTGGCAGGTAGAGGGAGAGGGAGAAGTAGGCTCCTTGATGAGCAGAGAGCCCAATGCATGGCTGGATTCCAGGACCCTGGGATCATGACCTCAACCCAAGGTAGATGCTCAACAAACTGAGCCACCCAGGTACCCCTTTCTCACAGTTCTTGAGGCTGGAAGTCTAAGATCAAGGTGTTGGCTGGGTTCGTTTCTGATGAGGCCTCTCTTCCTGGCTTATAGATGGCTGTGTTCTTGCCATGTCCTCACATGGCCTCATCTCTGTGAGGGTGCAGAGAGAGAGAGAGAGAGAGAGAGAGAGAGAGATTGTTGGTGTCTCTTCCTCTTCTTACAAGGACACCAGTCTTCTCAGTTTAAGATCTTATCCTTATGACTTTAAGTATTTATTTATTTATTTATTTATTTATTTATTTATTTATTCATTCATTCATGAGCGACAGAGAGAGAGAGAGAGAGAGAGAGAGGCAGAGACACAGAGAGGGAGAAGCAGGCTCCATGCAAGGAGCCCGATGCGGCACTCGATTGCAGGACCCTGGGATCACGACCTAAGCCATAGGCAGATTCTCAACCACCCAGGTTGGTGAGCCACCCAGGTGTCCCTTATCCTTTGACTTTATTTATTACCTTTGTATGGGTCCCATCTCCCAAAACAGTCACACTGGGGATTAGAGTATCAACAAATGAATTTGGAGGGGGGTGTGCAGAGGACACAACTCAGTCTAAAACAGACTATTTTGAGAGTAGCAGGTCATAGATTATGTTCTGAACATGGTAGCTCTTCTGATGTAGGTCATAGAAGAGGTCAAGCAGGTTCCAGTGAATCTGGCTGCTGAATAAAGAAGATCTGAGCAGACTAAAACAAAAATACCCCAGATCCTTGGTGAAAAAGAAATAAAAGTCAAGACCACTCCCCTACACTAGATTATCAATATTCTGCTACACTTCTCTTTATGCTTACATGGTCTGTTTATTAACTACTGCTGGATCTTTTTTTCTTGATCCCACCTGCTCCTTCACTTCCTACACTTCATCAACCACAAGCTTTCCTTGATCTATATTTCCCATTCTCCTCTTAGTCCAAGCCTCTACCCTTGATGGATTAGATACTCACAGTGGCTTCCTATGTTCTTTTGCTACCATTCTGTCCCACCCACTTGCACACCCAGATAAGCTGTTAGTGTAAAGTGTATACTAGATCATGGCACCTCTCTACTTGGAATGTTTTGATGGCTTCCTATTATTTTTAGGATAAATCCAAACTTTATACCAGGCTTCCAAGGGCCTTCATTGTGTCTTCTGGCTCTTATCTGGCTCTCTAGTTTCACTGCCTACCAATCCCATTTTCTCATTCTCTGACCCAGATGCCTCTGTGTCACTTCCCAAACTGCTCTGGCTATCCGCACTTGTTTGCTCCCCACACTCTTGTACCAGACTATTTTTCAGATCTCAGGTTCGAAGTAATAGAACCCAGAAAGCTTTTATTAGAAAATTAGGCTGGGTAGCTAGCGCATGTGCTCATACTCTTTCTTTCCTAACAGATATCTCCCCATGTTGAAATCTCCTTAGCTGTCTCTCTCTCTCCCTTCAAGCTGGAAGTTCTGGAAGGTGGCTGAACACGTTGATAGTTTTATTTATTGTAGTCCCAGCACCTAGCATAGCATCTGGAACACAGTAGATGCCCAAATAAATACTGGTTGAATTAACTAATTATCTTTTAAAAACCATTTTTGATATTTGTTTACCTATGTTCATAGCAGTATTATTCACAAAAGCCAAAAGGTGAAAACAATCCCACTATTTACAGATGGACAAATGGATAAAGAAAATGTGATATATCCATGCAATGGAATATTATTTAGCCTTAAAAAAGAAAGAAATTCTGACACAGGCTATAACATGGATGAACCTTGAGGACATTATGTTAAGTGAAATAAGCCAGGTACAAAAGGACAAATATGGTATGATTTTCTTATATGAGGTCCCTAGAGTAGTCAAATTTATAGAGACAGAGAGTAGAATGGTAGTTGCCAAGGATTCAGGGGAGAGAGGAAATAGGCATTAGTATTAAATGGCTACAGATATCTTGGTCTGGGAAGATAAATAAGTTCTGGAGATATATGGTGGTGATAGTTTGATAAAGCATTATAAATGTATTTAATGCCATTAAACTATACACTTAAAAATGGTTAAAATGGTAAATTTTATGTTATGTGTACTTTGCCACAATAAAAAACAACACTAAAAATAATTTTTATAAAATTTCAAATGAGAAAAATAAACCTCCAGGTACTATTGGGGAGACACAGAGAGAGACAGAGAGATAGATAGAGAGAGAGAGAGAGAGAGAGAGAGAGAGGTAGAGACACAGGCAAAGGGAGTAGCAATCTTCCTGAAGGGAGCCCGATATGGGACTCGATCCCGGATCCTGGGATTACACCCTGAGCCAAAGGCAGACACCCAACCGCTGAGCCACCCAGGCGTCCCAGCCATTGCTGTTTTAAGTTACTGAGTTTTGAAATGGTTTGATTTATATCAAGAGACAACCAAAACCCCATCCTCTACCAAATTAAACACCAAATTAAGCATGTATAATTGTATTACAGAGCATTCTATACATACAATCTAGTTTGTATTCATTATAATAATATCTACATAAGTAAAAAAGAAAGAAATCCACCTACGAATCCACCATTCTAATGCTTTCTCTATTTCTACTTATCTATACATTGTTTATTAGTTCATGATAGGCATCCATAGTGAAATGATGTGTTTATTGAACACATAACATTTTGCAGTTTTTCCCTCTCTGAGCATTGTATTTTTCATTCACATATTCATCAAATATTTATTGAGATCTACTTTATGCCAGGCACTGAGGATTTAGAGCTTAAATGACTGCATACTTTTTTCCATATATTTAATAATTTACATAATAATTCCTGTGAAATTGTGTGAATCAAACACTAATTGATCCAAGTGTTTCTTTTCTTGTCTTATTTATAATTTTAGTTCTGAAGAATTTGTGGTAGCTTACATTATGACTATAGTAGTAAACCATAAAATTAAAATTGTCAAGAAAAAAATAAATATGCTATAAACCTAGTCTAATAGAATGACTGTAATTGAACATTTAGGTGTGAGATTTCAGGTAAGGCAAAAAGAAAGCAGTGAAGCAGTCATTCTCATTGCTTGACTTAAAGCAAGCTCATCATTCTTCTAATGGGAATGGAGAGACTGACTTCCCCACACAAGAGGGGCTGACAGTGGATCAGAGAGGTGAGGAGGTGGAGACAGCATAGATAGAGGAGGGCCAGCTCTTTCCAGCAACTTGGCTGGGGGGAAGAGTAAATAGTGTTGAAGCTAGGTAGGGACAATGGGATGCTGGTGGGAAGATTCTGCAGACAGGCAGAAATTGAGGATTCAGGGGACAGAGGGTCTGGGCAGGGTTTCTCAGAAGGTCCACGAATGGGATCTGGGACTCAGGTGGAAAAGGAGAGAGTTTCCTGGCTGGCAATTTCTGTTTTTTCAATTTAAATGAGATGAGAGTTTAGGAGAGTGGGGCTGGAGGTTTGAGAAGAATGGGAAAAGTACCAGATACTTCTTGTTGAATCTGCTGATGGTCTGTTCCAGATTCAGACTATTGGGCCATCTGAATCCAGGAACAGATCAGACACGAATATCACCAGGGCCCTGGCTCAATATTTCGAGCAGGCTCCTGACCTCATACCAACTCTCACTTCTACACTGTAGGAGACTTGATCTGATGGTTCCTCTAGACTTGCTTTTCTGAGAGTGGTGATTCGTAGACACTGTGAAGACAGGCAGGTGGCACAGCCAATGAGGCAGCTAGCTGGGAGATTCCAATGAGTGAAGCAGTTGGTGAGGAAGGAGGTTTCCGTTGAGCACAAAGGAAAGGAGAGAAGAAACAGAGCTTCAGAGCTATGGCAGCAGAAGCAGGGACACAGGTGGTCCATATGGGATCCACTTTTCCAGATGCTGCAGTGAGAATCTGAGCTTTTAGTCACCATGCAACACATGTTACTGGAGATTTGATGCTTTAATTTGAGCTGACTGGGATTTGGCTACAAAGCTATCTCTGAAGGAAAAAAAACAAAAACAAAAACAAAAACCTGTGGGCCTGGACACCAGCTATTTTCTTTTCCAAAAGAGTTGGCAGGTGAGATTTCGGGAACCCATGGCCTTCCTCCTTTCTTCCCTGTCATCTCTGGGCCATGCACTAGTGAAGTAGGCAAAGTCCAAAGTTCAAGCTACCGAGTTAAATGCTCTGGTTTCTAATCCTGGAACCTACATGTACTTGGCTGTATAATAATTGTGGAAGAGTTACTTACGCATTCTAAATCTTAGCCTTCTTGTCTGGAAATTAAGACTACTTATCTCATAAGACTGTCCTGAGGAATAAATGAGATAATGAGCCACATAACTGTCCATTTATAATAGAGGGCTTAACACATAGTAAATGCTCAGTATTTGTATTGTTTCTCCACTGTCCCATCTACCCCTTTGGCTCTTCTTGATCAGTCACTGTCCTTTGTAGGCTGACCAGGTAGTCTTTCATAGTACTCTATCCATCAGCTCACTCTGAAGCCTGCCTCTCATGATTCCTATGTATGAGCTGCTTGAATGATAATGAATGATGTGACCTGATACTTGGGGGTAATTTAGAAATATTGCTGAGTCTCAGGTACCTTTGAAGGAGAATTTTTAGCACTGGCTGTGACAATTTATCAATAAAAACCCAAAGCATCTTAAAATATTTTATTTATTTATTTATTTATTTATTTATTTATTTATTTATTTATTTATTTATAGAAAGGAGTGGGGAGAGAGAGAGAGAGTGCATGCACTCGAACATGGGGGAGGGACAGGAGAGGGTGAGAGAGAGAATCCCAAACAGGCTCCACCCGCAGTGCAAAGTCTGACATCTGGCTCCATCTCAACACCCTGAGATCATGACCTGAGCAGAAATCAAGAGTTGGATGCTTAACCAACTAAGTCACCGAGGTGCCTCTCAAAGCATTTTTTTAAAACCTCAGAAAATAATAAGTGTTGGCAAGGATATGGGGGAAATTGGAACACTTATATATTGCTGGACGGTATGTCCAGCATACTGACACACAACAGCTATGAAAAACATTGTGGTTGTTTCTCAAAAAAGTTAAACATATATTTACCACGTTATCCAGAAATTTTGCTTCTCATTATATACTCATAAAAAGTGATCGTGGAAACTCAAACAAATTCATACAGCTATGTTCATAGTCGCTTCATTCACAACAGCCAAAAAGTGGAAATAACCCAAATGTCCATCACTGAATGAATATATAAACAAAATGTATTATATCTATACAATGGCTGAATAATATTCCGGAAGGACAATTTGACACATGCTACAACAGGGGTGAAACTTGAAGACATTATGCTAAGTGAATAAAGCAGGATATAAAAGGATATATATGATATGGTTTCTTTTAGAGTATTCAAAAGGATATATATGATATGGTTTCTTTTAGAGTATTCAAACTCAAAGAGATAGAAGGTAGAGTGGTAGTTTCCAGGGAGTGGGAGAGGGTGGGACTTAGGCTAAGGGGAGAGATCTATTATTTAGGGGCAGAGCTTCTGAAAAAATTCCGGAGGAGGATGGTGATGATGGTTGCACAACAGTGCAAAGTACTTAATGCCACAGAAGTGTATGCTTAAAAATGGTCATAATGGCAGATTTTGTGTTAATGTGTATTTCATTACAATAAAAAAAAACAAAAAAATTGTATTAAATACTCTATATCATAAGTTAAATGATTGGTCATCGTCATGTACAAGAACATACATAAGAGAGGACAAGCACTGGCAATTAGCAAAATCAAACTAATACAAATATTTACAATGTTTTACCCTTCTGTAAAGGTAATGTATCTAAACCACTGGCGCAGGGCTTGATATATATAGGCAGTCAATAAGTGGCCAAAGTTTTTTTAATCATCATTACTGTTATTATTGTTTGTATCATTCATTATTTATGTTATTACTATTACTATTATTATTATTATTATTAAAGTATGGTGATAGGTACCCTCTGAAGAGTTGCAGATGGAACAGAAGTCATGTGCAAGAAAGAAGGAAATGTTTCATTCCTTTTCTCTATAGTCTTAGGAAATCTTCTGGCAAAGATACAAAGTACAGAGGTTACCATGGGGCTTCTAGAACCGCCAGACACTCTTGATTTGTTAAATTCATTGATTCGCTCCGTCCTTCCTTTGTTCATTTATCGAGTCTAATTAGATCCTTAGATGTAATCATCTATACTAGGTGATATGGGCATTGTAAATATGAATAAAGTTTGATTCCTGACCTCCAGAAGTATATCTCTCCTACTAGAGACAGTAGGAGATATGTAGTTGTAGTGCATCTGGGCATGTCCTGAATGCATGGCTTTTATCCTAGGCTGAAAGCTGAGCCAATCCCTTGGATGTGCTCAGGATTCTTGGCACCTGCTCTTACGTTCTGACCCTGTGTTCTTTTCCATTCCTGCCCTTCCTGAGGCGCTGTCGTGAGTTCTCCTGGTCTCGGGTCCTGTGGTCTCTTGAGAGTCTGAAGAGATGGCTGCAGCGGCAGTAGCTGGACTGATCCCTGTGCTACACTCTGTGGCTGGTGACAAATCCGGCTACTACATTGGACGGCAGCTGTGGTTTGGCTTCATTGCTGTGTATGGAGTGGTGGTGTACGTGGTCCGCATGCCATGGGCCCCCATCCATGAAGATTTCTGGTGCCACGGCAACATCACCAATGTTTGTTTAATTGAGTGTTTTGAGAAACGTTTTAGCAGTCCTGTAGTGGGAATTTGGTACTTCTTTTTCTTTATTTTCTTGGCCCTCTTCTTCCTCATGGAATTCTTCATGGCCCAGATTCGACATAAGCAGATCAAAGCCAAGTCAGTGGAGTCAGTGGCAGATGAAATGGAGGAGGGCTCCATGGTGGGAATCCAGGAGCATGTCCCTTCTCCAAAGAAGTCCATCCTGAACTTCCACCAAGAGAAGATGCTTTTGCTTTTGTACCTCCTCTACTTTCTCCTGCAGGTTGGTGCACAGTGCGTGTTTTTAGTCCTTCTCATGTACCAACACCTGCCCCTGGTGAGCCAAGCCGTCATGCGCTGCAGCACCGAGAGCTGCCCTGGACCCTATTTCTGCCTGATCCGGGGTACTATGGAGAAGCGAATGTCCATCTACACCCTCATTACCTTGTCCTTCATGATCATCCTCTTCTGCTTAGGTTTCTTCATGTACAGCATCCACCATTACCTGTTAAAAGGGCTTGCCAGTGCTAAGTTTTGGCTTGACTAACTTTTGGAAGTTTTCACTGAGAGTCTCCTTCCTTACACTAGGAAGCTTGTGTTCCTTTAAATATTGTGTCTGGGGCAGGGCTTCCTCCTGCTAACTTTCTTTGCTTTAGACCTTCATAATAAACCTTGGTTGTTTTTGTTTCCTTCCTCTACAGCCAGGCTCAAGTTGTCTAACTGTGGAGTGAGTGGTACACACTTGATAATATTTCAGAGTTTTCTCAAATATACTATTTCATTTGATCCTCCCCAGAAGCCTGTAGCATTGAGCTTGCTACTTATTCTTCCAGTATCTTCCAATCAGGAAGAGTTTTCATAGTTTTAGAACTAAGAGCTTTAAAGATTCAGGAGAGATTGGTTGACTTGTGCTCTGGCCTCCCCAGTTTGTGTTATAAATACAGAGGACGTAATTCCTCTCCACAGGAAAATTCTCAGCTGGACCGGCAGAGCAGGTTTCCCAAGCTCCTTAGTGTGGGCCCAGTCTCACCATCTCACTTGAGACTCCAGTGAGAACTGAATAAATCTGGATGAATCCTACTGGGGAGAGGATGAGTGTGGCTAGGGTGGGAGTGAGGTTTGGCGGAAGCAGTTCACTGAATTTCCCTGTGTCCAGGATCTTGCCTCCCTCCAAGACCTGACCTATCTTGAGTTATGTTGAAACTCAACTCAAGTGTACACATAGATTACTTACTAAGCATGCTTTGTGACAACTGATAAGTCCTGCTGTCAGCGAACACAGGGTGGTTTGACCAGATATGGCTAAAGCTCTTCACATCTGGGGGGAAGCGAAGATGGGGGTCAGAGTGAGTCTGTTACAGAAAAGGTATGGCTAGTTACCTCATCCTGTGCAGGGAAGTCACCCTGAAAAGTAATTTGAGTGACCATCCCATGTGTGAGGTTTGGGCTCCCTCCAGGTGCTTGGTGTGAGATGTGGAACAGAGGGCAGTGCCAAGAACCCCACTTTTTGGGTACAATCTGTCTTGTTCAAGCAAGCACAGATGTTACCAAATAACTTAGAATTTTCTTGAGGCTGAGTGTGACAGACAGATCCCAAGGTGGGCCCCAATGATATCTGCCTCCTGACATCCGTGTCTTTATATAAGTCCTCCCTTATGAATGCAGGCAGGAACTATGACTTCTACCCAATAAGATGTCACTCCTGTGATTATATCATATGATATATAACTCCATTTTAGCAGGTTAGAACAAGACTTTCCCTTTCTGACTTTCAGAGGCATGCATGGCAAGGAATTGCAGGCAGCCTCTTAGAGCTGAGAGTGGCCTCCAGCTGACTGCCAGCAGAAAATGGGGTCCTCAGTCACACATCTGCAAAGGAATTAAATTCTTCCCACAACCTGAGTGAACTTTGAAGTGTATTCTTCCCCAGTTAAGCCTCCAGATGAGGATATAGCCCAGCTTACCCTTAGATAACAGTTTTGTGAAACCATGAGCAGAGGACCCATGCCTGGGCTCCAAACCCATGGAAACTGTAAGATAATATATTCATGTTTGCTTTAAGCTGCTAAGTTTGTGGAGATTTGTTACATAGCAATAGAAAACTAAGACACTGACTCGAGGACCCCCTGGAGAGCCAGTGGAGGCTGAGTGGTCTCAGCCTTAACACATTTGCAGAGGCAGCTTTTCTTCCATCTCTCGAAACACTTCTCCTTTGCTTTCTTCCAGCAGCTGGCCCAGTCATAGTTTAAGGGGCTTGTATAAATCTTAGCAGAGAGTGCCAGAGACTGAGGTGACTGTTGCTTCTGTCCCTTCTCCCTAGTCAGCCGGGGAAAGATTCTCTTTGTCCTGAATGATCCATCTTGTTCTGCTCTAGTCTCAGCAAAGTGGAATCTGAGGTCCCAGCACTTTTTGTTGCACACATTATTGTAAATATGTGATCTTATTGGGCTCACACAGCCCCCACCAGGCACAAAGCTTGGCAGTTGCAGCTGCTAGCTGCTCTCATCCCAGGCTGCACATCTTTGTGCACAGCTGTATGCAGGGGCCTCTGAAGCCCCATTGTGAAACTTAGCTGGGTTTATGGGGAGCCCACACCCTGTGGATGAGGATGCTTAGAGTTGTGTAGAAGGCTGGTTGCCTTTCAAAACTGTGAAAAATGTTAGGGATGAATCAACACTACAGCCAAGTGCTGGGGTATACCAGTGTCCTGAACAGTGTTTGGTACATAGTAGGGACTCAGTAAATGCTGTTTGGGCAAATGGAATATAATCATGTGCTCTCAGAGAATCTTGATACTATTTCTAGGGCTTGTGGGTAATGGCAATACTATTCTTAAGTAGGTTTATTGAGAGTCAAAATTCGAAGTCTGGTTTATATCACAAGTAAACCTTGCATATCCTCTTTCCCTGGGCTCATCTTGGTGGCAGGCGATGGTGCCCAGTGGTAGGGTCTGTGCCATCTTGTTTCACAAAAGAGACAGAGGCTGTGTCAGATACTTCAGTTTAGCCACAAGGAAGGACAGTCTGCACAGTAATAGCAATCAGCTGACAGCTAGATTTGAGCATGTATTTATCTGGATAAAAATTGTTTTAGGCAGAGGAAAGAGCAAGGGTGGTTTATGGTCAGGGGGTTCAGTCAGGAACAGAAATCACACCAATAATTCAAATGGGGAATTTGGTATAAAATCTTGGTAACTTGCAGGTGATTAGCTACTTAAGGGGATAGCAGAGGACTCTAAGCGATCTTGAGTAACAGTTGCAGGAAGCAGCTTCTGCCTCCAGGGCTGAGGGAGCATGAACAGGAGGGAATAGTATGACTACTACAGGAACGTGTAACCTGTGGGGATGAGAAAACTGCAAGAGGGTGACAAGCTTGAGTCAGAACTTATCTGTAGAAGTAGGGTAGATTGCCAGAGAGTGCAGGTGGAGCCAATCCATAGGGCTACTTAGGTGAGTGCTACCAAGTCTCTCACATACCAGAGCACTGGTTGCTGCGCCAAGAAATAGCACACTGGAGTGAATTCCTTTTTTACTACCCTTGCCTCCTTGCGTCCTTCCAGTATTATCCATTTTATCTAATGACCAATCTTAACATCAAGCTACCTGGCAAAGGAGAAATGTTTACAAGGTCCAATCCCAGTATTACAAAGCTGGGCAAAAAAAAAGAGAGGCAATAAATTGGTAACTGGCACAGTCTACCCTTTTGGTAACTCAACTTCCATATGTATTCTCCTACACGCATCTGAACTTCCAAACAACAATGAAACAACTATGTCTCCTACCTAACAAGCCATAGATGTCTTTTGTACAAGGAGGAAGTGCTTACACTTTCTCCCAAATGGAGACAAAACAGACATTACACCCATTGTTGACTGTATTCAGTTCTTTCAGATTTGGTCACAGTTCCATTGAAAATTTTGTTACCTAATGGTTAAATTAAAAGTTTAATTGTAAAAAACCTGTGTATTTAAGATAATAAGGGGAAGAATAAGAAAGAAAAAAATTATTACAATTTACAAATAAATATGTACACAAAAATATGCAAAATGAATATAATCCTTGTAATAGGTCATAAAGTCATAGATGATATTTTTCCCTTCTTTACTCAACTTTTCCTTTGTCCTGAGACAGAAACTTAAGTGGTTGAGGGTTCTCATCTTGGTAGGGTGACCCAAATGGTCATTTCTTTTCTTTTTTTAAAGATTTTATTTATTTATTCATGAGAGACACACAGAGAGAGGCAGAGACATAGACAGAGGGAGAAGCAGGCTCCCTGCAGGGAACCTGATGCGGGATTTGATCCCTGGACCCTGGGATCACAACCAGAGTGGAAGGCAGACGCTCAGCCACTCAGCCACCCGGGTGCCCCCCAAATGGTCATATCTGAAGGCTCTGACTCTTCAAAAGTCTTGACTTTATCTTTTGTTGGTTTCCTATATTTTTCAATTAACCTTTACTATTGGACATGGAAATATTCTGGGTTCCAGAAATAGTCTTTAGTTCCCCACTGTGTGGGAGCAACTCAGTTTCCCACTGACAATTGTGATCAGTTACTCCAGCCTATAAAGTAACTCTTTTGTTCTTCTTGCCTGTTGGTTCAGCATAAGGAGCCCCAAATAGCCAAGTGGGAGTCTCATCTTCCAAATCAATGGGACCATTGTGTCCTTTGATAGAAACATTTCCCCATTGAGATCTAAGACCTTCAAACCAGAAAAGCTCATGATTGCTGGATGGGAAGTGAAAAATTCTGCCAATGTTTTTTTAGGTATGATAGTGAGAGGAGCTTCTCTCACTTCTACCATTTGATTTAGAGGGCGTATATATTCTGGCTGTGTGAGATAGCACCACATGATGGTCTCTGATTCCAACCATATATTGCAGCCTGTTAAAAGATTGCACCCATATTTTCAGGGTGCCATCTCATAATTGATATTATAATCGAGTATTCAATAAGTCATTCTACCTTTCAAGTTAGAGAGCTGTTTCTGGGTGATGGGGTGGGTGTTGTGGGAAGCTGCCACGGGCACGAGCCTGTTGATACTTTGCTGTAAAATTAGTTCCTTGATCAGACACAATTCTTTGAGGTATATATCTATCTTTCAAGCACCATGAACCCCCAACCTGACACTGTGGGGCACAGTGGTGTTTTGGATTCTTAGGAATTAACATCAATTCAGAGCCTATGCCTACTGATCCCGTAGTAGTTTGGGTAATTCTTTTGTCCAGTCCCTAGCCACTCTAATAAATGTCTATAAACATCTTCAGAGAAGTCTTTTTTTAAAAGATTTTATTTATTAATTCATCACACACACACACACACACACACACACACACACACACACACACACAGGCAGAGACACAGGCAGAGAGAGAGAGAAGCAGGCTCCATGCAGGGAAGCCTGATGTAGGACTCGATCCCGGGACTCCAGGATCACACCCTGGGCCAAAGGCAGGCGCTCAACCTCTGAGCCACCCAGGTGTCCCTTCAGGGAAGTCTTAGAGGAATGTTTACTGTATACACTTGTGGCCATTCTGCAGAGGGTCTCTCCTTCAACCAATGGTTTCCAGATCTGTAAATTGGCTTAGGAATGGTAACTGGATGAAAGGTTATGAGTCTCCATTGCAATGACTCAAACCAGATCTTAAACCAACAGAACTAGAAGTTTTAGGTTCAGGTTGGTGAATTTTTCTGACAAAGGCCAAAGAGTAAAAATTTAACTTTGCAGGCCAGTTTCTGTCATAGCTATTCAACTCTCCTGGTGTAGCAGAAAAGCAACCATAGACAATAAGGAAACAGGTGGGTATAGCTGTATTCCAATAAAACTTTATTTATAAAAATAGGTAAAGGGCTGGATTTGGCATTTTAATAGGTTATTTCTTTTATTACTGTGTGATCGGTTAACTACCAGTTGAGATCCTAATTGGCCAAAGCATTCTAATTACATTTGTTCCTGCCGCCCTTTATAGTAAATGTATTCACCTTGTCAGGTATATAACTATATGCTGCCTCTTGTCTTCTGTTACTCCAAGATTCCATTAATCCCATTGAAATCAGTGTAGCATTTCCCATGGCCGTATCTATTCTATAAATGTGAGTAACTACAGAGCTTTAAAAAGATATAAGTACTCCTTCACTAACTTATTTCTCAAAATTTTGGTGATGGGAGGGTCTCCTGAGCCTTTTAAGGGGATGTGGTTGAGGGGATGGATATGCGTGTTGCACATGATAAATACACACCAACATTCCTATCTTCCTAAGCCTTCAGAGTCCTTCCTCCCTATCAGATCACAGAAATGAAGGCATCTTACTCTCACTAAAGAGAAGTCACTACTGAGTCCAAGAGTCAGTTGACCATCTAATAAGATGCCAGAGCCTCTTCCAGCTGCATAATTTAAAATACAAGATCTGGAATCCTTAGCAAATGCACATATATAAATTAATTTGTTCTGATATATTTTGTTCTCCATGTTCTAAGTCCCTTAGAATCCACTCCCACACAGATTCCCAAAGTTTCTGCCAACATATATATTAGACAAGTCTTATAACTCATTTAAAGTATAAGCCATTTCCTCCTGGGTCATACTACGTGTCTGAGTCCCTGAAACAGGCTGAGATTTGACCCAAGTTGTGAGTCTAGTAACAAGAGGTGATGATAGTGCATCTTGAGGAGAATAAGCATCCTTGTCAAGACATCTGCCCCAGATGAGCCCCAGAGTTTTCTAGCAAAGGAAGGCTAGTCATTGTAGTACTGATCTGCTTCTATTGCAAAGAGATATTCAGAGTGACTTGGAGATTTTAGAATCTCAACTTAACTTGAATCCTACCAGATTTCCTCATTCCAAATTTCAAGGTCTCATTATTTCTCAGAGTTCTAATTTTCACATAAGAAAGTTGTAAAGGCTGCAAATTCAACTACTGTTGTAATTCAGCCACTTGAACAGTTAAATTTGATTCAATATTGGTTACAAGAAATAAAATATTATATCAGGGCTGCCATGGAAGCTCTCTGATTCTCAGATTATGATCATAAGCTTGTTTTTTTTTTAAACAGTATACTCAGGAAAGTCAGTTCCACGCCACAGTCCTTGTCATTACTACTGCCATAACAATAAGTGCAGCAGCCTCTTGGGCTCCTAGGGCATTTGCTAAAATTAACACTTCATCACAAGTGATAATTTAATTAACTGGAATGCCACTCCTTGTCATGGATGACTAGCATCTGATTTTCCACTGACAAGGAACTCAGCACTGCCCTTTGATGCAAACACCTGACCAAACTCATTCTCAAATCCTATCTCTGAGTGTCTGTCTCCCCGGACCTTCCAATATCAATTTGATGTCAGGGTCCAATCAGGAGACAGACCCCACACCAGTAATTTGAACAGGAAACATTTAATATAAAGAATTATAGCTTATAAAAGAGTTAACTACTAAACTAGAAGAAAAACTACTATTTCTAGGGCTGAGAGAGAGTAATTTAGGAAGAAACTAAGAACTTAGAAGAGCTCTCCCAACTACTCAATTCAAGGCTGATTCAGACCTACTTAGAGAGGCGTCGCTGCCATAGGATCACACAGCCTGCCAGTGCTAAGGAAACTTGTTGGAGAGTGTGGGTCAGAGCTAGTCCATAAACATGGTCCGTTGGATGGTGGAGAAACTTGCTGGAGGGCATTAGCAGGCTGGAGCTGGTCTGTAAGGGTTACTTAGGTGACTAGTACCAAGCCTCTAGCATTACCCCTCTACTGTCTATGTGCCTAAAAATAGCAGGCTAAATTGTGAAAGGAAATCTCTTTACTTTTACAATGTCCTTTCAGTGCCCTCTATTGATGAAGACTATACTGACACTGAGCCAGCTGGCAAAGGAGAAATGTTTGTTAAGGTTGAGCTCCCATATCACAGAGCAGTGTAAAAAGCATGAATTTAGTGCTGAGAAGCAATAAATTGATAACTGGCAAAGGACTGAATAAATTTTGTGCGTTTAATGGACAACAAGAAGGTCAATATAGCTGGAAGTGAGCAAGTAGGACAGAGACGATGGTGGGAAATGAGGTCTGAGAAGCAGAGAGGTAGATAAGGTCAGATGTTTTAGGCTTTATAGATCATGGTAAAGACTTTGGATTTTAATTCAAGTGATGAGAAAACATTGGACAGTTGAGAGCAGTGATGTGATATAATCTGATTTATTTAAAAATTAGGTCAGTCTGTGGATGCTTGACTTTAGAAGCAAGAGTGGAAATAAAGGAGGCTCAGTCTACCAAGCGCCAGCTAATCACACTCCATCCTCTCTAGGCTACACCCTCTCTTGTGTTCTAACCAGGGTTAACAAATGTCTTCGTTGGACTGGGACAACTAGTTTTAGACAACCTACTATAGGGCCACTCTAGTTATGACACAACTCAAATTCTCTCCTTTCCTGAAAACAAGCCTGACATTTCAAGATTGTTAGAATTTCTAGAAGCGACTGCCACTCATTGCTATGTTTAGGAATGCCAGAAGTCCAGGTAATTCCTCAAGACTTTCTCCCTAACACCTAAGAGTCTTCTCTTCCTTGCTCTTCATGAAAATACTATCATGCCATTAGTCTAATTCCTGATGTAGAGTGCTGGCATTCCTCTAACTTAAGATGCTCTAGAGAGGAGTCAAGGAGAGTCCCATTGACAGTAGATCAACTTTGAGGATCACCATACCCTGAAAGGAGTTTCCAGAAGAAATCTTTCCAGTTTCCTGAAAGGATGTTTAAGATGACAGGCATATGCAGAAGGTAAAGCCATCTTTCATTTCTTGCTGGATCTTAGAATGGAGGCCAGGTCACCTGCTTTATCTGACTCCATTGCTCCCCTAGCCAAATAAAAATTCCTAGGTAGGTGAAATAGAAGTTTGCCTCATGATGCCTCTGGCCCTTTTACCTAAACCATTACCCTCGTGCACATTTTGTCATGATTTCCCTTCTTGTCTGTGCTCTCTCCTCAGTGCTGATAACCATTGCTCCCATTTTCCATCAAAACCTGCTCTCAAATCTTTTATTTATACCCTCAGACCTTTGGTTTCCTCTGTGGTGTAATGGAGTGAAAGAAGCTTAAAAAGTTTCCTTTCTAAGGGAAATTGCGTTTTAATAGAAATCAGTCTGATACCAGTGGTTCATGATGTTTGGTCTAAATAAGAACAACTTGCAGAGCTTGCTAAAATGCACATTGATGGGCTCCAACCTCCAAGTACCTGAGAGCAGAAGGTTTTATTGAGTATCAGGAATCATGCCACACAGATCATTACATGCAAATATCTTAAGTATATTTCCTGATTCCAAAACCGGGTCACATGGAATCTCAATGGGGCCTCAGTGAAACACCTGGGCTAAATGACCAACCTATTTGAAGGGAGATTTTGCTGTTATTTAAATAACTGTAAAGAGTGCCAAGTTCTGCCCGGTGTCTCCTCCCGGTGGGATTCCTTGGGAAATTACATATATGGGCTTGTAGCCAATTAGAAAATGAGTGTTACACTATTATTAGCTGGAATAATGTCTAATCACGTACAACATAGCATGCTGTGAAGGCTGGATTGGAGCCCATCATTTTGGCTCATGGTCCATTCAGGGTCTTTCGCACCCCCCTCCCCACTTTCAACAGCCTAATTCTTGGGCTAATATATCCATATATGCTGTGAAGAGCAAGAGATTGAGAGACTGCTGAGCTCACTTACCCAGCAAGCCATATGGAAATAAAGGGAGAGAAAGATTAGAAAGAGATAGAGATTTATAGAAAGAATGCTTAGATCTGCTTATTACATAGAGGCTGGAAAATTAAAGTACAGGACAGAGTGTCTTGTATGTATACTGACCTTTTTTTGCCATGCAGTAATCCTGCCCATTAGCAACTGTGGCCCAATTAGTGTCTAGTACTCTGACCAATCAGATCAATAACCACATCATCCTAGAGGGGAGAAAGGAAGAAATGCGCAGAAACAGACTTGATGTAGGAAGAGTTTGCAGGTCAGGTCAGACCTAAACAGTTGACACCAAATTATAAAGCAGAAGTGAGGCCCAGTGCATGAGGAATGTCTCAGTTTGGTGACACGCTCCTATGGCTGTGTTTAATGCCTGCCATGGACCATCCCTCCATTCCTTTTACTCCTGTTCAGGAAAGCATACAAAATACAAGGAAGGGTAATTTCATCATAGGGTAAATCCAGTATCTGTTCTGGTTGGTTAAAGGTATGATTTGCAAACTTTGGCAGTTTAATTATTAGTGGATCCTCTGATGGGTTGTGACCTTGTGCACAGGTTCTGGGAGAGTGCATTCCCAGCCTGCTCCCGTAGCTACTCTCTCCAGCCCTTCTACTCCTCTGTTTTTCCCCTACCAACCTTGGACTCCAGAGCTCAGGGTTTGGATGGTGGGGCAGGGAGGAGAGAGGCTCTGGAGAAGCAGGGAGGTTGGCTCATGTTCTGTAATTCCTAAAATGGACTCGATCATCCACTGGGTGTGTGTGGGGGGGCAGTTTGTTGTTATAATTGTATTCAACTAAGATACGTGGATTTCTGGGACAAATTATTTTTACACAGGGAGTTATTCTGGAAGCTTTGTCAGAGCCAGTTTAATAATAAAACAAAACATTTTTAGTCTTTAAATTACTTTAATATACATAATCTTATCTCTTCCCTCTCTCCTTCTTTTCTCCCTCCCCCCTCTTCTTTCCTGCATTTATTCAAAACCAATTTTGTGCATTTCCAAATACTTGGTGGGGGGTGGAGCTGCTCTTCTATCTTGTGGATTATCCATTCAATTCCTCTGTTCTATTTCCTTGTCAACCTCTGGCCATTCTTATGTTAACCTTTTCACTGGAAGGAAGACTGGATAAATTGCTGAAATAAGGTTAGAGATTATCACTGGATTGGGATTTCGCATGTTTTTCCCAGCCTCCTTCCCCTTTGGAGGCTCTGAGGTGGTGATTTGGCCATTCGGTGTATTTTTGTAACCTCTGAGAAACAGGAGAAGAGGAGGGATGTGGAAGAGGGAAGATACGATTAAACCAGTGTAGACATTGTTAAGAAATTTATTTGCAATTCTTGTTTTTTGGTGTTTTTTGTTTGTTTTTTAAATAACATCATTCCGTAGATAAAAATGCAATCTTACAGGAATATACATAGCGTCTCACACAGAGATGACCCTGAAGCTCTTCTCGAAAGGTTACCCCTTCTAGATTCCCTGGCCTTTCTCGAGGGTGAGAAGGCGCAGCAGGCGAGGCCTTGACAATGGGGTTATTTGATGATTACAAACTGTACAACAGTATTTACAACAGTAAGACTGCGACATCGTGAAGCCTGGAGAGGAAAGTGTGGGGTGTACAAGGGTGTGGGGGTGGTGACAGGCAGGGGATGACAATGGAGGCACTGTCCATCTTTCTGCATTGCTCTGAGAGCAAGCATGATACAGTTTGGTTTAGGGGCATGAAATTGGGCCTGGGCAGGAGGACATGAGGAGAGGAAGGAGGAAGGGGCTGTTTCTGGAGCCTCTTATATGGACGGGAGTTTCGCTTGGCAGCTCTAGGGCTTTAAAATAAAACAAGCAGATGACGAGAGTAACAGACCTTCCAGTGCTTTAGCAGCTTGGGACCTGCCACCCTATTTCTTAAGGGACTTGTGTGTTTCTCTGCATGTGGTTCTCCACTCCTACCGTCACAGATTTGCCTAAGTTTGTTTACGCCTTTGATGTCCACATCCTGGTTTGTCCCGGACCCTATTCCCATGAGGCTCTGGAGGAACAGCACACGTTCTGGGCAGGAGAGGAAGCTGCTACAGGGTTGTGCCTAATCTAGTTGAGAAACCAAGAGATGGGTTATGAGTCTGGGAGGATAGGATGCAGCTTGATGCGTGGGTGGTGTGATGTGTGCAAGCAGAAAAGTGCCCATAGCATTCAGGTCACTGGAGTTGCCTCACGGAGGAGCCCTTTGCACAGGGTCCTTTGTTTATAGCCGTCCACCTTCCTTCCCAAGGTTTTTTTTTTCTTTTCTTTTCTTTTCTTTTCTTTTCTTTTCTTTTCTTTTCTTTTCTTTTAAGCTTTGATGTAGTTTCCCCATGTTGGGAAATCTCAGGGGAGGGGGTTTGGCACAGGACACAGTGACCTGTCCTCTTTTGCTCCTCCTGTGACCCTATAGAAGGGAGCCTTCTCTTTCCTCTCTGGGTTGCGGGCTCAGGAGAGACTTCATGCAGAGTGTCTGAGGCCCGCAGGTATGCGGTATGGCGTGCGTCAGCAGTGGCCCACTGCCCGCTGGTGCCCGCTCATTCCTGTCCCTCTGCTTATACACTCGAGGAGCATCAGAACAGTTCTCTAGGCTCAAACAGTGAATAGGAAAAATCCCGTCCATTTCTGTGTTTCTTCACATAGAAATTACCCTCCCTTAAGACTTACAACCTCTTCACCAAGAGACTTCTTTAATAATGACATAGGTGAAACACTTTCTTATGTATGAGGTACACCAATGATTTTTAGATGGCAAATTTATAGTAAATGTCGGATTTAGGGTAGATTAAATGTCATGTTGCCCTTTCTAGGAACCTTATCAAGTCAGATTAGATCCTGGAAGGTCGGATGCATGGGACGCCCTCCAAAAGACAGCACAGCTGTGAAGATGCCAGTATGCAATCTGAGGGGAGAATATTTGACTCTGGTGATGTAACATTTCAAGCTTTTGTTTAATTATCTAGTCTTTGTCTTGTCTTCCTTAATTTAATGGAGACTGAGGGGAGTTCTGTGGAAGTCCCAACTCTTGACTCTACTCTCAGTGTTGAATTGATTTGTTCAACTCAACTCAATATATTTTGCTGGCAATCTCTAATTCCCTTTCAGAGACTGATCAAAGGGCTTTTCCAGTATATCGGAGAGCTGAAGAATCTACCACTGCATCTTTTCTGGAGCAAGCCTCTTAAAATCATGTGAGGGAAAAGTCTGAAATTTAGATAAATAATATTTAGTTCACAGTAATAATAGGGCCCGATGGCACTATTTCTACTCAAGGAAGTTACTCTGGTCCTCTCTCCACATCTCTCTATACAGTGCTCAGCCCTTTGGGAGGACAATATCATTTGTGCAGGGCTCAACCCCAGCACCTGCACCTGTCTGTTAAGGAAGTGTGTGTGTGTGTGTGTGTGAGGATGAAAGTGTGTATGAGTGTGTGTGTATGTGTGGTGTTCAAGTGTGTTCCAACCATGTGGAAGTCTGGCAGAAACCACTTGCTACATTGGTATCTGGCTTCACAAAGCAATGTTTCATTGCTTTGAAATAAAAAAAAGTTAAAACCAGAACTAGCTTCATAAACTATTTAAGAATCTGCATATTGGACTACTCGCAACTCCCTGTTCTGACTAGACTGAGGGGAGGAAAGGAAAGTGGGGGTTGGGCAGGAGGCTGGAATAGAGAGAATGGCTTGGGGAAAGGGAAAAACTATGCCATCCCTGATAGTTGTAGGACACTTCGTTTCCTTGTCTCTTTTCCTTATGTCTCTTCAGAGGGAGCTGATGGGGAACCCGGATGTGGTGACCAAGAGCTTCACTATGAACTGACCTGGGCTCTTATCAGCCAGTGTTTTACTAAATTGGGGCTTAAATGGGTCTCTTGAAAACAAATTGCCCTTTTGTGGTTTCTTTGCTAAAGGGTTTCTAACTCTTAGACAATGATATTTCATTTTTTCCCCAGGTCCCTCAGGATGGAGATGCCATTATCCTCTTCAGCAAAACTTATAATTATGGTTTGATGAGGCTAAAAGCCTGACTACCAGACTTACTCTGTATGCCTAAATTAGGTTCTTGTTACACATCTTGACCTTTAGGAATGATGGGTAGGTATCAACTGGCCTCTATGAAACCCTTCTGATGACTTCCAAACTCCTCATTTTCAGGGTGTTCTTATGTCTCAGGCATTGAATGGGATCCTTCTCCTGTGGTTGTCTTACTATCTATAGCTGAATGATCAGGAGATAATCTGGAAGGAAAATATTTGTGAGAAACTGATAGCTTCACTCCAGACAAGCCCCGGAAGAAGCAGGGTCACAGGATAAAGACAGAGTAAGGAAGTCTTGTTCCTTTGTCCTTGGACCTCCCAGTCAGAGGGCAGCCTGTTAGACTCAGAAGGTGATGGGAGGGATTATGACTAATAACCTTTGAAGCAGAGCAGAGAAAAATTCATGGTTCAAGCCAAAATCTAGGAAAACTTTCTTCTCTTTTTGCCTCAAGACCAAAAGAAACTTCTAGAAACAGGCAGAAAGAAGACAACTGAAAATCTCCCTGCTTAATATAGCCAGACACATGACTATTAAAAGGCCAAAGTGTAGAAATACAATAGGCCATTCAGATGAAAAATAAAAATCATGCCCCCAGAGCTTACACTGCACTTCTTTAGGTCCTTTTGGTCCTCAGCCATTGGCTGCTTTCTCTTTGCCACTCACAAGTTCTCAGAAGACTTGATGGTTATGTTTTACAAGGTCACAGGCAAAGTTCTGCTCTAGGTGGGGGGCAGACATCACTTAATACACAGCGGGTGAGGTTTGTGATTTTATGATTCATTTTATCCGTCTGTCATGATGACAGGTATCTTTTTTTAAAGATTTTATTTATTTATTAGAGAGAGAGAGCTAAGAAAGAGAGAAATAAAAAAAAGTTATTTTTAAAAATTTTTTCTCTAAGAAAGAGAGAGAAAGAGACAGAATGAGAAAGGGAGGAGGGGCAGAGGGAGAGAGAGGAGCAGATTCTCTGCTCAGCAGGGAGCAGATGCAGGACTTGATCCTAGGACCCTGGGATCATGACCTGAGCCAAAGGCAGATGCTTAGCTGACTGACCCACCTAGGCACCCATGATGACAGGTATCCTCTGTCAGTACCATACCAGTTGATCATGAGGTCAGGCCATAGAGACCCATCACCCTCCACAGGGAACTCCCATCTAAAACTCCTTTCCTTGCCAGCAGCACAGGGCCAGGTTCCCTTGGCACTGCTGATGTTGCTCTTGTAGGGTGCAAGACTAGCTGGCCTTCTGACAGAGCTGACTAGAAAGAAGGGACTCTGTAGGTGTGAGTGGTGAAGGGCAAGGGGGCACACTTAGGCATGGCCTTAGGGGTAGCTGGCATAAGCCCAGCCTGTAGCCCATGCCACTGGCCAATGAGATTTGGTGATGCAGAAGACAAGTCCAAAAGGAAAAAAGAAAGCAGCATGAAAGTTTGAGTGAATGTGTGAGTGGTGTGTGTGTGTGTGTGTGTGTGTGTGTGTGTATGTGTTTGTGTCTGTGGTCAGTTAAAATGCCAAATTTCTATCTAGGGACCACATGTATAGCAAGAATCAGTTATTAATCCAAAAGGGCTTCGCTCTCCATCACAACTAAAATCTTAGCAGAACGGTGGTAGGTATCTTGGGAAACTGGACAAAGATGACACCTAACTGTAATTTCTAGAAGGCCTGCATGGCACCGAAAAGGAACCAAAGAAGTTTGGAGGGTTTAGTCTTGGAGAAACAGGGAGAAACCCTTCTGCTTCTGCACTGTTAGTGTACCTGGGAACATTCAGCGTATTTCTCCACTTTTTCATGAATCAGTCCTTAAAAGTGAAACTCATCTTCACTTTTCCCAAGTAGGTCGCTCCTGTAAAGGGCTGGGAACATACTGGCACTGGAAGACATTCCCTGGGTAAATCCTAGATGAATGTTTGGGTCCTGTTTTCCCTAAATCACTCCCTTTTCCACCATCATTGTTGAAATCTATTTGAAGGAAACAGCATGGATAGGATGACGTTCTAGGTAGACGCAAATAGGCGGAAGAGATGCTCCCACAGTGTCTCTGGTTCCACTATCACTGCGAACTCCTGACGTGTCCTCCCCAGTCCTGGTCCCGGTCCCCTCCCTGTCTGCCATGCACATTAGGGGAGACCTGGAGGAAATCCTGCTCCAGAGCAAGGAGAGGATGAAGTGAATGAGACGGAGCTGACTTAGGGATGGACAAAGGTTTTACCTGGTTGCTGTTCTCTGGCCCCTGCTATCTGAGTTTGGGTAGAGCAGTTGCCAGAGGGAGGATTCCCTCCCCTCCAGCCAGCCCGACTCTAGCTCCATCCTCTCCGTCAGTGTGCGCTTTCCTGAGGAGACCACCGAGGCGAGTTCACGCAGTGGAAGTGAACAGAAAAGCCAGCCACCTCTCCCATGGGGGATGCTCACGGGGCAGGACTGTCCCGAGACCAAGTCCCAACCAACTGGAGCAGAGTGGATGGAATGAAGACAGGATTAAGACATGTCCTGGTCTCTCAAAGCAAGATGTAGGACGGATATACTTCTTGTATAGTTTTGGAAAAATGGAGGGAAACGGAAGTGAACACAAGATATGCAAAACAGTAATGTCCAAACCTGTGTGTGGATTGCAGAATAATGATTTACACTGGTGATACCTTTGCTCATCGTACAAATTAAAATAATACTTGTTCCCTTTCCCCCAACCACATATAGGAAAGCACTTCAGAGTTCAAGGGTAAAGCTTGTACACTCCAAATACAAAATGATTTACTTACATGCAGCAAAATATACAAGAAGTGAATTCAAAAACAAACTTAATTCAATTCATTATATTCGCTTGGCACAATTGCAATTCAGTTTTAAAAAAATATTTGTAAAATACTGAAACTGACCTGAATTCAAGTATAACAGTTTCTTCAACAGAAACATTATCAATGCAATAAAACATTACACGGAATATATCGAAGCAAAAACGCCTTCTTGAGTTTTTCCCTTAAATTTCTGTGTGTGTGTGTGTGTGTGTGTTTTAAATACAGTTTTAATGCCAACACAACTCACAATTGTATTTTTAAAATGAATATTATTGCATTGTTTTTGCATATCTTGTGGACAGAAAATGTAAAGAGTTACTGATTCCCATTTCAGAAGCAGAAACAGTGGTTTGTTTTTGCTTTCAAATGGCCCCAGATTCAGATCTCCCCACAGTTAGACCAGAAAGGGGGAGCTGCACACTCATTCACACATGGGTGCACATACATGGACAACCCACTATGCACACACAGAACACACACACTCGTGGAGACTCTCACCTATGCTTCTCTCCGGCACCCACAGACACACCCCACAGTAAAAAGAGCCCAACTCAATCACCCATATGTGCAAGACCATATCAAGTGCGTTACCTTTAAATTATAAAACCAAACCCAAAAAATTTTTGTTACTACCTACAGAAATCATAACAAATTATTGCGTATACACAATGGCTGGTAAAACTTGCCCACGATGGCTCTATGGATGGAGCCTACCGTAGAAAAAGAAAACCACAACCGTTTAAATAATACAGTAAAACCAAACCCAATTTACATTTGCAAAAGTGAAAACAGTAAGGTGGGTGGCTACAAAGCTTTGTAAACACTTCTTCCTCCCCTCCCCCTGGGAAAACAAAATTAAAATAAAACAAAAACCAAACAAAACCCGAAAACTGCAACATGCCATCAAGAAAAATGTCAAACCACAAAACAAAAGAGCGCTTGACAGAAGCTCAGCAGCACCTCGTCTTGCCAGGGGCTGGTTGCCCCTTCCCTGGCAGGCCCAGCCGCTGCTCTGAAGCGAGGTGGGCCTGTGCACGTCCTGTGACCCTGGGGCAGAGGGATGGGGGTGGTGGGGAGCCTTGGCCGTGAGGCTGCCGCATGCCCCTCATCGTGCCCTCCGCCCTCCTCTGCTCCTGTCTCCTGAGCTCCTCTCTCTGTTCCTCCTCCCCCCTGGGATGGGGCTGGGTCCTCGCTAAAGTCCCACTCCTGCTTCCTTCTACAAACCCACAGGGCCCTGGCTCTATGGAGACAGTGAGGCTCATACGGAATATGTGCAAAATGGATTTTTTTTTACAAGCAAAGTTGAAAGACACCCGTTTGACATAGGGTCCTTTTGGTGAGGGCTACAGCAGGAGGCTGAGGCTCTCCTTCGCGCCCGGAGGTGGGGGCAGGCGTCTCTTCTCTTGCTCTCCCTCCCTGATTCTTCCGCTCCCCCTCACCACTCTACCTCTTGCACACAACACACACTAGGCTTGCTGCCTTCCTTCCCCCCGAAAACGGACTCTGCACACCGCCCAACTCTGCGTCTTGTCCCAACGAAATGAATGAAGACGCTGTTCCGGTTAACTCCAGGTCACGAGAACAGTGAGGCACTTCTGAAACGAACCCATTAGGAACATTGAAACAAATAAAAAACCCAGCGTCTCCCCAGCCCTGGCTCCTACAGGCTGCCGGTGTGGGCTCTGCTGTCCTGGAGCTCTTCCTCGCTCTTCTGACATGCCAGGGCGGCCGTGCAGGCGTCGCCCTCGTGACCCCCCGCTTTGTCCTGCCCGGGGTCCCTGCAGTTAACAAAAGGTAGGAGGGTGCCGTTGGGGCTCTGCTGGGCGCCCCCACTGAGGATGTTGTCAGCGGCGTTCTCCATCTCCTCTATGGTCATGTCACAGGCGTCAGCCAGCTCCTGGGTTGTGACCTCGATAAACTTGGGATCTTGAGCAAACTGCCCCAGTCCTTCTGAAATCAAGACCTGAAGTGGGGAGGGAGGACCATGAAGAACCAAAGAGGAACATTATTCCCGGAGGACAGCTCTTCCCTCTGGGGCTGGAGCAAGGGGCTTGTAACTGGGAACCTTGGGAAGTGAGTGTGTGTGTGTCTGTGTGTGTGTGCGCGCGCGCGTGCAGGTGTGTAGGTGTGGTGGGAGGCGTGCTCGCAGGAAAGGAGCCGACACGGAGCGACACGGAGCATTGCCTGAAGGAATCAGGGGTGTGCAGGCTGGAGGACAGCTGTTTCAGCTGGGGCACTCACTAACTGTTGTCAAATACCTGGAGGCTTGGCTCACAGAGGGACCACAGGGTGCTGCTGTGCTGCTGCCCAGGTGGAACCGGGCCTGCCCAGTCTTCTCTCCACCCCCCACCCCCTGCACCCCTACATGCCTTCCTGTTATTCTTGCCCAGAAACCCTCACTCTCCTTTGGGGAAACCATTACCTCGCGCCCCTTGCCCACTGCTGGCTGGCAGTCTCTGTGGGGGTGAGGATCCGGGAGTATGATGTGTGCAAAACACCATGTCTGCACCTGCCTCTGCTCCCGCTCCAAAGGGCCAGCAGGTGATCCCAGGGCGGCCCCCTCCTTCCTAGTGGCTGCTTTAGTGACTGGTCTTGGGGAAAGTGACTCAGCTACGAGCCAGGGTAGGGGATGCATAGTGAAGCCTGGAATGCCTCTCTCCTGGGTCCGTTTGCCGGTTCCCCTGCTCCATCACTCTTTATTTCCTCTCCTGCTTGTATTTTCCTCAGAGCTCCCACCCTGTGCGGCATGCTGCATAAATGTTTACTTGTGATCTCTCTCTCTCCTCACCATGGCATGGGCTCATGAGAGCAGAAACGGTCTCTCGGCTGTATCCCTGCACCTAGAACAGTGCCTGTATGTGGTTGGCACTCAATTGGGAGTGGTGAACTGAATGAGAAATAACCAAGGCAAAGGGAAGAACAAAGTTTTGGAGCTAGGAGAGGCCTTAGAAGTCCTCTGGTTTAACTCTCTACCTCTTGCATGACAGCCCGATGACTGGATGGGCGTTATCTCTGCTTGCATACGTCCAGTGATGGTGGGCTCACTCCTTTATAGGAAAACCCTCCTCCTTTTGGAAAAGCTCTGTTGGAAAGATTTTCCTCACATAACCTGAAATCTGCCTGCCTGTCTGGTAGGTTGATTTGTCACTCCATTCCTGCACTCAAGACACCCTGCCCAGGACGTGAGGCACATTACAGGTTTGAGGTGCCTGTTGTGGCCTCTGGAGCAGTCCCCTGTCCAAGTCTGCTTCCCTAACTCCCTCAACTGGATCTCGTATGAAATCACTTATAGGGACCTTGCCAACCCCTTGCTGTGTCCTCCTTGGGGCATGTCCCCTGAAATGTGCTGCCAGGATCACATTAGATGCTCTGGCTGGGGCAGAGGACAGAGGAACTGGAAGCACTCTTGCTCTAGAATAGTGATTCTCAACCTTAGCTGGGCCTTAGAATCATCACAAGGCTTTAAAAAATACCCATTTAATGTGTCCCTAGGTTATTTTAATAAGCCCGAAGCTTGAGAACCACAGGTCCTGACTTTGCATGTGCACAAATACAGCCCAGGCCATCTGCACCCCAGAGCCAGTCCGCGTGGTCTATACAGTGGGGCCCGGGGCCCTGATGGGGGCTCACTGGCCCACGGCAGGGATATGTGCTCCATACTTCCTCCCCTGTGGTGGGCCCAGCCCAAGCAGAAGCCCATAGCATCTTGTGTGATCACACCAGCCTTTCTTCTGGAGGCCCTGGGAGTGAGGATCTTCCTGGCCAAGGGACTTGACCTCCACTCTCCTCCGGAAAGGACCAGAGACTCCCTCCTCAGTTCTTCATGCAAAGAACCCTTGCTGCCCCCAGCCCTCCTTTCCTCCTTGTGCTAGCAGCTCAGAGCCACTCACCGCTTCCACGAGGCTGCTGGCACTGCCATGGAACTGCCTGCCCCGGGCCCCAGCCTGGCTGGGCACAGTGAGGGACACCGGCCGGGCTCTCCGGATGGTGCTGTCACCTCCTCCACAGGGTGTGGGCTCCTCAGACCAGGAGCTGCAGTGGATGGACGGGAAGCTGCTGTTGAGTTTCTCGTTGGACTCAGCCCCCTCCAGCCGCAGGGTGGGGATAGGCTGCGGGGGCCAGCCTCGGCTGCCGGGTGTGGCTGGGGGGGTGGCACATGGCCTGGGGAGCGTGCCAGGGGAATGGCTTCTCTGGAGGAGGGGGCTCAGGCCTGCCACTGCCAATGCCTGCGGACACACAAGGAGCATGAGTTACTGGAAGCAGTCAGGCTGGGAGGGACGGGCCTCTCTCTCAGCAGCAGATGGTCGTCGCTAGCTTGGCCTGCCTGGAGCCCACTCCCATCATTTTCACCCCTCTGGATCCTACCTCATCAAGACCTGGTGTTAGCTTCCATCACCTTAAAATAGATTTTGTGATTACACCAGTCTGAAGTGATGGCTTCCTCCTCTAAACTCAGAAAGCTGTGATGGAATGGACTCAAGATTGTCCACTTCTTGGCTCTGGCCTTGTCGCTAGTCAGCTGTGAATTCTCTGGCTTTTGGTTTTCTCATTAGTAGTCTAGAAAGAATGCTGCCCTCATCATCTGTAAAACCAGGAACACTAATGCCCTCTATCTACCTATCTTGTGGGGTTGATGCGAGGTTCAAGTGAAATCAAGTCTGTGAAGATCTGTGCACTACACTGTGCACCATAAAGATGTAGACAGAACCAGTACTTATTGTTTTAAGTTTTCCATTTACGGGGCACCTGGGTGGCTCAGTCAATTAGGCATCTGCCTTTGACCCAGGATTCCAGGATTCTGGGATTGAGACTCACATTCGGCTCCCCATCGGGAGCCTGCTTCTCCCTCTTCCTTTTCCCACTCCCTTACTCCTGTGCTCTGTCTCTCTCTCAAATAAATAAAATCTTAAATTTTTTTTTTTTACAATGAATCAGGCCATGAATAATGTCTTGTCGATCTTTAGCTCAGCTTGTCTCTGAACTGTTGTTCAAATCTTACACTGTATTATTATTTACATGTTGTGTCTTCTGGCCCCCACTCTGCTTAAAAATCCTGAGACTGGAGTCTGGCCCTCGTGTTAGCACCACAACGACCTACTCTAAGCTGATGTGTCCACCGGAGAGTGGCACTGTGCAGCGGGAAGGCCCAGCCTGAGGGGCAGAGGGACGGGAACACTGTGGTATGGGTGGGTGGTAGTAGAAAAGCAGGAAGCAGGGAGTGTAAATAAAGAAGAGGTTCTTGCCCGCAACATGATAAGAACACTGGGTGAAATGAACTTCTAGAAATCTTTAAAAATGGTGCACGCAGTGTCCCTCCCCCTCCCCCAGCCTGCCAGCTTCCTCTGCACATAGCTCTTGAGGGTCCCCAGCCTGGGGTCCCCGGTCCCCTGGAGACCTGAGGGAAGGAAGTGTAAGGCTATGCTCAATTTTCCAGAAAGCCCAGTGGAAATCATATTTATGCTGGCAATGCCACACAGGCTAAGTAAAACGGTGAATACTTTGAGTTGAAATAATATCAACTTAGCTGAGCCACACTGGCTATCTTATGCATTTTATAAGCTTTGATTGGCAAATGAGTGCCTTTGGGTATTAAAAAAACCCCACCTAATGCATAGGCCTGTGGCAGGAGAATATATAATTAGAGAGGAAAACGGTTTGAGAAACCTGGACCCCAAGTTGCCTAGATGTAAGGGACTGGCCTTTGATTCCTGGAGGTTTCCATTGGTTCTAAGATACTGAGACTATGCTGGACACTGGTGTCTTGGATTTCACTGGCTCAGCTGGAGGCAGCCGCAGCAAGAGGTATTTCAACTCTCGAGTCTCTTTGGACCTATTTTCCTTGAACATCAGTCCCTACTTCTCACCATGTTGTTGGCAGATTCTCTGATCATTTCTACATTTCAGTGGATGGGTTTGTGTGCGGCTAAATCTCCAGGGATCTTGCAACTCTAGGCGTAAGTACATCCGCCCAAGAGCTCTCTGAAGGGTAAGCCAATGTCTGTGCAGGGAACATCTGTGCTATTGTGGGAGGAAAGGTCAGGCAGGATCCTGGAGTCATTGGTCCCTTGGGGCCGTGTGAGGGGCACCTGCTCACAGTGCTTCCTAGGTGTCCCCCACTGCCATCCTCCCGGGGAAATGACAGACCTTGCTAAGGTTCTCACTTGCATGGATGAGCCCCCCTCATCTGGGCCAGGGGCTAGGACTATCGTGGTCCAACACAGGGAAGACAGAGTGGAGTCTTCAGATTTGCCCTAATCATGGGAGGTGTGTAGCCTGTGGGGTGATGGCTGAAAGTATGGGCTACCTGGTGATGAACCAGGTGCAAGGGCAGGACTGTCTTCTGAGAGATGTCTCCCCCTTGATTCTTCTGTCGCTTCAGACATTCCAGGTGGAAGGAGGCCCTTCGACCTGCAAAGGCAGCCAAAGAACTGTGATCAGTTCAGGGAAAGGGGACACAGGTCTGCGAGGGTCATACCCTGGGGGTGTAAGGATGCATGCTGGTGGGCCTGGAGTCACCTCCTCTCTACTGTTTGCCCCTCCTAGCACGTGGTATCTGGCCAAGTGCCATCCCTGCAAGCCCTGCCCTCAGAAGCCCATCTCATTGCTCTGGAAATCTGCCCAGCCACTGCATAGGGGTTGTCAGTCACCCAAGTGCTTGACCTGTCACATCTGGAGAGAGAAGTGTATTTACCCAGAGAGGCAGAGCGGAGGAAACCCCTCTTTGGAGATTGCCGGACGTCCCTCTTGTCTTCCTCAGGTGGTGTTAATTGCCGATTTTCATCATCCTGATAGGAGAGCCTGGAACACAGAACTCCTGGGGTTTATTCTGGGAGGCCGAGCAGTGCCACCCCGTAGGGACAGCTGCCGTCCTCTGGAGGCAGTCTGCTTTTTTTCCTTATTGAAGGGAACCCCTGCTTTGTGCTTTCATAAAGGCTGGGGGATGGGGCAGCCGGACCTCGCCACCCCACCAGCCCAGGCCTGGCTTCTGGCATCACAGGTGTTTCCAGCTCCTCATCCATAGCCTCTCTGCTCATCAGCCTTGCATTTCTGATTTGAGACAGTAGAGGGACTCTTGAGTCAAAGTTGGTAAAAAATTTCAGATGAACAAGATTCTTTTCAGGAACAGTTTGGGCTCCTCTGTTTACATATGTGGATGCAATTTTCATGACTACTCCCAACTTCAGCCCAAACTTCTCCCTCTCCCCCTAGTTTCTCCCTGGCCAGCCCCCTTCATCATCAAGGCACAGAAGCAGTTGCCTATGGACAAGTATCCAGTCAGCTGGTCAGTGAACAGCAGAGCTGTGAGGGGCCTTAGGGGGCATCCGTCTACATGCTGGTGGCTAGGCCATTTAACGGGGGCTCACAATGAGAAATATACTGTACAGAGTCCCATATACATAGAAACACCTACTCGAACTTAACTTCTTGAACCATACTTACTACCTTCGTTGCATGCCTTGCCCTCTGGTGGTTTCTATACTACCTTAGTCTATTCTATTTTGCTAAACAATATCAGTTGTTGGGATCCCTGGGTGGCGCAGCGGTTTGGCGCCTGCCTTTGGCCCAGGGCGCGATCCTGGAGACCTGGGATCGAATCCCACATCAGGCTCCCGGTGCTTGGAGCCTGCTTCTCCCTCTGCCTGTGTCTCTGCCTCTCTCTCTCTTTGACTATCATAAATAAATAAAAAATTAAAAAACAACAACAACAACAACAACAACAAAAAACAATATCAGTTGCAACCCGCTAAGTTGATTTCACAGTCCCCAGGGGGAGTGACCTGCAGTCCAAGAAGAGGGGTGCATGCTAACCCTTCATTTTACAGATGAGGCCACGGACTCTGTCCCTGATGTGACTCCACAGGCTTTGAGACTGTGTGGCCTTCCCTGCTCCTAGAATACTGGCTTTGAGCCTTTGTAGATGTGCAGGAAATTTTCTGACTAAAGACCTCCAAACCTTTCCTCTCATTCTCAACATGGTAAGCTCTTCCTATTATATTTTCTTCTTATGAAAATTGTACCCACTCTTGAAGACCAGCTTCTGTTTGATCTCGCGCCAGGTGCCTGCTAAGGTCACCTTGACCTGCTTTGAATGTCTGTCCCTTTCATTGTTATGCCTCTTCTGAGATTTTAACTGGTTTGTAAAATACCTTTGAGTGCCGAGGCCGGTTTATTCATGATCTAGCAGAGTGCCGGGATGCACTAAGCACTCAGTAAGAACTAAAATGAGTTGAAGCGTATGCTTTTCCTGATTTCTATGGTGTATGGCCATGTAAAAAATTTGCAGCCTCTAAAAATCAAAAGGCTGAGGGCTGGTCCTTCCTTATTATAAGGTGCTTTTAAGAAAGATTCTAAAACAACGCACCTTAAACTTTTTGAACACAACTCACAGTCATAAATACATTTTATGAGACTCAGTACACTCACATACATATTGGCAATTAAACAAATATTTCATTAAATATTACCTTTGTGACATTGGATACACTGTTATCTATTGTCTTATTCTAACCTATGCTATTCTGTACTATGCTATTCTTTCTTTTAAAGTGCTGATCACGGCCTGGACTGATGGGGGCACCTGATGGGGGCTTCTGGGGGGCAGATATAGAGTTGTCTCTTGTATTTCTTGGTTGATTCCAGAATCTTCTGCTCTTCAGCCCCCACAGAGAAGCTGTGCCTAGATCAGGGAAGAGGCTGGCTGGGGCTGTTGATAATAAGGGGCCAGTAGAAAACGAACCAAGACTAAGAACCCAGCGGGGGGCATCAGCTCAAGCAAATAACTCCAGCCCTCAGAAGCCTTCAGCCTCTAAAAACCGTGGGAAGAGTCTGAGCAGTTACTGGCTGATGATGTCAGAGCCAGAAAGCCGACTAGACATGGTATTGATGTGATGTGCAGCACCGGGGATCTTAAAGCACAGCCCAAGGAGACAGCATGCTGGGATGGTGTTCATGACTCTGAGGCCCAAAACTTCCTTGGAGCCATGAAGCCTTCTAGCATAGCAACTGTGAAGAACCAGGCATTTCAGGACTTAACGAGGCCTGTGAGAGAGGCATCCCCAGACCACACACAGTTTGAGGAAAACAGTCCCCGTTATGACCCATCCAGCAAAAAGACAATCCCAATGGTCCGTGGTGGATGTCCAGTTTGTTCAGATGGTTCATCATCCTGGCAGCTGACCTCAAAACCCTTCGCCAAGCTCACAGAGCTGCTGGAGGCCTCTTAAAAAACAGGGCTGTCTTCACTTGCTAGACACTTTCAATTGAGCCCCTGACCTGAGAGGAATTTGATTTTATTTTGAGGCTGGAGGAAAAGGAACCAAGTTAACTGGGACACGGTTGCTGGAATGGGCAAGAAAGACAGTCCCCCAGAAAACTCAAGCTTTTATAAAACAAAAGAAGGTGTGAAGAGGCCTGCTTGTTATGTTCATCTGGGTTTGTGTATACAGGTGGTGTTCACGTACCTTTGCAATAAAACATTAAAATAAAAAAGTGGTGATTGTCACAACCTAAGTAAACGTCACAACCTGCTAATGGGGTCTAGACCTGTAGTTTAAAAAAAAAAAATCTCTTAAAAATTCCATCACTGACAAAAAAAAAAATATTTAAAAAAAAAATTATCTGCCACTGTTTGCCAACAGTGCCCTCTGCTGGGTGGCTTTAGTGGTAAGTACTTTCACGAACATTTGTCAATGCTTGTGTGCTGAGCCTTATTATAAAATATACTTATGACAGTTGTTTTTATTAAAAAAAGTTTATGAAAAAATGTTTTGAAGTCTTCCTGAAAGCACTGTATCACGAGGAAAGGCCAAGCTACCCAGAGACAGTGTGTGTAACGTGTGTATAGGTGTGTGTATGTGTGAACATGTGCATGCGTATATACATGTATGTACACGCACGTACATATATGTATACATGTGTAAATGCATGTGTATATGTATGTGAGCATGTGTGAGCATGTGCATGTGCATATACATGTGTGCATGCACGTATGTGAACATGTCCAGGCGCGTGTATATACATGTGTACATGTATGAAAGCGCAAACACACGTGCGCACATACACATGCACACATGTGCATGCGTATATGTGTGAACGTACACACACATGTGTACATGTATGTGCACACAGCACATGTATGTGAACATGTGCAGATACCTGTGCGTACATGCGTGTACACGTGCACGTGTACATGTACGCACGTGTGAAACATGTACATATATACATGTGTATGCACAAAACACGTGTATATGCATGTGCGCGAGTGCACATGTATGTGTGAACATGTGCACACACACGTGTATGTGCGTACACGCACGAGAACATGTGCATGCACACATGCATGTGTATATACGTGAAAATGCGCACACATGTGTGTACATGAATGTATACATGTGTGTACATATATTGTGAACATGTGCATGCTCATGTGTATGTGTGTATATATACGTGTGTGTATGTGTACGTGTGTGCATGTGTGTGAACATGCACACACATGTGTGTACGTGTTTGTGTGTGGGGGCGGGGGGCATACATGCATCTCCCTAATAAGGTGATAGATGTTTGTAGGCTCTCTTCTGATATGCAATCTCCTTTCCCCAGGCGATACCCAGCGCAGGGATTCCAGGGGGCTGCCCTTCACCCCCAGAGCCTGTCCTACATGTGGGCTGGCCTGGGGCTGGGGCAGCAGAGCTCACATCTCTGTGGAGATCAGGCTGGGCTCACTGCAGTACTCGGCGTCTTCGCTCATCTTCACGTCATAGGTCTCGTCCTGAGAGACCTCCTCCTGACACACCATGGCTATCTGGCTCTCCCGGGAGTGGCACCTGAAGTGTCCAAGGGGGAGATATGTAGTCAGAACCTGCTAATCCCCATCATTCCCTCAGCAGGTGAGGTGTCACATGCACACACATACTCACACAGTGAACACACACACACGCCCACATACACACAACTGCTGTGGCCTCTTCTTCCCTGATGAAGCAGCAGAGCCACGGAAACAGTAAGATCAAGATGAGGATTCCATGTGGAACATGCATCTCTGGGTTAGAACCCAAGGAGATCTGAGTTCTGACCCTAATTCAGGTGCCCTCTGGCAGAAGTCACTGGCCCACCCCATGCCTCAGTATACCCATCAGTAAAACTGGAGTAACTTATGCCCTGCTTGACTCAAAGGCTTATTGTGAGTCACAAATGAAGTAGCAGATGAGATGGGGTTTGAAAGGTGGAAAGGACCAGCTTTTAGAACAGGGTCCTGGGCTGCTCTGTCCAGGTCGGGGTGGGCCCTGAGAGGGCTGTCCTCTCCCTCTGCTAGAGATAGCCAGGCCTCTGGGTGCTGATTGGGCAGAGCTGGGAAGGTCCTGGTGTCACATCCTGCCACATCTTTGGGTTTGACATGGCTCCTTGGAGTGACGGCACAGACAAGAAGCCTCACATCGATGGGTTTGTTCTCCTGGGCAGTCACCCTGAGTCCCTGCTGAGCTCGAGACCCTCCTGCACAAGGGTGTGTCTAGGATTATTCTGCTCACCCTTCAGGCCAGGGTCTCCTGCTCATTGGGACATGTCTTCTTAGCTCTGGTCCAGGTGTGTTCTCCCTTTTCCCATCTGTACCTTCCTCTGTTTTTCTTCCTACTGATCCTGAATGCTGGGGCCCACTTTACTCCCAAACCCGTGAAGATCCCATTTTATCCTCTCAGGGCTGAGTGCTGGATCAAAGCCCTAGATTCAACCGGGGGCCTGTGAGCTGTTACAACTCAAGAAGCTACCCTTCAGGGCACCTACCAGGTTCTCCGGAGCAGGCTCTAACAGATGGCTGCCCATCCCATGGTAAGGACAGATGAAATGTTGAAGGCTCTTGATTGGTGGGAAGAGAGGGATGTGAGACGAGTTTTAGGGAGGCATAATGGAATGAGCTGGAGACAGAGAATGGTGGCAGGCAGGCAACACCAATTCTTGGAGGCTGCTGTGTACATGACATGCTGGCCCAGCCCCAGCAACAGCAAGGCCATTGCTATGGCCACTGCACTTAGCCTTGAACTACGCCATGAAGGATGAGGCCCCAGAGCTACAACTTTGGTCAAGATTTTCCTCCTCACCAAGCTGAAGCTTACGGTCTTGAGTGTTGTTTTTATCACTGTGCTGGGAAGGGAGAGAGCTGATGCTTAGTGAGCACTTACTATGTTCTAGGCATTTTTTTTATATGTTCTAGGCATTGTGCTAGGTGCTTTGTGTATACCATATTTCACGGATAGAGGTATCTGTGGGGAGAGGAAGAAAATCCCCTGATGTGTCTCTAAAAACCACTGTCCCTTCATTTAATATGGAACATAGTTTAATAGGAAGATACCCTTTGAAGGAGGTGTTAGCTCACAGTGAGTTGCTAATGATGGACACAATGAGCCTTCCTTAAGACGAGGTCTTGATCAGCAGAGCAAGGGAGAAGGTGGCACTAGGACAGAGTCCCTGGAGGTCATAGGGGGTTTGCAGAAAAGTGAGGGGACCACCAGGACAGGCATGGGTCAGCCACTTGAACTTTGATATTCCCCTGTGCAAAGCTACCCTTTCAGATCAGCATACAAAATCCAGCGCTGAGCACACTGCCCTGTGCACAGAAGGCATATCTGTATATATCTCTTGAGTAGAAGAACTCACCCAACACTGCTTTTGGGTGGTTTAAGCAGCTGTTCTTCCAGACAGTGAGGTAGACCGATGGCCAACGTCACTTGGCTGTCATCAGACACCAAAGAGTGCCCAGGCCATGTAAGCTTACACGAGGTCACTTGAAAATGTGTTAAGAAGGGAATTGAATGCTGGCCGGTATGTTGGCTCCTTAGGTGAAAGCAGCTTCAGGACATTTGTCCAGAAAGACACTCACACTTCATGATTATTTTCTAAGCTCATGAGCAGGAGAGATGTGCCCAAAAACATGGCATGCTGGCGATCTGCCTAGCCTGCTGTGGCTGTGGTGGGGGTGCTGTCCTGCCCTGTAAGAGCAGCTCCACTAAGGCGGAGGGGGCAAGATGCAGAGGCATGTCCTCTCCCACCCGGCCTTGGGAACCCAGAACTGTTGATAGAAACAGAGAGGAGACCCTTTAGGACCAGGCTGTGCTTCCTGAGGCCCAGAGCATGGAAGCAGACACCTACTGTCCCGGTATACCATAGCAATGTGTCTTGCAGCACCAGGGGTCAGAGGGTGGGGGAAAAAAGCATGTGTCAGGAGGTGGGAGAGATCAGTCAAACTCCCAGGAATGATCCCACACTGGGGCAAGCGGGCGAGTGCTATGGTAAAAGCCTCCTGCCACCAAGATGCCTCTCCCAAGAGGGTTGAGAAGGGTGTAAAGAAGAGGTGGTAGCTCCATTCCCATCCTAAGCAGGCCAAAGGCCAGGTTTGTGTAGATTTGGGAAAGGCCGGGGGAACAGAGTCTATTGTGTAGCCAGGATACCAACATCCTGGGGATCAGGGGCTGGGTTCCTCTGCTTGGGGAGCATGAGAGAGCACAGGAGGTCTGTTCAGAGGTACACACCACAGGACACTCGACTGCCACGGGGCCATGCACCTTCTCCCAAGGGTGGCTACCACACGTCGTCAAGGGCAAGATCAGGAGGCAGCATTTGCCTATCTCTCAATAGGGGAAGGGGCAGCAGCCTCCACCCCAGCTTGAGGGGTGAGTGGTAGGCCTGGGGGCCAGACTCTTACCCCCATGCACTCGGGGCCCCTGCACATGGGCCCTGGATGCTCACCCTCCCGCTTACCTCTTGGAGCTGAGCTTCCATGCAGCCTCCTGCACCCGGCCGGCAGGAGACAGGGGGGTTCCGTGGCCCTCGGCGGTGCTGGCAGCGCCAGGGTAGCCAGAGGGCGGGGGGAAGCGGCCCAGGCCAGTGTTGTTGGCGTTGTTGATGTTGGCATTCGAGCCGGTGGACGAGTAGCTGCTGGGGGTGAAAGTGGAGTCCACCAGTTTCTCGTGGGATGGTGACTCGGCATCGCCTTGGCTGTTGGCCGCCTTATTGATGTGCAGTGGGCGCTGGGTGGTGAAGGTCTGGGGGAAGGCGCTCCTGCCATCGCTTTGGTAGTAGCTGACGTGGTTGCCGAACAGGCCACCGGCCCTCTGGAGGCAAGACGGGAGGGGTGGGTGGAGGAGAAGGTTGTCTGCCTTCCAGAGAGCGCGGCCCCACTGGGCAGCAAGGGCAGTTAGGGAGCTCTTCACCTGCATGGCCTGGCAGCTGGAGAGGGAGGGATCCATGGGGTCCCCTCTGAGACTGCTGGGACACCAGGGAGGGACCTCTTGAGGGAACTGGTCTGGCAGGAAGGCTGCTGCCCTGGGACTTTCCAGCAAACCCCAGAGGACTGAAATTAAGTTTCAGGGATCAGTGTGGGATGGTGAGCTTTGGCTACTGCCAGTCGCTTGGTTTGGCAGCTGTGAGTCTGCCAGGCACTGGGAGGGCTGTGGGCAGAGGGACCAGAGGTTCTAATGAGAATTTTAAAATGGAGATCCAACCGGCTCGTTGAGCTAGAAACTATGTTGGCCAAATGGTTTTGAGAATAAGGAGGACACATTGACTCCATTAATTATACTATGGCCTTCTCACCCCCGGCAGGATTCTTAGAGATTTCAAATCGGGCCCACTGTTTTTTTCCCTTTCCTTGTCCTGGGGTGAGTGGGCAAGTAGCTATCGGCATGTTGGTCTGTGGGGTCTCACTGGGGCAGCGTTAGCATGGCGCTGTGTCCCTGAGGCCATTCGGTGACAGACATTTCACAGTGATGAGAAGGAGGATGGTGATGAGAGGGCAGCCACGGGCAGGGCAGGCTGTCTTCCCTCCCCATGTCCCACAGCGCAGGACCCCTGAGCCGGGGCTTGCAGGGCAGCTGTGAGCAGGGCTCCGGTGCTGTCATGGCTTCTCCCCAGCTTTAGAGGGATTTTAGCCAAACACCTTCAGGGTCCACAGGGACCACAGTGAATGCAGAGAACAGGATGTAAGAGTTCCACCATTCTGGGAGAGTTGGGTTGTTTTTCACTGTTCGAACTGACTCAGCCTCCATATCCAGGAGAGGAGAGGGAAAGAAGGTTGGAGGGGACTTTTGTGATCTGGAGAACACATGCTTATCTCAAGGGGACAATTGCGGCTGGGCTCTACTCCTCTGCTGCCATGTGGGGAACATAAGTCAGATTCTCTGATTTTTAAAAGAGAAGTCAGAGGTCTAGATTTTTATTTGAATGTATCAGATTTCTGAAAGTTGGCAAACAAAATAGGTCTGCAGGTTAGAAGTGGCCAAAAGGGGCCCTACTGCTTTGCAGCTTCTAATGTAGATGCTTCTCCTAGGAAATATTTCCCTTAAGAAAGCGGCTCCTTCCCTCTTTTTCCGAAAGCCAGTGACATTCTATGAGTTGCCATGTCCTGGGAGCCCAGGCTTCAGATGGAGTCAGACTTGGAGAGGGCAGAGGGATAGGAAGTAGCTCAGTGGGAACAATTTGGAATCTGCCAGAGAGCTCAGGGCTTTCTCCCTGGATTTTCTTGGCAGAATGCCAGCCCACCTTCTTGCTTCAAACTGAACCTTATAAAAGAGAGCACTCCTGTGGCATCCACCTACCCTGAAGATGTCGTCTTCAGAGGCAGCAGACACAGCCTCCTTCATGGCCTTGTCCAGCTCCTCCTCAGCCGTCAGATCTCCAGAGATGGCCCGTCGGATCTCAGGCCCGATGTCATGCAGCGTGCGCAAGCCAGCCTGAAACCCAGAGGGACAGCCAGCCGCCTGACCCACCACCTCTGCATAATGCAGGTGGGCCTCCCAAGGGTTTATCTGTGTGAGCTAACCAGGATGTGCTTCGGGGCCTTGCTTGTCTGCCTCAGAGTGAAAGAATCCATTTCTCCACCCAAGGAGGATAAAGGCACATTGGGAAGGGGCTTGGAACAGGCAGGACTGAGGAAGGCAAGGTGTGTGGGAAGCAGTGTGTTCCCCCTTCAAACACACACCTTTGGAAAGGCTTGGAGCTTTCTGAAAGTTTCCTTCTGGAGAGACCTGGCCTCCAGCCCACTGCTAAGACCCCTGGCCAGAGGTTGGAAGAAGGTGACCAGGCCCTTCCTTAGGGTGTGGATCCCTCTCCTCGCCCCTTACCTGCAGGGATAGGGCATTCCTCTGGGAAGGCTTGCCCACCAGGCCCTGTTCTTTGCGCTTCTTGAATTTCCGGAAGTACTCTTGGATCAGGAAAGTAGCATAAAACTTGCCAACCGTGACCTCATCATCTGAGACAGGAGAAGAGAGGACAGAGGGGAGGTTTTGGGGGAATTCAGCTGGGCTTCATTCACTGTTTTCAGCATCCAAGCTTTCTTAAGGTTTTTAGACTTAATTTTTAAAAAAAGAGGTAGTCCATTCACATGGTTCAAAAAGGCAAAAATATATTAAAAGGTGTACAGTGATAAGTCTCTCTCCCACCCTTCCCCCATCTGCCTAGTTACGATCTTTTAATAGATAATCTTTCTAAAATTAACTTCTTATTTTTCCAGAGAATCTTTCTGCAAATAAACAAACGTATTCTTAGCCTCTTCTTTTTTTTTTTTAACAGAAGTAGCCTATTGTCAAAATTCTCACCTTGCTTTAAAAAAAGCAAAAAGGTGTAAAAACCCTTAAAAAAGTAAAAAAAAAAAAAAACAAACCTGACATAGCTCACTAATTTTTTTTGATCCCAAAACTTGAGGTGCCCATTATAAATTGACCAGTACCCTAAGCACAAACAGCTCTACTTAAAAATGGGGTTTGGTAGAAGTACCTTTTTTCTCTGAGTTTTGGTTTTTCTTTCAACCAGACAGATTGGGTTTTCTTACCATGTGGTTTGGCTGGGCCCCTGCTGGGCTTACCCCCAAGTCACACACGACACAATCAGCCTCTGTGTTGAGAATGAACCAGGTGGTGGAGAAGCCAATGAATCTCCAAGGACAACCCTACATGTCCTACAAGTAGCTTTCTTCTCAGGGAAATGGGCCTACAGGACTGCTGATAGTTTAGACACAAGGGTCTGAGATGGTTCTCCTACTCCTTTTTTTTTTTTTTTTTTTAAATAATATGTTATTTCGCCTTTCCTTTTTTTTAAAAATTTTTTTATTATTTATTTATGAGAGTCATACAGAGAGAGAGAGAGGCAGAGACATAGGCAGAGGGAGAAGCAGGCTGGAGCCTGCACCGGGAGCCTGACATGGGATTTGATCCCAGGTCTCCAGGATCACACCCTGGGCCAAAGGCAGGTGCCAAAGCGCTGCGCCACCCAGGGATCCCTGGTTCTCCTACTCCTAGTTGTCCCTTAAGAATAGCCAAGTCACAACAATCATGACCTTCCACATGGCAAACGCCTCATTCCCGTGTGGGAAAGAAAAATCTGAGTCCTCTGTCTAGTCAGTGAGGAAGAGCTGCAGGGCAGAAAGAGCATGGATTTCTTTTGTCCCTCAGACCTGGGTTTGAATTCCGAATCTGCCGGGTACTCACCCTATAGCCCTAGGTCAGCTACATAGCTTCTAAGAACTTCAGTTTCTTGAGCAAACTTCACAGAAATGTTATAAGGATTAAATAATATATGCAAAACATCACGTGGTGTTTGGCCTGTCTAGGTAAATGACTTTTCACTGAGCTCTAGTCCCGCTTCCCTTTGGGAAGTGGTTCTCAACGGGGCTGGTGTCACATTTTAAAGAGTAATTTGGGAACGTGTGGGATTTTTTTTAGTTGTCATAGTGTGCTGTAGGCATTAGGTGGTTCGAGATGTGTGCCTTATAACACAGGCATGCTTTGCACAACAAATGACAGATTTGCATTCTGCTAGATGTCTATGTGGGGAAATAGCCTGTTTATGATGACCTGAGCTAAGGACCTAGCTTCATTTTACATATTGTCAGAAAATAATTTTTTGCCTGGTTTTAATACATCCAGAATTTTCCAGGAATATAACTGCTGCGTAAATAGATAGAAAACCGTATTTTACTTTGTTTCTGCTTCACCAAGATGGCTTTACATTTTGGAAAGTTGTATCCCTGATAGCAATGCTCCTTGTGGTATCTGAGTCACCTACTGTACCTGACCCACTTATACCAGTGTGCATGTGTTCTATGTACATGTGTGTGTATTATATTATTTGTGCATGTATGTACATATATGTATGTATACATGTGTATATATTATATTATTTAATATGCTTAGTTATCCTTTACTTCAAAATGACAAATACAATACAAAGTCAACATAGTCAGTATTGTCTTACTCAATATAAGTGGATGCATGAAAGTATTTAATCAGTTAACTGTAACTTCTGGCATAGTGCCATAACCCATGTCTAAGAATGTATATATTGAAAAACATTTGACTTTAATGTATTTTATATTAAAGTGTTATATTAATATTTTGGAAATTATATCTGTTGGAAGGTTATAATTTTCATTCAGGATAGTAGTAGGTACATTATAAACTGTTCATTATAAAAAGGGGCTCTGGGTTTGAGAGGGTAGAGAAGTATTGCCCCAGGAAAAATGAAGAGTTACAACCAAGAGGTGATCTCGGGGGAACTCTTATTCTGGGTCCTCATTATTTCCAGAGCAACCTTCCTGGTAGTTTATGGGGAACCTATACTTTGCAGAGTTCCCTTGGAAATTCTGGTCTGTGAAATGCATGATTAGACCAGATTTCCAACCTGATATCTTGTATCTGAGTTTGTGAAGGCATGGCCTTCACCCTCGTCCCTTCCAACCAGTAGGGTCTTGAAGCCCCATGGGATGGGCCTGGGGGAAAGCAGGCCTCCCACAAGCCTCATGGACTCAGAAACCAGGCAAGAGCCAAGAGGGTGGAGATCCAGGGAGCACTTACCACCCGCTGGAGGCACCACTTGGTCCAGCAGTTTCATGCTGGTTCGCTTCCAGATCTTCTTGATTATGGCCCGCAGCTCCTCGTTGGCTTGTTCTAGGTTCCCTGGGGGCAGAAAGATGCAAGGCTGAAAATGATCATCAGCCCCTTGGGGGCCCTCCCGTGCATAGGTAGGTCCCTCTGTGCAGACTGGGAAGCTTCCTCTGGTGGCACCTTTGCCCACAGAAAGTCCTGGTCTATCATCTTCACTTTCTTTCTCTCCAGTCTGCACATTGTCACCTCCATCTTCTTTCTCTTTGTATTGCTCTCCATGCTCCTACTTCCCCTTCCCTCCGTTCCCTGTCCAGTGCCATTCCTTTCTCTTCCTCCCTGCCTGCTGCTTGGGCCAGCCAGTGGCAACCCTTCAACCCCACATGCTGCTTCCTCATGAGTGGCACTTGGAGCGGACCAGATAACTTGGCCGGACTGAGCTCAATGACCACCTGCCAGATTATGAGGGGCTGCTCTGGTGCACGGCACTTCTCATGGACCTCCATGGGTGATCAAAAGTTTTCCCCCACACAAAGCATCCATATGCAGGGGGACCTTGAGGTCAAAGCTCGTTGCTGAGTGTCCTGTGGGGAATAGGTGGCAAAATGTCAGTGTAGAAGCAAGAATCAGAACACACTGGGTTCTGTTTTGGAGCTTCTCTGGGTCTACTTTCTCGACTGGTGAAACAGGCTTAATTTGGTGCCTATCCCATGTGGCCTCTGGGACACTGGTGGTATAGCAGCTGTAAGAGAGGATGTGATGGGCAGTAGTCTAAGATTCTCTTAGGTTATCTCCCATCACCACTGATATATATACACACACCCTACTTGGTCCCTGGGCTATGATGGGTTTTACTTCTGTGATTAGATTATATTATGTGGCTTCTATTGCCTTAAAATAGGGAGATTATCTAGATGGACCTGACCTAATCACATGAACTCTTTAAAAGTAGAGAGTTCTCAGGTGTAAATTTCCAGTTAGAAAATAAGTAAATCATGGGATGCAATGTACAGCATGGTGACTACGGTTAATATTGCTGTACTGCATGTTTGATAGTTGCTAAGAGAGTAAGTCTTAAAAGTTTTCATCATGCACAAAATTGTAACTATATATGGTGGTGGATGTTAATGAGATTTACTGTAGTGATCATTTCTTAATATATACAGATATGTAGTCATTATGTTGTACATCTGAAATTAATATGTTATATGTAAATTATGCTTCAATAAAAAATAAAACTAATAAAAGAAGTAATACATGAAGGAGATCAAAAGATAAAAGTAGATACTTGTCCCCAGTTGGGAGCAGGAGGAGTGAGAGGTGACTGCTGTGGCCTGGGAGAAAGCACACACAGATGCTGTGAATTGAATGGAGAGAGGCAGCCTCTGGGGGGCCCTATGGTCCCCAGCTGAGAGGCAGTCCTACAATGGCAAGAAATGAATTTTTCCAAAAATGTGATAGGAGCCTCTGGAAGAGGATACATCCTCGTCAGTATCCTGATTTTGGCTTGGGAAGACTCTTAGCAGAGAACTCAATCCATGGCTGGACCCCCACCTACGGAACTGTGGGCTAATGACTAGGTGTTGTGCAAGCCAAATAATTTGTGGTAATTACACAGCAATAGGAAACAAATATAGGGATGTTTATTGCTACTACACAGGAGAAGCAGCAAAGTTGAGAGCTCTGGTGTTAGATTGTCTAAGTGGCAATCTGTCCTGTGGCCACACCAGAGAGGTTCCCAACAGGAGTAAGCAGAGGTGGCAATGGACGGACAGTGATGGGCCCCTGAGTCCCCTGTCAGATCCATGGAGCCAGATGACAGTCCTGGGCATTCCAGTTATAGAGGCAATCCTTCATGGTTAAGTGTCCTTCCTGGTTAAGATAGTTAGTGGTTTCTGACATATGCGATAAAAGAGTCCTAATTAAAATAATGCTCAAATATGCTTGCTTATTTTCTGTAGTGGGTTAAATAGTGTCCCCACCAAATTCATGTCCACATGGAACCTTAGCATGTGGCCTTAGTTGGAAATAGGGTCTATTGCAGATGTAGTGGGCCCTACATCCAGTACTAGTGGTGTCTGTATAATAAGAGGAGAAGATGCAGAGAGACACAGGGAAGAAGGCCATGTAAGAGGAAGCAGAGACTGGAGTGATACCGCCTGGCCAAGGAACACCAAGCACTGCTGGCCCCCACCAGAAGCTAGAAGAGAAGTGTGGAACAGTTTTTTCCTTGAGCCCCTGGGAACAAAGCCCATTGACACTTCTCCCACTCAGTAGGTTGTCTTTTCATTATGTTGATTTCCTTCACTCTGTGAAACTTCAGTTTGATGTAGGTTCATTTGTTTATTTTAGCTTTTTGTCCTTGCCTGAAGAGACTGGTCTAACAATATTGCTAAGACCGATGTTGAAGAACTTACTGCCTATATTTTCTTCCAGGAGTTTTATGGTTTCAGGTCTTACATTCAAGTCTTCATTTAAGTTTAGTGTATGGTGTAAGACAGTGGCCCAGTTTTATTCTTTTGCATGTAGCTGTCCAATGTTCCCAACACCACTGATTGAAGAGACTTCCTCATTGTATATTCTTGCCTCTTTTGTCATAGGTTAATTGACCATATATGTGTGGGTTTTTTCCTGGGCTTTCTATTCTATTCCATTGATCTATGTGTCTCTGTTCATGCTGGTACCATACTGTTTTTGATTAATACAGCTTTGCAGTATAGTTTGAAATCATGGAGCATGATACCTCTAGCTTTATTCTTCTTTTTCGAGATTTCTCTGGTTATTTGGATTTTTTTGTGGTTCCATAGACATTTTGGGATACTTTGTCCCAGTTCTGTGAAAAAATGCTATTGATATTTTGATAGAGATTACACTGAATCTGTAGATTGCTTTGGGCATTATGGACATTTTAATAATATTAATTCTCCCAATCCATGAGCATAAAAGATCTTTCCATTTATTCATGTCTTCAATTTCTTTCATCAATTTTTAAAAATAGATTTTATTTACTTATTTGAGAGAGGGAGAGAGAACACAAGCGAGAGGAGGAAGGGCAGAGGGAGAGGGAGAAGCAGACTTCCTGCAGACTCCCTACATCAGGGAGCCTGATGCAGATTCTATCCCAGGACCCTGAGATTATGACCTGAGCCAAAGGCAGATGCTTAACCCACTGAATCACTCAGGTGCCCCACTTTCATCAATGTCTTTTTTTTTTTCATCAATGTCTTAAACAGTATTCAGAGTACAGGTCTTTCACATCCTTGGTTGAATTTATTCATAGATATTTCATTATTTTTGATGCAACTGTAAATGAAATTGTTTTCTTTTCTTTAGTGATAGTTACTAGTGTTCAGAAACACTGATTTCTGTATATTAATTTTGCGTCCTGTGACTTTACTGAATTCATTATTTATTCTAACAGATTTTGGTGGAGTCTTTAGGGTTTTCTCTATATTGTATCATGTCATCAGCAAATAGTGACAGTTTTACTTTTTCCTGTCCAATTTCGATGACTTTTATTTCTTTTTCTTGCCTAATTGTTGTGGTTAGGACTTCCAAAACTATGTTGAATAAGAGTGGTGAGAGTGGATGTACTTGTCTTGTTCCTGATCTTACAGGAAATAAGTATGAGTATGATGTTAGCTGTGGGCTTGTCATATATGGCCTTTATTATGTTGAGATACGTTCCTTCTATACTCACTTTGTTGAGAGTTTTTTTTTTTTTTATCATAAATGAATGTTGAATTTTGTCAAATGCTTTTCCTGCATCTATTGGGATGATCATATGATTTTTATCCTTTGTTTTGTTAATGTGAGGAATCACATTGATTAATTTGCAGATGTGGAACCATCCTTGCATCTCTGGAATAAATCTCACTTGATTGTGGTGTATGATCCTTTAAATGTATTGTTGAACTTTGGTTTGCTAATATTTTGTTAGGATTTTTACATCTATATTATCAGAGATATTGCCCTGTAATTTTCTTTCTTGTGGTATTTTTGTCTGGTTTTGGTATCAAGGTAATGCTGGCCTTGTAAAATAGGTTTGGAAGACTTCCTTCCTCTTCAATCTTTCGGAATAATTTGAGAAGAATAGGTACTAACTTTTCTTTAATTTTTGGTAATATTGACCTCTGAAGCTGTCTGGTCCTGGACTTTTGCTTTATGGTAGTTTAAAAATTACTGTTTCGGTTTTATTACTTGTAATTGGTATATTCAGATTTTCTATTTTTATGTGTGTGTGTGATTCAGTCTTAGAAGGTTATGTCTTTCTAGGAATTTATCCATTTCTTCTAAGTTTTCCAATTTGTTGGTGTATAATTGTAGTAATCTCTTATTCTTTGTATTTCTGTGGTGTCAGTTGTAACTTTTCCTTTATTTATTTGGGTCCTCTCTCTTGAGTTTGGCTATCGATTTTATTGATCTTTTCAAAGAACCAGCTCTTACTTTTGTTATATTTTCTTTGTCCCCCCCTCCCATCTTTATTTTATTTATTCCTACTCTGGTCTTTATTATTTCTTTCCCTCTACTAATGTTGGGCTTTGTTCCTCTTTTTCTAGTTCTTTTAGGTATAAAGTCAGATGATTTATTTGGGATTTTTCTGGTTTCTATTATTATGAATTTCCTTCTTAGAACTGCTTTTGTTGCATTCCATAGGTTTTGGAAAATTGTGTCTCCATTTTCTTTGTCTCAAGGTATTTCTAAAAATTTCCTGTTTGATTTCTTTGTTGACCCACTGGTTGTTTAGTAACACACTGTTTAGTCTCCACATGTTTGTGTTTTTTCCAGTTTTCTTTTTGTATTTAATTTCTAGTTTTTTACCATTGTGGTTGGAAAAGATGCTTGATGTGAAATTAGTCTTCTTCAACTTATTTGTTTTGTGACCTAACTATCCTGGAAATAGCACTTCAATAGACTGTGTATTCTGCTGTTTTGGATGAAATGTTCTGTATATATCTATTAAGTCCATCTGGTCTAATGTATCATTTAAGGCCAATATTTCCCTATTGATTCTCTGGATTATTTATCCATTGGTTAAGGGGAATATTAAAGTTCCCTACTGTTATTATATTACTGTCAATTTCTCCATTTATGTCTATTAATATTTTCTTTATATTTTTAAATGCTCCTATGTTGAGTGCATAAGTATTTACAAATGTTATATCCTCTTCTTGGATTAAACTCTCTATCATTGTGTAATGCTCTTCTCTGCCGTTTGTTATAGTCTTTGTTATCTATTTTGTCTGATATGAGTATTGCTTCATCAGCTTTCTTTTTGTTTCTGTTTCCATGGAATATCATTTTATTGTCTCTTCAATTTCAGTCTCTGTGTGGCTTTAGATCTGAAATTAGTCTCTTATAAGGCAGTATATAAATGGGTCTTTAAAAAAAATCTATCCAGCCACTGTATGTCTTTTGATTGGAGCATTTAGTCCATTTACACTTAATGTAATTATTAATAGGTATGTACTTCTTGTCATTTGGTCAGTTGTTTTCTGGATGCAAGTCTTCTGTTTCATTTTTCTTCTTTTGGTCTCTTCCATTGTGTTTGATGGTTTTCTTTAGTTATGTTTGAGATCCTTTCTCTTTATTTATTTTTTGTTTACCTATTGTAGGTTTTGGTTTTTGGTTAGCACAAGGTTCATAAATATTGACCTATATATGTATAGCTGTCTATTTTAAGCTAATAGTCACTTCAGTTTGACACATCCTAAAAGCACTATTTTTTACCCCCCCAACATTTTATGTTTCTAACATCCTATTTGACATCTTTTAATTTTCTCAAAAAAGATTTATTTATTTATTTGTGGGGGGTGAGGAGGGACAGGGGGAGAGAGAGACTCTCAAGCAGATTGCCTGAACATGGAGCCAATGTGGGGCTTGATCTCATAACTCTGAGATTATGACTTGAGTGAAAATGAAAAGTCACATGCTTGACCAACTGAGCCACCCAGGCACCCTTGCCATCTTTTCATTTTGTGTATTACTTAACTACTTGCTGTAGTTATAGTTAAATTACTATTTTTGTCTTTTAATCTTCATACTATCTTTTTAAGTTGGACAATTTACTGCCTTTACTATATGTTTTCCTTTACCAGTGAATTTTTTTCTTTCATATTTTTCTTATTTCCTGTTATAGCTTTTTCTTCTTTTGCTTAAAGAAGGCCCCGTAACATTTCTGGTATGGTTGGTTTAGTGGTGATGAATCCCTTTAACTTTTGCTTGTCTAGGAAACTATCTCTCCTTCAATTCTGAATGAAAACCTTGCCAGCTGGAGTGTCTTGGTTGCAGTGTTTTCTTTCAGTACTTTGAATATATTATCCCACTCACTCTGCCATGCAAAATTTATGCTGAAAAATATGCTGACAGTCTTATGGGTGTTCCTTTGTACACAACAAGTTGTTTTTCTCTTGCTGCTTTAAAAATTCTCCCCTTGTCTTTAACTTTTATTTATTTTATTCTTTTAAAGATTTTATGTTTATTCATGAGAGACACAGAGAGAGAGAGAGAGAGAGAGAGGCAGAGAGAGAAGCAGGCTGCATGCAGGGAGCCCGATGTGGGACTCCAGGATCCCAGGACTCCAGGATCACACCCCAGCCCGAAGGCAGACGCCCAGCCACTGAGCCACTCAGGCATCCCTGTCTTTAACTTTTAGCAATTTAATTATAATATTTCTTGGTATGAGTCTTTTTGGGTTCATCTTGTTTAGGGATTTCTGTGCTTCCTGGAACTGGATGTCTGTTTTCTTCCCCAGGTTAGGGAAATTTTCAGCCATTATTTCTTCAGATAAGTTCAAATAACTTCAAATAGGCCTCCCCACTCCTTTCTGGAACTCCTATTATGTGAATGTTAGTACACTTGATGTTTTAAGAACTATTTTCATTTTTCAATTAACATACGCTAATTATATATAATTATAATTATATATAATTATATATCCATTATTAATATGCATATAGCATATGCATATTAATAATAATATATTATTAGTTTCAGAGGTAGAATTTAGGATTCATCTGTTGCATACAACTGATGAATTATTTCAAGTGCCCTTCTTAATGCCCACCACCCCGGTACCCCACCCCCTTGACCTTCCCTCCAGCAACCCTCAGTTTTTTCCTAGAGTTAAGAATCTCTTATGGTTTGTCTCCTTCTCTGTTTCTGTCTTATTTTATTTTCCCTTCCCTTCCCCTATGTTCATCTGTTTTAGTCCTTAAATTCCACATATGAGTGAAACCATATGGTATTTGTCTTTCTCTGACTGACTTATTTCGCTAAGCATAATACACTGTAGTTCCATGCATGGCATTGCAAATGACAAGATTTCATTCTTTTTTGATGGCTGAGTAATATTCCATTATATATATGTAATATATATACATATATATATATATATATAAAATGGAAATATATATATGTAAAACAACTTCTTTATCTATTTATCTGTTGATGGACATCTGGGCTCTTTCCATATTTTGGCCGTTGTAGACATTGTTGCTATAAACATTGTGGTGCATATGCCCCTTCAAATCACTATGTTTGTATCCTTTGGATAAATACTCAGTAGTGCAATTGCTGGGTCATAGGGTAGCTCTATTTTTAACTTCTTGAGGAACCTCCATACTGTTTTCCCGACTGGCTGCACCAGCTTGCATTCCCACCAACAGCGTAAGAGGGCTCCCCATCCTCTGGGTCCTCACCAACATCTGTTGTTTCCTGAATTGTTCATGTTAGTCATTCTGACTGATGTGAGGTGGTATCTCATTGTGGTTTTGATTTGTACTTCTCTGATGATGAGTGATGTTGTGCACTTTTTCATGTGTCTGTTGGCCATGTATAGTTCTTCTTCGGAGAAATGACTGCTCATGTCTTCTGCCCATTTCTTGACTGGATTTTTAAATTTTTGGTTATAGAGTTTGATAAGTTCTTTATAGATTTTGGATACTAGCCCTTTCTCTGATATGTCATTTACAAATATCTTCTCCCATTCTGTAGGCTGCCTTTTTAGTTTCGTTGATTGTTTCCCTTTTGTTTGTGCAAAAGCTTTTTATCTTGATGATGTTCCAATAGCTCATTTTTGCTTATGTTTCTCTTGCCTTTGGAGATGTGTCTAGCAAGAAGTTGCTGTGGATGGGGTCACAGAGGTTGCAGCGAGTGTTCTTCTCTAGGATTTTGATGGATTCCTGTCTCACATTTAGGTCTTTCATCTATTATGAGTTTATTTTTATGTATGGTGTAAGAAAGTGGTCCAGCTTCATTCTTCTGCATGTGGCTGTCCAGTTTTCTCAGCACCACTTGTTAAAGAGATGGTCTTTTTTCCACTGGATATTCTTTCATTCTTTGTTGAAGATTAGCTGACTATAGAGTTGAGGGTCCATTTCTGGGTTCTCTCCTGTTCCATTGATCTATATGTCTGTTTTTGTGCCAATACCATACTGTCTTGATGATCACACTTCTGTAATACAGCTTGAAGTCTGGAATTGTGATACCTCCAGCTTTGGTTTTCTTTTTCAACATTCCTTTTGCTATTTGGGGTCTTTTCTGGTTCCATACAAATTTTACGATTGTTTGTTCCAGCTCTTTGAAAAATGTTGAAGGGGCATTTTGATAGTGATTGCATTGAATATGTAGATTGCTTTTGGTAGCATAGACATTTAAATAATATCTGTTCTTCCAATCCATGAGCATAGAATGTTTTTCAATTTCTTTATCTTTTCCTCAATTTCTTTCATAAGTACTGTTTAGTCTTCAGAGTATGGATCCTTTACCTCTTTGAGTAGGTTTATTCCTAGGTATATGGTTTTGGGTGCAACTGTAAAAGGGATAGATTCTTTGGTTTCTCTTTCTTCTGCTTCATTATTAGTGTATAGAAATGCAACTGATTTCTGTGCATTGATTTTATATCCTGCCACTTTGCTGAATACCTATAACAGTTCTAGCAATTTTTAGGTGGAGTCATTGGTTTTCTACATAGAGTATCAAGTCATCTGCTAAGAGTGAAAATTTGGCTTCTTTGCCAATTTGGATGCCTTTTATTTCTTTTTGTTGTCTGATTGATGAGGCTAGGATTTCCTGTACCATGTTGAACAAAAATGGTGAGAGTGGACATCCCTGATGTGTTCCTGACCTTAGGAAAAAAGATCTAAGTTTTCCTCTTTGAGAATATTTGCTGTGGGTTTTTTTTTAATTTTTTTTATTTATTTATGATAGTCACACAGAGAGAGAGAGAGAGAGGCAGAGATACAGGCAGAGGGAGAAGCAGGCTCCATGCACCGGGAGCCTGACGTGGGATTCGATCCCGGGTCTCCAGGATCGCGCCCTGGGCCAAAGGCAGGCGCCAAACCGCTGCGCCACCCAGGGATCCCTTTTTTTTTTTTTTTAATTTTTTTGCTGTGGGTTTTTAATATATGGCTTTTATGATATTGAGGTATGTTCCCTCTATCCCTACACTGCAGAATTTTTATCAAGAAAGGATGCTGTATTTTGTCAAATGCTTTTTCTGAATCTATTCAAAAGATCATATGGTTCTTGTCCTTCCTTTTATTAATGTGTTGTGTCACATTGACTGATTTGTGGATGTTGAACTACCTTTGCAGCCCAGGAATACATCTCTCTTGGTTTTGGTGAGTAATCCTTTTAATGTACTGTTAGATACTATTAGCTAGGATCTTCGTGAGAATTTTTGCATCCATGTTCATCAGGGACATTGGTTTGTAATTTTTTTTTTTTTGGTGGGGGCTTTGTCTGATTTTGGGATCAAGGTAATGCTGGCTTCATAGAATGAGTTTGGAAATTGTCCTTCCATTTCTATTTTTTTTTTTGAAACGGCTTCAGAATAATAGGTATTAGTTATTTTTAAAATGTTTTTTTAGAATTTTGCTGAGAAGCCATCTGGCCCTGGACTCTTGTTTGTTTGGGAGGTTTCTTTTTTTTTTAAATTTTTTAAAATTTATTTATGATAGTCACACAGAGAGAGAGAGAGGGCAGGGGGCAGAGACATAGGCAGAGGGAGAAGCAGGCTCCATGCACCGGGAGCCTGATGTGGGATTCGATCCCGGGTCTCCAGGATCGCGCCCTGGGCCAAAGGCAGGCACCAAACCGCTGTGCCACCCAGGGATCCCTGTTTGGGAGGTTTCTGATTACTGATTTAATTTCTTTGCTGGTTATGGGCTTGTTGAGGTTTTCTATTTCTTCCTGTTTCAGTTTTGGTAGTTTTTATGTTTCTAGGAATACATCTACTTCTTCCAGATTCCCTAATTTGTTGGCATATAATTGCTCATAATATTATTTTATAATTGTTTGTATTTCTTAAGTATTGGTTGTGATCTCTCCTCTTTCATTTATGGTTTTATTTGGGTCCTTTCTCTCTCTTTTTTAAAAAAATAAGTCTTGCTAGGATTTATCAATTTTCTTAACTTCTAGTTTTGTTGATATGTTCTATATTTTTTCAAAATCTCTATATCATTGATTTAGGCCGTAATCTTTATTATTTATCTTCTTTTGCTGGATTTAGGCTTTGTTTGCTGTTCTTTTCCAGCTCCTTTTGGTGTAAGGTTAGGTTGTGTATTTGAGACCTTTCCTGTTTCTTGAGAAAGGCTATTTTGCTATATACTTCCCTCTTAGGACTCCCTTTGCTGCATCCCAAAGGTTCTGAATTGTTGTGTTTTCATTTTCATTTGTTTCCATGTATTTTTTAAAAAAATTTTCCTTTAATTTCTTGGTTGACTCATTCATTTTTTAGTAGGATGCTCTTTAACCTCCATGTATTTGTCTTCCCTCCAAATTTTTTAAAAATATTTTATTTATTTATTTATGAGAGACAGAGATAGAGAGAGAGAGAGAGGCAGAGACACAGGCAGAGGGAGAAGCAGGCTCCATGCAGGGAGCCCAACGTGGGACTCAATTCCAGGTCCCCAGGACCACGCTCTGGGCCAAAGGCAGTGCTAAACCACTGAGCCACCTGGGCTGCCCCCTTCCAAATTTTTTCTTGTGATTGAGTTCAAATTTTAAAGCATCATGGTATGAAAATATACATGGTATAATCTCAATCTTTTGGTACCAGTGAAGACCTGATTTGTGACCCAGTATGTGATCTCTGAAGAATGTTCCATGTGCACTCAAGAAGAATGTGAGTACTTTGCTTTAGTGTGAAATATTCTGAATATATATACGAAGTCCACCTGGTCCAGTGTGTCATTCAAAGCCCTTGTTTCTTTGTTGATCTGCTTAGATTATCTATCCATTGCTGTGAGTATGGTGTTAAAGTCCCTTACTATTATTGTATTATTATCAATGTGTTTCTTTAATTTTGTTATTAATTGATTTATATAATTGCTCCCAAGTTAGGAGCATAAATATTTACCATTCTTAGTTTTTTTTTGTTAGAGAGATCCTTTTATTATAGTAGAGTGTCCTTATTCATCTCTTATTACAGTCTTTGGTTTAAAATCTAGTTTGTCTGATATAAAGATTGCTACTCTAGTTTTCTTTTGATGTCCATTAGCATGATAAATGGTTCTCCACCCTCTCACTTTCAACCTGGAGGTGTCTTTGAGTCTAGAATGAGTCACTTATAGATAGCATGTTGATAGGTCTTGTTTCTTTTTTTTTTTCAATCAAATCTGATGCCCTGTATCTTTTGATTGGAGCATTTAGTCCATTTACACTCAGAGTAAGTACTGAAAGATCTGAGTTTTAGTGCCATTTACCTGTAAAGTTGTTGTTTCTGTAGACTGTCTCTGTTCCTTTCTGGTCTTTGTTACTTTTGGGCTCTCTATTCATTCAGAGGATCCCTTTCAATATTTCTTGCAGGGCTGGTTTAGTATTCACAAGTTGCTTCAGCTTTTGTTTGTCCTAGAAACTCTTGATCTCTCCTTCTATTCTGAATGATAGCCTTGCTGAATAAACTATTCTTTGTTGCATTTTTTCCCCATTTAACACAATGAATATATCATGCCAGTCCTTTCTGGCTTGCCAGGTCTCTGTGGACAGGTCTGCTGCCAGCCTTATGTTTCTACTCTTGTAGGTTAAAAACCTTCTGTCCTGAGCTACTTTCAAGACTTTCTCTTTATCTCTTAAGTTTGCAAGCTTCATTATTTATTATATGTTGAGGTGTTGATCTATTTTTATTGATTTTGAGGGGGGTTTTCTGTGCCTCCTGGACTCATGCTTGTTTCTTTCCCCATATTAGGGAAGTTAAAATTATTCTCATTTTTAAAAATTCTTTTTTCTTTTTTGGGTTCTGACTGAGTGATTTCCACTGTTCTGTCTTCCAGATTGCTGATCCATTCTTCTGTATCATCTAATCTGTTGTTGATTCCTAGTGTATTTTTCAATTCAATTATTGTATTCTTCAGCTCTGTAATTCCTGTTTGGTACTTTCTTATATTTTCTAACTTTTTGTTGTAGGTCTTACTGTGTTCCTCCATTCTTCTCCTGAGTTTGGTGAGCTTCATGACCATTACTTTGAACTCTACTTTGCCTGGTAAGTGACCTATCTCTATTTTGTCAGGGTTTTTTCCCCCTGGGGTTTTATCTTGTTCTTTCATTTAGAACCTATTCTTCTGTATCCTCATTTTGTTTGACTTTCAAGGTTAGTCTCTACAACTTAGGTGGAATAGTCACCTCTCCCAATCTTAAGGGGTAGCCTTGTGTAGGAATGTCCCCTGTGTATATTGCATATGCCTGGAAGTTTTGGCTGGCTGGCTGGCTGTAGCTGAAGCCAGCATGGTGTGGGGGAGTCCAGGGGTACACTATACCTGGACAACCCTGATGGGGTTGGCTGGAGCTGGAGCAGGCACTGGCTAGAAGTTCTGGGGGTGCACTGAGACCAGAAGCCACGTTGGTGGGGTGGTTGGAGCTGGGCGGGCATGGGTGGAGAGCTATCTGGGGGTTAGCTGGTATGGGCCAAGGGCCTGGGGCTCGCTGGAGTAACCCTGGCAGGCCAACCAGAGTGCCTGGGCCCTGCTCCCATCTGCACTATCAAGGTGGAAGGGAATGTAAACAATGGTGCTTATTGGGACCTTCAACCTGGAGAGAGTTCCAGTAGTTCCCCTTCCCTTGCCATTTAGTGGATGTGAGTGGATTTAATTCATTTATAGTCTTGTTGCCCTTTAAGCCACTATTTTTCTGGTGTCCCAGGGTGGGTGAATCTGGGTTTATGGCCAGTGCTATCTTTTCTCACTGCAAATTATCACATTGGTTCGGGGTGTGAGAGGGGTGTTTTCCCATGGTTACCATATTTTCATCTTTCCTGCTATTCCTCTGTGTGGCCCCTCTAACCTTTGTTGTATAGAAGTTGTTCAATCAGCTCTCAGTCCTTCAGGATGAATTGCTCCATATGTGGGTGTAGATTTGGTGTGTCCTTGGGAGGAGGTGAGTTCAGAGTCTTCCTATGCCAGCGTCTTGGACCGTCTCCTTCGGCTTTTGTTTCTCCTTAGTTCAGCAATGTAACTTGAACTATTTTTAGTTTTTTAAAGATTAGCTCATTTTTAAAAACATGTGTCTTGCTGGCCTGGTTCTTGTTTTCCTTCATGTTAGATGTTTCTATTATTTTCTGGAAGGATTTAACTGAGAAAAGGCACTTACTTCTCTGATGGATTATTTACTGATTTTTCCACACATCGCTATCTTTCTTATTTTACAAATAAAGAAGCTGAAGTAAAGAGAGAATAAATGACTTATCACATTTTAAACAATCTTCAACAGCTGAATCTGAGGCAGGTGGTCTTTTGACTACACTCTACAAAACACTGTAATAAGCTAGAAGCTCTTGGAGAACAATCATATCTTCTTAGGTACATTCTTTATGCCTTTTTCCACAGAGTGGTTCAGAAATAATTATCTGTTATAGGACAGCAGATTATCCCAGTCAAGGCTGCTGCTATCCCATAGGGTATCTTTGTGCAAAGCAGAAGTCATCCTTTCAGGTAAACACAGCCTTGAGGGAGCATGGCCCAACTAGCAGGCAAATGAAATTTTAAACCCACACCTGTTGGCTGGCCAAACACCTTGATGCAGACACAGCCTGTACAATAGTATGTGATGACCCTGACCATCGTCACCATTTGCCAATATGACCCCTTTCTGACAATTAAGACAGTTAAGCATTTGAGAGACCCACACAGTCAGTAAAATTCCATTTATATGGGGCTTAGCTCTGCTTTACATAACACTCATCACCTTCTGCTGTTTTGATTCTAAAGCTTTGACTTCAAGATATCACCTCGAATAATTTCTAGACATTAATGGAAGGCTAGAATTAAAAATAAATAAGCTAGAGACCAGAAGGCCATTCAAAGACCAAAGGAAACATGAGTAAGCTAGGCCTCTTCAACATCCCTGGATGTAAAGATTATCACTGAACCACTCCTCTGATCCTACACAGAATGGGAAGATGATGGGAGCACTTTGCAAGCTGTTTGGTTAGTCTTCTTGATTTTCTGAGTGGCTCTCCCAGTGACCCTCAGATGATGCTTACCTTCTGTTTTGATCCGCAGGGCTGTCCGGACCAGGGCAAACAGGGTGGCATTGAACATGACCGTCCCATCACTGTTCAGAGGCATGTTCATGGAGACTAGACGCTGGAGGGGGAAGTGGAGGCAAAGCTGGTGATTACAGCAAACTGTTCTCAAAGGACCCACAGAACCACAATGGCAGGAGAATGCTGGGATGGAGCCTTGAAACTTGTGTGCATGTGTCAGAAGCAGGCAGGGGTTTGAGGCATGGGTCACTAAAATGTATTTAAAACCTATTCTGGGGAGGATGTCAGCTCTGCCATAAATCTCAGCTCTTCAACACAGAGTGAGGGAGGAATAATATTTGTTCTTATTACATCATTGCTTCCACAAAAGGATGTTTAGCCACCCAAACCTCTCCTTAGTTCAAATGTCTACTCAGGCATATGGGTGTGCTCTCTACTGGCAACAAAGAACAGCTGCATGCCAGGCACTTGCTGAGAGCCCACCTGCCAGCCAGAATTCATCCAAAGCCCTGATAAGACAGTATCATAAGAATACTGTCATATCATAAGGATAAGACAGTAATGGTAGGTTTGCATGCAGGAGACAGTAATGGCAGGTTTGCATGCAGGATGCAGTGCATCCTTTTTTCTGTATACTGAAAAATATACCTCTGCATCAAGCTGGGCCAAAAGCTTGTTGACTGGTTAGGACTGGATTGCCCTTTTCCATCCTTTCTCACCACCCTAAATTGCTGCCATTGATTGTGCCCTGGTGTGGGACCCTCAATGCACACCAGAGTAATTATGAGAAAGAGCACCATGAAAGTCATTCTGACGTTTGCTCTCAAGATGTGGTCAAAGATGTTACTTATTAGATCACATGGTGTCCTCCTGTTAATCATAGTGCCAAGAGGAGTTATAATTTTCCTGACTGACTGGATCTTCTTGTCTCTCACAGACATTGTGAATTATGGCGTGGTCACTGGGAAGCTGAACATCCAGTTGCTAGCCTGTCCAGGCCCATCTGGAGGCCATGATGGATGCACTATCACCTCATGCAGGACACACTTGTCCCTGCTTTTTTTTTTTTCCATTGTGCTTTGACTTTCCATTTGTGCTTTTTCCCCCTCATATCTTCTATAACCTTGGAAATCTTCTAAAATCTTTTTTGGAACAAAGTGGAGATATAAATGAGAAAAAACTGAGTAAAACAAAGCACAATTCAATTTTCCATTTTCCATGAATGGATTATCCACAGTTGAATTTTTGTATCTGTGCTTCTATACAGCTCTCTGACCTCACTTTCCCCAACCCCTTTTCAGCTCATTGTTATTCCAACAGGGATTACAGAATGGTGGAAATGGGAATTAAAATAAGAGGGAATAGAGTAGGAATAATACTCTCCAGCAACTGTGGGGCTATCTGGTTGGGATTACTGTGAGGTAAGGGAGGTGCCTGGGCACACAATTTAAGGGAGTGCTCACTCTCAGGATCATGTGAGGACCACATGAGCAAGAGTTGGGTCTAAAGAGTCTAGGATGCTTGCCTTTTACTTTTATGGGGTCATGGACTCGCTTAGAAATCTGATGAACATGACAGATCCTCTCTCTGGTATAATTTGTGAGTGTTTCAGGGATTTTGTACACAGTTTTAGGGCTTTTGAGGTCCCTGAAGCTGAAGCATGGACTCTTTAATAGCCCTCTGATCCCAGTAAGAGAACTCCTAATCCGTCCATCCTTGGCTGGACGTCTTCCAGGATGCCTAGGTGGCACAGACTGATGGGACTGCGCATGTGGCTCACTGGGTCAAGAGGCATTCACTTCAGTTTTCCTTTATACAATCTGAGGACTTACTGTAGCTGAGGACTTACTGTTGGAAGGAACCTTAAAATATAATCTGGTTCAAGCTCATTTCTTTAATACATAAGTATTGTCTTCATTCCCTTAAAGGATCAAAGGCCTGACCATGGTCACAAGACAAATAGGCTTCTTCCCTCCCTTGTTTTCTCTTTTTCTCCCATGAACCCAGGTCATCCCTTACTTTGCAAGCCACACGGTGAGGGCACAGCTTCCCAAAACCCAGTGGGGGCTGAATCCGCCGGAGCAGGGTCACTACATCTAGGTGTTTGATTCGACCCCTAAAAGAGAGAGGAGAGGAGAGAAAGATCCATCAGAGGGCCATGGTCTCAGCGAGCAGCCCAGGACATATATACCAGGCTCTCCATAGCTGTTGCCCTATTGGTCAAACTCGGTACAGAGTTGCAGAATTGCATGGTAAAACCCCAAAACCAGTATATACATGTTTAGATTTTGATGAGCAATTTTCCACCAGGGCTGTGTTCAAGAAAGGGACTTTGAGTAGTGCAATTAGACTCTCACATATACTTGCTGCTGCAATCTAACCATGTGACCAAGAGGCATTTATTAACTGTTAATCAAATGTGATTGTATCCTTGAATCCGAGGTGAGAATAGAGTTGAGATCTACTTGACTCTAAACATTTTCACTTGAATACTTACTAGGATTTCCCATCCTTCTGTTCAACTGAAAATAGTTACATTCTTGACTTAGCCAAAGATGCTTGGCCTGTTATTGCTGGACCTTGACTCTTGACCCTGGGGTCTGGTGTTGTTCAGTGTTTCTAATTGGTCCACCCAGTGCTAACCTGTGTTGAACCTCTTCTATAGGTATGGTCCTCTGGGCTTTGGAAATCAGTGTTTCCCTCTAGGAACTTACTTGGCTTCAGGATCATACTCTGCCCAGATTCTTTTAAATTCATCCAGATGATGGGGACCAAGAATTGACCAGTCCCTTGTCAGGTAGTCAAAGTTATCCATGATGACAGCTACAAAGAGGTTAATGATCTGCAGAGAACAGAGATATGATGAGTTTCTTGCCACCTGAATCCATTTTGCCAGCTGGTGCCATGCATGGTAGAAGCCACATTTCTAAAGACCAGCTATATTCATCATTTAAAACACCAGCCCCTGGAACTCGGGTCTCTTTGGTATGAATCTGACACAGCTCTCCTCAGAATGATGTGGAATGAACCCCACATGTGGGCTGGACAGCTTCCCTCATACTAAACTGCTGGGCAGTTTGTCCCCTAAGGACAGGGGGCAGCTTTCTCCACCACTCTTCCTCACACTGCTCATCAAAGTGTCAAAAACATATGGGTTGCCTCTAGGCCTCTACACACATCCCTTTCTGTCCCCTGGGACAATGCCACCACGACAAGAGCCAAGAATGCATAAGAAAGATGCTGGTTGGGCTCACTCTGGCCCAGGGCTTTGTGTCCTTGTCTACTGGTTGGACATTGCTACTAACTGAGTCTTTCCAAGTCTGTTTCTCTGACTGCAAGATGCAGAGATAGAGGGCGTAGGCTGCCTTGAACTGCATACTCATGACATGTGGGCTGTTCAGTCCCACCTCAGCTTACCAGGAAGGCACAGAGCATGTAGAAGCTGATGAAGTAGAAGACTGCGAAGCTGCTGCCACAGGGTGTTTCACCTTCTGTGCTGTTGCTGGGCTCCGACTCGGGGGCACACTTCTTCCCTGGCATGCAGGCCAGCATGATGTCCTGCCATGCCTCCCCTGTGGCACACCTAGGGGAGAGCAGTGAGAGAGTCTACCACCCGTGGGGCCCATCTCATATCTCTGGATCTTTCCCTCACCCCTTGCCCCATCCTCCCTTCCCAGAGGGAACTTCTAAATTGAATTTGGTGTTTATCATTCCCTGAATGCTCTGGTACATTCACTAAATATGAAAATACATGGCATCGTTTTGAATGTTTTAAAACTTTCCATAAATGGTAACAAACTATCTGTTCTGAAAAATCCCTCTGTTTGTAATTCATGTTAAGTTTTGGAGATTTTCCCATTAGCCTCTAGTTCATCCATCTTAATGGCCAGATAGCAGTATATTCTATGTATATACCATTTTTAAAAACCTGCCATCTTGTTAAAGGTTTCTCTTTTTCTTTTCTCTTTTGCTATTACAAAGAACCCTGCAATCAACATGCAGGTCCATGCCTTGGATATCTGAAGAAAGTGGAATTGCCAGGTGAAGCCGACATGTCTTCACTTTCAGTTGGTACTGCTGATTCTCCAAGGGTTTGTGCAATTTATGTTCTGGTCGTCAGTGTGGGACAAATGCCATTGCTCTGCAGACCTATCAACTTTTTTCCAGTTTTACTGAGGTATATGATGAATAAAATTGTAAGATATTTAAAGTGTCCATCATGACAATTTGAGTTGTGGAGGGATTCTTCCCACCTAGTTAACAGATCTTCAGACCTTCCTTATCTTAGAGCTGGAAGCGTGTGCCCTTCTACCAACTTCTCCCTATCCCCACTGCTTCCAGCTCCTGGCAATTCCTTTTCTACTTTCTGATTCAATGAGTTTAGACTTGTCAACTCTTTGTATTAGTGAATCTTAAAAAAATGTTGCTCATACGATGGATGTAAAATGATATTTCATTGCTGTCTTAATTTAGGTTTAAATGATTAATAGGTTAAGAATTTTTATTTTATCTTCTGTGAACTGCATTTTCATATTTTTGTCTGTTTGTCTCATGGGTTATTTGTCTTCTTGTTCATTGTGAGTTTTAAAATATATTCTTTCTATTAATACTTTGTGAGTTACATGTGTAGTAAGTACTTTCTTCCAACCTATGGCTTGTCTACAGCCTTATTTACAGTGAAGCTTATTTATTTTGAATGTATATTTTATTTTAAGATTTATCTATTTATTTTAGAGAGAGAGAGAGAGAGAGAGAGAGAGAGCGAGCTGGGGGAGGGGTAAAGGGAGAGAGAGAATCTCAAGCAGACTTCCCACTGAGTAGGGAGCCCAATACAGGGCTCCATCCTATGACCCTGAGATCATAACCTGAGCTGAAATCAAGAATTGGACATTTAACTAACTGAGGCATGCAGGTGCCCCTGATTGATCTAACTTTTAAATTTCACTGCTTTTTGCCATCTTGCTTAAAGAAATCTTTCCTTAGTCTCGGTGATAAAGATATTCTCCTATATGTTCTAAAACTTCTAAGATTTTGTTTTATATAATAACCCATTAATCTGAAATTTGTTTTTGTGTTCGATATAAGGTAGAAATATGCTTTATATTTTCCTGTTTAGATAACCAATGTTCTTAATACAATTTATTGAATAGTTCATCTTTATCTACTGATTTGGAATATCCCTTCTGACATAAATTATATTTCCATAGATGTGTGAGTCTCATAATAGCCTTTTCATTCTCTTCTGTAGGTTTATTTGTCTATGTTGGTACCAATGGACCACATTGTCTTAATCACTATAGTTCTATATTAAGTCTTGCTCTCTTATAAACAGTGAGTCCTTCCAGCTTATTGTTTTTCAAAATTGTCTTGGCTATTCATTTTCCTTTTTTCTTATACAGTTACATTAGAATCAGCTCAAGTTCGATGAATAATCTCACTGTGAGTCTTACTGGAATGGCATAGATTAACTTGGAGAATCTGATATTTTTGTAACATTATGTCTCCCAGCCACGAACATGGCACATCTCTCCATTTAGTTAGGCCTTATTTAATGTCTTTTAAGAAATTTTTATAATTCCCCTGTGTATATATTTTTTAGATTATTTCTAGGTATCTTACTTAAACAAGATGTTGCTATTATAAGCAGTACACTCAAGAAGCTATATTTCCTGTAAAGGCATACAGTTGACTTTATATATAGAAGTTTGCTGAATTCTCATAGCTCTACAGTTTCTCTTGTGTAGTTTACATAGGCAATTACATTTTTAAAAAGGGTTTATTTATTTTCTTTTTATTGTAGTAAAATACACATAACATAAAATTTACCATCTTAACTATTTTTAAGTATTTAGTTTAGTGGTATTAAATATATTCACATTGTTGTACAGCCATCACCAGCATCCATCTCCATAGTTCTTTTCATCTTGTAAAATTGAAACTCTGCCCATTAACTGATAACTCCCGATTCTCCTCTACCCCTTGGCCCTGGCAACCACCACTCTACTTTATGTGTTACAATTTTGACTAAGGACCTCATATAAGTGGAATCACATAGTATTAGTCTTTTGTGATGGGTTTATTTCACTTAGCATAATGTTCTTGAGTTTCAATCATATTGTAGCATACTGCAGAATTTCCTTCCTTTTTCAAGGCTGAATAATATTTCATTATATGTATATACCACATTCTGCTTATCTATTCATCTGTCAATGGGCACTTGGGTTGCTTCCACATTTTGCCCATTGTGAATAATGCTGTTATGAACAGGAGTATATAAACATTTCTTCTAGATCTTGCTTTCAATTGTTTGGGGTATATACCCAGAAATGGAATTGATGGATCATATGGTAATTTTATTTTTAATTTTTTGAGGAACTATCATACTGTTTTCCACAATGGCTATGCCTTTTCATATCCCACTAGCAGGACATAAAGATTCCAATTGCTCCACATCCTTGCCAACACTTGTTGTTTTCTGTTTTATTTTATTTTATTTTATTTTATTTTATTTTATTTTTTTGATAGTAATAGCCCTTCTAATGAATATGAGGTTATCTTACTATAGTTTTGATTTACATTTCCCTTATGATTAGTGATGTTGAGCTTCTTTTCATGTGCTTATTGGCCATTCATATATCTTCTTTGGAGAAATGTCTATTCAAGTCTTTTACCCAGTTTTAAAAAAAGATTTATTTATTTATTTGAGAGAGAGTGAGAGAGAGAGAGAGAGAGAGACAGTGGTGGGGAGGGGCAGAGGGAGAGGGAAAGAGAGAATTCTAAGTAGATTCCCTGCTGAGCATGGAGTCTGATTTGGAGCTTGATCCCAAGACCCTGAGATCGGGACCTAAACCAAAACCAAGAACTTAGAACTTTTTGAGGACTAAAACTTTGACTACCTTTTCAATTTCTATTGTGGTTAATTAAAAAAAATTGTTTTGAAGACAATTTTGTATTTATATTTTCCTCTTTTGTTGTTTTTATTGAAGTTCAATTTGCCAACATATAGTATAACACCCAGTGCTCATCCCATTAAGTGCCCTCCTCAGTGCCCATCACTCAGTTACCCCAACCCCCCGCCCACCTCCCCTTCTGCTATCCTTTGTTCATTTCCCAGAGTTAGGAGTCTCTTATGGTTTGTCCCCCTCTCTCATTTTTCCCACTAATTTTCTCTCCTTTCCCCTATAATCCCTTGCACTATTTCTTATATTCCCCATATGAGTGAAACCATATGTATATTTTCCTATATAAAGTCATCTACTTCTAGATTCTCACATATATTGGCATAAATTTGTTCATAATATTTTATCATTTTAAAAATCTCTTCCACATCTGTGATTGTGTTACGTTTCTTATTTCTGATGTTGTGTATTTTTTAAAAAATTGGATTTGATGAAAGTTTGTCTATTTATTGGTCTTTTCAAAGACTTAGTTTTAGGGTTTACTGCTAAATTTTTAAAAATATTTTATTAATTTCTGCTTTTATTTTAATAAGTGTGTTCTTTCATACTTTGGGGTTATTTACTATTCTTTTACCAACCATTATTAGTTTGGTTATTATAGATTTTGCAAAATAAATTTTGGCTTTGAAATTTTCTTTGGTATTGATTGGTGCAACATGTAAATTTGAGATGTGCTTCTTTCATTCTTTCATTTCTAAGATGTATATCAGTTATGAATTTTTTTTTTTTAGTTATGAATTATTTAGAACAGCGACTCAAGCATTTAAGTGTATAGATTTTGGAGGGAGTATTGCTTTTGTGGTTAATTTCTAATTTTTGCAGTATTGAAGTTAGAGAAATTTTAGAATCTATTGAATTCTTCTTTGTGACTTAAATCTTGGCTAATTTTTGTGAATGTTTCTGGGTGTTTAAAAAGGATATTTTTTTTCCCATTTATTGAGTACAAATTGACTTAAATTTGTCAATTGTATTTTTAGGTATTCTTTACCTTTTCTTTTATTTTGTTCTACTTGCTCTGTCATTTTTTTTACATGCCTCCATTTATGTGTGTTCATTTTTTCCTTACCATTATATTAGTCTCACTGATATATTTCCAAACTATATTGTTAGACTCATGTAGGTTTATGATTTTTTTTTAGTTTTATGATTGTTATATAATCTTGGTAGAATATACCTTTTATCAATATCAAATATCCCTCTTTGTCTTGTTTAATGCCCTTCACCTGGAATTTTATTTCTTCTGATATTGTTATTTTTTTATTTATTAATTTTTATTGGTGTTCAATTTACCAACATACAGAAAAACACCCAGTGCTCATCCCGTCAAGTGTCCACCTCATTGCCCGTCACCCATTCCCCTCCAACACCCGCCCTCCTCCCCTTCCACCACCCCTAGTTCGTTTCCCAGAGTTAGGAGTCTTTATGTTCTGTCTCCCTTCCTGATATTTCCCAACATTTCTTTTCCCTTCCTTTATATTCCCTTTCACTATTATTCATATTCCCCAAATGAATGAGAACATACACTGTTTGTCCTTCTCCGATTGACTTATTTCACTCAGCATAATACCCTCCAGTTCCATCCACGTTGAAGCAAATGGTAGGTATTTGTCGTTTCTAATTGCTGAGGAATATTCCATTGTATACATAAACCACATCCTCTTTATCCATTCATCTTTCGATGGACACCGAGGCTCCTTCCACAGTTTGGCTATTGTGGCCATTGCTGATAGAAACATCGGGGTGCAGGTGTCCCGACGTTTCATTGCATCTGTATCTTTGGGGTAAATCCCCAACAGTGCAATTGCTGGGTCATAGGGCAGGTCTATTTTTAACTCTTTGAGGAACCTCCGCACCGATTTCCAGAGTGGCTGCACCAGTTCACATTCCCACCAACAGTGTAAGAGGGTTCCCTTTTCTCCACATCCTCTCCAACATTTGTGGTTTCCTGCCTTGTTAATTTTCCCCATTCTCACTGGTGTGAGGTGGTATCTCATTGTGGTTTTGATTTGTATTTCCCTGATGGAAAGTGATGCAGAGCATTTTCTCATGTGCCTGTTGGCCATGTCCATGTCTTCCTCTGTGAGATTTCTCTTCATGTCTTTTGCCCATTTCATGATTGGATTGTTTGTTTCTTTGGTGTTGAGTTTAATAAGTTCTTTATAGATCTTGGAAACTAGCCCTTTATCTGATATGTCATTTGCAAATATCTTCTCCCATTCTGTAGGTTGTCTTTTAGTTTTGTTGACTGTATCCTTTGCTGTGCAAAAGCTTCGTATCTTGATGAAGTCCCAATAGTTCATTTTTGCTTTTGTTTCTTTTGCCTTTGTGGATGTATCTTGCAAGAAGTTACTGTGGCCAAGTTCAAAAAGAGTGTTGCCTGTGTTCTCCTCTAGGATTTTGATGGACTCTTGTCTCACATTTAGATCTCTCATCCATTTTGAGTTAATCTTTGTGTATGGTGAAAGAGAGTGGTCCAGTTTCATTCTTCTGCATGTGGATGTCCAATTTTCCCAACACCATTTATTGAAGAGACTTTCTTCCAATGGATAGTCTTTCCTCCTTTATCGAATATTAGTTGACCATACAGTTCAGGGTCCACTTCTGGATTCTCTATTCTGTTCCATTGATCTATGTGTCTGTTTTTGTGCCAGTACCACACTGTCTTGATGACCACAGCTTTGTAGTACAACCTGAAATCTGGCATTGTGATGCCCCCAGCTATGGTTTTCTTTTTTAAAATTCCCCTGGCTATTGTTATTACTATTCTTATGTTTTTGGAAGCATCGTCAGACACAGGCAGAGGGAGAAGCAGGCTCCATGCAGGGAGCCCAACGTGGGCCTCGATCTGGGGTCTCCAGGATCGCGCCCTGGGCTGAAGGTGGCGCTAAACCGCTGAGCCACTCAGGCTGCCCTACAGCTAGATTTCTTTTTTTTTTTTTTTTTAATTAACTTTTATTGGTGTTTAATTTACCAACATACAGAAAAACACCCAGTGCTCATCCCGTCAAGTGTCCACCTCAGTGCCCGTCACCCATTCCCCTCCAACACCCGCCCTCCTCCCCTTCCACCACCCCTAGTTCGTTTCCCCGAGTTAGGAGTCTTTATGTTCTGTCTCCCTTCCTGATATTTCCCAACATTTCTTTTCCCTTCCTTTATATTCCCTTTCACCATTATTCATATTCCCCAAATGAATGAGAACATACACTGTTTGTCCTTCTCCGATTGACTTATTTCACTCAGCATAATACCCTCCAGTTCCATCCACGTTGAAGCAAATGGTGGGTATTTGTCGTTTCTAATTGCTGAGTAATATTCCATTGTATACATAAACCACATCTTCTTTATCCATTCATCTTTCGATGGACACCGAGGCTCCTTCCACAGTTTGGCTATTGTGGCCATTGCTGATAGAAACATCGGGGTGCAGGTGTCCCGACGTTTCATTGCATCTGAATCTTTGGGGTAAATCCCCAACAGTGCAATTGCTGGGTCGTAGGGCAGGTCTATTTTTAACTCTTTGAGGAACCTCCACACAGTTTTCCAGAGTGGCTGCACCAGTTCACATTCCCACCAACAGTGTAAGAGGGTTCCCTTTTCTCCGCATCCTCTCCAACATTTGTTGTTTCCTGCCTTGTTAATTTTCCCCATTCTCACTGGTGTGAGGTGGTATCTCATTGTGGTTTACAGCTAGATTTCTTAAAGCCAACAACATGAGAGTGTCTATCTTTTAATAGAGAAATTGAGCTTTTAGTGATTAATAATCACTAAAATCACTTTGGAATAATTGCTTTGTTTCTATTCCTGCCATCTTGTTTTATTTTCTAATTTTCTTTTTCTCCCTCATCCTTCTCCCTTCCTTCTTTTGTTTTTCCTTCTTTTTGCAGAATTACTAAGGTTTTCCTTGTTGTTTTTTTTTTTTTTAGTCTAGTGATTTGGAATGTAATTTAATTTCTGTTTCTCTAATGGCTGGCCTTCAAATATTGAACATATCTACACACTTTCTGTTTGCTGTGTATGGACTTGAACGATATCTGTTTCCTTTCCACAAATAAGAGAAGAATGTCAGCACACTTTCATGTTTTTCATTCTTCCACTATCTCATTCTTCCTATCTTGTTGAGATAATATGAGATTTCACTTTCAAATTGCTATCAAGGTTTTGGATATTTTCCCTTAATAGTTACTGTTTTTTTTTTTAAAAGATTTTATTTATGTATTCATGAGAGACACAGAGAGAGGCAGAGACATAGGCAGAGGGAGAAGCAGGCTCCCCGTGGGGCAGCCTGTTGTGGGACTTGATCCCAGGATCCTGGGATCATGACCCGAGCCAAAGGCAGACGCTCAACCACTGAGCCACCCAGGTGCCCCAACATTTACTATTTTTTTGTTTAAACATTTATTTAAAAAGTTTTCAACCATATACAAATGTAGAAAGTACAAAGATACCCTATGTACCCATTACTCAATCTTAACAACCATAGATATTTTGCTGTGTATTTCATTTATCTCTCTGACAACTCCCCTCTCCCCTTTTGGCTGGGGCATTTTATTTTATTTTAGTTTGGTTTAGTTTAGCTTAGTTCTTTTGCTCTCTCACCTTTTAGAAAACTTGAAAGAGGAAGGGTGCCAGTGTGGGGGGGGTCCCTGCTCAGTGGGGAGTTTGCTTCTCTGTTTCTCCCTCTCCCTCTGCCCCTCTCCCTGCGCACATGCACTCTCCCTCTCTCTAAAATGAATAAATAAGTCTTTTAAAAAAATTGAGAGTTGACATACAATTATACATTAGTTTCAGGTGTACAACATAGTGATTCAACAAATCTATATATTATGCTCTGCTTACCGTGAGTAGAGCACCATCTGTCACCATACAACACTATTACAGTACCACTAACTATATTCCCTATTCTGTACCTTTTATCTCCATGATGGAATACTTTAAAGCAAATCCTGCACCTCATGTAATATCATTATATCAACCCTAAATACGCATCTCAAAAATAAAACAATACATTTTACATAACCACAATGTAATTATACTTAAAAATCAACAATAATTTTTAATAACTAATACCTGTCTTAACAGTTATTTAGACTTAATGTAAGGTTCACAATTTCTTTGCTCATAACTCATAACTATAAGCTTTATGGCTTCTTTACTAATATGATTATTCTGAGATTAATTTCTCATTCTGTGGAAATGCATTCTTGTGTAGTTGTTTCAGATGCTTATGTGAGGGAGTAAACTTTCTGGATTCTTACACTTTTGGAATCAATTTTGCTTTGTTACTTGAATGCCAATTAGGTTGTACTACAGGTCAAAAAATAGTTCCTTCATAATACTGCATACATGATTTGTGTTCTAGTATGTACTTTTGCTAGTGAGAAATCTAATGAAAATTGGCATTTTTGAAAATAATTCTCTTTTTTCTCTTTGGACGCTTGTAGGCTATTTTCTTTGTTTTTGGTATTCTAAAACTTCCTTATACTATGTCTGATTAAGGGGCTTTTTGATAACCTATCCTGCACTTAGTAGGCCATTTCAACCTGAAAGCTCATATCTTTATTTGAATTTTTTGATCATTCCTTCATTTCATTCTCTACATTTGTTCTGTTGTTTTTACCTACACTTGTATTAGAAAGATGGGATTTTCAGTTCTATCCCCCATGCACTAATTTTTATTTTATATTTTCAATCTTCTTGTCCTTTTGGTTGTGTACTAGACAACCCTAGGTTTGATCCTTCAGCTCATTATTTCATTCTTCAGCTGTGCTCATTTTCTGAATATTTCAACAATGATGTTCTTCTGAGTTCTCTCTTTCATTTGTTCTAATTAATGGCTTCTCCTCCTCCCTTTTAATTTAATAGATATAGTATGCTCTGCAATCTCTCTAAGGATATGAATTATATTTATTTTCAAATCTTTTGACTTTATATATTCTTTTTCTTCCTCATGTATTCATTCATCTGCTAATAGAGCCTAGTGCCTTTCTGTATTGGTATTCATTTTCCCTGAATTACTTTCGGATTGTTATTAACCATTCTTTGGACTGAGAACCCAATTCACATCTCTGTGGCTCAAGTGCTCATTACAGATCTTCTCTGCGCATCATGGAATAAAGAGAACGTGTGCTGCCATGTGAGGTGGGCAGGGAGCATCTCTTTGAGGGTGAGGTTCCTTGGGGGGACCTACTCTCCTTCTCAGGCTCCAAAGCCCAGAGGTGTGATGTCAAGTGCTGCTGCTTTCAGCTTGTGAGCATTAGCAACTGTTTTCCAAAGACAGATCCTTGAGGAGCCAGCCTCGTGATGACTCCAGGTCTCTCCTGAACCTTTTACCTATCGATCCTGGAACTGCTCTCACTTCTTCCATAGACCATGCATTGTTAGAGATATGTTTTCCTCAGATCTTGTTCCTTTGTCAATTGAATCCCATCTGATTTCTTCCATTTACAATTTCCTCAACATTCCTGGTTCACTAATAGTACTATTTCATGTTTTTTTTTCCTTCTTAGTATTGTTATGGGTTTATTTTTTAAAGAAATACCTTTTGTCGTCAAAGACTTTAGGAAAGGAGGGGAGGTAGAGCCATGTGCTCAGTCTTATATCTGCATTCAGCTCCAATACTTAAATATGGCACAGGCTTAAGTGTTGTTAAATTGGGACTTAACAATGGCCTTTGTATTCTTAAAGTCTAAAATTTGCAGGAGATGGTAATATCTAATGATATTTGAAGGGCTGTCATTTTGATTTAATACATTTTGAGCAATAATGAGAATTGGGCTTGGGTGTGGGGAAAGGATCCTATAGAACTTGGTGAAGGTGAAGTTATTTAATAGAGAGGATCTCTGGATCTTCTGAAAAGGGACCCCAGGGAGTGGTAGAAAGTTCACTGCCTCTCCCATGGCCAAAAATATGTAAAGTACATGAGCTGAAATGGACTTTAGAAGCCATCTGGTTCAGGGATGGTATAAAAAGTTCTCATCTGGCCTAGATGGTCTAGATGGTCTCATCTACCAGCCCAGGCTGTGAGGCACAGGAAAGTGAGAAGGGGGGCAGAGCAAGGGGGCATTAGGAGTCGGATGAGGAAGAAGCAGGCTGTAGCATGGATTCACTCACTCAGAATCAGGCTGAGAAACATTCTTTTCCCCTGCTAGGCCTGAGGTAGTGGCCTTCCAAGAAGGGTGAAGGCTCATGGCTGGCTTAGCTGAGGAGACTAAGTACATGAAGACATAATAACCTAATAAAGCAAATGGCATTGACAATGGCAACTGCACTTGTTTGCAAGGGAACCAAGACTTAGAGAAGTTATATGTCTTACACAAAGAGAATGTGTCACAGGCTTGGATTTGAGCCTGTTTGGCTTCTAAACCAGGGTGCTTTCAGTATTTGACTTGTGATCCTCTAGTATTTTTGGGTGGTTACTGGCAGGTGTGTCTGTGACCAGTGGGCTGCTCGCTGGAAAGTATTATAAATAGCAATGGAACAACAGCTTTTTGGTCCAGGGAGGGAAGTCCAGCATCAGTTGTCTCCCTGCCAACTCCTCTGGAAGAGTTCCCTCTCATTCTATATCTAGACCATAGGGCTGTGTCATTTAGGTGTGTTTGTATGCATCTGTCCTCAGAGACTCACCTGAAGAGAAGCAGCACAGCTTGGGGGAAGGTCTGGAAGTTGTTGTTCCGGTTGATCTCTGTGGTGTCATTCAGGGCAATCTTCCCAAACACCTGAGCGAGGGGAGTGGAGGGGGTGTCAGTGAATGGTGGATAGAGAGGGTCCTAGTTCCCACTCATCATCTGGTCTCTTTAGGGGTCATGGGTGACTGTGGAATCAGGCCAGCTCATAGCTTAACTGAGTTCCTTGACATAACCTGGCAGTGCCTCGTAGGGGCAGGCACCTGCTGTCCCATCCAGCCTCTGATCTCCATCCTCCATACTGGACAGTGTAAGAAGAAAAGTACCCATAGGCCCTCAGAAGAGGTCCCTATAGGCCACTGGGAGATGGGCTGAGAGAAGGTGGATGCTGCAACCAGCACTGTGCTTCTGTCCAGGGACAGAGGGCTATCTGGTCTCCTCCTTTTTTTGACAGCAGATTCTTGGGAATGTATATTTTTTCTCTTAAAAAAACTCTATTGAGGAATAATTAACAAATATAATTGTATATATTTAAAGTGTGTAGTGTGGTGGTGATTTGCTGTACAATGCTCGTGGAATCATTACCAAGACCAAGATAATTAACACCTCACATAATTAACATTGGTAGCTTTTTTTTTTTTTTTTGGTATAGTGAGAGTGCCTAAGATCTGCTTGCAGCCACTTTCACCGTCACAGCGCTGTGTTATCAATTCCTCTCACCATTAGTGACAATTCCTGTCCCTCATAATGCAAGTCTCTGGCCTCTTTTCCTTTGCCGCTTCAGTGCAGATGCTCAGTCTTCCAAATCCAGTTCTCGGATTTTGGATCGATCTGGGACTTGGGCAAATTTAATTCATCCCTGAAATTAGTGGGTCCCTTATTTCCTGGCCTTTTGAAGCTATGCCACCTTTTAGAAGCTGCCACCTTTGGTGAGATGGCAAGGTAGCTCTTCTCATCTCAAAAGATGTTGGCCCAGGAACCCGAGGTCTTTTTGCAAAGAATAAGCAGGGGCCTCTTCCTTAGAGAGCTGCTGAGGAAAAGCTCCTGGGTAGTGTGGGTGCTGCGCTACAGCACTCTCTGGAGCCCTGAGGAGATGCTGGCTGGAGAGCGCTGCAGGGTTTGAGGTAGGAGAAAGTGCAGTGGGCACCTGTGAGGCGCGGCCCCTGAAACTGCTACATGTTTGATGGGGAGAGCTTGCCTACCTCCCTCCTTCCCTCTTTCTCTCCTCCTTCCTTCTTTCTCTCTCCCCTCCCTCCCTCTCTGTCATTAGCTTCTCCCTAATGGTGCTGGGTTGGGGGTAGTTCTCAGACTGCCAGACCTGGGCAAGGGGAAGCGTGCTGTCTGACACACCCTTCGTGTTGTTTTCTGGAAGGTGCTCTCTCTCCTGAGGCCCATGGTGTTAATCTGGGAGTGTTTTTCCCTATGATCAGCAGAGACCAGGCCTGGGTAAAGAGGAGAGAAGTTGCGTATAGCACTTGGCCGTTCACCCTGCCTAAGGACACCCTTTGAAGGGATGTTCTTTTTTGTCTTTTTTTAAAGATTTGTTTATTCATGAGAGACACAGAGAGAGACACAGAGAGACAGAGACACGGGCAGAGGAAGAAGCAGCTCCTCGCAGGAGCCTGATGTGGGACTCAATCTCAGGACTCTGGGATCACGCCCTGGGTCAAAGGCAGACACTCAACCGCTAAGCCACCCAGGCACCCCCGAAGGGATGTTCTATTTCCTGTGAGCTTCTTGGCCTTGGAAGTGGAAGCAGAGTGGGGGGACAGTCAGGTGTCCGGGAATGTGGGGCTGGGAGGTGGGAAGGGAAAGTAGAGGCAGAAGAGCAGCGGGCCAGCTGTCCTACCTGCATCCCAATCACCGCATAGATGAAGAACAACATCACTATCAGAAGAGCCACGTAAGGCAGGGCCTGGAAGGAAGCACAGGAGACAGGGTATGAGGCCGGCAGGGGGTGGCGGCCAGAACCCTTCCTGGGGGGCGCTGCAACCTGGCTTAAGGAGGAGGCATTTCCAAGAGCCCCACAGAAGTTCTGGTCACCAGGAGGAAGCCAGCCTGAACCATAGCACTGACCTCTCATTTTCCTGTGGTTTTAATTACCTAAGAAGCAGTGTGGTGTACTGAGAAAAGCAGGCTGCAGAGGAAGGAGTATATAGAGTAGGGTACTGCTTTGGTAAAAACAACCAAGAATGAACAAATGTCCTCCAACTAGACATACGTCTTTGTGCAGCTGGGAGAGACCCGTGGAGGATACACTCCAAGGTTTCCTGAGGAGGCATGGGGTGGAGGCAGGTTACACCCTTCCTTTACTCAGCTTGATGATATTCTGTTAGTTGTAATAAAAATAATTACTAAGGAAAAACTTTATTTTATTTTATTTTATTTTATTTATTTTATTTTATTTTTTTTTACTAAGGAAAAACTTAAGTGAAGGAAGGATCATGGACTCAAACCCTATTTCTGACACTTTTTAGTCATGGGAGCTTGGTCATATTACTTAAACTCTCTGAGCCTCAATTTCCTTTTCTGAAAAATGAGAAGAAGAGTAATTACCTCTTAGCGGTTCTGTGGCGTTTAAATGACTCAAGACTCACACAAAATGCATAGTGTGATGCCTTCCACATAGTTGGGTCCCCTCTATTTTATTCACTCCACATATTCTCTGCCTTTCATTTTAGAGAACTAAATTTTCCAGAGTCCCTGCTGCTTCTCCTGGGGAGCAGCCTTCTGGGGCTCAGGGCCCGTTCTGGAATCAGCGAAGCCGCATGATCCAGCCTAGGCAACGCCTCGCCAGGTGTCCACACACCGCTAGATGGCACTGCGCGATCACACGGATGCCTCTTCTGTTGGGCTTGGGCTTCTGCTCCTCACAGCTACAGGGCTCCGCTGCCTTTTCCTAGCCTGGGCAAATGTGTGTGGGGTTGGGGGACGGGGGAGGAGTATGCTGACAGCCTGTAGGGTCATCACAGGTGCAGGACCCCAGGGGTGCACCCATGGACAGGGTCAGCCCCCACTCCTGCTCTCACCGGAATCCTCAGATCCCCAGGGACTGGGCAGGGCATGGCACCCACCGATGGGGAAGGGTGGGGTGGGAGGGGGCTGGCAGGGAGGGCAGCTGCAGCTCATCATGAAGTGGGGAGCCAGCCTGGGCCTGGTCGGCAGAGGACTGGGTCTGAGGAGTGCAGCCACGCTGGTCCCGTCAAGGGCCTCGGGTGTTGAGTTCCAGGGCAGGCGGTGGCCTGGAAGAGGGTTTATGCCTTTGGGACAGAATTCCAAAGCCAGGCAGGTACCTGTCTGCAGAGCACTTCTGGGGCTGTACCTTCAGTTCTGGGCACATTTGGATCAGGACCCCACTCTTAGCCTGTCCCCGGGTCCAGACTGGCCAGAGCAGGGGACATGGAAGGAAGCCTGAGATAGGTGCTTCCGAGGGCAGAGAGAAGCCGCCTTCAGCACTGGGCTGAGGGAAGCATGGAAGTACATGCAGGGGTCCCTACACTTCTCATCTTCAAGGAATTCAAGTGACCTCACAGAATTTGCTTCTCTTTAACTTCAAACTTACATAACACTCCTCAGAGATGGCCAGAGGCGATCATTATTCTGCTTTCACAGATGGAAAATAATGGCTGAGAAAAAAGAATTAATCCTATAGTTAGGCAACCCTGAGCCCCTGTGAGGAGACCATCTCTCCTTGAGTGCAGCGACAGCAGGGTTCTGGAGAGTCTGGCTAAGTATCAAACAGGTATGGACAGCAGATATTGCAGAAATGCCTATTGGGAGGAAGGTGATGGCCAGATCCTGAAAATGCCAAAAGTGGGAGGGCCACTGAGGTTATCAGATCATCCAGGACCCATGTTTTTCCAATTTTTTTCCACCACAAAACCTCTTTGTGCAGTCAATTCTTACAGAAAAATACAGAGACAAGAGAACAGAAGGGCTTCAGGCTCCCCCTTAGCTCCCAGCCTTCTCTGCCCTGACTTTGAGGGAATCTGGGGCTCCAAGAGCATGCTTTTGAAAACCACAAATTGAGTCCAAGGGCCTCATTACAGGCAAGAGGGAAGCTGAGGCAGAGGGTGAGGCTGGGGTCACACAGCTGCCAAGTAGCAAAGTAAGCCCGGCACTTGGCATTCGTACTCAGCACCCAACTCATAGCGCTGCTCCTTCTTTCCCTCCTGTCCAGGGATCCCAGGTGGAACTATGGGGAGCCTCTTGGGGAGCCCCGCCTCCACCTCCTGGGAGCTCAGGAAGTTTTTCTCCTTGCAGCCTGCTGAGGGTGGAGGTGGCTACCTGGAAGGATTTGATGAAGGTCCACAGCAGGGTCCGGATGCCCTCCCCTCGGCTCAGCAGCTTGACCAGGCGCATGACCCGGAAGAGGCGGAAGAAGGTGATGGAGATGCGGGAGTTCTCCTCTGCATTCTGGAATCCATCGGCAATAGGAGGTGGTAGTTAACACAGCGACAGAGGGAGCGGGGTGAGAATGAGGTGGGCCCTGCTCTGAGCAACACAGCCCTTGGCTGGCGGGGAGGTAGGGTAGGGTAGGGCCAGCTGCACTAGATTCTCTCCCCTGGGCCACATGGGAGGCCAGATGCTCACCTCTTCCAGGTAGACAACCCAGGTCTGAGGTCTCTGCAGAGCCAAGCTGTGCCCGGGCCCCTGAGCCCATAGCCCTGTTTATCTGTTCTCCTGTTTCCCCCTTCAGTCCTAATTCTTAACCCTCTGAGTGGAGCAACAGAAGATTCCATAAGGAATTTCCATATGCTTTGAAGTCTTCAGGTGCAGAGCTAGCTGCCTTGGGTGCACCCTGCCTTAGCTGCATGCTGAGGAAGCAGCTCCAGCCCCGCTTGTGCCTGGCTTGGATGCATCCTGAGTGGGATCTGGCTTTCTGCAAGGTGGCTGGGCGGGTCGTGGCCTCCATTCCAGTCCTATGTATGACCGCACTGGGGGTCCTGATGGGCAGGGTGGGCTAACAGCAAATAGGGTTGGAATGGGCTGCCCACGGCTGAGATCTTGTGCCCTGGCAGCTCAGAGCTCTAGAACTCCTGCTGTGTGTCACCTCTTCCCACATGGGTACACGGAGGGTGGGAACAGGGGTGTTGCTGACCTCGGAGAGTGTCTGTTTGCAGCCCTTGCCTCACCTCAGACTCTGAAGCTGTTCCCCCTCTACCAGGAGGCCCCAGTCCTCTCCAGGCTGCAGGCGACCCTAGAAGGGGTGTGGGGCACAGGCAGGGTGAGGTGGGGGAGCGGTCACTCTAAGGGAGCCCTAGGTAAGTCCGGGCCCTGGCGTGAGAGGACTGAGGGATTCTGCTTAGAGCAGATCATCTCCTCAGGGGAGTGCCAGAGTGCAGAGGCAAAGGGAAGGTGAAGAACTGAGTCCAAGCTGAGGCAGGGGAGGAAGGAATCTGTGTAAGGGCTGCTGGGGTCTGCTGGCTGAGGGCCCTCCTCGGCCTGTTGGGCCTGCAGGGGGCTGGGGCCGGGGCACGTGCCTGGCCAGGGCTCAGGGGCAGGACAGGCTGCCCTGTCACCCTCTGCCTCCAGACGTGAGAACAGCCCACACTGACCCTCTGACCCTCCTCCTGCCCATGCCCGCCAGAGGGCCCGTGGTGGTAGCCTCCTGGGAGCCACCTTCATGTCCCCCAGAGCTAGTGCAGCTCACCCAGCCCTGTGGACACCAGGAGAGAACGGACCATTGGGCTTCCTGTTACCATTCCCGGGATGTGCGTCCTCAAGGGAGGAGTCTCCAGTCATTGGCTGGGGAGAATCCGTGTAGGCCCTCCCCACTGCTTGATTCTTTGCTTTCTTTTTAATCACTTCCAGGCCAAGATCCTCCCTGACAACTTCCACCCCTTGGTGGCACCCTTGAAAATCCTGCTAGCACTAATGCCCTTGAGGGCCCCCCACGGGCCCTTTGTTCTAACCCTGTGGCCTGTTGACGGTCACCGACATGGCCAGTGGTTCCCGGGGCCACCCATCTTCCTCCTGTTCAGCATCAGAGACCCATGTGGGCGGCGGAAGCCTTCAGAGGCAGCTGTTCCAAGCCAGCACAGCCTTACTCCCTGGGAGGGCTGCACAGAAACATGCCCAAAGGGTCTCTCCTCTATCTCCCACTCTCCAGACAGGGCAGGAGCCGCAGTATTTCTTCTGTTTTCAAACCAGAGCTGCCTCAGATCCGCACAGAGGGCCTGTTCCCCTCAGGCAGGGTGGCAGGGCTGTGGCAGGAAGGCCAGGCAGGTGGCAGCCTCGTCTTGCCCCTGCGTCCTACCCTGCCAGGGTATCTTGGAGCCTTTGATGCCCTTAATCTCTGCATTTCTATCACCCGTGTCTACTTGAAATTCTATTTTCTCTCCTTAAAAGGAGGTTGTGTTCCCCCAGAGGGGTAGGCAGAAGAGGCTCAGGGTTTTATAACTCAGCTGTCAGTTCCATCGTGTTTGGGAAAGGAGAAAAAAGAAAGAACAAGCTGAAGTGGGGAACTTCAGCTGTGAGTGTCAAGAGTTTGAGAAGTTGGTGCCACAGGGGCATCTGGATTTGAGTTAAAAAATAGAAGTCAAGTTTGCAGTTTGAGTTCCATGCTGGGCTCAAACTCCGTCCCACACCCCTGCCCCCCCGCCCCCCTCCAGCTGAAATTTCCTAATACTCCGGAAGGAGGACAAACACGTCTCCACGTGGACACAAAAATGTCCTCTCGTAAACCAAAGGACAATGCAGTGAAGCAGCAGACCCCAGTGGCCACCCCTGTGAAGCAGGGTAGAGCATCCAGGCTCAGCCTTTCCCTGGGCAGCCTTCCAGCCAGCCTGGGATGGGCTGTGTCAGGAGGCACCACCTGCTGACCCAATCTTGCCCCCAATAGGCTGACTTTCAGGGAATCCACCTACCCCCTGGTCCTTAAAAAACTCACACCTGGCTCAGTTTTGAAACATGTGATGGCAGCTTTTTAGAGAAGCCTGTTCCAAGGAGACTTCAAGGTCACACCTAGCAGCCTCGCTCACTTTAGGCAAAGTGAATCATAGAGTCCTACAAACTTCTGAGTTTGTTTTTCTGCATAGCCTAATTTTAAATGAACTTTAGGAATTTAGAAAAATTCATGGGTAACTTTGTTGGAGTGATGGTATTTGGCCACACTCTCAGGAACAGATTCCAGCTTACAACCTTTTACTTGGTCCTTGAAGTCAGAGCCCATGGGGTGGGAGGCAGTTATAGACACTGGATGGTTAGTGGGAAGTCACCATCTGACTTTCTGTCTCCCGGCTGGATCATCCTTCCCTTTCTTCCTTTCTCAGGAGGCCTTTACCATGGTGCTCATGGGTGCCCTTTGCAAATTTCCCCCATCGGATTAAAGCTAGAGATTTTAGCCCATGCAGTCCTCAGAATGTTAATAGGAAATGGCCTTGGGTCCAATTCTCTCCCAGTGGCTCATTAGATGGTCAAGATCACAGTGAATTATCACCCAGAGGAAAGCTTGGGGAGGGTAAAGAACACCATTACACAACAGCACGTCACAGCTCACACGCAACGGAGCAGGCGAGGCACAGGACAGACACAGTGGCTACATGCAACGGGAGCAAGGCTGGCCTCCCAGAGACACGGGACTAGGGTGGGTGAGAGTGGGGGTGTTAGAAGAGGGTCACAAGAAGCTAAGAGCGTGGTCTGGAGGGTCGGTCTTACCATAAAGGGAGAGCATTGGGTATGTTCAGCTGGCTTTAAAGAAAGGCAGATAGAAATAAGCTGTAATGAGTCTCCAACGAAGATGCCTGGTACTCTAGGTCTTGGCTAACACAGGAGCAACACCGTGGCAGGAGAGGGCAAAAGGAAACAAGTGAAAGAAATACAAAGCATAGGCCTGGCAGGTTCTGGGACATCACTGTGAGTGTGGGCTCTGCATAGGTGTGTCTCACATCTAGTGAGGACCCAAAGGCCTTCCCTACTCAGGACCATCTCTGGCCACAATGAAATAATTCACACACTCGTTACAAATGAGGTCTTCTGAATTTTTTGGAGGGAAGTTTTGTTTTGTTTTCTAAAATGAGTTCTGTGTCCTGAGATAACCTTCGAGGGCTTGTACTTTCTGCACATCAGCTTATCCTGGGCATTGCCACCTGGAGGAGAAAGACTTTGCTTATGTTTGGTGCATGTCCCTGCCCAAACATATTTGAGCAAAGGAGGCCAAAGGCAATGGCCCTTCAAATTTAGGGGAAAACTCAGTTTTAGTTGTCATTGAGGAGGATCTAAAGAGGTGGTCCTCAAGCCCCTCTGTAGCAGGGACTCATCCTCAAGCTTAGATTCAGGTGGGAGATAGCCCTGCTTAGCTACGACTCTATAGGTGTGGAGAGCCTTGGCCATTGATGTGAAATAGTGAATATATATATATATATATATAGCATATCAAGGCTTTGCACACAATTTACAGTATTACTATTAACACTTCAAATAGCTGTTCTCACGGATCTGACTGCTGAGTTCATTTTGGGGCAAGAGCTAAAGAAACTAGCCACCGGTGAGTATCCCATGGCAACCTCCAGTTCCCTGAGCCTATATCCAGGAAGATGCCCCTCCTTTCTGGGCCCCAGCACTCAGAGCTCAGCCTCTGACTGGTCCTGATCATCTGAGCTGTTAACTCTTTCGAGAAGGTCATGACTTTGCTTTTACCCTCCACTTTCAGATGGTTGCTCTTGTGTTTCTGCTTTTAAGGTACAGACCAAGGAAAACTATAATGGAATTTTGAAGGATGGAAATGTGCAAAACTAGACATTTACTTTCAGACTGAAAATACTTCTTTGGTAACAGATTTATCAGCAAATTCCTTTTTTTCCCTACAGCAAATTGGTAAGATGTCCTTTTTCAGGAATGATGGAGATAAAGGGTGAGGCAAGGGAAGAGAAGGGAAGGGACAGCTCTCTAGTCCTTTACAGAGCACATTCTAGATCTTGGTTTCTGCTTTAGGAGGAATACCAGCTGCCAGGTCAGTCCACAGGCCTGGAGGTGGTGGGATCACTAGAGTTTGGCTAGCAGGCAAGATAGAACATAGAAACACACACACACACACACACACACGTGCGCACAACATACACACATGCACAGAAGACATCTCTAGCTGCTTCAGTACCTGTCCTCCTGTGTTAATGGCTAAGTAGTTCTGTGTTTCTAGAGCTTCAGTGAGGGAGGGAGTATGAGGGCCAGATGGAGGTAAACCTATGCTACATGTGACGCCAGGGCATCAGATAGAGTTCCCAGCAGGTGGGGGCCATTGTTCTTCTCTTGGATCCATCCTGAAAACTGCCAGAACTGCCCATCAGTCCTAAGAACCCTGGGCAAATGCCTGGGCATCCTCTGGGTCAGTCCCATCCTGAACAGGACCAGAACGGAGACAATTTAGAGAACCCACCTGGGTCATCTGGCCAAAATGAATTAGTCCCAGCCATGAAAAATTTTAACCATTTTACTTCTTAAACGTTGAGAATCCTTCATGTGGGATTTTTAGATGTCTCAACTGTGTTTTCTTGTTGCTTTTTAGCCTGTCACAGCTCTCATTGAGGATCTTGTCTACTATTACTTTGAGACTTAGCTTCAGGTGTGTTCTACTCACTTTGATTGTATCTTATTATTTTAATAATATGTATTAATAATCCTTAGGATACATCTCTATAGTAGGAGTCAAGAAATCAGGAAGAGCAATGAGGGCAGTAGGAAGAAGAAGGATGGGGCTCTCTGGGACTCCTATGTTGGGTTCCCAGCCCAGGTAACAACAGCACTCTTAGGAGTCTCACACTGGGAGAATCTAGAGAGTCATAGATTAACTTTTTTCTTGGGCCTTAAGTTATGCTTTTCAGAGGGCACCTTTGGTGTGCTGGAGCTGTGTTTGTCAATGTCTCATATAGCCTGTTCATATTTGAAGAACTATGTTCATAAGATCCATGGTCTCAGAAACAACTAACCATAATAAACTCAGAAAGCAATCACTGGGTGATTTTGAAGTGGAGATAATAGGAAGAAGCCTAACATATAGCTCTCACCTTTGGAGAACCCACAGTCTACTGACATACTGCCAAACTTCTACAGACATTTTCTCGATGATCTTGAGTAGTCATTTTAGTCTTTGGTACCCTGCCCTGCTGTAAGTGGAATCCCTTGATGAGGTAGAAGGGGAGCTTGGACCTGCTGGGTTTGGGCATCTGCACCTTTATCCCAGAGTCATGTTTATGCTGTTTGCCACTCTCTGTGGTTCCCTGGTACACTGTCTGGAGAGATCATCTAGCATTAGTTCTGCTTTTTGAGCTAAACTCAGAATTGGTTGGTAGCCGGGAGTACTTATGCCATCCATCTCTGACCCTTTCCCAGATTTGTTCCCAGTTCCCCTGAGTTAGCTTATAGTTTCCCTATCTGTGGTCTTCCTGGGGAAGAAAGGGTAGAGAGCCTCCCTGAAGACTCCTCTTCCATGAGCCTGGAGACCCTACCTGTACTGCCCTTCTAGAGGGAGCCAACAATGCTGCTCACCTACTCTGAACATTCTGGCAGAATTTCATATGGCATCCTTTCCAGTACTGGTAGGCACTGAGCAGCCAATGATTTCATCTTTGTTTTCTAATGATCTGGTAATTTTTAAGGGGTTTAAAGACATTGGGCAATTAACTTACTTTGTTCATGCAATTAAGTATAAATGAAATAAGGCGATTATTCCATAGGTGAGGCAGAGGTAGAACATTTTCAGAAGGTCCTGGCTAGTGGTTCCAGCTAACAGGCTAAGGGCAATAGACAGGAAAGCCCAATTACTTTCCTTCAGTACTTATATGGATTACCTAGGTTTGGTATAACTGACAACGACAACGTGAGTGGCACTGGGCAGCAAATAGGAGATATTCTTGGAAAATTGTCTTTCTCAGTTAAGCTCAGGATCAAATGAGAAGTTATCATCTGAGTGGATGAAATCTTAGTTTCTGGAATCTTTAGACCATGCATAGGGCCCTGAAGGATGAAATTCAGGGAGTACCAGAAGCTGGCGAAGAGAGGGTTCTCCTAGATGGAGGGGATCTTTCCAGTTGTTAACATTACATAGTCTCTCTGGAGAACTAAAAGGTTGTTGAAAAATAGCTCTTAATCATTTAAAAAGGAGACGTTTTCTCTTTCTCTTCTTTCTTTCTTTCTTTCTTTCTTTCTTTCTTTCCTTCTTCTTCTTCTTCTTCTTCTTCTTCTTCTTCTTCTTCTTCTTCTTCTTCTTCTTCTTCTTCCTCTTCCTCTTCCTCTTCCTCTTCTTCTTTTCTAAACACAGCCAGGAGGCAAGGATTACTAGGTATTAAAGGCTAGGTAGTAGATATCTAGGCTGTAATACCCAATCAAGCTGTCTTCCAGGATGTTCTCTCGAGATCAGGCTATTACGGAGCATTCTGAAGAGATCATAAGCTACTGCTGCACCCTCCTGGACATGCTGACTTTGAAAGATAAAGATTACCTTCTGATTCCCCTAGGGAAGGCTGGCTTTTGGCCAGGTTGTGAGCAAACCCTACAGAAGAGAGCTGCACAATCCACTGGTGCCATTGAAACAATGGCTATAATATCAGAGTCACTGAAACTCTACATTCCTCTGATACAAAGTCAAAAGCAATGTCACAGGAGCATGTAAATCTAGCTACCAAGCTACAGAATTGTTGCTTTTTTTTTTTTCTTTTTTGAAGTACTCTTGTCCAGAATTTAGGGAGTAAATCTAATATAAACTCCATTTTAGACAACCTGAGGGTCCGGGTCCAGCTGGCATCCCTCCCTGCTCCCCAAGGCTCTCTGCTTCTCTGTACTCACAGTCTCTAATCTCATCTCCATTTGATCTGCAAGACAGGATGGCTGGTTGAGTTGCAAGAGTGTTGTGTGGGATGGTGGAAGCCTGAGGGGTTTTGCTGGTGAGACTCCAGTTAATCTAAGTTGGGAGGACAATTATCAGGCTGGTACACACAGAAAGAGGCAGGAGTCAGAGGCTTCTATAGACATTTAACACCACTGTCATGTTCAGGAGCCAACAAGTGTAGGTTAAGATGGGGAGGTTAGGTCTTCATTATCCTTTTATCTCCTCTTCTAACCAGGAACTAAACTGTGGCCCTACAGATGTGGAGGAGATGGGAGATGCTGAATATTAGAGCCACCAGAGATGGCAGCAGGGAAGGGAATTTTAAGGACGCCAAAGTAAAATACATTTTAAACTGTAAATCCTCTGAACTTGCATGAAGAGCTTCTTTGCTAGGGAGATGCAAGGCTTAAGTAAACACAAATCACCTGGGATACATAGAAGCTGAGGGGGAGATGTCAATGGCTTTCAGATTTAAGGGCAAATGAAAGAAATATGGTTTGTTGAAAGCCATTCTTAGAATTTCCATTTTGGTTTGTGGAGGAGGTCTTTGGTCTTTGGAGATAGATCTGTGGAGGAGGGGTGCCAAGGAGAAGGAAAAAAGGAGGGGATGACAAGGGAGGCAAAAACACTGCACAGAAAAGAGCAGGGAGAAATGAAAGAAAGTCCAAAGATGAGGCGGTGGAAAGTGGAAAGAGCAGCCCCCCTTCCCCTCTGTCCACCATGTTGGAAACCTCCTGGCTTGCACTGCTTACTAGAATAAACTTCTGGCCAGAAGGAGAAGGGCCCTTCTTGAATCTTTGTGGTTACGGACACAAGGTTGATAGAAATGCCTATTTGGAACTTCCTGTAAGGGGGTCTTTGGCCCCAAGGAGACTGTTGGAGAGGTACCCAGTTGGCGTTTGCTGATTCCTGGCTCACTCTTGCTGCTCCTGCCTCTGTGTCCTAGGCTGCAGAAGGGGGACAGCTGTGACCACTGTGTTATTATTGCAAGCAGCCTAAGCCCAGAAGTCACTGTTACTCACCTGCAGCCTGATGGTTCCCCAGGTGCTATTACCTGCCAATAATTCATGCTAAACAAGACTGATTAAATTGTCAAGGTAGTTTTATCTTCCTTGGGAAGGAAAGCCAGTATCCTTCACTCAAATAACAAACCAGAGACCCACGAAGAATAAACGAATGAAATCAGTTTGTCTGCAGTACTAACAACATCAACAAATTCTATATGAAAGAGAGAGAGAAAACAAGCCCAGAAGGACAGAGAAGGAAGGGGAACAGAAAGCAAGAGTATGAAAGACAGAAAAGGCACACTAAATAGGAAGAATAAATGGTGAAGGCTATGCTTTTTGGGGCACTCCTGGGCAGTTCTAAACCCACCTGAGGTATAGATCTCTCACATTCCTACTAGCTCATGAAATGTTCTAGGTCCCTTTGCTTTAGAAGCTTTCTGGCAACCACACTGACAGTAGCTTGCTAGCCTGTGGGAACAAAAGTAAGAGACACTGGCTAGGCCCAGATGGCTGTCTGGCCAAACCAAGGGGTGTGTTGTGACAGCTTCCTTCTACTCTTCTATTTTAGGGGGAAGGAGAGGGCTGTTTTTGGACAGAAATGATGAGAATAGGAAGGGAAAGGAAGAAAAATAGAGGAGAAGAGAAAGTGAAGAGGGCAGAAGGCAGAGGGCAGGAGGAGCTCTGATGGGTCATGACTGCCAGAACACTCAGATGACCCAACATAGGCTGAATTAAGAACCCAGACCAGGATGTCCTTGAAAAACAGGTTCCCATGACCTCTCGGGTCAAGCCTGCAGGATACTTCTCAAGCCAACAGCTTTGGGAAAACGTGCACACCAGGCCAGGCCTGACTTCCTATCACATCTGACCTCATGATGCTCTGTGGTCAACTGCCCACACAGCAAGCCTCACCTTGCAGAGCCATGGGGGCTTTGAAAATAGCTCCTCCATTGCCAACTAGACTGCTTGTACCCAGATGCACTGCTAAATCTCCTGAGGGACAACTTTGTTTCTAAGCAGAGTAGAGAACTGCTTTTGTAGAGCAACTGGATGGGGAGGGTAAGGAATATCTTTCTCACTCAGGTTTCATGTTCCTGAAAGTCTTATATTAGACACACTAAATATCCAATCTTTAGGTTGAGCATCACTGATTTCTTTTTAAGGGTAACAGTACTTTTTGGAAGGGGAGCTTCCTAAGTCACTACCACCCTAGTATGAATTAGTATATTGGAAACAGACACCTTGGTTGCATGACTTTTGTTGCGAGGCTGGGGTTGTACTGAAAGTGGGAAGAGGAAGAAAGGGAGATGCAAGAGCAACAGAAGAAGGGGTCTAGCAAAGGGAAACAGAAGTATAGAGAGGTGTCAAGGATCAAGTCTGCCTCATCCAGCTTAGTCTGAGACCACCAATCTTGGTTTAGTCTACCTTAGAACCAGCTCTGGCCACACTGATCACTGTCATTTAGATAATGTCCAGTTAAGCCACCAGTTGAGCCCCCTACACTAACGCACCTGATTGGGAGTCAGGGGCCAGGTTCTCAGGGTTGGCCTTGCTATTAACAAGCTGTGAGAATGAGCAAGTTGTTTCTGCCCCTGTCCTTCTGTGTCCTCATCTGTAAAACTGGTATATCCCCAGGCCCTGTGGCACAGCAGATAGCTTGTGCTCTCATGTGGGATATGTGGAGATGGGCTTGGGCCAGGTGGTGTGCAAAGTTGTGTCCCCTCTAATGTTCTTGGACAAGTCCACTGTCTGCCTGCTCCCTCATCAGGGCCCTGGGGGGGCATCACCCCTACCCTTCTTGTGCCCCTTCTGGATGCTTCCCTACTATGTTGGGGGCAGGGAAAGGCAGACCAGGTGGGTCAGGTCTGCTTCTCCCCATAGGCACTAGGGTTTGAAGGCTGGAGAGAGGGTGTGGAGCTCTCTGACTCAACCAAGGGGTCCATGTGTCACACATTCTCTGTGACTCAGGATGACTCCTTTCCCCGCCATTCCAGGCTCTGAAACCAGAGCAAGGAATCAAACTTGCTTTATTATTTTTATGGGGAGCCAGTAAGGGGCAATTACTTGTCCTATGGGTCTGTGGTGGAAAGGTACCACTGGCTTCAGGGGCCAGGGTGGAGAAGATTTGGGGCAAGCACATAGAGGCCCCTGGGTGACATCCGTGGACGCTCCCTGCAGCTGAGCCCCAGCACCCAGTCTTGTTACCACCCTCCCCCTGTAACTACCCCCTCCTCCCATTTTCTTCTCAAGCTACAAATGTCAAGTGGTCAAGGGTAGTGGGGGCTGCTGTACACTTTGCCGTTTTCTCCTGAGCCCCATTAATCAGGCTCATAGGTCAGGAGTATGCAGACCACTGCCTGTCTGAGCATTCCCAGGGCAGCCTGGGCTCCCTTGGTCCAGCGCTGGCAGCACCAACTCACCATGCTGACAGGTTCTCACTGAATGAGAACCTGTGGATGGCAGGGGCCCCTCCCGATGCCATGGCCAGGCAGCCAGGCCCAGGGAGTTAGCCAGCGGGCTCTGTGGAAGTGGATTTGAGATCCTAGTCTTGCCACTCATTAGCCATGTGATCTTGGGCCACCTCTTAATCCTGTGTGCTCAGTTTCCTCCTGCAGAGAATGAGTGCTCTTAGAAGGTAATCTGATCACGTGCATGATGCCTTTATGTAATGCCTGGCACATGCTTCTCCAAGAGAAGCCACCATTTCCCTCTTCTTCCTCCTCTTCCTCGTCCCTGCCTTGTTCTGATCAGCTAAGATCACAGCTAGTGCCATTGTTAATGAACCTGATTTTCCTGCTCTGGTCACTTCTGTGGACCAGCACTTTGGCACCTAAACAAATCCTCCAGATTGTTTTCCCTCTGAACCTTCCCAGAAGCCCTTACTCTGTCCCATTTCTCTCTCTGAAGGTCCCTCTAGGGCCTGCTGTCTGGAGAATTTTCACATGAGCCCAGCCAAAGCCAAGTGAGCCAATTCCCACAGGCTTTGGAAGCTTTATGAAAGGAATGCCCCTCTAGAATCTGCAAGGTGGTGAGGGGAAATGAAAATGCCTTAAACTAGATCAGAAAATGCCCAGGCCAGCATCATGGAATGCTAGATCTCAAGGACCTGCTGAGACCATCTCAACTTGGTCCTCCTCTCCCTTGTGCCTTGAGGCCCAGAGAATGGGGTTCTTTGCTCTAAATCACAGGGATCACTGCTGCCAGAGCTAAAGTCAACAGAACCCAGGCTTCTTAATTCACACTTTGGGACTATTTCTCTGTATCTATAAAGCAAGGATCAGGGCCTCTCAGCACTTTCTGCTTGGGAATGGACTCTAAAATGCAGAACAAACAAGGAGAGCATTGGCAAAGGCTGTTGTCCCAGGCACCAAAACTGATCACAGTTTGGGGTGTTCGGAAGCATTTTTTTGACATTCCATTAACAATCACAGGGATTGCCTCTTTGGGTTTTCCCTCTGGGAAATATTGCTTCAGACCCGAGAAATAAAGGAAGACTGGAACGGAGGTGCTGTGGCGCTCTGTCCTTACAGGGCACACGAAGAACGGGGAGCCTCAGCCAGGGAACAAGGTAACTCCTCAGGGATGATGAGGGGCGCAGCCAGTGCCCTGGGCAGTGATGCAAGGTGGGGCCTCATGATCTGCCTCCAGTTACATCTGCATCTGTTCATCAGCATCTCCCAGAGCCAACAGGAAGGCAGCCACAGAGTGGCTGTGAGCACAAGGCTGCTGCCCTCCTCCTGCTGGAAGCCCTAGCTCAGCCCTTGTCTTTCCTGGGTCTTCTTCCCTCTCTCAGTGCTCTTCAGCACTGTTGTGGCTTTGAAGAGCATCTGTATGCAGCTGACTGCATGCCCCCATGCAGGGTTGTGCCGGGACTGTGCCTGTGGAGTAGGCCCATCTCGGTCTGAGTTGGGCACGGTGATCAATAGGTGCTTACTTTCATCTGGCTGAACCTGTCCACCATGTTCCAAGTCTAATCATATCCAGGAAATTAAGGACCCTCACAGTGTCTGTGGGTAGTAAGTTGTACTGAGACGGTGCGCCCCACTGTCTAGCTGACATTTCCGCTGGCAGGTCTGGGAGGCACATCTTCACTGAGCTCCTGTCTTCCTCACTCAAACATGCTTTGCCTGCTGTCCTTCCTGGTGGATACCAACTCTAACCTCCAACTGCTGAGGCTTTAACCCCCCAGCCAGCCTGGGCACCTCTTTCTCCCATACCCATGCCCAGTCTGTCAGGAGACACTGTTCTATTTTCAAAACAGATTGAGAATCTGACCATGTTCCTACCACTTCTAATACTCCTGCTTCATCACCAGCTACCATCGCCTCCCACCTGGATTATCGCTTTTGCCTTCTGAGTGGTGTTTGGGCTTCCACCCTTGACTCTCATAGATAGCAAGGCAGTCCTTTGGAAACATGCGTCAGATCAATGGGATGGCCTTCTCAAAGGCACCAGAGTCTTCCCTTCTCACTCAGCATAAAAGCCAAATTCCGGCCCCCTGGCCAGTCCCCTCTCTCTCCTTCTCCCCTGCTCAGTAGACTCCAGCCACAGTGGCTGTTCCCCTGGGCCCGAAGCTCTTCTCCCGGATACCTGCATAGGTAGCTCCTTATGGCCTTCACACCTTCGCTTTGTGCCAATGTTGCCTCCTCAGGAAAGCCCATCTTAATTTGACACTGAGCAGTGTCTTCTCTGTCTCCAGAACCTCTGATCCCCCTAACTTGGCATAATTTTTTCCAAAGTACTATTGTCATTTAGCATACGGTACACTCAATATTCCTATTTTCTATATGTATTTTCTATATGCACTGCTCGTTGTCTGGTTATTCCCCCTACCCTGGAATGCTAGCTCATGAGAAAGGAGCTTTTGTTTTGTCCACTATTGTATCACAGGTGCCTGAAATAGTGCTTGGCACACACAGAAGTTGAGACTATAAACTTCATAGTGAAGTGAGTAAGTGATGGCCTGGGATTGGTGGGAAACCCGTTCCTGAGAGGGAGGCCCACTAGGGCCTATGTATTGAAGGTGAGGAGGAGAAAGAAGGCATTGAGAGGACAAGAGTATACATGTGGGGAGTTTTTGAGGGCAGTTGGAATAAGTATGGGATTTGGTGAGGGAAAAGACAGTCGATTTCCATAGTTTTAAAAGAGTTGAAGATGAGTGACAGGTGAAAAGCCCTCATGGATTCCTCTGAGGCTAAAAGCGTGGATTCCTGCCAAATAGAACATATGTTTGGGAATGGATATCTTGTGATGACAGTAGGACTAGAAAATTCTGGGAAGGTCTAGAGTAGCACCAGGAAGCCACCCCAGACTCATAAGCTGCTGGTGACTTGAAGGCAGAACCATGTGGTGGAAGGATCTATACATCTAATACCTAGGTATTGCTATTAATACTATAACACCTCATACGTAGGTATCATTGCTTCTTAGTTTGTCATTCACACTATTGGCTGCTTCCTTGCGTGTAGGGTTGTGCCAGGACTGTGCTTGTGGAGCAGACCCATTGAGGCCTGAATTGGGCACAGTGATCAATAGACGCTTATTTTCATCTGGCTGAACCTGTCCACCATGTTCCAGCGTCTAATCATAGATCCAGGAAATTAAGGACCCTCACAGGATCTGTGGGTAGTAAGTTATACTTAGCTATAACTGGTTGGAGATGAGGCCCTTCCAGCTATTCCAGTAGGGGTTTTGGAAAAAATGTCATTTGCTTGGGTGCTGTAGTCTTTCCCACTCAGTGGTGCTTTACAGTTACATAGAGTTTTAAAATAGATGCTCTTGTTCAGCTCAAAACACACTGCAGTAAATATCATCACATTCCTTTGACAGATGAGGAGACTAAGTCTTGGGCATTTTGTTAACTTCTATGGAGATAAGTTTTGACCTCACATCCGGCCCCTTCTTTCTCTCCTGCACTGCCTTTGGGACTTGGGTGATATAACATTTATTCTCTTTGTTCAGAAGCCATTCACTGGACAGTGGGTCTCTGGACACCTCCTCTTGCTCTTCATTACACCGACTGTCCCCATTTGATCCCCAGACAACCTTACAGTAATGACTTTTAACAAATTCTTCAATCTGGAGGTGTGAAGAAAATCTCCGCATAAGGTGAAGGGACGTTTGGAGGAGCTAGGGGTGGACCAGGACTCTAAGGTGGTCATAACTTTTTGTTTACAAAATGGGAAAAGAACCTGGATGGTTACTTAAACTATAAATTACAGACCATAAGAGCTGAACAAATCCTGACTAGTGGGAATTCCTGCACGGGAGTTATGTGAGCTGTATGTGTTTGCTGAAGGCATCTTGGACTGGAGAGACAGGAACTCTGGCCCCAGGCAAAGTGAGCGGGCCATCCCAGGTGGCCTGGGTTCCAGCTGTGTTGTCCTGAAGGGCACTTAAATCTCTCGGTCAGCATCTTTAGGGTCAGCAATTTGAGGATGACAATTCTTGCCTGTCACACTCACAGGGCAGTTAAGAGTTACCTGAGATAAATGCCAGGTGAATTGCAAATAGAAAACCATTATACAAACATAAGGATCTGCATGATAATTTCATGCTCCATTCTTGCCCTGGCCACCTCCTATCCCCAACACAGCCACTCTTTCTGTAGAAATTTTATACCCTAGTGACTTTTTTTTTTTTTGCTTTGTTTTTCATTTAAAAAAACCCAGTAGTTTGGGAGAAAATGGAAGGTTGAATGATACAGGTCTTATCGACAGTGAGGACCAACAGGGTACCCCTTCACCACCTGGGACTTCAGTGGGCCCTCCCTGCATCCAGGGGAGCAGCTTGCTGTCACCTTCCTGCGTTTTCCTGCCAGGCTTCCGGTCCCTGGGCACAGATTCGTATGGACCTGCACTGCTGTCTGCAAAACATGACTCTCTGAAGGCAGAGCTGCTGTCTCTTCCCCATCTCTCTCCTCACACACTCCCTCCTTTGAGAGCACTGCCCAGCACCAGCTACAGGCACAAAGGCACAGGCTTTTAGAAATTCGGCGGTAACTCCTGGCCCTGAAATGCACCTGACATACAATGTAGGGCTCCTCTGGCCAGAAAAGCCCAGAGTGTGCTCAGAGTGGTGAGATGAGGGTGGCTGTGAGGGGCAGGAAGGTACAGAGCATGAGTTGAAAGGTGGACTTTTAAAAATAATCTGATGGTTTCCTGGGAGAAGTTAAAGAGCAGTGTGTAAACACACACACACACACACACACACACACACACACACACACACACACCATGAGACAAAGATAGCCCAGGGGGGATTTTGGAGACAGAGGGGCCATCAAATCTATAGCTAAAGGGTGGGCAGGGAGGGTGTAAGAGGGGGATGTAGGGAAAGTGCAACAGGCTCCTGCCAACGTCCATCTGCTGGAAGGGGAGTGGACAGACTTCTAGTCAGGGGAGTCAGGCAGATAAGATAACATGTCAGTTCAACCGCTTGGGAGCAAAATATGGAGTGGAGGGGGAGGGTAAGGACGCAGTAGGGAGATGGTGGCAGTTGGTAGGATAGGTTCAAACATCTTAGAACAAAACTCTATAGCATCTGCTCCGTGCTGTTATTCAATGGTTCAGTGCATCAAAGGTTTGTGCAAGTCTCTTAATTAAGGAAAAATAATAACAACAAATAAAATTAAACAACATGTGTTAAAGACTAACCTCAAGTGGGCTTGCCTATAGATAAAGAAGGAAGGTTTCAACATGCCAGGTAACAAAAAGACATGTGCAGGAACTGGAGGGAGCTGTATAGGAGGAGACAGCTCGGGAGATGATGGCAGGAGGCCCTGGGCGGGGGCAGGGGCCAGGGGCCAGGGTTCTGTCTGAGGCCAGGGAGCCAGGGACAGGGTTGTGGGGGGATTGAGGGGTGGGGGAGAAGCAGGCAGGTGTGAGAGTCAGTTCTCTGGGCTGCATCATGTGGGAGTGAGGTGCTTATCCCGAGTCTGCTTCCACAGCAAGCGGGAGGCAAGGTCCCCGCCCTCGGAAAGAGCTCCTGATGGACCACGCCATCTGGCTCTTTGGCTGCTCCAGGGAAGTGGGACCCAACAGGAGTCCTGACATGGCCCAGATCCCCAAAGAGCTTGAGGGGCTGGGCTGCCTGCACTGGCTGCTGATGTTTTAGTGTCAACATAACACTAGCTACATTAACCCCAGGGGGGCTCACAAGGCAGGCAGAGTCCAAACCTTAACTTTGGTGGTCCACCTTGAGAGAGCTCCTTTCCAAGGTGCCATGGAGGTGCAGGGGAGACAGGGAAACGCAGCAGTGTGGAGGGGACATGGGGGGTGAGGAGAGGCTTGGGTCCCTGCCCCAGTTGTGGCCCAGAAGTTGTAAACATCCCCTCATTCTGGCACTCTCTGGCTCCCATAGCTGCGTCCTCCTATACAGTGTGAGTCATGCCAGGCTCATTGGAATGGGAGAGAGAGAAGATGCAGCAATCAGGACGTAAAAGGAAAGGGGAGGCCTAACTCGTTCCAAAAGTTAAAAAGAAAAAAAAAAAAGAACAGAAAAGTTCAAAATAAAGCAACAAGAAAAAAAGTCCTTTAAACCAATTTAAACAAATAGAACAAATGAAATGAAAATAAGGAGACGGGGAGGAGAAAATAAAATGAAGAAAAAAAAAATGAACCGGGGCAAAGACAAATGAGTGTTAGAGCAGGCACGGACAGTTAGGGACAGACGCCATGTACTTACGTTTACCTCGGTGATTGCTATATCAACAATGCTACCCACAACAATCAAGGCGTCAAATGTATTCCATGCATCACAGAAATAGTGCTGCATGGGGCAGAGAAGCCGAGGAAGAGAGAGAGAGAGAAGAGAAAGAAAAAAAAAAAACAACCAAGAACAAAGGAGAAAAACAAAACAAAAAGGAAGAGGAAAAATGAAAAAAAAAAAAAGCATGAAAGAAAGGAGAGAAGAGAAAAAATGAGAAAAGAAAGAGGTTACGTGGGCATATTAAATACTCTCTTACCACTCTACAGTTCTGGCAGCTCAAACCTGGGCAACCTGGTTCTCAGGGGCGGAAAGGCCTGACAAAAGCTGGGTTAGTACCGAGGTTCCGCTGGGCCGGCTGCCGGGGAGGGGGCCGGGCAGCCCCACGCGGCCGCCCCTCCGCTCAGGTCTGGGCCCCTGGGCCCAGCGCGGCAGGGCAGAGCCGGCCATGCAGAAAAAAAGGAGGAGGAGCTCCCACTTTTTTTCCCCCACAGACGACGGCAGGTTCAATAAAAAGCATGACTGGAGGGGGGTAAAAACAGGAAATTAAAAAACCAACCAAACAAAAGGAGGTAGAGAGAGAGAGAGAGAGCGCGAGAGTGAGAGTGAGGGGAAAGAGAGGAGGCAGAGGAGGAAGGAGGAGGCTTCCTGGGGAGGGCAGAGTCATACTCACATTAGTTTCACTGAGAATGACGTCAATTATGCTGCCAATTACGATGAGGAAGTCAAAAACATTCCAGGGATCACTAAAGTAACCCTACATAAGGGAGGGGCAGGCAGGATGGGGATTAAAAAGGAATATTAGACAGACAAGAACAGAGCAACATCACCATCAGAATCACCGTCCGGGCACCTCAGTGTTGCTGCTGGAGTTGTGAGCACCCTTACTGCGGCCAGGAGCCCAGGAGGGAAGCGGGGGGCGGGGGGGTGCTGGGAGGCGGCTGGTCCAACCCTCCTGCCCCACCCTCCATGGTCACACAGCCCCCTTCCTCCAGATCCATCCCACCTCACCACCCTCCTGCACAAAGGCTCTTTCTGCTTCCCTCTGGGGGCAGGGGTGGGCATGGGAGTAGGCAGTGCGAGTTGCAGTAGTGCAGGGACATGGCTGGACTCCCTTCTCAGTCCTCGCTCAGCATCTCCTGTGCCCCCGGTTCTCCTGCATCAGAGGGGCCCTCTGCCTGGAGGCAGGGAGGGACACAGGTGTGTGACTCCCTCGAGGTGAGTGGGCCATGGTCCTATGAATGATCTGGGAGTTCCAAAGTCCCTGAAAACCACAGCAGCGTGGTTCAGTAGGGTGGCTGGGTCATCTGGGCTCAGCGGTGACTGACGTAAAGCTTGCCAATAACAAGAGGACTGCATCATTAAAACAATACCTGCAATAAGCGGGACGCTCTGCAGTTAGAATCAGGATCACCCCTGCTCCAGAACTGAACACGCCCTGGTGTTTCCAGGGACAGCTCTGGCCTGGCAAAAGTTGTACTAACTGAAAGGAGACAGAGTCCACGTCTGTCTTATAGTTTGGTAGTGTCAGATATGGCCCTAGCTAGTGCTTTGGGGGTGGGGGTGTCTCCTAAGCACCTCCCCTAGGTTCCTTTCCTAACATCATTAGTTTGAGGCAGAGTCCCATTGAAATGCAAATGCCAACCAAAGTGAAGGAAATTATCAAAGCCTGAGAACTAGATTGATAGGAGGAGTCTGGGTAGAGGGTATGTGGACAAAGACTTTGCAGGAAGGGAGTGAAGGCAGTCGTGCCATAAAGAGAGATTATGGCCCCAAGTGGTAAGGCAGTGTCCCAATTTCACTGCTCTACCCTGTACACCTGGATTTCATTTGTGTTCCACTGTATTTGGAGAAGGGAAGAGATGTTATTGAAAGACTTTTTTGAGGTCTTGGACAACTAGTCAACCAAGGCATAGGCTAGAGGTTTCCAGGAGTCCTGGGAGGGTGGACTCTTCACAGAGTGGACAGGTCTCTTGTCTCTCTGAGAGGTGGGAATCTAGAGCCTCTACTCTGTGGCCACATGGGGTAGAGGCTCACAGTTCAGGCAACTCCAGGGACTGGATGGTCATACTCCCCAGGAGTGGAAAGGAAAGGACCTAGTGCTAAAGATACTTGTCTTCTTTTTAAAAGGACATTTGCATCTTCACTTTTCCAGGGAGTGTTCAGCAAAGGAGACAAGACAGGGTTGGACCACATTTGTTTGGCAAGATCAGCATTTTCCTGTTCTCTGGGCCACAGTTGGGGCTTCCAGGAGATGGGATTCTAGAAGTTGGGGAGTGGGTATGAAAGCATTCAGGGTCCTTAGAGAGTTTCCCAGACCTCTTTCCCCAGTTCTCTTGAGGGCTGCAAACTCTCCCTTTTAATTTTTTACTCACAAGAGCCAAGAGTCTGTGTTCTTCCATTTCCTCCTGGCTCTATCCAGCTCCCTGAACTTCCCCACTTCCCAGCCATGCCCTCTTTCCAAAGGGATCACAAGACATGCTGTCCTAGGGCTGTTATTCTTAGAGTGGGAGGTCAGGTCACAGGGAAAGGGGCCTCTTGGTTCCCAGGCATTTCTGCCAAAAGAAAACAGAAACGCCATGGCGGAGACTTTGGACAGCCAGACTGGGGAAACAGAGGTTGGCCAGGGCGTGGGTCAGGTGAAGGTCAGCTGGAAATCATGGCTTTCTTGTTGGCTTCCCAGAATCATTTCTGAATATACTAGAGCCTTTGAGGCAGAGAGAGGCTGTTCTTTCCCATTTAAGTCACGTGTTATAAGCAGGAAATAACCAATTCCCTCCCCAGTTCTTAGATATTATTCACAGGGCAACTGGAGTAGACTGATTTTTAAGGAGGGGAGGTAAAGAGTGAAGACCCCAAATGAACTATAAATATGCATGTGTCTTAAAATTAGAGTTTGGAAAACACTGGGGGAGTTTCTCTCGATGGAAATACCATCTTTGTGGGGAGAGCTATTTCAGAAGGGAAGGGGAGACAGGATCAAGGAAGAGAAAGGAGAGAAACAGGAGCCAGACCAGAGTCCAGGAATGTTCAGCATCTAGCCTAGAAAATGCCATAAGAAAACATTATTTGGGTGTGGGGGCAAGAGGAGAGATAGGGAGGGGGAAGGCTCAGCGCTCAGGACAGGAAGTTGAGTTGGTCTTCTCATTCACCGGAGACCTGCAACAAAACGATAATAAGCCGGCCTGGTCTGCAACGCCTCTGGGAGAGGAGAAAAGGGAAGGAAGGCAGAGAGTAGGGCAAAGGCCAGGATAAATACACAGGTTAGTCAGCTGCCGAGCACCCAGCGAAGGCTGACACTTAAAGGGACCCTGCCAACCTCCCGGTTGGGCATTGCTCATCACCCTTTCCCTGAAACTCATTTGTGTACGTGCAGATGGATGGAAAACACAGGCCAGTCCACTCCTTCTTGACTGTGCCCCCCCCCCCCCCCCAATCTTCCATGACAGGCTTCCACAGGTGGGGCTGTCTCAAGATGAATGCCTCATGCCTTGCCCTTGCCCTCACGAGACTGTGCTGCTGGGGCTTTTGATCCACTCCTCCGTCCCGGCGTGAGCCACTTGGTAGGCCCAGTGCCAGGGCCTCCACAGGCTGCGGAGACCAACCAGTTGCCTTATTAGACTCTGCTCCAGGAGACTTACACATAGCTAGAATGCAGGGGTGAGGGAGCCTGCCTAGGAGGGTAGGTGACAGGATCCCTTTAAGAGGCAGCTTTTCACCCCCACCCATCCACCCACCTTCCCCACGCCTTTGTCCCACAAGCCCATCAGTTCTTCAAACTGGACCATGAAAATGATTTTGGATCCAGCTTTCAGGTCTGTTTCTTTCATCCACCTCCTCTTCTCACTCTCAACCAATCCACACCCATCCCCAGAAACAAGGTGATCTCCATTTAGACACCTGGCCAAATCTCTAAGTGGGCAGGCCCTGGAGGGATATTTTTTTCCCACTGCACACTCTGGAGTGTGAGAGCTTAGTGTTCTCTCCCTCTCTCTCTCTCTCTCTCTCTCTCTCTCTCTCTCTCACACACACACACACATAAAACCCAAAACAAACAAAACAAAACCCTGTTTTGCCTACCTCCTCATTTGCTGGAAACCACAGGTAATACAGATATTGGGGGTGTAATGGAAGAAGGAGGGTGGGAAAAAATCATAAGCTTTTTCTCTTATGAAATCAGGTTGACCTAGAGCCAGGTTAAACCTGTCACTCCTTCTTTCCCTGGTGATGAGGTCCCAAATGGTAGGGTAGAAGTCAAGGTTAGGGAAAGGGTTTCCCTTGCTCTCCCTGAAATGGTGAACCAAACCTCTTAATGTCCAACTCCCCAGAATCAAGCAGGGCTGATCATCCAGAAGGTATGGTGTTTGGGGACTAGATGGCTTTCCCTTGATGTCCTTAAATCCTGCAGAGTCAGTGGGTTTTCTGCTTTCAAATTCCCAACCTCCGTGGGTGAGTTCAGAAGATGGGCCTCTCCTCTAGCCTTCCAGGGGATGCTCTTGTGTGTATCCACTGAGGCCGAGGAGTGGCCACCCCTATGATCTGCAGTTGCTTAGACCCTCAGTATGATCCAGTCTCCTGAGAGCTGCTCAGTGGCTGAGGTGGGTTGAGAACATGTAGGCAAAACTGATATTAGCTTTAGCAAATCATTATTAGAAAGGAACACCATGTTATGCATTTTGAATGCACAAGAATTGTGGATTTTCCTCTCTTGGGTTCTCTGTGCCCTGATTCACCTCCATCATTGAAACTATTTCTTTTTATTTCTTTTTATTTTTATTGAAGCTATTTCAAATTAAAAGAGGCAGTATTAAGAGTATGGTCTTGGCAGGTAGGGTGTCAGTTCAAATTCTACTTCTGGCACTCATAAACTGTGTACTCGAGCAAATAACTTCACCTTTTTGTGCCTCAGTTTCTCTACCTGTAAAATGGGAAAGCTATAGGTCTACAGTGCGGATTACATGAGACAATACACGTAAAACACTTGGACCTGTGCCTGGCCTGAAGTAAGCTCTAGATAAGTCTGGATGACTGTCAGGGTTAACTCAAGTTGATCTACTTCTCTCCTAGTTGAAGGGGATTCACAAGTTTCATTTTGGGGGTGGGACTGAGTAGAAGGGCAGGCAAAGCCCAGGTGTGTAGAAGAAGGAGGGAGGGGTCAAAGGTCCTGGAATCCTGAGCTTGCCTTTCATCTGCATCTAGGACCTTTCCTGCCCATCTTGAGTCTCTAGTGAGTAGTGTGACTGTCTGGAGACTCTTGCATGAAATCTGGCTGGTAATGTTTTGAGATCGATGACAGTTTGCAAGTTGTCATGGCTAAATTTTATTAGACGTAGGGTAGTGTGGACAGTTAACTGCCAGGTCCTTAGAAACCACTATTCCATTGGGGGAGACCGAGGACCCTTTTCTTCTGCCTGGAGGGCTAAGAGGATAGGAATGGACTGCCAGGTGGGCCTGTTTCTCACCTTTGATCCTGGGGAGCAGGGCTGAAAGGTTGTAGGTACGTGCCTTTGCCCTTGAATGCTGGATTCTCAGCAACTTCCCTGCCCAGGGCAGAGGCCTCCTCCGTGATCTCAGAGACAATAAAAGCTTTAAAACAGATTGGTGGGGAGAATGTATCACAAGAAAATCTGCACACCTGGGAGTATGCTGTGCATTCTTATTAGGGATTTTGAGGTAAGAATTCTTTTGCTGCCATCACTCATTTTTTTCCTCTTCTCTGTTCCTGCCTGCCCAATGCAGAATCTACCTCCAATGGTAAAACAAAGGAACCCAGAGGGGGTGATGAGGAAACTTTCCTGGCCTGATGTTCGGAAAGCCAACCTGGACTTTAAGTCTGTCTGGGGGATTTACTTCCAGGGACCTGGAGCTCCAGAGAATATTGCTAGGCACAGTGTTGACGTGAGAGATCTGAGCCAAGATTAGAAGTGGAGGTGCTGGAATTGAGACAGAGAAAGGCCAGGGAAGGAGGAGTGTCAAGAGGGAGGGAGAAGCCAACTGGCAGGAGGTACTGATGCCAAAGAAGCAAAGGGACTGAAGAATCACTTGAGAAGCAAAAGGTGAGAAGGGCACAGATGGGGAAATTCATAAAAGGTAGATGGCAGAAGCAGAGGGAAGCAGGGAAGGAGGAGTTAGAGAGGAAAAGCTACACAGTTGGTGGGAAGTGGGGAGAAGGAGAAAGGAATAAGAGGAGGGAGTGGAAGGGAGCATGAGCAGAGGCAGGCGGGACACATGGTCCCCCGAGGCAGGCCTAGGGTCTCTGGTGGCTCTGCTTCTCCGGGGAAAGCAGGGAGTCTACACAAAGCTGGGGGAGGGGTCAGGCCACCCACTGGAGGCAGGGGCCAAAGATGGCTCATCCTCACCCCAGGGCAGGGGGTCCCTGAAAGAGAACAAGAGCCCCTGCTTGAGTGAGCAGGCATTCGAAAGGAGGTACAGGAGGCAGGGAGCTGCGCAGAGGCGGGTGGTGTGGCCGGGGGAGGCTGTGTCCAGTGCCTTGGGAGCACTGATCTCTCTTGCTTCCAGGTGGTGGGACTGAGACGTGGGGGACAGCAAATGAGTCAGGGAGAGGTGCTGGATGCAGCTGGCAGCACAGCGGCAGTGGGAAGAGTCAGTCTCATGGAATCTCGTGGAACACAATGGTAACTGACACCAAGCAGAGATAATAGGAATTGTATTATGTTAGGATGTCATTTAGACATAACAGTAATCATGGAGATTAGTGGCGTCTAATGGAGAAGTTATAACCAGAGCATGCAGCTGCTCCAGGCCCCCGGCAGCCTGGGGAGGCAGTGAGGATCCTGCCCTCCTCTGGCAGCTGCTACCCTGCGATGTGCTTATTCGGAAGCTCCTGGAGGCTCGGGCTGCACAGACCCCCCAGACTCGGGGGGGGGGGGTGCAGCGGACACAAGGGGGCAGGGGGCAGGAGCAGACTGCGGGCTAGTGTTAGGGACTGGGTCCTTGCCCCAGTGGTTGGTGGGGACATGGCTGCTCCTGAAATTGGTGGAGGAATGTGCACTTTGACCTGGACACCTTCTGCTCCAGATTTTTTTTTTTTAATTAAGTGTTTTCCTGCCCAGGAACATTTTAAAGGCCCTCTTTCACTGATTTCTCTCACCAGCACATAATGAGCACTGACTAGGTGCCTAGGACTACACACAATTGAGTAGGTCTGACATTTGCACCTTCTCTGCGAGCAGATGAAAACTGGTGGTTATCGGCTCAGCTCCTTTTGGGGACCTCAGCAGGTTCCTTCTGTGCCTCAGGGTGCACCTGCGTAGGTGGCAGGGTCCCAGCAGCTGCCTCCTGCTGCTTCCGAGCTTCCTGCTGCCAAGGTCCCCTCCAGGACCAGGGTGCTGAATGGATGTGTCCCCATGGTGGGGCAAGGGTGGGCAGACACGGTGCAGCATATGCAGGCAAACCGCGGTTCAAATAAACACCACGGACACTTTTTGAAGGAGAAGGGAAGGGAGAAGACGGGCAGCACTGGGAGCAGATAATGAGGAGAAGCCGTTCGACCCCTCGGCTCTGGCTCGGCTCCGGGGCTGACTGGGACCTGGGCCTGTGACAGCCCTAGGTGTTTGCCTGCCGTGAATGCTCTCTCCTCCAATCCAGCTGGCAAAGCGCTCCAAACCCACATCCGACAGGTCCCCTCCATGCCCTCCCTGACCTGAGCCCTTCTTAGTGAAGGGGCAGGTGTGGCCCAGGTGCAATTGTGAGAGGCCGCACCTGCACCTGCCCTAGTGAATGAAACGTGAATGCAATGAGCTACTTGCGCTCATTTCCAGAGATGTGCTTTGAGTGGAGCAGGCAAGTTCCCACAGCCTGGGCTTCCTTCCCTGTCAAACAGCAACAATCACTGTGCAGCGCCCGCAGGCTTTGGGAGGACAACCTGAGTTCCACAGGACGTGTCCAGTACCTGCTGGTCGCCGTGTTGCTGCCCTCCCTCCCAAGGATGCCGCCTCTCCTGGCCTGTCTGGTGGCTGTCCTGCGCCGCCCCCTCCCCTGCGGCAGTGTCTGGGAGCTGGCCAGGCCTCAGGGCTGCTGGGGCGGCCGTGACCCCGAGCCCTGCAGGTCTGGGGATCCCTCTGCCCCTCCGGGACTTGGTGTGTTCTGGTTTCTCAGCGGCAGGGATGGAGAAGGGAACCACAGTGTACTTTCCACTGGGCTTCTTTACACAGTGTGAATAATTTTCCACATTAAATAATTTAGTGTAATAGCTAATACCACCCTTCCCACACAAAGGCTTTATGCAAGTCATATAATTATTTTTTATCATTCATAGTGACTTTCAAGCTCTTAAGCCCAGGCAGGAAAGAAACCTGTCACAATGTTGCAACAATATGCAAATCCCTGGGTATAAGAGCCACAGTGGGGAGCCCCCTCCTTGACAAAGCCCATTTGTGCCTGTCTTCGGGCCCTGTTTGGCATCAGGTACCCCATGGACAGTCCACAAATAAATAATAATCAGGGTAATGCCACCTCACCAATCAGGCTGCTAAGACACAGGTAGGAGCCACACCCCACCCAGTGTGTGCCTCTTGACTGCGCTGCAGCCAGGGGTGGGGCGGACAGGGGTCTTGTTACATGTCCTCCCTTTCTGCTCCTCTAAAGGAGACGTTCATACGTATGTGATGAGGTTCCCCTGCAAGGGGGAGATACTGGTTTCTTAATCATTTGGATAAACAGGTTTCAAATATTTCAAGAATTAAGTGAGAGGCTGAATGGAGTCCTACCTCAGCCGGAGGCGCTGGTTCTCACTATGGGGCATGCACTGCCCTCTAGGGGGTGCTTGGGAACCTGCAGGGGCACTGCTGAAATTCAGGAGGGCAAAACTGGCATTTAGTAATGGGTGGGTGGGCCAAGGACGCTGCATGTCCTGCTCCTCATGGGGCAGTTCTGCCCGTGAGCTGCAGCGTGTCCGGTAGGACTTCTAGAGACATGTAGGGTGCCACCTGCAAATCAGGCCCCTCAGGTATAACTTATGTTTTAGTCAAAGGTCTCAGATCTCTGCTCTTTCATTAACCTCTGCTTTTTGTATGGAATGATTCTTCTACTAAATACAGACTTTTCCCATTACGTTAAAATTCAGGGTTTATATATATATATATATATATATATATATAAATTATATAATATATATGTATGCACACATATAAAACACATTTATATAATATTCATTTTATTTATATTGTATTTATTATATCTATTTGTAATAAATAGATATTTATAAATATATAAAGTGTATACATTTTATATGTATAAATACATATAAATACATAATGTAAAATATATAAATATTGCATAACCTTTATATATATAAATATGACATATGTGTATGGATGAGAATTTTGTATATATAAGGATTTAAATTTCCTCCGATCTTCTTTAAAGAAAATCAAGGAGGTATTACAAAGTATTTGTTACAAAAAGGGAGCCTGGTTCTAAAAGATCAAAAATCACTAGCCTAAAAGGATGTCTCTGTTTCTATAGAACGCTTAAAAGGAAATATTGCTTGCTCTTCGGGTTTTTAAAGTTGAGTTTTCCCAGGTTGGTGAGGAAATAGAAAGTCATTCAATCCAAGGGCCATTCACATTTCTAGGTTAATTTACGCTGAACGTTGGCCACTAACAGGCCACTGAACTGGACACTGAGCCTCATGTTCTACGCATAGCATCCCTGAGATAAGGACTCCGCAGATGCTCCCCCAGGACACATGGGCTGGGTCTTCCTTGGGTGGTGCTGTCCTTGCACTACAGGACATGGGCCCGCATCCTGGGCCCCGAACACTCAACTCTCAGGACCAGCTTTGCCTCCTTGGATCAGTGTGATACCTCTGCAGAATTCCAAAACTATATTCTTTGAAACAGTAGTCCTGGGAGATGCTAACTGGCACAATGAAACAAGACAAATAGACCAAAATACAAGGTCCCAGTCCTCTAAAAAGGCTGCAAGTGTGGAATCTCATAGCCTTTACTTGGGGCTTTAACCTGGGGAAATCTTGGAGCACATGACATGCATGACAGGCTCTGTGTCCTGCATGGAAGAAACTTGTCTAATTACACTGAAGGCAGGAGTTCCCTAGTTTAGATGGCCACGTCAGGTCCTGCCTAATGCCATTCCAGATGGCTGCTCCCCAGGCATCAGTAGCCACTCCCTTGGCTTTCCATTTCTGCTTCCCTCTCCAGCAAGTTCTTGGGGGGGACCTGAGGAGGGTGAGAATTGAGGGGAGTTTCCTCATAGGAAACTCAAGTTAGAGCTTGAATCAAGGGGCTGGAATAATTTGTGAGGAAGAAAACAGGTTTCCCCAGGGGATGCTGTCTGTGGAGGCCAGTTTTGGTTTGCTCTTACTCTGGTGAGATTTCCAGAGTGCCTGATAGGTGCTACTGTGTTAGCACCTGGAGGGATATAAATGTGGGTAAGAGGTAGTCTTGCTAAAAGAGGATCCTGACCTTCCTTGACTCCTCTTCATCATCAGACAATGTTGCAACTCTGCCCACCTCCCCCCATCCTCCACGACTGTCACCGGCATGTCCAGTACCTGCTTCCCCCCCTCAGCCCATACCAGTGCATGTTCTTCTCTAGGCAGTCAGCATGCTGGTTCAAACACATGAATCTGATGGTAGAACTCCCCCTAAGGCCTGCTCTGTGTGGATTCTGAGGGCAATCTTCATTAATCCGTATCCCTTCCAGATCCCGAAGGACCTGTGTCCTCTGACCCCTCCTCTCGCTCACTGTTCTCAGTTCCCAAAACAAGCTGAGCTTGCCTGTGCCTCAGGGCCTTTGCTCTCCCCTCTTCCTGAAATGCCCTTTCGGCTTCTTTTTAATCCCTGGGTCTCAGTTTAACCAGTACCTTCCTGACTACCTTGTCTGAAGGTGGCCTCTTTCTCCCAGCATAGCACTTGCCCTATTTCATAATCTGTTGGTCTCTGCACTACACCATGAGCCCTGTGATATAATACCATGTCTCCGCATCATCACTCAGGTGCTCAATAGCAATTTATAGAAAAAAAAAAAAGATGGAAAAAGCAGTACTAATAAGTGGAAATTACATAGGGGCACATTTCAGTTCAATATAAAGAAGGATTCCCAACAGAGCTGCCCGTAGAAATCTCTCCTGGCAAAAAGGAGGAAGGTTTAGAGATTTCTGCATTGATGGAAGATTGATGATCTTAATGATGTTTTCTCACATTAATATTTGGACTTTCTATTCCTTGTTCTCCAGTTTCATAATTTTCATCATGCATTCAGGCATGCATGCATTCAACTTTCACTGAATGTCTCTCATGGGACACAGGAATGCATATGAAACAGTTCCTGCCTTCCAGGAATTTGGCAATCTAAGTTTTGTCTCCACATCTTGCAAGTCTTCCCATTTCAAGTGCATCTGCGTGTATGTGGGCATGTGTGGATGTATATACATTAACTTGCAGGCTGTTTGGTGTAGTCACCTCTCAGGTGACTATCTCCTCTCTTGAGAGTACCTGTCACTTAGGTAATCCAGAAGGTCCAGGGAGGTTAGGGAGGTGAAATCCAGAAGGTCCAGACCAATGCAAGCAAAACACAGGTGCCAAGGACAGAACGGGCGAATGAGGGGGAAAGGGAGGTTAGGGGCCTCAGAGGAGGCAGAAGGACATGGGAATGGAATGACTCTATCAGTTTGCATAGATTTGTTTCTTGAGACTGGCCTGCTTTCCTTTTGTCTCTGATCCGTTTTTAAGGAAGAATGTGAACACTTGCTGAGGACCCACTAGATGCACAACAACATCTCAGCATGCTGAGATGATATTTGTTGTTTCAAATATGGGTATGGACAGAGCTTGCTTTTGAATCACCTAAAACTGCATTAAAATGTCCCCCAAACAACTAAAAACTAGCTCTGCCATCTTGACACATCCTTGGATTTTCTCTGACCTTCAGTTTCCTACATCTCATAGGACTTGTCTCACAAACTGATTGAGAGATCAAGAATGGAGATAATCTAGTTGTAACGTCTGGTTCTTTAGACAATATGTATTACTCCCTTCCCTCCTTGTTTCTGAGTGTTATTTAAGGTATTGGAACTGATTCAAAATGGGTTCATGTGTTTATTCACTGCTTCTTAAGTAGGGACAGGAATACCAGCCTGAATATGTTTACCAGGGATGGATGCGATGATAACCTGGGGACTCTCTAAGATCCAAGAATGAGCCACAGTTAGGGAGGTCTGTTCTTAAAAAGGTGAAGTGAGCAAGGCTGCGCTCACTAGCCTGCTTCTCGTCATCACTGTGTCCCTGGTGTCAAGCACACTGCCTGCCATGTAGGTGCTCAACATAATATTTGCTGAGCTGTTGATGAACTTTTAGCCTGTAGCAAAACACTAGCCTGGCAACATACAGGCAAAGAGTTCCAGAAATAAAGAGTGTGAAGAAAGACAAGGCCTAGGGACAGAGAAAGAGAGGAAATGGCAAGAAATGGAGCTCAAATCTTGTCCCTGTGATGGGGTTACTTTAGTCACAGGAAAAGGTGAGTGATAGTCTTAGATGTTGTAGCATGGCTTATGCTGTGTCTTATTCTCCAACTTCAAGGATGCATTAGGGTCAGCCTTGAAATTATATTATGATGTTAGGCAGAAATCTGTGTGAAGGGATAGAATAGATACACTCAGGATAAGAGATGACAGAGCACCAGAATTGCTAACGGGTCGATTTTAAAATGGTAATGGATAAGAAAGGCATGATAAAGCAGGAGGCTCCTTTTTTGGGAGTTAGAGGGCTGGTGCAACCTCCCCAGGCTAAGGAGCCCTGCCATGTTCCATCTATATGGCACCTTCCTCAGAAGCCATAGGTACCTTTTAGATGTTGCTATGATCCACAGGCTTGTGTTTCCACCCTACCCCCACACTCTGCATTTCACATGTCAGAATCCTGATGCCCAAAGACATGGTGTTAGGAGGTGGGGTACTTGGGAGGGGAGATCATGAAGGTGAAACCCACAAGAATGGGATTCATGCTTTTATAGAAGGGTTCCCACAGAGCTCCCTTACCCCTTCCATCATGTAGGGACACAGTGAGAAGGTGCCAGCTGTGAACCAGGAAGATGCCCCTCACCAGAGAATGTAACCATGCTGACACCTTGATCTTAGACTTCCAACCTCCAGGACTGTGAGAAATACATTTTAGCTGTTTATAAGCTGCCCAGTCCCCGGCATTTTCTCTAGCAGTCCGAAGGAATGAGCACAGACATCACCTTACTCCATCTCACATAGTCTGCTGAGCTAGTCTTCCTACTTCACAGAGAAACGGAGCTAAAGAAAGAATTGCACTAGGAGGGATAGCCCTACTGGCCCACCCCCAACTTATTCAGTGACACTGACATGGGAGTTGGGCTTCCTGGTTCTCAATCTACCAGCATTTCTTCTCTTGTTGGTGAGTAGATGATTAAACAAAGACAGGAAAATTTGCTTGGTAGAAAAGAAAGCCTTGCAAAAATGATTGCATCACACAGAAACGTATGCCTAACTTGTTAGCAAGTGGTGCAGTTAGAGCCAAAGGTACAGTTGGAGATGAAGTAGATTTTAGCCGGCAATGTCATTATCTGGCAAAAACAAACCAGGTTTCTAGAGAATACTCAGCTTTCCAGAAGAGGAAATGGCCCTGGTTTGCATCCTTTCCTACTGGTCATCTTACTTCTACCTTCCTTCTCCTGGTCCATTACTGGGCTATAGAGAAAGAGTCCTGAAATAGATGTTGGCCTGTGGAAGAGCGTGGGGTATCTGAGTCTCTCCTAGCCAGGGGTAGGGAGTATCACCCAGGGGCAGGCCTAGGCTCAGGCCTGAATGGTATCCTGTGTCTGGAGTCTTCTTGCCTCCTTGGTTGCTGCACTGGTGCATCTATAGGAAGTCTGGCCCTGCCATCCTTCTCACTCCATTTGCCCGGGCTGACCCAGGGCCCCTGGGGGTTGCTCAGGGACTCGATGGCAGCTGACAGAACTCCTGTGCTGATCAGCAGCTTCTCTAACACAGGCTCACATGTCCTTTTCTCCCTGGGCTCTGTTTCTGTCAGAGTTGGCAACACTTTGGCACCCATTCTTTAGTGCACCCCCTGACCACTTGCCTCCTTTGGTGGACAGCGAGCATATCTGAGTTTGGAAGCTAATGAATACTGTAGTCCAGATATGATACCCTGGCCTGAGTAGGACAGTAGGCAGGGCTCATTTTTGGTAAAAATGGTTTTCTCTTCCTGGGGTCAGAAAAGCAAATAAGCTACTTGCCTTGGGGCTTGGGGCTTGTGTCATCACTAAGATGCTCTCCCAGCTTCTCTTCCTGCCTTGTGAGTATCAGAACACTGCTCCCTTTCCCCAGGGGACAGCTTGCTTATGGAAGACAGGCCTCCAACGCCTAAAAGTGGGTCCATGTCTGAACAGTCTGGACCTTCAGCTTCAGAAGCCCCCTTTGCATTTGTAGAGGGCACGGGTGCCCCTGGAGAACCCCAAGTTGGCATCTTTATGACCTCTTCAGGCTGTGTGTGGAAAGCTATTGGCCAAGGGGAAACCAGATGCTGGATCTTTAAGGAAAGAAACTTCCAGACATGGATGGAACTGACAGAGTAGACTGAGAAATTGGGCTTCAGACTTTCCTTGCAAGTGTTCTCTCTGAGTGCTTCCGGGCCATCCACCCCTCCATTCCAGCTTTCCTTCTGCCTGCTAATAGGCGAACCTAGAGCCTCAACCTAGCCCATACCTGTCCCTTTTGCCACAAGCCCAGTGGAAAAAAGTTAGCTCCATCTTGATCATGCTAATATCCCCAAACCTTTGCCAGGGCCTATGCCCACCTTTGTCAGGGCCAACAATCCTTCCCAAGAGAAGAATCAACAGAGTATGAAACAAACAACAGAGTATGCAGAGAAAAGATTGCTCTGGGGACTACTGGAAGCCATGGGATGCCCTGCACTGTATAGGCATGATTAGCAGTAAGAGGAAGGTGGCCTTTGGAGAAGATGCAGAGCAGGCTGGCCCTGGCTCAGGCACTGCACAGTGCTGATCACTAAGAGGACCATTTGAGAGCCTCCTGTCTCTTCCTTCTCATAGCCTGGTGGCTACTCATGTGGGTGGGACCATAGTGAGGCTGTGCCCAGTGCTGGGCTATAGGGAGGGGCCTGACAAGTATTTGACCTCCATGGTCCTGAGCAGCTCTGATTCTCAAATTATCTCATTAACCAGGCTTCCTTCTAGTTATGACTCATCCTTTGCTCCCAGCCAAAGGAAGTGTGCATGAGCCACTGATGGACTCCTCAGGACAACAGACTGAGGAAAGGAGGATCTGCATTCTTTGCCAGCATCAGCCCCTGCTTCCAATCTCACCCTCTCTCTGTTTCTCTACTCTCCAAGAAGCAGCAATGGCTTCATTGCCCTCACGTCCTCTTTCCAGAAAGATAACAGGGACTACACAAAAAGCCCCCCAAAGCAGAGACAATATAGTGGCAGCACAATTACTGCCCCACTGTTAGCTGACACTATTAAAATGTTAGCCAGGTTCTCTGTGTTGGGGGCAGGGGACAGGAGTCACAGCCCCAGGCAGTTCAGGTGGCTTGTTATAAGGCATGTGGGAGCCTGGCAGTAGAAGCCATTGGGCAAGGTTAGGAGGCCAGGCAGGGCTGAGCTGGGGAGATGATGTGGCTGGAAGGCTGGCACCCCCCTTGGAAGTGACATCAAAGCTACCAGGCAGCCAGTCTCTGGCCAGCATTGGGGATATGTGAGGTCAAGGCTCTACATCCTGGGTCAGGTAAGAACTGGGTAGGGCGTAAGGCTCTCAGATGTCACTTTCACTAGGGCACTAACATACTATCAGGAAACCTAGTCTGAAGTCCAATGGACTGGGAAACAAGAGTAGCTGGTGCCCCAGGGATCACCAGGGACACACCTTATATTCAACCTCTGGCAGCAGACTAATTCCAGATGGCACCTGCTACGGCACTTTCTCTGCCTTCCTTTGGGCCTTCCGTAGCTCAGAGACTGGTGGGACAGGATCCATAGGAAAAGAACCTCAGCACTTGCAGGTGACAAGGGATGACTTTGAGAATTGGCCAAGTCAGGAGAAAATCCACACTGTGAGATCCCAGAGCAAGAGACCGTCTTACCCTGACAAGAGGGCTTCCACCATCATGAGTCAATTTCTGGTGGAAAATTAACAGCTGGAGAGAGAGTGGGAGGGTGAGGTAAACCATCTGGCTTCATGAAGCCAGCCAGAGCAGCTGGGCTGAAGAAACCAAGATAGAGGACAGCAGAAGCTGGGAATATTATGGGAAAGAGCAGTGTCTAGAGCTGTGCTGCCCAATATAGCAGCTGCTGGCCACATTTGGCTATATAATTTTGAATTAATTAAATATATTTGAAAACCAATCCTTGGCTGTACTAACTACATTTCAAGTGCTCAACAGCTACAGGAGGCTGGTGGCTATATTATAGACAGCGTGTGTGGAATATTGCAGGAAGTTCTATTAGCTAGAGCTGGTCCAAAGACCTCGCTTGATCCCTTAGGTTTGAAATGCCTCTGGGCCCTAATTTGTCCTGCATCATGAAAGTAAGTCCCAAGGCTTCAGCTACTCTTATTCAAGAAGCCTGGGGTGGCAGGAAGGTCAATGAGCGATTTTACTTTGGTTCTGTTCACCTTTCACCTTTCTAGACTATTCTCAAGTTGGGAGAAAGCTGAAAGGGGAGGCCATGGCTCTGATCACAGAGAGCTGCCAGAGTCAAATCCCCTCCAGCATCCTCCCCTGAGGGAGATACAGACCTGCTTCTTCATCCCTTCATGACCCACTTGAAAGTTTACAGGGAGCAGAGTAGTCAGTCAGGAGCCTTTTTCACTGGGACAACTCCTACCTTCCTGGGCTAAGGAGAGCAAACCTGAAGCCCCTCCCCTCCTCCCCTCCTCATTGTGCTCGCTGAGTCATTGTCAACAGCAAATCCCAGGCAACCAAGTGACATCACCACCCCTTCTGGTACTAAAACCTGTAGTTAACAGTGGAGTATCTGTGACTGGCACTGCTTCTGGAACCAGGTTCTTGCCTCTCTCTCTCCATGGTGATGTCAGAGCTGCCCAAGTGGGCTTCAGCCTTGGGACCACCCAGGGTCATCCTATCAGCGAGAAAGGGTTTGCTGGCGGCTTCCCTTTCTCCTGCTGTTCTCACTCTGGGTAACGTCCAATCTAGAGTTTTCACTAGGATGTTCAGAATCCATGGATCAGTTTAAAGAGAAAGGACATGTTTATAATACTGAGTTTTCCAATTCATGAACACGATATATTTCTCAACTTACTTAGCTTTCTTTAGTTCCTTTCTATGAAATTTTATAGTTTTCTCTGCAGAGATCTTAGTAATTTTTTGTTAGATTTATTCTGAAGCATTAGATATTTTTCAGTGCTTATCATAAAGTATATCTTAATTTTTTTGGTGTGTCTTTGCTGATGCATTTCAATTCACTATTAAGAGAACAACCCAGTTATCTAGTTACCTTCAGACAATTCTGACCAAGACTTTTCCATGCTGGCCAACTTGGTCCTACATAATCATGTAGGACCCAGGTACTTCTTTGGGAAAAGTCTTTCTTATTTTACTCTATCTTGTCACAATAGAAAACTAGGGATTGAGGAACCTAGCAGTCACTTTATGGTTTAGACCACCACAGCTAGCTACTTCCTAGGAAATGGCTTATTTCTTGATCTGCAGGTTGTCTTGCACCTGAGGCTGAGGACCCTGTAGGGATCAATTTCATTTGCTTTGTAGGGCAGGTTTGCCCAATATATCTTCTGTGGTCATGAGGTATAATTCACAAAGTCCACTGCAGGGCTCTACAGACTGCATCAGACATCATGAGAGACACATCTGAGTCAACTGTGGAATGACTCAAGGCTCTGAAATATTTAAACCATATGTCTCATGAAATGAGGTAAAAGTGGTGCCAGTTTCCCTGTTAGAGGCTGTCATCTGCGACTGAAGCTCAACTTGGCAATGAACCTGCATTCCCAGCCTCACTGGTCACGTTGCTGTGGGCTGTGAACCTGTCAGTACTGCCAGGCCACATGGTTTGGAATAGGACCACAGGTAAGCAGAGGTACCATGGTCCCTATGGAAGGTGACCAGGGACATTCAGTGGTCTTTTCTAGGTCAGGACAAAATTTATGCTCCTGAATTAGACTGGGCTTGGAATGGAAAGTGAAAAGAGTATACTTACTACCCTGGAGGAGGTAGGAAACACCATTGTTATCACCAAATGACATTTATTAGGAGTCTTATTCTCTGAAAATTAGCCAAGATCCCTAGGCATTCTTTGAGAGAAGGAATCAGCATTGCAAGAATATCTTTGAAGTCCCTCAAAGGTTGTTTCCTTCTTTCTGAAAAGCACCCAGTAGAACACCTGGCATGGAAGATGCTTGCTAACAGCTTGGAGTGGTGGAAATTACATCAACTAAAAAGTCAGGTTTTATTCCCAGTTCTGCCACTTAATAATGGTGTAATTAATTAATAGTATACTTAATTGCTCTGAGCTTCACTTCCCTCTTCCCTAAAATGAGGATGCTTTTGAGGGTGTTTTGAGGATTACATGGAATGAGGTACGTGTAGCACAAGGTAGGTTATTCAGAAATGTTAGTTGAATTTTAATTCAAAGAAGATGATAGACATCTTGTTAAAGGAATATGGATCCAACAGCCCAGAAGCACTCCCCCAATTAATCCCAGGACAAGTAAAATTTTGAATAAAAATGGAATATATAGATAAGGACCCTTTCTTTTTGTCTCCTGTTGATCTATGTTATATCTATAAAAACAGTAAAGGAGGGGGAGAGAACGCTCAAAAAGCAAGAGAGGTTTCCTCAAGTCTATTACCATATAATTATTTTAGAACAAACGCTTTCCTTCTCATTGCTCTCCAAAAGGAGTTGCGATAGCTAGGGGAGCCACTGAGTTGCAGTTATACCCTCCTTCAGAAGTAGGTGCCTGTGTTGTGAATCCCAAGCCGATGGATGCCAATGATTCTGACCTGTCTTCAGGGGTGAAAGATGGTGTGTGATGCTCAGGTCAGTTTACTCCTACATTACCCAGGAAAATGGGGGGTGGGGCAGGTTAGCAAGGGCACAGAGAATCCAAGGTGACAGCCAATCCCACCTTCCTTATCCTGCCTCATTCAGCCAATGGTTCTAATCCTTCTCCTAGCCTTTTTTTCTAGAAATTGCTCACAAGTAGCAAACCACAGACATTTGCCCTTCATGTACTGGAAAGTGCAAGAGAATAATGAACAGGAGGACCCCATAGGCTGGAACACTGAGCCCTGAGCAAATGAAGCCCTGACTGGGCCTTTTGCAATGAGAGTGGTCTGTATGGCTGATGAAGTGAGAGAAGAGTAGAACAGCAGCCTGAGTGAATCTGGGGGGCTGGTTGTGAAGAGGTTTGGCTTGCCAGTCTGTGGGCATAGTTCTTCTAGAATATGTGCTGGGGGATGAGGGTGAGGACAGGGTGGGAAAGGGGTGAAGAAGGACCATCATCTGCCTCCTTGGAAGAAGAAGCTTGGCTCAGGGAGGAATCTGTTTCCTATATTTCCCAGCCACAGACTAGAGCGGAGACTCTATTTCAAGGGGTTGTTTTGGTACAACTCCTGTAGATTTAGGAGTTGCAACAATTATCTTCCAAGAAGATGGGGTCTTTCATTGATTATTTCTGCCCCTCACTCTCCTTCTTTCAGTATTTGCACTCCTCTTCCCCTTCTCTATCCCTTCAGTGCCTACAGACCAGACACCTTTTTCAGAGGCCTACCTTGGGTTTGAAGGCAATGAGCTTCAGAATCATCTCCACGGTGAAGAGGCCAGTGAAGAGCATGTTGAGGATGTTCATGGCAATTTTGAATAGGCAGCTCTGGCCATAGTGCTGAGGGGAGGGGAAGGACTGTGAAAATGAGGCAGGGACAGCCCTACTCCTTGCCACCCTCCTCTCAACAGAGATCTTCCTTGAACCAAGCCCTGGAAGGCCATTTTCATCTCCATGGGCAGCCAGCTGGACTCAGGAAATCCTGAAAATTCTTCCCTTTTCTGCTAGCTCTGAAAACACATGTTGGCAGAGTTCTGTGTTCCTGCTTTGACTGGTTATGACAACTTTTTGGAGACTTCCAGTTCTCAAGAGAGCTCAAGCACAAGTTGACCTCCCTGAAGACAGGTGGATATAGAATCAATCTCTATAAACATGCCTCATAATAACAAACTCTTCAAGCTCCCCCTGTGTTCTCCATTTCCCTCACTCTTAACATTTTATTAACCCAGGCCTCTATGGATTCTCTTATAAGTTCCCAGAGAGGAGCACATCCTTGAGAAGGGACACTTGTTCTGTTTTTTCCCCCCTCTTGGCCAACAAGAAGGTGACACTCTGGAGACAGCCATGCAGCTCTTCTACACTTCATATCCTTCCCTAGCATTCTCCCTCCTACAGGGATCATGGATCTAGGGACCCCCTCAGACTGACCTGCATGGCCAAGCAGATGGTGTTGAGCAGGATGAGGACGAACATCAGGTATTCAAAGTAGGTGGAGTTGACCACATACCACACTTTGTACTGGTGCTGGTTCTTGGGGATGTACCTCCGCAGGGGCCGGGCCTTGAGGGCATATTCCACGCACTGTCGCTGGGAGGGAGGCAGGAGGAGGGGTGGGGTGGGAATGAAGAGAGGGGGTTAGTAACCTGGAAGATATGTGTGGAGATGGCAGAGGAGGTAGGATGTGGATGAAACCACACACCTAGGGAGTCACAGAAATAATCTATTTCTCTGGCTCATTTACAGGTCTGCGATGTTATTTGGACTTTTTTTCCCCCTATATCACTCCCTCAGTCAGAGAAAGAATCACCTCTAGTCAGTCTCCTTACCAAGATTTAGTCAAGAGGTTTGTGTCTCCTTTTTTCAACTTGGTAATGCCTGGTATACTGCTGACACTTAGTTGGCATTTGATAAATACTTACTGAATGATGGACAGTTGGTCTTCCCATTGATTTTTTCCTATGCCATAGACTCTCCTTGAGGGGTGAGCACTTCTCAGCTTTTCCTTTCCTTCCTGTCCTAAGTCAATCTTCCTTATTTACCTATATGTCCACATATCAGAAGACATAGTTCAAGGATGGGGGTAGATCTTGAGCTAGCTAGATTCCTGGGAATCCAGCACATATCCAACTCATTTCTCTGTACCAGGCCCAGATTCCCACATCAGAAACTGGGGGGTCACTCTAGTCTTTTCATTTACCCTCAGCCTCCTCATCCAATCTGTAGGCCTGACCAATTTTATTTCCTCTTATTCTGCCTACCACCATTATCATTAACCTGACAGTAGATCAGGCTCTAATCAACTCTCATCTACACTTTCTATTTGGCCCCCTTCTTTCCCATCTCACTTCCAACCCGAAGGCAATACAGCAGCAAGAATGATGAGTCTAAACCCAAGAGGTTGACATCAAAACCCATGAGGGGTCCAGCTTGCCTAACTGGTGTAGTGCTGTGTGTCTTGTGCCATGTGCCTTCCCATACAAGATCTTAAGTCACTTATGGACAGGAATATAGTTCCCCCTGACTCTTCACATCAGAGAGCCTAGTTGGGGAAGTGATGTCAGTGACCATATGCTGCAGCCCCTGTAATAGCTTCATTCCTCACTGATGGAGTTGCCAGCTCTTTCTTATAGGCCAACAGAATATCTTACAATACTGTCATTACCATATCATTCCTATGTAAGCCTCTTTCTTGTCCCCACCTCATGCACAGGCTTTTGTGTTTTACTTAAGGAACCATTTACTAGTGGTTTTCTGAAGCCCTTCTCTTCCCCATCCCTGAAACTCTCACTCCCTCATCATTCTAGTTTCTTTCTTCATTATCAGTGTGCCAACCCACGTGGGCAACTTTCTGACTTGTCAACTTCTGAGACATAGGGCATGAGGTTTTTTTCTCCACAGAATCTATCATAGAGTCCCTTAAGTAGATGCTTAACAAATATTTGGTGGCTGAATGCACTTGCCAGATCCAGGATCTGCAGGCATTTGCATTTCTTTTGTCTGGGCTCTACAGAAGACTGACAGCCCTATTCCCTCATTGAGGAATGGACAGATGATCTTAGTATCTGCATGGAGATCTCTTCTCTGACTACAGCTTCTCTTCTGGGTGGGCCACAAGCTGCCAAATGCTGTCATTTCTCACCTAGCCCTGCTCCCCACTGCCCTGGCACCTGTTCCTCTCCTTCCTAGAAAGCTACCTGGTTCTTGTCCAGCTCACAGTTCTTGTATTCCTGCTCCCCCTGCTCCTGGAAGGTGACGATAACGAAACCCACGAAGATGTTCATCATGAAGAAGGCAATGATGATGATGTAGATGATGAAAAAGATGGAGATCTCCACACGGTAGTTGTAGATGGGGCCCTTGTCTTCTGTGTGGGAGTCGATGGAGCGGTACAGCAGCCTGCAGGAGGAGACAGGCCCCACAGAGGGAAGCAGAGAAGCAGTGTCACCTCTGTGGAACGATGGCACCACTGTTCTCTTAGGGATCCTTGGATCAGGGGAGCTGGAAACAGTTCTAGGCTGGGAGTAAGAAGATCTGAGTTCAAGGCCTAGCTCTGCCACTTACTGGTATGGGACCATGAGCAAATAAGCCTCTCTGAGCCTCAGATTCTTCATCTATAAAATGAAGACAATAATTCCTAATTTTCCTACCTTACAGGGTGGTTGACATAATGTATATGAGGGTGTTCTGAAACTGTCAAGAATTATTTTAATGTAAAATGAGTCATGGACATTGACTTCAAATACTGGAAACATTAGTAAATATTGAAATAGCTTTGCAAACTGGCATAGACTCAGAGGATGTTACAGTGAACTTAAAATAAATCTATCTGAGAGCAAATATCCATTTAGATAAAAATACTAGATGAAAAGTGACCCAGGATTATTCAGATTATCAACAATGGTTTGGATTCATACTTAGGTAGGTTACATATGTATGCCATTTGTTTGGGCCTGGACTATGTGCCCATTACGTTTGTTTCTCTTCATGGACAGGGATTATCTCCTCTCTTTCCTTTGTTATTCTCTACACTATTCTGTTATTCTCTAGGTACTATCTATATTTTCCACATAAGAATGGTGACTCTCATCTCAGATCCATGTGGTATTACTGACTTAGAAATATTTAGAATTTTCTAACTTTTCAACAATAATTTCCCTGGAATACAGCAGGTAGAGGGCATGGGGAAGCAGGTGTCTATACAAGATATATGGAACACCGATGGACAAGCTGTCTAGTAGAGGTGATGCAGTATAAAAGGCCAGCCTGGCTGATTGAGGCATTATCTCTGCAGAGGAATTCAGACTCAGGCTTCCATCCCTTTCTTACTTCTCACTGTAATTATAGGCAAGTTTTTTTTTTTTCTAAGGAGATTGGGGAAGAGTCTAAAAAACAAATATCTCTGTCATTTCTACCCACATTAAGTGCATGTTGGGAGTAGTAATCTTGAATTCTATGGTAATCCAGGGAGAAACTCACTGGTAATCTAGTGGACAAACTCACTCCACTCCTAGATGCCATGAGAGTAATGACAAAGACCCCTATAATTGTGGCTTACTCTGAGGTAGAGAAGGGGAGTTAAAAGCAGCTCACTTTTGGCTGGACTTTCTGAAATGTTGACATCTTCTAGAAAAAGAAGGGTCTATGTTTCAGCAATGACTATGGTACGAGGCTTGTTCTAGAATAAAACCTCATTGCTTAGGAAGGACACAGGTAAGTATGACCTCTGGGAAGGAGTGTGGACAGTAATAAACATTAGGGAATGTCTTGGCCTCTTATAGCAGAGTGGACAGGACTTGATTTGTATACTCACTCTGGCCACCCTTCAAAGGTAGAGACGGTAAAAAGGGCCATCATGGCTGCCAGAACATTGTCAAAGTCAAACTTGCTGTTCTCCCAGCTGCGGGGTTGGATGATGGGGTGGTCAACCTCCCCGTCCTTGTATGTGATGTAGTTACCCCTGAAAAAGAAAGAAGAGTTAATTCTCTGGTCTCTCGTCTCCATTCACATGTGACCCACCAATGACTCCTGGCTTTGTGGGTGGGATGAGACTGGCCAGACTTAAATCCCACAGTGCTAGCCGTTGGGAAGAACTTCAGTGGGTATACCTTTCAAGAATAGATAATCTTACATGTCATGTCAATGTGATCAAATTACCCATGGGTAAAAGTCCAGCTGTCAGTGCCATCTCAGAAAGAACAGGCTGTCCCTCCTCTCAGGCCAAATTACCAACCTCCCAGAGTTAACTAGCCTCGGTGCTGGCTGCCCTCCAGCTTGTACTCACTTGCATTCCGCCTCGGTCTGTTTGGAACTATCTGAACAGGTGTAGAGCTTTCCCTGGAAGGCAGAAGGACAAAGTGATTGGAGATGTTCATTAATCAATGAATCAGTCAAAAATTGATTAGTGATCATCTCTATAGCCCAGCACTGTGCTAGGAACTTGGGATGAAAATGCAAGGAGAGCTGAATCTGGGATCCCTGGGTGGCGCAGTGGTTTAGCGCCTGCTTTTGGCCCAGGGCGCGATCCTGGAGACCCGGAATCGAATCCCACGTCGGGCTCCCGGTGCATGGAGCCTGCTTCTCCCTCTGCCTGTGTCTCTGCCTCTCTCTCTCTCTCTCTGTGTGACTATCATAAATAAATAAAAATTAAAAAAAAAAGAAAATGCAAGGAGAGCTGAATCTAATCAGGAAGATATGACTCGCATATACAAAGCAGTTAGCAAATAAAGATGCTTAGTGCTGCAAGTACCACTGAAATTTACAAAAAAGGGGGGGGACTCTACTCCATGAAAGCTGGACTCTTTTGGCTGGCTCAAGGAAGGTGGAAGTGGAACGGGATTTGGAAGGATAAATTAGATGGGAGGAAATCAGGGGAATTCATATGGTTGGTGGGAGAGGGCAGGGGGAAGAATGCTTCAGATGGGGGAACAGCAAAAATAAAATGATTGAGCAGAAAGAGCAGAAATCAATAGCCAAGGAACCTTGTCTAGAAGCAGTGAGAGAGAGCCTGGGTGGATGCAGGGCTCAGAAAGCTAGGCGGAGATGGGTGGATTTGATGCTGTTGATAATGGGGGACCACTGTGGGTTTTAAGCAGGTGACTGACATGAGGTTTTAGAGAATAAGAGTCCCTCTCCCTTTCTTGCTAGAAGGAAGGGCAGGCTGTGCTGTGAGGGTGAAGGGTCCTTGGCTTGGTAGAGAGCACCTCCTTCTAGGCTCTTCCTCTTTCCCTGGGCTAAGCTGAGAGAAAGGTTGAGGTTCCGCTCATCCCAAGTCTGATCCGGGCCGCTGTCCTCTTTTTGTTGTATCTGTCAGCTCTCTTCCTCAGGAACACTGACAGGAGGGGATGGAAGCAGGAGCACAGATCAGAGCCAAGATATTACCTTGAAAAGCTGGACCCCAATGCAGGCGAACATGAATTGAAGCAGTGTGGTGACAATCACGATGTTCCCGATGGTCCGGATGGCGACGAACACGCACTGTACCACGTGCTGCAGTGGGAAGAGAAGAGTTTCAGGAGTGCCTGCATTGAAGGAAGCTTGAGCTTCCTTTAGCCAAGCGACGAGCCTTTCTGAGGAGTTTGCATGAGCAGCCCCTTTGCCACAAGAGGGAAAATTGGATTCAAACAGGCAAAGTACCTTCTCAGGTTCACATAATGATGGAATCCAATGGAATTCAAAGTCCCCTGATGGGTTCTAGGTGACTCCATGGACAAAAGCCCTGCTAGCTTCCCATTTTATAGGAGTAGAAGCATGGGGACCTCTTCATTACGTGCGGCCCTGGGCTTGTGTGTGTATCTCCTTTTTGTGAGAGTTTTGCTTAGAAGTTCTTTTTTTTTTTTTTTAACTTTTATTGGTGTTTAATTTACCAACATACAGAAAAACACCCAGTGCTCATCCCGTCAAGTGTCCACCTCAGTGCCCGTCACCCATTCCCCTCCAACACCCGCCCTCCTCCCCTTCCACCACCCCTAGTTCGTTTCCCAGAGTTAGGAGTCTTTATGTTCTGTCTCCCTTCCTGATATTTCCCAACATTTCTTTTCCCTTCCTTTATATTCCCTTTCACTATTATTCATATTCCCCAAATGAATGAGAACATACACTGTTTGTCCTTCTCCGATTGACTTATTTCACTCAGCATAATACCCTCCAGTTCCATCCACGTTGAAGCAAATGGTGCGTATTTGTCGTTTCTAATTGCTGAGTAATATTCCATTGTATACATAAACCACATCTTCTTTATCCATTCATCTTTCGATGGACACCGAGGCTCCTTCCACAGTTTGGCTATTGTGGCCATTGCTGATAGAAACATCGGGGTGCAGGTGTCCCGACGTTTCATTGCATCTGAATCTTTGGGGTAAATCCCCAACAGTGCAATTGCTGGGTCGTAGGGCAGGTCTATTTTTAACTCTTTGAGGAACCTCCACACAGTTTTCCAGAGTGGCTGCACCAGTTCACATTCCCACCAACAGTGTAAGAGGGTTCCCTTTTCTCCGCATCCTCTCCAACATTTGTTGTTTCCTGCCTTGTTAATTTTCCCCATTCTCACTGGTGTGAGGTGGTATCTCATTGTGGTTTTGATTTGTATTTCCCTGATGGCAAGTGATGCAGAGCATTTTCTCATGTGCATGTTGGCCATGTCCATGTCTTCCTCTGTGAGATTTCTCTTCATGTCTTTTGCCCATTTCATGATTGGATTGTTTGTTTCTTTGGTGTTGAGTTTAATAAGTTCTTTATAGATTTTGGAAACTAGCCCTTTATCTGATATGTCATTTGCAAATATCTTCTCCCATTCTGTAGGTTGTCTTTTAGTTTTGTTGACTGTATCCTTTGCTGTGCAAAAGCTTCTTATCTTGATGAAGTCCCGATAGTTCATTTTTGCTTTTGTTTCTTTTGCCTTCGTGGATGTATCTTGCAAGAAGTTACTGTGGCCAAGTTCAAAAAGGGTGTTGCCTGTGTTCTCCTCTAGGATTTTGATGGAATCTTGTCTCACATTTAGATCTCTCATCCATTTTGAGTTTATCTTTGTGTATGGTTGAAAGAGAGTGGTCCAGTTTCATTCTTCTGCATGTGGATGTCCAATTTTCCCAGCACCATTTATTGAAGAGACTGTCTTTCTTCCAATGGATAGTCTTTCCTCCTTTATCGAATATTAGATGGCCGTACATTTCAGGGTCCACTTCTGGGTTCTCTATTCTGTTCCATTGATCTATGTGTCTGTTTTTGTGCCAGTACCACACTGTCTTGATGACCACAGCTTTGTAATACAACCTGAAATCTGGCATTGTGATGCCCCCAGCTAAGGTTTTCTTTTTTAAAATTCCCCTGGCTATTCGGGGTCTTTTCTGATTCCACACAAATCTAAAAATAATTTGTTCTAACTCTCTGAAGAAAGTCCATGGTATTTTGATAGGGATTGCATTAAACGTATAAATTGCCCTGGGTAACATTGACATTTTTACAATATTAATTCTGCCAATCCATGAGCATGGAATATTTTTCCATCTCTTTGTGTCTTCCTCAATTTCTTTCAGAAGTGTTCTATAGTTTTTAGGGTATAGATCTTTTACCTCTTTGGTTAGGTTTATTCCTAGGTATCTTATGCTTTTGGGTGCAATTGTAAATGGGATTGACTCCTTAATTTCTCTTTCTTCAGTCTCATTGTTAGTGTATAGAAATGCCATTGATTTCTGGGCATTGATTTTGTATCCTGCCACGCTACCAAATTGCTGTATGAGTTCTAGCAATCTGGGGGTGGAGGCTTTTGGGTTTTCTATGTAGAGTATCATGTCATCGGCGAAGAGGGAGAGTTTGACTTCTTCTTTGCCAATTTGAATGCCTTTAATGTCTTTTTGTTGTCTGATTGCTGAGGCGAGGACTTCCAGAACTATGTTGAACAGCAGTGGTGAGAGTGGACATCCCTGTCTTGTTCCTGATCTTAGGGGAAAGGCTCCCAGTGCTTCCCCATTGAGAATGATATTTGCTGTGGGCTTTTCGTAGATGGCTTTTAAGATGTCGAGGAAAGTTCCCTCTATCCCAACACTCTGAAGGGTTTTGATCAGGAATGGATGCTGTATTTTGTCAAATGCTTTCTCTGCATCTAATGAGAGTATCATATGGTTCTTGGTTTTTCTCTTGCTGATATGATGAATCACATTGATGGTTTTACGAGTGTTGAACCAGCCTTGTGTCCCAGGGATAAATCCTACTTGGTCATGGTGAATAATTTTCTTAATGTGTTGTTGGATCCTATTGGCTAGTATCTTGTTGAGAATTTTTGCATCCATGTTCATCAGGGATATTGGTCTGTAATTCTCCTTTTTGGTGGGGTCTTTGTCTGGTTTCGGAATTAAGGTGATGCTGGCCTCATAGAACGAATTTGGAAGTACTCCATCTCTTTCTATCTTTCCAAACAGCTTTAGTAGAATAGGTATGATTTCTTCTTTAAACGTTTGATAGAATTCCCCTGGGAAGCCATCTGGCCCTGGACTCTTGTGTCTTGGGAGGTTTTTGATGACTGCTTCAATTTCCTCCCTGGTTATTGGCCTGTTCAGGTTTTCTATTTCTTCCTGCTCCAGTTTTGGTAGTTTGTGGCTTTCCAGGAATGCGTCCATTTCTTCTAGATTTCCTAATTTATTGGCATACAGCTGTTCATAATATGTTTTTAAAATCGTTTGTATTTCCTTGGTGTTGGTAGTGATGTCCCCTTTCTCATTCATGATTTTATTAATTTGAGTCTTCTCTCTCTTCTTTTTAATAAGGTTGGCTAATGGTTTATCTATCTTATTAATTCTTTCAAAGAACCAACTCCTGGTTCTGTTGATCTGTTCCACAGTTCTTTTGGTCTCGATATCATTGAGTTCTGCTCGAATTTTAATTAACTCTCTTCTTCTGCTGGGGGTGGGGTCTATTTGTTGCTTTTTCTCTAGTTCCTTTATGTGTAAGGTGAGCTTTTGAATTTGAGATCTTTCCAGTTTTTGAATGTATGCTTGTATTGCGATGTATTTCCCCCTCAGGACTGCTTTTGCTGCATCCCAAAGATTTTGAACGGTTGTATCTTCATTTTCATTAGTTTCCATGAATCTTTTTAATTCTTCCTTAATTTCCTGGTTGACCTTTTCATCTTTTAGCAGGATGGTCCTTAACCTCCACGTGTTTGTGGTCCTTCCATATTTCTTGTTGTGATTAAGTTCTAATTTCAAGGCATTATGGTCTGAGAATATACAGGGGACTATCCCGATCTTTTGGTATCGGTTCAGACCCGATTTGTGACCCAGTATGTGGTCTATTCTGGAGAAAGTTCCATGTGCACTTGAGAAGAATGTGTATTCAGTTGAGTTTGGATGTAAAGTTCTGTAGATATCTGTGAAATCCATCTGGTCCAGTGTATCATTTAAAGCTCTCGTTTCTTTGGAGATATTGTGCTTAGAAGACCTATCCAGGGTAGAAAGAGCTAGATTGAAGTCACCAAGTATAAGTGTATTATTATCAAGGTATTTCTTGAGTTTGGTTATTAATTGGTTTAAATATTTGGCAGCTGCCACATTCGGGGCATATATATTGAGGATTGTTAAGTCCTCTTGTTGGATAGATCCTTTGAGTATGAGATAGTGTCCCTCTTCATCTCTCACTATAGTCTTCGGGGTAAATTTTAATTTATCTGATATAAGGATGGCAACCCCTGCTTTCTTTTGAGGACCATTTGAATGGTAAATGGTTCTCCAACCTTTTATTTTCAGGTTGTAGGTGTCCTTCTGTCTAAAATGAGTCTCTTGTAGACAGCAAATAGATGGGTCCTGCTTTTTTATCCAGTCTGAAACCCTGCGCCTTTTGATGGGGTCATTAAGCCCGTTCACATTCAGAGTTACTATTGATAGATATGAGTTTAGTGTCATCATATCTATTCAGTCCTTGTTTTTGTGGATTGTTCCACTGAACTTCTTCTTAAAGGGGAATTTTAAGAGTCCCCCTTAAAATTTCTTGCAGAGCTGGTTTGGAGGTTACATATTCTTTCAGTTCCTGCCTGTCTTGGAAGCTCTTTATCTCTCCTTCCATTTTGAATGAAAGCCTTGCGGGGTAAAGTATTCTTGGTTGCATGTTCTTTTCATTTAGGACCCTGAATATATCCTGCCAGCCCTTTCTGGCCTGCCAGGTCTCTGTGGAGAGGTCTGCTGTTACCCTAATATTCCTCCCCATAAAAGTCAGGGACTTTTTTTCTCTTGCTGCTTTAAGGATCTTCTCCTTATCTTTGGAATTTGCAAGCTTCACTATTAAATGTCGAGGTGTTGAACGGTTTTTGTTGATTTTAGGGGGGGATCTCTCTATTTCCTGGATCTGAATGCCTGTTTCCCTTCCCAGATTCGGAAAGTTTTCAGCTAGGATTTGTTCAAATACATATTCTGGCCCTCTGTCCCTTTCCGCGCCCTCGGGAACCCCAATTAAACGTAGGTTTTTCTTCCTCAGGCTATCATTTATTTCCCTTAATCTATCCTCATGGTCTTTTAATTGCCTGTCTCTTTTTTCCTCAGTTTCCCTCTTTGCCATCAACTTGTCTTCTATGTCACTCACTCGTTCTTCCACCTCGTCAAGCCTCGTCGTTAGGACTTCTAGCTTGGATTGCATCTCATTTAATTGATTTTTAATTTCTGCCTGATTAGATCTAAATTCTGCAGTCATGAAGTCTCTTGAGTCCTTTATGGTTTTTTCTAGAGCCACCAGTAGCTGTAAAATAGTGCTTCTGAATTGGCTTTCTGACATTGAATTGTAATCCATATTTTGTAACTCTGTGGGAGAGTGGGCTGTTTCTGATTCCTTTTTTTGAGGGGTTTTCCTTCTAGTCATTTTGCTCAGTGCAGAGTGGCCAAAAACAAGTTGTATTGGGAAAAGGAGAAAAAGAGAGAGAAGGAAAGAAAAGAGAAAAAGAAAAAAGAGAAAGAAGAAAAAAATAGGGGAAAAGAGAAGAAAAAGAAAGAAAAAGAAAGAAAGGAGAAAAAAGAAAAAAGGGGGGGTGGGGGAAGCAATCAGAAATCAAGAAGAAAGAGAGAAAAAAAAGCACAAAACAAAACAAAAAAAAAAAAACAAAAAAAAAACAAAAACAAAAACAAAAAAACAAAAAACAAAAAAAAAACCACGGGGGAGTATCTTCCGATTCTGTGTAGTTTAAGTCCCTTGACTTCCCTTGGAACTGGTCCGTCTCGCTGGTCTTCTGGGGGAGGGGCCTGCTGTGCTGATTCTCAGGTGTTGGCACTTGGGGGAGCTGCTCTGCCCCTGCCTGGTGCAGGGCTCGGTGGGGGTTGTTCACCCCGTGAGGCCCCAGGAGGAAGCCACAGTGGCGGGGGGCAGCTCTGGGACCCTGGAGTCAGCCCCCGCAGTAGCTCCGGGGCTCTCCTTCTGCAGGGCCTGGGGGCTCCGGGGCGGGGCCGCTGATCTGCTCAGTTCCAGGCAGGAGCGTCCTTGCTGTCCTGGGCCCTCCCGGCCTCTGCCTGTCCCGGGGGAGGCCGGATCCTGGGCTGTGTCCCGGCGCCCTGTGCTCCGGGGCCTGCGCTGTTGGATTCGCGCTCCCGGCGGTGCAGCCCCCTCCGCGGAGCCGCCGCCCGAGCCTCTCCGAGCTGTTCCCGGAGCCGCGCAGCCCCCTCCGCGGAGCTTCTTCCTCCGCGCGAGCCGCCGCCGCTGAGCTGTTCCCGGAGCCGCGCAGCCCCCTCCGCGGAGCCGCCGCCCGAGCCCCTCCGAGCTGTTCCCGGAGCCGCGCAGCCCCCTCCGCGCGGAGCTTCTTCCTCCGCCCGAGCCGCTGCCGCCGAGCTGTTCCCGGAGCCGCGCAGCCCCCTCCGCGGAGCCGCCGCCCGAGCCCCTCCGAGCTGCTCCGGGTCCCGCCGAGCGCTGCAGCCCTTAGGGAGCTCGGCGCACTCTCCGGGGCGCAGTTCCTCTGTTACTGTCCCCGGGAGCCCGAGGGCATCCCCGCCTTTCTGGGGATCCTGCTCCAATTCCCCGGGGAGCCCCTTTCCGCGGGGAAGGTTGGTGCAGCTCCTGCTCCTCCGGGACGGGGCTCTCCTGTCCTGGGGACACTCGCCCCGGCCTCAGCCCGGCTCCTCGCGGGCCCCTCCCCCTCGGAGGCCTTTTGTGTCTTTAGTTCTTTTTCCCCGTCTTCCTACCTTGATAGAAGCGCGAACTCTTCTCACTGGAGCGTTCCAGCTGGTCTCTCTTTAAATCTCAGGCCGAATTCGTAGGTTTTCAGGATGATTGGATGGTTTTCTAGGTAATTTGCTGAGGACAGGTGACCTGGAGACCCTACTCCTCCGCCATCTTGCCCCTCTCTCCCTGCTTAGAAGTTCTGATTTTAAGTGACTGGCTGCCTGTCCTTGTTCTTTTTCTCCGTGAAGTGGAACTGGTGGTATAGGCAGGAGAGTCCAGGCTCCAACACAGCAGCCACCTGCCCTGGCCATTTTTCCTCCCTCCAGCCTCCCCATCCTGTTGCTTAATTTCCACCAACCCATAGCCAGATAGATGCTTGCTGTGCTGATGGCTTCCCACCAAGGCCCATGCTTCTCACCTTTAGTCCCTTGGCCCTGTTGATGGCCCTCAGGGGCCTGAGGACTCGCAAAACTCGTAAAATCTTCACCACATTGATTGCACTGGACCTGGGAGAGGGAAACAGGGCACGAGAGTAAGCTGTTTTAGTGGAGCAGGAAATCATGTGGTGAGGGAGTATGTTGACAGGCTGAACCCAGGTAAACTTGAGAAAGTATTAAGTCTGTTTTGGGAACTTTCTCATCCTGGGACTATTCGCCAGCCCCTAGAAGAGCCTGGAACTTGCTTGGGACTTCTTGTTGGTATGTAAATAATATGAATAATATGTTTACCATGAATCATTAGCAATATAATGGGCTACTCAGGGGAGCTTTAGAAAAGAGAAACCCCAGCTCTGCCACTTAACAGTCAATTCACCGAGGATAAATTTCCTAACTTTTCTGAACCCTAGTTTTTCATCTGTAAAGTGGGTCTCATAAGGTTGTTGCAGGGATTAAATGAGGAAACATACCTGCATCATCTAGCAGTGTGCTGGGCACATATTATGAGCTGAATAAATGGTAGCTTTGTTACTAAGTCTGATGAAGACATCACTGAACTTGAAGAAATGCTATACAGGTGATGGAGTTTCAGATCTTGTTGGCTGGAGGTGATGGGTGTGGGAGAGGATATTCTGGTGTTATCTCTAAACATGTGTCCCTAGGTAGTCGCCCTTTATGTATGCATATAAAACCCACTGGTTCATAGAACACTTAGGACTTGAAGGAATGGATTCTACACAGCAGGTTCCACACACCTGGATGCTAGGGCCTGGCCAAAATTTCTGGGAGCTTCAGGCTTTTGCTGTTTGCCAGTGGAAATGAGGCACCAGGGTGCAGTTCTCCCCACAAACCACTCAGCAGGAAGCCTACATGGTTTCTGCAGTTATTCATCAACCCGACCCAGGTAGGGTCTATCTTACACACTACCCATCTGATTGAGATATCTTCTCAAGCTTTTGGAGATTCTCGTACCCACCTTGGGACCTAAAAAATGTATGACACATCAGCAAATGCTGATTTCATTCTACATGAGGTTAGGATAATGTGCTCAAGAGGGAGCTGGTAGAAAGATCTGATTTCTCTAGTTCATGGCTTTTTTTTTTTTTCATGGCTCTTTTATTCCAAAGGGCTCAAAGGGCATTCCTAGTTATCCCAGTGTCTCAGGGAGGGAGTCTGTTTGCACTGAATGGCAATGGAAGGGATTTTTAAGGTTGGAGGTAGGTGGGGAAGGCACAGACTAAAAGGAGAGGGGAGGTTCTTGGTTCACAGTTAAATAGTAATTTAGTGATAGGGCTGGGATTAGAATCTAGACTTGTGGGCTCCCAGGCAGACAGCTGATACAACTGATGATCACAGAAAGGGTCTCACTCCTCATGTCCAATGTCCACTCTTTTTAGGCTTACCACGAAAACATCCTTGGAAAGAGAGACTTAAGACCCCTTTCTTGTGCCATTGGTATGACCTTGGGTAAATCTCATGTCCTGAACCTCCATTTTCCTGTCTATAAAATGGTGGTAACAGCCCCCTGCCCTGTCTGCCTTATAGGTTTTTGTTTTTGTTTTGCGAGGAGTGTAGAAGAATATGCATGTAAAAGTGCTTCGAAGCTGAAGGGGAGGGTTAACATTAGCAGCAGATAGAACATGGGAAAAACTAGTAATCAGGTCCTTTTAAATATGAGCAAATTGGCAACCTTGGCTGTATAATGGAGTCACCTGGAGAGCTTTTAGAATTCTTAAAGTCCCAGCCTGTACCCCTAGACCAACTAAATAAAAACTTGGGGAGAGGGATCCGGGGCAAATGTGTTCCCTGAAACTACTCAGGTAATTCCACTATACAGTCAAGATTCAGAATCTAATTTCCTTTCTCTTTCTTCCCCCACCCATCTTCTTCTCATCAGGTTCTCTGACTGAAGAGAGAGAGGGAAGGAGGAAGATCAGAGCTGGTCATGGCAATGGCAGGCCCTTGGAGCTGAGGATAGCCAAGGGCACTGAGCATGTCGTGGAGGAAATGGGAAAGCCCTGGAGACATTCCTCTCATTATAACTGGGCCTGGCCCTACCTGTCATGGCAAGATCCAGATATTTAAACATACTCTCAAGTGTCACACCATTAAGGATGTGTACAAAAAGCCATCAGGCTGTACAAGTCAGGGGCTCCACCCCGTTCCTGTCACAGTCACACTGGTGGCCATGCAGGAATGCCCTCCAGAGTTTTGGTCATCCCCTCTGACACCCATTTCCAATTGTGTGTCCCCATCTGGGCCTGAGGGAGCCCTACTCACTGGATGCCAAAGGAAATGAGGGACACGCTGACCACCAACAGGTCCAAGATGTTGAAGTAGTTCCGGCAAAAAGAGCCCTTATGTAGGAAAGCCCCATAAGCAGTCATCTGCAGGGAGGTACAGAGAAACACAAACATGAGTGTTCCCTGCCCAAGCTCCAGAGATCCCCTCATGCCTCCCTCTCCTCCCACAGTATCCCTTGGGCAGGGCAAGCTGAAGAGCAGTGAGAGGACTAGGGGCAGGCAGGACTGCAGAAGGAGAGGCAAGATCAAGGACAGCATCCTGTAACCATTTATACAACCACCACACAGTTCCAAGCTCGAGATGGTTAAGTGGCTCCTTCTACCTGTTAGGCCACACCAGACTCTTCCATCCTATACTTGAAGCCCTTTCAAATTGTGCACTGCCATCCCTCTCTCATTTTCCACTGTTCCTCATCACATGTCCATGACTCTGGCCCTGAGGGGCCCTTTGCTGGCACTGCCCAGACCAGGTTGCCCTTGGATACAAACTTCCCAATCTCCTCTTTAAATTCTGTCAACTCTCAGGGCCAGCTTCAGATACTAGGCATCTGGGGAAAAATGGGGGTATGCCCAATGGGGTGACCAACTGTCTTGGTTTCCCCAGGATTTTCCTGGTTTAGTACCAAAAGTCCTGTGTCCCACTTAGGCAATTCCCCAGTCTCAAACAAACTGGGACAGCTGGTCACCCCAGAGCTCAGTGAGAAGTTCTACCAATAATTTTGGCAAATAGCATCCCTTCACTTCCTAGCCTTAATTAGTGTTTATGATCTATACCACATATTCTAAACTCAGTTCTATTATCTTGCTTCTAAACTGATGATGTTCTTTGAGGCCAGAGCTGTGTGTTCAGAGGGGCAATGTGGTTCCATATTTAAAAGCATAGGCTCAAAAAAAAAAAATAAAAAAAAAAATAAAAGCATAGGCTCTGGAGCCAGGCTGCCTAGTTTGAATCCCAAATCTACCATATTTTATTTGTATGTCCTGGAGCAAGTTGCTTAACTTCTCTGTGTCTCAGTTTCCTCATCTGAGAAATGAGGGTAATGATAGTATCTACCCTATAGTGTTGTAGGCATCAAATGAGTTATTACAGGTAAAACACACTACCTTGGAAATACTAAGCTTACTCTAAGTATTACTTGTCACCATAAAGAACTGAACTTGGAGCCAGATAGTCCAGACTTGAATTCTGGATTCTTCCTATATAAGGATGTCCAGTGTCCTCATGGACAGCAATAGATGTCCAGGCATACTATTCCCTGCCTTTGTTAGGCACACACAGAAAAACAACATGTAGCCCCTTTGAAGACTAAAATAGGAGCACCTGGGATGGTGATCGCTGTTACAGGGCTTGGCCTTTATTACTTCTCTCTGAGCTCAATATATAGCCACTGTAGACGCTCAACGAATAGCCTTTCCAATTCTGTTAACTTGAATTAGGAGCCAGCAGATTTCCAGGTTAAGGGTTGTAAAAGGCCATGGGCCGTGAAGCATCAGCCAAAGGGAACAATTTGGAGCTGGTGGCTGAGAGACTCAGAGTGGCTCCCTGGTCATCTGGGGTCCAGTTTATCTCTTTGAATCAGAGCATGCCTAGGGCAGTGTGTCCGCAGAGCAATTCAAAAGCAAACATAAAGGAAACTGGCAAAAATAGCTCTTGCAACCTAATTCTTTCCATTTATCTCTTGCTGCAGGGGGTCACAGAGGACTCAGGCACCTGTGTCCTGCAACAGTTTCTAGAAGTAGGTATATTATATAAAAGGCTGGAGGGGAATATAGTTGGAGATTTCTCCTGAAGGCCTGCCATCTGGAGGGGCTTGCTGTCCTGTCTCCCGGTGAAGATCTGGGACTCTAGAGACTGGACTTGGGATTCCTATGGTTCATTTAACTAGAGAGTCCCTGTGCCTGCAGAAGGCCAAGCACCTTCCCCAGCCATCTCACTTTCAGTCTTAGAGAAGGTGCTGAGTCTGACCTTGCCTCACTCCTAGCTTGGAAATTGTGAGGACACTACTGAGCACCACAGAGCCCTCCACAGTCAGGAAGAGCACTCCCTGAATAGGTACACTTGTGGGACTCACAGTGCCGATGCCTGTCCTTTGACTTTGGGGTTCTAGGAGACCTAGAATGAGACCAGTACTCCAGAAAGTGTGTGTGTGTGTGTGTGTGTGTGTATGTAGTGGGTGGGGGTGACACATGCCTAGGTAGGGCCAGAGGAAGAGTGGTCAGGAGAGAAAGAGCAAGTGGATGCTGAAAAAATGGAGAATTTATTTGAAAATTATCCTAGGCATTTAAGACAACAAAAGAGGCCAGGTTCAGGTATCCAATGCAAAGTGTCCTTCCTTTACCCTGTTTGGCTGATGGCCATCCACTTAGTTCCTGCTCCCTAAATGTTCTAAGCCATTGCATAGGAAAAGTCTATTGCTGGGGTATTTTCAGGCAGAAGGAAGAAAAAAGGTGGGCATAAGATTGTTGACTGTCTGAGCTGGAAGGGTAGGAAAACCCCTCTGTCCAGCCACAGGCGACCACCACATGCCCAGGTAGCTTTTCTAGTTACTAGATGCATCTTGTAATTTGTACTCACTGGGCCTGGTTCCTTCTCTATGTGATAGTCCTTTGCAGTATGCAGGCCAACCGTCATGGCCAAATGTCCCCAGGTCTTTCTACTGTTCTTGAGACTAAATACCCCTTGGACGGTTGGAAGCTGAGCCATCGGGCAAGGCAGAGGGGCCCAGTGGAAGGAGGTGCAAGGAAGTGGTGTGGGGACTGGGGTTTATATTTAAAAGCACGCGGAGTCACAAAGGGAGTAGAAGAGGGAGAGGGTGAAAAGAAGGAAGGATCTTATGACAATGCTTGCAAAGAGACCTTTCACTTCTGCTTGCATGGCAACCTTGAAGGAAAAATAGCACCATTGAAATCCACGAGGGGAGCTCTGTGGAGTAATCCTGAGAACTGGTACTCAGAGCTTTTCTTGTCCTGGGAAGGAGTTTTGGGTATTTGTGTGTCTCCCTGAGTCTGAAGACCAGGAGAACTCAGCTCACCATGGAAAGAGGGTTTTTTTTTTTTAAATAATAAATTTATTTTTTATTGGTGTTCAATTTGCCAACATACAGAATAACGCCCAGTGCTCATCCCGTCAAGTGCCCCCCTCAGTGCCCATCGTGGAAAGAGGGTTTTACAGAGTATATCTTAATGCAGCCAGGCAGCTCTTGGCTCTCCCCTCAACCCCAGGAATCAGGGCCTGGTCAGATCCACTGTCGTTGAGTAGAAGAGAAAACCCAAGGAACACCCTTGGTCACTGGAAACAGGGATAGAAGGTGGGGGTCTGGACAGCTCAGCCTTTTGGAGATAAAGACACAGTGGAGGCACCCCAAACTGCACCACTCAACTTCTATCTGGATGTGACAGGATGTCATGTGCATTAAAGAGTTGGGTCATGACTTGGGAATTGCATTAGCGCAGAAGGGTGTGTCTATAGGCTGGCTGTGGCACATGGTCAAGTGTGGACAGTGGCTTGCAGCAGCCCCAGAAAGGGGAAAAAGGGAGCCTGGACTCCTTGGGAGGAGGAGTCTTAGGTCATCATCCAGGAAGAAGACACCAAACTGAAGCATATGCTTTAGAGCCTACAGCCCTTCTGTTCACACTAATGGTAAAATACATTCTGTGGTTCTGAGGAGGCAGCAAATGCTGAAATGCACTTTTCCCGGGTCTCAGAACTCACACCCTGAGTCTCAGATGGAGTGGCTTGACTATGCATTATTTTAGAGGCTCAGAAGTATGCCAGAAAAACTTAGAAATAATAAAATAAATATAAATATTATAGTAATGATAAATTCATATAAGTAATAAAGTAAAACTTAGAAAACAATCTCTCTCATTCCCATGCTTTTAGAGGTGGGCTCCACTGAAAGGATATGTCTGTAGCAGTTCTGCAATCATAGCCATCAGACCCTGGGGCGGCCAGCTGCAGGCAGGGCTGGGCTGGTGAGCTCTCAGGACTGGGGCTTGGGAACTGGGTGCTCCAGTTTCTTTCAGCTCTTGGTTCTCCCCTGTGCTCAGCTCTCTAGTACAATTTTCCTTCCTCCATGCTTAGGGCAAAGGGCATCGTAGCAAAGCTTTTCAGTAGGAAACTGAGGATTCAGAAGTAATCTACAGTTGTCTGTTAAAAGCCCTCATTGGAAGACTGGTCCCAAATCTTGCATTAGGCCTATGCTTACTATCACACAGGCCCAACTCCGGCCAAGCTCTGGTGCTTGCCACTAATACTGAGGAAGGGATTGACAATTTGTTGACTAAAGGAGATAGACAAAGTGATTGTCCATGCCCCATGAGCTTCGCCACTCTTGGAGTTTGAGCAGCATCTCTTCTGGGCAGGACGAGGGAAAGTTCTAAGCAGGGGTCAGTCATCAATTACCGGAGATGGGGTATATGTGGGTGTGTGTGGCCTAGTGGGGGTTGGAGACTGGCACATTGCCAAACCTGGCGATAGGACAGCATCAGTGTTGACACTGTGAGTCATATGCCTCTTCCAGACTGCGAGGAAGCACAGCAATAGGGGTGGGTTTCTTTTGCTTCTGAGCCTGAGCAAAGCACATAGCACAAAGTGAGGGGCACTAATTCTTCCAATCTCAGGACTGAAAGTAAAAAAGAGAGAGTGAAAGAGAGAAGAGAGATAGGCAGATACAGCAGAGATACATGGGAGAAAGAGACAGAGAGTGCATTGCTCAGATTGCATTACCTTAAGGATAATTTCTAATGTAAAGATACTAGTGAAGACATAGTCTGCATTGCCTAGGATCTGAAAAATAAGCACAATTGGATTAGTGGCTCTGAGAGTGAACTTGACACCAACAGAAGCATGTGTGTTAGCGACAGAGAGCTAGTGCCGGCTCCTAGAGGATGGGAAGAGGAGAGAGGGGTTGGGGCTTTACCTTCAGAGCAATTTCAATGGTGAAAATGGTAGTGAAAACAATGTCAAAATAAAACAGAATCTGCAAAACAAAAAGAAACAGGGTGGGGATGGGGTGGGAAGGGAGGGAAGCAGGCTGGAAGGAGAGTTCAGCTCCAGACCACACTACACATCACATCAGCTTTCCCACATGGAGACATATGGAAGTGAGTTAGGAGATGAGTAGTATATATACACAACATTGGATCCTGAAGCAGGGCTGGCCTCAGGCAGCTTAGTGGCTCCAGATGAAGTCCCCAGACTGTGAGGGGGAGCCTCCAGGGCAGGACTCAACTGGTCCTGGGTCTGGACAGCATTTGGTTGGATGCTTTTCTCATTAATCCAATTTACTTACAAACTCCAATCAGACCACTGGGATGTGTGTCAAAAAGACAGAGAGTAGGGTTTGCTTTTTATTGCAGGAAAATGCCAAATGCTTAACTCACGTTGGTGTGACTCAACTAGCTTCTCATGTTGGTGGAAATCCTGGTGTGTTCTTTGGGGTATGGGAGGGAGCATCTTCCAGGTGAGGACTGCCTAGGCTTGGGGCAGACTACATGGTCTCATCCACCAGACGATGGATCAGAGCTAGGGCCAACATCTTTCTAATAAAACTCTGGATCAAGCAGGCTGCAGGACCACCAAGTTGTTTGGCATGGGTAAGGCTTCAGGTTGGTGGACTCCTCTTCATGCCCACCTGGTTGGGATTTTTACAAAGTTTTAAGGCTTCGAGATATAACAATTCTTACTCTAGCCTTTAATGTGGTTCACCAGAGCCTTGGGTGGGTCTCCAAATTTAGTTTTCTCCTCTACACAAGGTCATTGAAGCTCTCCTTTATATAAGGTCAGCCTCACCATTGGCACCTGTTTGCCAAGGCTCCCCTGTGTCCCTCAGGGTTTATTGGGAGCAATGCTGGAAGTCAGTGGCTACTTTTTCTTACTAAGCATACAAGGAATCAGAGCTTTCATGGAAACATGCGCAGGACAATGAGAGTCCTAAACTTTGCCAATCAGGCCAGCCTGAGGCATTTGGTACATATTTTCTTATTTGTTTTTGATGGTTTCTACCAAAGCCTTAGTGTCTTCAAGAATGTTTATTGTGCATCTGATTATAATATTTGGAATTGGGATCCTGATTGAGGTCAGTAGCAGAGCTGTGGGCCCAGTCCCATTCCCGGGAGGAAGAGGTGCAGGGGAAAAAAACGGAATGCGTACATGGTTCCTGAAGGAGGTGTGCTGGACGGGATCTTCAGCTGCTAGGGAAATGCTGCTGAGCAGAATGAAGAAGAGGATCAGGTTGGTGAAGATCGTGTCATTGACAATGCGGTGGCACTGGAGGCGAAATCTGCGTGGGGTGGAAGAGAGGACAGAAGCATGTCAGGAAGGCAAGGAAAGCTTCCAGGTCTCTGGAACTCATCACTCCTCTCAGCTTGTGAAAGGTGCTTGTTAGTTTGGGGATGGGCTTTTTACCCGATGTCTTACTGCTGCTGGGTAATAACAACCACATCTCACCCCCCTCCATGCCCCTCACTGTGAGGCACATCTGCACAGAACTTTTCAGTTCTAAAGCACTTTCATAGGCAGTAAGTTTTTGACATTTTGGTGGGTTACATCTGAGACTTTGGTGAATCCCCAAGTTTTCATATACTTCTGTAACATTAACAACTGGCTTTTTTGGGGGGACTTCTTTGTCACATCATTAAAAAATCATTTTATAAGATTTTCATATTTTTATGTATAGGGAATGACAGAGCCACCCAGAGATGTGGATGGTGAGAAGCCAGCTAAACCTACATTCTGGCTAGGCAATTTGTTCCTGTGTAGTAGCTTCAAGGCATGCCATTCAATTCTACACTTCAGCATAATTACAAAGAACTACATGTATGGACTTCTGAGCACTCACTGACAGTGCCACAAATGTTAGATCTTTGAATGCCAAGTGTGTCTTATATACTATCTCATACTGGCAGCTTAGGAAGGGGATATGGTGTTATTATCTCCATTTTATAGATAAGAACACTGAAACCTGAGAAGGATAGGCTGGTCTAGAAAGACAGCTTGTAGAGTGGTGTGTGTGTGTGTGTGTGGTGGGGGTGGTGGGGGTGGGGGTGGTTTCAGGGCTTGAATCCAGGCTTTTAGACTTCTGTTCACAGCATTGTTCGTTGACTAAGTGCTCTGAGAGACCCTACTGCTGTGGAAGCAGCAAATCCTGGGAAGGGTAAACCCTTTGAGATAATTCTGGCTTCATTAGAGTTAGGAGGTTTGCAATGATTATCCCTTTCAAACTAACAAATCCACTGACCCAGGGTCTGTGTGATAGGCAGCCAAGAAAGATAGAATTGGCTGAGGATAGATGCCAGTAGTAAAACTGCTATCAGGAAACTGAATTTCAAGCCAGATGTGAGGCAGGACACAGAAGCCTAGGACTGAGCCAACATCCTTTAGAAGCATCTTGAAGAAAGCTTCCCAATCTTAATTTAGATCCACAAGAATCTCACCAATTAAGATGATGTATTGAGGTCACAATCAAAGATCTTTAAGCATACAAGAGGATGGGCCACTAAGATGGTAAATCAGAAGAAACTACAAATACGTGCTTTAGAACCCCCACCTAAAGACTATGTATTCTGGACATATCAGATAGAGAATGCAGACAGAATATTTAACAGAACAAATGATGAGCATGAAGATGATGAATCAACAAAGGAAGTAGTAGATATAGACAGATGGATCTGGAAAATCAAGCATCAAATGGAACTGTTTGAAAGAAAAAAGGGTAAGTTGATATAAAAATTGGTTTAGGGCACCTGGGAGACTCAATGGTTGAGCATCTGCCTTTGATTCAGGTCATGATCCCAGGGTCCCGGGATCAAGTCCCACACCAGACTCCCCTCAGGGAGCCTTCTTCTCCCTCTGTCTATGGCTCTGCCTCTCTCCGTGTGTCTTTCATGAATAAATAAATAAAATATTAAAAAAATTGGTTTAAACAGTAACATAGACAAAGTTGTAGAGAGAATGAAGAAATTGGAAGATATATCTGAAGAAACTACCCTGAATACCAAAAGAGAGACAAAGAGGTGAAAGATTTGCAAGACACAGTAGGAGATAGGAGGACAGAATGAGAAGGTCTGACATATATTTACTTGGAGTGCCAGAAGGAAGGATTAGAGAGAAAGAGATTATGGATGCAACTTTTCAGGAATTAGAAATTCTTTTTCTAATTTTTACTGTTGTTCAAGAACCAGAGAAAAAGATAAATCCATAACATCCCATGCAGGATAAATGTAAAGAAAAGAATATTTAGATACGTAGTAGTAAACCTAAACAACACCAAGGCAACAGAAGATGTTCAGATCAGCTGACGATAAGGGGCAGATTATCTATAAAAGAATGATAGTATGAATGGAACAGTACAGTCTAATATTATGTTTAACTGAGACACAAATTCTATTGACCTAAAATTGTGTATATAGCAAAACTATCTTCCAAGAACAAGAAATGAAAACAATTAGAGATAAACAGAGGCCAAATGACTCTATCATAAGGAACACTAGGGGCTTCTAAAAAATGTGTTTAGAAAGAAAGAAAATGATGGCAGAATGATGGACTGAGATGTACAAGAAAAATGGTGAATAAGTAAAATGGCAAGTTGTATATTTATATCCAAATCTAGGGCAGCCCCGGTGGCGCAGTGATTTAGCGCCGCCTGCAGCCCAGGGTGGGATCCTGGAGACCCTGGATGGAGTCCCACGTCAGGCTCTCTGCATGGAGCCTGCTCCTCCCTCTGCCTGTGTCTCTGCCTCTCTCTCTCTCTTTCTCTCTCTCTCTCTCTCTGTGTCTCTATGAATGAATAAATAAAATCTTAAAGAAAAAATAAAGAACATAAATCTCTAAAAATAAATTCCAAATCTACATTGCCTATATAATAATAATAATAATAATAATAATAATAATAATAATGATGATGATGATAATATCAAACTTGTTAAGTTAAAAATAAAGATCAAGACTAAAATACCAAGCAATAAGAACATGTGAGGTATCAGGGCTGAGGGGAGTTAAAATAGTAAAAGCTCCTTCTATTTTGCAGGAGGAGGTTTAGGATACTGCTTAACTTTAGACTTTGTTAAGTTAAATAGACTTAGTAGATCACCAAGGGTAATCACCAAAAGACTACAGAAATAGTTTACACCTGTCAAAAAATGGAGGGAAAAACAGACATTGGTCTACTGATTTGTCCATGATACTTTCCCCTAAATCAGTGCCTGTTTACACAAGTTGTTGGGATCTGGGAAAGTCCCAGGTTCCACTCAGAGATTGGAAGATGCTGGCATCTGCTGTGCTTGTGGCATGGAGAGAGCAGAGTCCCACCTTCCCCACCATTCATACACACCTGTTGTTGGGGCTGAAGATGAAAAATGCACTGGCTTCTGGCATGGGCACTGCCTTTTCCTTAAGGTGCAGCTCAGAGAGTGGTCGTGGGCGGGGGCCCACAGGCATCTCAGGCTCCTCCTCATCCTCTTCTCCTGTAAGAAAAAAAAGTGCACCATTCTAAATAATTCCAGCATTCCCATGAGGTTTTACCACTGTGCTGCCTACTTCCAGATATCTTCCTACTGACCAGAATCAAGACATCATTTGCATCTCTAAAAATGAGGGGTATTAATTAAGACACTGAGCTCTCTCCCTGTGAGTGCTAGAATCTTTGTTAGAGAGACTTTTCTGGCAGGAGATGACAAGGGGGGGCTATAAGTAAGGTGACTAGTTCAATCCCAGTTTGCCAAGGACTGTCCTGGTTTCTAAACTGAAATTCCCACACCCAGGGGGCTCCTCAGTCCCATGCAGATTCTGATGGTTGGTCATCCTAGTTGTAAAGCACTAGGAAAGGTGATCAGGTAAGATTAGGGCATTGCCAGGTGTACTTGTCCATCTAGGCTGCAGGTAGGGGAATGGGTATGGCTCATAAGCCCTCCAAGCAACCCCATCCTTGAAGGCTCTAGGAGTTTAAAATTAGCACTCCCATTCCCCAAAAATGGTCACATTTACTGTGGACCAAAGGCAAATGGGTTACTCCTTTGCTTGCGAGGTCATTGCTTGGTAGGAAACTACTGCATATCCTGTTCTGATCAAATGCATTAAAAAATGTTTGGAAAGGGAATGGGAATGAGAGCATGGGCTCTCCAGCCCATGCCTTGATCCAAATATCGGCTCTGTTTCTTTCTGGCATGTAGTCTCTCTGTGTCTCAGTTTCCCCATCTGTAAATAGGCTAATAGTATACGCACACCTCAGAGTGGCACCTGGCATGTAGCAAGTGCTATATAAATGTTAGCTGTTGTTGTTATGCTCTCTACCCATGGGAAAGACAGCCTGTAAAGTAGTGCTTAGCATCTTTCTCAGTCTGACCTCTGTCTGCTCTTATTCCCTGACAGATTTTCCACTGACAAACTGTTTTCTGAAGGCTCATGGTAGTGGGTTGAATAATGTGCCCCGCAAATTCATGCCTAGCTGGAACTTCAGAATGTGACCTTACTTTGGAAACAGTGTCTTTGCAGATATAGAGTCATGATGAAGTCATACTGGAGTGGGATGGGCCCTAAATCCAAGGACTGTTGTCCTTATAAGGAGACCTAGAGACACACATGTGAAGACAGAGGCAGTGATGGGAGTGATAAGGCTGAAAGCCAAGGAATGCCAAGGACTGCTGGCCACCAGCAGAGATGGGAAAGAGGCGAGAGAGGGTGCTCTCTGGAGCCAGATAAGGGAAGATGGTCATGCCAACACCTGATTTCAGACTTGTAGGCTCCACACTGTGAGAAAATAAATGTTTGCTGTTTTAAGCCATATAGGTCATGGTAATTTGTTATGAAAGCCTCAGGAAATGAATACAGTTGCCACGTGCTTTCTCCTTTCCTTTCCTCATGCTGTCTCTGTATTTCAACTGCCCTCATCTCCCTCTTCACAGAACTAGAAGGACTCCCATGATAGTCAGCATCATTCATCTGGCTCTATCCCCTATCTGGGCTCTTAAGAATGACCTTCCTGTGATCCCAGAGCCCTGTTGGCCTCCTCCATTCACTTGGCACTTAGGACAAAATAGCTTGAATGCCTGATTTTACGTGTACCTGTTCCATCTCTTGATGTGCTGAGACACTGTCGAGAGAGACACTATGCCCTGCACTCGCCCTTACTTTTTGGTGATGATTACACTTTCACACCAATATTATAAGGAAGGGATTTTGTAAAAAAAGAAGGTCAGGTGAAAACCAGCTGTTGGAAGTTTATCTCTTGGACCAGCTATGTCTCTGCATGCTCTCTCTTCTTCTGGTTAAAATGAAGGTAGGTGGTGCAGAGAAAAAAAAATGCGATATAGAAAGTGGTTCTTTATCAAAGCAAGAAGCATTTAGAGACCCCAGGCTTTTTTGGAGGACCAGCAGAATACAGGCATAAATCAGTTTTTCCCTTGGAGTAATTAGAGCTGATCAGCAAAGCAATTCATATTTTTAGCAGGAGAGAGGTGTGAGATGAAAAATTGTTGTCAGGCCACGGGTTGAAGCTTTCTAACAAAAGCCTGGTAGGTAAAAGAAAGGCAGAGTCCTTAGTGAAGCAAAATATATAAAACTGGAGTTGGCCTAAATCACAATATCTTAAATTCCTGCCCAACTGTTTGTATTCTTTTCACTTTTGCTCTCAATGACCCAACACTTTCTTATTAATGATAATTTGGTAACAGGTATTTCAGTACTTATTTTAATCATTCATGTTCATAGAAAAACATATTTACTAGCTTTGTGGTTTTCTAAGTTCCTGGTGAAGAGTTTTGCACGCTCTTTCATCAGCAATAGTCTGCCTCTCTGTTTATGAAGCTCTACCCAGATTTGCATTCCTGGGAGAAGCAAGTCAGTTGATCCATTCAGACACAAGCCAGCTGAATTCCAGGCATAATGCTTAAGGAAACCACTTTTAAAGGACAAATCCAAATTTGTAAAGGGCCAGAAATCTGACAGCTGTCCCCCTTCACATGTATGATATATAAGGAGGGAGGCTGACAGAATAAGAAAAATCAGGTAAAGTTCTGTTTCGGGGGTTGGCAACTGACCCACCTAGACTCCTGCAACCAGATGCCAGTGGAATCCCTTGGGGATCTTTATTTCTCATCTCCATTCTCAGAGGTTTTGAAAAGCGTGGTCAGGAAGATATTGCTGCACTTTGGAGGCACTGCTGCTTTCCAGATGGCAGGCATCAGTGCTCAAAAGTAAAACCATGGTGCAGCCAGATGCCCCACTCTTGGTTCTTGCTGATCCTTGCCCCCACCCCATTTGATACTCATTTTCAGCTCTGTGATTTTGTTCATGGCAGATTCAGATAATATTATTTCTAACACCTAGTGCCTACAGCATACTGAACACAAAGCTGTGGTTCCTGCCCTCAAGGGACTCAGAATCTTTAGCGTGGTCCCAGAGTTCAAAGGCATGATTGGTAAGACCATCTGTCCCAAAGCGAGCTGTGTGGGTGGAGACCCAAGACAGAAGGCCGAGGATGCACCCGCTGCTGCACGGGACATGTTCTCTGCTGGCTCAGCTCTGAAACCTCATCTCCTTCCATTGTTCATCCTCTCTCCCAGGCTTCTGGGCCACTAGCGAGTCCTACAAAATATACCCCAAGTTCCACCAGTTCTCTGTATCTCCAGCACCACTGCCCTGGCCCAAGAGGCCACCACCACCACACACGGGACCCTACTAATATCCTCACTTCCTCCAATTCTTCCTTTGACCATATATTGCCTCTTCATGAGGCACAGTCTTCTAAAGGTAATTCAGACACCAGATTATATCTTCCTCTGAGAACCTTGGGTGATTCTCCATTGCCTCAGCTCAGAACCAAACCTCTTGGGTGGCCTTTCAGGTACTGCCCCACTTGCTCCTGCCTAGTCCCTATCTCACCCCCTACCTTTCCCCTTCATTCACTTTGCTCCATGCACACAGGCCTCTTTGGATTCCTCCACAGACCATTCTGCCCAAGAGATTCAGCATTTGCTAGCTCTCCACCTAGAAAGCTCTTTCCTCTGACTCATTCAGATTTCAGTCTGAATGTGTCTCCTTAAAGAGACCTTCACGGATCACACAGCCATAGCAGCCCCACACCACTGAGGAGCTCGCTAACATAGCCATTGGCTTTATTATCTCCTTGCTGCTTACTGCTACCTGATATTATTTTTTTAGTTGGCCTCCTTTCTTGCTCATTGCCTGTGTCGCCACTGAAATGTAAGCTCCAGGAGAGCAGCAGCCTTCTCTGTCTTGTATCCCCAGTGCCCGGCACACAGTAGGAGCTTCATAGGTAGTTTTTTTTTTTTTTTCATTATGTCTGTGGCAGAGTATTACCTCTGGTTCTTTCTTTTGTTGTAAATTCCTTTTTCTAGTCTTTTTGTCCAGTGAAGAATGACTGTACAAGTGTGCAGAGTCAAAAATGTCAACGATGACCCAAACAAAATACAGACTAGACAATTCTGAATAGTTCAGGAACCAGAAAATGATAGAAAAAACACAAAGAAAAAGAAAAGAAAAATGAGAGAGAGAGAGAGAGAGAGAGAGAGAGAGAGAGAGAAAGAGAGAGAGAAAGAATGGGGGGGGTGGAATGGGTGGTAATGAGAGAATATAATCTCACAGAGTGGATAAAACAGGGTGATCCACTTGATCCTGAGTGTATTTTGTTCTCTGTGTTAAAAGATACTAAATTCCAATGGTATAAAAAAGAAAAACTTATATATATATAATATATATACACATATATATTTACAAAAATAAAATTGAATACAGATAAAGGAAGTCAAAAATGAAGAATATGTTTATAACATGTAATTGTAAAATTAGAAAAAATTTAATATATTTTTTATTGGAGTTCGATTTGCCAACATATAGCATAACACTCAGTGCTCATCCCATCAAGTGCCCCCCTCAGTGCCCATCACCCAATCACCCATCCCCCCATCCACCTCCCCTTCCACTACCCCTTGTTCGTTTCCCAGAGTTAGGAGTCTCTCATGTTCTGTCACCCTCACTGATATTTTCACTTATTTTCTCTCCTTTCCCCTTTATTCCCTTTGACTATTTTTTATATTCCCCAAATGAATGAGACCGTATAATGTTTGTCCTTCTCCAACTGACTTACTTCAGTCAGCATAATACCCTCCAGTTCTAGCCATGTTGAAGCAAATGGTGGGTATTTGTCATTTCTAATGGCTGAGTAATATTCCATTGCATATAGAGACCACATCCTCTTTATCCATTCATCTTTAGATGGGCACCAACTCCTTCCACAGTTTGGCTATTGTGGACATTGCTGCTATGAACAGTGGGGTGCAGGTGTCCCAGTGTTTCACTGCATCTGTATCTTTGGGGTAAATCTGGAGCAGTGCAACTGCTAGCTTGTAAGGCAGGTCTACTTTTAACTCTTTGAGGAACCTCCACACAGTTTTCCAGGTTGGGCTGTACCAGTTCACATTTCCACCAACAGTGCAAGAGGGTTCCCCTGTCTCCGCATCCTCTCCAACATTTGTTGTTTCCTACCTTGTTAATTTTCCCCATTCTCACTGGTGTGAGGTGGTATCTCATTGTGGTTTTGATGTGTATTTTCCTGATAGCAAATGATGCGGAGCATTTTCTCATGTGCTCGTTGGCCATCTCTATGTTTTCTTTGGTGAAATTTCTGTTCATGTCTTTTGCCCATTTATGATTAGATTATTTGTTTCTTGGGTGTTGAGTTTAATAAATTCTTTATAGATTTTGGATACTAGCCCTTTATCTGATATGTCATTTGTGATATCTTCTTCCATTCTGTAGGTTGTCTTTTAGTTTTGTTGACTGTTTCTTTTGCTGCGCAGAAGCTTTTTATCTTAAGTCCCAATAGTTGAGTTTGGCTTTTGTTTCTTTTGCCTTCATAGATGTCTCTTGCAAGAAGTTACCGTGGCCAAGTTCAAAAAGGGTGTTGCCTGTGTTCTTCTCTATGATTTTGATGGATTCTTGTCTCACATTTAGATCTTTCATCCATTTGAGTTTATCTTTGTGTATGATGCAAGAGAATGGTCTAGTTTCATTTTTCTGCATGTGGCTGTCCAATTTTCCTAGCACCATTTATTGAAGAGACTGTCCTTTTTCCAGTGGATAGTCTTTCCTGCTTTGTGGAATATTAGTTGACCATAGAGTTGATGCCCCATTTCTGGGTTCTCTATTCTGTTCCACTGATCTATGTGTCTGTTTTTGTGCCAATACCACACTGTCTTGATGATCACAGCTTTGTAGTACAACCTGAAATCTGGCATTGCGATGCCCCCAGCTCTGGTTTTCTTTTTCAATACTCCCTTGGCTATTTGGGGTCTTTTCTGATTCCACACAAATCTTAAGATGATTTGTTCCAACTCTCTGAAGAAAGTCCATGGTATTTTGATAGGGATTGCATTTGAACGTGTAAATTGCTCTAGGCAGCATTGACATTTTCACAATATTAATTCTTCCAGTCCATGAGCGTGGAATATTTTTCCATCTCAATTTCTTTCAGAAGCGTTCTGTAGTTTTTAGGGTATAGATCCTTTACCTCTTTGGTTAGGTTTATTTCTAGGTATCTTATGCAATTGTAATTGGGATTGAATTCTTAATTTCCCTTTCTTCAGTTTCATTGTTAGTGTATAGAAATGCCACTGATTTCTGGGCATTGATTTTGTATCCTGCCACACTGCCAAATTGCTGTATGAGTTCTAGCAATCTTGGGGTGGAGTGTTTTGGATTTTCTATATACAGTATCATGTCATCTGCAGAGAGGGAGAGTTTGACCTCCTCTTTGCCAATTTGAATGTCTTTTATTTCTTTTTGTTGCCTGATTGCTAAGGCTAGGACTTCTAGTACTATGTTGAATAGGAGTGGTGAGAGTGGACATCCCTGTCGTGTTCCTGATCTTAGGGGAAAGGCTCCCAGTGTTTCCCCATTGAGAATGATATTTGCTGTGGGCTTTTCGTAGACAGCTTTTAAGATGCTGAGGAATGTTCCCTCTATCCCTACACTCTGAAGAGTTTTGATCAGGAATGGATGCTGTATTTTGTCAAATGCTTTCTCTGCATCTATTGAGAGGATCATATGGTTCTTGTTTTTTCTCTTGTTGCTATGAACTATCACCTTGATTGCTTTACAAGTATTGAACCAGCGTTGCATCCTGGGGATAAATTCCACTTGGTCATGGTGAATAATCTTCTTAATGTACTGTTGGATCCTATTGGCTAGTATATTGTTGAGAATTTTTGCATGTGTGTTCATCAGGGATATTGGTCTGTAATTCTCCTTTTTGATGGAGTCTTTGGTTTTGGAATTAAGGTGATGCTGGCTTCATAAAATGAGTTTGGAAGTATTGCATCCCTTTCTACGTTTCTGAACAGCTTTAGTAGAATAGGTATTGTTTCTTCTTTAAACGTTTGATAGAATTCCCCAGGGAAGCCACCTGGCCCTGGACTTTTGTGTCTTGGGAGGTTTTTGATGACTGCTTCAATTTCCTCCCTGGTTATTGGCCCATTCAGGTTTTCTATTTCTTTCTGTTCCAGTTTTGGTAATTTATGGTTTTACAGAAATGCATCCATTTCTTCTAGATTGCCTAATTCATTGGCATAGAGCTGCTCATAATACATTTTTAAAATCTTTTGTATTTCCTTGGTATTAGTTGTGATCTCTCCTTTTTCATTCATGATTTTATTAATTAGAGTCTTTTTTTCTCTTTTGTTTTTAATTATCTGTCTTGTTAATTCTTTCAAGGAACCAACTCCTGGTTTTGTTTATCTGTTCTACAGTTCTTCTGTCTCTATTTCATTGAGGTCTGCTCAAATCTTTATTATCTCTCTTCTTCTGCTGGGTGTACTTTTATTTGCTGTTCTTTCTCCAGTCCCTTTAGGTGCAAGCTTAGCTTGTGTATTTGGATTTTTCCAATTTTTTTGAGGATGCTTGTATTGCAATGTATTTCCCCCTGAGGACTGCTGTTGTTGTATCCCAAAGATTTTGAACAGTTGTATCTTCATTCTCATTAATTTCCATGAATCTTTTTAATTCTTCTCTAATTTCCTGGTTGACCCTTTCATCTTTTAGCAGGATGGTCTTTAACCTCCACGTGTTTGAGTTTCTACCAAATTTCCTCTTCTGATTGAGTTCAAGTTTCAAAGCATTATGGTCTGAAAATATGCAGGGGACAATCCCAATATTTTGGTATCGGTTGAGACCTCATTTGTGACCAAGTATGTGGTCTATTCTGGATAAAGTTCCATGTGCACTTGACAGGAATGTGTATTCAGTTGCATTTGGATGTAAAGTTCTGTAAATATCTGTGAAATCCATCTGGTCCAGTGTATCATTTAAAGCTCTTGTTTCTTTGGAGATGTTGTGCTTAGAAGATCTGTCATTTGCAGAAAGTGCCGTGTTGAAGTCTCCCAGTATTAGTGTATTATTATCTAGGTATGTCTTTACTTTGGTTATTAATTGATTGATATAGTTGGCAGCTCCCACATTAGGGGCATGAATATTCATGATTGTTAGGTCCTCTTGTTGGATAGATCCTTTAAGTATGGTATAGTGTCCCTCTTCATCTCTTACTACAGTCTTTCTCTAAAGTCTAAACTTTAATTTGTCTGATAAACTTTAATTTATCTGATATAAGGATGGCTACCCCTGCTTTCTTTTGAAGACTGTTGGAATGGTAAATGGTTCTCCAACCTTTCATTTTCAGGCTGTAGGTGTCCTTAGGTCTAAAATGAGTCTCTTGTAGACAGCAAATAGATGGGTCCTGCTTTTTTATTCAGTCTGAAACCCTGCATCTTTTGATGGGATCATTTAGCCCATTCATGTTCAGAGTTACTATTGAAAGATATAAATTTAGTGTCATCATAATACCTATTCAGTCCCTGTCTTTGTGGATTAGCTCTTTGGGCGTCCTCTTTCTTTTACAGAGTCCCCCTTAGTATCTCTTGCAGAGCTGGTTTGGTGGTCACATATTCTTTCAGTTTCTGCCTATCTTGGAAGTTCTTTATGTCTCTTTCTATTCTGAATGAGAGCCTTGTTGGATAAAGTATTCTTGGCTGCAGGTTCTTCTCATTTAGGACCCTGAATATATCCTGCCAGCCCTTTCTGGCCTGCCAGGTCTCTGGAGAGGTCTGTTGTTAATCTAATATTCTTCCCCATATAAGTTAGGGATCTCTTGTCTCTTGATGCTTTAAAGATTTTCTCTTTATCTTTGGAAATTGCAAGTTTCATTATTAAATGTCAAGGTGTTGAATGGTTTTTATTGATTTTATGGGGGGACCTCTCTATCTTCTGGATCTGAATCCCTGTTGCCCTCCTCAAATTAGGGAAGTCTCAGCTATGATTTGTTCAAATATGCTTTCTGGTCCTCTGTCCCTCTCAGCGCCCTCTGGAACCCCAATTAAACGTAGATTTTTCCTTCTGAGGCTGTCATTTATTTCCCTTAACCTTTCATCATGGTCTTTTAATTGTTTTTTCTCTTTTTTCTTCAGCTTCCTTCCTTGCCATCAACTTGTCTTCTATGTCACTCATTCTTTCTTCTACCTCATTAACCCTTGTCCTTAGGACCTCCAGTTTGGATTGCATCTCATTTAATTGATTTTTAATTTCTGCCTGATTAGACCTAAATTCTGCAGTCATGAAGTCTCTTGAATCCTTTATGCTTTTCTCCAGAGCCACCAGTAGCTTTGTTTTATTCATTCATTCATTCATTCACTTTTTCATGAAAGACACAGGGAGAGGCAGAGACACAGGCAGAGGAAGAAGCAGGCTCCATGCAGGGAACCCAATGTGGGGCTCGATCCCAGGTCCCCAGGATCACGCCCTGAGCTGAAGGCAGGCGCTGAATCACTGGGCTACCCAGGATCCCCCACCAGTAGCTTTATAATTGTGCTTCTGAATTGGCTTTCTGACATCAAATTGTAATCCAAAATCTATAGCTCTATGGCAGAGAGTACTGTGTCTGATTCTTTCTTTTATGTTGAGTTCTTCTTTCTAGTCATTTCGCTCAGTGCAGAGTGGATACAAATGAGTTGTACTTGTTAGAAGTGCAAACTCTTGTTTCTGTAGCACTCCAGCTAAATCTCAGTTTGGATTCATAGGTTTTCAGGATGATTTGAAAGTTATCTAGGTAAGTTGGTGGGGACAGGTGACTTGGCTACCCTACTCCTCCACCATCTTGCCCCGCCCCCCTCATAGGTAGTTATTAAGTGAATGAATACCTCCACGGTTTCTTCCAGCTCCCTGTCTATGACAACAGTACAGTCCTGAAATAACCTCTGTCCTCTCCAATGCCCCAAATGCAAAGCCCGGCCCAGCCTACCCTTCTTCATAAAGGCTGGATGTCTCTCCCTGCTCTCACCTCACTGCTCTGTTCTTGCTGGAACCTCCAGCAAGCAGTTCAAGCACCCTGCCCCCACAGCACTTGGTGTTGTCCTGTGAATTCTCTGGTGTCATTGGCATTTCTTTTTCAGGTATCCTTCTTAATTCTAAGTCCTTAATGACTCTTAATATCTCTATGTTCACTCTAATAAATGAATCGATTAAATAAAAGCACAACCTTGGCACCCTGCCTAGGTGAGTAGATATTTCTAAAATTTAGTGTATACCAAGCTGGGGGGTGGGGGCATGCTCAAACAACTGCTGATCTTTGGGGATTAAACAGGGAGAGAAGGACTGATGTGCCACTGCTGGCTGGTTGGTACTTTGTGTAAATCAGAAACAGGCCCCTCCGCTGGGTGTTCATGGGAGGGCAGAGGCCCTGGCTCGGGGAGTACAGGCTGGAGCTGAGCCCCACTTAGACACTTCGGCACAAATCTTTGGGTGCAACCTGGACAAGCAAGCACAGCAGCCTGGGCAGGGGGATGACATCAGGGGGTGGGTAGGTGATATAGGGGCAGAGTAGGAAGCCTGAGAGGGAAGTAGGGGCAGGAAGAGATATGAGAGGATTCTCCAGCCTGCCCCTTCTCTCTCTGGGAGTCTGGCCATAAGTGGGGCAGGTACATTGTTTGCCAGCGCTGCCTCCCAAGGGGCATCTATGTGATGTGGGTACAGCAGAGGCCAGATGCCCAGAGGCTGCAAAGGGCAGGGTTGGTAGGATGATGGTAGATCAGGTTCTCTGCCTTCTATGGTTCAGAAGAAAGAAGAGCAAGTGGGAATGAGAAGTTGACAAGAACAGAGACAGCAGGCCAAGTGATCCTGGGAGGAGTTCTTTGGAGACTTCTGCTGCACCTGGTGTTAAGGTTCAGGGGGGTGACCTGCAGAGGCAGGGGAAGGAGGAGCTGGGAAGCAGAGGCTGGTCCCGTGGAGGAAGGGGGGCATATGGAACCACAAGCTTTAAGGGCATACCACCACTGGGTGAGAAAATGGAAAGCAGGGACAGTGAACAAATGGGGGGCTGTTGGCTGTTGGCCCGAGTGTGGGGGTGGGCTGAGCAGGACAGCTTCATTATCTATGGACCACAGGTCCCAACATTGGTGTGCTAGATGCCTGGAACCAAGAGAAACCAGGGTAGGTCTGGGTCTGCAGGAGGCTAGAGCAGGGTGGCCACATGACCGGGGAAGGGAAACCACAAAAACCCGAAGAATCCTGAGAAATCAGCAGACTGTGAGAATAGCTTTTCAATTTAAAAGCAAAACCATCCTAAGAATCCTCAACGCTGAGTCAACAGAGAGACTTTTCTATCGTGGCTAATATGGTGACAATGTCCTCGTTATTATTTTTTCCCCTGACCTGCTTCTCTTTGATTTCAAAGGGCAACAAAGGAGAGAAAAGGCATGACTATATTTAGAATGATGAAACCAGAGATTCTTGTCGTGGGTGTGGCTTCCCCACTGCCTGGTACAAGCAGCAGGCCTGGGCTACCTACAACTGGGTGCCTATGTGAAAGGACCCTCAAATCCTCCCTCTGCCCCCTGTGCTGTGTGCAGGCTGGCTCTGCTTGGGGCCCAGAGGGATTCCTTTTCTTTCTTTCTTTCTTTCTTTCTTTCTTTCTTTCTTTCTTTCTTTCTTTCTTTTTCTTTCTTTCTTTTCTTTCTTTCTTGTTTTTATTGAAGTTCAATTTACCAACATATAACACCCAGTGCTCATCCCATCAAGTGCCCTCCTTAGAGCCCATCAATCACCCAGTCACCCCACCCCCCTGCCCATCTCCCCTTCCACAATCTGTTGTTTCTTTCCCAGCATTAGGATTCTCTCACGGTTTGTCTCCCTCTAATTTTTCCCACTCAGTTCCCCTCCTTTCCCCTATAATCCCTTTCACTATTTCTTATATTCCCCATATGAGTGAAACCATATGATGATTGTCCTTCTCCGATTGACTTATTTTACTCAGCATAATACCCTCCAATTCCATCCATGTCGAAGCAAATGGTGGGTATTCATCTCTTCAAATGGCTGAGTAATATTCCATTGCATATAAAGAACACACCTTCTTTATCCATTCATCTGTCGAAGGACATTGAGGCTCCTTCCACAGTTTGGCTATTGTGGACATTGCTGCTATGAACATTGGGGTGCAGGTGTCCCAGTGTTTCACTACATCTGTATCTTTGGGGTAAATCCCCAACAGTGCAATTGCTGGGTCTTAGGGTAGCTCTGTTTTTAACTCTTTGAGGAACCTCCTCACAGTTTTCCAGAGTGGCTGCACCAGTTCACATCCTCCCCCAACAGTAAAAGAGGGTTCCCCTGTCTCCACATCCTCTCCAACATTTGTTGTTTCCTGTCTTGTTAATTTTCACCATTCTCACTGGTGTGAGGTGGTATCTCATTGTGGTTTTGATGTGTGTTTCCCTGATAGCAAGTGATGCGGAGCATTTTCTCACGTGCTTGTTGGCCACGTCTATGTCTTCTTTGGTGAAATTTCTGTTCATGTCTTTTGCCCATTTCATGATTGGATTGTTTCTTGGTTATAGTTTGATAAATTCTTTATAGATTTTTAGATACTATCTGATATGTCATTTGCGATATCTTCTCCCATTCTGTAGGTTGTCTTTTAGTTTTGTTTTGTTGACTGTTTCTTTTGCTGTGCAGAAGCTTTTTATCTTGATTAAGTCCCAATAGTTCAGTTTTGCTTTTGTTTCCCTTGCCTTCATAGATGTCTCTTGCAAGAAGTTGCTGTGGCCAAGTTCAAAACGCTTGGTTGTGCCGCTCCCTCCCGCCCAGCAGCCCAGAGACGGATGGGGGCTGTGGCCACCGTCCCCACGCTGCACACCAGGTAGCTGGACTGCCTTGTGGGAGCCACGGCCCTCAGGAACCTCACTGCTGCTTCTGGGGGCTGAGCCCACCCTGGACCCAGCACGAGCTGCCTCTGGTGGTGGGGGGGGACGGGAGGCCACAGGGAGGCCCGCAGGCGGCCGGTAACAGTGGTCCTGGGTCAGGTCTCTGGCTGCCCGGCACTGTGTTGTCACCGTGCCTCACGGGTGGCCCTGAGGCCTCTGTCTGTGAGCACACCCCCCGCAGCAGGGAGCCAGTTGCTATTTGATGTTGGGCGTTTTTAAAAATTAAAGGTGTTTGAATAAAACAAAACAAAACAAAACAAAAAAAACACAAGCCGGTGTTCTCCTCTAGGATTTTGATGGATTCTTGTCTCACATTTAGATCTTTCATCCATTTGAGTTTATCTTTGTGTATGGTGCAAGAGAATGAATGGTCTAGTTTCATTTTTCTGCATGTGGCTGTCCAATTTTCTTAGCATCATTTATTGAAGAGACTGTCCTCTTTCCCTCCATCCCTACACTCTGAAGAGTTTTGATCAGGAATGGATGCTGTATTTTGTCAAGTGCTTTCTCTGCATCTATTGAGAGGATCACGTGGTTTTGTTTTTTCTCTTATTGATGTGATCTATCACATTGATTGTTTTACGAGTGTTGAACCACCTTTGTATCCTGGAGATAAATCCCACTTGGTTGTGGTGAATAATATTCTTAATGCACTGTTGGATCCTATTGGCTAGTTTCTTGTTGAGAATTTTTGCATCTGTGTTCATCAGGGATATTGATCTGCTGTTCTTTTTGGTGGCGTCTTTGTGTGGTTTTGGGATCAAGGTAATGCTGGCCTCATAAAATGAGTTTGGAAGTATTCCGTCCCTTTATATCTTTCGGAACAGCTTTAGTAGAATAGGTATTGTTTCTTCTTTAAACGTTTGATAGAATTCCCCAGGGAAGCCATCTGGCTCTGGACTTTTGTGTCTTGGGAGGTTTTTGATGACTGCTTCAATTTCCTCCCTGGTCATTGGCCCATTCAGGTTTTCTATTTCTTTCTGTTCCAGTTTTGGTAATTTGTGGTTTTACAGAAATGCATCCATTTCTTCTAGATTGCCTAATTCATTGGCATAGAGCTGCTCATAATACATTTTTAAAATCTTTTGTATTTCCTTGGTATTAGTTGTGATCTCTCCTTTTTCATTCGTGATTTTATTAATTAGAGTCTTTTCTCTTTTGTTTTTAATAAGGCTGGCCAATGGCTTATCTGTCTTGTTAATTCTTTCAAGGAACCAACTCCTGATTTTGTTGATCTGTTTTACTGTTCTTCTGGTCTCTATTTCATTGAGCTCTGCTCGAATCTTTATTATCTCTCTTCTTCTGTTTGGTGTAGGCTTTACATGCTGTTCTCCAATTCCTTTAGGTGTGAGGTTAGCTTGTGTATTTGAGTTTTTTTCCAATTTTTTGAGGGAAGCTTATATCGTGATGTATTTCCCTCTGAGGACTGCTGTTGCTGTATCCCAAAGATTTTGAACAGTTGTATCTTCATTTTCTTTAGTTTCCATGAATCTTTTTAATTATTCTCTAATTTCATGGTTGACTCATTCATCTTTTAGTAGGATGCTCTTAACCTCCATGTGTTTGAGTTTCTTCCAAATTTCTTCTTGTGTTTGAGTTCTAGTTTCAAAGCATGTGTTCTGAAAATATGCAGGGGACAATCCCAAAGTTTTGACTGTCTTCCTTTTTAAACCTTGAAAATACACACACAGGTACAGAGACTTGCGTAGTGAATCTCCATAGCCAGCTTCAACAGGAGTTGCTGGAGTATATTTTAAAGCAATTTCTACATATGTTAGACCCTAGCTATACACATGGCTACATTTATAAGATTGAACTACAGAAACACTACTGCAGGAACGCCTGGGTGGCTCAGCAGTTGAGTGTCTGCCTTTGGCTCAGGTTGTGATCCCAAGGTCCTGGGATTGAGTCCCACATCAGGCTCCTTGCAGGGCGCCTGCTTCTCCCTCTGCCTATATCTCTCTGCCTCTCTCTGTGTGTCTCTCATGAATAAATAAATAAAATCTTTAAAAAGCACACACACATACACACTACTGCAGTAACAAAATAAACAAAAACTACTTAAAATCATTAGTTTCCAGTCTATATTCAATATTCCCTTAATTATCTCCAAAATGTCATTTTAGTTAATTTGTTGATTCAGGACCAAGACAGAATTCCCCATTGACTTTGGTCAGCATGTCTAGCTCTTTCTTTGAAATCCCGCAAGAATTTCCACCCAGAAGAGGTTTCAGACTTCAGACACACTTCCTGCTCTTCCTTTGATCCAATCCCCAGCAAGCCACATTGTCTTTCTCTTGAGGTGGGAGGTAAGTGAGGATGGCATGATTGCAGCGAGCCTGCTTCCCAGGGGAAAGAAAAGATGGCTGCCAGTGCCCTTGCAGACCAGACAGGGGAAGGCCAAAAGGACCAGTGGAGGGAAGGCCAAAAGGAAAACCTAGCTTTGTTAATACTGGTAGAGGGTTTTTAGCCACTTAATGTGTTTACCAACCTAAATATAGCTTAACCTCCATAGAGAAGAAAATGCCAGTAAAACAACAGTCCCTTGCTTGTGTGCAGTTGACTGCAGGCTTGAAGCTGGTAGTAACAGCTGCAGTTGTAGGGAAAGGAAGGCAACCTCTGGCTTATATGGGATGTGGAGCGTCATGAAGCAGAGAAGTGAATTCTGGAGGGAGGCTTGAGGACCTCTGACAGTAAGCCCTCTCAAAGGAGACTGCCTGCCAACTTATGTATCAGAAGATGAGAAGGCTGAGTTGCTAAGAGTTCTTTTTATAATAAATGAAAGCATTTTACAAAGCAACAAGTGGGACATCTGTGGTAGCAGCTGTCCTTGTGTTCAGTATTGCCATCCGAGTAAAGGCAAGACAGAGTTGGGATTTACTATTATTATTAAGTGAGTGTCATGCTGCAACATGTTATATTAATAAATCATATAAGATGATGATTTTATGGCATAAGATATAATAAAACCTTAAATGCTTATAGAACCCACCTTCCAAAGGGCATAAAGGCACTGCTTAAACACAATTTATTAACTGATATGTTGTTTTTATGAGGAAACCTGTAGATGATAATTGGTAATGACTAACTACAGATACAGAAGACATTTAGCAGTGCAAAGTGCTTGTAGAGGGAAACTGGAACCACTGGTCCCTAATACATAGCTACTTCCACGTGGCTTTAGAATCTAGATCCCTACCACCAACCTCCCAACCTCAGGGTTAGGCAGTGGGATTGGTACCTGTATTTTCTGGGTTGGGGTAGGGACTCTTATCCTCATTTTCATTGGGCTGGAGGTCATCCATGTTGATCTAGGCAGCCAAAGGAGAGAAGGAGGAAGAAGCCAGTTAGATACATTCCCTAGTTAGCGAGGCTTGGAGTAGACTTGGAATTACATCATAATCAGTGGCTGAGCTGTTGACTCAAAAATATATCCTTGTTATCTTGCATATACCCTTTAAGACATCAATAGAAGATTGAGACTCAACCAGTCTGTCTTCTCTTCAAATTGCTAGTGCTCCTCGTAGGCTTTCTTCCACTAAGTCTCTTTCTTTCCTTCTTCCCTCCTTTCCATGGGTGTCTGACCTGGGAAGACTGTGTTCTCCTTCTCCCAGCAATGGCCCTGCCAGCTCCTGGAAGGAGATGGCTTCTTACCTTAGTGGTGGGTGGGGACTCTCCATCAGCTGTAATGGATTTCAGTTCAATTTTTTCCTCCTTGGTTTCCTCCACTGCTGGCTTCTCCACTATCTCTTGTTTCTTCTCTGGGCTGGCAGTCCTGGCCGGTCAGCAGGAGGAAAAATTAAAGGGATGTTTACTGAATGATAGGAAACATGAAGAAATGGACCACTCTCTGGTCTCCTGGGGACTAGTAGGAGCAGATTCCCTGGGCCTATGTCCATGTGCCCTCAATCACAGATGTCACGGGTTGGACCCACAATGCAGGCACCTGGCCACACCTTGCTCTATCTGGTACTCAGCTGACCTCTTTCAGTTTCCTAGCTGCTCCATTCCCTGTCTGAATCAGAGAAAGCTTCTGGATCTGATTCAGGATTGGTTCCTGGGAGACTCAGTCCAATATCCAGGAAACGTGAGACCTATGATAGTCCCATTTAGACAAAAGAAGACAATGCAGGGCCTTATCTTGCTTTCTGAACATTGGAGGTAAATTATCAAGCAGCAAAAGGGAGTTAGTTAGCTGGAACTGCATTTCCCCTCTGAGTGGCTGCCTTCCTCCTCTCCCAATCCCTCACTCCCCCCACCTATCATGATTTCCCTTCTCAAAAAAGAATCCCCCAACTTCTTAAGTGGGTGGGGAAATCCAGCACCTTCACAGAGACTGTAACTCATGATGGTCCCTACATTAGAGCCATGGCAAGGAATTAGGAGAGAGGCCCAACTTTCTGTAGGAAGCCCCAAACCCAGTGCCTTCTAGCTGAGATGGCTGACAGAGGCCAGCGCCCAAGCTTCTCTTTATCACTAAAGGGGATGACATTCCAGAACTGGGAACCCTGGGGCCCTGGGCCTGGGTAAGCTTAGAGGGTTACCTGGCCAGCTTCTTTCTCTCTTTCTCTTCTTCCTCCTCCTTTTGGGCAGATGTGAGGCTCTCAGCATCAGCCAGGTTGTCCACAGCAATGGCCAAGAACACATTCAGTAGGATATCTGTTTGTGTCCATTCTTAAAGAAAATGACCCTTGGCCTTGGGATTTTTGGTGGGCACAGGGAGCAGGGAAGGTGCAGGACATGCAGTGATAGAGTTCCCCACAGAATGAGCTCCACGGTGACTCACTGTGAGAGTTCCCAGTCCAGGGTGTTCCTCCTTCCCACTACCCTCTTGGCTACTGGGAGTCTTCTAAGGGGTTGAGAGCAGGCTAGCATGCAAGCTTGAGTGGGCAGTGAGTGAGGCCGTGAGCCTGCCTTGCTCTTTAATTGCTAGGTTTCGCTATTGGTTTCCCCACTGAGATGACTGGTTGTAATTGCCATTATAAACAGCACTGTCCCTAGCAGAATGCAGAATGCTCTTAAGAGCGGTTCTTTAAAACCGGGCACCGAGGAGGTGGCCCAATCTCTGCCAACTCTTCATGTGAGCCAGTGCATACAAAGACCCTTGGAGTATTGAGCTGCAGCTGGCTGAATCTTGGGAACTTTGAAGTGAAGCGACCATTTGCCTCTTTCTATCCCCCCCGACCCCCCGCCCCGACCTTGAATAGAAACGCTGCAGGTCAGAGAATTGCAGAAGCAAAGGGAGTGTAGCTGCATGGGGCCTTAACATTTGTTAAGTCTAACTTCCACCCCTAGGACCCCCGGACTCACCCCACTTCACATATCAGGAAGCCACAACCCACAGAGGTGATGGGCTTGTCCAAGGACGCTAGTGTGTACCTGCTCCTGGTCCCCTGGCATTGTGGCAGGGGCTTTGCATACATTATCCCATTAAACCTCACCATGACCCATTAAGTAGGAGTCACTAACGGTTCATCACCCCGTTTTATAGACACTGAGGTAGAGAGCTTTTAGTCTGCTGAGGTCACCAGCTGGTTAAAGGTGAAACCTGTCTGCTGACATCAATGCCCCTGCTCTCAGCACTACATTAAGCTATGATTTAAATGCAAATCTTGGGCCAGAGCTGCTTCTACTTTACCATCTGTCTCTGAACACGACCCTCACACGGTTATGACCAGGAGGAGAGAAGACTGCCTGCGGCTTGAGACCGTGGAAACCTGCCCATGGCCTGGATCAGCGAGGACCTGTCAGGTCTGCTTGGTGAAGCCTGTCCAACTCTGCCTGGGACTAAAGTTCTGGAGAGCAGCTTCGGAGGGAGGGACACTGAGCAGAAAATAGGGAGGAGAGATGAAGGTCATTTCAAGGATGATGGCTCAGATCCCCTGGACTGTACTTCTTACCTCCAGTGGCACCAGCCTAGGGCAGCCAGGGCACCCAACTCCAAGTGCGTTCACACTGGAATCTATGTGAGTACCCGTATATGCACGACACCAGAGGGCGTTGTTCACCTAGACTATAATGAGAACACACCTCTTGGAGTTGGGCGACACTCCATCCCAAACTGGTTCAGGAAGATGAGCTTCTATCCCGACCTATGCCAAAGCTCCAGTCTTCCACCAAGACCCACCTCCATGGCTAAGGTGGTTCTGGGACAGGACACATTTTCTCCCCAGAGCACACCTTTCCCCTGCTTGCCTGGGGGCCCTGTGGGCAGGCAGCCACACTTTTCAGCCCTGAGTCAGGACCTGCTGGGCACACGTATTTGGCATCGTGCTGCAGGCTGAGGGAGGGTGGGGCAGCAGGGACGGGGAGGCAGGAGCAAAGGATACAGTTTCCACAGATGAAGAGGATGATGAAGTAAATACAGACTAACATCCCTGGAAAAGAGGGGCCGCCATAAGCCATGATCCCATCATACATCACCGAATTCCAGTCCTCCCCGGTCAGGATCTGAATGACACATTCCCACCAATAAGGGACACAGCGTTAGACCAACAGCAAACCCCAAAACTCCCCTGCCCTGCCCCACTGTCTTAACAAAAATCTAAAATCTCTTTTTCATCTCTTTCCCTCCTCTCAGCCCCCAGTTCTCCTCCCAGGGGCTCTGAGCTAATCACCTGGGCAAGTTTGACCCCATCCTTCCACAAAGTGCATGGGCCCTGGCATGATATTATTTGAGAAGTTACTGGAAGGGCTTCCTGGTCAAAGTATCTGCTTCTACTCACATACACTGCACAAGATGGCGGCCATCAGCCATTCCTCATGGCTTTTACAAATGTGGTCATTGAGAGAGTACTATGCTGTTCCAGCTTTCCCCAAGATTAGTCATTTGGGCACTATCTTTAAGATTTTGGCCACGTCCATATATTATTTTTCTTGTAAATCGATCTACTTTGAAACTTCAACAAGTGCTACTTTAGCTTTTCCCTACATCAAAGTATCTATGAAATGACAAATTTGATGGGCTAGTTATATTTTTTCCAGGGGCAAGCATGGTGGGTAGTGAAGACGGAGAGCTTCATCACCCTCCCCTCCCCCAACGAGGGCAGTCTGCTTTCCTTTGCTTATACTTCGGGCGTTCATATAGAATTTATTTGAATAAAGGTTTCTATGGTTAAGCAAGAATTTTTAAACTATATTTAATTATATTTTTTTCCCCAGTGGTCCGTCCAACAGTGGAATTCCATGGGGGACTGAGGATAGAAGGAACTACAGAAAGAACTCGAGACTCTCCTGGGCATGGTCCCTCCATGGCTAATCTAGGCTGGCTTTGGTTGCCCAATGCAAGGATGAAGCTTCCCACCACTCTTTCAAGGCTCTTTCTCCTCCCAGCCCCAACCCCACCACTCAATCACCCTCCCACTCACATCCCAGCAGAGAAGAGTCCATACCTGAAACACGGTGAGGAGGGACTGTGGAAAGTTATCAAATGTGCTCCTCCGAGTCTGCATTTCATCAAAGTTGAACTTTCCTCCAAAGAGCTGCATCCCCAGGAGGGAGAAGATGATGATGAAGAGAAAGAGGAGTAGCAGCAGGGAGGCGATAGAACGCACAGAATTCAGCAAGGATGCCACCAGGTTGCTTAAGGAGTTCCAGTATCTGGGGACCAACATGAGGGAGATTAGTGTCCTTTCTCTACGCTTTTCTTAACATCTCTCTTCATTCACACATTCAATAGAAATTTTAAGATAAATTACAACTCCTTCTTTTCCCTTTCAGTGGAGAAGTAGTAGTGGTGTGGATTGGGCTGGTAAGCTCATGATTAGAGTGTGGAGCTAGTTAATTCAAGGTCCCAGGATAGTAATGTGTAATGGCGAATAGACGGAGCTCAGAAGTCTGAAGCCTGAGTTTCAGCCTAGCTCTGCCAGTTGCCAACTGCTAATTGCAGTTGGGAAAGTCACTTAACTTCCTCTCTATTTGCCTCTCCATCCGAGAAAATAGTGGTAACAGTAGCACATACTTCATTAGGTTATTGGGAAGATTACATGAGACAAAAAAAAAAAAACCAAAAACAAACAAACAAACAAACAAACAAACAAAAACCCAGCCCACCTAGCAACAAAATAAAGAATAAACAAGTGGGATTACATCAAAGTATAAAGCTTCTGGTCAGCAAAAGAAACAATCAACAAAGTGAAAAGACAACCTATGGAACAGGAAAAAATATTTGCAAATATATAGCCGATAAGGGGTTAATATTCAAATACAGAAAGAACTCAGACAACTCAACCGCAAAAACAAAGCAAAACAACAACAATCAAAAAACAAAACCCCAAATAATCCAAGTCAAAATTTGGCACAGGGGACACCTGGGTGGCTTAGTCAGTTGGGCATCTAATTCTTGATTTCGACTCAGACCATGATCTCCGGGTTCTGATATCGAGCCTGTGTCAGGCTCCATGCTCAGCCTAGAGTCTGCTTGTCCCTCTCCCTCCCCACAATTGCACATGCGCATGCTCTCTCTCTTTCTCAAATAAGTAAATAAACAAAATCTTAAACAAAAGAATGGTGTTTAAAAAGAAATTAAGCACAGGACTTGAATAGACGCTTTTCTAAAGAAGATATATGAAAGGTCATCAAATACAGGAAAAGGTGCTCAACATCATTAGTCATTAGGGAAATGCAAATTAAAATGATCACCTCACACCTATCAGAATGGATATCATCAAAAAGACAAGAGATAACAAGTGTTGGCAAGGATGTGGAGAAAGGGGAACCCTGGTGCACTGTTGGTGGGAGTGAAAATTGGTGCAGATTCTGTGGAGGTTCCTCAAAAAGTTACATATTAACTACCATATGATCCAGTGATCCCAATTCTGGGAATATACCCAAAGGAAATGAAAACACTAACTCCAAAAGATATCTGCACTCCCCATGTTCTTTGCAGTATTATTTACAATAGCCAACCCAAGTGTCTGTCAAGGGATGAGTGGACAAAGAACTTGTGGTATATAATACACACACACACACACACACACACACACACACACACACACAGAGGAATGTTATTCATCCATGAAAAATGAGGAAATCCTACCATTTATGAAAACATGGATGGACCTTGAGGACATTATGCTAAGTGAAATAAGTCAGAGAAAGACTAATACTGCATGATTTCCCTACATGTGGAATCTAAAAGCAAAACCCCAAAGAACCAAAAAACCACCTACCTCATGGAAAGAGAGATCAGATTCATGGTTATCAGAGGCAGGGGGTGGGAGGAGGGAGAATTGGATGAGAGTGTCAAAAGGTACAAAATTCCAGTTAGAAGATAAATAGGTCATAGTGATGTAATTACAGTATGATGGCTAGTTATCACAGCTCCATTATATTAACAGCAGATCCTAAGAGTTTTCATCAAGAAAAAGGATTTTTTCCTTTTCTTTTTATTATATTTATATAAGACAATGGATGTTAACTAAACCTATTGTGGCAATCTTTTCATAATATATGTAAATCAAACCTGCTGTATGCTTTAGGTTCATACAGTGATGTGTGGCAATTATTTCTCAAAAAAACTGAAAAAATATAATTCCTACTCTTAAAAAAAACCACCCTACTATAGTGCCTGGCACACAGTTGATAAAGGTTAGTAATTACTGTTATTGCTATTGGTCTTTAGACAGAAAAACACATTAAAATTATTTTTTCCCCAAGAATGCTGCTCTCAGCCCAAGCAGCAACTGATCACCCATGGGTAAGAGAGGGTACAAGCCTTAGTGAGTTTTCCCAGATTTACCCTGCTGTCCAAAGAATCGGTTTTTAAAAAAGCCTCTCTTCTGGAGATTCTGATTCAATAGTTGTAGTTTGGGGCCCAGAAATCTATATTTTTAACAAGCATCTGAGATGATTCTGCTAAGCAGGCAAGTCTGGGAAATCCTGGGTTGCAGGAAACCCATCTCACCCACAGGGTGGGAGTCTGTGAGTAAAGTAGAGAGGTCTTCCCGGGCAGAGGTGGGCCATTGGTGGGGTTCCTTGGAGAGGAAGCCCCTAGTCCTTATAATAACAGACCCTTTCTCCACTGTAAATACAGAGGTTCTCCATTATAGCCTAGGAAAAATCCCTTCCTCTTGGAATAGGGGAGAGGTGTGGGCTGCTAATGGCTGCTGGATGTGTCTTGGGTCAGTGAATGTAAGGAAACACAATGCACCATAGCCAAAGGAACACAGCTTCCTACTGCAGCAGGTACAACAACAGAGAAGTCTTACTTTCTTAGCTCCACCTTTGGCCTGTCTGCCTTCCAGGTCACGATCTTTACCTCCTCCACTTCAGGCATTCCCAGCTTATTACTAATATATACAGTGAATTGTTTTTTTGCCACTTAACAGGGTGACATGCAAATCATTCCCATTATAGTCTCACAGCTGCACCTCAGCCTCAGTACTTCTCTCCAGAGAATAGTTCCATATTAGTTGAAAGAAGCATATGGGCCAACCGTTTGGATGTAAATGTGAACTTCTTCCCAGCCTGAAGTCTTTAATGCTCCTTTCTCCTTCACAAATTCAACTTTTCTCTGCCTCTATTTTGTCTGCCACACTTCCTCTGTTTGCAGAATATTAATATGTTTATTTGTATCTGTTCTATAAATGCTCTTCAGTGTTTTTCATTTGTGACAGTCTTGTCTTACCCAAATAGGCTCTGAGTTCTTTTTTTTAAATAATAAATTTATTTTTTATTGGTGTTCAATTTGCCAACATACAACCAGTGCTCATCCCATCAAGTGCCCCCTCAATGCCCGCCACCCAGTCACCCAACACCCGGCCCTCCTCCCCTTCCACCACCCCTAGTTCGTTTCCTAGAGTTAGGAGTCTTCATGTTCTGTCTCCCTTTCTGATATTTCCTACCCATTTCTTCTCCCTTCCCCTCTATTCCCTTTCACTATTATTTATATTCCCCAAATGAATGAGACCATATAATGTTTGTCCTTCTCCGATTGACTTACTTCACTCAGCATAATACCCACCAGTTCCATCCACGTCAAAGCAAATGGTGGGTATTTGTTGTTTCTAATGGCTGAGGAATATTCCATTGTATACATAGACCACATCTTCTTTATCCGTTCATCTTTCGATGGACACCGAAGCTCCTTCCACAGTTTGGCTCTTGTGGACATTGCTGCTAGAAACATTGGGGTGCAGGTGTCCCGGTGTCTCATTGCATCTGTATCTTTGGGGTAAATCCCCAACAGTGCAATTGCTGGGTCGTAGGGCAGATTTATTTTTAACTCTTTGAGGAACCTCCACACAGTTTTCCAGAGGGGCTGCACCAGTTCACATTCCCACCAACAGTGTAAGAGGGTTCCCTTTTCTCCACATCCTCTCCAACATTCGTGGTTTCCTGCCTTGTTAATTTTCCCCATTCTCACTGGTGTGAGGTGGTATCTCATTGTGGTTTTGATTTGTATTTCCCTGATGGCAAGTGATGAGGAGCATTTTCTCATGTGCTTGTTGGCCATGTCTATGTCTTCCTCTGTGAGATTTCTCTTCATGTCTTTTGCCCATTTCATGATTGGATTGTTTGTTTCTTTGCTGTTGAGTTTAATAAGTTCTTTATAGATCTTGGAAACTAGCCCTTTATCTGATAAGTCATTTGCAAATATCTTCTCCCATTCTGTAGGTTTTTAGTTTTGTTGACTGTACCCTTTGCTGTGCAAAAGCTTCTTAATCTTGATGAAGTCCCAATAGCTCAGTTTTGCTTTTGTTTCTTTTGCCTTCGTAGATGTATCTTGCAAGAAGTTACTGTGGCTGATTTCAAAAAGGGTGTTGCCTGTGTTCTCCTCTAGGATTTTGATGGAATCTTGTCTCACATTTAGATCTTTCATCCATTTTGAGTTTATCTTTGTGTCTGGTGCAAGAGAGTGGTCCAGTTTCATTCTTCTGCATGTGGATGTCCAATTTTCCCAGCACCATTTATTGAAGAGACTGTCTTTCTTCCAATGGATAGTCTTTCCTCCTTTGTCGAATATTAGTTGACCATAAAGTTGAGGGATTCTCTATTCTGTTCCATTGATCTTCTGGATTCTCTATTCTGTTCCATTGATCTATGTGTCTGTTTTTGTGCCAGGACCACACTGTCTTGATGATCACAGCTTTGTAGTACAACCTGAAATCTGGCATTGTGATGCCCCCAGATATGGTTTTCTTTTATAAAATTCCCCTGGCTATTCAGGGTCTTTTCTGATTCCACACAAATCTTAAAATAATTTGTTCTAACTCTCTGAAGAAAGTCCAGTATTTTGATAGGGATTGCATTAAACGTGTACATTGCCCTGGGTAACATTGACATTTTCACAATATTAATTCTGCCAATCCATGAGCATGGAATATTTTTCCATCTCTTTGTGTCTTCCTCAATTTCTTTCAGAAGTGTTCTATAGTTTTCAGGGTATAGATCCTTTACCTCTTTGGTTAGGTTTATTCCTAGGTATCTTATGCTTTTGGGTGCATTCAAATTGGCGAAGAAGAAGTCAAACTCTCCCTCTTCGCCGATGACATGATACTCTACGTAGAAAACCCAAAAGCCTCCACCCGAAGATTGCTAGAACTCATACAGCAATTTGGCAGTGTGGCAGGATACAAAATCAATGCCCAGAAGTCAGTGGCATTTCTATACACTAACAATGAGACTGAAGAAAGAGAAATTAAGGAGTCAATCCCATTTACAATGGCTCTGAATTCTTGAGGACAGAAGTTTCATTCTTCCATTCTCTCCATCTTTGTCCTCACCCAATATGTGTGATAGACTGCCTGGTGCCTCAATAGGCTAGAGGTGGTAATACTTGTTCTGCTTAAAGCAAGAAGAGAACCTCTCTGGGGATAGAATACCTGTCCCTCTTATACTTGAAGCAGTGTTTGCATCCCTGGCTGGAGAGGAAACTGCCTAGGATTTTGGTCATATTCGAAGTACTGATTGCCATGCCTCACTTTACAACTATGAAATTATAATCTTTGGCATTGGGGTTTGAGTAATTTTCATGCAACCCCTCCAACACTTGTCAGTAGGCTGGTATTTAGGAATCAATAACTTTAGGGCATATTTATAATGAGAATTTCCAGTTCTATCAGAGGGGAGAGGGTCAGCACATGGGTTAAGGTCACAGAACCCTCTAGAGATCTTCTCTGTGTTCAACTGTCATGGAATATTCTGGGAAAGTCTTTATGGCCATAGAAGTTGGAAGCCTTAATTTTCATGAGGTGCATGGACATGAGGGAGATAACTCAAACCAGGCTCACGACTGAGGTTCAGAGGTGTCTGGCAGCCACAGGGACCCTATAGGGAGGCAGACAGGGAGGCCCCAGACTGGACAGAGGTTTAGTGGGGTGGAGCAGCCAGGAGGCAGAGAGGGAAGGGGATGTGGGAGGAGCTCCTCAGAACACCAGGGGTTCTTGGGAATATGGAGGCCATGGTAGAGAAACAAAATGAGTCTCCAATGGAAGAGACCTCTTTGGAAATGCGGGGCATGACAGATGGCAGATAGTGAGTACCAAGAGGGGCTGGCAGTGGAGCAGGGGTGAGGGCTCTAATGGTCGGAGGGGTTGGCAGTGGGGTGGAGGATTTGATTAAAAGTGAGGACTCTTCTTATGCTTCCCTATGTCTCTCAAGATATCCAGGGAAAGTCTGTGTTTCTCTTGGTCAACCAGTGGTGGGCTCAGAACATGAGACTTGTGGAAGGACAGAACTCTTACCCCATCTTATCACTTAATAAGTGACAATTGTAGTTTCTGGCTCAAGACATAACCCTTGCAGTCACCCTTCATGTATCTTTCGCCCCCCACATCAACAGGTGAAGCCTGACTCTGGTCACTTCCCACTACTCTGTCACCAGCTGAGCCAGCAATCTTCTAGCTGGATTTCTGCCACCTGATGGACTGCCCTGCTTCGACATTTGCTCCATGCAGACTCTCCATGTTACACACATCTCAGGTGAAAGGCCCTTAAATGCACCATGCCTTTTTTTTTTAATTATTAGCAATGAATTATAACACATTGAAAAAACCATCTAAATCCACTGATACTTAAAAAAGGAGGGAGAGTCTTCCTTTACAGAATATATCAAATGAATAATATGAATTAATGAATGAATTAGAAGATTACCCTTTTGCAGCAGCAACTAATTCAGGTAAAGATTATCACAGACACTAAAACCATAGGTGAAACATCATTGGCGAGTAGGGTATTCATACACTCTCAAAGTATGACTCCATAGATTACTTATTAATCACAAAGAGAAAGAGTACCTTAACAGTGGAGAAATCTGGCAGACACTCCCTTAACCAAGTTTCTACACTTAGAATCACCAAAAACAAGACAAACTTATATTACATACTTCCTGACATGCCATGTGATGGGAAGTAAATAACCATCTATGTACTCCATACCCCTGCAACAGGAGGCCCTTATAAACTGTAAGTCAGGGCAGCCTGGGTGGCTCAGCGGTTTAGCGCTGCCTTCAGCCCAGGGCGTGATCCTGGAGACCAGGGGTTGAGTCCAACGTCGGGCTCCCTGCATGGAGCCTGCTTCTCCCTCTGCTTCTGTCTCTCTCTCTCTCTCTCTGTCCCTCATGAATAAATAAATAAATAATCTTTAAAAAAATAAAAAAAAATAACTGTAAGTCACATCAAGTCTTAACACAACTTCAAGTCCTGTTAGACCATGCAGGATCAGCCTTTACTGCCTCAATGACCATATCCCCTCCCATCTCCCTACTCTTTAGCTCTAGCTCAGTGGTCCTGGGCTGTCCCCTCAGCCTCCATGCATACTCCTGCCCTGGTACCTGTCTTTCTGCTGTATGCAGAAGTCTCCTCCAGAACTGTGTGTGGCTTGCTTCTTCGGTCCCTGCAGGGCTCTGCTCAAATGTCCCCTCACCACAGCGGGTCCTCCCTGACCAATTCTATCCCCATTCCTGCTTTTAATATACTCATCACCACTTGCCTCCAGAATATAAGGCTCACAGGAGAAGGGAGTTCACCTACTTTGTTCATATTCTCAGTGCTTACAACAGTGCCTAGTAAAGGGGGTGATTAATGAATATTTTGTTGAGTGAATGAATCTTACTATGAATATGACATATTTATACTTACTGGAGGGAAAAACAAGGGGACATGGGTTACTCAGGCACTCCTGTGTGTATGTGTGTGGTGAGAGCAGGGGTGGGTTGGTGGTGGGATCTCTCACACACATACTTAAGTCAAACATACTTTGCCTGAAAGCAAGGAGAGGCTATTTGCACCTCTTCCATACCATTTCTTTTCCTATAGCTTCTTTAAATTCACAGGCAGAGTTTTTGAGGTTCCTGACTGTAACACTGCCTAAGTCAAACTATTATGTATCAAGGGAATAGATAGATGGTTGCCAGAGATGGGGGGGTTGGGGATGTGTACAAAATGGGTGAAGGGGGTCAAAAGGTACAAACATGCAGTTACAAATAAGTCCTGGGATGTCATGTACAGCATGATGACTATAGTTAATAATACTGTATTGCATATTTGAAAGCTGCCAAGAGTAAATTTTAAAAGTACTCATCTCACACACACACACACACACAAATTTGGAATTATATATGGTGACAGATGTTAACGAGATTTTTTTGTGGTGACCATTGTGTAATGTACACAAATATGGAATCATTATGAACACCTGAAACTAATATGTTATATGTCAATTAATCTTTCACAACAAAAAAAGTGATTATGTATCAGTTACCCTACAGAAAACATGGTTGTTCTGGCTTTGAGACCCTTGCACTAGGATTTCCCCAAGAGCTCTGTGAACATGTGTTTCCCTTGTGGAAGAACTCCCATCCTGGTGGCTCAAAACCAATGCCTGTGGGTTTGAGGGCTTAAACTAGTCTTGAAGAGACAAACTGCACCCAGGTACACAGACATCAGCCCTCCTCCTCCCTGGGTGAAAAACACCCAGGCAGAAAAGATACTGCATTGAGACCAGTCACACAGTTAAGACACAGGGAAGACAAACAAATGGCTGTTTACTCTGTTTCCTTCAACTTCTCATGTTAAATGGGGCAAGGTGGATGTTGCTCTGTGGCTGGCTTGACACCTGTACTTTTTGTTCCTTTGAAGCAGAATTAAGGTAGGAAAGCTGGTGCCAGTGGCCTAGCATCATAAGAGGTATACAGCTTGTTGAACAGACGGTATCCATCCCTAATGTGCACATGCTTGGAGATGTTTTATGTGCTCTCTAAAGGACTGAGACAAAGGGATTGTTGTATTGATGTTGTGGCAAAGAGCATTATTAGGGTTCAGAGAAGAGCTGGAATTTGGAGCCTGACATGCCTTGGCTGATAGCAGGAGATAGAGTTAGGGGCCTCATTACCACTGATATCGATGAAATTTGTAGGTGACAGGTGGCAGCCTCTGAACAGGGTGACATGAAATAGCATTTAAATGAAATGTTGGCAGCCCTGCAGGTCCTGAAGCACTCTCCTCCATAACGTCAATCTGATTGTTGGTGGCTGTTACTGTTATGGCGTGAAGATCAGATGATGCCTCAGGTCCCAGAATCACTCTCCTTTTTAGATATATTAGCTTCTAGACATAAAAACTAAAAGGGTTAACCACATATTAGCAATCAACCGAGGCTTTTATCCTAATCAATTAAAACCATGAAGCACACTCACAAAAAAAAAAAAAAAAAAAAAAGAAAAGCTTTGGAGAAAAGTGAGCAGCAGCAGAACAGTAATGTCTTGGGCCTCATAGAGAAACAGGAAAACGAAATATATTGTCTTCAGTGCACACATGCATCCACATCTACAGAAGTCTCCATTCTATATTTGGGGATTCGCACCCCTATATGTATATACCCAGCTTTTGAGACTCCCCTCCCCCTATCCCACCACTCTCTGACACTTCACTGGCCATGGTCATCCTTGAGATCAACTTTTCAATTCTCCTGTGGCTCTGAATCATTCTCTCCAAAGAGGTCTTTGCTCTCCCCATCCCCTATCCAACTCGGCCCACTGTTCCCTCTAAAAAGTAGAGAGCATGTGAGGGGTTTCTTACCCAAGCTATTTCTTTGTTACCTAAAATCCCTCACTTGTTGGCTATGGCTTCACTTTGGTTACCTTTTCCCTCTGCTCTCTTGGCTTAAGTGACCATCGCCTGCTCAGGCATCCTGTATCTCTATCATTCTTTCTGCTCTAAGTCTGTTTGGGTCCTATGGACTTCTTTCTCCCTCATCCTCAATGACAGAAAGTGACCTAAGCCTTGCTTGAACTGGAATTTTCATCCTGTGAATCTTTGCTTCAAATAGCTCAGGGCTGGGTCCTTTACAGTCTAGGTATGGAGCAGATCATTGAGCCTGCTATAAATAAAAGATCTTCAAAATAACAGTACCAATAGCTTTAGGGTGCTTTGTAAATGCTTCAGCCTACTTCCTTTCTGTTCTAAAGAGGTTCATAACTAAATTTATACCTGTCCCAACTCTTCTCGTCCTGAGGAATAAACCACCCCCTACCCCAACAAAATTCCTTTCAGTGTTGGTGGCAGTGATCTATTGTTGGTAGAGTATTTATAAAGCAAATTTCATGTGGTGAATCTATGTGATATGAGGCTTCTGCACATCATTCCTGAGGGAGGGTGGAAGAATGCAGGTCATATGAGATACTTGGGGGAAGCACAGTAGGCTCATTCAGGGAGGAAGCTCAGCCTTGCCCTCACCTCTCCCTGTGCCAGCCTCAGAGACATATGAGGTTGGTGTACAAGGACTAGTCCTTCAGTAAAGTTGGCCCCTGTTTCTGTAAGGCACAATAGATCCTGGAGGAATTAGTGTGATGGGAGGCTGAATTAGGCATATGCTCATCCAGGAAGAGCCAAACAGAATTTTATAATAGGGTCTGGAATAGCCAGGGGCACAAGGCCAAATCTATCAATTTACTTCCTGCTGATACCTACCTCTGCTCTTTCCATCCTAAGAGAATGCACATTTTATGTGTTTTACTTTAGAGTCAAAGCCTGCCTTGGATAACAAGTTCAAAGGTCTTGTCTTCTCTGTTTGTATCAGAGGTCTTGGCCACATTGAGAAAGGAACCTCCTGGGGTAATGTAACCTGGTCATGCTGGCAAGGCTGTCTGGTCTTGACCTCCTGTGAGCTCCTGGACCGCAGAGCTACTCAGTTCTGCTAGTGAGCCCCTGTATCAAATGTGTCAGGGTTAAGGAAGGAGCACATTCAAGTCATCCTCACCTGTGTCTTCTTAATCCCCAGTAGATGATACGAGCTAGTCACCATCCCAGAGAATAACCACCCTTCATGCTAACGTCAGTGAGCAGGCTCTTGAGTCTGAGCTGCCTTCTCCATAGACCCTGGCCTGGAAACTGGGCAGATGCTAAACATATCTCTTTAATAATGGTCTTTAAGGAGCTCAGAACCTTCATGGTGCCCTTAGAGGGCTAGAGTGGGGAGGATGGGGGTGGTGTAGGATTGGATCAGATGCTCATGGCCAGACTGGCAATTGAAATGGAGACATTTAGAGCCTGGGGAATTTGTAAAAGGCTCTCACCTTGGGGCTCTATGGAGCCCATATGTGATCGTGATTCACCAGTAAATCTGTCTGTGCTGAGTCAGCCCAAACTCACATTTCAGGGCCTGGGAAGAGAGCCACAGGGGAGGAGCAGTAGGAGAAAGAAAGGGATTTAAGGTTTAAGAGAGAAAAAGCAAGGGCTGGAGGGATTTTAGTGCATTTAAAAACCAACTGTATAAAAAATGAGATGTGATTAGTAGATTGGAATCACATCCAAATTTAGTCTGAGGTCTTTCTTCCTCCCCACAGAATGTACACATACTTGATATTAAAAACTGGTAACATTCAAGAGCTCCCAAACCTCAAATCAGGAGAAAGAACTCAATCTACCATGTGGCTGGAAGGCCCACTGTCATGGGTAACGTACCCAAAGATGACAAAGATTTTGGCAATGTGGATGCCTCTCTGTTCTCACTGAGGCAGGAATCATGCCTTCTCTATTCCATAATTTATCACTCCTAATATTATCAACACTTAGGAATTAACTGATTTACAGTAGAGTACAAGGTTCCCAGTCTTCCTTTTTTTTTTTTTTTTTAATGAGACATAGGATGGGTGGCATTCATACACATAGTATACTCTTTTTTTTTTTTAAATAGATGAATGTATACACTTTATTGTCATGGTTAGATTCTGAGTTTCTAGGTGATAAGAATTAAAAATTAAAATGTCCTATATCTCCTCTGAATCATAATACATACACATTTGATACATGTTATTTAATGAATAGAAATCTAATACCTCGTTGACACGGAGACCTCTATCAGCAACTAAGGCAAAAACATAAACAGGAAGATGGCTGTTGCTAAGCACACTTATTCCAAAATTTCACATAGTATACTCTTGAAAGCATTCTCAGATTTTGACAAAACACTCAAAAAAATAAGCATGTTAATTATTCACTTTCATCACATATCATATTCATATTTGTAATATACTGAAGACTTCAGGGAGCATAAAGAGTGGGAAGTCCAGACCATTCTTGCTCGTTCATAAAAGCATTTGGGAATGCAAATGGCCAAAGGTGAGGGTGTCACAGGAACAATATTGAATTTACTTGTATTTATTTATTTTTTTTTGGAAAAGAAACTGCTCAAAAACTTTGGTATTGCAGCTCCTATAATAACAAAATACTTGCTACACACTGTTCAACTGCTCTGGACATACTATTGTGTTTTGACATCATGGTGGAAGACTCTAGGTCTAGGTTAGTATTCTAAACTCAGACCACAGGTCAGGACCTATGGTGAGGTGAGGAAAGGAAACTTGGAATTATAGGAAGGGATTCATGAATCCATATATACACCAAGCATTACAGCATTCTAAATAAATAGCCTGTCTTGTGTATAAATTACTACTTTTCAAATGTGCACAGGTGTATAGGAATTAATAAAATTAATTTAAAAACTTTGCTGAATTCCTAGTAGCTCTTTATCATTATACGTTTCTCCAGTCAAGAATTCTCAAAAAGTACAATCTTAACATGGTAAGGGGCTACAATGTAGAGTGTAGATGAAAGAATCGAGATTTCCAATGATATATGAAAGTCCATATTTTAAGGCAGGGAAGAGGACAAAGGGCAGCAGCAGGAAATTAGGCAAGGGTTCTCAAGGTGAAGTGATTGAACTACTAGCATGGAACTGTCTGGAAGTTGCTGGTCAAAATCTCTAGTAGTGTGGGTCCTTCATGAGTTCTCTTAATGAGTCCAACTAAGTTTGAGAATCAAAATCACTGGTTCAGAATGCATTGTAAAAATGCTTATTAATATACAAATATTGAGATATCATAAAATATTCTCCAAAAGGTTTAAAAAGAAGAGAGAGAAATATGCTTTCTTGATGGCAGGACCATGCACAGATGACCCATCTTGAGGGACCATGATGTCTACTCCCAGCCCATATCTTAGGTATTTTCTTGGTTACCAGAGTATATTTGAGACAAGGTTCAGAGGGGCATGGGATTCCCCACATAGTTATAGACTCTATGTTGTTTTCCAAAAGCCCCCAGAGGGGTCAAAGGCTTTCAAACAGGAATATGATGGCCTTTGCCAAAGGAACTTCCAATTAGATAATTAAATTGTTCTGTTTATAGACTTTATAGAGACCTGAAAATACCACCAATCTTTCTTGTGAAGGAACTACAGGACACTCTCTGCCAAGACAGATTTTAAAAAATGACTTCTTGGCAATAGTTTCAGCTTAGATATAGATAAATTATTGATTGGAAGTAGAATGACTGTCAAATCTCTTCAAGATGCTATGACAATATCTAGGAACAAGAATTCTTTTCTATAGGAATCTAAAAAACAAAAGCAAAAACAAATTTCCAAACACACAGACTTTTGAGAATTATTTAGGGGGCACTGAAAACTGCAAGTGAAGAATAGCTTTCACGAGACCCAAGAAGGAGCAAGCAGAATCAGAGAAGACCTAACATCAAGAACCAACTTGCAAAAATTCTTTAAGTCGCGTCTCTGAGACGAAGATGGCAAGACAGTTTAGCAGTCAACTCCACAGTTCACGGTCATGGTTAGGAGCACAGAACCTGATGTCAGACAGATCTGCTATTTAATCCCAGCTTCACCCCTGAGCAGTTTCTGTGGCCTGGGAAAGTGACTTAAGTCTCTAAATCACACTTTCCTCATCTGTAAAATAGGAATAATGATAATAGTGCCCTGCTCTGACCCTGTCTTACAGATGATAAAGTCCTGATGCATGTTAATAATAATTGTTATTATATTTCTACTACTTTTACTACAAACTAAGGGTTTTCTGTAATGTCACGATATTCAGGGCATTCAGAAAGAGCTTTTTCTAGGGTGAGAAGTGTTAAACACATGGGGTTAAATTCTGCATGTTCTTGGAATCCATCCTGTAACATTAAACCTTCTTCCCCGGGGACTCTCTCCTGTTCCTGACTTGCCATAGCACGTATTCTTCCCATCCCAACATTTGCCAGCTCATTTTATTCTGTCTTAGATTTTCTTTCAGCGGCTCTCAGAGCTTCTACTCTCCTTCCTCCAAATAACAACAATGATAATAATTAGATTAATAATAAACCCTCTGGCTGTTCAGTGTCCCTGGGCCTGGCACTGACCCCTGACCCTCGACAACACCACAGGAATGAGTATATGCATCACTGAGTATATGCATCACTGAGAGAGCCAAGAACAGAACAGCAAACCAAGGGTGGCTTTGCAAGCCCTGACACTCACGCAGCTGAATTCAGAACACACTGAGCAGGGTGTGGTTACTTCTGGGTCTTTGAATGAAAGGTACCAACCCCATCCTCTTTTATCCCCAACACAATCCAATTGATGGTTTCAGTGTCCCTATTACCAGCTGGGCTCCCAAAGCAGAGACTCTTATAGAGGAAGCTTGTACCTCTGGGGAGCAGAGTTTGAGCCCCCTCTCTACAACATGTTTCTAACATGTCCCTTCAAGGTTGACCACAACCCATAGTGAGAAATACCTATTACGCTGCAACTGAGACATATGTCCCAAAGATTTTTCTGAAACACTGCTTATGACCATGTGAGGCCTTCTGATATTTTCCTATTCTATTTAATTCTTTCATGCAAAATGAGAATGTGAAGAAATTGGAGCCTGTATACATTACTAGTGAGAATGCAAAATGGTATAGTCTCTTCAAAAAACAATTTGGAAAACAATTCCTCAAAATCTTAAATGTAGAGTTATCAAATGATTTAGGAATTCCATTCTTAGGTATATATCCAAGAGAAATGAAAATGTACAACAGTACAAAAACTTGAATATGGATGTTCATAGCAGCATTATTCATAGTAGCCAAAAGGTAGGATAAACCAGATGTCCATCAACTGATGAATGAATAAACAAATTCAATGTATATCCACACAATGGAATATTATTAAGCCATAAACAGGAATAAAGTACTGACACATGCCATAACATGGATGAATCATGAAATCAATATACTAAGTGAAAGAAGCCCAGTCATAAAACATCACATACTGCATGATTTCATTGATAGGAATTGCCAAGAATAAGCAAATCTATAGAGATAGAAAATAAATTAGTAGTTGCCACTTGGAAGGAAGGTGGGGTAATTGATGAGTGGGTATGGGTTTCTTTTGGGGTGATGAAAATGTTCTAAAACTAAATTGTGGTAATGGTTGCAAAACTCTGAACATATAGAAAAAAACTGAACTGTACACTTTAAAGGGGTGGATTACATAGTAATCTTAATAAAGCTGATGAAAAATGATGGTTGTGATCCAATCAATTGATTTCACCACCCCAAATGGGTCTCAACATAGTTGAAAATTACTGTCCTGGAGCATGCTGCCCACCCCCATACCCCCGCCTGTGCCTGTCCTCTTCATGAGAATCATGGCTTGACCTGGAGAGTTGGGGAGGCTACAGTCTTTGGGTGGGGGGATGTACAGGCAGATGGAGAGGGGGTGAACGTGTAGAAGGAGGGGTGAGAGCCATCTGTGGCACAATAGCCATCATCTTTCTCCAGTTAAGGAACCCTGACTGCATTTTCGGCAGCACATGTACAGCAAAAGGACCACATTGTTCATTCTCTCTAATAGCTGGGATGGCCACAAGAACAGAACCTTTGGAGAAATCTCTGCAAGAGCTCTGAAAGGGGCTGACTAGCCAGGGTGGATGCCCCTTTGGGTCCCTCACCCTTTCTTTTCTCCCTGCCTTCTCCCTGCTTTCAAACATGATGGCTCAATCTCTGGAAGCCACCTAATAACCCTGGAAGTGGAGGGCAGCCCTAAGGCTGTCAAAGCAAAGGACAGAAGGGGACTGGGTCCCTGATGACTTCTTGAAGCTACCTGGGTTTCCCACCTCTGCACTTCGTTTATATAACAAATCCCGAGTTTGCTTATGCCACTGAGTTTCCTCTGGTATTAGCAGCCAAAGGAATTTCTAAATGATATGCCATCTAAATGAAGAAAAATTCCCCTCCATCATATATGAGGCAAGAACAGACCTTTCAAGAAATAACAGCTACTCTCCCACCCAGGCCTTTCTGCCTTTCTTGCCTTCTGGAAGAACTTCTCCCCGAGTCCCAGGTCCCAAGGGACATGAAAACCAAATACCTTGTGATTTTAAATATCCGTAGGAGCCGGACACATCTCAGCACAGAGATGCCCAAGGGAGACATGATCTTGGTCTCCACCAGGATGGTCTCCAGGATGCCCCCACACACGATGAAGCAGTCGAAGCGGTTGAAGAGGGACACAAAGTAGGCCTGCAGGCCCAGGCTATACATCTTCAGCAGCATCTCTGCCGTAAAAAGGGCCAGTAGTGCCTTGTTGGCCGTGTCTGGTGGGTTCAGGCAAGGGGGCAGGATCCCAACATGGGAGTGAGAGGAGGGAGGCACAGAGGAGGAGAAAGGAAACAGTAATTATCACCATCTCCCTTTCCAGCCAGGACACCTCTCCCCTGTGTTGTTGCCAGAACAGAACAATTGGGGTCAAACTGACAGGAAAGGGGTATCTAGTTATAATCACAGTAAACCTGATCTACTACGCATCAAGGGTTTGTGTGCTGATCTTTATTCTTCCCAGCCACTTTTTCAGAGATGAGGAGTGAGGTTCTGAGAGGTGAGTAATCTGCCCAAATCAATCAGCCAAAAGGGGGAGCCAGGCCCTTAGTAGTTCACCCTCTACACTGGGAGGCCCACCAGCACCGGGATCTGCTTGACTCCCTGGGAGTGGAGCTGAGGCACTGGCTAGGGGTCCAGGGGAGGGTGGTGGGTATTAACTGCCCATCGAGAACAGCTCCTCATGCTCAAGCCATGACAGTCCTCTTTCCTGGCTTTTTGCTCACCTCATCCACACGTGTTCTGGCAGGCCTACCTGAAGGCTATATAGTAAGGCCTGAAGTACTGAAAATCCAATCTGGGAAGTTGGCAGCCAAGGGCTCGAGATGGCCAAATGAGAGGCAGCATGTGTCCTTGTCACCAGCAGTGAATGTTGGGACAGGCAGTGACTGTTGGGAAAGGCAGACTGTGTGGGTCCAGCCAGATGAGCCACATCGGTTTACAATGAAGTTGTGCATTTTATGGGGCTGGCAAGCTGTCAGGCCCTTCGTGTCCCCAGCATGGTGCCTGCAAAGAGTCACAGCCACTGGCGGTGTTCCCATCAACTTTGTGCCTGTCACTATTTCCTCCCTAGGATTCAGGGCTGAGTTAGCAAGAGTAAAGCAGGATAGTGCCAGGGATAGCCTCTCACCTTGGACCTCTGTGAGCCAGTGGGGCTGATTGTAGTGTTCTGAGGCGATGGTGAGTGTGTTGAGAAACACCAGGAAGATCACAAGCCAGTAGAAGACATTAGACTTGACTGCAGCACGACACTTTCTTCTGCAGAACCGATTCCACCGGCGCCAGTAGCGGCTGGAAAAGGAGCAAGGAGAGAAGGAAAGAAGGAGGCAGAGGTGGCTGTGAAATTCAGTGTTTTTCCAATCTGAAAGGCACCATCATGGTTTCCTTTCTCCCCTTAATGGACCTGGCCTCAGCAGAGCGGTGCAATCTGGTAGCGAGGAGATAAGCTTCCTGTCAGGTTAACTGGGCTCTGCTTACTTATGTGGTTTTGGGGGTGTGTGGTCCCGACCCTTCTAAGCTTTGGTTCTTCCATTTATAAAATAGGAATAGGGCCAAGCTCACAGGGTTGTGTGGGGATTGATAAAATACCATATAAATGCATCTGGTATTAATGTGTATTTTTATTTTATAATAATGACATTATTCAAAATTGTATTGTACAAATAAAGAGCATTATTTGTAGTGATGGTAGTAGTAGGACTACTAATGTATACCATTAATGAAACCTCATCCATGCTTGTTATTGTACTAGACATTTCTCATGTCTTCTCTTTAATTCTTTAAATAACCCTGAAAAGCAGATGTTACCCTGATTTTGAGGATGAGAAAACTAAGGACCACAGAGGTTGAGTAACTTGATTGTTACCACACAGTGGCAGAGCCAAACTTGGTTTTCTCCCCCCAGTCCAGTCTCTTGCCCAGATGCTATCTATCTATAAAGTATAATGGGTAAATCTGGATCAGAGGTTCTTTGCTTTTATGGCATTATAGAACATTTTGAGAATCTCATGAATGGTTACTTCCTTTGTTCAGAAAAAATGAGCATACCCACACATACACACATCTCTATATATAAGTTCATGCAGCACACGGCCCCTTGGAAGCTTGGCCATGGTCCATATAATATTGCTTTGGTCTCTTGGTTAGGGATTTATGTCAGTGATTCTCAAAACTGGCTGTACATAAAATTACTGGGGGGAAGCTTAAAAAAACCCATAAGCCCTCACCAGTACCTAGGCTCCAACTCCAAACCAACTAAATCTGATTCTCTGGAAGCTGGGTAGTTTTTAAAGCTCCCCAGGTGGTTCTAATCTGTAACTATGGTTGAGAACCATTAAGCTAGATGATCCCAAGGAGTCACTCACATTTTAAGATTCTATGATGGAAGAGTTTATAGCTTGTCCCTAATTTCATCCTATTTAGATACAGTAAAAACTACATATCTATGTTTGGTAATTCCATTGACCAAACATTTAATACTGACAGTAGCAATAAAGGAGAGAAAGAAGGGAATGCTGGAGAGGTGCTTGGGAGGGAGACCACAGAGGCCAAGCTGAGGATTTCCAAAAAGAGACTGATGGGATTTGATTTTAGAAAGCCAAGCAACCAACAAAACAATGTCTAGATCAGGGGAAGTATGAGAAATGCTCTTTCGGCCATCTGAACTGGAGATGATGAAGCAGTAGCCTTATTTTTTTAAAATTATTTATTTATTTATGATAGTCACACACACACATAGAGAGAGAGAGGCAGAGACACAGGCAGAGGGAGAAGCAGGCTCCATGCACCGGGAGCCCGATGTGGGACTCAATTCCGGGTCTCCAGGATCGCGCCCTGGGCCAAAGGCAGGCGCCAAACCGCTGCGCCACCCAGGGATCCCAGCAGTAGTCTTATTAATGGAAAAGAGGACACTGAGTCGGCAGTGTCATTTTGGAGGCAGAATCAATAGGACTTTGAGCTTGACTGGATGTAGAGGGTAAGAGAGAAAGGTACGGAAGGGACAGCTAAAATTTCTAGCTGAGGCAATTTGGAAGAGCTCCTCTAACCAATTTAGGTACAGACAAGGAGAAGCAGTGCTCTGGGCAGGGAGGTTGCTATGAGGAGAAAGGAGGGGCACTCAGCTCAGGAAGTAGGCCTGTGGTCATGTATGTAAAGAGACCCAGCAGGCAGTTGGAAGGCAGAGCCCCTGTTTGGGTAATAAAGAAGGCAGGGGGAGGAACAAAGCAGCTTCTCAGAGCAACAGTCCACGAGTATCTATATTCAGGTCTATTTTAGGTTTCCAGAAATGCAGACCCCACTCACCCCCAGAATTGTCTTTCCAGATCACTTGACTTTATCTATATTTTCTACCTACTATCTGTGGAAAATCCTGTTACCAAATCTTTGTTAACATCTATTATGAGATTAGAAACGTGAGCAGTACATCTAAGAAGAAAACAGTTTCCTTGGAACAGCAGGGAGAACTTAGCTTTTGGCTTGCAGAACAGGGACGGAAAAAAGAATTAATCAAATAATATTCTGATCTGACCCTAACTCACTGAAGTGCTCGAATGCCATCTCCAGTGAGTGCTATGCTATGGAGAAGCTGGAACTTATCAGGGACAGGGACACTTACCTGCTATGTGGGGTTAATTCACTACATAGAGAAGAAATGTATCAGGGTCAGAAAATTAAGGTTTCCAAATGCATAGGAGGTTTTCCTCCACCAGACATACCACCATGGGTAAGAGTGAGGATGGGGGAAGGTGAAGAGAGGGGCAAAGGATGGGACAAGGGGTCCTAGGCAGTCCTCAGCCTCCCCTGGAATTTGCCAGGTCTTGGTAGTGAGGAGTCCTATCTTGCCAGGGCAGGACACTGCTTCTTTCCTGTCATTGTGGTTATTAATACTATAGAGAAATTTTGTATGACTGTTTTCTCCCTGAAAAATGAAATTTCAGGACAAACTCTATCTGACTTTAAATAGCTTACATTGTAGTTTCAAAGGGTGTTTTAAATAGATATAATCTTATGTGAGAGGAATCACAGATAATTGTTATTTGGAGTCCAAAGGAATCAAGTGTGCATTCTTTTACAATAAGTAGAAATGGACTTGGAGTCAGGTTAGTACTGTGAACTTGATTAAGCTACTCTTTTCTCAAATTTGGGACCTGGGGTGTCACGTGGCCAGGCCTGTCCGATGGGTCTGGAACTGCCTGACTCCCTGAAGGAGTGGCTGTCAGAGACAGGGTAGTAGCTGTCAAATGTGCTGTTCCTGTGCACAGCCATTCAGGGGAGTCACATTTTTGGGCTGGGTGGGGGTGGGGGTAATTACTATCCAGAGAAAGTATTTAAAGATAATTATACACCTCCCACTCTTCAAAATATAGCTTTGCTTGACAACTGGTTTCCTGGCAACTCTTCCTACGGTATAATAAATGTAATGATTTATTAGAATGTGTAAATTTATTTGTGTGTTTACATATGCATGGAGGATATAGAAATTAAATGATAAAATAGGGAGGAAAAATTTGCTCGTTATTCATGTTTCCTTCATATTAACTAGAAAAGTCATTTTACTTTAGAAATAGAAGTTCCCACATGTAGACATAGGACAGAAGGGTGGATATGAATGTGCCTAATCTATTTCTTCAAAATTCTATATCGATGCAGTCCCATGGGAAATTTCTGCTCAACTCACCCTGGGATCCACCTTACCAATTCCTAATTATGGACCCTGCTCTTGCCTTTCTACCTACTTGGACTGTCCCCACAACTGCAGGACCTCCCCTTTCTATGTCCTGCCCATTCTTAGGGGCTAAGCTCAAGTCCCAGCCTCTCCATTGTAAACTTTTCTAGTCATTCCAGGCTCAGAATTCCTGCATTTCTCATTTCTCAGAATTTCTGCATTACTCATTTTAGGCATACGTTAAAGAAATATTTATCAAATACCTATCCTGGGATAGGTACAAGATATTCGTCAGCCAATGCAATAGATACAGCCTTTTTCTGCGTAACAGTCATGTGGGCAATCAAAGAGTGTACTTAGTACCATGATGGTCTTTGCAGAGGTGCCATAGGAGCACACCAAAAGGCCTCCCAGCCAGTGGTGGAGAAGCCAACAAAGGTCACACACAGGAAGTGGCTTCCCATTTCCCCATATTGTCAGCTATGTTTTACTGTTTGGTTCTTGCCTCTCCAGTGAGATCATAAGACTCTTGAGGGGAAGGGACTGTGTCTTGCACTTTGATATAGAGCCACAGTACTCAGTGCAGTCCATCGTACATGGTAGGCATATTTGACTGACAGGCTGGGAGAACAGCAGAGACAAACTCTATGCAGATTTTCTTGCCTTCTTGCTGAAGACAAGGCTTGAGAGCTGTGGAGCTCTTGTGACCCAGGGATGAAGGTGAGGGTGAAGAAAGGGCATCACTCCAAAAAGAGTTTGCTGGGCACATAATTTTGTACAGGCATCTAGAAGAGCAGACAACATCAAAATAGTGGACACTTTCAGCTCTTTCTAGTGGCCAGAATAAGTTTCTGTATCTTCTTTAACTGAGAACAAGCAACATGGAAAAACGATTAAACTCTTTTATATACTATACGTAACTTAGAATGGACTATCAGAGAGTAGACAAATTTGGATATATGCCTTGTCCTGGCTGCTCATTTCACTGTAGATGGGGCAAGACAATCCTCCCAAATTTTAGAACCCTACGGCGTTCACTTCTGTAAAGTCAAGATCTGGAAACTCCAGCAGGTTATCTGATTAATCCCTGCAAGTTGCACAAGACTTTCTAAATCATTTATTTCTTAGCTCTTTAAATCCTATTCCTAACAGTGAGCCCCATGTGTTGCAAAATCCTTATTTTGACTGATTCCTCCATGTGGAGACTTGGGTTATTAAAAGAATACCCTAATACTGCCCTAATATTATGTCAATTAATTTGCTGAATTTCCCCTATAGTCTCTCTTCTAGAATTTCTTTTAAATAAGCTGTGACTTTGTATCATTCAGTATTGCAAAATAGGCTGGCTGGAAACTCAAATTATCTTGTCATTGTTAAACTGAGAAAATGATCAAGATACTTTAATTTTTTTAACTCAAATTTTAGAATCTTTTCTAGAGTAAAACAGGCTCTTCACTGCTTATAAGGTTATTTATGAGTTGCAAACATTCTCTCTCCATTTTCCCTCTATGCTACTATGCTTTTCAATCGTGCCTGACACAGACAGGCAGAAAGTATGAGGACACATTCTTCTTGCATCTGTAGTGGAAACCTTCGCAGCAGACAGAAACAGCTCTAGGTCTACTTTGATAATTTTTATGGAATTTTCAATCCATTGCCAGCCTTTGATATTTTTTAAACATACACCCTCAGTGGGATGTAGCATCTTAGAGGGCCATCATTTGCTATCTGCTCAGACCTTTTAGGGCCATACTGTCTGGTATAGTAGCTATAAGCCACATGTGGCTCTTGAGCACTTGAAATTGGCAATCCCAAACTGAGACATGTAGTAAGTGTAAAATACACATTGGATTTCAAAGACTTAGTACAAAAAAATCTCATTAGTAATTTTTATATTTACATACTGCAGTGATCATTTTTTAGATGCATTGGGTTAAATAAATTGAGATTAATTTCACCTGTTGGTTTATTTTTTTTTACTTTTTAATCTTACTACTAGAAAAATTTAAAAAGTGCTAATGCAGCTCAATTATACTTCTATTCAACAGCACTGCTGTAGAGCTATGGGCCTATGCCTAAGATATAATAGCTGAGCAGAAACAGGGTTTAGTATTCTTGGGCAGAATCTTTCACTAAGCTAGCATGGTGATTAGCAATACAGGACCTACGTATGGGTTCTGACTTGGCCAGATGGGAGTGACCCTCAGCCTCTCCCAGCCTCAGTATCTTCATCTGAAAATGGGTTGAATAATAGTGCCATACTACTGGTAGTATGCCTTTTGGGAATACAGAATCTTTTTTCTGTATTTCTGTTGTATCTTGAATAGTAGCAGTAGAGGGAGAAACCTTTCCCAGAGATCTAATGGCTGGAATACAGGAGGTTAAGTAAACAGCAGGTGGGGCTGAGTCTCAAAGCTTAGCAAAGAATCTCAAGGTTTAGAGGGGGCTGCTGTTCTTCTCTTTTGTCAAGAGCATGGATTATACCATAAGTAACTGGATAGAAGAATGTTCCCAGTATTTTCTGGGCAATCTCTCACTAGAAAGAATGTGTATAAAGATGTTGTTTCTCTTCCAGTCCTTCAGATCATGTTAATCTATTTGTTCACTCATTCATTTGTTCATTTATGATTCATTCATTTGCATATAATGAGAATGATATTTTGGAAAGGTTTTATTTTTTTAAAAAGACTTATTTATTTATTTATTTATTTATTTATTTATTCATTCATTCATTCATGAGAGACACACACACACACACACAGAGGCAGAGACACAGGCAGAGGGAGATGCAGGCTCCATGCAGGGAGCCCGATGTGGGACTCGATCCCAGGACTCCAGGATCATGCCCTGAGCCGAAGGCATACGATCAACCACTGAGTCACCCAGGCATCCCTAGAAATTTTTTCAAAGGGATTTTTATATCCCTCTACTCATTTTGTGTGGAGGCTTTATAACTGTCAGGAACACAAAGTGCTTTCTCAGCTTTGGTTGTCAAATTAGATACTTTGTTTGAGTCGGTGTAAGCCTATTCTCTTACTGAGGCAAGACCATTCATTCATTCATTGATTCATTCAGCAAATATTAGTTCAGTCCTCATTATCTATTAGCCACTTCTCCAGATGCCAGAGATAAAGCAGTAAAATCCAAGCATTATCAAGAAAGAAAGGATTTTTTATACCTCTAGAATTCTTTTTCATGTAATAAGGGGTAGGTCTGATAGACTTGACCCTAGATTTTTTAATTAAGGAGGTTTTGGCTTGAGAGAAAGGGGAAGGGGAGAAAGGCCTACATTTTTCAATTCCATTGAATTATGGGAGAAAGAAGGTATCAAAAATAGAGGTGAAAGTCAGATACCAGAGTACTCACTTAATTCTCAGTCCTGGGTGCCAAGTCTCAGAGGTTACAGAGGGTTGCTTTAGAAATACCCAGAGAGTAATGGGGGAGGCCCAGAGACACTGAGGCTAGTGGGTAGCCTCCACTGAATGTAATATGGTGGGTGGGACCTGTAGGCTCTTAGGAGAATGTCAGCCTTTGGCTCAGAGCTCTATCTAGGCTGGTACAGATACAGTAGCAGGAGGCAGATAGGTAGGTGAGCCTACCACAGTGCTCTGTGTTCCCTGTAGCTTGTTCATGAAGTGTGAAGGACCTGGAAGTATCCATGCACTCAGATGAGGTGTGGAGATGCTGAAGTCAGTGGACTGACAGAGCTTAGAGGTCAGACAGCTGAGGTGGAGATTTCAATATTAAATGCAAATATGGGGGCCACGGATACTATAGGGGTGCATATCCAAACTAGACGGGCTGCTGTATCCCAGTAAGGACCAGCTCAGAGAGAAGCTCAGACTAATTATCAAACAGTAGAGATAGGCAGAAGACTCAGAAGAGCACCCTTCACCAAGCCCTGTTGACTTCCCAGGATCTTGAAGTTCCCTGTCCCCATGCATCCAGACTCCATCCTGGAGAAAAGCTGAAGAAGTGGAAATATGAGAGACTGAACATTTTACCTTCAGGGACTATTTATAATACATAGCATTGGGTTCCATTTACCCAGCTGGACTAAAATTTAGTGTTATTTATGCTCCTGCTACACAGTAGGTGAGGCTAGGGAGCAAGATTAGATCAATTACAAAATATAAACAACCAGCATTTTTGGCACGTACAAGCTTTGTGGGGGAAAATTCACATCTCCACTCACAAATCCACTCATTAATCCATTCAACATATATGTATGGACAGCCCCTGGACAGGCACTTAGCTAGGCTCTCTAGGAATCTGTCTGAGGCATGCAGAGACTATTGAAGCCTGTGAGGCAATAATTGGAGTATAGTATGCTAAGTGCTCTGACAGAGGTGTGAGAAAAGCACTAAAGGAATGAAAAGAAGCGAGCAATTTCCCTGTAGAGTTCGCAGAAGGTGTAGGTGCAGTAATATTTGAGGTTCTTAACAAAAACCTGAATTCTCCAGATGAAGACATGTGGACACAATGATTCAGGTAGAAGAAGGGTTACATGGAAAGGCCTTGATATCTGAGAGGACAGGGAACGTTCTGGTGACTGCAAGAAGTTCCATGTGGTTGGAACAAAGAATATGTGAAGGGGAGGTCAGGAGGTGAGGCTGGAAATGTAGACCAGAGGCTGAAGACCATGGGTCCCGTGGAAGATGCAGAAGCAGAATAGTGTCATGATCCTATGTGCTATCCATAATCCTTAATGTTCCTTTCTTACTGTTCCATAAACATGAAGTAGGCAAGAACAGTAGCAAGTGTCCACATTATATTTATTTTAACTGGACTTCATCTTATAAGACACAGTAGGTCTCACAACCTCTCAGGGATGGTGCTTTCCAAAAAGACCAGCAAAGAAAACGCAACAGATAACAACACCTGAATTATATGCAGGATCTGATCTAAAAGCCTTTTCTTGGTAGTTATACAAAAGAGAGCAGTTTCCTCCTTAGAAGGTGTTACCTTGGGCTACCCAAAAGTGTAGCCTGGGAGAGAGCTAGTGTGCAGTAAGAAAGAACATGCATTTTACTCACCTGAACTTTGATTTAGAAATCCGGTGGCTGAAAGAGAAAAACCAGACATTATCAAGTGACACATACACATTTTCTTCCATTTAAAAGATGTCCAGCAATCCCAGAGAAGTTTGATGGCCCTAGGCGACTAAAAATGGGTGCCGGATGGATGTGTGGAGTGAAGCAGAACAACTCTGGAGAGAGAACTCTATTTGTGAGCATATCTTGGTGTATTTATGTGTATGAACATGGAAACTAGGGGCAGGCCCAGCTGACAAGTCTACAAATCTGTTATTTTCTAAGTGGAACCAATGGTCTCTAGAGAGGCAGGGCACCATGTGGCATACAGCATCTGCACAGCAGGTCCCATGAAGTCAGGTTAGGCCATGTGTTGGGAAAGCTACACTTTGACAAGAGCAATGGAGGAGAGGAAGGCCACAGGGAAGAACATGTCATCACAGACCCCACTGCTGTCCGAACAGGAGCCTGGCCAATGCTGGGGTATGAGGTAAAGATAAGCAAAAGGAGCCAACTTGGAACTGAGAGGCCACTATAGTCCTGGCCTGAAGGCTGTAACTGGGCCTAAATGAACAGCCATAGGTCCTGACAGAAACAAATGGTGCTGACAGTCATGTGCAGCCTTGAAGATGTGGAGGAATTCTGGGCAAAAGCACAGGGCAGGCGTGACTGAAAGGGTCATGGCGTGGGGAAAGAGGTGCACTGGAAAGGTAGATGCTCCAGAGAGGCCCCGAGGCTGCTGAGTTCATGTCAGAGGGTCCAGGGAAAACTAGGAAGAGGAAGAGGCTGGGAGAAGAGAAAGAGGAGAGAGGAGAGAGAGAGAGAGAGAGAGAGAGAGAGAGAGAGAGAGAAAGAGAGAGAGAGAGAGAAGGGGTGAGAGAGAGGGAAGAAGGGGAGGGGTAGGGAATGTAAGTACTTGAGACAAAACAATTGAAGGCAATGTGTCAGAAAAGGCTTTGGTGTTCAGGGAGTGAACAGGAGAGACTGCAGGTGGAGCACCCACGCTCAGATGGACACACAGAGGGATGCATAAGGCAAGTTAGAGATGAAGAAAGTGATGGAGACACCAGTAGGGAGACAAAGATGCAGAGTGAAAACAGGAGCAGGAGTTCAGGAGGCAACTGCTGTGAGCCTGTGTTGTTCCAGCTCAGCACAAAGTGAGCTCTTGTCACATGGCAAGAAAACAACCCCTCTCATTATTTTTTATTAAAAAAAAATTAAACTAGAAGATGTGACAGGTGGCAAAGCCATCGTGCATGAGATAATTATATCTCTGGGGCACTGAGAATCCTAGCCAAGTGCCTTTACTGCTTCGAACCGTTAGCTAATAACCTTTTCCTATCCCCAAGACTGCCTGCTAGGGCTGGAGTGTTTAATCACATGCTAACAAAGCATGTGTGTGTGTGGGGGGGCAGGAGCCAAGAGTAGCATTTTTATTTAGAGCTACAGTTTAATGGGGGAAACAAATGTTTTCCAGATGCTAATTGGTTGATGGGGAATTGGGGTCCTCTCTTCCCCAGCAGGGCCATGCTGAGCCTGGGGACCTTTAGGGTCTTCACTAGGCTTACTTTCAGACAGTTGACTCTCTTTCTTGTTAGGCATGAACCAAAGTGGATGACCATGGCCTTTAGTCTCGTGACTCTGTCTACAGAGCCTGCCCAGCCCTAGGCCTTCTCTCAGAAATGTCTCAGTGATCCTTTCTGGGGTGTCCTTTAATGCAGACTATGTCCTCTTTCCTCTCAGGCCAAGTGGGTCATAAGCAAAAGTGGGTTCTCACAATCTAAAATCATATCTCCCAGAGAAATGACTCTGGGACATGGATAGAGGGGGATCAGAACTGAGATGGCTTTTGGAAATGAGGTCCTGATCCTAGTTCCAGCATAGTCATGAGTTATGGGACCTTCCTTGGCATTCTGGCATATTCTAAAGAGAAGGAAATGGGGCAGAACTTTCTTTTCCATATAGTTTCAAGTCCTGATGTATAACCCTTGACACGACACTCGAAGACTGATTTTGTTGTTGTTGCTAATCTCAGGAGATTGTGAGCATGATTTTAGGCTCACTAGGTCAGAAATGTTCATCCCCCTTTAAGTACATTACTTAAGCACCCCTACTTAAGAAAGAGAGGGTATTGCTCAAGTGGCAAGTGTCTGGAGAACAGGGAACCCCCAGCTCATGGACAGCTGAAGTTAGAACTCTGTAAAGCCCAAGTGTCTGGATTCCTCCATACTACTTTATAGAGGTGGGAGTCAACTGTAGGACCCCACTTCATGAAAACAGAGGGACCCCATTGTTCAGCAGTCTCACCTCTTGGGAAATAACCACTGGCTCAGAGTTTGGAACATTGGTCCATCTCACTGTGTGAGTAAAGCAAACTGGGGAGCACATGGGACCTGGTGTCATGGCCCCCCACTCCACACCCTGGGCTGGCTGATGTGTAGCAGATGCTTCCTCCTACTGCTTTTTAAACCACTTCAGACTCCTCAGAAGAGTAGAAGCACTGGTTTCTCCAAACCCCAATGGGGCATGCAAATTTGCTTAGAAGTCTTCTTGGCTTTTTCTATCATTATTGTTCTAGAGAGGTACAATTCCTACTTCGTGTTTTTAGAAGGCTTCTTGAAGAAGAGCAAGGAGGTAGAGAAAGTAACTCACACAACCATCAGAGCAATCCTACTGGGTTGGCCCTAAATTTGCCTCAACCCAAGATACTTTCTCTGCCCAGGTCTCCAAGACAAATCTTCTGGGGAACCATGATTTTCTTTGTTGATATTAAAGTTCAAAATTAGAGACACTCCCCAAACTCCTTTCATTCACTTAACTTACTTCTTGGAGGCCTATTTATATTTCAGCCTTTCTCCCTTTCTTAGAGTAATGAGCACAATATGTTTACTACCTGTGATATGAAACAGTATCTCCCTGAATTGTTCCAACTTGCCTCCAACATAAGTCAGATGGCACTGCAGTCACCATCTAGGCTGACACACATCTGACTCAACCTCCTTGACACCACAACTTTAGCACTGTCCACAGCTGTTATTACTGGAGAGTAATGGACCTTGTCATCGCAGAGCACTGTTTCAACAACTGGGTGCTGAAGTCAGTTGCTCCACATTCTGGCCAGAGTCTCCTTCTTTATTCATCCTCCTGCTCTTCTTCTGAAGCCCATCTTTTCCCTCAACGGGTCTTCCTCATCATTCAGGCTTAACTTCGAGTTCTTGGCTTGGCCCCAGTGTTATATCAATGTTGCCCTCAACATACTGCCTGGGACTTCTATTTTGCCTGCCTAGCTAAATTGCCACCCTGGTTCACACCGCTGTCTGTTTTTAGTGCTTCTGGGCTATGCAGCCTGCCAAAAAATATGTCAAATCATTTTGCGAGGCTGCCTTCACATTTATGATGTCAGGCTCCACTGTGGCTTCAGCACTACTCAGTGATCTTTTAGTGACTTCTTGGTGACTCACTAGTTTGAATCTGTGTACCGTTCTTCAGGTTCCTAGGACACCTAACCTCCACTTTCTGTGATGAGATGACAGGTAATTTGGTACGACTCCTATCATTGACTCTCTGTATCAGAGCCTATTTCTGATTCTATATTCTTTATAGAACTGTACAATTTCTTTGGTGTTGAGTTTAATAAGTTCTTTATAGATTTTGGAAACTAGCCCTTTATCTGATATGTCATTTGCAAATATCTTCTCCCATTCTGTAGGTTGTCTTTTAGTTTTGTTGACTGTATCCTTTGCTGTGCAAAAGCTTCTTATCTTGATGAAGTCCCAATAGTTCATTTTTGCTTTTGTTTCTTTTGCCTTCGTGGATGTATCTTGCAAGAAGTTACTGTGGCCAAGTTCAAAAAGGGTGTTGCCTGTGTTCTCCTCTAGGATTTTGATGGAATCTTGTCTCACATTTAGATCTCTCATCCATTTTGAGTTTATCTTTGTGTATGGTGAAAGAGAGTGGTCCAGTTTCATTCTTCTGCATGTGGATGTCCAATTTTCCCAGCACCATTTATTGAAGAGACTGTCTTTCTTCCAATGGGTAGTCTTTCCTCCTTTATCGAATATTAGATGGCCGTACATTTCAGGGTCCACTTCTGGGTTCTCTATTCTGTTCCATTGATCTATGTGTCTGTTTTTGTGCCAGTACCACCAAAGAAACAAACAATCCAATCATGAAATGGGCAAAAGACATGAAGAGAAACCTCACAGAGGAAGACATGGACATGGCCAACATGCACATGAGAAAATGCTCCGCATCACTTGCCATCAGGGAAATACAAATCAAAACCACAATGAGATACCACCTCACACCAGTGAGAATGGGGAAAATTAACAAGGCAGGAAACAACAAATGTTGGAGAGGATGCGGAGAAAAGGGAACCCTCTTACACTGTTGGTGGGAATGTGAACTGGTGCAGCCACTCTGGAAAACTGTGTGGAGGTTCCTCAAAGAGTTAAAAATAGACCTGCCCTACGACCCAGCAATTGCACTGTTGGGGATTTACCCCAAAGATTCAGATGCAATGAAACGTCGGGACACCTGCACCCCGATGTTTCTATCAGCAATGGCCACAATAGCCAAACTGTGGAAGGAGCCTCGGTGTCCATCGAAAGATGAATGGATAAAGAAGATGTGGTTTATGTATACAATGGAATATTCCTCAGCAATTAGAAACGACAAATACCCACCATTTGCTTCAACGTGGATGGAACTGGAGGGTATTATGCTGAGTGAAATAAGTCAATCGGAGAAGGACAAACAGTGTATGTTCTCATTCATTTGGGGAATATGAATAATAGTGAAAGGGAATATAAAGGAAGGGAAAAGAAATGTTGGGAAATATCAGGAAGGGAGACAGAACATAAAGACTCCTAACTCTGGGAAACGAACTAGGGGTGGTGGAAGGGGAGGAGGGCGGGTGTTGGAGGGGAATGGGTGACGGGCACTGAGGTGGACACTTGACGGGATGAGCACTGGGTGTTTTTCTGTATGTTGGTAAATTAAACACCAATAAAAGTTAAAAAAAATAAAAATAAAATAAAATAAAATAAATTCCCCCCCCCCCAAAAAAAAAAAAGAAAAAAAAAAGAACTGTACAATTTGAGAGTCTGGAAAGGATCCTTAGATATCACCTGGATCTATGGGTTGCAATTTATTGGGTTGTAGAATGTTTCATTCATATGAAATCTTACATGGAGTCCCAATATGTAAAAGAGGTGAAAGTGGCCCCCTTCTGTAGTAGCCCCTTCAGGCAGTTCCCAGGAGTTGTGGGCCTCTACTAGGAGCACCCTGAGCCAATAATCAGGTCAACTCTGTTGTGTCAGAGAGTGAGATCAAGACTCAGATGGGAACTGCTTTGGTTGAGGTCACATGGCTAGTTGGTGGCTGACTTGGGACTTGACCCCAGGACTCCTGATGGCAGGTCTCTTTTCCTATCTTCCATTTAGTCCAAGAGATAAGGAACTCCTTCATCCTGTGTAAATCTAGTGTCTCTAATTATGTCTTTGAAGTCAATCTCCCCCTCTTTTTAGGCAATGTCTTGCTATAATCACTCATTTCCATTCAGGCATCTTTAGCCCCCCCCCTTCACTGGTCACTTCTCTGCTATGAAGACTGTCCCAGAGTTTATTATGATGGGAAATAAGCCATCACTTGGCCATTGCTGCCTCTTTTTCTACCATCTTATTTTCCCCTCTCCCTTTCATGGACTCACTTCTGGAATAAGCGCTCTATGCTAGCTCCTTCCCACCCCTATCCTTCACTAAGACTCTAGCTCCCACAAACAAGTCTTGTAGAGTGTGGCTCCAGAATCCACAATTAACATAGCCACTTTCTTCATCTCCATGGGTGACTCTAGCCTGAGCCAGCATCATCTCACACCTCAGTAATTGCTATCGAGGCTGCTGAACTGTTTTGTGCTATGTTCCCTGTTGGCCTTGCTTCTATCCATTCTTTCCCTGACATCCAAGTAATCCTTCAAGAATGCAAAACTAATCTGATTAACCTCCCTAGCTAGCTCCATGTTCTTGTAATTTCTCATAGTCTTGTGATATAGACAAAGATCATTAGGGGCCTACCAGGCCATGTTCCATCTCTAGCCTCATCTCTCCCCTGCCCCCCACATGTGCTGGCCTGCCACACTGGCCTCTCAGTTCTTTCATCTAAGAGTTTAAAACACTGTTTCCTTGGACTAGAACACTTTTCCTTGCTCTTCACCTCAATAATGTATGTTCACTCTTCAGTTCTCAGCTTAAATTGAATTCTTCAAAATATTGTTTCCTGAGGCACCTGGGTGGCTCAGTGGTTGAGTGTCTGCCTTTGGCTCAGGGTCCTGGGATGAGTCCCACATTGGGCTCCCGGCAGGGAACCTGCTTCTCCCTCTACCTGTGTCTCTGTCTTTCTCTCTGTGTCTCTCATGAATAAATAAATAAAATCTTTAAAAACAATGGTTTCCTAACTTGCCAGTCTAGCCTGTTATTGACCTTACATTATAGCTACTTTTCCTTCTTAACCCTTGTCCCTATTTTTATGACTTATTTACTTGTTTATTTTTTATTTTTAAAATATTTTATTTATTTATGAGAGACACACACACAGAGAGGCAGAGACATAGGCAGAGGGAGAAGCAGGCTCCACGCAGGAGGCCTAATGTGGAACTTGATCGCAGGACCCTGGGATCATGCCCTGAGCTGAAAGCAGACGCTCAACCACTGAGCCACCTGGACATCCCAACTTATTTACTTGTTTAATGTCACTTCTACACCAGATAAAATCCTGGCACTGTGTCTAGGCATTTTATATGCCAGAGTAGATGCATGAATGTGGATATTCATAAGACTAACAGGGACCATTTCTGTAGAGTTCTTCCAGTCTGCAGAATGTGTCCTCAAGGAAATGACAGATATACTAGAGGTACCAGCTTCCCTCTCTGGAGAATAATCATGTTCTTCTTCCAACAGATCTTCATGTTCTCCTGAAATGTACTGTCAAGTGGCTTCCTAGGGCTAAGAATTTCCCTGGTCCCTCCTGGTTTGCAACTTGGGGTATGCAAGGGTCTTCCACCATCTTTTCTACAACCCTCCTTGGTGGCAAGACCACAGAAAGGACTGACAGAATTAGAAGGTATGCAGGGGCCCATTTGCAAAAACTTGAGTGCTTGTTTTGTATGATTCCAAAGGGAGAAGAGAAAAAGGCTTGGACTGCTGTTTAAAAATGTAATTAGCCCTGTATTTTAACAACATTTTGACAATAATTGTTTCCCAATGATGCCGAGAAATCTGCAGTGCAGACTCCCTGGTGCCACTGTCAGAATGAATGATACTGAAATCCCCGTGTACCCTGGCAATAGAAATTGTAAGAGCTGGTCTGTTCCTAAGCCTTGTTTTTCATTCCCCTTTCTGGAGACCATTATCAAGGCTGGCAAGGATTGTGTTTAGACCTACCTACAGAGAATCTTTTTAAAAGGGTTGGGGTTTCCTCAGACTATTGAGTCATTTTGGGGAAGAAGGGTGAAATAAGATGCTGTTCCACTGATGGAGCGATTTAAAAACTAATTTTATTTGGGACTGGTCCTACTTAGAGCTTTCTGTATGCAGTGCCTTTCAGTGACTGGCATGAGTTTACAGTTCTCGCATCACCAAGCCAATAGGAAAAGCAGGCTCCATGTCCCAAAGCAGTCCCTGAATGCTCCAGGAGGCCTCAAGCCCGAGGTCAATGTAAATCCCTGACGGAATCTGACAGAACTTTAATCTTTGGACTCTGCTGAGATGCTGGTAATAGAACCAGCAGTTTGCTTATTTTAGCAATTAAACTATTTTGTCCCCACCATTTTTTTGATCGGGGAATGTTTCCCAGGGATGACTGGTTTCATTTTTTTAAGATAAAAAATGGGTGATTGTGATAGTCCAAATGTGAACTGTTCCTCTGTGCATGTGGCTCAGTCCTGGCCAGTCAGCTCCCTGAAGCCTGAGGCCTGGGGTCTGGCCCAGGGGAAGAGAAGCTGCGGGCATCTAGGCTGGAGCTTCTTTTGGAGGAGGTTGGCCATGTTCCAGACTAAGCACAGGTGAATTTTGAATTGACTCAATTTGCTCCTGAGGCATCTCTGTTTCCCTTCACTAGGTGGGTAACTAGAGTTGCAGATAAGAACTAACATGTTGATTATATCCCAAGGTATTTTCTTACCTGTTTACTCTTCTTCAGGTCACATTTACCAGAATGGAAAAGGTGGTTAGCAGGACCCAGGGACCCTCACAAAGGTGCCTCATGTGACAGTGGGTGAGATGGGCTGGGAAGAAACAGACTTTGGAGCCACTCCCAACCTCCCCTCTCTGTCCCCTACCCCTGTCCTGTCTTTCTCTGATGTAATGGACAAGGGTTCAAAATCCTGAGTCAGACCCTCACTGGAGTACAGAACTGGAGACTGGTCTCAGTGTTAAGACTCCTCCCCTTGCTTATGCGCTATACTCAACCCAGGGCCCTCTTTTCCCACACAAGTCACTGCTTGAGTTTTCTGTTTCTCTGACCTCTGCCACACTCATGATGGGCCAACCTACTCTGACTTCAAGACACAGCATCCCGGCCCGCACCCCTGGAAAAGCCCCATTCCCTGGGCTCTCTGTGCCTACTCACGCCAGTCTGGCCCCGCAGTTCTCTCCCTCGATGTCACCTCCAGCCACGTTTTCGGTGTTGACAGACTCGGTCTCGCTTGTGGGCATGCTCACTACAAGAGTCAAAGGGACGCAGAACAAGGCATTGAGGGTGGGGAGGAAAAGGGGAGAGAAGAACATTAGTTTTCAAAACACCCAGTCCCAAGACTGTGTGCAGCTTAGGAGGAGGAGAGGCTTAGCAGCTTCTCTTAGTGGGGGGCAGCAGTACTGCTGTGAGTAGGTTGGGGCACTGGCACTGCCATGGTCAAGTTTGGGGATTTCCTTGACCGTCATGCCTGCTGCTTGTCTAGGGTGAGTTAACTAATGGAGCTTACTTCCTGAAAATACTGACCATTGAATCCTTTCCTACCCTCATCTCTGTGCCCTCAGAAAAGCTGTGCAAGCTTTTCCATTTGCGTTTGCTACTAGCCATAAAAAGAGAAGCTTTCATGAAGGTATTTTATTTTGCTTTTTTCTCCACCCACCAATTCTAAGAGGTTTCATCCCCAAACTTAGGGTCCAGCTTGTTTGTAGGAAGGATGTTTTTGTTGCCTCATGAAGTCCTAGATGGATGTGGAAGACTGCCCCCTTTCTTGTAGTACACACTGGGTCCTAAGTTGGTTCCATCTAGGATGGTATCTGAAATAGGGAGCTTGAAATAGATGACTATTACCAGAATCAGGTACTAAGATTCAAAGTCGCACTGCAGACACCAGGAATGAGGAGCATAACTGTGGAATCCACCAATTAAGTTTAAATGTGATTTGAAAATAGACTGCAGGTAGACTGAGATGTCACTTCCCCTTCCAGCAATCCTGATGTTCCTACCCCAGCAGGCTGACTGGGGATATAAACCATCTAATTCCACTGGTGCCGATCTGTCTGGTCAATCTCTACTCCCTCCCCAAGGCAGCAATGGGCTGCATTTCCATGGTGGCAGAAATTTTCTAGCTTGGAACCCGATGTAGTGGCTTAGAGAAACATTATTTTATTATTATTTTAAAAATGTAAATGGAAGTTTCACTTAAGAGAGCTCTTCCTCTTCACCTTCTCTTACCCTTTTAATATGGCACAACAATGAGTTTTATTTTTGGTAACCCTTGTTCTTCAGAACGGCCATTATAGCATTGGTCCTGGTTCCATTCTCCTTGAAGAACAGAACTCCTTGAATGGTGAGAAAATCACTAATTCTCTACAGCCACAGAATCTGCAGTTAGTGAGGGTGTGGCATCAGGTGATACAACACCATGTATGAGTCCCCTAGCCCAGGAAAAACTTTTAGTGCTTATATGGGTGTAAGCACTTTTAGTGCTTACATTGGATGGAAATTTTCCAAGGTTCTTCTCTTCTGGGTGAAGACAAGATGGGTGGGTGAGAAGAGACTCATTTCAGAAACATGCAAGATCCAAATAGAAAGCCCATGACTTACCATATGTTTGACTGTCATGTATGAGAGACCTCTCTACCCTAGGACTCCTTTTTAATACAGTTGGGTAAAAAGAAATCTAGATGCCATTTCAAATAAGGTAGGCACTGGATGAGACTTTAGATATTACCCAGCTCTAAATGTTCCCTTCAGTTTATAGGAAAGTGAGGTTTAGGGAAGGGAAGTTCACACAGCGTATTTGGGGTAGGACTTGGTTAGGAGCACAAATGTCATGACTCCCTGCATCATGGTCATCTTGATTGGCCCTCTGTTGACTAGTTCCCTACTCTACCTTAAGATAAGATGAGGTTCCTATAGCCAAATCCAGAGATGAGGCTCTGGAATAATCATAGGAGCATGGTGAATAGTCAAATGTTGAGTTTCATAGCATTTACACTCCATTTATAGCCCGAGGTCTGAGGGAGTTGGTGTGTGAGCCTAGACCCTAGGGATGCTTTTAGCACTGGGAGTTGGGAAGACAGCACCTTCAGAGCTTGCCAGATTCCTTGCTCCACCCACACTAAGGAGGAAGTTATACAGTTGAAGAGTCTTCAGTCTTTCAATCCATCTGTCTCTGGCCATCTCTGACCTAAGGTTACTTTAACTCTCCAGGCAACATTGTTTAAAGTTAAAGAGCTCTGGGGCATCTGGATGGCTCAGTCAGTTAAGCATCCAACTCTTGGTTTTGGCTCAGGTCATGATCTCAGGGTTGTGAGATTGAGCCCAGCATTGGGCTCTGTGCTCAGTGCAGAGTCTGCCTGGAATTCTCCCCCTTCTCTCTGCTCTCCCCTACACCACAAATAAACAAACAAATCTTTAAAAAACAAAATTAAAGAGCTCTGACTTTGTGACACTTTGCTCCCAGAGAGCCCCTTATGTGTTAGTGGAGTGGTATGATGGTGGTGGTACTAAGCTTAGAAAGACAACCAAATTAAGAATGGGTGGGCCTGGGCTTTAGAAGAACTATATCATCTCCTAAATAAAGGAACTGCCTGTATCAGTACCAAGGTGGCATCTACAGTGACCTTAATCTTGGTTGGCACTATCCAAAGGAAGGGTTCCATCAAGGAATAGCTGCTGCTGATTGTCATGTCTGCTGACTTCATACATATGAAGAGATGATAAGATAGTGGCTTTGAGGCAGACAAATTACCATCCCTTATAGACACACACACACACACACACACACACACACACACATACACATTGATGACCACTGCATCACAAGCCATTGAGAAAAATGCCCTCCCATCCAGTCTGGTATGTACCAATGCACATTTACATACATAAAGCACAGGGGAACATTACCATGGGTTTCTGTGGAGTGACTAAACCAAGCAAACTTCCCTTTCTTCTGATCAAGCAAGCCCGCTGGAGTGCCTCCTTTCACAGACAAGATGGTCAGTGTCAAGAACCAGGAACAAGACATCAATAGAGAGCATGCAGTCAGCCAAGGGCAAAAGAAAGAAACAAGGAACTCAGCTTTCACATAGAACATCCATTTTCATCTCTGAACATAAACTAAGAAAATTATAAAAAGCAATAAACCAAAACACATAAGAAAACATAACAAAGTATGTTATGTTACCAAAACCCCAAATCACATGAATTAATGACAAAAAACAAATGATAGACCCTAAGAAAAAGGAATTACTCCAGCAGAAGCTTTAGTCTACACTGGTATATCTAGTTAGTGGCTTTGAGGGAAGAGCTTCTTGGGAGAGGCCATCATTTGTCCCTGTTGCCTCCGTGGGGAGGTGCCCCTTTTACAGGCTCCAGTCGGGTAACTGCTACAATCAAACTATAGCATTGGTGCCTCCCTTCACACTGACCAAATGGCCCGATGACTTGACCTCTTCCTCACCTGTAGTGAATCCACCTTCTCTTACCACTTACACTCAGATCATACCACTTGCAGATGGAAAGTCCACAGATCTACTTGCCCCTTTGTCCAGTTCAACTATCCAGTCCCATTCAATAAAGACCCACTAAGTGTTTCAGACCTGGTCATATCCAAAACATATATGTATTAATCAGTTTAAACAGGAAAAGCAATTGCTCAATTGCTTATCTACAATTAGTCTTTTGAGGAGTTTGATGTATAAGGGAGAAGAATTCTGTAAGCTTCTTTTGGCTCTGGGCTATAGTTGAAGAATAGGGTGCTAGGGAGATTGTATAGATGCTGATTACCACAAATGGAAGAGGAGGAGCTCTGTATTCTGCAGTAGACTTTGAGTTCTGAATGTCAAATGCTTTATCTAATTCCAGAGAAAGAGAATTTTCCCACTCTGTTTGACAAAACTAGCATGAAATGCACCTCTGCCAGACCTCTACAGGGGTGCTGGGGATAAGTGGTGAGTGCAGCTTAGTCACGACTTATTAATGAGGTGGGAAATCTGCTACCACTTAGGAATGAAGGATGTAATGTGATGAGGAATGGGTAAGTTGCCCCATCAGTTCCAGGAAAGGGCATGAAGGGAAGCCCTGCATCTCAAGGGAAGGCCAATCCAAGTTTTTAGGTGCTTCTCTATTCCCCTGAAACTTGGATCATGTTTAGTGAGCATCCTTGAACACTGCTTGTTAGTGAGGATTCTGAAGACTGGTTCCTGATAGAAAAGGATCAGTCTTATTTTTAACCTAGGTAAAGGGCCATGTTCCAAACACACATCTTTAAAATACAAAGCTTAATAACAAAGGAATAAGACACTTCTCAAAAATCCTATATGAAGAGAGCACTGAGGGTCAGGAGCTGAAATGAATGGCTTGGTTCCAATTTGCTTTCTAGCAAAAGATAGATCTCAATTTAATATAAGTCACTTATATGAGCATCTCATAAGCGATCTTTTGTTTGGAGGTGTAAAGGTCAACATGAGGCTGTCGGTTACCAAGTTTTTGGCTGCTCACACGGTCGTCTGGGAGAATAGGAGCCCTGGCCAGTGATGGAAAGCTCAGAACACTGTGACCTGCTAAAAACAACAGAAGCATTATTCAGCTTCTGGCTTTGGTATCAATATTGCCCCATACTGTTTGATTTCAGAAATAACTGCATGGTGACTTTAAAAACAATAGAAAGAGCTTGATAAAAACATGGCTGTTTGGTATATAACTGAATTTGACCAGGTCTTTCATGTGGGCAAAGTTGGCAGCCACCGACTTGGCAAGTGATTTGAAGAGCACATAAATCATCTCCCTTAAGAGTGTGCAATAGTGTTGCTAGATTTGCTTTTTTGGGGTCAAGCCGTATATCTGAAGGTTCCTTGCTGAAATGAAAATATCTCACAAGGAAGGAATCAGTACATTAACATATTAGTGTCAATTTGTGATAGTTTATCCTGAAAATACCTAAGAGAATAAGATGGATAAAAATGCAGTTTGTGTTCCTATTATTAAGGGGTTAGGCAGCAGGATCATAGTTGATTCTTTAAGGGATTTGTTGCCCTAGAGACACGAACTTGGATTCCTTCTTGGAATCTAGTGCCCAAACTGTTGAAAGATGAGAATTATAAATGCTAGATACTTTTTTGGTGGATAAGCTGGAGACCCTGCCTCTTTCTTTGGCCACTCAGATGATGAACTGGCTGCAAATTAAAGCAGAAAGATGGCAAAGAACCTCTCCCCTAAAGGCAACTCTCTTGGTGCTTGTAAAGTGAAGCTTGATGTCTGCTCCTCTGCTGACTGTGTCATAATAACATGCCCTCTACAGAATGACATGTGCCTCTTGAATGATTTAGGAAGGATTTTACTGAGAAAGAATGCTAGAGAAGAAGCTAGTTTTCTAACTTTCTAACTTCATTGTTAGCAGGTACTATACATCAAATCTCGCTGTCCTGTTCCTTGACTTCTGCTGAGAAGATTTCCAAAGAAAATGAGATTTTCCTGAAAGAGAAATTAACGGTTGCCATTGCAGGTGGTGTACGACATAATTACATTTTTAGTAATATCACAACTGCTACAATGAGTTGTGTTGACTCCATCTCACCAACAACTGATTATATCTTGAATTAAGACTTCTCTCTCCAAAATATTTTCTCTTGGTGGCAACTCTTGTTTGAATAGTGCTTAGTAGATGATTTCTGCATCTCAAGGGAGCCAGTTCTTGTCTCACAGCAACCAATGTCTCCTCTGACTGCTTGGAGAATAGTCGTGTGGATTCTGGGGGGATTATAAAAAGCCATTTCCTATATGGGATAATCTCCTAAGTCTGGAAATCATATGAATTATGCTGGAGGAGCACTAGATCTAAGCCATGGTGAAGATTGGCAGTTCCGAGTACATTTGGGTTTGCAAATCCTCTGATGGTTTATTTACTCAAATTTAAGAATCCTTCATTAAACACCAGATAGTGCTTTGAAAGCATGGTTGCACAGATTAGTTGGCCCGCTTTTCCAAAGCTGTGGTCAACAGAGTTCTCTGTAAAACGAATGTCTCTAGTCAGTTCCTCACACCACTTAAAACAAACCTCCAAGTGGTGAATCTGCTCCAGGTTGTCCCAGTGTATTATCACTCATGCTTTCCATAAAAAGAAATTAGAACTTCATTTAGCTACCATGATGTAATACGTATCCCCAAAGATGGCCATACTCATCCACATGCATAAAAAATGACTCCAAAAGTGCTCTTACCAAGGTTTGAGAGTAAGACCAATGTTAGTTTTGATAAAGAAAATGAAAGTCACTAAGATTACTTAGCAATCAATTCACAAAGTAAACGGTAAGCAAAGTCTCTTAGGTATCCTTTCCTTTACTCTCTTTTTCCTCCTGTTTCTTTTTTTTTCCTACCACAAGGATTAGGGGAGATACGTGAAGAACAATCCACACATAAAATATCTGGTCTTGCTTCTTGAGGCTGTCTGCCTTAGATATTTTTATGCATCACAATTGACTGGGTGACAATAGAACAAAGCTCCACGTAAGGGAATGAGGAATGGACCTGGGAGAGATGGAGAAATCTGCCTCGTTCTGAAATCTTTGGTCACCCAAAGGGCTTTGATACTATCCCAGGAACGGGGCTTTGCAATGTTCTGTTGTGACTTTCAGCAGGAATAGCTGTCCTCTCTCAAGATCTGCTAAGAAAAATGCCCAGTCTTCATTCTAGAATTTAGCTGGCAGCCTCATTACTCATTCACTGCTATCGATCTTTTATCTCCTTTTGTTGAGAGAGGGTTGGTGCATCAGGGCCAGACATCCCCGGCAGCGGTAGGGGTGTCAGAAGCCCAAGATGCGGAGGGCATTTCTCACCCAACCTGACCTTCTCCAGTGCTGTGGAATGCTGTATGGAGCCAATGGGCTGATTCCTGGGTCTGCCAGACTACTGGGATCCAGTTGCTCAGGCTTCCACGCTCTCTTGGGATGAATGAAACAATTTGTCATTTAATTGGCAGATGCCCATTTTATTATCTTTTCTGTATACGAGTGGTATTATACTAATAATACTAATACTAATAAGTACTAATCAGAGTTATGACTAACATGCAAAAGTATTCCTAATTTCCTACCCCACTGACTCCAATCTGGAATCTAAAGCTCCTATAGTCTGGCTCCATGTTATGTGTGATGGCCGAGTGTGCCCCTCAGAAATTCATATGAAGTCCTAGCCCCTGTATTTTAGAGTGCAGCTCTGTTTGGAGAAAGGGTCTTTAAAAAGGTAATTAAAATAAAAATGAGATAACAAGGGCAGGTTCTAAACCAATATGACCGGTATGCTGATCAGAAGAAGAAATCTGGACACAGACACACACACAGAGAAGACAACATGAAGACACAGGGAGAAGATGGCCATCTACAAGCCATAGAGAGAGACCTGGAGCCCGTCCCTCCGTCATGCCTCTCAGAAGGAACCAAGCTAGCTGATGCCTTGATATCAGACTTCTGGCTTACAGAACTATGGGACAATAGTCAAGGGGTCAAGAAAAAATAGCCCTTGGACCAAATCCGGACTGCTACTTGTTTTGTAAATAAAGTTTTACTGGAACATAGCCATGCCCTTTTGCTTATGTATTGTCTGCAGCTGCTTTCACACTACAGCAGAAGAGCTGAGTGGTTGCAATAGAGGCTCCATGCAGCTGGCAAAGCCTAAAACAACTACTAACTGACCCTTCAGAAAAAAGGCGGGCTGACTCCTCAACTAGTCAAATTTCATCCATTCCTGGAGGCCCAGTTCTCATTTGTGGAGCCTTTTGTGACCACCCACTGCCACAGAGTCCCCTCTTCTGAGCTCCTGGAACATTGGGATCCATGTTCTGAGCCTCTGGAACATTCTGATCCATTCTGAGCTCCTGGAACATTGGGATCCATGAGAATTTAAAAATAAAATGTGAATTCAAGTTTTAATTCCATCTTCTCCCAGCCCTGAAACAGGTAAGTTATTTAGCCTTTCTGAGGTTTCTCTATATGTAAAAAGATGATAACTATTTAGCTCATGAAGTTCTAGTAAGGATTAAGTGAAATAAGACTTACAAAAGCTTTGTAAAATGGCGAGTGGCTATAAGTATTTGCTAATATTACCAACTAATTTTAATCTGTTTTTCTTATAGTTTATGAGTATTAGATTTATCTCCCTAAGTTATAATTTTCTCAAGGCCAGAATCTTTATATCAGAATTCTTTGGACTCCCTTTCAGATCCTAGTAGTATTAGATTTGGAACTATAATAATAACACTTTTTATCTTTAATGGAGTTTTGGGGGCTCTCCTATAAGCTGGACATCTTGAGGGTTTGTCCTTCAGATCATCCTTCATCCCTCTCTGCTATGACTTGTACTCTAATAGGCTGACCTTTGTAAACTACATCAACAACTTCTCTTAGGCTAGGGCTTTGTGCTGCGTTGACTAATGGAAAGTGCCAGCAGGATGTATATGAGGCCTGAGGAAAGTGAAGCTGAGGTATTTATTTCCCTCGTACTGCATGCAGGGCTGGTATGGATGCCTCTTGTTGCTAAAGACCACAGGTCTGATTATGTGACCCTCTCCTCATGGCTACTCTTTCTGATTTCTGGAAACTGCTCCTTCACTTTGTCCCTTCAAGTCCTTCCAGCAGGCCCACTGGTACTATCCCTAGGGTACTCCATCATTCCTTGTTGACTTCCTTAAACCTTCCTGCATCTTTTTATTAACCTCTTCTTAAATAACCTACTTTACAAGTCTATCTGTTTTCTATCAGGAGCCTGACTGATGTAGCCCTCTGGTCCACAGCAAGGTAGATAGTAGCATCCCACTGCCAAGTGAGATGTATTCATGAGAAGCACAGAGAGGAGAGAGAGAGAGAGAGGCAGAGACACAGGCAGAGAGAGAAGCAGGCTCCATGCAGGGAGCCGACGTGGGACACGATCCCAGGTCTCCAGGATCAGGCCCTGGGCTGAAGGCGGCGCTAAACCACTGAGCCACCTGGGCTGCCCTTTACTAGGTTTCTATACAGTTTGATAGATCAAAAATGGCCAAGTATAGTCTCAGGCTGACAGGTGAAGGATCTCTTTATATGTCTTTATCCAGCTCAGAGATTTATGAATTCCCTAGTACCATGAGTCTAGGAAATGCCAAAGATGATCCTTGCCTTGGCCTTGCCACAAAATAGCTCCAAAACCTTGTACAAATCACATGATGATTTGGGGTCTAATTGTCTTCATCTTTTACATTAATAAATTAAATTAGATGATGGATTGTAGGTCTCTTCTAAGGGAAAAAAAGGGAGGAGAGGAGAAAAGTAGATTATAGAAAAGAATGAAGAGATGATGAGAGAAAAAGCAAAATGGAGCCCAGGCATGGCAGACGGTCTGGGTTGAAAGATCACAGAGAAAGGTGCCACAGCCTCCAGAGCCTTTTCAGAAGCTTCATGCCAGCCACGGCCCAGCAAGGCTTCTTCCACATAAGCAATTAAAACCCAGTTGATGTTAAGCCATCAGAAAGTAAATATAAAGCAGGATTAAATATTAAGAAGCCAAACAAAGTGGCCTTATTAAAAAGGCACAATATAAGCATGATGTGCCATCATCATAATTATTATTACTGCTATAAACTGGGAGGAGGCATAAATGCCTGCCCTTGATCTGCAGCCATAATCCAAAGAAGAAAACCAGGGTTGTTGTGCTCTCAGCAGGCTCTAAACAGTGTTCCCAAGCAGAAAGTTTCTTTCCACAATTGTGGCGCCACTGAGTCAGGTATCGACTCAGGTAAGGGGAGGTGGGCAGTGGCAGGAGAAGGCAGGGGAAGGAAGTTCAGGTACATCAAACAGATGTCTGAACTTTGGCTCATGGCCTTCCTTCCTCCCCCACCCTTCCCCACTTTCATTAGGGGTGGCAGGACAGTGTGGAACATGTTCAGGTCCTTGGCATGTTGGGGGAAAGAGGACATCTGATCACACAGGAGAGCGTGGACATCCCCATGGAAAACAGAGCTCACCACAGCCACTGGTGTTGAGATGGGATCTTCTGGACATAGATGAAGGTGGCCTTTCTGTGTAAGTTCTCTTTGGAAGCTCAATTCTTTTAGGCACAAAGTAATTTTAGGCTGGAAGAAGGACATTATTCTAGTCCCGAACGCCTGGTTTAGCAGTAGCTGGTCCCCCATGTGCTTTGATATAAAAGGGACAGAGAAGACTTGTGTCTCCAATCCCTCTTCAACCCAGGCCATTGATGTCTACTGGTCATTCTTCATTTTAGGGTCTTGTACCCTCAGAGTGCAAATACTTTTGGATGTGTAATAGTAGTATCAGTCATTTCTAACTTAATACTAGTAGTATTAAGTAACAGTTTTTTGATCAGTCATTACATAATGGCTACTCTTTCATAGACTTTACATATCTAAATGATTCAAGCCTCAAATAACCCTATGAGGGATTATATGTTCCCATTATATGATCCCATTTTATAGAACAGGAAATTGAGGCTTAGGGAATTAATTCATTTATTCAAAGAAAGCAGCTAATAAGATCCAGCATTTGAACTGTGGTGGATGCTATGCTAAGTCTCCCCTCTTGGCCGTTATGTATATTGCATGAATTTATGAACTCCTTCCCTAATCATAAGAGAGGACTAGAGAGCCGTGCAGATGTGCCTGGATCACTGAGAGGAGAAGAGGAGCAGAAAGTACAGGTGGAGGTTCTTGGGAGAAGCCACTTATTTCATAATCCTGCCCAGGGCCTCCCTGTCAGCTCTTCTGGACAAAGAGGGGGAGGCAGTAAGTAGAGCAGCATGGTTAGGAGCATGGGCTCTGGTGCCAGGTGGCCTGAGTCTGCAACCTGTCTCTGCCACTTTGGAGCTCTGTGACCTTGGACAAGGTACTTGACTCTCTGGTGGCTCAGTTTCTTCACTGCAGAGTGAGATCTGAATTCTACCGGCATTGCAGGGCTAGAAGGGGTAGCCTTTATTTTACAGGTCAGAATATTAAGGTCCAGAGAAGGTCAGTGGTGTGCCCAGGCTCACAAGGCTAGTTGGTGATTAAGGAACAGTCCTCTTTCCACCATCCAGTGCTACCACCTTCCTCACTTGCCACCCACTTACATCACAGAGAGAATGAAAGTCCACCCTGGAATATCATAGCTGAGCTCACCCCCGGAATTTAAAAGTTCCACTGTGGGTGAGTTTTACACTTTGCACCTTGCTCACTGCTGTTTACAAAGGCTATAGAGAGCTCACAATTCACTCTCATGTTCTCTTTTCTCTTGGGCTCTGCTTCCCCTTCATTGCTTTCTGCTGCTCGAGATAATTTTGACCCAGGTCAGATCCTGCCAGGAGAACCTCCAGGGGCCCAGCACAATCTCGAAAGATGTGGTTACCCACAGAGCGGTAGCCGCCTTGGGTAAGGAGCATTGCCTCTATGGAAGGGTCTTAACCTTGCCTTCTCTTCCGGCATGCAAGGAAGTCGCTGCCTTAAATTTCTAGGCTGCCTCCATTAGTGGCATTTATGTGAAGTGAGTCACTTTAGCTCCCAACCCCATGGTGCCTCTTCAGCCCCGCCATTTCATCAACGAGTTTATGGGCAGCTGTCAGAGTATCAATCAACTCGCCCTCCTCTGTGGCAAGTCCTTTACTTGGATTAATCTCCCAGCTCTGCCTGCTGGAGGTCTGCAGTTGTTATGTTCCTCCTTTCTGCTCCATTTGGGCAAAGACCCAGGAAAGGGGCGATCCCTTCCTCTGCATCAGTTAGATCCTGTTAGGATGGGGTTCAGAGCTCAGGATCATGTTCCTGAGGGGCAGCAGCCAGAGGTGAAGTTCTCAGGTAGAGAACTTCTGGGATGGTGAAGGGTGGTATGTCATGTTCTGGGAAAAATTAGAAAGGTTTAATCTAGATAAGGTAGGTTAGGAGGCCTCATTGCCCTCCTCAAATATTTGGAGTCTTTTCACTTCAGGGGAAGATATTGCCTGGTTAGAGTAGTTCTACAAGGATAAGGCATCAAAGAATAACTGGGGGGGAGGGGGTGAAGATTTTTGCCCTAACATAAGAAACAATTCTAAAGTGGCCTGGCTGCTTTGAGACACTAAGAGTTGCTCATTATTGGCAGTTTTCAAGCCTTTGCTGGGGGTTTAAGTGGAGTTTCCTAAGGTTTCTTTTGCTTAGAAAAAATAAACTGAACTTTACAACAAGGATGCATCATCGTGTTGTGGACTGTTTGTGGGGAGTGGAGTGGGGGGCCCACACAGGAGGGGTTCTTGAAGTCCTTACCTGATTCTCTTGTCTACTAGGGGAACCTTTCCTCAGTACCATTTTATCAAGTCACATCACTGTCCTGCTCCACACAAAACCCGAGGCCCACCTCCTGAGGCCCCTGTGATTTGCTTTCACTCTACTCATCCAAACTCCCATTCCATCTCCACCCAGTGAATACTTGGGGCCAGGCATTCAGCTCTCCTCTTCATCTCTGGTATATGCCACATGGGGCCAGCTTGGTTTGGTGCCATTGTATGCAAGGTGCTTGCACCCATCTTCATCTGGTCTTTGCCCTGCTGGAGTGTTCCCTGGGCTCCTCCACCGGCACAAGAGCCTCTTTCCCTCCAAGTCCTACTGCCTTCCTGAAGCCTCCTTGAATTCCACAGAATCAGCATTCTTTCTCCCGAAACATGTACTATTTGTACCAAGTATTTCAATGTTCTGGTATATATACAGGCCTTTCTCTGCTCGCTAGAAAGAGTACAGCTCTGTTTCTCATTATGCTCAGGAAACGATGCCATTTTAATTCTCACAACCACCCTGGGAGACAGCCAGGAAAGGTGTCTTCATTCACAGTCTCTAGATGAGGAGACTGAGGCTTTGCAGGAGCAGAGCCAGGGTGAGGATGCAGATTTTGTCTGTCTTCTGCTTGCTGTTGTTCCCCAGCCAACAGTGCCTTTGACTCTGGCTCATGAATGGAAGGAAGAACTGTACCTCACTGACTCACCCACTTTTTTCTGCTTTACTCGCCTGTCCTTTTCTTCCCACCACAGCTTTGAGCAAGCAGGGCACCTTCTATGGCACGATGCTGATTTCTCTGGGAAACCAGATTGGAAGTGCTGCGGGGCCGGGAGCAGGACTCATAACTTCTGCTGGAGGCCAGGGAGGCCATCCACAAGCACTGGTCAGCACCAGAACAAATATGCCCCATTTAGTTCTCTGCCATGGCTCTTCTTCACTCTCAGAGAAGGGTACAAATGAGCATGTCTGGGATGGGCCAGCATCAGCATGGTTTCATTCATTCTGTTTCATCAGGGTGGGGATTGGAACATGCACAGTCAGCCACCCACTGAAGGCTCCTTCCTCCCTCTTGGGCTATACTGGGAAGGGACAAGACTTAGCCACTGCTGGGTAGGGTTGGTCATGCCCACAGCAGCAGGGGTGACTCTGAACCAGGCAGAAAAGCAGAAACCAACCCCAAACCTAGTGTACAAGAAGAACTGGTAGGTTTTAATACCAGACAATGTCATTCTATTATTCTATTCAATAGCCTCTCCTTCTAGATTCTTCCTCCCAAGATTTAATCTGACTCAAAGGTATTATTTCACCCGTCATCCTTCCTCCCTCTTTTCCCTAATCTTAGAACTCTTCTGTCATTTCTCAGGAGAGTTGAGCTTGCTGGAGAGGCCGACTGTTCTTCTTTCAGAAGAGAGAAAGGGTTTTTGAAACCTAGAGAACAGGGACCACTGTTTCAACAAGCACAAGGCCTGGAGGCACTGGCAGGAAGCTGGAATGCTAATGCTCCCCAAATCCACTTTAAATGGGAAGCAAGACCTTGGGTTCATCTCAGCCTCACTGCCTGGGATGCAGTGCTACCTCTTGGTCATTGCTTCCCTTCTGGATCCTAGATTCTATGAGGATTCGTGCTGTTTGCTCAGTGGCTCAGGAAACCTAGAAGGAAGGACACAGAAGTTCTGGTTTTCAGATGGCAGATAGGACAAGGAACAGACTTTTCAAATATGGAAAAGAAGTGCCAGTTGCGTAGATAACATGATGAACAGGTGTTGGTGGGTCTGTATCATGGGGACATGGGGACCTCAGGCAGATTCACGCAACTCTACTTCTTTTGTTACTTGCACTGTGGGAGTAATCCTTATCTGATGGCTAGCTGAAAAGGAGTGAAGCTAGGGCATTTGCCTGATTTAGGGAAAGAAGAAAGGAGACAGTAGCCCATTTTTTATACAATAAAACTGTAGCCTCCTTGCAACAGACAGGAGGGACCAGGCACAGATGTCAGCACTGGTGAGGAAAGAGGGGCTGGATGGGGGTTGGGGAAAGAGACACAGGCTGAGAGGTGTTGTGGAACCTGTCTATGTCAGAATCAGGAGCCCTGAGTTCCAGGGTTCTCCTCAGTACTAACTCAGTGTCTAGGAAAGACACATAGTCTTAACAGCTCAGTGCTTCCCTCATTGGTTACTGGGAAGACCAATGAGAAGAGGTGGGCAATGATGTCAGAAGCACACCCCTAATGGAGCCATAAGGCAGGAGGGAGAGCGGAGATAAAGAAGCAATTAGTGTGAATAATTAGCTGAGTCAGGATAATTAGCACCGCCATTGGGAGAGCACTGTTGCACCCCTGACACCTCAGACCAGTGTGTGGAAGTGAAACAGCTGCAGGTGTCAGCTCAGGAGAAAAATTTTATAAAAACTGGAGGTGCACAAAAATAGAAGGGGTTTCTTGTGATTGAGTGAGTTCCTCCCACAGAATGTTCAAGAAAGGGGAAAAGACTATTGTATGGATGCTACAGAGGAGTTTCATGTGTAGATGGAGACACCAGGGGAGCAGGAATGAACCTCTGTGACACTTGCTGGTGCTGAAATTCTACCATTCGATGCTTTCAAGGCAAATCAAAGTTATCAGGATACTGGCTCTGGGAACAGAGCAGAAGAATGTGGGCCATGAAGTAGCTGCTGGATGCTGGAGAGAGGCTTCTATCTTGTAGCCACCTGCTGCTCAGCCAAGAGGAGGAGAACCAGGGTCTGCAAAATGAGGACACTGTCTCCCTGGCCCAGCCACTCATCACTTCTGGAATATAGGACTCAAAGAAAAAGTGCCAGAGGGGGCTCTAAGGGATAAGAATGCTCAAATATTTATGGAAAACCAGAGACTGGTTATTACTTTTACATCCTAGGAAACTGAGGCCTAGGAGGGGAAGGGTTTGTGAGATCACAGAACACTTTGTAGTGGAGCTGAGACTAGGAACCAGGTCTCCTGACTGCTTTCTGGGGTCTTCCTTCCCCTCTACTTCTCCTACCTATCACCAGGTATTTTGAGGTCTACCTTGTTCTTCGTGCTTGACTCTCTCCTGCCTGACAAAAGAGAAAGGCTGGCCATTAGAGTCAGGCAGCCTTGGGCATGAATCCTGGCTAAGTCTCCTGTTAGCTGCTTGGTCTTGGGCAAATTATCTGAACCTCATCTTTCTCCTCTGAAAAAAATGGAGATAATATTACAGATCCTGGAGGCTTAAGTGAGGATTAAAGATACTATGAGTTAGAGGAGATACTTAATAAGTGGTAGCTGTTGTTCATAATTTTCAATAATAATATTCCATGTGTAGAATGCCTGAACACTGTATGTATTTATTGGGGAAAGGAAAAGCAAAATGCAGGCTAAACAGAGGAATCTCAAGATCACTTGCTTTGCATCTAAAAGATCATCTGGAGTCTGAACACTTATTAGTGATGATGTATGTGCTCCCAGGGCCAATTCCTAAGATCAGCTGTAGTTAACCATGTTCCCTTTGGGGCCATCAACCTCCTCCATGTCTTCATCATTGATGTCAGTCCTTTCATGAAATATTCATGAAGTTCCTACTGTGTGCTAGCAGTGACTTACCCGGGCCATGGTCCCTGCCCTGGAAATGCTTAACAGCTCATGAGAAGACAATCTGTAAAAATCTTTAACTACCATTAACCGTGAGAAACCGTAAGTGCAACTGGAAAGAAGGTAGCTGCATTTACCTCCCTTTTGAGCTCCTTTAATTCTTTTTTTTAAACCTTAAATGAAACCAACAAACTGTCAGAGATTGTGTTCTGCTCTCCTAACTTGCCATCTGCCATGCCATAAAAGGCTATTTATGACCACAACCTGGGCACCATGGTGGCCCTTCTAGCCTTACTCTGGATGCCTCTTTGGGTCAATATGAAATCACATGGGTCCTGGGCCCTTTTAGAGGGATCCTGCCCCAGATTTCTATAGCTTATTTGGAAAGAATCTTTACTTCTATGAACCAGTGACACTAGTAACAGCAAAATGGAGACTCAGTTCCAGTTTGGTTTTAAATAGATTTTGGTCTAAACATATTTATTTATTTTAGTATGCAACAACTGGATTAGCCTAATGACAAATGTCATCCCCTACCATTTCCAGAACAAGATGCCATTTCCGTTAGGAGCCATCCTTTCTAGCCAGACTGAGGCATGGAAAATAATTTTGGGTCATCAACAATTCCCTTCAGTTTCACTGATCTGATTAAACTTAGAAACGGAAAGGGGAATTTACAAATTAGACGCTGTTCTCTATTTATTACCAGAATGGTTGCTTTCCACTACATCCAGGAGATACAGTTGAGATCTCATTAAGTCTCAGCTTGTGATAACATTTACTCCATAAATCTCCATTGCATCCAGTGAATGAAACGAGCATTATGAAAAAGACCACATAATGGATGAAATCAAACCTCTGCCCCCTTGGAAGAGAGTTGACCTTTTCAAGCCTTAAAGTATTCAGCTTTCCCATCCTAAAGAAGCAGCTAAGCATTTATCCTTGATACTCTCTTAACCATTTCCTAACTGCCACTACTAGCCAGCTAGCTGGCCTCACGGAGAGAGAAACAAAATAATGGTATTTCTGACACTTCTCTGGGTGTATTAGAAGAATAAAGGGGAGAAGAGGCAAGGACCTGAAGAAAAACACCATGGAATGATCCTGTCCTCTTCCAGAAGTTAGAAAGAAATGTTGGCAGACAAGAAATGGAAGATGAAGCATTCAATTTGTATGTCTGATTCATTATATATCCTCTGCTGGATCAGATCTGGCCCTTCCTGGTTTTAGTTCTGACACAGTGACAAGGCAGGCCCCAGTCATCTGCTCCTAATGGCAGAGTTCCAGACATTCGGGCCAACCCCACTTTTCTCCCCCTATCTCCACCCCCTTTCTAGTGGAGATTCATTGACTGCCTATCTGCCAGGCTCTGCGCTGGTGTTGAGAATACCAATTTCCCACCCTCACAAGGAACGACACACGGCAGATGGTAGAAGATGGATAAATAGACACACTGTATTGTGCAGGCCTGGAGTAGGTGTTCTGGGAGTGAGGAATGGTGGAGGGGGAGGTAAGGGTAGGAAGGTAGGAGCAGAGACAATGCAGTTCCAAAGGCAGATGGTGGAGCTGGGCTTTCAAGGCAGGGAGGGCATAATGTGGTGCCAGGAGGGTCTGTGGAAGAACAGGCTGGTTTCCAGGGTTCGAGGAGTCCTTCAGGAGACCCTATACCAATCCTTGGAGTCTGGAAGCTGCAGGCTTCTAGAACTGACTAAATTCCTCTGGAGTATGATGGATTGGAAAGACCCAGGTTTGGTTCAGATTCTTAGGACTAAAGCTAATGTGTGCCCATTTAGAACTATAGAAACAAAACACAGATCTGGAAGGGGTTTTTGCAGCTGTCTGGCCCAACCCCTCCTTTTACTTTTGAAGGGGCTAAGAATGATAGATTGGTGGTTGGTAACTGAGTGGGAGCTGGAAGCTTGGGCGGCCTGTTTATCCCAGGCTCCTCAGTTCCACTACGACACATGGACTCTCCCCACCCAAAAACTCTGACTGCTAGGAGAGAGGTGAAGGCCAATTCATCTCACATTCCTGTACTCTCAATTCCTCTAATCAAGGGACATGACTGCATGAATTAATGTGATTATGGAAATTATAATTAATGAAAATGATTGTATACCATCTGAGAGGCTCAAGAAGAAGGTCTACAATTTTTACTAAAGTGTGGGATCTTCCTGCTGAAAACCTAGGGCACTGGCTTGATTGTCAGCAAGTGACCATTGCAACTTCTTAGTCATTGCCAAATGGCAAAACGGGCTGTGGGTCGAGGGGGCTAGGACCTTCTACCATTGGCATTACTTTCCAGGCCAAGCAGAGGCTCTCCTTTCAGGTGATAGTGGAGGATCTTCTTCTCTGCTTCTGGGCACAGCAGACATCACGCCAAGCTTCTAGTCATACTGAACTTGGCTTACTGAAGCAAGTGATAATAAATATGAGACTTGAATTCTGAATATTTCTGAAAAAAAGGGTCCTCAATTTTTTCTTGCCCATGTGGATGGTGTGTGTGTATGTGTGTGTGTGTGTGTGTGTGTGTGTGTGTGTGTGTGTGTGTCTACATGTATGTGTTGCTATTTTCAGAGAATTTTGTTAACATAATAACTGGCCTGATATTAGACACCATTATCATATCTCATGAGTTATTGAAATGAGATACAATGGTTGGACAGGCTGATTTGAAGTTTGGAAATGGTAAGGTAAACAAAGACTTTTCCCCTTATAGCCAGCCTGTCAAGCATATAATTAAGGCTTTCCACCTCATCAGTAAGTCGTTGAGAACAGATCTATTATAACACACCCAACCAAAGCACAGGCAGGTACCAGGGCTCTTGTATAATTCTTTAACAGCTTCGGGTCCTGTGTTTGTATTTTCTCTTGACCTCTAATCTTGGACTGTTTGTGTTCCTGTGATGAGGCACTGTGAAACCCTGCATAGAAGAGTTCAGGTGTATTAGTCAAAACCAACTTTATGCTTGGTAGATGAATTTTTGAACATGATTTAGGAAAGCATCAAAAGCTTCTTGATCTAGACATTTAAAAAGTATCTTAAAAGAATACAAAAAAATATCTTAACACCCATACTTTTTAGTAAAAAACAAACAAAAAAACCAAACCAACACCAGAGAAACTTGTCAAAATTCAAAATGTATATTTTTGGAAAGGACAAACTTTAAACTTCTTTTATCGAAGCTCTGTCTAGTGAATCACCTTTATAGATCTTTGCTGGGGATAGTTTTGGTCAGTGTGATAAACTAATATGAATTAAGTCTATATTGCAAAGAGTATATATGCACATGAATCTGAGTAAATGGTTAAATCTTTCTCTTCTCTTTTTTTCTTTCTCCTAGGCTATCTGGAGATTTCACCTGGAACAAGACATTCGACTCCTTTACTTCCATCTTCCTCAATGACCTTCGCAGGAGATCATTCATTCATGGACAATATTTTGGGAATAGGGTCTTAAGTGCAAACACATTTGCTTGTTCATCCTCCTGTTTGAGGATGGGTGGTGCTGAATGTCATGACATGTGTGGGTCCTGCTGGTGGATCCAAACCGGGGGCAGGAGGAGGAAAGTTATGGCTTTTTCAGTGAAGCCCAAGTTTAGGTTTGAAGTCAGGTGTTTGGAAATGAACAACACTGTTGTTCTGTTCCAGAAGGCCTTTGCCCAGTTCCCACTATGTCACCCTTGAGTACATTCTGTGATTTGCCCTGACAGTGTTGAAACCTGCATGCATCTTTGAGAGAAAGTAAGTTTGTAAGCACCATGAATGGGAAGGAAATCTGCCCTTGACTCTCTTCAGAAAACAAACCAGTTCTAGAGGAAATAGGGCCTTATAGAAATATAATCCAGATGCTTCTTTTAGCCTTCGGGGCACTTAACAGGTAGGTAAGGCACGACTGGATGCTGCATGGTTGTGCCCAGAGGCTGGGAGATAGACTCAGGGATCTAAAGACCCCTTTGTATGCCAGGACTTTAGGATTCTGTGATTTTCTGATTGTGCTGGAGCTATCCACTTGGCTAAAGAAGGAATCCAGGGCCCACTATAGGGATACAGAAAGGTCACTGCAATGGACTGAATATTTGTGTTGCCCCAAATTTGTATGTTTAAAACTCTAATCCCAATGTGATCGCATTTGGAGGTGGGGCCTTTCGGAGGTCATTAGGTCACAAGTATATAGCCTTTAGGATTGGGATTAGTGGCCTTAAGAGGTCAGGGAGATAGCATGCGTTCTTTTTACTATGTAAGGACACAGCAAGAAGACACGCTCTATAAACAGGAAGAGGACCCTCACTGAGAACTTGACCATGTTGGCGCTCTGATCTTGGACTTGTAGCCTCCAGAACTATGAAAAATAAATGTCTGTTGTTTAAGCCAGGCAGCCTATGGTAATTTGTCACAGCAGCCTGGACGGAGGCAGGAATAATACTTAACTGGATTGGCCTTCCCCATTCCAGCTTTCCCCTTCCACTGCCTTCAGCCCAGCCTAACACTGACATTTTTGCCTTCTGGTTTTAAGAGTTCCATCCATCTTCCCAAGGGACCACCTTTCTATTAAGCAACTCCTTTAGGGTGATTCTCTGTTGTTCTGACCAGGCTCTAGTCCTGTCCCACTAACCATGAGGCTTAAACACAAAGTGATCACAATGATTAATAGTCCAGCACTTACAGCAGGTACTATAGTTATTTAAGAAGACGAAATCTTTCCTATTATATGGGAGCATAAATCTCTTCTGGAAACACTGTAGTTATCACCAGAGGCATGTGCATTTCCATTTGATGAAGTAATCCTGAAGGATGGAGCCATCAAAGCCCTATGTTTGGGGTTGTTACTCAATTTTTTTTCTTTTTTCATAAGTCACTTAATCATAAGGGCAGGGATTAAATGACATAGAGTCACTTGAATTCTATATGTGGTACCTGTCAGGGAAAAGATACTGCTTGTTGGTTTATGGTCATGGATAGAAACAGGCCTTGAACAGCTGGGACCACGGGTTGACATAGCTCCCAAACAAACAAACTTCCAGGACAAACAAACTTCCAGGGGGAGTCCTTCAGTGGGACAGGTCACTGCTGTAATTCCTCCAACCATCCCGGGGTTTGGAAAAGCACAGGGCATTTATTCCAAAGACTCCTTAATCAGCTAGCCCCCAGGACTGTCCTAGTGGATGCAGGCGTCTGGTGGAGTGCCATCTTTGCAATCTGTTCCCCTTCTTTGACCCTCATTTTGGCCATATCAGCCCCTGAAATGACTGACCTCCCTGATTTCAGCTTCTCCCTCCCTCTAACCACTTGCTCCCATCAATGGTGTGGTGACCTTTCAACAGGGAACTCTGCTTAAGTCTCTTTGGTGGTTCCTTCTTATCCACAGGATAAAGTCCATATCTGAAGCCCTTTGGGACCAGGGTTGTCTTCCTTCTGGTTCTATCTTTGGTTTCTCCCCATGCACCCTAAGATCTTTTTCTTCTTCCTCCTCCTCCTCTTCTCCTTCCTCCTATTACTTGCTTCTACACTTGATATATGTGGCTCCCTCAGTTTACAATGTCCTTTCTCATCCTCTTGGCCTTGTGAACTGCTCTCAGTCTGTGGGTATTACAGTCCCTGTCATGTGTCCACCTAACCCCAGTTGTTCTTCTTCTTCCTCCCCTCTGTGCCCCAGCACTTAGCTGGAGCTGAAAACTATTCTGACATGGGGATGGGAGCCACACCCACACTCCTAGGCCTGGCTTTCAAAGCCACCTGCATGCCCCTCCACACTCCCTCTCCCTTTCTTCTTCTGCTGACCAGATGTGGAGGATCCACGGAGGCTTCTGAGGCCCAGGGGATGGTACAGCTGCTTGTAGGAAGAAGTCCTGGTTCCTGAAGACTGTGTGGAGGTAAACTTCCCCTCCTAACAACACCAAATCCACACTGAACTGTGGAACAAGAAGTAACCTTCACTGTTCCAAGCAACAGACTCGATTTGGAGATTGCCTGTGACGATGACTAACCCACCCTGATTCTAATGGCACCCTTTTAGAATCATTCCCTGGGGAGGCAGCCCTGTTCATCCTCTCCCAAATGCTACTCCCTCTCCTCTGAATTTCTCCAGTACCTTGTCCATGCCTTCAACTCTCTGCTGTAACCTGTTTATGCATCTGTTTCCTTAACTAGGCTATAAGTCCTCTTAGGACACTGACTGTGTTTATTTTTTCCTGGTATTCAAGTGACCAGTTGGTACTTAAACATGCATTGAATGAATGCACAAATGTGTCTCTCAAACAAACATATGTATGACCTTAGGAGGTCTTCCCCAAATTGTTCACTACTGTAAGCCAACAATCTCAGTTTCTGTGCTCCTTCCACTGGTCTTCCATGCCACGTGCCCTGATGATGGCAATATAGTATGTGGTTAATCTCCCTCCATTATCAGATGATGATTTTCCACATCAGCAAGCAATGATAGAGGCAAGGAGCTGTCACTCCTTCTTCACTAACAACCTTCTGACAGATAATATATCTTGATGTGACATGGGACTTTTATCTCCCAGTGTTTATATGGAAGGAAGGGAGGGGTGGGTGTTTTAAGTCAAAGGCAACTGTACTGTGGGTGGCTCTGTTTGGGGGCTGAGCACTGGTTATTGGAAGAAATGGATTAAAGGGAAATTTAGGATGTTTCATCTCTCCTTTAATCCCTTTGCTGAGCTACTTCCAGCTCCCAGGTGTGTCAATCCATTTGCAAAACACCAAATTAAAATAAAACCAGTACTTTCGTGGGTGCCTACCCTGGGTGAGGCTGAAAGGGCAGATCCATTGGTCAAAGAGTTTTGTGGCTTCCTGTAGGTGACAAGACTTTTCCAAAAATACCACATATAAACTCATAATTGTGAGGCTGTTCCTGGTCAGAGAGCCTTCTTCTGGGCCCCTATAATGCCGAGGTTCCTGGGATTATCAGAGGCTTAGAAATGATGACCATGCAGCATTGCACAATCCTGCATTGTGAGAGACAAACTATATCACATACCACACAGCGGATTTGCCAAGGCAGGAGAGTGGATGGCCAGTGAGCTACAATACCCTATTCCTGGAGAATTCTGGCTGACAACATTCTCCTCTAATCAAGTCCAAAGGGGCTCTGAACTGAAAGAAACTCTGGTAGGTCATATAATTCATATGTTTTCTTTCAAGCAAGAGCACCTCTTAAACCATTTCAAATGGATTTTCAAAAAAAAAAAAAAAACCTTAAATGTATTTTATTTTTATTTTAAATAGGCTCAATGCCCAGCGTGGGGCTTGAACTCATGACTCTGAGATCAAGAGTCACCTGCTCTCTCAGTGTGTCCATTGAAAGATGAATGGATAAATAAGATGTGGTCTATGTATACAATGGAATATTACTCAGCCATTAGCAATGACAAATACCCACCATTTGCTTTGACGTGGATGGAACTGGAGGGTATTATGCTGAGTGAAATAAGTCAATCGGAGAAGGACAAACATTATATGGTCTCATGCATTTGGGGAATATAAAAAATAGTGAAAGGGGAAAGGAGAGAAAATGAGTGAAAATATCAGTGAGGGTGACAGAACATGAGAGACTCTTAACTCTGGGAAATGAACAAGGGGTAGTGGAAAGGGAGCTGGGTGGGGGGTTGGGGTGACTCCGTGATGGGCATCGAGGGGGGCACTTGGCGGAATGACCACTGGGTGTTATGCTATATGTTGGCAAATTGAACTCCAATAAAAAAGTAAATTAAAAAAAATAGTCACCTGCTCTACTGACTGAGCCAGCTGGGTGCCCCCCACTCTTGAGTTGTTGTTGTTGTTTTATCTCAGTTAACTTCTTTGTTTTTACTTTTTTGCTTGAACAAGATAATGTCATTACTTCCTTTCATGCTTCAAACATGATTTTATAATCATAAAGCTCATATTTTTCTCTTTCTTTAAAAATCAAACTCATGCCCCTTTATGTTAACATTTAAGTTAAATTTTCCCTGCCATTATCTCTCCTCTGTTGCCCTCCCCTCTCCTCCTTTTCTCTGTCCATCTTGCTTTGCCCATTATATTGAAGGTGATAAATGCTATAACAAGGGAGATGAAGAGGTTACTCTGGCCTCTGAGGAGTTAGCAGGGCCCTCTTCTAGTTTCCTTCCAGTTGGAGGAGGGGAACAGTCATGACATCGCTAAGGAGAGGGGCCGTGGTATAAGGAGTATATAGGAGTATAAAGGAGTATAGTACACAGTCAGCAGAACTGGCTCAAGGCTTACCTCGCTGAGGTTAGGTGCAATGTACAGGGTGTGACATGAACAAGGTTGTCTCTGAGCCTCAGTTTTCTCATCCATAAAATGAAGATATGAGTCCCCATCATGTAAGATGATCTTGGGGAGGATATAATGAGACAATCTATGTCTTCCCCACCCTCCTTGCATGCAAGGAAAAGACATGTCCCCTGTCACGCCCTTACCCCTGTCCTACCTCTACCAGGAAAGCCCATAAAGGACTTTATGTGTCCACTATTCAATCTCTGAACCCAAAAAGCACAAGCTATGGAACAATGATTCCCTCTCAGAGGGAGAATGTGGGAGTGAGGGATCTCACCTTCTTGCTCTGTTGACCATCCAGCTTTCTCTTTCAGTGAATCTATAATTTTAGCTCCTTCCAATTGTTCTTATAGGCCCACTTTCTTAGCCCCTAAATAATTTCTACCCACACTATCAATGATGATACATTTTTCAAAGGCCTACTATGAGTATGGCTAAGACTAGACAAAGGGTATTTGGCCAAGTAGGCCAAGTAGGCCAAACCTTAATATTCTTAATCCACAGAGCTGGATTCAATTCAATTCATTTCAATATTTTTTGGAGGGGGAAATGTCTATTAAATATAAATCACTGTCCTGGATGCTAAGTGGGAGAGTGAATAAGTTGGAAAAGCATAGTCTTTGCCTCTCAAAGGCTTTCTGTATGACAAGAGGGCTGATCCAGCCCCACTCCCACTGGTGAGGCAAGGCAAGGCACTGGTGAGGTGAGAGTGTTTGGCAGTACCTGTCCTGAGAGGGAGAGTCTGGGAGGACTGCAAATGTGCTCCTGGTAATGAGATGATAGGCAGGGTTGGAGCAGGTGAGTAGGTGAGGAGGGAGATGGTATTCTAGGCAGAGATGCATGGAAGTACAGAAGCAATGAAGTAGCAGGCTTATTTGGAAAACAAGAATAGTCTGGTTTTGCTGAAGGGGAGAGGGAGTGATAGGTTGAAGCTATTGACTGGGATAGATCAGAGGTGCTGGGAATACAGATATAAGATGTTTAGGCTTTATTTTGCATCTGTGGGGAGACATTCATAGCTTTTGAGCAGAAGACTGACATGTCAACTCTAGAAATACAAATTCCTCTACATCATGCAGGGTGTGTGGAAGTGGGGCCAGGGGCAGAGCAGCGAGGTGGCTACCTTGGGGAAGAGAAGTGGAGATAAGAGGAGGGAGAGGGTGGTGGGACTTTAGCAGGGAGTGAAGGGGAACAACTGATAAGATGGGGTGGCTGACTAAATGAAGGAAGGATCACAGGAGGAGGGAGGAGAGAGAGAGGAAGAAGCTCTTCTAGTCTAGTACCTGGTAGCTGAGAGGATGGAGAAGCTGCTGAGACAGAAGAGGCTCAGAAGACACTGGATGGGATAAGACCCTGGCTGGAAGGCAGAGGATGCCCTCCCCTAGGCACTGGAGAAGAAGGGGGCCTTCCAAGACCTGGGGCCTCACTGACAAGTCCTGGCTTTGCTTGGTCCTTCAAGAGCTAACAATCTCTTTGCTTTGTCCCTGCTGGGCATGTGATTGGCCAGTGTTCCAAGGAAAATAGCTCTTACTTGTCCCCTTCACACAGCAAGAGCAGCAGGAGTGATCTGGTGGCTTGGTGGGTAATCCTGCATCCCTGGAAAACTGCAGCACTGCCTAGCAAGTGCCTGGCTGGGTGCCTGCTGCCATGGGCATTAGCCAGTAAAGTAAACCAAGAAAAAGGCAGGTATCTAAAAAGGTGTAGGAAGCCCTCTTCTGGTACATTTCTCAGCTGGTATTGACTATATTTCTCACCATAAATGTAACCATTTGTCTTCTGGAGTTTGTTGGGTATAACTGTTTTTTGGCACGAGCCCCTCTAAAGACACAGCCCTGTGTGTCTGTTGTCCACCTACAGCTTGCATCACCACGGAGCCCTGGGCTCTGCAAGGATGCAGCAAGCTTCCTTCTGTCTTGAGAGGGCACTATAAACTGGGAGTCTCCTTGAGTGAGTGGTGGTGGGGATGGGGTAGGGAAGGATGCATAGATGCCTCCAGAGAAGGAACAGGGCCCTAAGGCTGGCTTGGGCAGGCCATCAGTGTCTGTCAAAATGCTATGTGGTGTTTTCTTCTCCATTCCTCCAGAAGCATATAGCCTTCATTCATTGAGAAGGCTGTTGTGGTCTCCAAACAGCTCAAAGTAAGCAAGTTTACCCCAAACTGGTTTTGCTTTAAGAAATATACAGCAGCTCCCTGAGATTGACATGCCTAACTTCTCACTGTATATTCAATACCATCCCTCAGGTAGCTCTCCATGCTCTCCAGGCTGGGACCATCTACAAACTTGCAGGCCCAGACAGCACAGCAGCCAGACTGCTCCAAAGGCAGATGTGCTACTGGTGGAAAGGCTACCTGGGTCTCTGTTATGACTTGATCCCCCAAGTGAGGTACTACACAAGATACTCCTCCAAAGGCAGATGTGCTACTGGTGGAAAGGCTACCTGGGTCTCTGTTATGACTTGATTCCCCAAGTGAGGTATTACACAAGATACTGGGTCCAGGGGCCCCACCCAGGGGTACTGATTAATACCAGAGCCAGAAAAGTCCATGAAATAGCCTCACTGCAGAGCCCCAGGGTATAGCGGCTCCTACTAGTCACCAGCATCTTTAGGGAACAGCTCTCTGCCATTCCTCAAGAGCCCATACCTTCCCATGACACTGCAATCTTCCTACCTAGCCACTATGCTTGTTTACAGGGGTTCCATGCCCTTTTGCTGAGCTTCAAATGGCACTTTGCAAGACTGGAGCATGATTCAGAGCTAGTAGAGAGCAGATGTGTGTATGAAGGCACTCCGAAAGGGAGTCATTAGTGATGCCACAAGAGAGTCACTTCAGAACAGGCAGAATGAGAAAGTTACTCAAGTCTGGCAATGGTCTGAGCCTTTCTGTTCTATCGGCCCAGGGCAGGGCAGACGATGCTTTGCCAAAACTGGCTTATGGACAGGCATTCACAAACTTTTCTAAGTCACTTGACTTATATGGGCAGTAATATTTCTAAGCCCAGGGCTTTGTCAGGGAGTAGGGACATAGGGTGAATTAAGGGCAGCTGGCTGAGAACCTCATAGTAGCAGGCATGCAAAGAGGGGAACACATCCCAAATGCCATGGGAACAAAGAGGGATGGTTAGGGAGGGCTTTTGCCCAGAGTTGTCTGACAAGGCTTCTCTGAGGAGCACCATGGTGTGGTGGAGAGAGTCCTGTATAGGGAATCAGGGGACCTGGCTCTGAGTCTTGCCCTCTCTAATAATCAGCTCAGGTGAATTGTTCCCATGTTGGACTCAGTTTCCTCATCTTATCTCTAAGGCCACATTCCACCACTGAAGTTTCAGGACCCTGATTAGGACCAGCTGGGAATTAATGCAGAGGACAAGAGATATCTGGGGTCTGCACAGAGTTTGCTTTCACGGAGTGGCATGGGGTCAGGATGGTCCTCCAACATGTAATAATGGAAGGGTGCAAAATAAGAATGGAATAAAAAAAAGACAATTGTTAGTATTTCTTCTCATGATTGCAAAGCCAGATGCATGGTGGGATTCTGTCACAGAAATCTAGATGTGCCGTAATCCTCGACCACAAGTCAAGTCTAGGGTAAATACTGATTATACTGATTAAAATGTAGAAAAAAAAAAAAGGTTGAAATAATGATGCACATGCCTTTGACGTGTATATAATGTAAATCAGTGATATTCAGATTACTGCTCTCAAGTCACATGGGGCCCTTTTGTGGGCAACCTGCAGCTCTCATAAGCCCTTACATTTCTGTATTTCAATAATACACTATCCTAGACTCTGCAGGGCATGTGGCAGCCACGCAGCTCTGTCAGTTAATGATGATTGCAAAAGTGGCTCCCAAGTCATGTAACTGAACACCACTGGTGTAAATATTTAATCCTGCTTATCTATGTGGAAATTCAATGTTTTGGTTCTACTGTCTGTCTGTCTTTTATATGCTCATCCACATAAATGTCTGTCTTAGACTGCAAGCTTTAGAGGGCTGAGAACGCATTTAAATTGTCTTAATGACATGATACAGAGATGCCCATATGGATAGATATTTAATAAATACATTTTTTTTTATATTGAGGAGGAAAAAGGAAGAAATGTCTGACTTTATCTCTTTCTCTACAGCTCTCTCTCTCTAATGACTGGCCTTCTATCAGGTTCAATATTGAAGCTGGAAAATTGGCCTTGTCCTTTGGAGCAGTGTGTCTCTCATGATGACAATGGGCTCTGTGCAGCAATGATAGTTTTATAAGTGGTGCCTTCAGAAGAGATGCTCGTTGCTGCATCCAGGAGGGGCGCAGGCCTCCACATTACCCTAATCCTTCCCCGAGAGGAACAGGGCTTGGGGACCAAGACCCATGTGGCTGTCTGCTAAATATGCTATAGTGCACAAGCATGCCCCTTGCTTGCTTCTCTTATTATTGGTTCTAAGATGGCTCTTGAGTGTCATTTTCTCCTTTTCCCAAGGCTGTCTGTAAGCAGTTGCAGAGGCAATGCCTAGTACTAAAATGACTGTAGGGAATCCCCGGGTGGCTCAGTGGTTTAGCGCCTGCCTTTGGCCCAGGGCGTGATCCTGGTGTCCTGGGATCAAATCCCACATCAGGTTCCCTGCATGGAGCCTGCTTCTCCTTCTGCCTGTGTCTCTGCCTCTCTCTCTGTGTGTGTCTCTCATGAATAAATAAATAAAAATTTTAAAAAAATAAATAAAATGACTGTAGATGGAGATATAATGCAAGGCTGGCCTTTGGATCCTAGCCTCTTTAGGGCCACAGGCAGCCTAGATTGCCTGAGTCTCCTCTCTCCTTTCTGGAAACTCTTAGATGGCTGACAGCATGGCCATGTCAACAAAAGGAGGTCTGCAAACAATGCTTGATACCATTCTGTGAAGTATCTAGACTCAAGAGACTCATGAAAGGAGACTCTGATTTGCCCTCAAGCTTTGAGCCTCACCATTTCACCCACTGATGACCTCCACATTGGTAAGTCCAATGATCCACTTTCAGGCTTTCAGGGCTCACCCTGCTTGGCCTCAACATGGACCCTCCTTCACTTTTCTTCCTGTCTTTGTGGCCATGCCTTTCTAAGTCTCCCTTGCTGGTTCTTCCTCATCATTCCTGTCTCCTAACAATACTGGGGCCCAGGTTCTTAGGATGCATCTCATTTCTGCCTACACTATGCCCTCATATCACAGTTAGGTGAATGCTGACTCTGAAAATTATAAGTCTGTCCCAGACCTTTCCCCAAACTCAGATTTATCCCAGTTGCTCACTCAACATCTCTACTTGAAGTCCAATGGACATTTCAAACTTAAAGGCCTAAGATGGTTTTCCTGATACTCTTGCCCTGATATCTTTTCCTGTCACCATCTTCCCTATATAAATAAATGATGATTCTGCTCTTACCACTTTTGAGGACAATTGCTGTGGGATGTCCCTGACTTCTCTGCCTCTCACATCCCATATGTGATATATCAGCAAATGATGCCATTCTGGAGCCTACCACCTCATGTTACCAGGCTAGTGCAACATCATCTCTTGAGGCAGTAGTCTCCTACCTGGATCTCTACTTCATCCTTGCTTTCTTTCTTTCTTTCTTTCTTTCTTTCTTTCTTTCTTTCTTTTTTTTTAATTAATTTTTATTGGTGTTCAATTTACCAACATACAGAAAAACACCCAGTGCTCATCCCGTCAAGTGTCCACCTCAGTGCCCATCATCCTTGCTCACTTTCATTTCATTCTGCAAATGGTAGCTGGCATGTCTGTGAGGGGTGGGATCCCATTAAATATGTGTAGGCCATGTCACTTCTCAGCTCGAAGCCACCAGTGGCTTCTTGACTCACCTCTTGTAAATATCCAAGTTCCTACAATGATTTTCATGATCTACTTCTTGGTTAACTTTGGACCTCATCTCCTACCACTGTCCCTATTACTCACTCCTCCGTGGTCACATTAGCTTCCCTTCTGTTTCTATGTCAGCCATCTTCCTGCCTCAAGGCCTTCGCATTGGCTATTAACTCTGTCTAGAATGCTCTTTTACCAAATATCTATGTTTCATTTCCTTACTGCCTTCAAGTCTTAATTCAAATGCTACCTTCTCAGTGAGGTATTTCCTGGCCACTACTCAATACTTCTGTCTCTCTCTCACTATTTTATCATTCTCCACAATATTTGTGGAGACTCTAGCATACTATTTAATTTATTGTCTGACTCCCCACTAGAAATAATTTCCATGAGGGCAAGGAGTTTTGATTATTTTGTTCCTTGCTATATCCCCAGTGCCAAAAACAGTGCCTGGCAGAGAGTTGCTCCTTAATGGATAGATGGAGGGAAGAAGAGAAGAATGAATGAACTAGAATATATTTTTTTTTGTATAATTTTACTGGCCACATCATTTACTCTAATAACTTAGAGAAATGCTTCCCAACTATGCCCTTTCATCTCTATTATCTTCTCAACCCCTGTTTCTTCTACTTCCTCAGTGGTTTTGTAGCTCTTCCTAGAAAAAATGAGTAATTGGGCTCCCTCTAGGTAAGCCCAGCTACCATGGAATGTGCCATGGAACTGTTCCCGTGCTGGAGCCAACTCTGTCTTACTGGTGCCCACTACGTGTGGCATCTCATGAGTGCTGATGGGGATTCTGCCCAGAAGTTGCCAGAGCCATCGATGAAGAGTAATAATATCTTTTTTTCCTTAAAAGACTATTTAATTTTTGAAATTAAAAGAACTGAAAAATATACTAACTGTAATCTTTTAACAATTTCAAAGGCTAAGATATTACTTTAATTGAAACACACATGTAAATTGTAGCAGCATTTCTCCCCTTGTATTTGTTTTGAAGGGCAAACTATGAAGTTCTGAAGAAGAGATTATAGTTCCTAAGTCATAAAATTGCCTTTTCTGTAGATCTCTTAGGTTGCCAATTTCTTAATAATTAAATCACATCAACTCTGCTTGTAATTGGACTTCCCCAATAGACAGCTCTTTGGACCCATTTTCTGGCTCCATTCCTAAGTCTTTTACATTCACTTCATTGCAAGTGTCTATTTTTACTCTCTATATCTTGCTTTTTTGGATACTTATTCCCTTGGTCCATCCCCTAGAACTATTCCACCATCATCTCTACAACTGAAGGAGCCAGGTTCCCATTCCATCCTTCTAGGACAGGTTGGTTGAGGACATTAAGCAGACCCAAAGGTCTCCCCCAGCCATGGAGAAAGAGTACAAGGTGAGAGGCACAACAGTTTCCAGAGTCCAATTTCATCCATATTTGGGCTTACGAAAATTTGGCAGAGACCCTGTCCATTGGGGTGGGCATTCAGTATGCTCTTCCCAAAGCTTAGCCAGAATGTGGGTAGATGGGCCTTGTCAATGTGATCTGCTCTAGCAGCAAAGGATACTCCATGCTGGGAACTCCCTGGAATTTATTCACTTAGTGAGCAAGGCAGAGAAGCAGCATATTTCTCCTTGGAAGCTCTTGCTTTAGCCAGAGAACAGAATAACTATATATCTCTGTGGATGACAATGAATTGCTAAGTAAGTAGTAGACATTGCACATTTTTAATAACATGGTAAGAAGCATACTCATCACCGTTAATCATAAATTAGGGGCTCCACCCTGACTTAAGGTGACGAGCCAAGATGCCAATTCCTGTGACTTAGAGGTAAGCTTCTCTGTCACTCACAGGCCAACTTATTTATTCACCATACCAGTCAGTTCACAAATGAATCAACTACTCCACAGTATCATCAACAGTATAATACAAGCTGCCAGGCATTTTTCCAGAAAGACCCTCAATGGCATCATTGCTCACTGTGACAATCCATCAAAGGTGTTGTCTTCCAACTTCAAAACTACTCAGTAGAGCATTTAAGGTCTCCTTATGTTATTAAATTGTGTTGTTACGAGTCTCTTGTTATTTATGTGTTTTAGTTTTGTATTTGCACCTTGATCAGTGCTATCAGAAAGGGAACAGTTGATAGATGTATTAAATAAGTCTTTGAAATGAAGAGCACAGGTTCTGTTCTCTATTCACATATTTGATTGTCTCCTTTACCTTTTACCTCCACCTGATTTTTCTCCCAGATTCCCAGTTAGAACTCAGTTACTAGTGAGTAGAAACACATAGAAACCAACTGGGGAGTTTGAACATAATGGGCATAATTAATGCCTGTTCATAAGGACAAGAAACTAGACTCACACATTTATATATGTGTGTTAGGATATATATGTATACACATTCCTACGTAATAGGGGTTTTAGGGCAGCCCGGGTGGCTCAGCGGTTTAGCGCCACCTTCAGCCCAGGGCGTGATCCTGGAGACCCAGGATGGAGTCCCACGTCAGGCTCACTGCCTGGAGCCTGCTTCTCCCTCTGCCTGTGTCTCTGCCTACCCACCCCCACCCCCCGCCGCCATCTGTGTCTCTCATGAATAAATAAATAAATAAATCTTTAAAAAAAATAGGGGTTTTAAAACTTTAATGGGAAGACCATAATCTGCTCCCCACCCAAAGAGTTAGAGCCTAGAGGAAGATGTACGATTAAAAAGAAAAAAAGAAAAAAAAAAAAAAAAAAGAAAGAGTCCTCCTTAGCAAAATCTCAACTGGTTTTTAGACTTTTTGGATTCTAAAAGGGATGTGAGTCTTTACAGGTCAATAGCAATTATTTCACATCTGTGACTAATTTCTATGAGCAGTAAAGATAATCAATATATCGAGTGTTGCTCCAGGAAGACAAACTGTAAGAACAAGTTAGTGGTAGAAGATCTCACTGTTCTGGCCCATTTCCTCCCTCTCCCAGAGCCCAGCCCAAGACAGGATGGCTGCTCACTGTTTCGGGGCTTCTCCTCATCCATGCCTTCATCCTCATTCTCAGGGTCGATGTCCTCTGCCTGGGTGATCCAGTCCAGGTAGCCCTTTAGGTCCTCTTCCAGCTGCTGCTTCTCTCGAAGCTTCTGGAAATCTCCCCGAGCTTTGGCCTTCTCCCTCTCTTTGGAAAACTCTCTGGGGAGTGAGAACATGGAGGAGAAGGGCCAGGTGGGCAGGAAGGAGAGATGGAAATAAGAAACAAAGGGATTAATTTCTTCACAACAGGAGACCTGCCCACCTGCTCCTGCTTTCTACAGTGTTCTCTCCTCATCCTAGCCTTTGTCTTTACTCTCACATAAACAGAAAGTCACCGAAGTGAACATTCTTGATATAGGCTACCAGAGTACAAAGGGATGGATAAAGTCCACTTCCCTTATTCTTGGATCATGGTCACAGCCTTTGCCTTTTAGTAACAACTGTTCTCCAGTGACCTGGAAACCCCTTTCAAACAGTCACTAAAAACCCTCCATGACAGTTATGGATCGTGCATTTTCATTCTGCCCAGAATTGAGTGGTTATTGGAAAACCTCATAAGTGGTTCTGGGTGATAAAGGCGTTAAGGGCCAGTGGTGTGCTGAAGTTCACTCACCCACACTGATTCCTAGGATCCCACCGCGCATGGCTCTTCACTGCTCTAGCTTCACTGATGTCTCCTTGTGGCTTGAAATTAGTGTAGTGGGAATATTTACACCACAGAAATTGGCAAATGCCACAAACTAGGGCTTTTTTCCCCCACCAAAGAGCCAACTGGTAAATATTTACCAGTATACCACTGATTTAAGGCCCAGGAGATTTAACTACCTCAACCCCCATTCTTATTACTAGAGTTTGTTTTGCCACTTTTAATATGCCTGGAAGGATTTCTAATCTAGAGAAAGTTCTTCCCCACAAGGAGATAAATGAGGACTCCAAACACAAGAAAATGTCCTGGGGGCTGCCCTTTTAGTTAAAAAAAAAAAATCTAATCAGGCTGGAAAAATACATAAAAGCAAGATGATATAAAAGTTAAATGATGCATTCAGTTTAAAGTAATAATGAGTAGAAATTGGAATTGGATTGGGATTTGCTGGAAGAAAGTCCTATTGAAAAATTTCTGACAGAATGGGTATTTCTTTCCTATTTTCTGATTTTGTCCTTATTTTCTCTCTGACTTCAAATTCACTTTCTGAACAGGAAGGGGCTGGGAGCAGAACATAATTATCAAGAAGGCTAGTTCTCAACTCTCAAAGCAAGTCTTTGTCTTTTCTTCCAAAACAGGTACATTAGGAGCATTTTAGTCTTTGATATTCAGTTTACGGGAAATGGGGCCCTCAATGGTGTGTGTGTGCATGTGTGTATGTGTGTGACATGCACTGAGCATCTTGGTTAATTCATAGAGACATGATTCCTCCTTCTCTCCCCAGTAAAGGCCTAGTTCAGAGCAGAAGCCTGTAGAAACCACCTTGAAGGAATGTCTTGCACAAGTCATACCTAAGGAAATGCACCTTGGAAGGAAGGGCACAGCAACAAATCATAGGAGGACAAAAGCTTCTGAATCAGTCATATAGGGGTGGCTCTATCACCATAACCACTATCTAGTATTTCCATTTTGTGTGTGCTGCACATCTTTTTAGCATTCACCATTTTTATGGATAAAAAAGGTGTTAGGAATGGGAGTGGTCTAGGGAATTTTGTAATTGAGAGATGTGGCAGCTCTCAAGTTAATGAGTTTTTTCAACTGTTATCTTAATGATGCTCTACTTTGGATGGAATTTTCTTCTTCAGTTTGATTGAATTCAATTCTAATTGGATTGAACTTGCTCTTTCTCTGGCTTCCTGCCAACTGGCAGGTACCTTCGTTTCCCTCCCAGGGAGTTTAATGCCAGGGGAAGGGGCCAGATTGACAACTCCAAATGAAGATAGAAGCTTTGCCTTGCTTTGTTCCTTCCTTCCTTTTGCTGTTGGGTATGAGCATGGATAGATCGCCTATATCTGGTCTTACCCTCTGGGCTGTGAATTTGCTCTCTGAAGACAGTCACTTTAACAACACTTCCTTCCCCGTGCAAATTAACTCCAGCAACTACAATTCCAGGACCCTTCCCTCGGCTATCTTCCTGCCTACATATATTTGTATTCTCCATTCTTTTTCTGTGGAGGGGTCTTGGGGATTCATTTTAGCTCTTTTGGGTTATTTCACAGAGGGCTTAAATCCTAGTTATATAACAACTACCCATACTGCTTCTGGAGTCAGGACAATAGGGTTGGGATCAAACTGCAGTAGGGGCAATTGACCCCATCCTGTGTTCCAGCCTCTGCTCCGTGGAATGAAAGTTCATCATCCATTCCCTAAGACCCTGAGGAACTACCATAGACATCTATGAGGAGAAAAGAAAATGAGGCTGTGTTGGGGGTTTGAAGGGAATAAGAAGAGGCAGGGTTGGATCTGAAGCCCTGCTGGCTCCCATTGGCTCCTATGGAGTGAGGATATAACTCAGCTTGTGGCTGGATGGAAAGTGAGCCAAGTTTCTTTCTCCAAACTCCATGCAGTATGGGATTTGCTGGGTGGTGGTATGTGGTTCTCTTTATCTCCTCACCTGTATGCCAGCCATGTGCCTGCTCTGAGGACTGAGCTAATGAAGACATGAAGCCCCAGCCTGACAGGCTGTGCTGGGCCCAGGGACCAGAGCTGGCTAGACAGTCAGTCACAGCCATGGGATTTGTCATAGGCAGGAGCACAGCTCCTGCCAGCAATGGCCAACATGAAAAATGAGGAGTAGAATCCAGAGCTGGGGGCCAGGGCTCAGTAATGTAAAACATGCAGAGGGAGCTGTATGCGGAAGATCCAATCAATACAAAAGGCTGGGGCTCTAGGCCCTCTGATGATCAATACAGTTGATTCTCATTATTCACAGATTCTGTATTTGTGAAATTGCTTACTTGCTAAAATTTATTTGTAACTCCCAAATCGATCCTTGTGTGCCTTTGTGGTCAAACCCAGACATGTGCAGCAGGGCAAAAAACTGGAGTCATATTCCCAGCTAAGGTTAAACACGGTGACACTCTGCCTTTCTGTTTCAGTTCTCATACTGTAAACAAGCGTACTTTTTATGGTCTCTTTAGTGCCATGTTGTTCACATTTCTGTACTTTTTTTTGGTGGTTTTTCTGTTAAAAATAGCCCCCAAGCACAGTGCTGAACTGCTGAAGTGCTGTCTAGTGTTCCTAAGTGTGAGAAGGTTGTGGTGTGCCTTAGGGAAAAAAATACATGTGTTAGATAAACTCTGTTCAGGCATCAGTTATAGTGCTGTTGGCCATGAGCTCAATGTTAATGAATCAACAATATATACTAAATAAGATGACTTTAAACAGAAACACACATAAAATAAGGTTATGTATTGATTGCTTGAAAAAAAGGCTTGTTGTGACTAAAGGCTCATAGGATCCTTGTTCTGTATTTCTCCCGAGAGTAGTGGTTTAGGGACACCTGGGTGGCTCAGCGGTTGAGTGTCTGCCTTTAGCTCAGAGCGTGATCCCAGGTCTCAGGATTGAGTCCCGCATCAGGTTCCCTGCGAGGAGCCTGCTTCTCCCTGTCTGTGTCTCTGCCTCTCTCTCTGTGTCTCTCATGAATAAATAAATAAAATCTTTAAAGGAAAAGAAATTTTAAAAAAGAGTAATGGTTTAGTATTCATTAATTCATGTTCATAGTGACCTCATGGAATACAACTACACAGATAATGAATATGATTATAGATGTTGCTGTCTTTTCTGCTCCCACCTACAAAGAATGCACGTCCTGGCATTTCTTGCTTCCTTCTCGGTCTACACATTGTGTCTTAACTATAGTGCCATGGTCTGGTTATGCTTTCAGGTTGCAAAATGCTTCCCAACCAAGCCACCTGTTGTTTTAGGGAGAGAGACAAGCCCATCTTCTGGTGGGAAAGAGGGCAGGATGACTATCCATCTAAGAGATTCTGAGTTCCTTGTATACTGAAGGCACATGTCTGAAGTCCTCTGTTTGCAATAATTTAAAACAAAAAGTGACCAGATTCCAGAATCCACAGACTTTTATCTGACTATAGCTTAAGTGCAATTTCAAGAATCTCATTGTCACTGCTTTCATTTTAATAGGTTGGATAGAAAAGCAAATGTAATCTAATTTTTGTGTGTACTAATACCAGTCCTGTGGCTTGTGAGGATCAATAGATAATGAACATGAAACAATTTTGAGAAATCCCACAATATATATTCTTCACACTGTCTCTATCTGGCCTCATAAAGAATAAGATGTTTTAGATATGGGAATGTTCCAGATAAAGGGTTACCTAACCCTCTGGTGACTAAAATCTTGGAATATTTACATTTTGCTTTACAGAGTGTCATCTTTCCTTCATGAAAGTATCTTTCCTTGGTGACTGAAGGACATAATTTATGAGGGGATGAGTTACTGTGTTGGACTGTAAAATAATATTGTTCTTAGTTGACAGGTGTGGGGTCTCAGGCCCCTCCAGTTCCAAAATTCTCCAAGGCTGTAGTTCTACCAAGCTACGGGTCTGCTCTCTCTCAAGGACTATTAACATTTGCAGGGCCACCAGCCCTCCTAAACAACCCTGCTCTACTGCACCCTCCTGAGTGGCGGCTCTGCAGCTTCCTCTTGGGTTTTTTTTCTGTTCCCAGTGGCTGTTTCCAACCACCATCCCATGGATTGCTTCTCCCTGCTCCACTTGCTCCTCCTCAGTTCACTTGCTGCTCTTTACTACACCCCCCCCCCCACAAACACTTCTTGACTCTAATTTTTAGGAACATGGGTTAACACCGTTAAAATGGTTTGGGAACAGTATAACATAGAGGTTAGAGAGACAGGCCCTGGATTTACATTGTTTGGGTTTAATCCTGGATCTTCCATTTTCATCTGTAAGAACTGAGGTAGTTTCCTCACCTGAAACTCAATTTTCTTCTCTATAACATGGAGATATAAATAGCACTTAGCTCATAGGGTTGTTGTGAGCATCGGAGAGTTATCCATCAAAAGCTCCATGCACTGAGCCTGCCATGGACGCTGGTTTCTGTTAATGTTAACATTGGAACAGTGAATTTCATGGAGCTCTGAGAGCTTTTTGGTTGCTTTTAGAAGGCTGATTTAACCAGAATTCTTACTGATGAATCAGTGGGGGTTTTGTTGCATTCTTGTGGTGACTTTTATGTTATTGTCCTGATTGATCAAGATGCTGACTCAAAACTGAAATCACTGCCATCACATGGTTAGCCAGTAAGAGCCTAATTCCAGGTTTTGTTACTGTTTGGATCCAGGGCAGTGCCTGGGGCACTTTTGACTGGCTTCCTCAAACCAGGAAGGGGAGATGCTTGCCCAGAGACACTTCTCTGTCCATGCAGAGGATATGCCCTGCAGCCCAGGAAACCTTGGAGATGGTCCATCAGCAAATCCAGAGCTGTGAGGAGCAGGGAGTTCCTCTCAGGGAACTCTACTCAAGGAGCAGGTGCTGGGGAAGGTATCCCACAGAGACCAATGTATGGACTCTAGAGCTCATAGTTCTAAAGTCTGAAAGCCTTAATGTTCCTGTTCAGAGTCTATTCATGTTTGGAGCGTTACTACATGCCAAGCTTTGGTCTAAGTATTTTTACACACACAATCTCAAAGGGACTGAGTTGGTCCAAAACATGGTCTTCAAAATGATTTTTCTCTCACATCAGCAACTGCTGCCTTTGACTTCTCTGCCAGGAAGACAACTTTACTGGGGAGGGTGTGCCAAGAGTGACTGTGAGCAGATACTCTGCTTGAAGAGGGTCCTTTATGGGCTCATGCTAATTCTTAACTCTGGATTCCTGGGAAGATTTTCACTTGCTTAGATTTGTTCCTAATCTCTTGGGGAAGAAAGTGGAATCACATTTTTTTTTTAAGGTTCAGAGCTCTGGCTTATGTTACAGTTCAAGTTCATTCAATGTATACTCAATGGACAGTGATGGGAAGATGGAATCTAGGCTGTGTCTGCATTCTAGTCCTCATTCTGATACTTATAAGCACAATGACAACACACAAGTCACCTCTGGGCTCACTTTCTTCATCTTTAAAAAGAGAAGGTTGAGGATTTTATTCAACAATTCCAGTTATGACAGGCACCAAGTAAACAATAATCATTTCATGATGGTACCATTATTGAGCACTTTACTATATGCCAAGTATTTTACACGAATGATCTCCCTCTATCATCACAAAAAGTTATGGGTTGGTATTATTATTCTCATTTTTTTTGGATGGCTAGGTGAAGTTTAAAAAGGTAAAGTTGCCCAACATTATGCATCCAGCAAGTGCAGAGCTGAGATATCCAAATTTGTCTTGAGTGGGAGTGATGAAGTTATTTTTTTCAATGCTTTGATTTACGTATAAACACAGGGGCATTTTCTTGTGTTGGAACACAAAAATGAAAACCTTTATACCTTCCAGGCAGCTAATATCTTCATCATTTTACCCCTGATGGAAGACACTAGTTTCCTATGTGGCCTTACCTTGGCAAAAGGCATGGTGTCATCAAAGTCCCTAACAGGCCACCCACCATTGGGAAGCAGTGAGGGTGGAAGAAGATTTTTTCCTTCACTAAATCCCAATGACTAAACCTGATGCTCCTGCATGGCATTAGGTTACGGCAGGAGACAGGACTAGCTGTTCCCAGTCTATGTACTTGGTAAAAATCAAATGCAATCATTCCTGTCATGTCTGACTTTCTCTCAGCATTAATGTCCCTGGAGACATAAGAAAGGCTATTCAAAGCAGCTGACCTGTCTTGAGCAAGGCAGAAGTAGATTGTCCCCCCTCCCCCTTGTAGCAAAGGCAGCAGAGTAGGTAACCCATGAGCAGGTCACTAGGAGCATTTAGGTGCTAGGCCTTGGCATGGCTGATGTGGACTCATGAAGAAGGTAGGTTGAGGAATGGCCCAGTGAGTCCACAGTGTCAAGGAGGCCATCCCCAGGGCAGCTTGATGCCCCCATTATATGCGATTTCTACCACTTTTTAACTTCATTGGAGCAAAGGCTGGAATTAGGCAAACTTTATGCTTGAAGCTAAGTAGATAAACTTAAAGGAAGGTATGTTTCATCTCCTCTATTTTCAATCTATGGCTTTGAACAGCTAAGAGCCATTTCCATTCAGAAAAGGGGCATACTAGACATGGACTGAAGAGTCTTGAATTAGAGAGAATTTTATTTAGTTTGTATTTGTTTATGTATACTTTCAATCAAACTTATTACCCCAGCCCATTCGACACTGAATAAAAGCTATCTGAAATCTTTACTGTTAGCCTGCCACCAACTATAATCAGGCAAGTACCTAGTGGCAAGGCTATGGCATGTGTTAAAAGCACAATCTATGAATCTTCCCTCCAATCCCTCCTGCCAAACCCTTTCAACTCAAGGGTCTTATCATGTAGCTTCTCAGGTAGAAGGAGAAGTAGCCTGCCTACCTGAATAGCTGCTTGAGGATGGGAGGGGGTTGGATGAGGTAGCAGGAGACAGGTAGGCCTAAGTATCTCCTCATGAAGCCCAAACCAATGGATTAATTAATCCTTGTACATTTGATCCTCTGTCCAGCCAGGCCAAGGACATTCACTTCAAGGCTCCCGAGGTGGCCTTTTATCCCAGGTTCATCAGAGCCAGAAAAAAGAATAAAGCCAGGAATAGCAGAAAGAGTAAATAAAATAAAATCAAGACCTTTTTCCTTGGTCCTGCTTACCCGCTAAGAACACCGAGAACCAAGTTAAGTACAAAAAATGACCCTATGATGATTAGTGTAACAAAATAGATCCAGGGCCAGTCCCTTCCTACGGCATCATTGACCTGGAAGAATGGAATGATAGTTAGTGAGGCACACTCAGCAGCCGAGCATGGCCAAGTGCCCATCACCGGCTCCTGGACACTGACCCAAACAGTGCCGGGACCCAGGGATCCTCTAGTTGCAAATCAGAGGCCAATTAGCCTGTCTGGCCAATGGGTTGGAATCTGTGGTTGAATGGGGACTTTTTTTTTTTTTTTCTGATTTTCCTGGCCTATTAGGATCCCATCTCTGAGGACCCTGGTGATGGATACAGTGGGACCTGGGACCTTGCTCGGCTGCATTGTAAAGAATACATAGAAACAGTCAGCTTACCCGCTCAACACACCGAGAACCAGATTTAGAACGAAAAAGGATCCAAAGATGACCAGACTGACAAAATACACCCAGGGTAACTCATAGCCCATAGCGTCCTGCATCTGGAAAGATGAAGGCAGGTTAGGAAAGAGAGAGCAGAATGAGTTAAAGTGAGGAGGCAGGCAGGAAGGGTGTGGGTAGAACAGGAGGAGACTAGCGAGGCTAAGCCAGGATCCACTGTCACCTCTGGCACCATCAATATTCAAAACACTTCCCCACAACCCTGCCCTGGACCTTAAGGGATCTTTGCAGGCACTGAATGCAGGGCAATCTTTCCTAGCACTGTCTGTTGTTTTATTTTCTGGAACAGAAAGATTTCTACAATGTTTTTACTTGTCTAATAAGGTGGATCACCTAAAAAATGATTTCTTCAGTGTAGGATGGTTTTAGGTCAGTGAGGTTTCTGTGGTATTAAATCTTCCACTGTCCCCCAGGGCAGCCTAACCTTGGTGTCAGGAGTGCCCCAGCTCTTCCTGACAGAGCCAGAGGCCCAGAAACTTTGAGCCTGCATGAGGAAGGAGAGCCTTTCTTAAGGGGCTTTCCTGAGCTGGGCCCAGAATTTAGAAGCCAAACTTCGTGCTCCACGAGCACGCAGGGCCACAGCCCAGGAGGGACAGTAATTTTGGTTACTCATCCAGAGAATAGTTCCTGTCCTGCAAACACATTTCCTGTAGCCTGGAGACTGTGACCAGTACCTAAGTGGATAATGGAGGCGGCCTCTGACAGGTGGCAAACCCCTGCAGTAGCTGGGGGCAGTAGTGTGCCAGAGCTGGATCCTCTGGGCTTTGGAGAGCCACCCCGTAGCTCTTTGCAGGTCCGTGTTCAGTGACGTCACTAGGGTAGCCCAGAACTGGCCACGGCGGGCAGAGTGGGCAAATGACGTAGATCAGCCCCCACTCTGCCCTTTGCCCCTAAACAGGTGGCTAAACATTTAGCAGCGCATAGCTGGCTGGAGGGTAGGTATAAACGTGATGTGAAGTCACAGAGCAGCCTTTTTCTTTTTTTTTTTTTTTTATCAAACTGGAAGTTTGTTCTGATTTAGTTTCTCAAATCTATTTCTTTTAAAGCTTTCTGACTAAACAGGATTTAGTCTTATCTTCCTAAAATGAACCCTGACTCTGTCCTTGTGAAATTGCCTTACAGGAATCCAGTTCTTAATATACAAGCTTCCCAAATGATTGACATTAGTGGCTCTCAGAGTGCCCTGACCTGTTTGGAAATGCACATACTCTGCCTTCCCTGAAACTCTTTAAGTGGGCCCAACAACCCATGTTTTTACAAGCCCTACAGCGAGTCTGAGAACCACTGATTTGCACTATTCTCCATTCCTCTCAACTTCAACTATAAGGACACAAGTACTGTGATTCACTACCTGTCTCTGCTTTGTTGCATGGCAGTGTTCCTTAAAGTGTGATCTGAAGACCACCAGAATCAGAATCATCTGGAAGAATTGTTAGCAACACAGACCCCAGGGCCATTTCTCCCAAATCTGCACACCTCATAACTGTGTGATAATCACCCAGGTAGTTCTAAAGCCAGGTGCCTCAAATGAGTTACATGTGTGCTGGGATAGTACCACCCTCAGCCCTCAGGGCTTCTCAGCCTCCAAAAAACCTTACCCATGTGCCTAGGGATGCTGGACAAATACTCTCTGTGTGCTGTGAGTAAAAAAGATTGAGAAGTACTGGGAGATTTACCTTGTTGGACTGGTTTGAAGTGTTACATCCTGAAACGTTCTTTTCAAATTTAATACTACTTATCAGGGGTTACTATATTTTGGTTGGAGGAATCTGCCAATGTGGCCGTGGCATAGAGTAAAAAATTATAAGGGCTTGGGTATCATGGATCTCAACTGAGTCATTGAGCAAAGAAAGAACTCCCAACATATGTCCACTTAACCATGTCATAATACAATTCAATTCAACATGAATTTATTGAGCATTCCCATTCCCATATATTCTTGCTGTTTTCCACAGAGTGTTTATCCCTTCCTAACTGTGTAATTTATTTATTTATTATGTGCTTGTGTTCCATGCTTGAATGTGAGTTCCCTGAGGACAGGTAGTTTTGATCTGGTTTGTTCACTGGTGAATCCCCAACTCCAAAAACAGTGCCTCACACATGGCTGATGCTCAGGAAATGTTGGGTGAATGAATGAACTTGATATGTGCCATAAATAGGAAGCCCTTGCTAGCATGGGGACAGATAAATAAAAGGCAGCTACAATGTGAGGTGGTAAATGCAGTTGTAGGAATAAATATTCAGGGTTACAGAAGTGCAAGGGGAAGAGTGGCTGTATGAGGCGTGGAGAAGTAAGCAAGAGCCAGAGCAGGCAGGACTGGGTAAACCTTGCACTATGAGGCCACTGAAGGCAGGCGTGCAGGAGTGGGCAGGAAGCCCAGAGGCCATGTGAGCCTGTGACAGGATTGGGGGTTTCCTAGGAACTTGGCAGTTATTAAAAATAGAACCCACAGCTGAAAAGCCATCCTGGCTCCGGAATGGAGGCTTTGCCCAGTGGCTGAGGACTAAAATACCCAGCAAAACAGCAGTTGTTAGGAAAGGCAGGGCAGAAAGGTTTGTATGTGTCAGACTCTGCTACCATCACAAGGGACCCGGGAACCTCCTTTAACCAGAAAGTAAATGTTTGAACCAAGGCTGCAAAGGAAACCAAATTCACAGAGGGAAAACCAGTAACCATCATCAGGAAGAGAAAGTCCAATAATCACCCAGGAGGAGAAAAAGAAAACTGCACCCATACAAGAAGGGGAGGGACTGATGAAATGAGGTGAGGGAGAAGAAAAGCAAGACGGACAGCTAGCCAACCCTAGGACACTTAATGATTGTAAGGATGGCCATGTGATCCCAGGGTCTCTATGTGACATTTTATTATAAGGAACAATGACATAAGCCTTTCACTATTCTTAGCAGTGGTCTCATTTGAGTCCACATTTGTTCAATAGTATTTCCTGAGTGCTTACTGTGTGTAAGACATTGTTTTCTGTGCCAGTAAGAGTGACAGGGTTAAAAACAGCCCTGGATAGGAGAAGATATCTGTGAGGAGGCATTCATGGAAACTGGATCTAAGTCCATGAAGCCTCTAAGTGTCCTAGCTTTTCCTTTCTCAGGTTAAGTCCTGCCAGTGAAGGTCAGAGTCCTTTCTTCTTGCCTAAGTTAGGGAGGGTGAGGAGGTCAGGAAGAGCTGAGGGAAGCTGTGGACACCCCCTGAGAAAAGGCACACACCCATGGTGCTGTGCATACAACTCCATGGATGGATGCATGGACCCCATGTTTCTGACCAACCAGCTGCTCTGTGCTAATCCCAGAAGAGCTTTTCCCAAGAGTGGCAATGGGGGCCTGTTCTGAGTCAGTTCTCCTGCTTCGCCCTGGATCTCAGACGTCCTTACCTTCCTCAGGACAGACAGGAACCGGTAGTTCCAGGAGGCATGCTTGCTGCAGTGCACTCTCCCAGAGCTGCCTCTGGAGCCTGGGAAGATGGTGAGTGGGTGCAAGGGCTGGTTGGCACTCAACCAACTTCCTTAGAATGAAATCTCTCCTGACTGGTTCCTCATAACCCTAAATTTATGAACAGTTAACCTCATAGAAAATACAGTTCCCTGAGCCACATACTCTCAAGTCAACAAACCCATGAATCTCAGAGGTTTCCTTGGGCTCTTGTTCAGTTTGGGTGTCCTTTCATTTGTGTCACAGTTGGGTGACCTTAAGCATAATTAAGAACCTCAAATGGAAGGAGCTACAAACCACACTGCCCCTAGATAGCCCATAAAGAGTTTTGTGATAACCTTATGACCCACAGATAACCTCACCACCTCATGATAGCCTCATGACCCAGATATTCCACTGATATTCTCATGATAACCTCATGACCCATAGATATTTTCATGACCTATCAATATTCCATAGAGAGCCAGGGCCACATCTAGGAGACTCATGGTCTCTATCTCTCCCTTGTCCTATCCTTCTGCTTTGGTGTCTTCCTTGCTGTGGGACCATTCTTTCAAAGGTTTAAGACGTAGAATAGCAGGTGAGGGGCAGGAGGTAGGAGGACAGATGGGAGATTAACAAGCTTCCGAGGTGTTCCTAAGACCCCACCTCTTCCTCAGCAAGTAATGCTTAGCAGCCACTGATTGGTGGTTCTCTGGTCTGTCTGGGTCTGGCCTGAGAGGAAAGCGCCCCTTTTTGTTTTCTCTTTTACTTTCTCCTCTTTATTCTAGGCCACCTACTTTGGGGGCAGACTGGATAGAGAGAGAGCATACAATGCTGGGTGTCTCTGAAGTAGGGCGATGCCTGGAGTGATGAGATTGATGTCTTAAATCAGCTGGAATGGAGCTATTAAGAAGAGAGAGAATAAATAAAGGCGTACTTTTAAAAAATGACCTAGATTGCTGATACCCTTATTTAGAGGTGAAAAAAGGATAGGTTTTCTCAAGCCATTAAAGCTTTATGTTTCCTAGGCCTATAACAAAGGAAGCTTTGTGACTTTTCCAAGGAAGGCATATTTAGGCATCTTGATGTCTACCACCAAGCAGCCATTGCAGCCTCTAGGCCCAAGGACTAACAGGATGACCCCAGCCTTTGCTGAAACACATAACTTACTATTCCAAGAATCCATAGACAGACCAAAGGTAATACCAAATGAAAAACACAGAAGAACCTTCTAAAAACAATATCTAATTCCTTGAGGGCAACCTCAACCTTAAACCTTCAAATCCAACATATTTTTTTTTCACAAATAAAGAAAAAATAGGAGGAACAATACCTCCTGGGTCCTAGTGCATCAAGGCCACTCTCAATTCTAGCTGATTTCCATGAGTTCTCAAGACATGGCACCTTTTCCTGTAAGGTTTGTGGCACAGGCACTGTATATCTAAAAAGACTAACTACTTTCAGTGAATGCCAAGAGGGCTATCACTTGACACCAAAGACAGGAAGTATAGACCCATGAAAGTCCCAGTGCTTTCTACAAAGTATTGGAAGACAGGGTTTGCTGCTGCCATGAATGCCAGTGCCCAGGGTAATGGTTCAAAAAATCTGTGACTACTCTTGACCTTTGTCACCTTGCCTGTGGACATAGGGTTTTCACCTGTGAGTCCATCAGACAGCAAGCAAGTTAGACAACAAGCTTCACTTGACTCCTTCTTGTCCCTGTACTTGATTGTCATTGTACATGGAGAAACTGTGAGTGCCTCAAGGTATAAGCAAAAGCCTGCATTAAGTGGCGGAAGACAGCAGAAGGCTCCTAACATAAAGGGAAGCCAACAAAATTAACTCCTCAATCTATTAAAAGAAAATCCCTCAACTCAGATGGAATTATGCACTGACATTCTAGGGGAGGCCAGGAAGGGTTTGAGTAGAGGGGCAGCCCCAGGTATGAACACTTGTGTAGGAGACAGCTGGTTCACAGCCAAAGGAAGATACATTTATTTGTCCTGGGCAGCCACCAGGTGTGGGCTTGAGTTTGATGCCTGTGACTGTACCTCTAGGCAGGTGGCCTTTCAGACACCTTGGGTGAGAACACTTTAGGGAAGCTGAGCTGTTTCTTGGTTCTGTTTTAGGTTCCCTCAACAGAACCAAGAAACAGTTCTCTCTAATTTCCCAAAATGCTATAAAGCTTGCTTTCCCCATGGAGGGGGGGAGCCTCAAAGCCAGTGAAATTCCCCTCTCTCCTGGAAGTGTTCTGTGCCAATGCAGAGCTCTCCCTTAGTGTAGTGTTCTGTCCTAAGTCATATTTCCTTGGGTGTGTCCTCCATCTCTTCAATTAGATCCTAATTCCTTGAGGGGAGGACTTCTTCTCCCCAACCCTCCATCCTAGTCCCTACTTAGTCCTACGAACATAGTAAATGCTCAATAAGTGTTTGTTAAATAGAATTATTGAATAATAAGGACTCATATAATACTAGTGAAATGAATAAAATAAAACTTAATAATTAAATAAATAATGTCTTTGAGAGATGCTAATTCTCTTTCTTGACATACTTATAAACCACTAATTTATTTCTTTGTTTAAAACAGCATGGGCACTAAGTGGGGAGAACTCTAACAGAAGCAGATTAGAAGTTAAGGACTGCAGGGTCTAAAGTAGGACCTCCCAGTTTCTCTGCTCTGATACCTGTTAAAGAGCCCAGGATGCTGTTTCTAGGTTACTTGAGGATTTTTTCCCCAGCTCTTCACTTGGAATGACTCTTAGGTCATAAATAGTACTCAGCTCCTTTTCTGTTTCTTGATGCCTTCAGAGACTCATTTTCTATATTCTGTAGTGAAAAAAAAAGTGGCTTTTTGAAAAAAAGATGGAGTAGGGAAAAAATAGGGTAAAGCCCAAATCAACCTGCCTGAATGCAAAAGACCTTTGTCATAAATGAGAGATGTTTCAGCAGCTTCAAGAGCAGATATGAGTGGCCATCTTGGGGTATGTGTGTGTGTGTGTGTGTGTGTGAGAGAGAGAGAGAGAGAGAGAGAAAGTTTAGTAGGAATATCTTCCCAGCATTTCCAGACATGTAAGTGGGACAAGACAAAGTGTGGAACTGACAACTGACTTATGAAAGGTTAAAACATTAGAATTTTGTTCCCAAGGTCTCCTGCTGAGCCCAAACTATCCCAGTTGCTACAAAAGACACTACTTATGATTCTAAACATCTTTTCTTTATATGACTTCTCATTAAGTATTTCTAGACTTATTTTTAAGTTCAATTTGTATTTTTAAAAAAGTAGTGAAACAACTGATCCTGGAGAAACCAATTGCAGGGGGACAATAAGTGGTGTCAGAAAGAAGTGATCCCACTCTGTTGGTGGTAGATGGGGTAGGGTGTGATTCCAGGAAAACCTGGACCTGAGTGCTTTTACTGTGCTGACAGTATGAAATATTCTTGGGGGCCCTGGGTCAGGAGGGCATTGGGTGAGCAGAGATCAGTAGAGTCCTCTGGATGAAGGATTATTCAGGCATCTAGATTCCTGAAGAGCTAGAAACATGTATTCTTGGGCGACGCCTATTCTAAGTGCTGCCTCCCTTTCCCACAAGTCTCACCTGCAACCTGCTCCAGGTGTTCCAAATCCTGGGCAAGCAGCCATGTTATTCTGTTTCGCAAGAGCATGGGGCTATGTCAAGTACAAATTCAGCACTGAACACTCGATTGATGTTTATGCTACCTGTGATCTGGCCAATGTGGAAGGGATAATGTTCAGGATTTCAAACTGACCCCAGTCCTTAGACAATGTCTGAGAATCCTGCAAATCATCTTAATTCAGCAGCCTCTTCTATCTTCAGGAAGGCACATGTTCAAACCATGTAAGACAAGTATTTTTAAATTATATGCAGGGAGTTAGGGGTGTTTGTTAAAAAAATTCATAAATTCGAATGTAGAAATGGAAACCAATGGTAATGCCATACAATATTGGATTCTTCCCTGTCTTGGTGCTACACTACTTCTAAAGAAGACTGAAAATTTCTTTTACTCACTTTTCCCCTCTATTTTAGAAGAGGCATGGACATTCTGAGAGTAAATGAGATTGTAGCTTATGAAGACATCGCCCAAGGAAACCACACCTCAAACTGAGTTTTGGCTTAGTTTCCAAATCCTCAATGTCCCCCACCCCTTACCCTGTCACCTGTAGACTTGGTAAAAGAAATATTTCAACAAATTGCTCACCTAGTTGGAGCCGTGACCCAATGTATGGCCAATAGCTTTAACATCTGAGGAACTGCTCAAGTATTAGTTGGCCAAGTTTGATCTTACTTTTTAGTTCACTAATTCTTCAAGATGATAACAATGTGATGAAATAATGGATGTCACAGAAAAAGAGAAATGGATTTGATATTACCCATAGTAGGAGACAGGTGTCTGCCATTTTCTACTGTTGACCTCCTTGATCCCTTCCATCCCAAGCTATATCTAGTGATTGAACCTATTGCTTCGTTAGTGCTTTAATGGTTGATTCTCTCCCTAGGAACATCTATCCAGCTGTTTGATAGTTCAGAGTGAATCTGAATCTGGGGTTTCCATTCATTGCTATACTTGAAAATCTCGGTGGCTTCTTCCAACATCCTCTAGACTTGACCCTTGTATTTGAAGGGAAATACATTGTTCTGAGTGGTAGATCCTACTTCCCCAATTTCCATGGAAAATATAGCTTCATAGATTGGTTCAAATCCAGTGGCATGAAAGCAGCACCATGCAGATTGAATAGGTTAGACTTCTAGGGCATATTTCATATTTCAGCTTGGGCATCAGAATCACCTGGGAAGACTTTTCAAAATGTAGATACTGGAGCCTAACTTTGGAATTTCTCCATTCAGTGGCTTTGAGGGAAGTCTGGGCATCTTTATATTTCGACATCTCCATGTTTTAAACTGTACATTGGGATTTGAGAGGCTGTGGGTTTAGAGATACGGGCCCAGAGGTAAGAAGGAAGAATGCTGAAGGGGGAGGAAGAAAGAGAGAGAGGAAAGAAGGATGGAAGGAAGAAGTGGCCATAGAAAGGTCAAAGCGATTAGACAAATTGAAAGCAGGAGCATTGGGCTGGGAAATGCTTCCATCACGAATACCCAAGTATGAGGCTGTTTAAGCTTTAGAGGTGTGTGTGTATGTGTGGGTGTGCATGTGTGTGCGTATGCACACCCACCCACCCACCCACACACACACAATATGGCCATTTTGGGAAGGTGCTGGGAAAATCAGAGACACATGTCCCATGAGCCTGGGAGTGTTCCTTCACCTCTGACACTTTTTCCGTTCCCAGCCTGAGCTCTATCACACACACCCCAGGGGAGAAAGCACAACACAGCTGCTGAAAATTGGTAGTTGCAGTTGTGTGCTTCTTCTCATTTCCCACCCTGGCTGTCATTAGGACAGTATTTCTTTGGGTCACATCTGGCTGGTGGGGTATCAATGACTTGTGGTGAGGGAGAGGGAGGGAGTGATGAAGGAAAATCACAAAAATACATCAGGGCCATCAGCAAAGTAAATTATACCTATTCCCCCAGCCCCACACATCCACCCACTCACTGCCACCCTGCCCTCAATTTGCTGCCATGGAAGGCGTTCTCATAGCAACTTAAGGCATGGGTTTGAAGCTCATGTGATGTGGCTCTGAAGCAAAGTTCCATATGATCTTATGTTCTAGGGTCTATCAGAAGCTGCCCATGTGCAGAAGAGTGTTTCTGTCCTTGACTAGCCATAGAGATCTACCCAAGGTAGAAGGACCACTTGGGAATTTGATCAGCTTTGCTAAATGAAATTAATTTGCCTAAGCATAGTACATTTAATTCCCTCTTTTCCTTTTAGAAATTATTCAAAATAAAAAAATTATTCAAAATCAGTTTTTATCGAGCATGGGTCTAAAAAATGTTTTCTCATGTTTCATTTTAATTAGAGGGAGAGGTGATTTGACTTTTGTCTTTTTTTCAAAGTATCACAATCACAACTTCACCATGGCACAGGCTCCAGTTGTACCACCATTATTCAGTTTAGATTTAGTGTTTATCTAGACTGAGCTTTTCAGTCTGAACTGGATGTTATTTATGTCTGAATATGTACCTAGGAGCTTCCCCGACATGCAAGAAATGCTCAATAAATGTTTGCTGGGTACAAAGTTCTTGGGTAAGTTTCAAGTAGTCATTTGCAGAGAAGTATGCATTTCATAGCAACACGGGGTTTTAGCATGTTGACTAGAACATAAAAATTGGGAAAAGAGGGTTTTGAATCAATAGGACCTGGTGCTTATGAAAAAATTAACAGATACAATACAATACCCTGTATCACATCTCTGTGTTGTTACAAAGCTCTTCTGATTTTAGGAAGAAGTCAACACCTCTCTTGGCATCAGTTCCTTTCTATCTGGCAGCTCTGTTCAACGGGAAGACATTCACTTCCCTCTCCCTCTTTCTTGCTTTAGTATGTAGGCACTATTCCCTTAAGCAAGCTCTTAGACTGTTTTCGGCATGGCCAAATACATTTGACTATTTGCAAAACTGTGGGTGAGATGGTATTTTCAAGACTGGCAACAAACATTTTTCACCCAAATGCTGGAGAACAACACTGGATTCTGGCAAGTCATTCCTCAAGCTCTTGTAGGAGATACTACAAAGAATTATATTTTCTGGAGCTTTCACAAATAATGGACTTGACTCTGCCAGATGGAGACAGCTCAAATATGGTGTGTATATTTGCCTGTCCCATAGGCAGAAATCTGGCACTTTAATAGTTTGAAGGTTGGAAAAGTAGTGTTGGCTGCTGGATAATAAAAGGGGCATCTTGAAAGTAAAAGATTTACCATTGACTGGTTGACACTTAGGAAGCGGTATTTCTAAATATGCATCACACAACCAGCAGTGTTTTGTTAGCAGTGAAAATGATGGCAATGTATTGGTCTGATGGACTATTCTAATATTATAAGGTAAGATTAACATGAGAAATAAAAATATAATAGCATGACATCATACTATTCAATTCAATAAAAATGGTTTCTTGAAAAAAAAAATTGTTTCTTGTTAGAAGACCAGGCCTGACTTATCTCCTTAGCCCTAAAAATTAATAACTATGCTCTCTAGCTCTCTTTTGTGGACCGATGCAAGACAAGGATAAAAACAGAAGAAACTCTACAGTAGGAAGGGGAGTTGAATAGAATCCTTGTGTCAGGTTTGGTCAACTCATTCACAGAGCATCAGCTGCATGCCAGTGTTTCTCACTATGGTAGGACAAACTGACAGATGACATTTTGCTTAGGCTGGTGGGCAGACAGAGAGACTCAATAGATGCAAGTTTCATGCTTTGTTTCTCAGGAAAGACCTGGAAGAAATCAAAGACATTTATCAACTATTCCATCAAGGTGTATATGTGACCATAAAGTCATGGGGAGAGTGGAGAAGGGAGATGTTGAAGAAAGGCTCGCAGCCTTCTGGACTCCCCACCTCTGCCCATCTCAAGCTACGTACCCAGTACAGCACATCTGTCCAGCCCTCCATGGTGATGCACTGGAATACCGTCAACATGGCGAAGGCAAAATTGTCAAAGTTGGTGATGCCATGCTTGGGCCCATCCCACCCGGGCTTGCACACAGTGCCATTCTGGCACTGCCGCCCATGGCCTGTCTCCAGAGCACAAGGGGAAGGATCATCTTCTGCTGGAACATCTTGAATGATCAGGGGAAAAGAGAAGGAAGCAGAGGGGATGGAAAGAGATAGGCAGAGAAAGAAGGAGTGAGAAGTCAGAGAGAAAAGTGATAGGATAAGGTTAATGGGCTAGGCAAAACAACCATAGCAACAATAATGTAGAACAAGTTTTCATTAGTTCCCTCATAGAGGAATTAAACAACATAAGGAACCAGATACTCATTTAGGCTATTGATTTAGAAAGTCAGTACTTTCAACTAATTATAAAACTGTATTTTAACCTTGGTAATTGATTTCAAAGATAGTAAGGCTATTGCATATTCTGTTGTAACATGTTGGCATCCTGGTCAAATGGCCAATTAAAAACTATGATCATGCAATCACTCCAAGTGGAAAATATTCTGAAAAATGATAGGAAGTCTATCTTTTCTTTTTTTGGTGATAAAGTATCTATGAACACTTCCATTGGAATACCAGAGTTTAGGTTGAGGGCTATATTGACTGGAAGAGTCTTTCACATAATTAGTGAACAAATCCCATTTGGTAACACTTTCTTCATTACATGTTACAAGATACATTACCAGTGATAAAAATCATTTTATAGTGAATCCTTATGTTGATAAAGGTCCAAAATAAATTCTGTCTATAGAGGGGAAGTAGCAACCATAGTGGCTTTTATTACAACCCTTGAGTACAAACACTGCTGACTCTCTTTTATGTATGTCATGTGTAACCCTGTGGCACTGGTCTCCAGCATTAATACCTTTAAGAAGAGAAGCATCATTTTCTGACCTCTAATCAAGACAGAACGGCATTGGATGACAGAGAGAATGCTCCCTAGGTACAAACAGACCTTTTTCAGGAAACTGTATAACATATCTACTGTGGCTACAGATGGTGTTTGGGCTAATTTCACATGGTGAGAAGAGCTACCAAAAAATCAATAATTAAGATGTAGCTTGTATTTTTGGTGTGGAGATCACTGGTAAATTGAAATAAGACTAGACTGATCTAGAGGCACCTGGGTGGCTCAGTCAGTTAAGCATCTGCCTTCAGTTCATTCATGTCAGGGTCTTGGGATCCAACCCCACATAAGAGCCCCGCCTCAAGACATTGAGCCTTGCACTGCATTGGGCTCCTTTCTCAGTGGGAAGTCTGTTTCTTCCTCTCCCTCTGCTCCTCACCCTGCTCATGTGCTCATTCTCTCTCTCAAATAAATAATAAAATCCTTAAAAATAGATTAGACTTATCTAAGAATTCCCATTATGGTAAAATACTGGGAGTCTTGACCCAGCTATGGAAGGTAATGTTTTGAAATTCATAGAAGTTTGTGAAATTAAGGACATTGTCTCATGCTTGTAGAAGGTAACAGTAATAAACAGAACAGACTTCAGTCCTAACAAATAGTTGCCTTTAACAATAGTGAAAATATGCTCTCAGATAGGGAATTTGCTTATAGTTTTCATTTCGAAATAACAGGTCACTCAGGATCTTTTTTTGTTTCATATGCATCAAAACAATTACAAGTGCCTAGGATCTCTGTAGTGAAGATCACTGGTTGGTTGGTTGGCTCTTTCTCAGTTTGTGCCTGCAAATTTGCAACTGTTTACACAGAGGAAGATGGAAGATGAATATTAATCCTAAGTAAGGGACTGATCTTACGAGAATGGAGTTGAGCAGCATGCTTGAAAATATATGCTGGAGTGTGTCTTCTTGGCTTTTTTTCTTTTTTTCTCTCTTAACAGCTTTATTGAAATATAATTTACATGTCTTACAATTCATCAGTGTAAATGTACGGCTCAATTATTTTTAGTAAATTTATATAGTTGTGCAGCCATCACCACAATCCATTTTAAAACATGTCCATCATTCTCCCAAATTCCTGTGTGCCTGTTTGCAGTCAATCCCTGCTTCTCTCCCCAGCCCCTAGCAACCTGATCTACACTCTGTCTCTATAGCTTTGCCTTTCCAGAAATTTCATAGAAATAGAATCATGCGATATGTAGCTTTTTGTGTCTGTCTTCTTCCACTCAGCATAATGTTTTTGAGGTTCATCTGTGTTGCTGCACATATCAGTATAGTATATTCTCTTTTGTTGCCAAGCAGTGCATTTCACTGTACGTCTATCCATTCACCAGCTAATGGACATTTGGATTGTTTCCAGGTTTGGGCTATTGTGAACAGTAAGTGCTGCTTCCTGGCTTATTCTTGGCCTGGTGCTTCGGGTTGTGTATGAGTCTTTGTGTGATGACCAAGGTGTAAAGGTCTGCATCACTGGTCCCTGTACTGTTGGAGAGAATGACAGCATCCACACCATTTCCTGACTTCGGGATCTGGCTCCCAACAGGACTCCACTCATGTAACTGAACTCTAGTCAATTTTTTGTGACTTCTGAATTTTTGAAATCTTTGGAGATTTGGACATGAGTTTAAACAATGGGAGGCTATAAAAGGGGGGAATTCACTAAAAAGTGAACCCCAAGCTCAAAGAATACATAAAAAAGTGAGTAACAAACACCCCAAAAATAGAGAGACTGAGAAACCAAGAACTAAACAGATCACATGTTCTGTTGGATTTCTCACTCATTCTGGTGATGGCTTTCTACTGTGATGTGTTTAGTCTCTGTGATAAAAGGAGATGGGAGAAAAAGAGAAGGTGAAAAAACAGAGGGACAACTTGCATTTCTTTTTCTTCTGCTTTGCTTTCTAGTGAATAACGATGCTATTAATCTTTGTATTGTGACTGCTCATCTGACAGCCTTCCTTGTATTCTCTATTCCTGAAACAGGCAAAAATAAGGAAAAAGTGAAGGTTGCTAAAGTGAATTCTGAATGTCCTCAAGGTAGAAAAACATATTTTGGAGTTTTACAAAAAAATATATGTTGAAAGGAAAATGGCATCAAGGGGAAGTGATCTCATTAATAAAAAAGAAAGAGATGAGGTTCAGATAGATTATCTAAAGGCTCAAGTGCCACTGCTATTTTAAATCTATCTTGAACAACAATAAAAAAGATTTGAGAACAATTAAGAAGCAATGATGATCTGGTAAAAATAGGTATCTATAAAAAGCACTAACGGGAACACTTGAAAAATATGAACACACATCAGCAGGTCCTTGCAACATGCACTTGAGGGTGAGGGGAAATTAGTTTGAACATGAAAATGTGTTGGTTTTCTTTTGCAGAGTCATGAAGCTGGAGAAAGAAACAAAGATGTGGACCCTACGCTTTAAAACAGAAGTGAAGAGAAACAGAATCTTTCTGGAAAGTCCAAATTAAGTTTGTGGTAAAAGAATGGTGAATGGGGATCCCTGGGTGGCTCAGCAGTTTAGCACCTGCCTTCGGCCAGGGGCATGATCCTGGAGTCTCGGGATTGAGTTCCGCATTGGGCTCCCTGTATGGAGCCTGCTTCTCCATCTGCCTGTGTCTCTGCCTCTCTCTCTGTGTCTCTCATAAATAAATAAAATCTTAAAAAAAAAAAGAATGGTGAAGATTAGGAGAGATTTTAGAAACGCAGTTAATACCAACAAGAACCTGAAATCCTGGGAGAGTGCCAGTTAGGGGTTCTAAGGAGAAATCAAGAAAGACAAAATCAATTACTTTTTTAGGATCCAACTTTAAGGAGCGAATACAATGAGAGTAATTTCATTTCTAGGTTTGAGCCAACCAATTCTTTGCTGGTCTCAGGGGTAATTAGTGTGCTTGGGAGAGCAATTCAGAGTGACCTGGCTCAGAGTGCCATCAAACAGATGGGACAGCCAGAAACAAAAGGTGTCGGCATATGGTGATGTATCTGTTGAGGAACTAGGAAGGCACCTTGCAAATGCCTCTGGGATTGGAGAAAAATTGCCTCTTCAGAGACCACCTCTACAGGGAACTGGAAGGGCAGCCTAGAGGCTGAATAATGGTCCACCCAGCCAGCTCCAGAGCTTTCTTTATTGAAAACACAGCTCAAAATCCAATGTGTCCTACAATCCACAAGCACATAAAATTCATAGTCTGAGAAATAATCTTAAAGTACAGAAAGAAGAATTTGATCTAAATTCCATTAAAAATATGACAGGGCTCACAAGCACCTTTTATAATCTAAGTTTGCAGAAAAATATGGTAATTTAATCCAAAGTCTGAAATTAAACAAAACAACAATCACTCATTCCAAAGGTGGTACAAAACTCTCCAAAAATACATGGGGATTGGTTTCAAAGATTGCAGATTTTTGGTATTCTTCTCTATGGCTGCATGGAGTACGACCAGATTCCCATACGTTTTTTTCTTCTCATTAGTTTTAGTCACTATGTAGGTGGAAAAGGCCCTGATAACAGTACTATCATGTTCTGTTGGGAGTGATGCAGTAGGTCCTTGGATTTGTCATCAGATGGCAGATTTAGGAAAGGGAACTACATGAGCTCCTGATTGCAGAGTATTGAGTGAAAAGGCTTCTATAGCCAGCCAGGTGTCCTCAGCCCCTCTTCTCAGCAGGGAGCCTGACTCTGCACAGAGTGAAGTCATCTTCCTGGTGGAGCTGGCATGGCTCTTCTCTCTGGACCACTTCTTGCAGAGTCTGTCCTCTGAAACCCTGGCTCCCCAGGCTGTTGGTCATTTTCACTATGGGAACTAACTAACTTCCCTTCTAACTCCTGGGGTGAAGGTAAAATCCACCACTAAATAATATGATGCATCTTCTGGTAGTCACTCCTTGTTGTACAGATCTGTCCCTACTTACGGTTCCTAAAGCAAGAGGGGTCAAATTTAATTTAAGCAGTACAGATGGAGAGCAATGTGGTATCTTTTAAAGATTCAGACAGATGCTCCCCTTTCTCCACCAAGATGCCAAAACCAAGATGAAAGATCTTGTTGTTGGAAGAAATAATCACATAAATTTAACACTCCCCTTTTGGGGGGAAGTATTTTTTTTCAACAAATTTTTATGCTAAACTATTTTATGTATCTAAATTTTGTCAATTTCTGTTTAAATGATTTTTTAAAGGTGCAGCTGAAATTTTAGTAACCTAAGACAGTTTGTAGCATATTCCACAAACCAAAACTTTAGTCCTTTTCAGAGAAGTGCTTAATGGGTCAGCATTGCTTGTTAAATATATCGATTTATGGAAAGGACCTGGAGAGAGAAGTGTCAGAAAGGCCTGCCTGTAACAAGGGGCCAGGAGAAGCAGAAAACACTGAGCACAGAGGAGGCAAGATCAGCCCCGAAGGGTGGACAGAACCCAGGGCTTTTGATGACAAGGGACACTGAAGGACCAATGAACAGAGAGACACACCGTCACTACATCAGTTCTGATTTTTAAATTAAAACACTCTAGGTTGTCTAGGTGATGTTTCTTGATTTGCACAGCTCATTTAAACTGTTTAGTAGTGCTGGATGGGAGCTTGCAATTAGCTGTTTCAACAGAGATCTATTTAGTATCTTAGTGCAGGAGGCAGCATATCAGTCTCATAACAGGGATGTATTTCATTAAAAAGAAATATTAGCTGAGAGGAAAAGAATACCAATCTCTGCCTCTCATGTACCCATGGAATGAAAAGATGAGTGCTTCAGTGGAGGACGCCTGCCCTAGCACCTCTGGTCATATGGTAGCAGTTCACCCAGCACAAGGAAAGTAGTGATAAGACAGGGAAATTTCTTGAGAGCTGGTCACTCGGCATCTTCCCTTACCTGCTATGCCTTCCTGGTTGTAGCAGGTCTTATGCATTTTCCCCATGAAGAGCTCCAAGCCGATTATGGCATAGATGATAATGACAAACAGCACTAACAGGGCAATATGCAGCAGGGGCACCATGGCCTTGATAATGGAATTCAGAACCACCTGGAGACCTACAATGACAAAATCAGACAGTAGTCATGAGCACATCAGGTTCCATTTACCGAAACAAGTGCTATTTTGGATGCCGTACTGACACGATCTCATGCAATCTTTTTAGCAACTCTACCAGTGATATGTCATAAGCCCCATTTTTCAGATGAGGAAAGTGAGGCTTAAGGTCACCCAGTCAGTGAGTGACAGAGCAGTGATTGATAACTAGGTTGGCCTGACTCCAAATCTTTCTTGGAGGCACATGCAAATGGAGGGACTAGCAGATGCTGTGCTTCTAAGGGGAAGAACATATTGTTTTATCCAGAATGGTCCAATTTTTAATATCCTGTCTTAGAGACAGCCTAGCATCTTTTTGTTCTAAACCAGTGTCTCACTACAGGAGAGTTAACTTGGACTAGAGACAGCCCTGCAAGGACTCACGTATTACTCAAGGTGGGATTACTAGAGCCTATGGTTGAACCATCTGCCAGAAAACATAAATCTAGTTGTCAGGCATCTAGGAGGGTGGGACTTCCTTTGTTGAAACTGATTCATACCTCCCAGGATACAAGTATGTGGTGGGACCTTCTCTCCAGAGATTACATGAGTGGACCTCTCTGTCTATAGATTTCCAACCAGGCCCCTTTCCCTCAGAACCTAAATCTGAAGAACATATCAGCCTTCCATTCAAAAACCCCAGTGAAGGGAGTTCATGTTTAATGGATGCGTACTTTCCATCTGGGGAGATGAAAAAGTTCTAGAGATGGATGGTGGTCATGGCAGCACAGTGTGAAAATACTTAGTGCCACTGAACCATACACTTAAAATGGTTATAATGGGCAAATTTTGATATGGATATGTTACCACAATAAAAGCTGAAAGTACCCAGATCCTGTCAGGAAAAAAAAGTAAATGAAAAATCCTATTTAGCATATGGGTCTTGTCAGTGCACCCCAAAAGTCTTTAGGCTTGTACTATTGTCTTGTGGCAAAAAGGATCCCTGAATTTATGAGCTCAACCCTCTTTGACACCAAGAATGCTCTTTGTTTAAAAGGGATGTTACAAGTTTTCATTTGCAAATAGTGGAGCCAGAGTTATCAGAAAGCCACCCCCAGATTACATCCAGTCCCAAGAAAGCTTTCTGTCTACAGTGACTACACCAAATCTTCATGTCTAAGGAGAGAAGTGGGAGAAGGACAGGTTCTCCTTCCTTACCTCTAGGCCAGTTGTGCCAGATTTTCAGTTCCTAGAAAATCTTGTGGCCACCTTTGACATACATAAGGTGGGATACCTACCTGTGCATCACCTATACAGGGCCACTTCTAGCGTCTCCACCTGAGGTACCCACCCAGCTGTGGACATCCTTCCACTCTTCCGTGTACTGGGAGTTTCACCTTTGTACTCACCCATGGCCCTCCCTATGCACTGGATAAACAGTCTGGGTCACCCTCTTCCCAGGCCCCAAGGCAGCCACTGTTGTTTTGTGATTTGGTGGAGTGATTTTCACAAGGCAAATTAGAGGAATTCTCCCTAGCTATTAAGCCAAGATGGGGAGAGGCAAAAAATATATAAAAGAAGAGAAAAGCTGGAATAATTTTACCTGTGAGTTAATGAGAGTGCTTTTGCAGCTTCCCATTAGAACAAGATGTTTTCAGATCCAAATGATTTCATTAATTAGCAAGTTGTACACACATTAGTGTTAAAGTACGTGAAGCCATGGAGGAAGTTGAAAACTGAACTGCAAAACAAGTTTCAGAGGTGTCTGCTGGTGGAGGAGTGCTCTGAGTGCTCCTCACTGAAGGGGAGGGAGATCTCTGGCTCAGGCCTACCTGGGCCAGCAGCAGGATTTGTTATCAGACCTTCGATGCCACCGCCTGGGGTGCTGAGAAAGTGGTGGGAGACACAGAATGGGAGACTCCCCTTTGTGCTATGGCCAGAAGTTCTTCTGCTCTCAGAATCCTTCCTGTGCCCTTCATGGGGCACAAGGGCTGGAGCCTGAAATACTTTTCTGTCCACTCCCATCCCCTGCCCCTCATTCTCTGCATTGCTAGTCAAAATAGCTTTTCTTTTAGCCTCAAATATGCCATACTGGCAGACCTCAGAGATATTGAAGGTTCAATTCCAGACCACTGCAAGGAAAGGAATGTTGCATTAAAGCAAGTCAAATGCATGTTTTGTTTCCTGATGCATATAAAGGTTGTGTTTATACTACGCTGGAGTCTATTAAAGCGTGCAATAGCATTACCTCTAAAAACCCAACATATATACCTTAATTAAAAAATACTTTTTTTGCTAAAAAATGCTATCATCTGAGCTTTCAGTGAGTCATAATCACCAATCACAGATCACCATAACAAATATAATAATAATAAAGAAGTTTGAAATGTTGTGAGAATTACCCACATGTGACACAGAAACACAAAATGAGCAAATGCTGCTGGGAAAGTGGCTTGGCAGATTTGCTTAATGCAGGGTTGCCACAAATCCTCAATTTGTGAAAAATGCAGCATCTGCAAGCACAATAATATGAAGCACAATAAAGCGAGGTATGCCTGAACTTCCTCTGCCCCAGGGCTGTGAAGCATGCTGTCCCCCTCAGCCTGGAAGACTTTTCCACAGTCCCCTCCTACCTAGCCTTCAGCTCTCAGCCCAAGCATCTCTCTTCCCCAAGCTCCGGGACAGAGAGGTTTCCTCTCTTATATATCTCCTTGGAATGATTTTCCTTCCTTTGGAGCATTAGTCTCACTTCAGAATTATATGCCTATTTAGTGGTTTTTGAGCATTTTTATTTGTCTTTCACATTGTACTGAGTTTTGTGAAGACAGGAACCGCCCGCTCTTTTCACTGCTTTAGCACTAATGCCTTGCTTGGTGCTCAGCATGTGGCAGGCACCCAGCAAGTATTTACTGAAGAAGGGACAAAACTCTCAATCTAGGTTAATGTTCTTGCTGTCATGGTGATCTGATGGACTTCGCTGCAATGGAGTCTGCTCTACAGGTAAGGATGTGAATGGACAGGTAAGTTTCAGAGGCCTGCAAACTTAGGCAGAGACTACTGAGTAGGCTACAGAGAGGCCAAAAGGAACCTACAGCAGTCTGTGGGGCTCCCTTCCAGCCATCAGGGATGCCATCAGAGTCCTGAAATAATGCTCTGTTCGCCCATCCCTTTCTCAGCTGGGGGCCATACCACCCACCTGAGCACCCAGTCCAGAAATCTGATTCCTGAGGCTTTTCCCTTTAACTGGTTACCAAGTCATGCAAGTTTGATTTTGAAGTATCCTTGGACAAGAACAAATTATTTTTACTATATAAGTAACATACGAAAAATAATGTATTATAGAGAAAATGACAGAGAACATAGAAAATAATAGAGAAATAGAAAATACTTATTATAGAGAAATTAAAAAACATGGGAAGCAAAAAGAAGAGGGAAGTCATCCCTTATTCCACTCAGAGATGACCACTGTTGCCTTTGGCATGTATTTTGGATATTTTGGTTCATGACTTGTTTTCTTTTTCTTTATCCTCTTGGTGTTTTTCGTTCAGTTAACAGTCTCTTTAAGTCCAGTTTTACCCAGTCTTCATGTTACAGTTAGAAAGCTCATGCTGAAGCACAAACTGGGGGCACCTGGGTGGCTCAGTGGTTGATCATCTGCCTTCAGCTCAGGTCATGGTCCAGGTCCTGGGATCAAGTCCCTCACCAGGCTCCCTGCTCAGTGGGGAATCTGCTTCTCCCTTTCCCTTAGACTTCCCCCCCCACACCACTTGTGCTCTCTATCTCTCAAAATAAATAGATAAAATCTTAAAAAATAAGGTACAAACTGTAATGTGTTGCTTCCCTGATGAAAAGTCCTTTGATGACCCTCACCACCTACAGGTAAAACCCACCTGCCTCCTTTCATACTTTGATCACATCCGATTCCAGTTTACACCTTACATTCCAAGAATATACCAAACTGTCCAAAGTTCTCTCCTTTCATGGCTCCCTATCTTAGCATATGCTATTCCACCTGCCTTGAATATCATTCCCTGCAGCCTCTTGCATCTTCTCATCTTTCTATCTCAGCACATAGTAGTGACTCATGAATGCGCATGAAGCAGAATTACATTTGTAAGCACAGGCTGCCTTAGAAAACACTAACCACAATGATGAAAGATTTGGAAACCATGTCATGCAATAATCTTTAGAAGAAACTGAAGATATATTGTCAGGAAAAGATAAGACTCATGGAATGGGAAAAGCATAAGCAGAGAGGGTGATATCAATGATTTTCACATGATTTAAACTGCTATTTTGAGAACAGTTAGATGAATTTGATGTAACCACATGGATGGAACCAGGACTAATGAGGAAGTTTCCAAAAAAGGTTAGGTTCAACAGAAATGAAAACTATCAAAAAAACCAGACCTATCTGAAGGTAGAATGAGATACTTTAAGAGATAGTGGGATAGCCAAAATATGGAAAGAGCCCAGATGTCCATTGACAGATGAATGGATAAATAAGATATGATATATATATATATATATATATATATATATATATATATATATATACACATACATACACACACATATATCATATATATGTAATGGAATATTGATCAGCCATAAATAGAATGAAATCTTTCCATTTGCTGCAATGTGGCTAGAACTAGAGGGTATTATGCTAAGGGAAATAAATCAGTCTGAGAAAGACAAATACCATAAGATTTCACTCATATGTGGAATTTAAGAAACAAAACAGATGAACATAGGGGAAGGGAAGGAAAAATAAAATAAGATAAAAACAGAGAGGGAGGCAAACCATAAGAGACTCTCAACTCTAGGAAACAAGCTGAGGGTTGCTGGAGGGGAGGGGGGTGAGGGGATGAGGTAACTGGGTGATGGGCATTAAGGAGGGCACCTGATGAAATGAGCACCGGCTGTTATATGTGACTTATGAATACTAAATTCTACCCCCAAACTAATAATACACTATATAGCAACTAATTGAATTTAAATAAAAAAATAAAAGAGGTAGTGGGCTCTCCATCCTCAGTTGTGTCCAAGTATTGACTGAACAAGTTCTTGGAGGAGGTGCCTTGTTGTCATTCGGCCACTGGGTGAAAAATTGCCAGGCACACTAAAGTCCCCTATATCCTCATTAACCTATTCTGAAGACATTACCATGGGTCAGGTGCAGCTCTCAGCACTCTCCTTGGATTATTCTATTTCCCCCTTCATAGGCAACAACCTATGAAGTAGGTACTATTATTAACTGTATTTTACAGATGAGAAAAGTGAGTCCTAGAGAAGTTAAATGACTTTCCCATAGTTATATAGCTGGTGAGTGGTGGTATGGGGTACAGCGCCAGGCAGCCTGGCTCCAGAGCCTATGGTCTTCATCATTGTGCTAAATGTTTCCCTATACCAACTAGACTGTGGGTCTCAGCCTCTAAAATCTGCGTCTAATAAGCAGTAACACGTTTGCAACATCTGCAGTGAAGGTTGAGAAGCCTACTTCCTGCTTTCAGGAGAGCCCACATGTTTCCGAGGCAAGTCCAGGAAAGGCTTCTAGTTTCTGCCTGCTTTCCTCACAGCCAGGCCAGGATGGCAGAACTCAGGCTGCTGCATGAAAGCATAGGGCCAGAAGTCCTTCTTTCCCATCCATCATACAGACTGTAGCTCTTCAAGGCCTGGATGCTTAATATCTTCTCTTTGGGACTGGCTCCCAGCTGTCCCAGAAACAGTTCCTCCAGCTCAAGCTCTAATTTGGAAAACACATTGATATTTTGCCACCCAAGTGTTCTCCTGCAATAAGCCACACTTACAGATAAGCAATTGCTAGGCCCTTCTTCAGGGCTGGCTGATCATGTCGTTGGAAGCAAATGGGCCCTAGGTAAGCCTAGTGAAGAAACTACTGGAAAATGCCCTGGTAACACAAGATCAATAAAAGCCTACAAATGAGATGAGTCTATTTTCCTAGCCTCAACTCAGGATATGAGATCTGACAAATACACGTGTACTAATGGGGACAATAGGGGAATATATTTGATATGAGAACTATACCAGGAAATTTGGAACATAGAGATCCACACAGGGATTAAACATATCATCTAGAAATTCAGGGTCTGTTAATCTACAATTCATGTCAGGTGACCTCTTGGTAGAAGGAAAATCTCCCAAAATGCCTGGTTTCCAGACCTCCCAGGGAGATGGGGCTTTGGGAAGTGGCACTATTCAATGCTGAATTTAAGAAAAGGACAGAGATGGAGCTTAGTTGGCATATGGCCTTTTCTTTTCTCCCTCTTATGTTGCTGTTAAGCCCTGGACTAATGGCTGCATGCCTTCAGGGGTCCAGCCTGCAAATTCAAGGTCAGTAAAGGCTTAGAGGATCTGGGTTTATAAATCATCCTATTTTTTCCTTTAAAGATTAAGAGAAATCATCAATCAGTTATCGAAAGTAAAACCTGGCTTCTTTCCTGAAGACAGTGTTGAGATTAGCCTGAAAATGCCCTGGCTGACTGAAGTTGGTGCTTCCACACCTGTTACAGATGGTCCACCATGAAGGATACATGGCTGAAGACACATCATACTCTTGTTTTATAAAAGAGCATCCCACTAAAGCCTGCTTTGGTGATGAATTGTTCTTTTCAGGGCCCCAGGAGTCACATCAGGAAGGAATTTGAAAATGACTTTGTGAGCAAGAGCCTGAACAAGGAAAATGAAAAGTTACTGGAGCTGAAAGGTAATGTGCAAAAGAGTTGTCTTATCAAGTGCTAGACCTACAGGCTCTGTTCTTTTCATGTAAACTCTGTTTCCATGCTCCTTCTTTTGAACTAAACTTTTAAGTCATTCTGGTATAAAATGAGAGGAAAGGGAAAAATAATTGAAGACCCCGCCAAATTGGAGATCTTTGCTAATAATAGTTTGAATTCAGTTTTTAGGTTCCACATTGACTTAAGCATTTTTTGTTGGTGGCTAGGAATGTACACTTCACGTCCAACTTTTCAGACTCCACAGTTCCAGCCAAGCATTCAGAAAGCAATAAAAATGATCAAGAAATCCTGATTGTAGAACTGACAAGGAAACTGCTGAGAATCACTGAACCAGCAGAAGAGTGGTTTGGGTTTAGTGTAGTGGTGGTAGGTACAAGTTTCTCATAGATAGACTCAGTTTGTCAGAACAGGAGGAGGACTTTGGGATCACCTAACGTAGTATTTTAGTTTTCACTCATTCAAAGGATATATATTAAGTTATGTTTCATGGGCCACCTGCTATGTTAGGGTTGGAATAGAGTGGTGGATAAGAGGTCTATAGGCATTGTAATGGAAGCCAAACATTAATCAATCATACAAATATGTTCTGTCTCACGAACTAGGGGTGGTGGAAGGGGAGGAGGGCGGGTGCTGGAGGGGAATGGGTGACGGGCACTGAGGCGGACACTTGACGGGATGAGCACTGGGTGTTTTTCTGTATGTTGGTAAATTGAACACCAATAAAAATTAATTTAAAAAAATAAATAAACATTTTGGTAAATTTCACCAGTGAAGCAAAAAAAAAAAAAATCATACAAATAAATAATTACCAACTTGTCAAGATTTTTAAGGGAAGAGAACAAGGTATGCTGAGGATCATCCTTTGGCACAGAGGGTAGAGGAAGGCTTCCCAAAGAGGAAGAGAACATGGCCAGGTGAGTGGGCAGGTAGACAGGTCCAGGCAGAGAGGTCTATAAGTTCCAGCTGAAGAAGGTTGCCTGAACAGCTCAGGAAAGACCTATGGCTCTCCTAACTGTTAGCCTCATGCTTTTCCTTTGGCTTTGTTCTGCCTATTAAAAACATTACTGGAAGGAGATTTGGGAAACCAGTTTGCTGCTTGTTTGAAGTATGGGAAAGCAGAAATCACTTTCACTTTCAGAGAAAACAATTCAGGAAGCACAATGAGAAAGACTCTCCTGACAACTTCCTCATTTGTAAAATGGAGGAAATAATCCAAGCCACAGGGAGAGCAGAGGAAGGCAGGGAATTGGGCCAAGAGTATTCTACAGGCATACCTTGTTTAACTGTGCTTTGCTCTGCTGCACTTTGCAGATACTACATTTGTTTTTACAAATCGAAGGTTTGTGGCAACCCTGCATTAAGTCTATTTGTGCCATTTTTCTCAGCAGCATTTTGCTCACTTTGTGTCTCTGCATATTTTGGTAATTTTCACAATATTTCAAATGTTTTCATTATTATTATTATATTTGTTATGGTCATCTGTGATCAGTGATCTTTGATTTATCATTGTAATTATTTAGGGGTGCCATGAACCCCACCCATATAAGATGGCAAACCTAGTAAGTGTTGTGTGTGTTTGCCTGCTCTAGCAACTAACCACTGAAACACAACAATATTGAAATTAGGCCAGTTAATAACCCTACAATGGTCTCTAGGTGTTTAAGTGAAAGGAAGAGTTATGTGTGTCTCTCTCTCCTTTTAAATCAAAAGCTAGCAATGATTAAGCTTAGTGAGGAAGGCATGTATAAAGCTGAGACAGGCTGAACTCCAGACCTCTTATACCAAACAGCCAAGATGTGAATGCAAACGAAATGTTCTTGAAGGAAACTAAAAGTGTTATTCTAGTGAGCACACACAATTGAGAAAGTGAAACAGCCTTATCGTTGACATGAAGAGGGTTCTAATGGCCTGGAGAGCAGATCTCACTAGGCATAACATTCCATTAAAAAAAAGCCTAATCCAGAGTCAGTTCTATGAAGGTTGAGAGCGGTGAAGAAGCTGCAGAAGAAAAGTTTGAAGCTAACAGAGGTTGGTTCATGAGGTTTAAGAAGAGAAGCCATCTCCATGACATAAAAGTGCAAGATGAAGCAACAAGCACTGATGGAGAAGCTGTAGCAAGTTATTAGAAGATCTAGCCAAAATCATTAATGAAAGTTGCTACACTAAACAGATTTTCAATGTAGACAAAATAGTCTTATATTGGAAGATGCTTTCTAGACTTTTATAACTAGAGAGGAGAAGTCAATGCCTGGTCTCAAAACTTCAAAGGACAGGTTGACTCCTGTTAGGGGCTAATGTAGTTGGTGATTTTAAGTTAAAGCCAATGCTTTACCATTCTAGGGCCCACAAAAATTATGTTAAATATACTCTGACTATGCTGTATAAATGGAAAAACAAAGCCTGGATGACAGCACATCTATTTACAATACAGTTTACTAAATATTTTATGCCCACTGTTGAGAACTACTTCCCAGAAAAAATGGTTCCTTTCAAAATATGACTGCTCACTAACAATGTACCTGGTCAGCTAACAGCTCTAATGGAGGTGTACAATGAGATGAATGCTGTTTTCATGCCTGCTAGTGGAACATCCATTCTGCAGCCCATGGATCAAGGAGTAATTTCAACTTTTACAATTTAAGAAATACATTCTGTAAAACCACAGTTCCTATTGATAGTGATTCCTCAGATGGATCTGGGAAGAGTAAACTGAAAACCTTCTGGAAAGGATTCACCATTCTAGATGCTAGTAAGAACATCTGTGATTCACAGCAAGAGGTTAAAATATCAACATGAACAAGAGTTTGGAAGAAGTTGATTCTAATCTTCATTGCTGACTTTGAGAGGATCAAGACTCCAGAGGAAGTAACTGCAGATGTGGTGGAAAGAGAAAAAGAACTACAAGTAGAAGTGGGACCTGAAGATGGGACTACATTGCTGCAATCTTGTGATAAAACTAGAACAGTTGAGGAGTTGCTTCTTATGGATGAGCAAAGAAAGTGGTTTCTTGAATGGAATCTACTGCTGGTGAAGATTCCATGAAAACTGCTGAAATGACAGCAAAGGACTTAGAATATTACATAAACTTAGTTGATAGAGCAGTAGCGGGGTTTGAGAGGATGGACTCTAATTTTGAAAGAGGTTCTACTATGGGGAAAATACTATCAAAGAGTATTACATGCCACAGAGAAATTGTTCATGAAAGGAAAAGTCAAACAATGGAGCAAACTTCATCATTGTAGAGGAATATATTTCCATTAAACAGGTGCTCAATAGAGCATTGTCCTTACCATGTCCATTAAGACCCCTATTGTCCCTAGACCTGAATCACTTTGGACCTGGGACACAGATGTTGAGGAAGTGTAGATAAAATACCAACATTTCCCAGGAGGAGAATCTAGGATGATGCTTTTCTTCTTTAACTACTACTTCTTCCTCAGTTTGCCCTGGCAGAAATAGTATCAGAGGGGCTCCCCTTCTCTAATGAGGAGAAACTGATACCTAGACAGTAGAGAGCTCTTCTTCTAAGGGTCAGAGTTGTTATCTCCAGGCCACCACACACAACTGTGCATTCCTTACCTATGAACCTATTGAGCACCTATGAAGTACTCTGCTGATTGCTATGGGAGGTGGGGGAGAAGGATAGTGCAATGCAGTGGTTAAAGCATAAGGACCCCTGATTGACCCAAATGACCAGGTTGAATCCTGGCTCCACCACTTCTCAGATAAGTGACCTTGGATAAACTATTTGATCTCATCTTAAGGTAAGGATGATGATAGTCCCTACCCTTGATTAAACCAGTCAATTCACATTAAATACTTAGAACAATTGTGGCAGATAGTAAATGCCATTATTATTGTAAGCATGGTCAAGCTATCAGTGGAACCCTAAAGCAGTGAATGTGCATACAGGTTACCTGGAATCTTGTTAAACTGCAGATTCTGATTCAGGCCATGTAGGGAGGAGCCTGAGTTCTATATTTCTGAGCATGCCTGGGTGATACCAAAGCTCTTCTTGCTCCACTGACCACACTTTGGGAAGCAAGGCCATAGAGCATGCTGGTCATCCTGGGAGGTCACAGCAATCTCGTTTGGTCTTGCTCTTAAGTAGTTATTGGATTTTCATCGTAGTAGGGTGATCCTTGTCACATCACTCTTGTCAGATAATTTATATGAGGGAGGAGGGGCAAGATGGCAGAAGAGTAGGGTCCCCAAGTCACCTGTCCCCACCACATTACCTAGATAACCTTCAAATCATCCTGAAAATCTACGAATTCGGCCTGAGATTTAAAGAGAGACCAGTTGGAATGCTACAGTGAGAAGAGTTCGTGCTTCTATCAAGTTCTAGGAAGACGGGGAAAATGAAATAAAGAAACAAAAGGCCTCCAAGGGGGAGGGGCCCCGCGAGGAGCCGGGCTAAGGCCGGGGCGAGTGTCCCCAGGACAGGAGAGCCCCGTCCCGGAGAAGCAGGAGCTGCACCAACCTTCCTGGGCGGAAAGGGGCCCGTAAGGAGTTGGAGCAGGACCCAGGAGGGCGGGGATGCCCTCGGGCTCCCTGGGACACTAACAGGCACCTGCGCCCCGGGAGATGCGCCGAGCTCCCTAAGGGCTGCAGCGCGCACGGCGGTGCCCGGAGCAGCTCGGAGGGGCTGGGGCGGCGGCTCCGCGGAGGGGGCTGCGGGGTGGGAGCACGAATCCATCAGCGCAGGCCCCAGAGCGCAGGGCGCCGGGACACAGCCCAGGATCCTGCCTCCCCCGGGACAGGCAGAGGCCGGGAGGGCCCAGGACAGCGAGGATGCTCCTGCCCCGAGCTGAGCAGATCAGCGGCCCCGCCCTGGAGCCTCCAGGCCCTGCAGACGGAGAGCCCCGGAGCTACTGCGGGAGCTGACTCCAGGGCTGCAGAGCTGGCCCCGCCACTGGGGCTGTTCCTCCTGGGGCCTCACGGGGTGAACAACCCCCACGGAGCTCTGCACCAGGCAGGGGCAGAGCAGCTCCCCCAAGTGCTAACACCTGAGAATCAGCACAGCAGGCCCCTTCCCCAGAAGACCAGCTAGAAGGACAAGTTCCAGGGGAAGTCAAGGGACTTAAAGTATACAGAATCAGAAGATACTCCCCCGTGTTTTTTTTTTTTCTGTTTGCTTCCCCCACCCTTTTTTTCCTTTCTTTTGTTTTCTTCTCTTTTTTTCTTCCTTTTTTTTTTCTCTTTTTCTTTCCTTCTTTCTCTCCTCTCTTTTTCTCCTTTTCCCAATACAACTTGTTTTTGGCCACTCTGCACTGAGCAAAATGACTAGAAGGAAAACCTCACCTCAAAAGAAAGAATCAGAAACAGTCCTCTCTCCCACAGAGTTACAAAATCTGGATTACAATTCAATGTCAGAAAGCCAATTCAGAAGCACTATTATACAGCTACTGGTGGCTCTAGAAAAAAAGCATAAAGGACTCAAGAGACTTCATGACTGCAGAATTTAGATTCAATCAGGCAGAAATGAAAAATCAATTGAATGAGATGCAATCCAAACTAGAAGTCCTAACGACGAGGGTTAACGAGGTGGAAGAACGAGTGAGTGACATAGAAGACAAGTTGATGGCAAAGTGGGAAACTGAGGAAAAAAGAGACAAACAATCAAAAGACCATGAGGATAGATTAAGGGAAATAAATGACAGCCTGAGGAAGAAAAACCTACGTTTAATTGGGGTTCCCGAGGGTGCCGAAAGGGCCAGAGGGCCAGAATATGTATTTGAACAAATCATAGCTGAAAACTTTCCTAATCTGGGAAGGGAAACAGGCATTCAGATCCAGGAGATAGAGAGATCCCCCTCTAAAATCAATAAAAACCGTTCAATACCTCGACATCTAATAGTTAAGCGTGCAAATTCCAAAGATAAAGAGAAGATCCTTAAAGCAGCAAGAGACAAGAAATCCCTGACTTTTATGGGGAGGAGTATTAGGGTAACAGCAGACTCTCCACAGAGACCTGGCAGGCCAGAAAGGGCTGGCAGGATATATTCAGGGTCCTAAATGAGAAGAACATGCAACCAAGAATACTTTATCCAGCAAGGCTCTCATTCATAATGGAAGGAGAGATAAAGAGCTTCCAAGACAGGCAGGAACTGAAAGAATATGTGACCTCCAAACCAGCTCTGCAAGAAATTTTAAGGGGGTCTCTTAAAATTCCCCTTTAAGAAGAAGTTCAGTGGAACAATCCACAAAAACAAGGACTGAATAGATATCATGATGACACTAAATTCATATCTTTCAATAGTAACTCTGAACGTGAACAGGCTTAATGACCCCATCAAAAGGCGCAGGGTTTCAGACTGGATAAAAAAGCAGGACCCATCTATTTGCTGTCTACAAGAGACTCGTTTTAGACAGAAGGACACCTACAGCCTGAAAATAAAAGGTTGGAGAACCATTTACCATTCAAATGGTCCTCAAAAGAAAGCAAGGGTAGCCATCCTCATATCAGATAAACTAAAATTTACCCCGAAGACTGTAGTGAGAGACGAAGAGGGACACTATATCATACTTAAAGGATCTACCCAACAAGAGGACTTAACAATCCTCAATATATATGCCCCGAATGTGGGAGCTCCCAAATATTTAAATCAATTAATAACCAAAGTGAAGAAATACTTAGATAATAAAACACTTATACTTGGTGACTTCAATCTAGCTCTTGCTACCCTCGATAGGTCTTCTAAGCACAACATCTCCAAAGAAACGAGAGCTTTAAATGATACACTGGAGCAGATGGATTTCACAGATATCTGCAGAACTTTACATCCAAACTCAACTGAATACACATTCTTCTCAAGTGCACATGGAACTTTCTCCAGAATAGACCACATACTGGGTCACAAATCGGGTCTGAACCGATACCAAAAGATTGGGATTGTCCCCTGCATATTATCAGACCATAATGCCTTGAAATTAGAACTAAATCACAACAAAAAGTTTGGAAGGACTTCAAACACTTGGAGGGTAAGGACCATCCTGCTAAAAGATGAAAGAGTCAACCAGGAAAGTAAGGAAGAATTAAAAAGATTCATGGAAACTAATGAGAATGAAGATACAACCATTTAAAATCTTTGGGATGCAGCAAAAGCAGTCCGGAGGGGGAAATACATCACAATACAAGCATCCATTCAAAAACTGGAAAGAACTCAAATACAAAAGCTCACCTTACACCTAAAGGAGCTAGATAAAAAAGCGCAAATAGATCCTATACCCAGCAGAAGAAGAGAGTTAATAAAGATTCAAGCAGAACTCAACGAAATCGAGACCAGAAGACTTGTGAAACAGATCAACAAAACCAGGAGTTGGTTCTTTAAAGAATTAATAAGATACATAAACCATTAGCCAACCTTATTAAAAAGAAGAGAGAAAAGACTCAAATTAATAAAATCATGAATGAGAAAGGAGAGATCACTACCAACACCAAGGAAATACAAACGATTTTAAAAACATATCATGAACAGCTATATGCCAATAAATTAGGCAATCTAGAAGAAATGGACGCATTTCTGGAAAGCCACAAACTACCAAAACTGGAACAGGAAGAAATAGAAAACCTGAACGGGCCAATAACCAGGCAGGGTTTGAAGCAGTCATCAAGAACCTCCCAAGACAAAAAAGTCCAGGGCCAGATGGCTTCCCAGGGGAATTCTATCAAACGTTTAAAGAAGAAATCATACCTATTCTACTAAAGCTGTTTGGAAAGATAGAAAGAGATGGAGTACTTCCAAATTCGTTCTATGAGGCCAGCATCACCTTAATTCCAAAACCAGACAAAGACGCCACCAAAAAGGAGAATTACAGACCAATATCCCTGATGAACATGGATGCAAAACTTCTCAACAAGATACTAGCCAATAGGATCCAACAATACATTAAGAAAATTATTCACCATGACCAAGTAGGATTTATCCCTGGGACACAAGGCTGGTTCAACACTCGTAAAACCATCAATGTGATTCATCATATCAGCAAGAGAAAAACCAAGGAACCATATGATCCTCTCATTAGATGCAGATAAAGCATTTGACAAAATACAGCATCCATTCCTGATCAAAACTCTTCAGGGATCCCTGGGTGGCGCAGCGGTTTGCCGCCTGCCTTTGGCCCAGGGCGCGATCCTGGAGACCCAGGATCGAATCCCACGTCAGGCTCCCGGGGCATGGAGCCTGCTTCTCCCTCTGCCTGTGTCTCTGCCTCTCTCTCTCTCTCTCTCTCTCTCTGTGACTATCATAAAAAAAAAAAAACTCTTCAGAGTGTAGGGATAGAGGGAACATTCCTCAACATCTTAAAAGCCATCTACGAAAAACCCACAGCAAATATCATTCTCAATGGAGAAGCACTGGGAGCCTTTCCCCTAAGATCAGGAACAAGACAGGGATGTCCACTCGCACCACTGCTGTTCAACATAGTTCTGGAAGTCCTCGCCTCAGCAATCAGACAACAAAAAGACATTAAAGGCATTCAAATTGGCAAAGAAGAAGTCAAACTCTCCCTCTTCGCCAATGACATGATACTCTACATAGAAAACCCAAAAGCCTCCACCCCAAGATTGCTAGAACTCATACAGCAGTTTGGCAGCGTGGCAGGATACAAAAATCAATGCCCAGAAGTCAGTGGCATTTCTATACACTAACAATGAGACTGAAGAAAGAGAAATTAAGGAGTCAATTCCATTTACAATTGCACCCAAAAGCATAAGATACCTAGGAATAAACCTAACCAAAGAGGTAAGGGATCTATACCCTAAAAACTATAGAACACTTCTGAAAGAAATTGAGGAAGACATAAAGAGATGGAAAAATATTCCATGCTCATGGATTGGCAGAATTAATATTGTGAAAATGTCAATGTTACCCAGGGCAATTTACACGTTTAATGCAATCCCTATCAAAATACTATGGACTTTCTTCAGAGAGTTAGAACAAATTATTTCAAGATTTGTGTGGAATCAGAAAAGACCCCGAATAGCCAGGGGAATTTTATAAAAGAAAACCATAGCTGGGGGCATCACAATGCCAGATTTCAGGTTGTACTACAAAGCTGTGGTCATCAGGACAGTGTGGTACTGGCACAAAAACAGACACATAGATCAATGGAACAGAATAGAGAATCCAGAAGTGGACCCTCAAGTTTATGGTAAACTAATATTCAATAAAGAAGGAAAGACTATCCATTGGAAGAAAGACAGTCTCTTCAATAAATGGTGCTGGGAAAATTGGACATCCACATGCAGAAGAATGAAACTAGATCACTCTCTTGCACCATACACAAAGATAAACTCAAATTCGATGAAAGATCTAAATGTGAGACAAGATTCCATCAAAATGCTAGAGGAGAACACAGGCAACACCCTTTTTGAACTCGGCCACAGTAACTTCCTGCAAGATACATCCACGAAGGCAAAAGTAACAAAAGCAAAAATGAACTATTGGGACTTCATCAAGATAAGAAGCTTTTGCACAGCAAAGGATACAGCCAACAAAACTAAAAGACAACCTACAGATTGGGAGAAGATATTTGCAAATGACATATCAGATAAAGGGCTAGTTTCCAAGATCTATAAAGAACTTATTAAACTCAACACCAAAGAAGCAAACAATCCAATCATGAAATGGGCAAAAGACATGAAGAGAAATCTCACAGAGGAAGACATAGACATGGCCAACATGCACATGAGACAATGCTCTGCATCAGTTGCCATCAGGGAAATACAAATCAAAACCACAATGAGATACCACCTCACACCAGTGAGAATGGGGAAAATTAACAAGGCAGGAAACAACAAATGTTGGAGAGGATGCGGAGAAAAGGGAACCCTCTTACACTGTTGGTGGGAATGTGAACTGGTGCAGCCACTCTGGAAAACTGTGTGGAGGTTCCTCAAAGAGTTAAAAATAGAGCTACCCTATGACCCAGCAATTGCACTGTTGGAGATTTACCCCAAAGATACAGATGCAATGAAACACCGGGACACCTGCACCCCGATGTTTCTAGCAGCAATGTCCACAATAGCCAAACTGTGGAAGGAGCCTCGGTGTCCATCGAAAGATGGGGATGGATAAAGAAGATGTGGTTTATGTATACAGTGGAATATTACTCAGCCATTAGAAACGACAAATACCCACCATTTGCTTCCACGTGGATGGAACTGGAGGGTATTATGTTGAGTGAAATGAGTCAATCGGAGAAGGACAAACATTATATGTTCTCATTCATTTGGGGAATATAAATACTAGTGAAAGGGAATAGAAGGGAAGAGAGAAGAAATGGGTAGGAAATATCAGAAAGGGAGACAGAACATGAAGTCTCCTAACTCTGGGAAACGAACTAGGGGTGGTGGAGGGGAGGAGGGCGGGGAGTGGGGGTGAATGGGTAACGGGCACTGAGTGGGGCACTTGACGGGATGAGCACTGGGTGTTATTCTGTATGTTGGCAAATTGAACACCAATAAAAAATAAATTTATTATTTAAAAAAAAGATAATTTATATGATCGGTAAAGTGCATGAAGTCAGTATTGGATACAGAAAATACTACATCCTAATTGATATCAGGGTCCTATAGGATTCTTTACTACAATTTTTCTTCTTCTTTTTTCCTAGACATATGATCATGGCAGAGTGTGAGACAGGGAGACAAATACCTACACTGCACTGCTGGGGAGCAAAAGTGATGTATGCTAGTGTCTCCTTCCAGTAACAATAAAAGCTATCTAACAGAATTATGGAAAGGACTCTGATGATTATGACCCAATCCTGCAACATTACAGGAAGGAATTGCTCAGTGTCAATTTTCCCTCTTGACAGCAGGGCCTATATCATCAGCACTCTTACCAAGCTTACATCTTTAAAGGTTACTTATGGCCACCAACTGGCAAACCCATGCTTTTGCCATGGCCCTTATTTTCCTTGGCCCAGTTGATGCCATTCATTACTCCCTTCTTTTTGAAACTCTCTCCCACCTTGTCTCTGTGACAGGTGTACAGCTGTAGTTCTTCCACTTCCACAGTTAATTCTTTGCCTTCCCTCTACTTCCTCCCTTCTGAACCTCCTTTAATTTGAAGACTATTACAAAGACCAAAAAAAAAAATGCAGTTGCTACCTATGAAGAGCTGTAAGCTATATGGAGAGGCAGACATGGAAACAGCTAATTGCAGAAATGGGTGACAATATTCCTAAGAATTATGCCCAAAGAATTGTGGGAGCAATAAGGAAGGGGAAGAATGTACATGTGAACTGTGTCAGTGGGTGAAGCTTCCTTCTGCTCTTTTTATTCAGTTAGTTTTCTACCCCTTGTGTGGCTGTGTCTAACTCTGTTTTTCTCAGGAAATTCATTCACTGTCTCTTAAAAGGTTAGTAGTCACCACCATTAGATGAGCCCAAATTTGCAATTAGATTTTCTTTGCCTTCTATTTTAAGTTCAAGTCATATTACTCTGTAAGCCTATTAGATACTTCTGCTGGGTTGTCCTACCTTCCATCTCCTCACACTCAAGAAACCTAAACCTGAGCTCATAGCCTTTTCCCGAAAATCAGTCCCCACAAGGTTCAACCTTGGCTTATTTCTTCTTCATCAATTGCAGACAATTCTTCATCCCATAGCATCTGTCATATATGCTCTTCCTACTGCAGCCACTGCTGTCCTTGTCATCCCCTGCCTGGATTGATTCACTAGGCTTCATGTCTCCAGTTCTTTTCCACTCCAACCCATTCTGCAGCATTGGCCCATTACTCACCCTAAAACTGCCCTACTCAGAAACCTGCAATGGTTCCATCACAGAAGATAGACTCCAAATTCCCTTTTATATGATCTGCATATAGTAGGTACCCAAAATTTACTTGCAGAAAAAAATGAAACCAAGTGACAAATATCATAAGAGTAGGTTCCAGCAAAAAATGGGTGGTTACCAGGAGTGGGAAGGAGAGTGGTTTGTGGAAAGAGTCATCTTGAGAAGGAGATGTGATGGTGCCAACTCAACAGCCTGCAGGGAAGGATCTAGGGACATGAAAACTCTGACCTCACTCACCTCTCTCCTACTGAGCTCCTGCTCTGCTCCCTATTGATTGGATCCAACTGAAAGCCAGAGGGCAAGGCAGCTTTTTGCTGTACTCCATCTGATCAGCTCCCCTAGGCCTGAGAGCAGAGTAGAGAAGGGTGTGGAGTAGATGTGGTGGGGCAAATGGAACGCTGTGGCCAGACAGAACAATGAGTTTAGGGTAGTTGGCAAAGTATCATGGACTTTCTGTGTGCCACTATCACCATTCTATTAGGAGGAACCACCCTATTGACTCTAACTCACTAGCCAATCAGAGTTGGTCCTCATCTTCCAAAGTCATACCTGACTGATGTTTAACAATGAATGCTCCTATCAACATTTCTATCGTAACAATCAGAACCACTGTCACCACCATCATCAACAATATCAGCTTGTGACTATTGGTCTAAAGCTTATCTCTGATTCACATGAACTTGTTTGGACTGGCTAGAAATTACAGGTGTGATAAAACTCACAGATTATGTTTTGTGCCTTCATTTGGCCAACAAAGAAATGAACACTTTTTAATGGTTCACAGGCTTAAGATGGCTTTCAAAAAAAAATAGGTCTAGAACCAGGAAGACAGTTCCTCTTGGGTTTAGGAGTAAGTTTGTCATACTGAGAAGTTCAAGGATGCTGGATGCATTTTCTTACTGGAAAAGAGTATTCCTATTAAGGGAGGAAAAACTCTTGCCTGGATAGCTTTCCTATAGTCTCAAGTTTTATTATTTTTTTTTACATGTTCTTATTAAAATGTCTTTACTCATTAGAGGTTTCCATTTCTTTTTAATTTAACCTTTCCATATTAATAAATTTATGCATCTCACAAGTGGTTTAATGAGCACCAAAGGAGGACTGTTGTCTTAGGAAAGGGTTGGCAAATACTCTGTTGCCTAATAAATTTAAAACTCTAAGAGAATTAAAATATCAACCTTGATATTGAATTAATTTTTTGTATTAGCAATATGGGTTGGAAAGAGAACCTCAGAGAAAAAAAGTACTTAAGAAATCCTGATATTAGAAGAAAATAAATATGGCAAAATGGAAACAAGACAATCCAAAGAGAACAATAATGATAATATCAGTTATCATTTCTTGAGGACTACAACTTGTTCAGCATAACACACCTTGAGCTGGAATTAAAAGCTAAGCCAAGTTTACTTTAAAACCTCAACTGTTAGCTACTATCTAGACAAGAATGGCAGATATACTGCATCACTCTCTGACCCTGCCTTGTGGCAGATGTTGTTATCTATCATGGCTTCTTTTCCTCCTGTCCTAGTTGGGGCCTTGCAATCCTTCTCAACAGTATCATTCTCATGACAGCTCTAATCCTTTGGAAGTCTTTGGGATCATGATTTGCCATCCCTGTAAATGCTGCCTCCCTACTGGTGACAAACTATTATCTTTCTGCTACAGGCAGAACAGGAAACAGACTTCTTTTGGCGCTTGTCAATGATGCAGCTGCCTGGGCGTGCACTTTTTCTTTTGGTTTAAACCTCTTTGAAAAAATTGTAAAATACAGCATACATACAGAAAAGTGCAAAAAAAGAAAGAGGTTACAGGATATAAACTATCATAAAATAAAGCCGTATAATGAACTATCACTCAGGTCAAGAAACAGAACATCACCAGCTCTATAGGAGCCCTACTCGTGCCCCCACTGGTAGTACCCCCTTCTACATCTAGATAGCCACTACATTATACTTCAGTGGCATGTCAAAAAGTATTTTTTTACCAAAAAAAATCTTGAGTCTATCAATAGATGAGAAAAAATTTCATAAAATTCAGCATTTATTCTCCAATCTCTAGCATTCTTTTCTGTATTTCCCATTCTTTTAATTTTGTGATTCATCCTCAATATTTTCCCCTGACCTGTTTTCAGCTGTGCTAAATCTTTTCTAAATCCATTCACTGCATGTTTCATATTTGATATTGTATTCTCCATATCTAAAATTTATATATATATATTTAATCTTATGGTTCTCTGGAAAATGATCAATCTTGTCTTTGATCTTTTTGAATATAGTAAATACAGTTATTAATTTTTTAATTTATATAGTTAATATAGTTATTTTCAAGTCTATCTCTGATAATTCCAATATCTGAGTCCCCTTTGGGACTATTTCTATTGTCCCCTGTTTCTACTCATTTTCATTCCTGTTGTCTTGTTTCCTTGTGTGCCTAGTTATTTTGTATTGTGGGTTAGATCTTATTTTTGCAAAATTGCTTTTCAAAATAATTTGAGAACTTTGATGATGTATCCTTTTCCAGAGAAGATTGATATTTGTTTTTGTCAGGCATTTTTTTTCAAGTTTCAGAAGAGATTTAGAATATTTTGTTCAGCCTTTCTAGTTGTACTCAGTAGGACAGTCAATCCAAACTACCTCATGTGGCATTTCAGAAAGGAAAAGTGATCTGTACTTCATAAGAAAGACTATGTACTGAGACACTACCACCCCAGATCCAGGGTCTTTGAATATGTGGACAGATTAAAAAGGGTTGGGAAATCTCTGCTAGTCAAATTCTCTTAGTGCCAGACTCTGGATAGAGCTTATTTGAGTGAAGTTTCTGTGAACTGGCTATATACAGAGTGAAATAACTGGTAACAAGATTAAACAGGAGGGAGTGATGGTTGGTTACAGACATCGCTGATTCTTACTCCTTTCAGAAATGTGTAAAAGGTACAGCTTTTAGGAAAATTGAAAAATGTCTCCATGATTCAGGCGGCAAATGAGACATGATTACAATAGAGTTATCAAGTTGGATGAGTTACTAAGATACTCCCGATTATATCTCTTTTTTCCAACAAACATTATTATACCCAGGCAACTCACAGCTTTCTCTTCCCTAGCTGTTCTTGAGGTAGAGTTTAACAAAGAAACAAACTTGTTTATTGATGCCAACTTATGGTGGCTCTGTATGCTAAAGTCAATCTTTCTATGAAACTCAAACAAAATATTCTTAGGATTCCAGACTTATTTATTTCCCTTCTTGGCTAAACTCACGAATGAATCAATAGAGGCTTTGGCACTGATCAAATTTTCTATAGAGGGGAACATCTCTAAGCATTATGCTCAGTGTTTTGTTTTGTTTAGAGAGATTTCAGATTTACCGGGGGAAAAAATGCCAGACTATTTTCTCCTCTGCCTATAATAGCTGTGTGATCTTGGCGGCCATGTCACCTTTTTTGGGTCTAGGTCTCAAGAAATCTTTAAAAGAGGGTATTGGATGAGAAAGCCCACTCTGGATCTAAAATTTGCTGGGTTATTTTCTAAATATCTTAAGAAAGATTTTAGTACTTTTTCTTCTTCCAACTACCACAGTGCCTGATATATAAGTCCTCAATAAATGTGTGACAAATGAATTAACACATAACTTTTATAATATAACATAGAATTATATTATATAATATATAAGAAATAATATTATTTATAATTTATATAATGTTTGGGGAATACTTTACTTCTGCCAACATATTAGTCACCAATTTTGAGATTTAAAAATCAAGCACATTTCCATTCCTAGCCATTTTGGAGAAAATAGTAGCCGATGTGCCCTCTACTATAAACATTAAAGAAGTAGGCAAACTATGAGGAAATTATTTTCAGGAAGTGGACAAAAAGCAGCACAGGACAGTAATCCCTGAGAGAATTGAAACTCATGAAGTAAACACCATAATTCTGTGACTAGGAACAATTTCCTCATTGCGGCACCAAGAGCTACAGTAAAAGCAGACACACCACTGCAGCTCCACTGATCTGAGAAGGCAGAGATCAGACCAGAATTTAGGCATCTGTAGTGGCTGTCATGTGACATCAAAGAGGAGGCAGCTAGGTAGATAAGAAGCCCTAGAAGTTTGTGTAGGGGTCTCTTATGCATCCATGGCTGAGGGCTGGGTCATACATGTGCAAGGTGAAACTAATGAGGACTATCAGATAGGGTGAAAAGCAGAAAAAAGGGCAGCCCCGGTGGCGCAGCGGTTTAGCGCCGCCTGCAGCCCAGGGCGTGATCCTGGAGACCTTGGATCAGTCCTACATCGGGCTCTCTGTATGTTGCCTGCTTCTCCCTCTGCCTGTGTCTCTGCCTCTCTCTCTCTCTGTCTCTATGAATAAATAAATAAAATCTTTAGAAAAAAAAAGCAGAAAAAAAATACTATAGGCTAACCAGTGCTGGGGAAAGAGCAATGTCTGTAGGATGGCATTCTGGGCCTGCCATAGTGGGCCCATTAATACCCTGGGCATCTGAGACACCAAAAGCATACACCTGGGATAAGTAACTTACCTTACAGTAAGAAAGCTCTTGACAAAGCCTGTAAGGAAGTTTGACAAGATCTGAAAGGAAAATGGAGTTTGGAGGTTGGAGGGCTTTGGCTTTTAATCAGTTTGCACCAACAAGCAAAAAAGCCAAGCTTACAAAAGTTCACAGTGATCAGCCAGTAACTGAACTGCCTGCTGAATAATCAACACTCTTAGTAAGAAGACAGAAATCAGTTGTTTATAACTTATTACTCATAATTCCAGTTTTCATAAGAAAATCACTAGCTACATAAAGAAATAGGAAACTGTGATACATTATCAAGAAAAGTCATTCAACAGGGAACTTAAAATGAGATTGCTCAGATGTCAGACTTAGCAGACAAGGATTTTTAAAACATCTTAGAAAATGTTTAAAGAATTAAAGGAAAATATAATGAAAGAGTTAAAGAAGTACATGGTGTTAAAGAGAGAACAAATAGGGAATTTCACAGGTAAATTGAAATCATAAAAAGGAATCAATGGTGATCTTATAAAGAGTGACTGAAATGAAAAATTTATTGAATACATTTAATGAAGATGAAGACAGCAGAGGAAAAAGTGAGTGAACTGGAAGAATAATCAATAGAAATTATTCAATCTATGAAACAAACCAAAAACAAAACAAAACAAAACAAAACAAAACAAAAAGACTGAAGAAAACCGAACAAAGCCTCAGGAACTAATGAGATCATATAAAATGGCTTAACATAAGTATAATTGGAGTCTCAGAAAGGGAAGAGTGAGATTGGAGCAAAAAAATACATGATAGGGCAGCCCTGGTGGCTCAGCGCTTTAGCACCACCTTCAGCCCAGGGCGTGATCTTGGAGACCTGGAATCGAGTCCCATATTGGGCTCCCTGCATGGAGCCTGCTTCTCCCTCTGCCTGTGTCTCTGCCTCTCTTTCTCTCTGTGTCTCTCATGAATAAATAAATAAAAATCTAAAAAAAAAACATGGATATTTGAAGAAATAATGACCCCAAATTCCCCAAACTTGATGAAAGCCTTTAATCTGAAAAGCTCAGCAAATTCCAAGTAGGAAAAATATAATGAAATCCCCATGGGAGATTGTAGTCAACTGCTAAAAGCAAAATCCCCATGGGAGACTGTAGTCAACTGCTAAAAGCAAAAGATAGAAAATCTAGAAAGAACTCAAGAAAAAAAAGAAACATGGATAGGGGAACCATAATAAGAAGATTAATGACTTTTCATCAGAGACAATGGAGGCCAAAAAAAAGAAAAAAGAAAAAAAGGGACAGCAGCTTTATAGTTCTGAGAAAAAAAATATACAGGAATTGTATATCCAGCTAAAATATTCCCCAAAAAGAGAATAGAATAAAGACATAAAATGATAAACAAAAAGCAGAGATAATTCTGCAGCAACAGATCTGCTTTTTATAAATCCTAGGGGATGTATTTCAGGGTGAGGGGAAATGATATCAGAAGAAAATTTGGATCTATAGAAAGGAATAGAGAGCACTAGAAATGACAAACAAGTGGGTAAATATAAAAGATTATGTTTACATTTTTCATAATTTACTTAAAAGACCACTGACTATTTAAAGCAAAAAAATATATTAACACTGTAGGATGGGGTTCAAATATATGTATAAATAAAAGGATATATAATAATCACACAGCACAGGGGGTTGGGTAAATGAAATTCTACTATTGTTATTGCATTTGCGACTATACACTTTAAATGCATGAATTTTATTGAATATAAATTCCACTTCATTAAAGTTAATTTTAAAAAATGAATTGTAGAAGTTCCTCTTCCTCTAACCAGTCCAACTTGGAGCCTGAGGTAGGTAGAGAGTTGGACCCACAGGAATACTAATAGCTAATATTTGCTGAATGCTTCTTATGTGTTGAGCACAATTCTAAATTCTTTATGAGCATTCATTTATCTATGAGGTAAATGCAATTTTAACCCCCATTTTATAGATCAGGAAACTGAGGCATTTAGCTAATAAGTGGTGGTTCTGGGAATTTGAACCTAGCGGTGGGACTCCACTGTCTATGTGCTCACGTACTAATTGTCATGGATCAGCAGGAGGGAGCAAACCGAGAATAACAGGTACCTAGGGATTATTTTCTATTGATCATTTCACGGGACACTGACCTCACTATATCTTCATTTTCTACCCTCCTCATTTTTCCTTCCAGGCCTTATAAAGCATGGGTTTCTTGTAAGCCTAAGTGGCCTTTATTATTATCATTATTTCACATTAGGTTACTGTCACCTTACTGCTGGCTGATATTTCATGTTTGGGGTTGGGGATCTCCAGGAAAGGGCCAAGCACAAAAGAAAATCAATCATGGAGCTTCCTGAATTTAAGAAGGTTTCTCCCTTTGTGAGCTGCACCACCTGCTACAGTCCTGGGCACATGATCAGTGCTTTATTAATATTGTTGACTCACTAGATGACATATTCTCCCACCAATGATTGCTAATGTATTGGGAGGTCAAAGAGTGAAGGGATTTGCCAAAAGTCATGCCCTGTTGATGACTATATTTAGAACAAGTGATTTAAAAATGAAATTCTCATGTTATGGCTGTTGAAGCCATTGAAGCACAGGATGATATGGCTCAGAAGAATTTTAGGGTCAGTGCAGCTTAACCCTTTCATTTCTCAAATGAGGAAACTGAAGGTCAGAGGTTAAGCATTAAGGCCACCTTGCTGGCTAGACTTAGATCCCTGGTTTCTTCACCTACAGACCTAGAGTACCTCCCACTTTCTTACAATTCCCTAGGTGGCAATGATACCATTTCTCATCAGCTCCTGTAAACAAAGAGGTTTACCAACCATCAAAACATAAACAAACTAGCACTCTATCAATTGTCCTCAATCTTGAAAGCCACACGGAGCCCCCTGATGGAAAATGTGCCCTCCTCCAAACAACAGAGACCCGAGTCCTATAGGGCGTATTCCTGAGTTGGAAAATAGTCTGAACCCATCTCTGTTCATTAGTCTGGGAGAAGCACTTGGGACTATATTTGCCTATCTATAAATTAGGGATAATGTCCCTGCCTTCCTGGACCACTGGGCCGATTAATCAGCCAATAAAGCTCTTGCAGTCTGAAAGCCTTGCACTGATGCCGAATATTGCTTTTAGTTGGTGGTAACCCTAACATTTATCACCGCCTACATTTGTTCTTAAATCAAAAAGGGACATTTTCATCACTGGGGGAATGTCTGTGCTTTACTTCAGTAAATATGAGAAGTTATTGTGTGATTGGAGGCGTTTGTTGTCATTATTAGTTTTTCAGCTACTGTATGTAGAACAGCAAATGATAGAGATTTTCCTGGTTTAGTCAGATACTGTTATTGATATTCAATAACCTCTTAGTAAAACTCCATGACAACAGGGCCTGGAACTTTTGAAATATGCTCATTTTTAAAATTAACTTGTTTTGCTGCATCTGGGTCATCATCTTTTTCTTACAACTATGATGCCATGGCTCATTGCCATCCATAACATCTCTCTTCAAGAGGTGGATTTAAAAGAGTCTTTTTTTTTTTTTTCTGCTAGAAGCTCATGGGGCTTTAGGGGTAAAACCTCATCCCTGTCCATCTCTAATCTCACGTTGTAGATAAATAAACTAAGGCAAAGTGAAGCAGGGAACAGAAAGGCTGGCAGCAGAGCTGGGACTGTGACCATGCCCCTGACTTCCTATTCTGTGGGCCCTTTGGAGGCATCTGGAAGGGAGAGGTCAAGAGCTCCCAAATCAGAGGGAGCTGGTTTTGCAGTGGAATCATGCTGGGTGATGTAGGAGAGGGTAGGCATCAACTTCCAGCTGCCTTGGACATGACAGGTTTTGGGGACTGGGGGCAGAGTGTATGAGATCCTATTCTAAATTCTATTCTGTTTCTGGTAGGCAAGGCATGCCAACACCAAGGAGCAGACTTTAGACTCCTCACAAGCAAAGTAGGCCATGTTTGTAATGTTAAAAGGCCACGTTGTTTCTAGGTCTGCTCTGCCTTAGTGAACACAAGCCAGCAGGCTATCCAGAGCAGGGAAGTGGGAGGGAGCACTGACATTCCCTCAGGCTTCCCTCTTGGGGTGACTGTGAACTAATGTGTGTGAGGGAGCTCTGCAAGCTCCAAAGACTATACAAAACCAGAGGGTCCCATCACGACTCCTCTCATTCTTCTTAGAGGTGCTGTAGGAATTGAATCCTGTCTGTCTGCCACCAGGGAGCTGTGTGACCTTGAGAAAGCCATTTAAGATGTCTGGCTGCAGTGTTCTCATCTGTAAAATGGAAACTTGCTTGGACCAGATATCTAATGTCACTTCCCACTCAGACATTCTTCAGGAATGGCACCATGAGAGGAAAGCAGGGAACAAGGTGTCCTGTTTTAGTAAAAGAAAGTGGCAGGGGCACCCAGGTGGTTCAGTTCTTGAGCGTCTGCCTTTGGCTCAGGGCATGATCCCAGAGTTCTGGGATCGAGTCCTGCATCGGGCTCCCTGCAGGGAGCCTGCTTCTCCCTCTGCCTGTGTCTCTGCCTCTCTCATGAATTAATACATAAAATTTTTTAAAAAGTGGCAGACAAGAGACCTAGAAGATGCTGCAGAAAGCATTTCTGAATGGGATGGGCAGTGGGATGGGCAGTAGCCTCGTTAAGTGGTTTAAGGTCCCTCATTTTGGTTTTAGGTTCCATGACATTTAAGACATCCTTTTAGGACAAAAGGGATGAAAAGGCAGAGAAAGCAAATTAAAAAGTAAGGGGAAAGGGCAGCCCGGGTGGCTTAGCGGTTTAGCCCTGCCTTCAGTCCAGGGCGTGATCCTGGAGACCCAGGATCGAGTCCCACATCGGGCTCCCTGCCTGTGTCTCTGCCTCTCTCTCTGTCTCTAATAAATAAATAAATAAAATCTTTAAAAATAAAATAAAATAAAAAGTAAGGGGAAGAAGGAAATGAAAAAGAAGAGAGAGCAGAGAGTAGAGAGGCAGGAAGGCCGGCTCCTGGCAAAGGCCATTGGCCGGTGCAGAGAGAAAGAGCATGTGGATGGGCGGAAGAGACAGAGGCCAGGCAGGTCAGGCCCTTCAAGTTACAGGTAGAACAGAGATCCAGAGAGAACTGACCCACCCAAGGTCCCTGAGCTAGGTGGAGTGTGAAGTCAGGGCTGAAATCTGAGTCTTCTGCCCACATCAGGCTTGAGCTCTCCTGCATCACCTGCAACATGGGGTTGCAGTTTATGGGGTTGTCACATGAACCAGAAGAAAGGGAGGTCCAGGAAGGTGATGAGACAGAGGCAAGAGCAGGGGGTGAGGAGAGAACAGCATTCACTTGAGTCTCTGCTCTGACTTATTGATCTTCTCTGGGTCTCAGTTTGCAGAATCTGTAAATTTCAGGGGCTGAGTTACTTGATTTGCAAATACCAGCTCTAGGCCGACTTTCCCTCATTGAATCTGAAACAATGAGGTGTCCTTAAATACAGCGAGGGAGCTTTTCCTGGGACCATCTCTGGTATCTGAGCCCTCCCTAGCAGTGCAGACATCCCCTGGGAACACTGTCCTGGGAGCAGTAATGGTGACTGCAAGTCCACTGAAGCCCAATGTAAGCAAATTTCAGGCAGGATGGCATAACTGCTTTTGAACCATCAAAGTGTAAAAACACTCAGAAAAGTTGTTTTTAGCAGCTCTAATATGCCCCCAATGGGTCTGATTAACTGGCAGCATTTGCTAATCAGTGTGGCCAATTTCACAGTTACTAATCCCCAGGAGGGGAGAAGCCATTCTGGGGGAAAACTGCATTACAGGATGAGTATGGTTCACCTGGGTACTTGGGCACTTCCGGTGAGTTTTTAATTTTTGCAGCAGGAAGTTTTAAGTCAAGAATCCAACCTACCAATAGCAATAAAAGCAGTGTGTTAGGTGTTGTGTAGTGTAAGATCTCTGGCAGAGTGCTTGGAGAGCAGGATGCCCTGGACTTGGCAGGGCAGGCTGGGCAGGGTGGGAGAATAAGAGGCTGCTTTGGTCTGGTTCTGACCCCAGCTTTGCCATCAGCTAGTTGTGTCCCGGGTGGGTTAATGAATCTCCCCGGAATCCACACTTGCCATCGGTTCTGATACTCTATTAGGAAGCTCCAGAGGCATTTTGCTGTCTCCCTGCAGTGCAGTCTTTTGAATGTTTTCAGTGCAGAGAAAGAACAGAGTCTGCTTAGAAAACTGCCTTCCTGGCATGGCGTTCAGGACCGCAGTTTGCTCTGTGCCGATTTGCCTCACCGGCTCTTGCTACTTCCTTCTCTGTGGTGGACGGGTCCACGAATAGACCTATGTGCCGGCCTGGGCTGGCTTGCCCTGGTGACCCAGATGAGCAAGGTTTTCACCCTGAATGTCCTTTTATCTCCATCCCTACATCTTCTACCAAAAACTTAAGGCTTGCTTCAAATACTGTCTCCTCATAAAGCTTTCCTAGGCTGCCACAGTCCCTGGGAAACTCAATCCTTCAATTTACCTCTAAGGAACATAATGTCTCTCTGGTAGTTATTGGTCTCATGTTGTTATTTAACAATTAAGTGTTCTTTACCACTTAAAGTATGTCTGTTTTGGAGCACCTGAGTGGCTCATTCGGTTAAGTGTTTGACTCCCGGTTTTGGCTTAGATCGTGGGCTTGAGCCCGGCGCTCAGTGCAGAGTCTGCTTCAGATTCTTTCTCCCTCTCCCTATGCCCCTCCCTGCTTGCACTCTATCTCTCTAAAATAAATAAATAAAATATTTAAAAAATATATCTGTTTTGTCTCGATAGTGATTTTGCCATGTACTCCTATTTTATATGCCTCATGTAATATAATGTAACAGGATATAATATAAAGTAACTGCTAGCATTTAATGAGCACTTACTATAAAGCAAGGCACTGTATAAGTGCTTTGCATGTATTAACTCATTTAGTTTTTCTAACAACATATGAAATAGGTTCAACAATTATTTCCATTTACTGGCACAGAAAGGCTTAGTAGCTTCCTTAAGGTCACAGAGTAAATCAGTGCAGAAGCCAAGAATCAATTCTGATTCAAGAGCTCACGCTCAAAACCACTATGTTCTATCTCTTCTGGCAACTTCTACCTGGTATCCAATCAATAGATATTTGTTGGCTGATTGGTGTTTATTTGTTTTCAGGAAGCAGTTCTAATCCGAGCAAGAAAAAATGGGAAGAAAGGGTTTGACCTTTCTCCACATATGGTCCTTAATGCTCCTTCTCACTTCTCAATTAGGAAGCAAACCCTTGTTCAATAGCTAAATGTTTTCTATTCTGATTTCAGAAATGACACTTTTAAAAAAAAAAAAAAAAAAAAAAAAAATAAAAAAAAAAAAGAAATGACACTTTTAACTGAGAAAGAGCTAATCTTACAAAAACTCATACCATAGGGATAGCATGTCCCATGAAAAGTCTCTAAAGCATTCAAATATCTTAACAGATGGGGACAGTTTCCTATTTATCTCTGTGCCTCCAGGGCCTTGTTTAGGCTTGGCTCACAAAAAGTGCTCAATAAATGTTCACGGTCAATGGATGCTATTTTCTAAGGCTGGTGCTTGTGTTGCATGGAGGTGACTGCTCAATCCCCTTCACTGTTGAATCAAGAGTTTTTGTGAAAGACCTCACAAATCTAAAAAACACTTTCTCACTTCCATCTATGTCTGCTCTCTTTATTCAATCCACTCCTGAGAGTTCTTCTCCAGGAGAGCATATGGGATAACAAAGGAGGAAATAACCCTTTGCTTATTGCTCCACAAACAAATGCCCTCCTGTTGCATACATTGCAAATATTTAATCACAACCCTCGTTATTGTTCACGTTCACTGTGTAATGTTTATTCCATATGGCCTACCCTTCAGAACAGTATGCATGCCTCACAGCACTCCTGCTGGGGTGAGTGGTGCCTCACAAGCAGTGGGAACTGATTTCCTTAATTGTAGAAGTCTTAATGAAACAAAATGGACAAACCTTTCAATTATACAGCATTGCATCGGAAGAGTCAACTAATTTTACATCTGAAAACTTAAAGCCTTACTGTGTACAACTCCAGGCCCACAGTCATTCTCTTTTCTTTTCATAATTTTCTAGAATGTGCCTCCTAGTTACTATCCTTCAGGGTCTATCCCAATGTAACCTCGTCCAAGAAGCCTTCCTGATTCTTTATCCCCACTCCCAAAAGTATGGCATCTCCAAAGCATACTTGTCATAGACCTCATCACATTTTTCTTAAACTTTTTTTCTGAGGCAGGGGGAAGAGGACTCTCCAAATTTTGTTCCATACCATCATTAGTTTGAACATATTTTCTTCTACATTTCAGCCTGTTTGAGAACACACTTAGCATCTGATTCATTTTTGCATCTGCTGTAACAGCTAGAAAAATCTTTTTTTTTTTAATTTTTATTTATTTATGATAGTCACAGAGAGAGAGAGAGAGAGGCGCAGAGACACAGGCAGAGGGAGAAGCAGGCTCCATGCACTGGGAGCCTGATGTGGGATTCGATCCCGGGTCTCCAGGATCACGCCCTGGGCCAAAGGCAGGTGCCAAACCGCTGCGCCACCCAGGGATCCCAACAGCTAGAAAAATCTTGTATCAAGTGTGCACTCAGTAAGTTTTGTTGAACAAATTAATATATGATTTGTACCCTTACAATCATCTCTGTCACTCCATAATCTGTGATCTTAAGATTTCAATGATGGAGTTCCTGGGTGGCTTAGTTGGTTAAAATGTCTGACTCTTGATTCCGGCTCAGGTCATGATATCAGGGTTGTGAGATCGAGCCCCAGAGTCTGTTAAATATTCTCTCTTCCTTGCCCCTCCCCCCTTTCTCTCTTACTCTCCCTCTCTAAAAAAAAATTCCAATGGCATTTAATACACATTTGGACATTTAAAAAATAAGAGCAATTTTTGAGGCTTAGAGTTATATATCCTACAAACCATTCAACTAACATATTTATTACAAGAAATAACATACATATCATCTATGTGTACATCCATATATCACACAACTGTCACCAAGATCAAATAAGATAGAAGAAATAAACACCATCTGGAAATGCTAAATGAGGCATATATAAATGGAAGGTGGTTTAGCGTTAGAATTCTAGTGAGCTGGTTAGTTCTTAGTAACTGCTTTGTATAGCACTGCCACTCAGCCATGAGGTGGCTGAGTAGAGATAGTCATTCATTCTACAGAGATTTATCTGGCACTGTAGATGCTGAGGATATAACAGGGAGCAAAATGAACAAAAATTGTCCTCATGGAGATTATATTCTCATGAGGTAAGGGGTAAAAAGTACATAAATAAGTAAACATAAAGTATGACAGATGGTGACAAGTGAAATGGGAAAAATAAAGCAGGGAAGGGGCATAGGAAATGTGAGAATGACTGACATGGGATGGGGGGAAAGCAGGCCTCTCTGATAAGATGACATTTCTGTGGAGACCAAAGGTGGTGACTAGGCCAGCCCAGGGAAGAGCTGGAGAAAGGGCATTCCGGACACTAGGAGGAGCAAGTGTGAAAATGCCATGTTGGTAGTGGGTTTGGAATGTTGGAGGCATGGCAAAGAAATCACTGAGGCTGGCAAGGAGGGTCAGAAGAGAAGGGTGGAGGGAAATGAGGTCAGAAGAGAGATGGGTGAGACCGTGTAAGGGTCCTGCGGTACTCTGGCTCTCACTCAGTGAGTTAGGGAGACCTGGAGGGCTCTGAGCAAAGCCGTGACATGTATTTTATCAGGACTTGTTTTAAGAGGATCATGCTGGCTACTGTTACCACTAAGCTGTGGCAAAGGGCAGGAGTGGGAACAGAGAATCCAGTTAGGAAGCTATTATAATAATCTAGGTGAGAGATCTGGTGGCTGGCACTGGAGGTGAAAAGAAATAGGGAGTTTCTTGGAGGATATGGCTGATAGGACTTTCTGAGGGACTGGATACAACAGGTGAGAGAAAGCAATAAATTCAAGATTTTTGGCCGAAGTCACTAGAAGGATGACTTTACAGGAAAGACTTTGGGATCACTGGAGGTTCTGTTATGGATGTGGTAAGTTTGAGATGCTTAGAAATCAAATTAAAGAAATGGACTAGGCAGGTAGGTATATAAGTCTAGAGTGTAGAGGAGAGATCTGATCCGGTGACACAGAGAGTTATTAGAAGACACATAAGTTATATTTAATGCCAGGAGGCTGGACATGATAACCGGGAACCAAGTATCCCTGAGATAGAGAAGAGGTCTGAGGATTGAGCCTGCAGCTTTCCAGTGCTAAAAGGATGAGGATGTGAGGAGAAATCAGCAAGTGATTCTGATAAGGAAAAGCAAATGAATTAAGAAAGAAAAGTGTCTTGGTAGCCAAATGATGACAGTGGCTCAAAGACAAGGGATGGTCAGCTGTATCCAATGTTGCAGTTAGATCAAATACAATGGCACCAGGAAACCGACCACTGGACTTGGTAATATGGAAATCACTGGTGGTCTTGACAAGTAATGGAGGAGAAAGCCTGACTGGTGTGGATTTAAAAGAGAATGAGAAGACAAGAATTGAAGACAATAGATAGAGGCAACTGTTACAAGGAATTCTGCTAAAATATGAAAGAAGACACCCAAAAGTTCTAAGAAATGGAAGGAGGAGGTATTGTCTAGGTTTGTAGTGGTAGGAGATATTGCTGACATTTTCCTAGATGATGATATCAACCAAAGTAGCACAGAGTACTTGTTCACCATGGTCTACATACTCTATTTAAAAGTCACACAGACACTTTTCCAGGAGAGAGGGCGACAGGCTGGATCAGCCCTTTCTTTAAACTCCAAAAAGAGCTACTCTGTGGGTGGCCCATGGAAAACAGACAGAGTTGTTAGCCCTATGTGTAAGCATGAAGCCACCTGCAAGGCTGCCCACAACTGCAAAATCATCTCAGTATGATCATCTTTAATGACAAAGATATCTTCTTGGACTGCATGGCAGGTAATATTAGGGCCTTATATTTGAGTTTCTGTATCATGTCCTCATCTTCTTGATAAGAGAATTCCAAGGCATGTTACTTCTTCCTGACCACCACAATACAGTTCTACTATTAATTAAATGCATAAGAAGATGGGACATCTTCTTTAGGAAATTTCTACAGTGAAACCCTAACTACTGTATCTAATCTGATTCTCCTTTTTAATGCATTGAAGCACAAGTGACTTTAAACCATATGCACCTCTAATTACTGTACTAGAGTAATAGCTGGAACTATTTCTGTTAATAGCAAGCTCCTCAATCTTTTTGTGTTAGACTGCACTGTTTGTTCACAATTATTCAACCATGCTTCTCTGTAGGTACAGTATACTTCTGTGTCCCATTATCCCTGGGACAAAGATAGCAATGTGACTTGCTTTGGCCCCTGGAATGTGAGTAGCCATGATATAAGCCATTTTGAGCAAAAGCCTAAAATATGCTTGTATAGCTTAGCTCTTTGTCCCTTTGTGAGCATTTGCCCTCTGCCATGAGAACAAATGGCTACCTGCTGGATGTTCCTTCAACCTGGGCTCTGGAATGAGGTAATATAAAGAAGCTGGCCAACATCTTTATGTAACATGACCAGGTATAAATGTTTCTGGTTTTAAGTCATTTAGAATTTGGGATTGTTTGTTCCTACAGCAAAAGATGACTGATAGACTCTTATTACATAGTCAGATTCCTCAAGTGTAAGGACCATATTTGTTCTTTATGATATGTCCTTATATCCAGAACAGTGTTATGAAAGTGTGGGCTCCTAATAAACACATACATAAGAGGGTAAGATTCCTTTGTCCACTGTTTGGTATTTGTTAGATAGTTTGGTTGCAAGTTTGGAATCAGCTCATAGTTCCTATCACTGACACACTGGCTGCAACAACACCATATTAAGCTCCTTACAATCATGTTCAAAGTTATTCTCACCCTCCTCATTCCTTGATTTTGCTTTAGTGAGTTATGGCTGACTAATCAAGAAAACCCAAAGAATTTAGGCTTCACAGAAGGGAAATTGGATCTTGGCCATCAGATAGAGTTGACCCTTGAACAATACGACTTGAACTATGTAGGTCCACTTAAAGATACACTTTTCATTTATAAATACAGAACAGGACTCTAAATGTGGGGGCTTTTTCATATGATTTTCTTTTTTTTTTAAAAAAAGTTTTATTTATTTATTAGAGAGAGAGAGAGAGTGGGAGAGCACATGTGGGGGAGGAGTAGAGGGGGAGGGAGAAGCAGACTTCCTGATGAGCAGGGAGCACAACTCAGTACTCCATCCCAGGGCCCTGGGATCACAACCTGAGCCAAAGACAGAGGCTTAATCAACTGAGTCACTCAGGCACCCTCCCTATATGATTTTCTTTTCCTTTTTTTTTTTTTAAAGACTTTATTTATTCATGAGAGACACACAGAGAGAGGCAGAGACATAGGCAGAGGGAGAAGCAGGCTCCCTGCAGGGAGCCCGATGCAGGACAAAATCCTGGAACTCTGGGATCACGTCCTGAGCCAAAGGGAGATGCCCAACCACTGAGTCACCTAGGCATACCTCTGTATAATTTTCTTAATAACATTTTCTTTTCTCTAGCTTACTTCATTATAAGGATATATAATATATATTATATAATATAGCATATTACATATATATATGAATATAGTATATGTAACAACTATATAAATATGTGTTGACTGACTGTATGTTACCAGCAAGACTTTTGGTCAACAGTAGGCTATTAGTAGTGAAATTTTGGGGGAGTCAAAAGTTAATGTGAATTTTCAACTGCACAAGGTGGGGGTCAACATATCTAATCCCCATATTGTTTAAGGGTCAACAGTATACTATTTCCATTCCTAGATTCCCTAAAACAGTTAAGGTCAAGTAGAAAGAATTTGTTCCAAATTTATTTGTGTGGCTTAGCTCCACATTCACTTTTGAGTTTAAGACAGGCCACAAACTTTGCCCAGGGGGTCCCACTGTAAAGAAAACATTCCAACTTTTGCCTTCATTTATCTAGTAAATTCCTCTACCTTGTATATGTGTAAAAATTGACAACAATCAACAGTTATATACTAGCTAATCCTTTTCGAGAAGCGGTATTGTATGGAAGGAAAGAGAGTTGGTTTGGAAGTCAGGAGATCTGGTTCTAGCCCTCCTCTGATGTTGGCTAATTAGGCTACTTTGGGAAGATCTTTTTACTATTCTGTGCATGTATGGAAAGAATTGAACAGGTTAATATAAGGTCCTTCACATTTCCATGGTAAAGGTTCAGTGTTCAGTGGATTGCTCTGTTTTCCTGTCCTTTGCTCCCATCTCCAAGCTAGTCTGGTTTCAGCCCAGTCTTAAGTATGGGCCAGATCTGATGGAGCTGACTAGAGAGGGAAAAATCTCAGCACACAAATCTAAAATTATGTTCAGGTTGCCACCAATAGGTCAAGGAGGAGTGGAATGAGGAGCTCTCTGAAAGCTGACTTAACCCCCAGAAGCAACTTGGGCTGTACTTTGTTGGAGCTGATGCTGGTGCCCAAAGCTTCTGTATTCAGGGCCTGGGGCTGAGCCATAGTGGGGCAGGCTTCTGGAGGAAGAGGTCAAAGAACAGCTGTCCACATGGCTGATACCTGGATAGACAATATCTCTTCAATGCTCTTCTGCCTGATTCAGAGAGCTGAACACCCCCAACCCTTAGGCAAAACCAGTTCTCATGAAGACGTGCAGCCTGTCCATAAATAGGGCTTCTGAAGCCGGAAATATCCCATTTGACATGAAAGAAGGAGACGGTTGAGAGAAATTGCAAATAGAACTTTTTAAACATTCCACTGATGCATTTCTGTTTGTTCTTTGGAAAAACACAGAAAGTAGAGATAATCTCATTGGCTAAAATACCTTGCAAGCCTCCGGGATTAGCCTTCTTTGATCACCTGGCTCCTCTGCTGCAAATGTATTTTGATTCCCAGCCAGGACCTTAGGGGATGGCTCAGATGGCCAAGGGATTGCTTTCTCTGTGTAGCCTGTTTTCATTTCACTGTTTGGCTGCTGTGGATGTTTTTCAGCTGTTTACAGGAGCTGGGACCACAGTGTGTTTTAATGGACCCACATCAGAGTTAGGTTTTCTAAAGTAAGGGAATTCATTTAAGAAAAAAATGCCTCGATCTATATGGAATAAATGGAATAAATATGTGTTGACTGACCATTCAGCAAAGGATAGCAGAGGGTGGTGACAAAATACACTGCAAAGCAGAAGAGTGGCTTTACTTACTTGGGACTCCAGACACCAGCCTCAAGGGGCGCAGCACACGGAATGCTCTCAGCGCCTTCACGTCAAATCCAGCTCCTTTTCCTCCTAGAGCATTTGCCCCATCGGCTTTGGTTGCTTGTTCCAAAATTGCACTGAAAAGCCTAGAAGAGAGGAAGAGGAGATGGAGCTATCAGATCCTGAATTCTCTTAAGGAAGCCTGGGATAGCAGAGTTTGCAGGTGTCCCCAGCCCATAAACCAGAGCCAAAGTGTGTGTGTGTGGGAAGGACTGTGACCATCATAAGATGACATTGTCTCAGTGTGCATATCACTGTGCCAAGGGCATGACCACTGTCCAGGGAGGTCTGAGAGGCAATGGGCAGACCCTTTGCAGTCATAAAGCTGTGCAGGAACACAACTGGTTTTGTGTAAGCTGGGCAGCCTGGACAGTTGCTAAAGTTTGCAGCAGTGCCATGTTATGTCCACAATAACCAAACTATGGAAAGAGCCCAGATGTCCACTGACAGATGAATGGATAAAGAAAATATGGTATATATACACAATGGAATATATAAATGTAAAAAAATGGGAAAAATAAAATCTTGCCATTTGCAATGACATGGATGGAACTAGAGGATATTATGCTAAGTGAAATAAGTCAGTCAGAGAAAGACAATTATTAATTATATTATGTCATTCCTATGTGGAATTTAAGAAACAAAACAGAGGATCACAGGGAAACAGAGTAAAAGATAAATCAAGAGGAAATCAAAGAGATTTCTTAACTATAAGAAGTAAACTGAAGGTTGTTGGAGGAGAGGTAGGTGAGGGATGGGGTAACTGGGTGACGAGCACTAAGGAGGGCACTTGATGGGATGAGCACTGGGTGTTATATAAGAATGATGAATTACTGACCTCTATCTTTGAAACCAATAATACATTATATGTCAATTAAAAAATATTGAATAAATGAATTAAAAAATATTTTTAAAAAGTTTGTTGTAGTGCGTCCGTCCCTTTGGAGTGCCCTCTCCCCAGTCCATGGTTTCCTAGCTCCTGCCTTCACGTGGCTGGGAGCCACATCTCTCTCTTCCTTACCCACATCCTCAGTCCTAAAGATGCCCCTTAGATTTTGCCTGGGCACAAATAAATGATTCCACAGAAATTGGCTTTGTGCTGCAGATACAAGGATGAGAAACTGAACACTGGCTTTAGCAACATGCAGATTACTAAGGCTTTGAAAACATCTCTTTTGGTGGAATGATGGGGACAAATGCTTAACAGATATGGGTTCAAGAGAGGATAGGAAGAAAAGTTTGAGATAGCTCTAACAGAAATATAATGCAAGCCACAAATATGAACCATATATGTAATTTAAACTTTCTAGTAGCCACATTAAAAAAAGTAAAAAGAAAACAGGTGAAATTAACTATGATAATATATTTTATTTAATACAGCATAACCAAAATATTATCATTTCAACTGTAATAAATACGAAGAATTTTTAATTCTTCATAGCAAAGGAGTTTGTCACTCTTTTTGTACTGAATCTTTGAAATCTGCTGTGTATTTTACATGGACTTTATATTTTAATTTAGATTAGCCACATTTCAAGTACTGAGTGGCCACAGAATAGACAACCCTTCTGAGGAATTTTGCTATTAAAAGGTAGTAGAATGGGCATTGAGGGGGGCACTTGACAGGATGAGCACTGGGTGATATGCTATATGTTGGCAAATTGAACTCCAATAAAAATTTTTTTTTTAAAAAAAGGTAGTAGAGGGCAGCCCGGATGGCTCAGTGGTTTAGCGCTGCCTTCAACCCAGGGCGTGATCCTGGAGATCCGGGATCAAGTCCCACGTTGGGTTCCTGCGTAGGGCCTGCTTCTCCCTCTGCCTGTGTCTCCGCCTCTCTCTCTCTCTCTCTCTCTCTCTCCTCTGTGTCTGTCATGAATAAATAAATAAAATCTTTTTTTTAAATTTTTTTTTAATAAATAAAATCTTAAAAAAAAAACAAGTTAGTAAAAGAAAAAAGATGGTTGCCAGAAGAGGGTGTGAAATCAAGAGGGTTGTGTTTGTTTTTAAACGGGAGAAACAGCAGCATTTTTATATGTGATGGGAGTTATGTAACAGAGACAGACAATCTGACCATGCAGAAGTGAGAGGACAATTACTAGGAGGATTGATATCCTTCAGGAGGCAGGAAGGAATCTCCTGCACCCTGAGGGGTACTGGCCCTAGACAGGGGAAGGGATGGTTTATCATGGCTCAAATGGGAAGGCACATTATAGGGGTACAGATGTTTTTTTCCTGATTATACCTGTTTTCATAGGAAAACAGGTAGCAAGGTCATCGGCTTTTCACATTGAAAATGTGAAAGGGGAGCAGGTATTGGAAGTTTAGAGGAGGCAAAGGTATAAGAATCACCAAAGAAAGCAGAAGAGTGAATGGTCTAGGCACATAGAATAGGTTTGTCAGGTATCCTCAAGGACCTATTTGAAGTTGGTTATCACAGGTGTAAAGTGAAACCCATCAACTCAGCTTTGCATGTTTCTTTACCCCTTTCAATGGCACAGCTTCAGGTAGCAGGTGGCTCTCTATCTAGTTGGATTTGACTGGAGTTGGTGTTTTTCCAAATAAGCAAGGTAAATGGGGAAAGAAGGATGTTGACTGTGCATGTAAGTGAGAGATTGTGCTGGGGCTGGGCATCTAAGCTGGTTGAAAGGAGAACTGGACATGATGGGCAGAGGAACAAAGAGAATGGAACAGGAAGAATGGATTGTCAGAGTCAAAGTGCTAGAGGGAGAGAGCTGGAAATACCAATGGTAGTGTTTCCAGAGTAGAATGTTTGGTTTGAGACTATGGGAGAGGGAGCAGTTGTTAGTTATGGCAGGGATATTGGCTATAACCATTGGAGTGGGCAATTGAGACAGGACAGAGTCAGGATTCCTGGGGGGAGGGGGAAAATATCAAGGAGCCAAGAAGATACTGGAGGGGATAGCAGGAATAGTGAGTTTGGACAGACTTGGGAGTGAGCCAAGAGCTCATGTCTTCAAGGAATGAGGAGTCCCTAGAGGCCTATAGAGTACCCCCCACAAAGAGAAGTAAGGGTGGAAGGGTCTGATTACACACATCAGAACTGGAGGTTGCTAGGAAGGGGGAAGGGCCAGCAGCCCAAAAGCAGAAATAAGAGAAATTCAGGGCTCCTCTCCGGACTCTGGGCTGTGTATCAAGGCATTTGGGAGAGAGTGGCCATCTCTTGAGAGATTGCAATGAAGCAGGACCCTTGGAAGGGCCAGGAAGTTAAGTGAGTGGCTAGAAACAAAGCTGAAGGTTTAGGGCAGCATTTGGGCCATCTGCTTATCTGCAAGTGAAATTTTGTTGGAGTGCAGCTACACCTATCATTTATGCACTGCTGTTGTCTGTTGCTGTTTCCTCACTAGGGTTGAATAGTTGGGACAAAGTGTGAGCTGAAAATGAGTATCTAGCCCTTTATAGAGAATGTTTGCTGACCCCTGAATTGGCAGTGGCCTGTGAGGAGCAGAAGACACAGTGGAAAGGTCTCAGTGGGATGGCTAGGGAGAGGGGGCACAGGATGCAAAGCGCCATGTGGGGATGGGAACCTGGGATCTTGGGCTTTTTGTGGTTAACAAGAAAAAGAAGGAAAAAGGAAAAAGAAAAAGAAGGAATTGGACATGGGGCAATCTCTGTCCTTTGTACTAAAGATGATTACCAATTCACTGTCAGCAGAGTGTGTGCTGGGTCATGGCCTAGGGTCACAAAGGAAGCCCAGGGATCAGGACCAGGTCCCCATACTTGAAGCCAGGCCAACCTTGTTCTAGAGAAATAGGCTTGAGCTCCTGAAATGACTCATGCTCAGGGAACTGGATCTGGAAACAGAAGAGGCCATAGCCAGGGGCTTAGCTACAGAAGCTGCAGAAACTCATATCAAGGCAGGACCCAGGAATGGGGAGGTTGACCTAGATTAAGAATTTCCAAACTCTGCTCCATGGAACTCCTTGAGGACTTCTTGGACATCAAGGCCAGAGATTAGTGGCTGGAATAGAGTGGCTTTCGTGGGTCTCTGAGTAAGGCTTTTCTTGAACAATGGGTTCTGAAGCTAAAAGAACTTTGACAACTCTAGCCAGACCACATCTAAAGTCCTTCTCAGCCCTGTGATTCTTTCAGCTTAGCTTGGCAATTTGATGGTGTCATATGTTAGCTGGTGATGCCTTGAACCCCAGGCAGATTTGCCAGGATGGGGGAATCGGGCTTCTTTCTCTGCAGAGAAATGTTCTTTCCACTGAAGTCTAGATCAGTGAAATCTTAGAAAATGGAGACCAGCTTTGCAAGTCTGTCCAACAACATTCCAAATCCAAGCCAGATTTGGCTCCTAGTATTTCCTGGAAGAAAGCAATATGCTTATTAGGGTGCAAGATGTTCACAAAATATTATTTATTGAAGGAAACAGAGGGTCGACAACTTGCTTCTCTTTTCTCTGTCCCAACTTAAAGCAGACACTTTATTAAGTGTCTAATTTTAATTTTGAAGGGGTAAAAATATTCAGGAATGGGTCTAGGAGGTGTTCCTGGCTTGTTGGGTCTGGTGTGATTCTCCTTGATTAGATACTATAAAGCTACTGCTTGGTGCCTACCTGTCACTAAGGGCTTGCTAAGGATGCTTGGTGACAGGGAGGTAGGGGTGAGGATTCTCCAGGAGTTGTGTCTCGCAGTTCCTTAGCCAGACATTGGAGTTTTTAAAAAGAGACAATGAGGCTCTAGAGGATCCAGAAAGTCAGAAAGTCAGGGCCACCATACTGCAAGAGAGATAGTAGCAAAAGCCCTTGTGGTTGAAATAGAATGTCTCAGGCAGGGGGATTTAGTGAGGATCCCTAGGTCCCTGGGTTGGGGTGGGGAGAGGTAGCTCACAGAGGCCTCTGAAGTCCCTCCTACTTTCACTCAGCAGTTCCATTTCCCCACTATACCAAAGAGACCCTTCCACTTTCGGAAGAAAATGTGACAGGTTTGTGGGGGTTAAGAAATGCCTCTTATCACAGGCTTCCAGCATGGCAATGCAGAAATGAGAGAGCAGCTTTCTGCCTGGCACTCAGACAGTAGGCAGGCAAACCCAGCTTTCCCAGGACAAGGCACATTCCCCTCTGATTGCAGGAGGGCAGAAGAAATTTTCCCCTAAGTGGCTGCAGAGGAGCCCAAGAGAGTAGGTATTTCCCAGGAGACATAAGGGAAGCAGAGGGATATCCATTTAATATGATTTTTAAAAAAGGGCAGGGAAAAGAGGCATAGCTGAAGAGAGGAGGTAGAGCTACACCGTGTGTGTGTGTGTGTGTGTGTGTGTGTGTGTGTGTGATTTTTCCAGTTAGAAGGATGGGCCAAGATTTAGACTAGACAGAGAGCCCCTAGGACAAATGCCCTTAGAGAAGAGAAAGTAGGTGTCAAATATGTCCATGTGTGATTTTAGTGGGGAGGAAGCCCAAAGGCTTATGGTGAACCACAAGTTAAGTAACCTCTAGTATCATGACCTCTGTGGCTTAAACAGTCAACCAGAGGCATCTTTTGGAAGAGGGCCAAGTCTAGATGCTTTCCTCTTCATCAGCCTCATGGCCTAGAACCCAGGAAGATGTGACTGAAATATGGGTTGACCCCACAAAGTCTGCCCTCTGTGGTTACTGGGAGGAACAGCAGGGTGAGGGATACAGCAAGGTCCAAACAAGCAAAAGATGAGCAAGGGTCACCTAGTGTGCTGCTGCATGATAAGGCATATGATCCCCCCATCCCATAGCTCCTGTTTGAGCTCTGACCCGTACTTCCTCTTTCTACCTCCCAGGCTGTAGGGAAGGCCATGAAGAGGGCAGACAACTCTAACTCATTCCATAAACATGAGAGGAAGAGCTTCTCTGCCTAAATAAAATTAGTTCCCGAAGGTACCCTTCTCTCTTATCATGTCATTCCTGGGGCTCTTTTCTATGCATGTGTGAAAGGTTCCCAAGAGTCTGAGGCCTTGAGAAATACATTGAATTTGAGTGGACTAGGGGCCTTTGGGACAAGGCACCTTAAATGCCTTTGCTAGGTTTACCGACTTATTTCAAGGCATTTATTTGTTCAGTTACTCTTTTGTTTATCCTGGTGTGAACAGAAGCAGCAAGATCTCTTATAGCTGCATCCTCACTCTGAGTCCTCAGGAGCCGGATCTATGCCTGGCAAATACTCCAACAACTTTAGTGCTTCTCATGTTACCCAAATATCCTTTGGAGTTAATGTGGCCAAAGTGTGTCATTCATTGGCTATGCAAAAAAAGACAACAAAGAAAACCTCTAAAACAGTTTGAAACAACCTTTATAAGTCATCCAGATGCCCAGATACAAGGAAATAACTTCTAAATGGTCTTGATTTGCTCTTGCTATTTCCTGCAGAAAGACCATACACTCGCATGAGATAACCAGCAGTAAGTGCTCTGGAGGAGTCCAGAAGGACCTGTGTCTTCACTGGGATGCTAATCAAAAATAGGTTCCTGGGATATGAGCCTAATGACATACTGTAGCCTGTTGGAACACCAAGGGAATAAAAATGCAAGGTGGTCACCACATGACCACTCTTCAGGCTCAGAGAAACAACAAATTAGCTCAGAGAAGCCAGCTTGTTCTGATGTAGAATCTGCTGTAAAGGTGCTCTCCTTTCATAAAATAGATAAGTGGTTGGAACTTCATCAACTGTGTCTTAATAAACTATGTTTCACATAGCACATGTACAAATATTTCACAGAGGATCTTTTGGTAAAGTTACTAATTCTTAGTAGAAAGAGAAGAAGAGATCATCACTTCCAAATTTTATTTTATGATACTTTACATTGCCTTTTTTTAAAGGCTATATTGATCTTGCTTTATCTTATGCTACAGTAGAATAGCATGTTTGGGGAAGGTGTGTTTGGTTCTACTTATGCCACCAGAACCTTGGCTCTTCATAGTTCTGTCTTCTCCTCACCCACCCACCTCAATAGGCCTGTTTCCTGGGGCCCTGGATGAAGCCCACCATACAGGTGAGAGCGAGCATCCATAGCACCTTGTATTTCAGCTGCGCCCCCACCCCCATGTCCATGTGCTGCTGGGACTAAACCCTGCTCAGGGACACAGCCAGGGAACTGCCTGAAGAGCTGTTCTGTCAGACAGATGCAGATGGAGATGGAATAAAAGACCTTAAACAGGGGAATCTCTTTGGCTGCACAGAGGACTCTGAGTTCCATTAAAAGCACTCAGATTCTACTCTGTGTGTGTGTGTGTGGTGTGTGTGTGTGTGTGTGTGTGTGTGTGATGTTCCTAAGTGAGAGCTCTTTTCACTTTGGAGAAAGTCTGGATTCAAAGTGATTTTTAATGGATCCTCTCATCTTGCCTAGTGCCCAGTGCCATTGTGACCAAATCAAAAAGGGATACAAATACAGAAGGAAAAGGAGGCACATGTTGGTGGATGGTGAGGCATGAAGGGAGGGAAGACATAAAGGTAGTTATACTTACCCTACAACCACAATTATAAAATCTAGTAAATTCCAACCATTGCGGAGGTAAGCGTTGGGGTGAAAGAGAAGTCCATAGGCTATTACTTTTAAAAATGCTTCCACAGTAAAAATTATGAGAAAGAGATATTCCACTCGTTCCTAGGAAACAAAAACAGAGGGAGAGAAAAATAAAGTCAATGGGATTGGAGATCTGGAAAGTTCTGAAATAGCAGATCTCACAAGCAGGTGGAGGAGAGTGTGTTGCCCCCTCTGTGGCAGGATCTAGGGGAACACTGGGTAGGACCCTCAAGCCAGATTACCAACTTCACAGTCTGTTCCAAACTTAGAGCTCCACTTCTTTGCGCATTAAGGGTTTTTTTAGTCTTCAAATGTCCCCTGTTAAAATGCAAGTGTTAGGGTGGTAGTAGAGTTACACATTTTAGAGCAATATCTTATGTAGTTAAATCAGTAAATACTGTTAGCAAATTGAATTCAGATAAAATATTTTTAAAAATTCGCACACACACAGTATCAGTGAATGTTTCATTGTACCTTCTCAGAAGAGAAGTCAGAATGTCTTGATCCAGAGGGAAATGATGCCAGGACAGAGGAGTATAGTGCTCAGAAAAGAGGGGACAGTACTACAGGAAAAAGTGCACCATAACCTTGAGGTAACAAACCCTGAAGATAACAGAAACCATTTTGGGGGAAGGTACTAACCACATTCTCCAAAATGATAAACCAGAAATATGGCTGCAAAGAAGTTGAGGCATTGAAAATCTCCCACAGCAGCTGAAACACAGGCAATCTGCTCATATACACTGACCCTGGACCTGAAGTCTGTCTCTTTCTTGAGAAAATAAAAATCTTTGTCCAAAGACATACACTTGTCCAAAGACAGAGGAAGATCAGCATTTCCAGGATGGAGGCAGGCACTGAGGTGGGGCAGTGAAGAGAAAAGGCACATCTCTTTTCTCAAGGGGTGGAAGGTAGTGTTTTTCCTCCTTCTGCCACCTTGAGGAAGGCTTTGCATTTAAGGATGAAACTGCTGTCCCTGGGAGCCCACACTTAACAGGACAAACTTGTTGGCTCAATTAGAGCGAGCCGACTCTGTGCTGATTCACTGGCTTCCCTCACCATTAATTGCTTTCTCCCACAACCTTATTCCCAGTGCAGAGCCTTAATAGTCCCCACCAGGAGAAGTCTGCCTGGATGTCTTCATGCTCCACTGCTCACCTTTGCAGGAGCCTCAGCCCATCTCTCACTGGAGCCACAAAACACTAGTCCACATGGCATTCGGCCACAGATCCTCCAAGCAGGACACGCCCAATCACAGCCCCCAGGAGGCAGCAGGCTCAGAACTCCTGGACCTAACTTCCCATCCTGCTGGGTCAGATGGAGCTCACAGAAGACCTCCAGGTCATACCCACACTGTGGAGACAGGGCATCACCTGCTCCCAGCCTAGATTGCTGGAAAGGTGCTCCAAGACTGGGGGCATTGGAGCCTGATGGGGAGCTCTGTGGGGAGAGGTCAGCCCACACAGAAGCCTGTGCTCCTATCCATTCTTTCCTGATTTTCTAGACTTGGAATAAGTGCTCATCTCACCATGCCCAGCTCAAGGTGAAGTAGTTTGAGAATGCAAAGTAAATAAATGCAGAATTCTGGGCCCTACCCAGACCTATTGAAGCAGGTCTCCCAGCTATGGAGCCAGGAAAAGTGCATCGCAGACAATTTCAGGCATTTATGAGGCACCCTAAAGTTTAAGAACCACTGATCCATGTACCGATGAAGACCCTGATCAGGCAGGAGCTGTGGGAAGGGAATAGAGAGACCAGCATTAACCAGCACCTCAGAGGCAAGCTTGTCTTTTACTCACTACCCATTACAGAATCATAAAGTTGGTCTGGGCACATGGCTGTCTGGGGTGGGGGAGGATGACCCAGGAACAATTAGTATTATGTGGGAACCTCTAGTCTTTAAAAATTTGGTGCTGTAAAAAAATATTAGGTGATGTTGGGTTAAAGTGTCCATCATTGAAAGGGAAAGCATGTTACAAAAGGGCATAGTGCAACCTGAAGGAACTTATGGAAAGTGTGTGTGTGGAGAATGTTAGGTAATGCTGGCATCTGATCAGCTGGAGTGAAAAAAATGGGGCTGGAGAGGTGGCCAGGAGTAAGATGACCAGGGGCTTTGTGGCTACATCTGGGTGCTTGGACTCTATTCTGAGGAGATCGTGAATGATGGACTCAGATGTGTACAGTAATCTGTCATGGACCTAGAGAGCGAGGGTGGTGATGGGATTGGAGGGAGTCAGGGTGGTGACCCATGCAGAGATCATGGAGGCTTGAGCCAAGATAGACAGCAGGATTGTTGAAAACTAGGTGGGTCTGAGAGATAGAAAGGATGTGATTTGGTTTCTGGTTGCATGTAGGGGTTGGGGGAAGAGGCGGCAAAAGAACTACTGCCCCCCTCTCTGAGTTTTCTAACTTGGGTGACTCTGGATGGTGATGCCTCTCACTGCAGGGGGAGACTTCGGGGGAGGGACATCAGTTCCAGGTTTGCTGAATTAAAGCATTTGTGGGACATTCAGTCAGGGCTACTGGTGATCTGGTATAGAGGGTTTCGGGGGAGTTCAGCTTGCAGGGGTGGGCTAAAGTAGGTTGCCCTGGGTACAACATGCCTAAAAAGAGGAGAGATGAGGCTGGAATCCCTCTACATGAGGGGCAATCTCATCCCCTGGAAACCACTTTCATATTATAGGAATGTACTTCCTTAGCAGAAGTTATAGGATCCTGCTTAAAGCCACTGGGTCAGAGAGAGAGAATCTTGGAGGGTATCTAATTAACCACTTCACAATCTAGAAGAAATGGACGCATTTCTGGAAAACCACAAATTACCAAAACTGGAACAGGAAGAGATAGAAAACCTGAAAAGGCCAATAACCAGGGAGGAAATTGAAGCAGTCATCAAAAACCTCCCAACACACAAAAGTCCAGGGCCAGATGGCTTCCCTGGGGAATTCTATCAAACGTTTAAAGAAGAAACAAAACCTATTCTACTAAAGCTGTTCCAAAAGATAGAAAGGGATGCAATACTTCCAAACTCATTTTATGAGGCCAGCATCACCTTAACCCAAAACCAGACAAAGGCCCCACCAAAAAGGAGAATTATAGACCAATATCCCCGATGAGCACAAATCCAAAAATTATCAACAAGATACTAGCTAATAGGATCCAACAGATGATGGTGAATAAGAAGATTATTCACCATGACCAAGTGGAATTTATCCCTGGATTGCAAGGTTGGTTCAACACTTGTAAAACAATCAACGTGATAGATCATAGCAACAAGAGAAAAAACAAGAACCATATGATCCTCTCAATAGATGCAGAGAAAGCATTTGACAAAATACAGCATCCATTCCTGATCAAAGCTCTTCAGAGTGTAGGGATAGAGGGAACATTCCTCAGCATCTTAAAAGCCATCTATGAAAAGCCCACAGCAAATATCATTCTCAATGGGGAAACACTGGGAGCCTTTCCCCTAAGATCAGGAACACGACAGGGATGTCCACTCTCACCACTCCTATTCGACAGAGTACTAGAAGTCCTAGCCTCAGCAATCAGGCAACAAAAAGAAATAAAAGGCATTCAAATTGGCAAATAAGAAGTCACACTCTCCCTCTTTGCAGATGACATGATACTGTACATAGAAAACCCAAAAGACTCCACTCCAAGATTGCTAGAATTCATACAGCAATTCAGCAATGTGGCAGGATACAAAATCAATGCCCAGAAATCAGTAGCATTTCTATACACTAACAATGAGACTGAAGAAAGAGAAATTAAGGAGTCAATTCCATTTACAATTGTACCCAAAAGCATAAGATAACTAGAAATAAACCTAACCAAAGAGGTAAAAGGATCTATACCCTAAAAACTACAGAAAACTTCTGAAAGAAATTGGGGAAGACACAAAGAGATGGAAAAATATTCCATGCTCATGGATTGGAAGAATTAATATTGTGAAAATGTCAATGCTACCCAGGGCAATTTACACATTCAATGCAATCCCTATCAAAATACCATGGACTTTCTTCAGAGAGTTAGAACAGATTTGGAGTGGAACAAAGATTTGTGTGGAATCAAAAAAGACCCCAAATAGCCAGGGGAGTATTGAAAAAGAAAACCATATCTGGGGGCATCACAATGCCAGATTTCAGGTTGTACTACAAAGCTGTGATCATCAAGACAGTGTGGTACTGGCACAAAAGCAGACACATAGATTAATGGGACAGAATAGAGAACCCAAAAATGGGCCTCAACTCTATGGTAAACTAATGTTCGACAAAGCAGGAAAGACTATTCACTGGAAAAAGGACAGTCTCTTCAATAAATGGTGCTGGGATAATTGGACAGCCACGGCAGAAGAATGAAACTAGACCATTCTCTTACACTAGACACAAAGATACACTCAAAATGGATGAACAATCTAAATGTGAGACAGGATTCCATCAAAATCCTAGAGGAGAACACAGGCAACACCCTTTTTGAACTTGGCCACAGCAACTTCTTGCAAGAGACATCTATGAAGGCAAGGGAAACAAAAGCAAAAATGAACTATTGGGACTTAATCAGGATAAAAAGCCTCTCTGCACAGCAAAAGAAACAGTCAACAAAACTAAAAAACAACCTACAGAATGGGAGAAGATATTTGCTAATGACATAGCAGATAAAGGGCTAGTATCCAAGATCTATAAAGAACTTATAAAACTCAACAGCAAAAAAACCCAAACAATCCAATCGTGAAATGGGCAAAAGACATGAAGAGAAATCTCACAGAGGAAGACATAGACATGGCCAACATGCACATGAGAAAATGCTCCGCATCACTGGCCATCAGGGAAATACAAATCAGAACCGCAATGAGATACCACTTCATCAACAAGACAGGAAACAACAAATGTTGGAGAGGATGTGGAGAAAGGGGAACCCTCTTGTAGTGTTGGTGGGAATGTCAACTGGTGCAGCCACTCTGGAAAACTGTGTGGAGGTTCCTCAAAGAGTTAAAAATAGAGCTACCTCCTACCCAGAAATTGCACTACTGTGGATTTACCCCAAATATATAGATGCAGTGAAACACTGAGACACCTGCACCCCAATGTTTCTAGCAGCAATGTCCCCAATAGCTAAACTGTGGAAGGAGCCTCAGTGTCCATCAAAAGATGAATGGATAAAGAATATGTGGCCTACATATTCAATGGAATATTACTCAGCCATCAGAAGAGATGAATACCCAACCATTTGCTTCGACATGGATGGAACTGGAGGGTATTATGCTGAGTAAAGTAAGTCAGTCGGAGAAGGACAAACATTATATGGTCTCATTCACTCGAATATAAAAAATCGTGAAAGGGATTATAGGGGAAGGGAGGGGAACTGAGCGGGAAAATTAGAGGGGGTAACAGAACATGAGAGACTCCTAACTCTGGGAAACGAACAAGGGGTAGTGGAAGGGGAGGTGGGCAGGGGGATGGGGTGCCTGGGTGATGGGCACTGAGGGGGGCACTTGGTGGGATGAGCACCGGGTGTTATATGTTGGCAAATCAAACTCCAATAAAAAATATACAAAAAAATTAACCTATTCACTTGAAAAACCAGTATGCTGATAAGATACCAAGGCCAGGGAGGCATATGCAGAAGATGGGAAACCAGAGGTCCAAGGGTCCATTCATTCATCTTGCCTTCCTGGTGTCAACGGAATGTTTCTCACTGGGCCTCGCTTATCCCCAAAGACACAACTGGGTCAGAGTCCTCATACTAAGTTGTTTAAGGATCTGATATAGAACTGAAAAGGGTTCAGAGGACCAGTAAGAAGGAGTCGGGATAAAGAATCCTGAGAAGGGGCAGATGCCTGTTGCTGTAGTGTCTGGAACACATTTATCTGTGCTGCTAATTGAGGGAGTGTGCTGATGGTCCTATTGTATTCATTCTGATCTTAGAGAGATGAATACCCTACAGTTAACCCCACCCCACCTCACCCCCACAAACCCAAGACAGATACAAACAAAAACTTAAACAAGTGAAACAGCTTGGTTGATCCTTTCAAAACATATGTTGTGTTGCCACAGAACACCTGAGGGTGAAAATGAATGGCGTGGAGAAATGAAAAAGTTTGTCCAAGACCATTCTGTTGCTGCGCTGATGTCTTGGCACCTCGGGTCCTGTGAATACACACTCCTTCACAGCCCTCCTCCTGCCTAAGTTCTCAGGCCAGAGCTGTGTGCTCTCCTGAATTGCAAGGGGGCCACAGAACTCTTTGAGAATGCACAAAATTCAGCCTGTGAATGGCCCTTTTTTTCTGTGATTTTGGGAACTCATGAACTTTACAAGCCAACCTGGAACAGACTAAGGACTAAGGTTCCCATTCCTGCAGTTCTGGGTTGAGGCTGGAAAGGGTACAGGGGGCATAAACACCTGCAGAAAAGAGGATGTTCAAGGCTGGAATGGGAATACACTGAAATGGAGTCTTTTTGTGGCTCTTGGAGATCCTCCCCAAATCACAGGTGAAGCCCTACCTGCCTGGGGCAGGTATGTTGACTTTGGCCTCTCAGACTCTCCTGTCTTCCTTCCTTCCTGTCACCTTCTCCTATCCACAGCTATTTCTCCTTACTGCTTCCTTTCCATTTTCATCTTCTTCTCCCTTCCTTTCCTCTTTTCCTGCTTACTTCTCAGCATTACTGCTGGCAGCTGGCACCCATGGCAACACTCATGTCTAAAATATTTAGAAAAATATTGTGGAGAGAGCCTCAGATTCCAGGAACCATGATGCCTTCTAAACACTCGTAGAACTAATAGACACTGATGAGTACAGTGTCTATTTTAGTTTTCCATTTATTTTTTCATGTACACATATCCTACCTTTCAACTATATTATAAGCTCCTATAGGACAGAGATTTTATTATCTTTTGATGGTAATAATCTTGATTTTGGTACCCTTGGCAGTGTATATTTGGGCAAGTCACTTTACTTCTCTGGGTCTATCTCCTCATCTATAAAAGAACTAGGTAAGCATTAAAAAAAAATGCAGCACTGCAGAGAGCCCTAGGCTTCCACAGTGCTTCTCTGGGGGCAGTTACAAGTTAGGGAAGGCTGAGAAAGAGGGGCTTTGCTCACTAACCCCCTTGCTAACTTGAATCAGAGAAGTACCATTTGAACCTACATGCTAAGTTGTCCAAGGATCCTAACACAGTTCAAAAAAGTCCAGAGAACCAATATGATGGGGTGTGGACACTCTATACAAGATAAAAAAGTTGCCATCTCTGACTAGTCTGGAAGACTTTTATTGGCTTAATATGCTGGTTTCTGCATAAGATTTTGTTTGAGAAGAAGAATCACTGCTTTTTGTTTTGTTTTTCTTGGAATTTTGAACACCAATTCCAAAGTGGTAGAGGACTTCCAAAGTTTCTTCAATGCCAATCCCTGGTATGTGTGCAGTTCTGCCTTAAGGCACAGTCAGATTCCAAGACATGGAAAGGAACAAAGAGTTCTTCTCCTCATTTTTCTGAGGATCACTATAAATACAAATAGATTTTTATAATAAAAAAGTTCTTCAGTAAGGAGATCATTAATATTTGGGCTTTAGAGAACGTGGACTCCTTGTGAGCAGAAGCTATGCCAGGGTACAGCTCCTTAGACAAGGACAACTACAGACAGCCTGCCATGTCTATACATATGTGATGTTTCTGCGCACATGTGCGCGCACACACACACACACACACAGCACAGTGGAGTAATAACCACCATCTGCATTGAGCACTATACAGCTTATACTTGCTATATAACAGACCAAGGTGTGAGAATTAATAAGAAGAGAGCCTGTGTGTATTCATTTAAATTTATGCAAGTGTATTTATTGAAGATGCCAAGATTTCTACACCAAACAGAATTGATGAGAAGCCCAGTCATACAATTCCATCTCAGTACAAGGTGCAAAGACAAGAAACACAATAATAATGTGTCAAATGGCACCTTGTATTCCAGATTGTTTCATAATTTAAGTACCATTCAACCTGACCTCTAAATACAGCCTCCTGACTATCTCAAATGAAGGGAGATGAAGAAACTGGAATACCTTAGTTCCTCACTTTCCAGTTCTTCTCTTGGTCCTTCATTCCTTCATTCAGTAGGTCACAAACATTTCCTGAGGCTCTGCTCTGCCCCACACCACTTGCTGTGCTGCAAGTGTCTCTTAGGACACTGAGGGACTTGGCAGAAAATAAGAAGCTGGAAGGACTTCATACAAGGACACATATCCCAAGCTCCTCATTACACAGAAGTAAGAGAACTTGTCCAAGGCCACATATCCACCCCATGGATGAGTAGTTGTGTTTCCTGAGGGCTGGTCTGGTGCTGTTTCTGCTGTAGTGCAGTGTCTCTGTCTGTGGTCTCTGTGAAATCCTGGATTACTGTGCCCATCGGGGGGCTGCTGGGCAGTAAAGGGCTACCTATATGGTGTGGCTGGAAGGGTGGCATCTGGAAGATCACTAGATCTTCTTCTCTTCTGGTGTCTCTACTGATCCCTGGAATTCAGCCATGAAGAAGCCTTTTTTCCATCAGTGGAGGAATGATATTCACACAATGGAATATTAAGCCATAAAAAAGAATGAAACTCTGATCAGCAACAACATGAATGAGCTTTGAAAACATGATGCTGGAGGGGAGGGACAGGATGGCGGCAGAGCAGGGTCTCCAAGTCACCTGTCCTCAACAAATTACCTAGAAAACCATCCAATCATCCTGAAAATCTACGAATTCGGCCTGAGATTTAAAGAGAGACCAGCTGGAACGCTACAGTGAGAAGAGTTCGCGCTTCTATCAAGGTAGGAAGACGGGGAAAAAGAAATAAAGACACAAAAGGCCTCCAAGGGGGAGGGGCCCCGCGAGGAGCCGGGCTGAGGCCGGGGCGAGTGTCCCCAGGACAGGAGAGCCCCGTCCCGGAGGAGCAGGAGCTGCACCGACCTTCCCGCGGAAAGGCCTCCCGGGGAATTGGAGCAGGATCCCCAGAAAGGCGGGGATGCCCTCGGGCTCCCTGGGACAGTAACAGAGGAACTGCGCCCCGGGAGATGCGCCGAGCTCCCTAAGGGCTGCAGCGCTCGGCGGGACCGGAGCAGCTCAGCGGCGGCGGCTCGGGCGGCGGCTCCGCGGAGGGGGCGGCGCGGCTCCCGGAACAGCTCGGAGGGGCTCGGGCGGCGGCTCCGCGGAGGGGGCTGCGCGGCTCCGAGAGCAGCTCAGAGGCGGCGGCTCGGGCGGAGGAAGAAGCTCCGCGGAGGGGGCGGCGCAGCTCCGGGGCAGCTCGGAGGGGCTCGAGCGGCGGCTCCGCGGAGGGGGCTGCACAGCCGGGAGCGCGAATCCAACAGCGCAGGCGCCGGAGCACAGGGCGCCGGGACACAGCCCAGGATCAGGCCTCCCCCGGGACAGGCAGAGGCCGGGAGGGCCCAGGACAGCAAGGACGCTCCTGCCTGGAACTGAGCAGATCAGCGGCCCCGCCCCGGAGCCTCCAGGCCCTGCAGACGGAGAGCCCCGGAGCTACTGCGGGAGCTGACTCCAGGGTCCCAGAGCTGCCCCCGCCACTGTGGCTTCCTCCCGGGGCCTCACGGGGTGAACAACCCCCACTGAGCCCTGCACCAGGCAGGGGCAGAGCAGCTCCCCCAAGTGCTAACACCTGAGAATCAGCACAGCAGGCCCCTCCCCCAGAAGACCAGCGACACGGACCAGTTCCAAGGGAAGTCAAGGGACTTAAAGTGTACAGAATCTGAAGACACTCCCTCGTGTTTTTTTTTTTGTTGTTGTTGTTTTGTTTTTTTGTTTTTGTTTTTTGTTTTGTTTTGTTTTGTGCTTTTCTTTTTCTTTCTTCTTGATTTCTGATTGCTTTCCCCACCACCCTTTTTTTTCTTTTTTCTCCTTTCTTTCTTTTTCTTTTTCTTCTCTTCCCCCCCTTTTTTTTCTTCTTTCTCTTTTTTCTTTTTCTCTTTTCTTTCCTTCTCTCTCTTTTTCTCCTTTTCCCAATACAACTTGTTTTTGGCCACTCTGCACTGAGCAAAATGACTAGAAGGAAAACCGCACCTCAAAAAAAAAGAATCAGAAACAGCCCTCACTCCCACAGAGTTACAAAATCTGGATTACAATTCAATGTCAGAAAGCCAATTCAGAAGCACTATTTTACAGCTACTGGTGGCTCTAGAAAAAACCATAAATGACTCAAGAGACTTCATGACTGCAGAATTTAGATCCAATCAGGCAGAAATTAAAAATCAATTGAATGAGATGCAATCCAAGCTAGAAGTCCTAACGACGAGGCTTAACGAGGTGGAAGAACGAGTGAGTGACATAGAAGAGAAGTTGATGGCAAAGAGGGAAACTGAGGAAAAAAGAGACAGGCAATTAAAAGACCATGAGGATAGATTAAGGGAAATAAATGACAGCCTGAGGAAGAAAAACCTACGTTTAATTGGGGTTCCTGAGGGCGCCGAAAGGGACAGAGGGCCAGAATATGTATTTGAACAAATCCTAGCTGAAAACTTTCCTAATCTGGGAAGGGAAACAGGCATTCAGATCCAGGAAATAGAGAGATCCCCCCCTAAAATCAACAAAAACCGTTCAACACCTCGACATTTAATAGTGAAGCTTGCAAATTCCAAAGATAAGGAGAAGATCCTTAAAGCCGCAAGAGAAAAAAAGTCCCTGACTTTTATGGGGAGGAATATTAGGGTAACAGCAGACCTCTCCACAGAGACCTGGCAGGCCAGAAAGGGCTGGCAGGATATATTCAGGGTCCTAAATGAAAAGAACATGTGACCAAGAATACTTTATCCAGCAAGGCTTTCATTCAAAATGGAAGGAGAGATAAAGAGCTTCCAAGACAGGCAGGAACTGAAAGAATATGTAACCTCCAAACCAGCTCTCCAAGAAATTTTAAGGGGGACTCTTAAAATTCCCCTTTAAGAAGAAGTTCAGTGGAACAATCCACAAAAACAAGGACTGAATAGATATCATGATGACACTAAATTCATATCTTTCAATAGTAACTCTGAACGTGAACAGGCTTAATGACCCCATCAAAAGGCGCAGGGTTTCAGACTGGATAAAAAAGCAGGACCCATCTATTTGCTGTCTACAAGAGACTCATTTTAGACAGAAGGACACCTACAACCTGAAAATAAAAGGTTGGAGAACCATTTACCATTCGAATGGTCCTCAAAAGAAAGCAGGGGTAGCCGTCCTCATATCAGATAAACTAAAATTTACCCCGAAGACTATAGTGAGAGATGAAGAGGGACACTATCTCATACTCAAAGGATCTATCCAACAAGAGGACTTAACAATCCTCAATATATATGCCCCGAATGTGGGAGCTGCCAAATATTTAAACCAATTAATAACCAAACTGAAGAAATACTTTGATAATAATACACTTATACTTGGTGACTTCAATCTAGCTCTCTCTATACTAGATAGGTCTTCTAAGCACAACATCTCCAAAGAAACGAGAGCTTTAAATGATACACTGGACCAGATGGATTTCACAGATATCTACAGAACTTTACATCCAAACTCAACTGAATACACATTCTTCTCAAGTGCACATGGAACTTTCTCCAGAATAGACCACATACTGGGTCACAAATCGGGTCTGAACCGATACCAAAAGATCGGGATAGTCCCCTGTATATTTTCAGACCATAATGTCTTGAAATTAGAACTAAATCACAACAAGAAGTTTGGAAGGACCACAAACACGTGGAGGTTAAGGACCATCCTGCTAAAAGATGAAAAGGTCAACCAGGAAATTAAGGAAGAATTAAAAAGATTCATGGAAACTAATGAGAATGAAGATACAACCGTTCAAAATCTTTGGGATGCAGCAAAAGCAGTCCTGAGGGGGAAATACATCGCAATACAAGCATCCATTCAAAAACTGGAAAGATCTCAAATTCAAAAGCTCACCTTACACATAAAGGAACTAGAGAAAAAGCAACAAATAGACCCCACCCCCAGCAGAAGAAGACAGTTAATTAAAATTCGAGCAGAACTCAATGATATCGAGACCAAAAGAACTGTGGAACAGATCAACAGAACCAGGAGTTGGTTCTTTGAAAGAATTAATAAGATAGATAAACCATTAGCCAACCTTATTAAAAAGAGAGAGAAGACTCAAATTAATAAAATCATGAATGAGAAAGGAGAGATCACTACCAACACCAAGGAAATACAAACGATTTTAAAAACATATTATGAACAGCTGTACGCCAATAAATTAGGAAATCTAGAAGAAATGGACGCATTCCTGGAAAGCCACAAACTACCAAAACTGGAGCAGGAAGAAATAGAAAACCTGAACAGGCCAATAATCAGGGAGGAAATTGAAGCAGTCATCAAAAACCTCCCAAGACACAAGAGTCCAGGGCCAGATGGCTTCCCAGGGGAATTCTATCAAACGTTTAAAGAAGAAATCATACCTATTCTACTAAAGCTGTTTGGAAAGATAGAAAGAGATGGAGTACTTCCAAATTCGTTCTATGAGGCCAGCATCACCTTAATTCCGAAACCAAAGAACCCACCAAAAAGGAGAATTACAGACCAATATCCCTGATGAACATGGATGCAAAACTTCTCAACAAGATACTAGCCAATAGGATCCAACAACACATTAAGAAAATTATTCACCATGACCAAGTAGGATTTATCCCTGGGACACAAGGCTGGTTCAACACTCGTAAAACCATCAATGTGATTCATCATATCAGCAAGAGAAAAACCAAGAACCATATGATCCTCTCATTAGATGCAGAGAAAGCATTTGACAAAATACAGCATCCATTCCTGATCAAAACCCTTCAGAGTGTTGGGATAGAGGGAACTTTCCTAGACATCTTAAAAACCATTTACGAAAAGCCCACAGCAAATATCATTCTCAATGGGGAAGCACTGGGAGCCTTTCCCCTAAGATCAGGAACAAGACAGGGATGTCCACTCTCACCACTGCTGTTCAACATAGTTCTGGAAGTCCTTGCCTCAGCAATCAGACAACAAAAAGACATTAAAGGCATTCAAATTGGCAAAGAAGAAGTCAAACTCTCCCTCTTCGCTGATGACATGATACTCTACATAGAAAACCCAAAAGCCTCCACCCCAAGATTGCTAGAACTCATACAGCAATTTGGTAGCGTGGCAGGATACAAAATCAATGCCCAGAAATCAATGGCATTTCTATACACTAACAATGAGACTGAAGAAAGAGAAATTAAGGAGTCAATCCCATTTACAATTGCACCCAAAAGCATGAGATACCTAGGAATAAACCTAACCAAAGAGGTAAAAGATCTATACCCTAAAAACTATAGAACACTTCTGAAAGAAATTGAGGAAGACACAAAGAGATGGAAAAATATTCCATGCTCATGGATTGGCAGAATTAATATTGTAAAAATGTCAATGTTACCCAGGGCAATTTACACGTTTAATGCAATCCCTATCAAAATACCATGGACTTTCTTCAGAGAGTTAGAACAAATTATTTTAAGATTTGTGTGGAATCAGAAAAGACCCCGAATAGCCAGGGGAATTTTAAAAAAGAAAACCATAGCTGGGGGCATCACAATGCCAGATTTCAGGTTGTACTACAAAGCTGTGGTCATCAAGACAGTGTGGTACTGGCACAAAAACAGACACATAGATCAATGGAACAGAAGAGAGAACCCAGAAGTGGACCCTGAAATGTACGGTCATCTAATATTCGATAAAGGAGGAAAGACTATCCATTGGAAGAAAGACAGTCTCTTCAATAAATGGTGCTGGGAAAATTGGACATCCACATGCAGAAGAATGAAACTGGACCACTCTCTTGCACCAGACACAAAGATAAACTCAAAATGGATGAGAGATCTAAATGTGAGACAAGAGTCCATCAAAATCATAGAAGAGAACACAGGCAACACCCTCTTTGAACTCGGCCACAGTAACTTCTTGCAAGATACATCCACAAAGGCAAAAGAAACAAAAGCAAAAATGAACTATTGGGACTTCATCAAGATAAGAAGCTTTTGCACAGCAAAGGATACAGTCAACAAAACTAAAAGACAACCTACAGAATGGGAGAAGATATTTGCAAATGACATATCAGATAAAGGGCTAGTTTCCAAAATCTATAAAGAACTTATTAAACTCAACACCAAAGCAACAAACAATCCAATCATGAAATGGGCAAAAGACATGAAGAGAAATCTCACAGAGGAAGACATGGACATGGCCAACATGCACATGAGAAAATGCTCTGCATCACTTGCCATCAGGGAAATACAAATCAAAACCACAATGAGATACCACCTCACACCAGTGAGAATGGGGAAAATTAACAAGGCAGGAAACAACAAATGTTGGAGAGGATGCGGAGAAAAGGGAACCCTCTTACACTGTTGGTGGGAATGTGAACTGGTGCAGCCACTCTGGAAAACTGTGTGGAGGTTCCTCAAAGAGTTAAAAATAGACCTGCCCTACGACCCAGCAATTGCACTGTTGGGGATTTACCCCAAAGATTCAGATGCAATGAAACGTCGGGACACCTGCACCCCGATGTTTCTATCAGCCAATGTCCACAATAGCCAAACTGTGGAAGGAGCCTCGGTGTCCATCGAAAGATGGGGATGGATAAAGAAGCTGTGGTTTATGTATACAATGGAATATTACTCAGCAATTAGAAACGACAAATACCCACCATTTGCTTCAACGTGGATGGAACTGGAGGGTATTATGCTGAGTGAAATAAGTCAATCGGAGAAGGACAAACAGTGTATGTTCTCATTCATTTGGGGAATATGAATAATAGTGAAAAGGAATATAAAGGAAGGGAAAAGAAATGTTGGGAAATATCAGGAAGGGAGACAGAACATAAAGACTCCTAACTCGGGGAAACGAACTAGGGGTGGTGGAAGGGGAGGAGGGCGGGTGTTGGAGGGGAATGGGTGACGGGCACTGAGGTGGACACTTGACGGGATGAGCACTGGGTGTTTTTCTGTATGTTGGTAAATTGAACACCAATAAAAATTAATTAAAAAAAAATAAAGAAAACAATTAAAAAAAAAAAAGAAAACATGATGCTAAGTGAAAGAAGGCAGTCACAAAAGGGCAAACATTATAGGACTCCAGTTATATGAAAAGTCTAGAATGGGCAAATTCACAGAGACAGGGAGTACAGTAGAGGTGACCAGGAGCTGGAGGGAGGGAGGAACTGTTTCAGGGCATGACAAACTTTGGAAGTAGACATTGGTGATGGCTGCCCAGCATCTACAGTATAATTCGTACCCCTGAAGTGTACACTTAAAAATGGTTAGGATGGCAAATTTCATGTTATATAGAGTTTACCGGAGTGAAAAAAAAGGGAAGCATTCCTTTGGATCTTAAAGGCTTTCCAACTTTTAGGGGTCTCCATCTAATGTATATGACATCATGTTTAGCCTACATCAGCCCTCACCTTAATGGACTAATGCATCAGCAAGTTGACAGCATAATCTGTGAAACCCTGGACAGATGCCTGGGGCACCTGGATTGGAAGAAGGGAGCTGGGAAGGGACATGGGAGGCCTCTGAAGACAACTGCTTCAATTTCACAATTTTTGGAGGGTAGGTCCCTCTGAAGAGCCTTATTTAGAAGGTTTCTGATGGTTCAAATGGTCTAGCCTCAAGACTCAGGACTTTTAGTAAAGGAAGAAGGGACAGGACAAACAATTTAATGGCCTAAGAGTAAAGCAGCTTTGAGAAAACATGTTTCACCTATTTATTGAGGGCAAGAAGCACCTGAAGCTGAGTGAGTTGAGAAGTATCCCAGTGTCATTGGTTTTACAGTAGCTCAGTTAAAAAAAAAAAAAAAAACTCTCCTCCAAATTGACTGTTTCTCCATGCTTATCCATGATGCTAATTTGAAGTGACTTAGCCACTTACTAATTTCTCAAGTTCACGTCTTCCTCTCTGGAGGCCGGCCTTGCCTTGGCTGCCCTAGCACAGTGGCACCTGCCTCAGATCCAGAGTCCCAAGCCGGCCACCTCGGATGTTGGAGTATGGGCCTGTCTGCTCCTCCTGAACCCTCACTGCCCCTGCCTCCAAGATAGCACCTCTGTCCATCCCTGGGTCCCTTCCCAGTCTGGGTTTCTCAGTGCAAACTCCCATAGGGCAGAGACTGTCCTGCTTAAGTTCTTTATCTGATGTCCAGCATGTGGTTGGTACAGAGGGAACAGTCAATGTTTATTACATGTTGCCTGCATCACCCTTGTGGAATGCCCAAAAGGCACATCTGCCAGCCTCCTGTGCACAGCAGAAGATCCTTCCAGTTGACCTCTTCCACCTCAGGCTACCATTTCCTTCTAAGGTGGCCCGTCCTTCAGTGGGCAGCTCTGGCTGTCAGAATATGGCCAGCCTCTTCCTCTCTAAGGAGTTCACTCCGGCTCAGGGATATTACCTTTTCTTTGGGAGTAATGGAGTGGAGAGAGTGACAGATTTTACCAATCAGGCCTAAATTACTCCTGGTGACAATGGGGCAGTTGCTCAGTGACCTGTGGGCTAGAATGTAATTTCCCAAATGGAGAGTTTGCAGCCCTGGCCTCAAAACTCTCATATATGCTCACCTTCTTTTGAGGAGTCACACCAATACCTGGCCCAGGGAAATGGACCCTATCTTTTCACCTGTCTCCACTGCCCGTCTCCATGTAGGCCTCCATCACTGGTTGGGTATTAAAGCAGCTTCCTAACCCCTCCCATTGACATCTAGGCTGTTTTACTGCATGAAAATCTTCAACTGCTCCCTTCTGCCTTAAAGTGGAATCTAGCCTCCTTAGCCTGGCTTCCAAGTCTGTTGAAGTCCAACCCCCACCTGTCCCTCTGGCCTCTTTTTTGGCCACCACCCTGAGCTCCAGCCACACCAAAAGGCTCACCACACCCAAACCAGACAGGTTGTTCTGGGCAACTCTCTTCATGCCCTGGTAAGCCTTACCCCTTTCTCTATCTGGCAGACTCCTCATATCCAAGCCAGCTCCAATGTCATTACCTTGTGTGGACTTCTCAACCCTCCCCTGCCTCCTCTGTCCTCAGTGGGCTGGAATTAGTCAATCCCTTCCCCAGCTGCACCACACTTTCTTCAGATGATAGCACTCATCACACTGTGTGTTTTCAATGTGTTTCTCCACTCCAGGGACAGAGGGCCTACAGGACAGAAGCAAGTGTCTTTGTCACTTTGGTGAAGAAGTGTCTTTAAATGAAAGGCAAAGTGACAGAAGAGAGACTGCTTTGGAGTCAGACACACTCGGGATCAAATTATTTCTCTATGACAAGGTACATAATCTTCCCAAACTTTGGTTCAGTACTGCTAAGAAGCAGTAAAGTAGAAATACTGGTAATTATGAGAATTAGAAACCAGTCATCACTTACATGGTAGTTTCTGTCATTACTGCCATCCTAGCACCTGCACACAGTAGGTGTTCTGCACACATTCATGGAGTGGACACCCCTGCTCCAGGGGACTTTGAATGTCCTCCCCTGATGTTCTAGCTCTGCTTATTCCCATGACACCCTGCTGGACAGCTAGAGTAGTGAGTAGTACCAGCTCTGCTGCCTCTCCCTGTCTCCTCTCCTGCCCTGATCTCAATGTAGGTAGCACAACTCACTTCTGTGCCTCATTGGGTCTTCTTGACTTCAACAAAAACTAAAGACTTAGTCCTTATATCTGCTTTCTGTTATCCAAGCAATTTATTTTTTATTTTTTACTTATTTATGATAGTCACACACACACACACACACAGAGAGAGAGAGAGAGAGAGAGAGAGAGAGAGAGAGGCAGAGACACAGGCAGAGGAAGAAGCAGGTTCCATGCACCGGGAGCCCGATGTGGGACTCGATCCCGGGTCTCCAGGATCGCGCCTTGGGCCAAAGGCAGGCACTAAACCGCTGCGCCACCCAGGGATCCCTATCAAAGCAATTTAAATAAAATGAAGCCAAAAACTTCTCATTATCCTGTTTGCTGGATTCCATGTGTTCCAAAGGTCTTTGCTTCGTCTGTCTCCTTAGTCCTTAGATCTACAGTAATAGGTTCCATTCTGGCTAAAGAAACTCCCAAACCCATAGCTGTGAGCGTTTCCCTTGTGTCTCTGGGAACTTGACAACTCTCTGCCTCTTGAAGTGACTTACTTCAGTTATGGCAGACAAAGGTTTGAAGGATGTCAGTGCTCTTAAGGAGTGGAGGTATCCATGGATTTAGAAGGTTTGCTAACCATGTCATCATCACCAGTGATAACTCACTGGGTAGTACTTCGCAGTTTGGACACTTTCCCACACATTTTTATGTTGAGTCTCATGACCTCTTTGTGAAACAGAAAGGGCAGATACTCTCTCCCCTTATTCCTCTTACTCTCACTTTCCTTTCCTCCTCACACCACCACCACTACTATCATCAGCACTGCCATCACCACCACCACCACCACCACCACCTGCACCATGTTCACCATCACCATTACCACTAATACCTCTGCCACCTCCACAACCACCATCATCACCATCATCATCACCACTGCCATCACCATCACCACCTGCACTATGATCACCACCTCCCCCATCATCACTATCATCACCATCTCCACTACCACTGCCACCATTTCTTCCTCCTCCAACACAGCTGCCATTAACTCCTGAATTTGAGCCTGGATGCTTTAGTTATAATATTCATAGTAACTCTGAGGGCAGCCCAGGTAGCTCAGCGGTTTAGCGCCACCTTCAGCCCTGGGCATGATCCTGGAGACCTGGGATTGAGTCCCATGTCTGGCTCCCTGCTTCTCCCTCTGCCTGTGTCTCTGCCCCCCTCCCTGTGTCTCTCATGAATAAGTAAATAAAATACTTTAAAAAATAATAGTAATTCTGTATGATGGATTAAAAATATTATCTCTATTATATACATGAGAAAGCTTATCAAAGATATCTGGTAATTTTCCAAATAGCCCTGCAGTTAGTAGCCAGTAGAACCAGGACTCTAACTTTAATATTTTTTTGTTTTGTTTGTGGTTATAGCGATAGATGGACCCCCACTCAGCTCTCAACTACTCCAGATCCATTTATCTGGCACCTCTGTGATAATAGGAAGTGCATAGGGCTTTATGGGGGGGGGTGCTATACTGAATTATTTTTGTCAAGACCTAGTAGTGTGAAGCAAGTGCTTGAGATGCATAGCCTGCTTGGCCTAGGGCACTCTGTATTCCCACTAACAATGTGAAGACATGTACTCAAAATGGGGTATAGTATGGACCCCTGCACTCTCTTCCCACTCCTAACCAAACCTGGTCACTACTTGTGAGGAGCAATGTGGCCATAAACCATCCATTAGTCTAACCCAGTGAAGGCCAGTCTATTCTCTTCCATCCATTGGCTATGGAAGGGGCAAGTGACCCATCCCTGGCCAACGTGACATGAAGGGAAATTTTCTGGGATGCCCATAGAAAAGATTCCTCATTGATTAGAAGGGAGAGAGAGAGAGAGAGACATACATTCAAAAGAGCACTATAATCTCTTTTTTAGCTGGACATGCTCATGTCTGTATAGGAAGCCTGGAACCATGGCAACCATCTGGGGATCATGAGGATTTCTAGTTGAGGACAAGAGCAATATGCTGATGGCAGCAGACAGAAAAGGTGGAAAGAAGTGGAGTCCTGGATAAAGTCGTTGAACCAGTGAATCACCTTAACCAACTTTGGTGCCATCCTAGTTTGTGGCTTATTTTATGTGAGATAAAATTTCCTTATTGTAGAAACTATTTCAAGCTGAGTTTTCAAGTACTTGCATCTGCAAGCACCCTTACTGATAGGTTCTATTTGCTATCTCTACACATCATTCCTCGTTTAGCATCTTTATCCCACTGCAGTTCCAGGGCTTCCACCCCTTATCAGCCATTTGGGTCCATTAGAACTAAGCTTAGCCTCCCCCAGCCAGGAAAGGCAAGAGCTTGTGAACACTAAGACAAATGCTCCTCTGTCTCCAGGTTAGCTCTCAGCCTGTGCGTGAGATGCTTATTTCAGATTATGGTCTCAGACTAGATCTAGAGAGCTCAGTCCAAATCCTCATTAGAGGCAGCACATGTATCACTGTGTTTAGCCTTGTTTCAGCACAGGGTTGCCGAGACAAAGGATATGGCTGTGCGAGGCAGTAGCATTATAGTCCTGAGAGAGGTAGGGTGGAGGGGCACAGAGGATCCCCATCAACATCCCAGCACCAGAAGCCTGGAGATGGAGGATATGAATGCAGACCTGGCATTTCTCTCCCTAGTGTGGGGATTGTTTGTTTGTTTTGTTTTGTTTTTTTCACCCTTAAATGATGAAGAAATTTCTGAGCAAGGAAATTCCTAGAACCTTACTTTTATCATGCCACACCTCTCCTCAGGCACTTAAAGGATTTTCTTACTGCTCATTCATTAGGCCCCAGCTTTTCTGCTTGAATCTTTCTCTTCCTACATATGTACCTTGTCTTTTCCCAACACCCACCACTGGAGTTAAGATGCTACTTTCCGGCATGACTAGCTCCATTCCAGCCTCTGTGGCTCCTTGCCTGGCATGTTCTTACTTCCTCTGGGGCCAATTGGATTCCTTCTCCCATTGGAGGGTTGCTTTGACTTCTCTAGGGCTTTCAATCTTATTTTTCTCTGGGCCCTACAGACTTATGGGAATTCCTTATTTGGAATTTTTACATGTCTTTATGGCATGTTTTATACGTCTTCAGATTGTGGCAAGTGTCCTAGATGTCTCTTCCCCAATCAGGGGTATGACTGCTCTGATTTGAGGGCAGGAACTATGTCACAGTTTCCCTCTGCCCTGCACAAATGCCTTATATAGGGCCAGAAACTGGAGGCTCACAGATTCTTCCAGTGCAAAGGACACCTAGAGGACATCAAGGTCAATTTTGTAGTCTTAGCCTCTTTCACATGCTTATGCTTTTTGCTTTTTTTTTTTTTTTAATGTTTTTTTTTTATTTTTTATTTTTATTTTATTTATGATAGTCATACAGAGAGAAAGAGAGAGAGGCAGAGACACAGGCAGAGGGAGAAGCAGGCTCCATGCACCGGGAGCCTGATGTGGGATTCGATCCCGGGTCTCCAGGATCGCGCCCTGGGCCAAAGGCAGGCGCCAAACCGCTGCGCCACCCAGGGATCCCTGCTTTTTGCTTTATAATGTACTTTCACATCTTCTTCTTATCTGCTCCCCAGACAGCCGTGTGGGTCAGCAGGCTGTCTATCACCCACCCCATGGTGTGCAACTCCAAGGAGTAGAAAGAAAGGGTTCTTTCCCAGCAACAGCCTTAAAGACATGTAGCATCGTTACTCTGAAGAACATGCACCCGCCCTGAAGGGCAGAGGCTAAGGACTGAGGCTGCAAAAAGTATTCGACTTTGTTCTGCCCTCCATGGGCTCACTGTCAGGCAAGGAGGCAGGAAGGATGGGCCTGATGGAGAGGAATTCTAGCATAGGGTCACATTTGCTACTTGCCGAATGACTCCTGCAGGTAAGAAGCAGATGAAAAACGTGGAGAAAACATGGGTTTTCTAGGGGCTAGAGGCCAGCATATGGGGTGAGCTGAGCCAGAGGGGTGAGCCTGGGTGATTTCCCAGGTGAGGGGGTGATTTCCATATGGGAAGTGTAAGCTCCCACAGACACATAAAGAGAAGACCATTTTTGCTAGAGAGTTTCCATTGTGGGAGACAAAGCTGGAGAGCCAGATAGGGTCTAAATTAAAGCAGGTCTCAAGTGACATGATAGAGTCTGTGCTTCATACGAGGGATTTGTCCCTGAGATTTGAGGTCTGTGGTGACTTGGACTCATGATAGTGTGTGATCATGGGGTCATGTGTGCCAAGATGTGTTTTATGAAGAGAAATGTGGAAAGCAATCTCTAGGCAGATTAGACTGAAGTTGGGAGACTCTGCAATAGTCCAAGAATGAGGGGGATCCCTGGGTGGCTCAGTGGTTTAGCGCCTACCTTCGGCCCAGGGCATGATCCCGGGGTCACAGGTTCGAGTCCCACATCAGGCTCCTGCGTGGAGCCTGCATCTAAAAAAATAAAATAAAAAAATAAAATAAAATAGTTCAGGAATGAGGTGATGAGAATTTGAACCAGAGAAGGATGGAGCAGTAGAACAGGAAAGCAGTGACAATTTCAGAAAACACTAGGATGGGAGGTGGACCGTAAGCGGACCACCAAGCATGCCACCAAACGTCATTCAGAATGATGGGAAGAACAAATATTGTGTGCTGCAATAGAGTCCCGAGCAGGAGCTGGCCAGAGCTAGCAGAGTGGCCTGGGCATGTCACACCAGCTCTCTGGGCTGTGGTGTCTCTATTCACTGAATGCAAAGTTTGGCCAGATAATCTCCACTCCCCTTCTTGCTTCCAGCTGGAAGGCTACCCAGCATACGGGGAATTCCATCACACCGGCAAATTTGAGTTTTAAATTTTAGATCTCTCACAACTATTGCACCTTAGCCAAACTGTTTAAATGTCACATGCCTCCACTTACTTAGCTATAAAATGGAGATAGTATCTTTCTGTTGAGACTCTTTAAAGACTGAGGGGGAAAATGTACACTAACATGTTAAACAGGAAATACTTAAGAAATGTCTCCCTCCCCAATCCCGCCCCCCTCCCCATCATGGTTCTAGAATCCCATGGTATCTGAGAAGTGATACAGACACGATGAGGAGAAGCAAAAGCATCCAAGTGAAAATGTGCACGGGGACTGGAGATGATAGATGGTGGGTCAGAGCTGAAAGTGTGGATTTGAGAAACCATCTTGCGGTCAAAGCTGTGATAGTTACATACAATCCATGATCAAACAACAGGGTGAAATTGATGAGAACAGAGGTGAAAGGTTCGAGAGGGGGATGCTAGCAAGGGGGTGGCCCAGAAAGGCATTTATCAAGACCAGCATCATTTTGCCATGTCCATGGATGTTTTGCATTTTATACTTAATACGTCTGTTTTAAATCACCTTGCTTTTTCTTATATAGACATTTAGGAAGGAGACTTTTAATTTTATTTATTTTTTTTACTAGAAGTATCCCTGCTACCAAAAAAGGTGACAGTTAAAGAACTCTTAAAGAACATGCCATACTTGGGGAAACACTACACTCAAGAGCTGTCCCTTGAAAGGAGTAGACTAACTTGACGTGGCTGTCAGAGCCATCAGAAGATAGGAGGATGGAAGCAGGACTCATCAGTAGACACAACAGGGAGGCCGATTTTGTCTCTTAGGAGAACTCCTTAGAGCTGGTATTCTCCAGTGGTGGGAAGGGGCTGTCTCTGGGCAAGTCACTTGTGTGTGTGCATTCAAGGGCTAAGCCTCAGGTAGAGCTGGCCACATCTCTTCCAAGATCCCTCTGATGACCAATGGTACTTGATGCCATGAGGTGCTCTCACCTCTGTGAGCAAAATGGAAGAAATGGAAGTGAATGAATGGATGGATGCACCAAGGCAGAGAAAGGCTGTTTTCCACACAGGCATGGGTCCAGGTCAGCACACTGCTTTGGCTGTGTTGACTTGCTGTCTTCCTCATCATGCACCTGGACTTGCCCAGGCCTGAGGCTGCTCTGGGTCTTGTTGCCTCACAAGAGCATCACCCCAAGAAGGCCAGCTCTGGCTGTGTGTCCACTGGATCCACCAGGCTGGATGCCTCTTCTACTTCAGCGTCTCAGCCTACCTCTTGTGCTGAGACAAGCAAGTGGCACCATTATTCCAGGCTCCTTAAAAACCGACAGGCCAGGAAATGAAATGCCCACCAGCCGCAGCCTAGCCACACTTCCCATGTGGTTCAGAGACATTGGCATGCACATCAATTTCAGTGAACAAGAGCCATGGTTGGGCAGCCAGCTCCTCTGGTGCTGGGTGCCAGGTAACCAGGACCCTCCCTGTCTAAGTGGCCCCTGGCTCCTGCCCCAAAGGGAACACTCCCCTCACCCAGACTCTGTTTCTGCTTTTTTTGCCTCCTTAATGCTCTGGTTCTATCCTGGTGGCTTGCTCAGAAGGCTTGGGAAGAGGACCATCAGGCTTTGTGGTGTACAGAATGCACAGCATGAAACATCAGGCTGGAGGGAACCTGGAAGCTTTTGGGGTCCACTGCCTTATTTTCCAGGTGAGGATAGTACGGAACAATGAGCGGTAAGGAGTTGCCCAAAGCCACAAAAGTTTCCTAATACAAATGACATGGTAATAACCCTCATTTGCATGATTTTTTAAAAAGCATGTTGCATATATGCCTTTTCTGATCTATTCATACTTCCTCTGGCATCTAAACTTCCATAGCACTTCTGATAGGACCAGACCACCGTGGGAGAAGAGTGTTTGCAGTAATATCCTGCCCTGCGCTGTAGTGAATTGTGAGCACATGCTAGTTCCTTCATCAGATTATGGTGCTGGAGGTCAGGGTCTAGGATGCACCTGTGTGTGTATCAGCACACCCAAAACAATGGCAGAACCATAAGGACCTGATCTGTTGCTGGCTACCATGATCCCTGTGCACATCACTTTTCCTTTCTGGGCCTCAGTTTCTTTAGCTCTCATATGGAAATAATAAAATCTACCTCACAGGCATGTGGTGAATTTGAAATAAAGAAACATAAATAATATTTATTAAGGCCTTTTTGTAGTTGTCAAAGTGTTATACAAGTACCAGTTATTATGACTATAAAAATGAGCAAAAAAAGAAAAAAAACATGACCTAGCATGTGAATTGAGCAGTAAGAAGTCCTAAGTTCTCAGTCAAGATTGAAGCAGACAGAAGAGAAGCTCAAGCAGGAGCTCTATGAAGGCCCTAGAGTAGGGCCACTGGCCCCTGCTCATGCCCACACTCCCCTCTGGCCTCCCTCTGGTGTCAGCCTCAGTCACCTGACCCCTTGGTACTGATAGAAGGGTCCTGGGGTGGAGAATCATAGACTCCTAGAGCAGAAACCGAACCCCAGCACATTAAAGCGAGCCACCCCTCTCCGGCCCAGCTCCCCCCCCCACTTCCCCCCTCCCGGCCCCTCCAGCTGCTAGGGCAGGTCTTCCAGGTTGCTCACCAGGATTCCACAGACACTGATGACACCTGAGGCCATAGAGGTCCTGGAGCAGCGATGATGCAAAGGTAGGCTCTCTGCTCTGTGGATGCCCTCGGACTTTTCCTGCCCTGGGAAGTTTGTGACTTTGCCCCTGATGTCTATTCCTAGCCTCTCTGCTAACCGCATGCCTCTCCAAGGGGGCTCACTTGCTTCACCTCCCAATCGTGCTGGACGTCTCATGCCTGAACTTCTCGGAAACTGGCTGATGCCTATACCAAAAGCAGATCTAGTTTAAAAAGTGTTTCCTTAAAAAAAAAAAAAAAAAAGTGTTTCCTTCAAACTGCAAACAGTCATAATTTTGGCTTTTTATGGGTGTCTCCTTTTTCTTATAAAAACGGGCTTGTTCTCCTTGCTGATCAGTTCAATTATAATGATATAACCAAGGAGCTATAAAACCCAGGACATGTCCTGAGAGGGGAGTTGTGGTAACAGTGATTCATGGTCTGTTCCTTTGAGGACCTCCGCAGGGGTAAGATGAGTTTGAGCTGTCTCCCAGATGAAGACAGATTTTGTGATAGGTGACAAGGGGGATGTGACTCTTGGGATCCAGAACACCAGGAGATACCGTGCCTGGGGTTCCTGTGTTCACCCTTTCCCTGGGCCCCGAGGGAAACAGCTCACCACCCAGAAGAGCAATCATTGGCCCTTGACGTGTGGCTTTTGTAGAGACATCAGAAGCCAGGGACAGTGCTGGGGCACTGGGTGACACCGAGTCAGCAGTCGGTGTGTTTCCAGGGTGGGAGGCTTGGCAGCAAAGGAAGGCTGAGGCAGGGCAGGGTGGTCAGACCTGCTCTCTCTACCAGCCTGTGGTGATAGAGCTTTGTGGGGAGAGCTGTTGGGAACACATAGGAAAGATTTTCCATATTCCTGTGAGAATACCACCTGTACAACCAGATCCCCACTGTATTCTCCAGGAAGGACTGTCTAGTGAGTGGCAACCGAAGAGCAGAGACTGGTGCTGTGAGAGTTTAAAGGGTCAGGAGGAAGGAAAGAAAGTAGTGTTTATAGAGTACCTGTCATGTGCTAGCACTGGCTCTCATACATGCCTGACCCCAAGGATCAAAGAGTTACAGGTAACCCTCCCTGGGCTGGGTAGGGAAAGAGCAGGAGGGTGAAGCAGACCCAAGGCAAGTGTGAGGGAGAATAGGTCTATGGATTCCTGCAAACTGTCCTGAGAACTATCCAGAAGGCTGTATAATACCACGAATCAAGGTGTCTGGGCCCTGTTGCTATTAACCATCTGTAGGTCCTCAGGTAAGACACCAAGGGTCTCTGGACTTCAGTTAGAAATAAGTCCTGTCCTGCTAAGTCATGGGATGAAATATAACATAGTGGGTCTGTAAAAAGTTAGGATCACTGCTGAAGTCTCAGGCCTCTTCTCTCAGTGCACACACTTTCTCCCTTGCCAGAACTGGCCTTAACACCCAGGGTCATGGAAAACACCCTCCTCTATTACCTAAGACGGGCCTACCCAGGCGCAGCTGGGCTCCTGGAGTACTGCGATGATGTTCCTGGGAGTGAGCAGAGCAACAGTATCTACCAAACAGCTCCCAGCAACTCTTGCAAAGCAACAAAGCCATCTCCCAGGCCTCTAATCCCCTCTGTTGGTGTTCTTATGAGACGAGAAACAGACACACAGAGGGAGAAGTCCACGTGGCCACAGAGGCTGAGGTTCAAGTGATTCATCTAGAAGCCAAAGAATGCCAAGAGTTGCTGGCAACACCAGCAGCTAAAAGAAAGGTATGGAACACACTGTCCCCCTAGAGAATAGCCCTGCTGACACCTTGAGTGTGGACTCCTGGCCTCTAGAACTCTGAGACAATACATCTATTGTTTTAAGCCACCCAGGTTGCCATACTTTGTTAGACAGTCACTACCTGTGATGCTCCCAGCTTCCAGTTCAAACAGACCTGACAATGATGAGAGGCATGGATGCGGGGTCAGCTTCAGCCTGGCTGGCCTCCTGACCACCCACTGCAAAGTCACCATCCAGACAAGCAGAGTACTTTAATGAGCTCTGTTTCTTTAGTAGTGCCTCTGATGAAATGTCCAGCCACTCAGGGGGCATCCCGTTGAGTTGGGAGTTCACTGGAACAATGTGGGTCAGAGTACAGAGAAGTGGGGCTCTCAGGTTGGACACCCCTTTCAGGGAGGGCAAAGCTGGACTCAGAGACAGCTCCGTTTGTTTACCAACCCACCATCCAGCTACTAGCCATGGCGCTTAAACATCAGCCAGGTGTCTTCCAGGTGCCATACAGGTGGGGCGTACAGAGAGCGGGAAGACAAGAATTACACTATGAGGGAGGTGGCAGTCTAGGTTGGTAAGATGAATACCCAAAAGAAAAATTAATCACCAAGTGTGGGATGCCGCAGATGGCCCATGCAGACTGGCTCCATCTGCCATTGAGGCTTCTTAGAGCAGGTGGCCAGGGTCCTGAGCACTGAAGAAGGGCTAGCATGGAAGGCTGGAGGGCAGGGGGGGGATCCCGGGTCAGGAGATAAGCTGCTTAGGCACAAGGCATCTGACCACCTGGCCCTGAGGATCAAAGAGTTACAGGTGACCAGCGTCTGACCACCTGGCTAAAGCAGGGGACTGCAGGGAAGGATGGTGCAGAGGCTGGAAAGGCAGGGTACAGCCTCATCAAGGAGGGCTTCCCCCATCAGGGGAGTGTTCTGCAGGCAGTGTTGAACCAATAATGCATAAGTGAATCTTACGAAAGCACTTTTCAAGTAGAATTGAAACAGATTTTCAATTTCCAAGCAAGTAATACAAGATAGCCTTTCCTTTGAAAGTATTTCTCAGCTTGAAAGCTTTGAAGTCATGGAGCTGAAGGTTTGATCTGATAAGGGCTCACTAATACAGTATAAACACTGCCAAGCTGACATTATTTTGCTTTTAAAAATCTGCCTCACGAAATGCTAGCCATTCTAGGCCTAGCCAAGACCACACCTCCACCGGGAGCCTTCCTTGATTGTGGGGTCAGCAGCGACCCATGTCTCTGCTACAAATTCTTTTGTCTTAATCAACTGTGTGGTGCTTCCTGGGCTCTTGTCAAGATTTCATGGATCAGTAAAACAGCAAGACCAAAAAGATGTTAGGGACAGACTTGAGTTGCCAACTTTTTATTCTGCCAAGTAGAAATATTAAAAATAACAATGACCATTTATTCCCTCTTTTGTTTTATAAAAGAAAGGAGAAACAAGCCCAGAATGAAGAGCAGTTGGCAGCCCCACCACCCCTGCCATCACTTATCCACTCACATTGCACTTTGCTTATTTTTCTCATCTAACTGCAGCCCTGTAAATCTTCACTGTGGACTGGCACAAGCTGGTACACTGGCTTTGGGAAACACTGGTCCTTTCCATTCTTGAGCTCATGGCGTACTTCCCATGTCCTTCCTACTAAGGCATCTTTTTACTCTGGTACTCGAGGCCCTCTAGGATTTGGTACCAGCTGACTAATCTGTGGAAGCTGGCAAAAATGGCCATGATATTTTGTCACTCTTCTCATCAAGAATCAGTCTGAACTCTAGGGAACAAATGAGGGTTGCCAGAGGGGAGATGGCAGGGGATGAGGTAACTGGGTGATGGGCATTATGGAGGGCACTTGATGTAATGAGCACAGTTTTATGCAACTGATGAATCACTGAACTCTACCTCGGAAACTAATAATATACCATATGTTAATTAAATTGAATTTAAATAAAAAATTTAACTGAATTTAAATTTTAAAAATCATAGTCTGTCTACCTCTTGAATCTGTGGTGACTTTGTTGCTTGCTCTGACCAATAGGATGCTGTGGCAATGACAGCTAAGCCTAGGCCTCTGAGGTCTTGCAGCTTCTCCTACCATGTGAGTGAGCCCAGACAGTCTGCTGGGGAAAGAGGGATGATGCAGAACGAGCACCCAGGTATCTCAGCCATCCCAGCCAACACCAGTATGATGAACAGGCCAGCTCTAGTGACCCAGCAGCTGATCACAGACACTTGAGCAAGCCCAACTAAGATCAATGGACACCTGCTTAGTCTGGAAGAACTGCTCAACTGGGTCTAATACAAATCTCTAACCTGCAGAAATGCGAGCTAAATAAACGGTGTTTGTTTAAGGTCACTAAGCAAGCTTGCTGACATATTACCTTTTCCACAACAATTCGCATATGCCCGCTCTAGCCTTTGCCACTTAAAAAAAAAAGATTTTATTTATTTATTCATGAGGGAGAGGCAGAGACATAGGCAGAGGGAGAAGCAGGCTCCCTGTGGGGAGCCCAATGAGGGCGATCCCAGGACCCCGGGATCCCAACCCAAGTCAAATGCAGATGGTCAACCACTGAGCCACCCCTTGCCCCCCGCCGCCCCGCCCCTTTGCTGCTTTAAAATATAATTCAAGCTTTCCTGTTTCTAAGAATTTGCCCACCCTCTTTTTTCCAGGTCTAAAATATCTGTTCGCCTTCTCCTCAGATTCTGCCCATTCTTAAAGACTCAGGTCAACTGCCTCTTCTTTAAATAGCTTTTGGAATGGTAGCACTGACCATACATGCCACTCCCTTGGCCCTTAATCACACTCATCACCCTATGGCATTTCTTGCACATTGTAATTAATTATTTCTGATAAAGTTAACTTCACATAGGTTTGTCACATCTTGCCTTCTCCATTAAATTTCCAGTCCTTCATGGGCAAAGGCCTGTCTTACATTTAGACTCAGCTTTTAACCCAAAATCTTGCAAGAACAGCTATATTTATTGCTCACTGATTGATGAGATTTGGAAATTCAATGAGTATCTGAAAATAACCATGCTGGATCAGTTCTCACCAATGTACCTTCCACCCAGCTCTGAGCTGTATCCTGGACCCTCATGCTTTTTCATGGGGTCTGAGCTCATTTTTCAGTCTCACCACACTTTCTTGAACATAGGGAATGGTCACCTACCCCCCTATACTAACACCATGGAAGTCAGAGAGGCACACCTAAACCAAAGCAAATATCCCCCTCTTGCCAAATTATGCCTTGGCCTCCCAAGTCTCCAGGAATTTCTAGAACCCTCTGGAAACCTCCTTTCTCATTCCTGTGACCTTTCATTTGTCCTAGGCATGGACATTGGATAATCTGGGCTTCCTGGGCTTTTCAGCCTTCACTAAAGTCTTTAAAGTGAACTACAAAGCTTTGTGGGAGAAAAACAGATAAAAAGCTTAGCATTGCAAATGAGAAGAGCATTAAGCCCAGGCTGGAAAAATGAGGTAAGTGCATTCAAAAAAGCAAGAGCTCAGAAGAATGGCTGCCAAAGGTTAAACAGTGAAGGTAAAGGCTTCTTGCTCTCCCAGTTTAATCTTCTGGTTCAGTTTTCTCAGATGGCTCATAATGAAGTCAGCAACATGCTGTTCCACCCCCTCTTCCTTCACCTCCTGCCTTGCTCTGAGTCCCTGTCCCATGTTCCCATGCAGTCCCCTAGCTGGGCCCCTTTCTGTCTTATAATCTTGATCATTTTCTTTTCTTTTCTTTTTTGAGGGAGAGAGAGAAAGAAAGAGAGAATTCCCCTCACAAGCGGGGGCGGGGGGGGGGGGGGAGAGGAGGAGAGGGCTGACAGGTGGGAGGAGGGGCAGAGGGAGGAGAGAGAGAGAGAGAATATTAAGCAGGTTCCATAGACTGAGCCACCCAGGCATCCCTGACCATTTTATTTCCTAACAGCATAGATAAACTATTTCATGTCAGAAACTGAAGAAAACTCTGAGGTGAAAAAGGACAATAAAAATGAGCAGTATCCCACTTCTGAAAGTAACCATTGTCAACATTTGGGTATGTATGATCAATCTATTTCCTCAGTCTGTGTATTTTGGTTTTCCAAAATTGTCATCATACTGTTCATATTATTTTATAACCTCTTTTATTTTTACTTAACAGAAGGTTTTAAACATCTTACACATGATTCAATTTTGTCTTCAATATCACTTTCAGTAACCTTACAGCATTCTAGTAGCATGGATAGTTGTACTATTATTTATTTAGCCATTCTCTGTAGAATGGTTAAATTTGGTGTGGTAGGCTTCTACTCTATCTGTAATGACTTGAGGCCTGCCCTCTTTGGGGAGGTTGAGGGCCAGAGGCTTCCTTCAGCCCCTTGCTATATGCCATGCCTCTTCTGTGACTCTCCCCTGGATGCTCCTCCTTCCTTCCCATGGGGCAGATTGCCCACCTGCCTCTTGGTTTTGCTATATTCTTTCCTTGGAATACTCAAGGTCCTTCTTTCCATCTTGCTCATTCTTGCAGAGGTATCAGAAAGACCCCTTCCATTCAGAGATGACTCTTTCTCTTTTTGTGGATGAGCAGAAGAGCTTCTATGAAAAGTGGAGCCCACCTTTCCAATCAAGAGAACTCACATTTCCCCCCCGGGGAAGTGGCTTTGGCTTCCAGGGAGCCAGGGTCTTTGTCTCCATTCAGCACAACACAGGAACTCACGCCCACCTCTGTGTAAACACACTCTATGCCTGAGCTCTCTGCAAAGTGTCACATTTCTTTCCATCTCCCTGTCCTGAAGACACAATTCAGTTGGTCTATTTTTATCCAAGATGCCAAACATCCAGGAAAGAAGAAGTGAATCTGCCTCATGCTGAGTGAAAATGGCCCCATCCTCCCATCTCCTGTCCTCAGGAACAGGCTTCTAGCTCTCTTTTGCTCTCCCTCTTCTCTGCCTCCCCATTTGCCTTTATTTTTCCTTTCCCTCTGCCTCTCTAGCTTTTCTCTTATTCCCACCTAGTCCCTCTGTTCCTTTGCTTATCCCTCTCAGATTTTCCCTTCTCCACCTGAGGGACAGGCAGTTGTGCAACTTACAGCATTCACCGAGTTGCACAGGAGTTCAGCTAATTGAGGCATTTCTTGAAAATTGCTTAAAATTTGCAGAGACCCACTGAAAGTGGAAAAACACAGAGCCATGAACATCAGCTTGCAAAACTGATGATGCCATTAATGAAACACCAGGCCTTGCTAGCTATGGATGGAGAAAAAATTTCCTGAACAGTGTGGAACCACAAAATGAGCATGAGTTATTAAAGAAACACTGACAGCTTATACAGCCTTGCCTGGGAGGGGAGTGAGAGAGAGCAGGTGTGGCCCACTCAGCTGCCACTGTGAACCTACAAGTACTGCAATGGCCTACATAGCAGTCTTCACTGTGCTGCTCACATCCTTCACTGGAATGATCTGAGATTGAGGAAGATGGGGCTTTGACTCCCAGCTAAAATTCTCTCCATGAAACATGGGTAAAATGTCTTCTTAAATCTGTCTTCATTTTGTTTATTAGGCTTGCTGCTTCTGACTAGTGGTTATAAATCCTGAGGTAGAGAGAGGACAATGAATTCTGGGATCATATATACCTGAGAAGAGTCCTAGCTATGCCATTTGCTAGCCGATCACCAAACCATGGCTAATTACTACTATTATTACTACTACTATTGCTACCACCACCTCAACCACCTACCACCTTCCTTCAACGTACTTTATCATGTGGGTTCTAAATTCCAAGTGTCTTGCATGAATGATTTCCTTCATTTCTCACAACATCATATACAAGCATGTAAGCCCTCCCCTAGAGATGGGGAAATGGAGACATTGAAAGATGAAGTCAACTTGGCCAAACCACACAGATTATAAGTGCTACACCAAGTGTTTGAATCCAGACAGTCTGAGCCCAGAGTTCCATTACTTAACCTTTCTTAGCTTTATTTTTTTTACCTATATAATGAAGACAAAATTAAAGCCTACATTGTATGATCATGGTTACATTCATGAAAGTGTTCTATAAACTGTAGAGTGCACTATAGAGGTACTAGTTGGCATCAGTCCCAAAGTATAGCTTTCCTTTGGTGGCAGAGAGAACCTTCTCATATAATGATCATAGGATCACATAACTTTAGAGTAGGAAAGGAGCTCAGGTGTCATCTAGTATAATTTTCCCCTTAATGCAAGATTAGATAGATTCATGATGTAAAGAGACCTTGCAAGTAACCTGGTGTAACATTAGCCAGAAGTGATCCACCCAAGATGGCACAGGAAACCATGAGCAGAGTGTAAACTCAGACCTCCTGGCATTTGGCTCATGCTCATTCCATTGCCCCAGGGAGAGCTGCCCCTTCGGGAGATACTGCTTAGCTATCACTATAGCTTTACTTGCTGAGCCACACCACAATCTCAGAATCCTTCTCAACAACAGTGCTCCAGGCAGCTATTATCAATCCATCATTGTTGACTTATAAGTTGACAGTTCTACACTCTTCAAATGATATACAGGGTGACCATATAATTTATCATTCAAACAAGGGCACTTCTGAGAGCAAAAGGGGGTACTATTAATAATTACATGGTGACACAGGAGTAAACTGGGATTATCTCAGGTGAACTAGAAACTATGGTTACCTTAATTATACCTCAGTGACTCTCCCAAAATATCCAAAATACTAACTCCTTATAGGGTAAAAGTGCTAGGAAACTGACTTGAAGGAAGGCCTATTGGGAGCATCTTCCTACAGGATGGCGGGGGATGTGAAGGAGAAAGGAAGATGCTCTTTTGGTAAAACAGGATGAAGGCTTACCTTTGGTTCATAGATGTGTCTGCAGAAGCCACGCCACCAACATGGGTTGATTTTCTATTCTGCCTCTATTCCACTGGCCTGGAAAAGCTTATTACTTTCCCAGCTGAAAGCCCCGGGTGTCTGTGAATGGTCCCCTCCTTCCTTCTTCCCTTCTCTTTCTCCTCTTTATACTGAATAATCGTTTCTATGGTAGTTTAATTAGCCAATTATGAATGTTTTTGGGTATCTTACAGAGGAAGAATCACTTTGTTTACTTGCTGGTAATTAAATGGGCTACATTTGATTTCTGTTTTGGGAGATTTATGGGCATTTTCTTTTTGTAGATGGTAAAATTGAAAAATTAGTCTAATTATTGATGGATTTCCCTAAGCAGAGAAAAGGAGAATAGTATTTCATTCATTGCCAAGTTCACCATGTCTTAGCATGGCCATAAAAAAGGGCAGAGAATTACACTAATATTATAGACCATTAAGGACCATTAAAGAGACAGGAAAAGAAGCTACCAACATCCATGGAGAGAGAAACATATTTTGTAATAAGAAGGGATTCAACTGCTGAACTGCTTTAGTTGGGCTCTGTTGACGTCTTCCTTCTCAAACTTTGAAAGTTCCTATTTTCTAATGGCGAATTCTATTTGCCTCTTAAAAAATGAACTGCAACCAAGAGTTTAATTAACAACATGAAGCCTTGAGGGTGGAAGATTCTAACCACTGTGGCATCTAATTTGCTGTATGACATTGACCTACCTCTTCTTGGTCCTTACATTTTCTCAGTTATGAGACAAAGTTTCCAGAAGTTATCACATCATTGAGTTATTCGAGCAGATTATATTATAAAAATGGTTGCAAAGCTAGTTACCACAGAAAACATACAACATGTTTTATAGTTGTAAGTTCCCTGTAAAGTGTTGTGGTGAGCTCTAAGTTTTTTGACCCTTTGAGTTGACAGTATGAGGAAAAATAGTCTGAGAATTTTATTTAAAAACAAATAAAATTGACTTCTTAGAACTTCAGTTCTGCTGTTCATCAGATCCAGTCAACTTTTTGGCTATTACACCATTTTATTTTATTTTCATGTTTTATTAAGATTTTTAAAAAAATTATCTTAGAGAGCAAGTGGGCAGGGGGAGGGGCAGAGGGAGAGACAGAGAATCTCAAGCAGATTCCATACTAAATGTGGAGCTGACAAGAGGCTCAATCCCATGACCAAGATCACAACCTGGGCTGAAATCAAATCGAATGCTTATCCGACTGAGCCCCCCAGGCACCCCACTATTACACCACTTTGAACTTAATTCACAGGATCTGGCTTAAATAGAAGTAAGTTCCCTCCAATTAGATATGAGAAAGGACTAAGGTTTTAGTGCACCCGTTAGCATATACTTCTCCCCAGATATGCACAAAGAGCTTTGCATACAAAATGTCATTTAATCCTCACAACAACTGTAAGAAATGGGGGTATTTTCTCCATAAGGAGACCGGGCTCAGAGAGGTTAGTGACTTGGGGAGCTAGGATCCAAGTCTGGCTCTGACTAAGCACCCCAGCCAGAGGTTCGATGTTGTGACACAGATTGCGTCTAACTCCTGCTTCAATGTTTCAAAGTTCACAACGATGTTCCAGGAAACTTGCTTAAAGAGACACTGGAAAATCACGTTTTTACAGGATACACATAAAGGAACTTAGGTAATTTGGATCCCAGCAGTACTGCTCTCCTCTCATCTTGGCCCATACCTGCTTCAGGACGGAGACAACTAAATGCATCTCCAGGGAGAAGTCAGTCCAGGACGCAGCTCAGCGACAAGCAGTCTCTCCTGTGGTAGGACACCAGCTCTGTCTACTGAAGGGAGCCCCATCCACCTTGTGACCCCTCCTACCACCACAGACACTTCACTGGTGGCTTCTCCCTGGTCCAGTTTCTTACAGAGATTAACAGTGGAAGCTGGGAGGAAAGCTATGGCACTGGGCACCAGGTGAGGGCAGAGAAGCAGGGGAGGGGAGGGAGGTGTAATTAGTGGGAGTGGTGCCATGTCCCTTTGGATTCTGTGGCTCCTAATCCACTGGCACTCACTCTCCCTCTGCCACCCACTCCCCCAAACACAGTCACGAGCACACACACTGTTTTGCCTGATGCTGTTGTCCATGTGTCCATGTTGGCCTGAGTTATCCTGGCTGTGGCCAAAATGCCCTCACAAGGAAGAACCTGGCGGTGCCCCAAGCAAGGCTGAATATATTTTGTGAAGACCAGGCAAACGCATGTGGGAGCCAGAGATGGTGGCAGAGGTCCCGGTACTTACTGTGACAGACCTCTGAAGCCAACTTTACCTCAGCACCGCCTGCCCTCTCTCCAATTTGGCTGAAGCTGGATTTCAGAGTTGAAATCTCTTGAGGGGAGATGCAATGTACACCTCTGAGAATTCTATTCCCTTCCCTAATGTCACAACTGCTCTTAATTGAGGTCTCACTGTGTGCCATGCAGAATAGGTTTATGCCCCTCTCTGGGGGGCAGGGGTGGGGACCATTCTCTAAAATGCCCTAATCAAGACTCATGGACCATCAAGCCTGAGTTTATTTATGGGGCCAGAAGGTGTGACATCTGGACCACATTGCCAAATTCTAGGCTGTATGGCCCCCAGTTATGCCCTAACAAATCTAGTTAGATGTGATAAGTGATCCTTGGTAGATCTGGGTTGATGGAAAGGAAAGACACAGGATTGGCTTAGAGGACTCAGTTTGGGGGAAGGCATTTGGCCTCTCTGGGCCTATTTTCTCATCTTTAAATGAATGCCCCTTCCCTTCACCTCTGTTCAGGCTATGAAAAAGCACATATAAAGTTTGGTGTGCATGTTTATATGCATGTTTCCATAGAGGTCCATAGCTCTCAAGAGACCATAAGGGCTCTGGGACTGCATGAGGTGGTCTAGTTCACTGGGCCTCAGCAGGGCCAGTGTCAGGCTGCAGACACTTGCTTCAGGAAGCTCCCAGGCCAGCTGCCCACGGGTGTTACCAACTCCATGCAGGCAAAGGTCAGTCTCGCTAATTGGGCTGCCTGCATGCTCTTTAAAGCTCCATTTACTCGCTGGAGGACCGACCCTGGCTCCTGTTGCTGTCTTCAGGGCAAGTAAGTGGGACATCCCACAGGGAGTCTTTTCTTCTCTTCCCCCCCCTTCCTCCTCCTCCCTCTGGCTCCCATTCTCTAGTCACACCTCCCGCACACTGCTCTAGCCTAGCTGGGCAGAAATGTGTGGTGTGGGCAGAATTTGTTTGTTTCCATGGCTCTCCCTCTGCCTCCCTTCAGGTCTACACCCTTGTCAGGTTCTCCATATTCTTAAAACCTGCTCCCAGGAAGGATCGAGTGTTAGTAATTTATACCTTATTGTAAAACAAAATCCTGGAGGTCCCCCTCCTTGGGGTGTCTGCACATTTCTGTGTTCATATCTGTCAGAAATGCAGAAGACCCTGAGCAAGGGTAAAAGAATGTCAGGCATATTGCTGTGGGGGAGGTGGAGCACTTCAGGACTTTACCAGGGTTCTGAAACCCCTGAAAAACCAGCCTTGATGTTATTAGGGTTCTATATCTAGGGGGACTGGGTGGGATCAGGCACTCAGAAGGTTATAGCAGGGACCCTAGAGTCGGGAAAGGAACAGCCCCTCCAGTCTACATATATGGAAATAAATACTTACATAACATCAATTTTCTCCACTATGTCTAAGCCCAACAAGGGCTAGAACTGCACCTGGTTTTGCTTACCTGCAAGCCCAGTGCCTGTGTGTGGGAGGCTCTCAGTCGGAGCTTGCTAAATAGATGGCTACAAGATGGTCTGCCCAGAAACACCTCTCTTGCCACTCTGGTGCCACCCTCTGTCACCCTCTGTCACTGTACAGGGGGAATTGGGGCACAGCAAAAAGTCTCCTGCCCAAAGAACCCTCCAGCCAGTTTCCTGATTTCTCAGCATCCACATCACTCACTTCTCAAGGGCCTTTTCAAGGAGATGTGATTTTGAACTGAATTAGAATGTTACCTGGGATGGATGATACCTTAGCATGGATTAGTGTCTCTGATTAATGGCATCATTACTTCTCCTGTCTCATCTGCCCAGACCCCCCTTGCAGCCAAGGCACACGCCACCAGAAAACAGAGGAGGACACAAATTGGGGCTCCTGGCTCCCAAAGGCTCAGTGGGGACCATCAGCACCCACTTCTTGGGAAATCCTTTTAAAAAAGTGCTGGGCCCCACCCCCACAGATGAATCCAGGCTGCAGATGAGCCTGAAGCATGTGTGTCTACAAAGCAGCTCAGAGGACTGTCTGGTCAGCCAGAGCTAAGACCTGCCGATCAGCCACAGGTGTCTGAGCCCTGCCATTTAGGGGCCCTGGAGTAAGGGTAAAGGTCACCCCGTTTTCACGCTGCTCACCTCAGGAAACCTCCACACAGGACCAGCCTATATGACATGCATCAGAGTATTGAGGACATGGGGGCCCAGCTCACCGAAGGCTCCAGGTTCAGGAAAAGGTCTCCATCAGAATGGCATGAGCTGAACCTGATCTCACCATCGGACCAATGTCATATCCTTCCCTGAAGCCCGATGCTCAGCATTTTATAGGAATGACCGTATACCAGGTGAGATGATCATAAGCACGCATATGCCGTGTGCGTATGGAAAAAGAGTTTTCAAAACAGGGAGATGCCATCACTAGTGTCAAAGGAACATCTATCATGGAATGCCCACCAGCGTGAGTAGGGGGAAGAATGCTGGATTTGGAGCTAGGACACCAGAGCTTGAGTCTAGCCCCTGCTGTTACTGGCGAGGTGAACCCCGGCCAGTCCCTTAGCCCCTCTGAGCCTCAAGGTCCTCATTTGTGAAAGTGATGTTGGTAATGCTCTTTTCTGAGGGTTGTGATGGAGATGAGGATGAATGAAATCATGCATGTGGGCCTCTCTCTCATGGTAGGTGCAAGTAGAAATGAACCCTGCCCCCCACCTCCAGTCCTTGTTCCTCATGGACATGTTCCCTGGTGCAGAGGGAGAAGTCCCAAGTGCCAAGAGCCAGACTCCTGCCTCGTCCATACTACTGGCCCCTGAGAGCATGCTGGTTAAGAGTCCAGTCTCTGGAGGGAGACAGCCTAGCCTGCCTCTGAATCAGGTGTTGCCACCTACTAGGGATTTGACCTTGGCCAAGTTACATTAATACCATGCATCAGTTTCCTCATCTGTACAATGGAGATAATAGTAGCTACCCCATAGGGCTGTTATGAGGATTCAATGTATTAACATTTGTAGATATTACAAGTTATGTATCCCTCCCTCCTTCCTTATTTCCTCACTTTCTTTCCCTCCTTCCTTTCCAGTGGAGCTTCTCCAATGTGCCTGGCACTGTCCCAGGCCCTGGGAACATAACAGTGCATAAGAAAAGGTCTCTGCTCTCACAGAACTTGCATTCTGATGGGGAGAGGACGCTGATTGAGTGACAAAACATTTTTAATAGGGCTAAGCTGTTAAGAGGAAACCCGTAGGACATTAAGGGAAGGCCTCGGTGAGAAGGAGGCGATGAGCTAGGGCCTGAAGGGCAAGTAAGAGCAGGCTCTGTGTACATGGGGTGTCCTGTCTCCTTGAAACTCTGAATTCAAGCTAGTCTGAGATGTGGGGCCCCTCTGGGAGGACGAAGAGGGAAGGTGGAGAGACAGACATAAGATGAGGAGCCACCTGTGGACAGTGAGATCACTATGAGCAGGTGTCAGAGAAGGCAGCAGGTGACAGCCTGGAGTGGGGGTGTGTGCAGAGGAAGGTGGTCAGGGAAAACAAGAAGACGAATGTAGGCAAAGAGAGGAGCAGAAAAGAAGAAAAGCCAGTGGGGACTGAAGGAAGACACAGTACTGATGGAGAATCACTAATTACACCTGTTGTACTACAGTCAGAGCACATGTGATCAGCTGTGGCCACATGGGGCAGGGCAAGGGGACCCAGAACACATGGGCCAGCCCGCTGGCGGCCACCCTCCCATGACTATGGGGTCGATCAAATCAGAGGTGCTTGGGTTCCAGAGTCTATCACAGGTTTTTGTTTCTTCTTGTGGTGATCTTGTTATTGCTGCTATTATAGGTTTTTATTTTCACTCTCTGTGGGTTTGTAGAAAATAGTGTAAAGCGTTTCCACTTGGAAGAAAAGTGAACATTGCCTTTTGTAGGGTAGCAATGCAGGATGGCAGCTTGCAGGACAGCAGGGGGACTGGCCGGGCCTCACGAGGGGCTAAGTCAGAGTCCAGGGTCAAATCCAGAAATGTGGGTCGAAGAGGTTGATGTGGTTCTTGGAGCATCAGTGGGCGTGTGGGTGGGGATGCCAACCAGGGAAGAAAGGTAAAAGACAAGTAAAAATTGTTAGAAGAGAAAACTGAAAAATAAAAAGGAGGTAAAATGGCAGAAGAGCCAGGAAGAGAAAACATGTAAGAGCTAGAAAGAAAGCTATAACATCTGTTGGAGTCCATTTACCACCCAGAATGGACAACCAGGGTGAAGGTCCCCACGGCCACGTTCATGCTGCCCTGTCTTCCTTCAGTCCCCACGGTCCCTTGCACACTGAGCCCAGTCCAACAGAAGGGGGTTGTGATGCATGTAACAGACGCCCACGGCGCATCCAGGGGTTCCATCAAATGTGCCCTGCAGGGAGGGCCTGCTGGGCATGAATTGGGCACGTCTTTGTCTCACACTGCCTCTAGGAACCCACAGATCACCTAACTGGATATGAAGGAGCACTGTTTTGGCTCTTCTGGGGAGAGTTGGCCATTTGCATATCGTCTGTGTGGGAGGAGAGCCAGCGATCCCAGTGCCTCTGCCCAATGGAAGCCAGGATCTTCCGCAGACATCAGACTGCCTTCTGGCTAGACGTCAGCCCCTGGCTCAGGCCTGGACACCCTCAGCGAGACTCAAGAGCACAGGCAGCCTCTGCTCTAGGGTAAGTAGCCTCCTCTGTGTCTCTTCTTCCCATAGCGGCTCTCTCCAACCCCTGGGCTTAACAATGTCAGGGGTCTACAGAAATGGACTCCATACCCAGCTGGTATCAAACAGACTGCTCCGATCAGATGTGCTGGTGTCAGGGGGCCCAAGTTTTGATGGTTTCAACCATCATTTATTATAAGTTTATCATGTTCTAGGCACTAGGCTGGGCACTGGGGATCTGCAGATAAAGAAGCAGTGGCCCTGCCTTGAGAAGCCTATGCAGGAGAAGGCCCAGACAGGGAGAGAGACCATTTCAATACAAGATGTGTGCTGAGGACAAGTCATACCAGGGAAGCTTTGAGGGCTCCCTTCCCCAACACCATCAAGACACAAAGGACATGTTAGCCTTATTCTAGACCCAGGCTCCGTGTCTGACACTCACTGGACCACAGAATCCTTTTGGGTTTCTTTATGTCAGAATAACTATTAGCGTCTCAAAGGACACAGGCTTTCTTTTCCTGTGAAGCCAACAGGCAAGGAGCCCTGGTCTAGTATAAAGGCCCAAGCTGGACGTGGTTAATATTCACACCTCCCTAGAGGTGAATCTGTATAGCTCTAGGCCTACCTACTGTCATGTGTACTCAGTCAGAATTCAGTCATCCACAGGAATCTGGTATCTACCCCAGAGCTCCTGTATGGCTCAATCTTTTGATCATCTCAGTTAAATTCCCATCCCCAAGTGCTGAATCATGAAGGAACTGGAGGGTCATGTTGGGCAGGGGTTAGTCCTTTGAATGAAGAAATGGGGTGAAGCCAGGGAGGTGAGGAGAACAAGAAAAGAAAGCCAACTTGAGTGATAGCCATGTGTAGACACAGTAAGTCAATGAGTCCCTTTCCCAGGGAGGCTGCTGTCGTCTCCATTTTACAGAGAAGGAAGTGGAGGCTCAGAGAAGTCAAACAACTTGGCCACAGTCCCATTGCAAATGATGGATGCAGGTCTTGAGCTTGACCTGGCTTCCCCTTAACCCCGTTATCTTCACTCAACTGTGGTGGATCTCCCTCATGCAAGGCATTGCACTGGGGGATGAGGCATGCAGGGGGTTATTTCAACATGCATCAGGTAGCCTCAGCTTTTGAGGAGTTTGTGATCTAGTAGGAGAGGAAATCACATGTTCAAATAACGATAGAACAAGGTAGAATGCGAGAGTGCCGGGGAAGGGGAGTTCCTCTCCAGCTCAGGGGAGGGGAGGCTGCGTGGAGGGGCCATGCAACCAGGCTGTCAAGGACAGGCAGATCCCAACAGAAGGCTCTTTAGGTGGAAGGAACTTAGTGGACAGAGTCACAGACGCGGGAAAGGACAGGGTGGCTTCAAGGCCCGAGTAGCCCAGATATAGACAGAGGCAGCCACGAAGCCTCCAACAGCAGTTTGCAGTGTGGTACAGAAAGTGGTTTTGAGACAGTGGGCTTTGGGATGGCTCATAGGAGCATTTTATCAGAGCTGTGTTGATGCATGTCAGGTCCAATAAATTTACATTTCCATCTCAGCCGACTTCATTTGGCAGGAGCAATGAATTCACATGGCAATTAGAGCGGTGAAGGGGAAGGGTACAGGAGGGCATGAGGGTGGGAGGAGGGGGGAGCGGCACTCACAGCGTATCAAGTGGCTCATTGCTTTGGTAGGTCATTCATTCACCACTGGGTGGGCCCCAGAGATGACTGATTTAATGAATGTCTCTTTCTGCCAGCCTCTAAGCTTACATTATAAATTTTGCTTAATTTGTTATATCTGGACAAAACTGCATGTTTCGTGAAGCCTTTCCTCAGTGGTGTGCCCTTTCCTCCCCCTATTTACTCTACAATCCTGTCATGTAGAACAGGTGTGCTGGTGTGCCTTTAGCATCCTGATGTCGACAATCTGAAAGTACATTAAGTACATCTTATGAACATCTGTTAAACATCTACTTATAGACATATTGATTAAGATATTGACTTATTCCTCGGTTTAAAAAAATGAGATGAGGGATCCCTGGGTGGCGCAGCGGTTTGGCGCCTGCCTTTAGCCCAGGGCTCGATCCTGGAGACCCAGGATCGAATCCCACATCGGGCTCCCGGTGCATGGAGCCTGCTTCTCCCTCTGCCTGTGTCTCTGCCTCTCTCTCTCTCTGTGACTATCATAAATAAATAAAAATTAAAAAAAAATTAAAAAAAATGAGATGATTTATTGAGCACTTACTACAGACCAGAGATGACTGAATGAAATTGAACTGAATTCATGGGAGGAACAGGACCCAGATTTCCTTCCACACAGCTCAGGGCTCTTTCTTCTGAGCCATGAAGCAGAATGCACGTGATCGGAGCCTCCTGGGCCCGAGGGCTTCCAGCCAGTGTGCCACTGCTATGCCCTTGGTCTTGACCTCTCTACTTTGCAGAGACCCTAGATTGAGCAGCCAGGTCTGCCAGGCACTGCCCCTTGTTCCCAACATGTCCAAAGATACAGGGCCTGAAAGGCACTTAGTGAGTACCTCCTCATAAGACTTGCCACCTGACAGAAGTTTCTTTGAGGGACCTTCTATCAGGTTACAGCGCCAAGTGGAGAGGCCCTCTCTAGAATGTTTATTATCTAAGGGACTGGAGCACCGAGCACATTCACTCAGGTGCTTCTGTCTAGGGGCTGCACTTCCAGGACATTTTCTCAGACTCAATGACCAAGAACCAGGCTGTCACTCACCACAGACTGTCCCCTGGTATCTGTGGGGCACTGGGAATTACTATAGGTGAGAAATGCCACTTAGGCATGCAAGGACAAATGCCAGTGGATGCAGTGTCTGTCTCTATGATGCCAGGCTCTAATGAGGACTTGTGTTAAAAGCAACTAGCACCTTCTCCTTCTTCTGGTCTAGGCCCCTGAGACTGACCTTGTGGGATCCCTGGACTGGGCTAGACTGGGGTGAGTAGTAGTGGTGCTGGGAAGTTAATGGGCTACAGCTGCTCTGGCTGGTCAGATATATTGTGTCTAGGCCCAGAGCTCACCCTCCCATGAAGCCTGCCCAGTGAGCTGGCTACATGGGGAGAGGTGTTAGATTTGGATGGCCTTAAAAATCTGGGCTCTGACCATGTTCTGAGACAAAGACCTCAATGTGATGGAGGTGGGAGGTGGGGGAGGGGAGGGTTCTCACTGCCCAGTCTCCTGCAGCTGCTGGCCAGAGAAGACGGTGAGCCTTTCCACTGGGCATTCCCACCACACTTTCACCTTTCCTGGTATCTCTCCTAGTTGTGTGACTAGGCACTTAAACTCTTTGAGCCTCAGTTTTGAACTTGTAAAGGGAATAGTGGGAATAGTTGTCATAAAAAGATAATGACAATGTTTATGTTTTGTGGTTATATGGGGTTCAGGTGAGATGTGTGTTGAACCAACATTCATCTGGGACATCCATCCCAGTGTGAGTACACAGGTTGTTTTGTCTGTTAATCTTCTGCACGGTCAGCAAGCATGTTGTTCTTACTGCTATATATTTACCACTCCTTGAATGTATAAAAAATCGAGGCTAATAAGAGCTCATTGAATGGTGGATACTATTATTCCAAGTGAGGAAAAAGGCTCCCAGAAGGTTCATAACTTGCCTGAGGACCCTCAGAAGCTTAGCAACAGAGAGGTGATGAGAACCCAGGTTCTCTGACTCCTGGCTCTTTCCCCTCTGCATGGTCAGGCCACAATTTACAGAGAATTTGCAGAGGCTAGTCCAGGCTGTCTCCTGTAGCAGATGTTCACTTGGGCTTACTGTTAACTGCTGAGGTTGATGAGTTTGGAAGGTCTGAATCCTCCAAACTCACAACCACCCCTTGGGGCCTTGGTCAGAAGCTGACTCCCAGACCCACACACCAGATGTGTCAATACCCACTGAAGGCTGAACTAAGCTCTTAAGTGTCCACTAATTTTCTCAGACTGGGCCTGCCTTCCCAGCAGAGGTTGAGGACGTCCTGGTAGGAGGTGCTCTGGGAGTCAAGCCATAGGGTTGGGGACTGTGGTGAGGGAGAGAAGGAAGGTTCTTCTATTCATGAAGTTGCTCTGCCTATGGGCCTCTGTGGGTGGTGGACACCTGGTCAGCCTTGTGTAGCTGAGAGAAGGCAGAGGAGGGGCAGGCTGGTAGGGGTGGACCTGGGTGATGGGGAGGCAGGGCCAAGCTTGATCAAAAAGATGGCTCTGGGCACCATAGGGCATTTCCTATCCCCACATGGAAGCTCTGAGGGAGAGCTGGGAAGGAGAGGTCATCCGAGTTCAGAGGCCTTCACCTCTCAGGGCCCTGTGCCTCCACAAGACTCCCCAGATGAAAAAAAGCAGATGTCTGCAGTTCCTTCAGGGAGTCTGAAACAGAAGGGAGGCTGGCTTTCTATCTCTCCTCACTGAGGATGGATTTAAAGGCACAATAGAGGGGATTACAGGAAAGAGCCTTGGGGTGGGCAAGGCTGTGTGCTTGACTAACGCACCCTTCTCTCTACTGCCAGGAGCTCTGCAATTTTTTCTCATTACAATGCATCTCAGCAAGCTCCAGTTAGCTTGGGGGCCCCTGGCTTGAAATGTGAAGGGTGGCTTGGCCACCTCATAGCTGGTTTCTAAAGTAGCTGGAAGGGAAGTAGGACAGTGCTCCCCTGATGTTCCTCAAGGGTTTTAACTGTTCTGAAGCCATTTTAGCCTCCAGGAGGATCAGGGCTCCTGTAGTAATTATTGGTAGTTTGTGTTTAGTGTAAAATAGAAGCATCCCATGCTGGTGTGTCCCCATCTCCAGCCCCCATTCTCTAGCTCGAAAAAGTCTTCCAGGTGCCTCATCCCCAAAGACCCTATGCTCTGACTACCTGCAAGTTATGAATTCTTTAGAATTAGCCTTTTCATAAAAATCCAGAGAAAGTTCTGCTTTCATTCCCATTTGCTAAGAGTTCTGGGTGGGGACTGGTACTAGACATGAGGATTCTGTTTTTTTTTCTTCCCTCCTAAGTGATGGCAGCTCCTGACATCTCACTGATTTTAGGAGGCTGGGAAGAGGTGAGATCTGCTAGAGAATGTTGGAAACACCCAACACACTCACCTGGGGAGCTCCGAGCGGAGGCATCCTAACAGTGGGATTTCTGCTGACCCAGACCCTTCCCAATAGCGCAGGACAAGCCTCTCCAGAGAGGGACAGAACCTAGCAGTTATATGGAGGGGGCTGGGACTCTTGTCCTGGAAAGGAGTGTCAGGAGAGAAAGGCCAGAGAAAAATCCCTGTTGCATTAGCAGACAGCAAGGAGAAAAAAAAGGACAGGGAAGTCATCCACATACAGCATTGTCTCCTGAAAAATATATGCATGGTGAGTGTAAACACACATACACACATGTGCACATGCATGCACACACATGCACAAGGTCCAGATGTTTTATACTCCAGGCATGTTTATTCTGATTTCAAATGTTTGGTTTTGGTTTCTTTTACACAAAGTGACCCATGGAAATCATGGTCTTTTAAAAATGAAAACTATATCATAAACGAAGTTCCTTGCAGGGATTCACTTCTTGAAAAACTCTTACTGCAAGGTGTCTCAGTGATCTAGGGTGGGAGGAGGCTGGTTCTTTATGTTCTTTATGCTGTGGACAATGGGAAGCCAGAGTTTCTTGTTTCCAGAAAATGGGTGGTGGTGGGCTTCTAAAATGGTGCTCTGCAAGGTGCCCTGCAAGTAACATAGATTCTGCAATCAACATGGGCATTGAGACTGGACAAGCCACGCTGCTCTGGAGAGGTGAACCTGTCCCTCTGGCCAACTCTAATAGAAGCAGGATGCATAACCCCAACATGCAAGGTTGGCAGCAGAAAACAACCCGGAATCTGTGAGAGGAAGAAGCTGCCAGCTTGCTGAGGCCCGGTGGCTGACAGGTAAGGATGATTCATCCCCACCCCGATAGAAAATTCTCCTCTGTTTGCATTCCTGTCTCCCTGAGCTGTCCTGCTCATCCATCTCTCTGTTCTGTTAGTTCTGCTGCTGTGTGCTCTTCCTTCCCATCCTCTCATTTTCTTTCTTGCCTTATTATTTCTTCCTCTTGCCCTGTGCATCCCACCTGAGTTGCCACCTCCCCTGGTGGACAACTGCCCTGTGTTAACTCTTCTTTCTCATATTTGGTACAAGAGCCATGGGAGGCATTGAGAAAGCATAGGTGACTTACTTTGCTAGGGTGAATACTTCAGCTTCAAGCACTTTCTACTCCTATTAAAGGGGGTTGTGGGGATACAGAAGGGAACGAGCAAAGGGAAAGAAGACCTGTGCTGAAGGCTTAGATGCCTTTGAGGGGAAAAGTGGACCAAAAAAATCACTTATAATTTGGGTATTGCTTCAAGCATAATTGTCAATGAAAATAAGAAATTATGGTGACAAACCTCAAAATAGGAGTCTTTAAAAAATATTTTATTTATTTCAGAGAGAGAGAGAGAAAGAGAGAGAGAGAGAGAGAGAGAGAGCATGAGCAGGCAGGAGGGGCAGAGGGTAAGAGAGGAGTGGACTTCCTGTTGAGCTGAGCAGGGAACCTGACACAGAGCTCAATCCCAGGACCTGACCTGATCATGACCTGAGCCAAAGGCAGACACTGAACCAACTGAGCCACCCAGGCAACCCCCAAATTAGGAGCCTTGATGGAAGTTTTACGCACACTGTCTAGTCAATGCTGGTTCCTACTCATCAGCAATAATTATCAAGGAGATTAGGCCGATGGTGACACCTTTGTTTTTAATCCCCTGGTCTGATAATGACTTTGACTTTATTAGAGATGAGGAGCCTAAATGTAAAGCTGGTTCAAATTGGATGAGTCCATAGGCATGACCCAATTCTCCTTCCCTCATCTTAATGATGAGGAATCTGAAGCTCAGGGGAATGAAATGATAAGCTGGTTAGTGACAAAACTGGAACTAGAACCCAAATATCCTAATTCAAAGCCCACTGCTTCTACTGTTATTCCAGGGTGTTTCATCCAAGTAGTGTTTTAAATACTAGCAGCTATGATAAGAACAAAAGAACAAATCCAACATAAGCATATTTGATCACATAGGCTAATAAAAGCGTGAAAGAGACAGCAGGCATCAGTTGAAGAACCTGACAATTAGGACAAGAAGAGAAGTGTCTGCACAAGTAGAATTAATTAATTTTATGGTTGAGAATGTGCACTAGTCAGATATATCTGGGATTGGTATTGTTGAAACAGGGCAGAAGAGATGGTAGGGAATGAAATGTTATGACAACATAGTACTTATCTGATGTTATAACTGTTGCTCTGGAAATGTTTAGAAAGATTAACATAAATAAGATTTCAGAATTAGGAGCCCTTATCTATAAAAAAAATGAGAGATTTCTTTTTAGCTGTAATTTTTTTTAAGACTTATTTATCGGAGAAAGAGAGAGAGAGAGAGAGCACGCACAAGGGGGTGTAGGGGCAGAGGAAGAGAGAATCTTTTTTTTAAAAAAAAATATTTTATTTATTTATTTACTTATTCGAGAGAGAGAGAGAGAGAGGCAGAGACACAGGCAGAGGGAGAAGCAGGCTCCATGCAGGGAGCCTGACGTGGGACTCGATCCCAGAACACCAGGATCACACCCTGGACCGAAGGCAGGCACTTAAACCGCTGAGCCACCCAGGCTGCCCCAAGAGAGAGAATCCTAAGCAGACTCCCTGCTGAGCGCCAAGCCCGATGTGGGGCTTAATCTCACGACCCTGAGATTATGACCTGAGGTGAAATCAAGAGTTGGACGCTCAACCAACTGTACCACCCCAGCGCTCCTAGTAATATAGTTTTATATACTAAATTGAAAAGAATAAGATTTCATTAGCTAGCAAAAGGAAATGAAACATGGACAGAAATCCTTCCATAAAATAAAGTGGCTTTGAGACTTCTACTTCTGAAAAGATGAAGCAGACATATTTTTCCCTATTCCTCCCACAACATGCAACTAAAATCCATAGACATACATAAAACAAACATAAAAAGACTAAAAAGTGGAGAGGATAAAGTAGACTGGTTAGGAATCTCAGGATCTGAGGAATGACACAGGAGTGAGGTTCTTGGGTTTCCAGGCAACCCAGAAATGCTGATGGGTACAAAGTCTGCTCTCTTTAACCAAAGGCCTAGGAAAGGGGGTGGCCTACCAAGACAGAAATCTTTTCCCAAATTGTAGTAAAATATATATAACATAAAATTTACCATTTTAGCTGTTTCTTTTTTTTTTTTTTAAGATTTCATTTACTTATTCATGAGAGACAGAGAGAGAGAGAGAGAGGAAGAGACACAGGCAGAGGGATAAGCAGGCTCCATGCAAGGAGCCCGACACAAGACTCGATCCCAGGACCCCAGGATCACGCCCTAGGGCCGAAGGCAGGCACTAAACCACCGAGTCACCCAGGGATCCCCATTTTAGCTGTTTCTAAGTGTACAGTTGTGCCATTGAGTACATTCACAATGTTTGCAATCATCACCATTACCCTAAACTGAAACTCTGTACCCATTAAATAATATCTCCTAATTAATCCCTCTCCCCAGCCCCTAGTAACTACTATTCTATTTTCTGTCTCTATGAATATGACTACTCTGGGTACCTCCTATAAGTTGAATCATACAATATCTGTCCTTTTGTGTCTGGTTTATTTTGCTTAAAATAATGTTTGCAAGGATCTCCAGTGTTGTATCATGTGTGAGAATCTCCTTCCTTTTTAAGGCCAAAGAATACTGCATTGTGTCTTTATACCATATTTTTTTATCCATTCATCTGTCATTAACAATTGGATTGTTTCTGCCTTTTGGATTTGGTGAACAATGCTGCTAGAAACCTGAGTGTACAAATAGCCAGAGTTCTTGCTTTCACTTCTTGTGAGTATATATCCAGAAGTGGAAATGCTATATCATATGGTAATTCTATGTTCATTTTTTTTTTGAGGGAACCATCGTACTATCTTCTATATAGTTGTACCATTTTACATTCCCATCAGCAAAGCACAGGGGTTCCAATTTCTGCACATGCTTGCCAACACTTGTTATTTTCTGTTCTTTTGATAATACCCATTTTAATGAGTGTGAAGTGGTATCTCATTGTGGTTTTAATTTGCATTTCCCTCTGACTAGTGATATTGAAAATCTTTTCATGCGCTTATTGGCCATTTGTAAATTATCTTTGTAGAATTGTCTATTTAAATCATTTGCCCATTTTTAAATCAAGACAGAAAAATTTAGACAGTAATCATTCTACTCTAGCCAAACTCCACAGAAAAAAAACTGTTGCTCCACCCCCATTTACTTCAGCAAAGACTGAGTGGGGAGCCTTGACTACTATCTTCATTTTCCATCTTCACCAGGCTATAATGAAGCCCCCTGCTGGGGTGGTGTTGGACAAGGCCAAGTGAGGAGTCAGAACATTTTTCCTCTGGGGGATAAGGAGGTGCCTCAGTACCTCCATAGTGTCAGTGGAGACCACGTGGGGGAAATTGGACTTTCATTCCAACCTGGAAGTAATGAGGTACACACACCCACAACCCTGCTGAGGTTGTATCAGTGGAGACCTACTGGAGAATCAGGTCTTTGACCACTGCCCAATGACAATGAGGCCCCCTGTGATGCCCCAATCAGGATAGTATGAGCAGAGTTCTAGTGGGAGCCTAAATTACCACCAGCAGTAATAAGAAGACCCTGCCCTCCTGAGTGTCAATGGAGACCAAATGATGAACCTGGACTTCCACTCCCACCTAGCAGTAATGAGGTGGGATTCCTCTTCTCTGCTGGATTGGTGTCAAAGGAAGCCAGCTATAATGGAATACTTTAAATATTACTCAGAATATCTAGTTTTCAATCAAAATCATTCATCATGCTAAGAATCAGGAAAATGTCAAGTTGAATGAGAAGATGTAAATCAACAGATACTAACACTGAAATGACCCAGATGCTAGAATTATCTCATGAAGATTTTAAAGTAGCTATCACAAAAATGCTTCAACAAGCAATTAAAACAGAGCTTATAACAATGAAACAACAACAAAAAACAGTCTCAGGAAAAAAAAATAAAATCTCAGCAAAGAAATAGAAGATACAAAGAAGATTTAAATGGAAATTTTACAACTGAAAAATATAACAAAGGAAATTTAAAAACTCAGTGGACATGCTCAATAGCAGAATAGAGACAACAAAGGAATCAGTGAATTTGAAGACAGAACAATAGAAACTACCCAGTGTAGACAACAGACAGACAATAGGTTTTAAAAAGTGAACAAAGTGCCAGACACTTGTGGGACTATTATAAAAGACCTAACATTCATGCTATCATAGTTCCAGAAGGAGAAGAGAAAAAGGATGGGGCTGAAAAAGTATTTAAAGAAATAATGGCTAAAACCCCCGTAATTTGACAAAAGATACAAACCTACAGATTCAGGAAACCAAATTGTCCCAAACATGATAAACCTAAAGAAATCCACACCAACAAATTGCACAGTCAAATCCCTGAAAATTAAATCCAAAGAAATAATCTTGAAAGCACAGAAGAATAAATGAAGGGGTTACATGGGGGGGAAACAAGTCTAATAACAGTGGATTTGTCATCAGAAACCATGTATGTCAGAAGAGAGTGGAATAACATTTTTCCAAGCACTAAGTGAAAAGAACTGTCAAGCCATATTCTATATCCAGCAGAAATATATTTTATGAATGAAGGGAAAATGCATGTACTATCGCAGATGAAGGAAAACTAATAAAATCTGTTAATAGCAGACTTACCTTTAGAATGGCTGAAGGAAATTCTTTAAGCAGTAAGGGAATGATTTTTATTTTTTGGAAAAATAAAAAAAGGAATTTTAGATCATCAGGAAGAAAGAACAGAAAGAGCAAAACTAGAGGTAAATAAAACAGACTTTCCTTCTCTTCTTGAGCTTTCTAAATTATGTTTCATGGTTAAAGCAAAAGTTTTAACACAAATGTGTTTCTCATGTATGTGGAGAAAATATCTGCAGTGATTACATTATAACAGAGAGGGTAAGAGGAGATAAAATATCTACAATTTGAACTGGTAATTAATTAAGTAGTAAATGTAATTAGTAAATTAATTAGCAAAATGTAACACCAGTAGGCTGATAAATTATGTTTATATTATAATGTAATACTGAGAACAACCAATGAAATAGCTATAAAAGGAGATATACTCAAAAACACTAGAGGTAAATAAAAATGGAGTTCTAAAAAATGTTCTGGTAATCCATGGGAATGTGAGAAGTCATTTATATAACGTTCTAAAAATGACAAAAATCATATAGATGGAGAGCAAATTAGTGGTTTCCAGGAATTTGGGATGGTGGGGAGGAAAGGGATGGGTGTGACTATATAGGGGTAACACAACTAAGAATCTGTGGAGATGGAACAATTCTCTATACTGATTGTGAGGGTGCTCACATGAATCCACATAGGTAATCAAATGGCACAGAAGTACACTTACACTCCGGACCAATATCAGTTCTTGGTTTCGATACTGTACTAGAGTTATGTTAAATGTAGCCTCTGGGGTACAGCAGATCTCTCTGTAGTATCTCTAAGTTCCTATGAATCTACAATTATTTAAAAATTAAAAATAAGGTGACTTGGATCAGTAGAACATATCTGTGTTTCATTGCCCCACTTGTCCTGATTTTCCTTGGGGAGTGGTTCAAGTCCTTCACTAAGGAATCCAAACCAGCAAGCCTTGCTGGCCAGGTGGAGTAACTGAAACAGGGGGTGCCACCAACAAAGTAAGTTACCCTGTGTGGTTTAGCAACATATTTAGGGAAACACCTGTTGTGCTCTAGGTTCACCTGTTGTGTTCCCTTCAATTGAAGGGAAACTAGGAATATGTACAACATGGATCCCTCCTTACAAATCTTAAAGCTTGTCTTTTTCCAGCCCTTCTCAGTCTTTCACGCTTGGCTCTTTACAAACAACAGCCACAAAACCAAACCAAACCAAACCAAAAGACAAAACCCAAAAATCCAAAATCAAAACCAAAAGAGAGAGAGAACCCCAAAACAAAACCCCAGTCACAAACCGTGTAATCTGTCCATGGAAATCTCAAATATTTCATTTCTTCCCATGTTTGTTTGTTTTTTTTAATAAATTTTTTTTTATTTTTTTATTTTTATTTATTTATGATAGTCACAGAGAGAGAGAGAGAGAGAGAGAGAGGGGCAGAGACACAGGCAGAGGGAGAAGCAGGCTCCATGCACTGGGAGCCCGATGTGGGATTCGATCCCGGGTCTCCAGGATCGCGCCCTGGGCCAAAGGCAGGCGCCAAACCGCTGCGCCACCCAGGGATCCCTCTTCCCATGTTAATAAACAATCCCCCAGAAGCTGACAAGATACATCATTTATCTTCATATATGTTTGTCCACTTAATTTTCTGGAATCCAAGGTATCTCATTCATTAGATTGGGAGCTTAGTTCTTCCTTCCCAGCCACATGAGAAGGGTTCATGTTGGAAGGGCATGTATACCAGGACGAACCTTTGAGGTGAAATAGAATCTTATCTTCCGATTCAATCTCTATTTATTCAGGATTGTACATGGTTGAATGCCACTGATTTAACCTTGCCTAGTAAATGCTAATTATAAATATACAGACAATACCCTCATACACATGCAAAATGCCTACTAAGTGGACCCCCAACACTAAGAAAAGAAACCCACAAAATGTTAGACTGAGGAGGGTTGAACAAGGGGACATATATTTCCCTCAGAAAGAGAGGTTTGGGCTGACCACCATGAACATTTCTGATTAACATGAAGAGGCAATAAGGTGTAGTTTT